>NC_141697.1:699531592-700731592 GCF_964263255.1 Lissotriton vulgaris | reverse complement strand
CAATCCATCTTTCACCAATATTTTGCTTTTTGGTGGTATCGAAGGGAGGCTGTGGTTTTAGGAATACAGCAGCATCATAACCTGTGGAACTTTCTGCTATTGAGAGCAGAGCTCGCTCTGGCAGTGTCTGCTTCCCACTAGTACCAGCACCTTCATCAAGCACTAGCCGAGTGCTGAAACCTGGGCCAGTGCACCCTCCTTCCGGCCTTGAGACACTGTCTTTATCCTTGGTGGTGAGTGGCAGCTTTATATTTTTTGCACAGGTTCTTCACCCTTCTCACCACTTTGCATTGTACCTGGTGTCTACTACCGTTGGTGTTTGCATCAGAAATATTTAAACTTTTGGCACTTAGTTGCATTTGGCTATCACTGCTTTAAGCGCTTCTCTGTACCTGGTTGTCGCTGCCTTTAGCGTTGTCGTACTGTATTAATGACTGCTCTGTGTTAGGATGTGGTGCAGTATCGCTTGTCTTGACTTTACCAGCAAATTTCAAGCCGATGTCAAACAAGCTTTCTGTAAGACCTTCACTTTCTTCACAGGCCTTGCACTGGTTGGAGTGGTGCTTTAACTCCACGTACGCTAACCGTTGATTTTCAATTCGACTGAGGCGCACGTGGCACGCGCAAGCAGTTTGCTGGACCATGCCAATCTCTCGAGGAGAGCACTCTTAGTTATTCGGGTTGCTTGGCTTATGTGATCCTTATCTCGTCGCCAGTTGAGGCGTCTGCTCCAGCCTGGGTACATGCAAATGATCACGCCACAAACAGAGCTTGGTATTACACGTCTTTATTCCTCAGTTTTGCAGCTGGGGACACTCTGAAACTTAGCCTTTTATAGCTAAATAAAGAACTTGAGTCGAAAAGGTAGTAATGTAGCTGCAATTCTCTTCCACTTTGAGCCTGGGATACTCTGTTCAAATCAAGGGGGTAAACGATTTAGCACCATTCAGCTGCCGACCTGGGTGAGGGTCTCTTTCAATCACCTTATTTACTTGGGGCATATCAGCGCAGATGCGCACCGCTCCTACACTATCCTTTTTCAGCACTACCACTATGGGTGATACCCATGGCGTCGGACAAGTGGTTCACTCTATGATGTCATGCTTTAATAGTGCATAAAGTTCTTTCTCAACAGCCTCTTGTAAATGAAATCCAATTTAACAATTTAATTGAGCAAAAGGATACATTTCCTCATGTATGTGAAGTTGCACTTTTGTGGTCCTAAGTCTTCTTAGTCCATGAAATAAGAATGGAAACTGATTTGCTATTTCATGATAGGCAATGACATTGTAGTTTACAGAAATCAGCCCCATGTCAGCAGCAATACTGAAACTGAGTAAACATGTACTCGATAAAGTTCCTGGCAAGACATGAATTGGCGCTCGTATTTTCGTCTTTTTATGCTTTATATTTGCTATGAATGAACCTTGACTTTACAGTGGCTTTGAAGCAGCCCACGTATACACTTTAGTTTTTTATGGGGTTAACTATAGCACAGGAGACAATTCATAGTACTTTTATGCTGGCACAATGTTTATTGATGCATCACTGTCTATGATAAAAGCTATGAAGCACCCATTTACTTTCATATTGGTCTTGGGACAGTGTCCAAATGACTTTCACACTTTCATTTGTTGTCCTATCTTCGACCTGCAGTGGGCGTGTGCGTCGGACAGCCAGGGGCCGTCCAATCTGCGCAAGCTTCCGATTTGGCCGCACTCTGGCGGAATATCCGCCACGGCGAAGCGTTAACGCCGCTTTGTTTTGACGATATGTCACTTCCTCACCTCGTGTTATTTTCTTTATCACTTCTTTTACTCCTTCAATTTGTAAATTATTTAGATAATTAATGATCTTTTTGTTATTGGCTTCTTCCAGTGCATCAATTAAATCACGAAGGTTTCAATCCAAGCAATCCATCTTTCACCAATATTTTGCTTTTTGGTGGTATCGAAGGGAGGCTGTGGTTTTAGGAATACAGCAGCATCATAACCTGTGGAACTTTCTGCTGTTGAGAGCAGAGCTCGCTCTGGCAGTGTCTGCTTCCCACTAGTACCAGCACCTTCATCAAGCACTAGCCGAGTGCTGAAACCTGGGCCAGTGCACCCTCCTTCCGGCCTTGAGACACTGTCTTTATCCTTGGTGGTGAGTGGCAGCTTTATATTTTTTGCACAGGTTCTTCACCCTTCTCACCACTTTGCATTGTACCTGGTGTCTACTACCGTTGGTGTTTGCATCAGAAATATTTAAACTTTTGGCACTTAGTTGCATTTGGCTATCACTGCTTTAAGCGCTTCTCTGTACCTGGTTGTCGCTGCCTTTAGCGTTGTCGTACTGTATTAATGACTGCTCTGTGTTAGGATGTGGTGCAGTATCGCTTGTCTTGACTTTACCAGCAAATTTCAAGCCGATGTCAAACAAGCTTTCTGTAAGACCTTCACTTTCTTCACAGGCCTTGCACTGGTTGGAGTGGTGCTTTAACTCCACGTACGCTAACCGTTGATTTTCAATTCGACTGAGGCGCATGTGGCACGCGCAAGTAGTTTGCTGGACCATGCCAATCTCTCGAGGAGAGCACTCTTAGTTATTCGGGTTGCTTGGTTTATGTGATCCTTATCTCGTCGCCAGTTGAGGCGTCTGCTCCAGCCTGGGTACATGCAAATGATCACGCCACAAAAAGAGCTTGGTATTACACGTCTTTATTCCTCAGTTTTGCAGCTGGGGACACTCTGAAACTTAGCCTTTTATAGCTAAATAAAGAACTTGAGTCGAAAAGGTAGTAATGTAGATGCAATTCTCTTCCACTTTGAGCCTGGGATACTCTGTTCAAATCAAGGGGGTAAACGATTTAGCACCATTCAGCTGCCGACCTGGGTGAGGGTCTCTTTCAATCACCTTATTTACTTGGGGCATATCAGCGCAGATGCGCACCGCTCCTACACTATCCTTTTTCAGCACTACCACTATGGGTGATACCCATGGCGTCGGACAAGTGGTTCACTCTATGATGTCATGCTTTAATAGTGCATAAAGTTCTTTCTCAACAGCCTCTTGTAAATGAAATCCAATTTAACAATTTAATTGAGCAAAAGGATACATTTCCTCATGTATGTGAAGTTGCACTTTTGTGGTCCTAAGTCTTCTTAGTCCATGAAATAAGAATGGAAACTGATTTGCTATCTCATGATAGGCAATGACATTGTAGTTTACAGAAATCAGCCCCATGTCAGCAGCAATACTGAAACTGAGTAAACATGTACTCGATAAAGTTCCTGGCAAGACATGAATTGGCGCTCGTATTTTCGTCTTTTTATGCTTTATATTTGCTATGAATGAACCTTGACTTTACAGTGGCTTTGAAGCAGCCCACGTATACACTTTAGTTTTTTATGGGGTTAACTATAGCACAGGAGACAATTCATAGTACTTTTATTCTGGCACAATGTTTATTGATGCATCACTGTCTATGATAAAAGCTATGAAGCACCCATTTACTTTCATATTGGTCTTGGGACAGTGTCCAAATGACTTTCACACTTTCATTTGTTGTCCTATCTTCGACCTGCAGTGGGCGTGTGCGTCGGACAGCCAGGGGCCGTCCAATCTGCGCAAGCTTCCGATTTGGCCGCACTCTGGCGGAATATCCGCCACGGCGAAGCGGTTAACGCCGCTTTGTTTTGACGATATGTCACTTCGTCACCTTGTGTTATTTTCTTTATCACTTCTTTTACTCCTTCAATTTGTAAATTATTTAGATAATTAATGATCTTTTTGTTATTTGCTTCTTCCAGTGCATCAATTAAATCACGAAGGTTTCAATCCAAGCAATCCATCTTTCACCAATATTTTGCTTTTTGGTGGTATCGAAGGGAGGCTGTGGTTTTAGGAATACAGCAGCATCATAACCTGTGGAACTTTCTGCTATTGAGAGCAGAGCTCGCTCTGGCAGTGTCTGCTTCCCACTAGTACCAGCACCTTCATCAAGCACTAGCCGAGTGCTGAAACCTGGGCCAGTGCACCCTCCTTCCGGCCTTGAGACACTGTCTTTATCCTTGGTGGTGAGTGGCAGCTTTATATTTTTTGCACAGGTTCTTCACCCTTCTCACCACTTTGCATTGTACCTGGTGTCTACTACCGTTGGTGTTTGCATCAGAAATATTTAAACTTTTGGCACTTAGTTGCATTTGGCTATCACTCCTTTAAGCGCTTCTCTGTACCTGGTTGTCGCTGCCTTTAGCGTTGTCGTACTGTATTAGTGACTGCTCTGTGTTAGGATGTGGTGCAGTATCGCTTGTCTTGACTTTACCAGCAAATTTCAAGCCGATGTCAAACAAGCTTTCTGTAAGACCTTCACTTTCTTCACAGGCCTTGCACTTGTTGGAGTGGTGCTTTAACTCCACGTACGCTAACCGCTGATTTTCAATTCGACTGAGGCGCACGTGGCACGCGCAAGCAGTTTGCTGGACCATGCCAATCTCTCGAGGAGAGCACTCTTAGTTATTCGGGTTGCTTGGTTTATGTGATCCTTATCTCGTCGCCAGTTGAGGCGTCTGCTCCAGCCTGGGTACATGCAAATGATCACGCCGCAAACAGAGCTTGGTATTACACGTCTTTATTCCTCAGTTTTGCAGCTGGGGACACTCTGAAACTTAGCCTTTTATAGCTAAATAAAGAACTTGAGTCGAAAAGGTAGTAATGTAGCTGCAATTCTCTTCCACTTTGAGCCTGGGATACTCTGTTCAAATCAAGGGGGTAAACGATTTAGCACCATTCAGCTGCCGACCTGGGTGAGGGTCTCTTTCAATCACCTTATTTACTTGGGGCATATCAGCGCAGATGCGCACCGCTCCTACACTATCCTTTTTCAGCACTACCACTACGGGTGATACCCATGGCGTCGGACAAGTGGTTCACTCTATAATGTCATGCTTTAATAGTGCATAAAGTTCTTTCTCAACAGCCTCTTGTAAATGAAATCCAATTTAACAATTTAATTGAGCAAAAGGATACATTTCCTCATGTATGTGAAGTTGCACTTTTGTGGTCCTAAGTCTTCTTAGTCCATGAAATAAGAATGGAAACTGATTTGCTATCTCATGATAGGCAATGACATTGTAGTTTACAGAAATCAGCCCCATGTCAGCAGCAATACTGAAACTGAGTAAACATGTACTCGATAAAGTTTCTGGCAAGACATGAATTGGCGCTCGTATTTTCGTCTTTTTATGCTTTATATTTGCTATGAATGAACCTTGACTTTACAGTGGCTTTGAAGCAGCCCACGTATACACTTTAGTTTTTTATGGGGTTAACTATAGCACAGGAGACAATTCATAGTACTTTTATGCTGGCACAATGTTTATTGATGCATCACTGTCTATGATAAAAGCTATGAAGCACCCATTTACTTTCATATTGGTCTTGGGACAGTGTCCAAATGACTTTCACACTTTCATTTGTTGTCCTATCTTCGACCTGCAGTGAGCGTGTGCGTCGGACAGCCAGGGGCCGTCCAATCTGCGCAAGCTTCCGATTTGGCCGCACTCTGGCGGAATATCCGCCACGGCGAAGCGGTTAACGCCGCTTTGTTTTGACGATATGTCACTTCCTCACCTTGTGTTATTTTCTTTATCACTTCTTTTACTCCTTCAATTTGTAAATTATTTAGATAATTAATGATCTTTTTGTTATTTGCTTCTTCCAGTGCATCAATTAAATCACGAAAGTTTCAATCCAAGCAATCCATCTTTCACCAATATTTTGCTTTTTGGTGGTATCGAAGGGAGGCTGTGGTTTTAGGAATACAGCAGCATCATAACCTGTGGAACTTTCTGCTGTTGAGAGCAGAGCTCGCTCTGGCAGTGTCTGCTTCCCACTAGTACCAGCACCTTCATCAAGCACTAGCCGAGTGCTGAAACCTGGGCCAGTGCACCCTCCTTCCGGCCTTGAGACACTGTCTTTATCCTTGGTGGTGAGTGGCAGCTTTATATTTTTTGCACAGGTTCTTCACCCTTCTCACCACTTTGCATTGTACCTGGTGTCTACTACCGTTGGTGATTGCATCAGAAATATTTAAACTTTTGGCACTTAGTTGCATTTGGCTATCACTGCTTTAAGCGCTTCTCTGTACCTGGTTGTTGCTGCCTTTAGCGTTGTCGTACTGTATTAATGACTGCTCTGTGTTAGGATGTGGTGCAGTATCGCTTGTCTTGACTTTACCAGCAAATTTCAAGCCGATGTCAAACAGGCTTTCTGTAAGACCTTCACTTTCTTCACAGGCCTTGCACTGGTTGGAGTGGTGCTTTAACTCCACGTACGCTAACCGTTGATTTTCAATTCGACTGAGGCGCACGTGGCACGCGCAAGCAGTTTGCTGGACCATGCCAATCTCTCGAGGAGAGCACTCTTAGTTATTCGGGTTGCTTGGTTTATGTGATCCTTATCTCGTCGCCAGTTGAGGCGTCTGCTCCAGCCTGGGTACATGCAAATGATCACGCCACAAACAGAGCTTGGTATTACACGTCTTTATTCCTCAGTGTGTAACCATTAATTGAACATTCTAAATCAGGAATTCTATCACCCTCACACTTACATCACTGTTTTTAGGAACCAAAAGGGTCTTGTCATCTCTAACTCACAAGACACTACAACTTGGAAGTTAAGTCCCAGGCCTCAGGTGGCTGAAAGTTATTGTCCACCATGTTTCCATTCTCCTCTGCCATGACTTCCATCTGCTCCATGTCATACAATTTCTGACTCTCTTATATGGTATCTTGAATCGAAACTTGACATGAATGAGTGAAAAGGGACTAAAACGCAATAGTTCTAAGATGAAAATCCTAGTGCTGGTCTTTTCCTACATTATGAAAAGAATCAACACCATCTGCCTTCTTCCAGTATTCTTCAAAGAAACAAGCTAATCAAAATTAAACCGATGCAACCACTTGGAATCAGACTTATGGCTCAACTTCCAAATTAGGTCAGTGTGGTGCCGTAGCTGGAGGGGCGGTCTTTTTAGGTGCAGCGGAGGTGAGAAAGTCAGGTCTGTCGACTACCACCATCCCCCCACCCCAAGAACATATAGTCACGTCCATCGGCCTGCACTCCCCCCTGCCCCTCCAGAACAACTTCATCCTATTGGACCCCACCCCCACTCTTACCTGCACCAGGCGCCGGTGGCAAACTTAGACCTGACCTGGGTGGCAGGAGGTGTAGCTACGCCACAGGGGCAGTGGTCAGATCTGCATGTCACTAACTAAAATTGCTGAAGAAAACTACCATTCTTACTCAAAGAACACCAACCACTGTCAATAGGAACTGTATGAAACTCCTGGTTAGATCACTACATCCCCCTGTTCATTGGCCTATTTCCCTACCAATCAAAATGTGGCTGTCCCTGAATTGATACACAATAAATATTTTTCAAATCATAGCCCGAGAGGGTCAATTTCTTTGTGACCTCACCTACAGTGACCGATTCAATAAATTGGTCACTTTGCTGTGGTGTATCTAATTTCTAACAAAAAGAGACAAGTATGGTTGAAGCGCAATGGCCTGCGGTTCCCATTAATCCAACAAATGTGTTTGCAATGAGAATTGTGGTAATATCTTGAGTTGAACCACTATTAATGAACGCAGAGCGTTAATGTAGTCCTGTAAAAAAATGTTTTAACTATATTTTTTAATATTATTGAGATCATAGAACTGGCAGATTTCAATTAACATCAGTAACATTTGTAGTGATGTGGTATGCCTGCACATTGCTCCGTTAGTGGAGGAATGTTAGACAGTTAGAGCGAGTTAATTACATTGTCTTCCCAGTCTATCATGGCGCCCGTCATGATGTGTCCTGGCGCCTCAACCATGTGACCTCCGAGTACGTGCCACGTTACGTGACATGTCACATCATGTTTATTTTATCCGCAGCTGCAGACATGGCGGCCGGATGATTTGAAACGCTACAGGTCCGAGGTCGCGGTAAGAGTATGAATGGGAGTGAAGGAAGTGAGCACGTTGGTGTGTTTATTTGAGAGGCTACGGGTAATTGCCACAATAAAAGTGCTGCCACCGTAATTACATATTAGTGGGCTATTACGGAGATGGTTTCACTTACACTCGAAGCCGTTATCTCCACCGCTGCACAGACTGAAGTCGTAAGACTCCCTTTGATATATGGGTGATGTGAGGAATCCCTCAAACGAGGGGTGTAAGTGTTAATAAGATCCATCATGTATGGTCATGGGGTGTTCTGCCGTTTTTATTTTTTACATTTTCTACAGGTGACAAGACCCATTGGCAGTCACCCGACGGATGCGCGATTGTGTGACGCGTTGTTTCCGTTTCATTGAGGTTGCCGGTATGCTGTAGTGACCCAACCGGATGGTATGAAACTGTTGGACCTGGCCCTTTTTGGCAGGATCACCCCGAAACATTTTGCTTTTTCCTAGCCTGTTTCTGTAACCTGGTGTTGGTGTATTTAGGCCTCTGCTCCCTTTTTCACTGTGGTACAGTGTAAAGTGCGTGAGCTCTCTGTGTATGTGTGGTGAGTGACCTGCCCTCCCATAGGAATGCATGGGGAATATCTGTGACCATGGTAGTTCCTGATGTGTAGGGAGTGCAGGGTCGAGTTTGGTATGTGCGAACTCGTGAGATTGAATGCTGCGCAATGATGTATGCAGCATGATTGTGTCTAGTGTGAAAGTGCCACTTCTAGAAGTTGGCATGTTTGTGTAATTTGTGTCTGGCGTGTGATTGGCTGGAGCTGGCTGGTGAGCCTGGCTCCAAGAGTCTGGGTGGGTCTGCCCGGTGGTGAGAGGAGAGATTAGCATGCTGATGTGAGGGGAGGGGTGCACCTGGGCCTGAATAGGGCTGGGGTTTCCCTCCACAATGCTGGCTCCACCCCCTGTGGTGCGTCTGATGTCCCTAGCCTGGCCAGTGAAAGGAGTTCCCTATAACCAGATGTAGCTGGTTCTCACATTGCCTGCACCCTGCTAGACAAAGGATTTTACTGTATAAAAAGGGGCTGTGCCCCCTTACAAAATGTTCTTGTTTCTGACTTGAATCCTGCCAGGGGCGTGCTGCTGCTTGGGCCCAGGGGAAGGCTTGCCTCCCTGGGCCCTGCCCAGCCCCTGGATGCCTGATGGACTTTTCCTTGCCCTGGGGCTACTTTCTGCTCCAGTTATTTCTTTGGAACTTTGCCTTTACTCCCAGCTCCCAGAGAAGAAAAGGATCTTCTGCAGCATGGGAGCGCTTTATTTTACTTTAGTGACCTGGGAGCACTGTGCTTATTTTCATGGTTAGTCCAGCATAGGGATTCTCCCCCCCTGGATAATGAGAGCCGCTATTTTTATTATTTAGATGTCAAGCGGCTGCCCACGCTGCATATTTGCCCCTTTATTTTTAATTCGATGCTGCGAGGGTGCCCACCCCTCGTTGTGCCTCGGAATTGCCGCTGCAGCCAGGCCGCAGCCGCCCTATAAGTCAGGCGAGTCGGACTGTGACGGGGGCAGGGCCGCGGCAGGACCGGATGCTGTGCTTCGTAGGGGAGAAGGAGAGAAGTCTTCCCGTGGCTCCCGTGAACTGTGGAGAGCCCCGGGGCCGCCAGCAGCACGAGGAGAGCGGCGTCTTCTTAGAGCAGGGCTCCTGTGTGTCGCGAGGAGCCCCGCATGTGCAAGTGCTGCAGCCAAGAGGAGTCGGGGAGGAGGATGGTCGACCGCCCTCCCCGCGAGGAAGAGTCCGGTGAGTCACGGGGGCTGGGGGGAAGCTCCGGGTGGATGTCGCGGTGCCTGTTGAGGGCACAAGCTGGAGCGGCCCCGTTTGGCAGTGGGCTGCCCCCCGTGTATTGGCGGTATCTAGCTGAGCCCCGCGTGGCTCCCTGGGCCAATGTTCGCCCTCAGGGCATCTTTCCTTTTGAGCTGCGAAGGCTCCAACGTGCCCTATTTTTGTTAACAGGCCTCAGTGGGGGTCCAGAAGACCCATGATTACAGTTTAGGGGCATGATCGTTTTGGGAGCTAGAGTGCTCCCAGGGGCATGACTGATTTCAGGGCCTAGAGGGCTCCGACGCTGTGAAACAGGATTCCAGAGCCAGAGGGCTCAGGTTGGTGCAGTTTTGTCTCTGAGGGCCAGTGAGGGCCCTGTCGCAGTTATGTTGTCTCCCAGCTGCCCAGCAATTAGTGGGCAGCTGCACCGTTTAGGAGCAATGTGACAGAGAGAGTCCCTGTGTGGGACGGAGATGGCACAGAGGTGCCAGGCCTTC
The DNA here is from genome assembly GCF_964263255.1 of Lissotriton vulgaris. Lineage (NCBI taxonomy): Eukaryota > Metazoa > Chordata > Amphibia > Caudata > Salamandridae > Lissotriton > Lissotriton vulgaris. The sequence continues at coordinate 700,721,336 of NC_141697.1, read as the reverse complement.
CACAGCTGTGCAGCACTTAGTGCCAGCTGCAGCATTTAGGCCCTTGGATTGTCATCAGCTGCCCAGCAAGTAGTGGGCAGCTGCAACGTTTAGGTTTGCCCCGGTGGCGCACCCCTGACTGGCGCTGCATTGGCAGCGCGCCCTGACACTCTGGACACAGGGCTTTTTGAGTCCCCTTGTTGGATGGGCAGTTGGCCAGGGGGCTGGGATGTGGGTAGGGCACAAGGCCCTAATGTGATTTGAGCGCAATGTGATTTTGCTATGTTTATGATAGTAATTGCCTAAGGTGATGTTTGCACAATGTGATTATGAGGTTATTTTACCTATGTAGGTTTATGCTAGTAAGATGTTTTCACTATGTGAGTTACTCCCCTAAATATGATTTATTCTTAGGAGGCAGAGTCTAATGTGTTTAGACTAATGAGGAGATTGCCTACTGTATTTTTACTGGTTAGGCCCAAATGTGAGTTATGCGTAATGTGCTATGCCATTATGCCTGTAACACCTCTGAATGTGTTTTATGTATTATGTGCCTTACCTACACCTCTGAATGTTTTTATGCATCATGTGTTTTCCTGTGCTGCACATCTGAATGTGTTTTGATGCGTCATGTGCCTAGTTCTTACACCGCTGAATGTATGCTTATACATCATGTGTCTTTCCTACACCTCTGAATGTTCTATGCATCATGTGTGAAACTTCTGATCGTTATATGTTCAAAAGTACTATTTCTAACAGTATTTCTACTTCTAAAAGTGTTGATTCTGACAGTGGCCCATGTGGCCCTGTCCTGTAAATAATCCCTTGTGAATATTGTCCGTGCCAGTTGGCACAATGTACATTGTGTGATTACTATATGATGTGTTTTGACAATACAAAAGTTATTTTTATATAACCTTGTGTGGAGTTCCTTTTGTGGTGTGCATAGGATGTTGTTGCTGTTGTGTGCGTGCGCAAATGCTTTACACATTGCCTCCGGGATAAAACTGTCTGCTCGTGCCAAGCTACCAAGGGGGTGAGCAGGGGTTATCTTGGCGTGTGACTCCCTTGCCCTGACTAGAATGATGGTTTCCGCCTGGCTTTGGCGTAAGCCTTAGCCAACCAGAAATAGCCAGTTCTAACAGAAACCTTTTGTGAAATTTTAAAAGATTGATGTGGAACACTATGGCACATTGGAATTGTTATGAATGAGTTGCAGTTATAGCCCCTTTTTACCTTTTTTGTCTTTTGTTACTACCACCACAGGTTTGATGCAAATCCCACATGAAAACGTCAATTTGGATCCCTAGCCCTGACGAACTTCCTTAAATTTGATAACAGTAACGAAACATGTTGGCTAGTTGTTTTTGATTATGACTTGATAGGAGTCATTTTTAATGTGGAAAAGCTTACAGCCATGAATAAAGAGTATCAGCAGCAAGTAAGCTTTACCAATTTTTATTGGTGAGGATTGTGTTTTCGTTCTCACGGGATCCGTGAACACATGGATTATTTTCACACATATAGGAAGTACACTCACATTTAGGTTTCTTCCTTTTGTTTTCATTGGGTTGAAGCTTTTTGTCTTAAACACACATGCACATTTTCTTTTGGGAAAAGAAGGTAACCAATGATGATAAGCGGGTTTCCTGGGGAGTACCAGTCAGTTTTCCCCTATGGTATTGCTACCGTCAGGTGCCTTCTTTCCTTTTCACATTTTTTCTGTGGATGAAAGGTCTGTGGATGGTAGTTTGTTTCTTTCTTTTTGTTCAAAATTAGATACATTACAGCAAAGTGACCAATTTATTAAATCGGTCACTGTAGTTGAGATCGCACAGACATTGACCCTCTCGGGCTGTGATTTGAAAAATATTTATGGATTTATCAATTCAGGGACAGCCACATTTTGACAGTGAAATGGTTGAGTGGGGGACTGGTTGTCCTGTTGTTTCCCCTTGAGACTTCTATTGCATTGACTACTTCCCTACCAAATCAACAGATTTCAAAAGGCATAAAACGCTACTTGCACCTGCTCTTTTACCTGGGAAAAGCCAAAAGCATGACCTAAGTTCGAAGAAGGTGGTAAAAGATAACTCGAACCTTCAAAACACTCTGCCCAATGCTTAAATGCCATGACGGCTTGCATCCAAGATGCCTAGAAAAGAAAATCAAGAAATACTCTCAAACTAGGCCACTCCCCTCGAACAACCTCAGACTCCTTCCAGTTTACAAAACAAAATGACCATCCTATAGAGAAAGCTGCTTTTCAATGACTAGACCTCGCATGTGGAACAAACAGCCTCAGCTCCTACGTAACTGGAATAATTCAGAAAACTACTGAAAACATTTATATTCTTGTTCCAATCCCTTCTCGGTCTTCTCCCATCCCTCTCTCTACTCTAGCGCCGGGAAGCAGTTCAGTTATGCAGTATATGCTATGCAAATATGTGAGGGCATGTTCAAACTGTTGAACTAAACGTGAAATATTACGTTCCCTAAATGCCATATTACATGAGTTGAAAAGTTTCACTTACTAAATCAAAGCCATGCTCCACACTAGGCTGGTCGAATAACAGACATGCCGTCACTGCTCAACAGGGTGGAACCTTATGGCCCAAACGCGTCCTCTGCGAGGGGCAGTCACAACTTCCGGGTCTGGGATAGAGGCGCAGCTTCCGTGGGTGAGGCAGCTTCAGTGGCACCTGGGCCCAGAGGTATGAGGGGCCCGGCACACTGAACTCTGATTATTGACGCATTTTTTTTAAATTCAAATAGCAGCCAGGCGGCCCGTTTCCTTCCTTGCACTCGGGCCTAGGGCGCACTGGCTAAGCCACTGCTCTTGGATTGGTTATATAATCGGTATTTTGATGTTTGACCGTTTTGAAATACAAATAATTTCAATAGCTCTTGAAGCGCCCAGACCTCTCATGCTGACACAGGTGTCTCGTGTTAAAAAAAAAACATACCTGTATTGGGCGTTATGAAACCTATGATGAACCAACACAATGCAGTCCATTGTAACATGGGTGTCTGCGAAGGACTGTCCGTCAGACTCAGCCGTGAGAAGTATCCTCAAGCGACCCGTTGCCAATGGAATAAAACAACAGTTATTGTCTAGCTCCGTGCAGCGCTGATCTTCCAAAGAGAGGAGTTGACTCTGCCCTAGTGGACGTCGGCGTCAGCCTCATGTGTGACTCCAGGGTGACTTGGCTCGCCTTCGGCCGGGACACAATAGCCGTGTCTGTTCATGGACAATAATTCGCATTGTTCCTGGTACCGGGACATCTTGAGGCCAGGTGAGTCATTGTGGGCTGTAGCAGGAATGTGATATTAATAAAAATGTGGAAAATGAGGTAGCGCCACACAGCCTGGCACATCCAGGGCTTTAAGTGGGCCGGGCCTCACCGGTGCTGAGCACCGGCAATTTTTTAAAGGGTGTGTCGAAACGGGTCTCTACGGAGATCTGTTTTGTGCTCTGGCACAGTCTGTCCGTTTTTTCCAGACTGCAGTGACAGCAGGCACATCGATGTGTGTGTGCTCACACTGCTCACTTTTCACTAGGAAGTTATGGTATGAGGTTATGTCAGGTAAGCGTTGTAGGGGAAGGAAAATCCTTTCAAGAGAGTCATTTTCTCGCTGGATTTCCCTTCTCTTTTTGAAACTCAGGAGCAGCAACATTGTTGTGGTGTCACCAGGGCTTTAAGTGGAAGCTTTTTAAATATTATCTACAAGCCATAGTTGCTGCCTATTTATCTTATGCAACTAACAAATATTGACAAAGCCAATAGTCCTGACTTGTAGGTATGATGTTACTTGTTGTATCATATATCTCGATGCAATGACAGAAACAACAAAATACCAGTCGGGCAGCACACTATGCGAAGCACAGATTTTTAGCTTACGTGTTTTTAAGCCATACCCTTAATTATATTGGCCACACCCTTTAGAGAGACCCCCTCCAGTTTTTTCATCCCACTTAAAGCCCTGGGCACAGCACATATTACTCTTTCCTGTGTGTGCCCAGGTCTAAGTACATCATCAAGTCAGGATGCATGAAATGAATCTGAGGGGGGTCTCAGAAATGTTTGATTGAATGGTTTATTTATAGTTCCCACCTTACACCACGCAGAGGCTTCTATGGACGACGCAGTGGCGCTGGAACAATTCTCTGGGTAGTGCCTTGGTGCTGCCATCAATGTTACGATATTGAAGTCATAGGATTTGTTTACCACTTTGTGAGCCGTTTAGCCAGGAGAGCCCCGTAGGATTCTTCGGGAGGATTATTACAGGCCCAATTTATGAAGGGCAGCTAAGGAATCATTTGATAAACTTATAAGCTTTTACTGACTTTAAAAGATTGCAACCAGTGTCCAACCAGTGTCTGACTACAGCGAGACACATTAAGATCCTGTCAGAAGCATTTTCCACGAAGTGTGGTTGCAATTCATGCATGTAGTTACATCTTAGAAGAGAGACTAATTGCGATCACTGTACATCCTGCCAATAAGATACCCAATCTGGGCATTCATTATCAAATGTGAAAGCCCAGGATCAACTGAAATTGATGCCAGAAATGATAATAATATTTACAACAAGGGGTGGTGAGGGACAGAGTCTCTGAATTAAACAGAATACTCTCACCCAGTCAAGAGATCAGGGCTAGATCCAACACCGTTTTTTAGCTCACTGCACCATCCCAGTTTCAGAACCTGGCTGTATGCAAATTAGTCTGTTCCTGTCCCAGTGCATGATGGGAACAGGGCAAACCAAACTACAAAAGCCAATTCTTACACTGGGAAGGAAACAAGCTACCGGGGACCGGTTTCTGGCATTTCAGCCTCTTCGGCCCGGCTTGCTTGAATCCTGATGGTGCAATGAGCAAGGGACTCACATCTGAGCATACCCTTCCACGCTTAGGGTGGACAAAAATATTTACAACAAGGGGTGGTGAGGGACAGAGTCTCTGAATTAAACAGAATACTCTCACCCAGTCAAGAGATCAGGGCTAGATCCAACACCGTTTTTTAGCTCACTGCACCATCCCAGTTTCAGAACCTGGCTGTATGCAAATTAGTCTGTTCCTGTCCCAGTGCATGATGGGAACAGGGCAAACCAAACTACAAAAGCCAATTCTTACACTGGGAAGGAAACAAGCTACCGGGGACCGGTTTCTGGCATTTCAGCCTCTTCGGCCCGGCTTGCTTGAATCCTGATGGTGCAATGAGCAAGGGACTCACATCTGAGCATACCCTTCCACGCTTAGGGTGGACAAAAATATTTACAACAAGGGGTGGTGAGGGACAGAGTCTCTGAATTAAACAGAATACTCTCACCCAGTCAAGAGATCAGGGCTAGATCCAACACCGTTTTTTAGCTCACTGCACCATCCCAGTTTCAGAACCTGGCTGTATGCAAATTAGTCTGTTCCTGTCCCAGTGCATGATGGGAACAGGGCAAACCAAACTACAAAAGCCAATTCTTACACTGGGAAGGAAACAAGCTACCGGGGACCGGTTTCTGGCATTTCAGCCTCTTCGGCCCGGCTTGCTTGAATCCTGATGGTGCAATGAGCAAGGGACTCACATCTGAGCATACCCTTCCACGCTTAGGGTGGACAAAAATATTTACAACAAGGGGTGGTGAGGGACAGAGTCTCTGAATTAAACAGAATACTCTCACCCAGTCAAGAGATCAGGGCTAGATCCAACACCGTTTTTTAGCTCACTGCACCATCCCAGTTTCAGAACCTGGCTGTATGCAAATTAGTCTGTTCCTGTCCCAGTGCATGATGGGAACAGGGCAAACCAAACTACAAAAGCCAATTCTTACACTGGGAAGGAAACAAGCTACCGGGGACCGGTTTCTGGCATTTCAGCCTCTTCGGCCCGGCTTGCTTGAATCCTGATGGTGCAATGAGCAAGGGACTCACATCTGAGCATACCCTTCCACGCTTAGGGTGGACAAAAATATTTACAACAAGGGGTGGTGAGGGACAGAGTCTCTGAATTAAACAGAATACTCTCACCCAGTCAAGAGATCAGGGCTAGATCCAACACCGTTTTTTAGCTCACTGCACCATCCCAGTTTCAGAACCTGGCTGTATGCAAATTAGTCTGTTCCTGTCCCAGTGCATGATGGGAACAGGGCAAACCAAACTACAAAAGCCAATTCTTACACTGGGAAGGAAACAAGCTACCGGGGACCGGTTTCTGGCATTTCAGCCTCTTCGGCCCGGCTTGCTTGAATCCTGATGGTGCAATGAGCAAGGGACTCACATCTGAGCATACCCTTCCACGCTTAGGGTGGACAAAAATATTTACAACAAGGGGTGGTGAGGGACAGAGTCTCTGAATTAAACAGAATACTCTCACCCAGTCAAGAGATCAGGGCTAGATCCAACACCGTTTTTTAGCTCACTGCACCATCCCAGTTTCAGAACCTGGCTGTATGCAAATTAGTCTGTTCCTGTCCCAGTGCATGATGGGAACAGGGCAAACCAAACTACAAAAGCCAATTCTTACACTGGGAAGGAAACAAGCTACCGGGGACCGGTTTCTGGCATTTCAGCCTCTTCGGCCCGGCTTGCTTGAATCCTGATGGTGCAATGAGCAAGGGACTCACATCTGAGCATACCCTTCCACGCTTAGGGTGGACAAAAATATTTACAACAAGGGGTGGTGAGGGACAGAGTCTCTGAATTAAACAGAATACTCTCACCCAGTCAAGAGATCAGGGCTAGATCCAACACCGTTTTTTAGCTCACTGCACCATCCCAGTTTCAGAACCTGGCTGTATGCAAATTAGTCTGTTCCTGTCCCAGTGCATGATGGGAACAGGGCAAACCAAACTACAAAAGCCAATTCTTACACTGGGAAGGAAACAAGCTACCGGGGACCGGTTTCTGGCATTTCAGCCTCTTCGGCCCGGCTTGCTTGAATCCTGATGGTGCAATGAGCAAGGGACTCACATCTGAGCATACCCTTCCACGCTTAGGGTGGACAAAAATATTTACAACAAGGTATGGTGAGGGACAGAGTCTCTGAATTAAACAGAATACTCTCACCCAGTCAAGAGATCAGGGCTAGATCCAACACCGTTTTTTAGCTCACTGCACCATCCCAGTTTCAGAACCTGGCTGTATGCAAATTAGTCTGTTCCTGTCCCAGTGCATGATGGGAACAGGGCAAACCAAACTACAAAAGCCAATTCTTACACTGGGAAGGAAACAAGCTACCGGGGACCGGTTTCTGGCATTTCAGCCTCTTCGGCCCGGCTTGCTTGAATCCTGATGGTGCAATGAGCAAGGGACTCACATCTGAGCATACCCTTCCACGCTTAGGGTGGACAAAAATATTTACAACAAGGGGTGGTGAGGGACAGAGTCTCTGAATTAAACAGAATACTCTCACCCAGTCAAGAGATCAGGGCTAGATCCAACACCGTTTTTTAGCTCACTGCACCATCCCAGTTTCAGAACCTGGCTGTATGCAAATTAGTCTGTTCCTGTCCCAGTGCATGATGGGAACAGGGCAAACCAAACTACAAAAGCCAATTCTTACACTGGGAAGGAAACAAGCTACCGGGGACCGGTTTCTGGCATTTCAGCCTCTTCGGCCCGGCTTGCTTGAATCCTGATGGTGCAATGAGCAAGGGACTCACATCTGAGCATACCCTTCCACGCTTAGGGTGGACAAAAATATTTACAACAAGGGGTGGTGAGGGACAGAGTCTCTGAATTAAACAGAATACTCTCACCCAGTCAAGAGATCAGGGCTAGATCCAACACCGTTTTTTAGCTCACTGCACCATCCCAGTTTCAGAACCTGGCTGTATGCAAATTAGTCTGTTCCTGTCCCAGTGCATGATGGGAACAGGGCAAACCAAACTACAAAAGCCAATTCTTACACTGGGAAGGAAACAAGCTACCGGGGACCGGTTTCTGGCATTTCAGCCTCTTCGGCCCGGCTTGCTTGAATCCTGATGGTGCAATGAGCAAGGGACTCACATCTGAGCATACCCTTCCACGCTTAGGGTGGACAAAAATATTTACAACAAGGGGTGGTGAGGGACAGAGTCTCTGAATTAAACAGAATACTCTCACCCAGTCAAGAGATCAGGGCTAGATCCAACACCGTTTTTTAGCTCACTGCACCATCCCAGTTTCAGAACCTGGCTGTATGCAAATTAGTCTGTTCCTGTCCCAGTGCATGATGGGAACAGGGCAAACCAAACTACAAAAGCCAATTCTTACACTGGGAAGGAAACAAGCTACCGGGGACCGGTTTCTGGCATTTCAGCCTCTTCGGCCCGGCTTGCTTGAATCCTGATGGTGCAATGAGCAAGGGACTCACATCTGAGCATACCCTTCCACGCTTAGGGTGGACAAAAATATTTACAACAAGGGGTGGTGAGGGACAGAGTCTCTGAATTAAACAGAATACTCTCACCCAGTCAAGAGATCAGGGCTAGATCCAACACCGTTTTTTAGCTCACTGCACCATCCCAGTTTCAGAACCTGGCTGTATGCAAATTAGTCTGTTCCTGTCCCAGTGCATGATGGGAACAGGGCAAACCAAACTACAAAAGCCAATTCTTACACTGGGAAGGAAACAAGCTACCGGGGACCGGTTTCTGGCATTTCAGCCTCTTCGGCCCGGCTTGCTTGAATCCTGATGGTGCAATGAGCAAGGGACTCACATCTGAGCATACCCTTCCACGCTTAGGGTGGACAAAAATATTTACAACAAGGGGTGGTGAGGGACAGAGTCTCTGAATTAAACAGAATACTCTCACCCAGTCAAGAGATCAGGGCTAGATCCAACACCGTTTTTTAGCTCACTGCACCATCCCAGTTTCAGAACCTGGCTGTATGCAAATTAGTCTGTTCCTGTCCCAGTGCATGATGGGAACAGGGCAAACCAAACTACAAAAGCCAATTCTTACACTGGGAAGGAAACAAGCTACCGGGGACCGGTTTCTGGCATTTCAGCCTCTTCGGCCCGGCTTGCTTGAATCCTGATGGTGCAATGAGCAAGGGACTCACATCTGAGCATACCCTTCCACGCTTAGGGTGGACAAAAATATTTACAACAAGGGGTGGTGAGGGACAGAGTCTCTGAATTAAACAGAATACTCTCACCCAGTCAAGAGATCAGGGCTAGATCCAACACCGTTTTTTAGCTCACTGCACCATCCCAGTTTCAGAACCTGGCTGTATGCAAATTAGTCTGTTCCTGTCCCAGTGCATGATGGGAACAGGGCAAACCAAACTACAAAAGCCAATTCTTACACTGGGAAGGAAACAAGCTACCGGGGACCGGTTTCTGGCATTTCAGCCTCTTCGGCCCGGCTTGCTTGAATCCTGATGGTGCAATGAGCAAGGGACTCACATCTGAGCATACCCTTCCACGCTTAGGGTGGACAAAAATATTTACAACAAGGGGTGGTGAGGGACAGAGTCTCTGAATTAAACAGAATACTCTCACCCAGTCAAGAGATCAGGGCTAGATCCAACACCGTTTTTTAGCTCACTGCACCATCCCAGTTTCAGAACCTGGCTGTATGCAAATTAGTCTGTTCCTGTCCCAGTGCATGATGGGAACAGGGCAAACCAAACTACAAAAGCCAATTCTTACACTGGGAAGGAAACAAGCTACCGGGGACCGGTTTCTGGCATTTCAGCCTCTTCGGCCCGGCTTGCTTGAATCCTGATGGTGCAATGAGCAAGGGACTCACATCTGAGCATACCCTTCCACGCTTAGGGTGGACAAAAATATTTACAACAAGGGGTGGTGAGGGACAGAGTCTCTGAATTAAACAGAATACTCTCACCCAGTCAAGAGATCAGGGCTAGATCCAACACCGTTTTTTAGCTCACTGCACCATCCCAGTTTCAGAACCTGGCTGTATGCAAATTAGTCTGTTCCTGTCCTAGTGCATGATGGGAACAGGGCAAACCAAACTACAAAAGCCAATTCTTACACTGGGAAGGAAACAAGCTACCGGGGACCGGTTTCTGGCATTTCAGCCTCTTTGGCCCGGCTTGCTTGAATCCTGATGGTGCAATGAGCAAGGGACTCACATCTGAGCATACCCTTCCACGCTTAGGGTGGACAAAAATATTTACAACAAGGGGTGGTGAGGGACAGAGTCTCTGAATTAAACAGAATACTCTCACCCAGTCAAGAGATCAGGGCTAGATCCAACACCGTTTTTTAGCTCACTGCACCATCCCAGTTTCAGAACCTGGCTGTATGCAAATTAGTCTGTTCCTGTCCCAGTGCATGATGGGAACAGGGCAAACCAAACTACAAAAGCCAATTCTTACACTGGGAAGGAAACAAGCTACCGGGGACCGGTTTCTGGCATTTCAGCCTCTTCGGCCCGGCTTGCTTGAATCCTGATGGTGCAATGAGCAAGGGACTCACATCTGAGCATACCCTTCCACGCTTAGGGCTCCTTTCTGGTAAAGAATTGGCTTGGTAGTTTAGTCTGCCCTGTTCCCATGATGCACTGGGCCAGGGACAGACTGATTTGCATATAGCCAGGTTCTGAGCTGGGATGGGGCAGTGAGATAAATAACGGTGATGGATCAAGCCCTGATCTTTGGACTGGGTAAGAGTGGTCTGCTCAATTCAGACACTCTGTTCATCACCACCCCCTTTTGTAAATCGATTTTGGCCACTATAGGTGTGGCAGGGTATACTCAGACATGAGTCCCTTTCTCACTGCTCCATCAGGATTCAAGCAAGCCGGGCCGAAGAGGCTGAAATGCCAGAAACCGGTCCCCGGTAGCTTGGCTCCTTTCTGGTAAAGAATTGGCTTGGTAGTTTAGTCTGCCCTGTTCCCATGATGCACTGGGCCAGGGACAGACTGATTTGCATATAGCCAGGTTCTGAGCTGGGATGGGGCAGTGAGATAAATAACGGTGATGGATCAAGCCCTGATCTTTGGACTGGGTAAGAGTGGTCTGCTCAATTCAGACACTCTGTTCATCACCACCCCCTTTTGTAAATCGATTTTGGCCACTATAGGTGTGGCAGGGTATACTCAGACATGAGTCCCTTTCTCACTGCTCCATCAGGATTCAAGCAAGCCGGGCCGAAGAGGCTGAAATGCCAGAAACCGGTCCCCGGTAGCTTGGCTCCTTTCTGGTAAAGAATTGGCTTGGTAGTTTAGTCTGCCCTGTTCCCATGATGCACTGGGCCAGGGACAGACTGATTTGCATATAGCCAGGTTCTGAGCTGGGATGGGGCAGTGAGATAAATAACGGTGATGGATCAAGCCCTGATCTTTGGACTGGGTAAGAGTGGTCTGCTCAATTCAGACACTCTGTTCATCACCACCCCCTTTTGTAAATCGATTTTGGCCACTATAGGTGTGGCAGGGTATACTCAGACATGAGTCCCTTTCTCACTGCTCCATCAGGATTCAAGCAAGCCGGGCCGAAGAGGCTGAAATGCCAGAAACCGGTCCCCGGTAGCTTGGCTCCTTTCTGGTAAAGAATTGGCTTGGTAGTTTAGTCTGCCCTGTTCCCATGATGCACTGGGCCAGGGACAGACTGATTTGCATATAGCCAGGTTCTGAGCTGGGATGGGGCAGTGAGATAAATAACGGTGATGGATCAAGCCCTGATCTTTGGACTGGGTAAGAGTGGTCTGCTCAATTCAGACACTCTGTTCATCACCACCCCCTTTTGTAAATCGATTTTGGCCACTATAGGTGTGGCAGGGTATACTCAGACATGAGTCCCTTTCTCACTGCTCCATCAGGATTCAAGCAAGCCGGGCCGAAGAGGCTGAAATGCCAGAAACCGGTCCCCGGTAGCTTGGCTCCTTTCTGGTAAAGAATTGGCTTGGTAGTTTAGTCTGCCCTGTTCCCATGATGCACTGGGCCAGGGACAGACTGATTTGCATATAGCCAGGTTCTGAGCTGGGATGGGGCAGTGAGATAAATAACGGTGATGGATCAAGCCCTGATCTTTGGACTGGGTAAGAGTGGTCTGCTCAATTCAGACACTCTGTTCATCACCACCCCCTTTTGTAAATCGATTTTGGCCACTATAGGTGTGGCAGGGTATACTCAGACATGAGTCCCTTTCTCACTGCTCCATCAGGATTCAAGCAAGCCGGGCCGAAGAGGCTGAAATGCCAGAAACCGGTCCCCGGTAGCTTGGCTCCTTTCTGGTAAAGAATTGGCTTGGTAGTTTAGTCTGCCCTGTTCCCATGATGCACTGGGCCAGGGACAGACTGATTTGCATATAGCCAGGTTCTGAGCTGGGATGGGGCAGTGAGATAAATAACGGTGATGGATCAAGCCCTGATCTTTGGACTGGGTAAGAGTGGTCTGCTCAATTCAGACACTCTGTTCATCACCACCCCCTTTTGTAAATCGATTTTGGCCACTATAGGTGTGGCAGGGTATACTCAGACATGAGTCCCTTTCTCACTGCTCCATCAGGATTCAAGCAAGCCGGGCCGAAGAGGCTGAAATGCCAGAAACCGGTCCCCGGTAGCTTGGCTCCTTTCTGGTAAAGAATTGGCTTGGTAGTTTAGTCTGCCCTGTTCCCATGATGCACTGGGCCAGGGACAGACTGATTTGCATATAGCCAGGTTCTGAGCTGGGATGGGGCAGTGAGATAAATAACGGTGATGGATCAAGCCCTGATCTTTGGACTGGGTAAGAGTGGTCTGCTCAATTCAGACACTCTGTTCATCACCACCCCCTTTTGTAAATCGATTTTGGCCACTATAGGTGTGGCAGGGTATACTCAGACATGAGTCCCTTTCTCACTGCTCCATCAGGATTCAAGCAAGCCGGGCCGAAGAGGCTGAAATGCCAGAAACCGGTCCCCGGTAGCTTGGCTCCTTTCTGGTAAAGAATTGGCTTGGTAGTTTAGTCTGCCCTGTTCCCATGATGCACTGGGCCAGGGACAGACTGATTTGCATATAGCCAGGTTCTGAGCTGGGATGGGGCAGTGAGATAAATAACGGTGATGGATCAAGCCCTGATCTTTGGACTGGGTAAGAGTGGTCTGCTCAATTCAGACACTCTGTTCATCACCACCCCCTTTTGTAAATCGATTTTGGCCACTATAGGTGTGGCAGGGTATACTCAGACATGAGTCCCTTTCTCACTGCTCCATCAGGATTCAAGCAAGCCGGGCCGAAGAGGCTGAAATGCCAGAAACCGGTCCCCGGTAGCTTGGCTCCTTTCTGGTAAAGAATTGGCTTGGTAGTTTAGTCTGCCCTGTTCCCATGATGCACTGGGCCAGGGACAGACTGATTTGCATATAGCCAGGTTCTGAGCTGGGATGGGGCAGTGAGATAAATAACGGTGATGGATCAAGCCCTGATCTTTGGACTGGGTAAGAGTGGTCTGCTCAATTCAGACACTCTGTTCATCACCACCCCCTTTTGTAAATCGATTTTGGCCACTATAGGTGTGGCAGGGTATACTCAGACATGAGTCCCTTTCTCACTGCTCCATCAGGATTCAAGCAAGCCGGGCCGAAGAGGCTGAAATGCCAGAAACCGGTCCCCGGTAGCTTGGCTCCTTTCTGGTAAAGAATTGGCTTGGTAGTTTAGTCTGCCCTGTTCCCATGATGCACTGGGCCAGGGACAGACTGATTTGCATATAGCCAGGTTCTGAGCTGGGATGGGGCAGTGAGATAAATAACGGTGATGGATCAAGCCCTGATCTTTGGACTGGGTAAGAGTGGTCTGCTCAATTCAGACACTCTGTTCATCACCACCCCCTTTTGTAAATCGATTTTGGCCACTATAGGTGTGGCAGGGTATACTCAGACATGAGTCCCTTTCTCACTGCTCCATCAGGATTCAAGCAAGCCGGGCCGAAGAGGCTGAAATGCCAGAAACCGGTCCCCGGTAGCTTGGCTCCTTTCTGGTAAAGAATTGGCTTGGTAGTTTAGTCTGCCCTGTTCCCATGATGCACTGGGCCAGGGACAGACTGATTTGCATATAGCCAGGTTCTGAGCTGGGATGGGGCAGTGAGATAAATAACGGTGATGGATCAAGCCCTGATCTTTGGACTGGGTAAGAGTGGTCTGCTCAATTCAGACACTCTGTTCATCACCACCCCCTTTTGTAAATCGATTTTGGCCACTATAGGTGTGGCAGGGTATACTCAGACATGAGTCCCTTTCTCACTGCTCCATCAGGATTCAAGCAAGCCGGGCCGAAGAGGCTGAAATGCCAGAAACCGGTCCCCGGTAGCTTGGCTCCTTTCTGGTAAAGAATTGGCTTGGTAGTTTAGTCTGCCCTGTTCCCATGATGCACTGGGCCAGGGACAGACTGATTTGCATATAGCCAGGTTCTGAGCTGGGATGGGGCAGTGAGATAAATAACGGTGATGGATCAAGCCCTGATCTTTGGACTGGGTAAGAGTGGTCTGCTCAATTCAGACACTCTGTTCATCACCACCCCCTTTTGTAAATAGAAATGATAATAAAGCTTTAGTTGAATGAACAGGACTACATTTAGGATCACTTATATATCTAATAACGAGAGTAATAGTAATGTCTTGAGAAAGATGGTATACAGTAAGACAACACCATCGAAACGTGTCGACGCATCCATTGCACAATTCGTATGGTTGGCTGGATCTGTAGATACTAAACGAGAGTCAATGTATTGGGTTCCAGTTAGCATATTTTCTCCTACCAATGTGTATTCTGAATGACAAAGTGCATTGTCTTTTCTTTTCTCTCTTAATATTGGTTATTGGTGTTATTGATATGTATTAATTTTCCTCTTATTCGCATAAGGGTATAATGTGTAGGAATTGATTTTCTTGTAAAGTTTTTTTAATGAAGTATTTTATACCAGTAAAACTCTGAATTGTTTTTAACAGTCCTTTTTTTTACAAAAAAGAATTATTAGATAACAACAAAAAATCTTTTTTAATAAACAATTGTACTCATTTCTACTTATAACGTATTTTGGGTCTACTGTTTGGGCCTTGTTTGAAATATTTTTTGTATCTGGTTAAAGGGAGAAGATGTGTGTTAGTGTGACAAAGATCCTTCTTTCTGCAAGGTTGCCCCCACTTTTTGCTGAATTGCTGATGTGCTTTGACTGAGTGTGCCTTAGGCTCCTGCTAAACAGGTACCCAGGGCCTATGTTCTTTCCCTAAAACTGCATTGAAGCCTAAACACAAATGGCATCTCTGGCCACAGGTCAGCCCCTGGCAAATAGTACCACAGGTATCCAGGGCACTGTGACCAGAGAAGGTCTCTAATGGATGCAGCACTTATTGTGCCACCCATAGAGGTCATGTAACCTTACACACACACACTGCCTTTGCAGGCTGCGTGTTTCAGTGCAGAACAAAGTTAAGAGTCGACATGACACACATCTCTGTGGGCCATGCCTACAAACCACTGCCCTGGCATAGATTAGTCACTCCTCTAGCTGGGTGCACTATACCAGTGTTGAGGGTACAGGTGCATGAGCCCTGTCCCCCTCAGTGACTAAGTCCATTCTTAGACATTGTAAGTGCAGTGCTACCATTAGGAGTATATGGTGCTGGGAGTTTGTCATTACGAACGCCACATCACCATAATGGCTACACTGAAAACTGAGAAGTTTGGCATCAAACTACTCCGAACATTAAACCCACACTGATGCCAGAGAAGCTGCACAGGTAAGGGGCAAACAGTAGTGAACAACAAGGCCAATGGCCAGGAAAACGTGCAGTTGAGGTACATGAGATCTTGCACAGGCAAGGGGGAAACAGCAGGGAAAAGCAAGGCCAGTGGCCAGTTCAAGGTGCAAAGTATGCCCAAGAGATGCTGCACAGGTAAGGAGCAAACAGCAATGAACATCTAAGACAGCGGCCAGTCCAAGGTGCAGATGAGGTACATGAGATCCAGCACAGGCAAGTGGCAAACAGCAGTGAAACATCAAGGACAGTGGCCAGTCCAAGGTGCAGATGAGGTACATGAGATCCAGCACAGGCAAGTGGCAAACAGCAGTGAAACATCAAGGACAGTGGCCAGTCCAAGGTGCAGATGAGGAACATGAGATCCTGCTCAGGCAAAGTGCAAACAGCAGGGAACACCAAGGCCAGTGTCCAGGACAACGTGCAGAGTATGCCCATGCAAAGCTGCACAGCTAAGGTACACACATCAAGGCCAGTGGGCAGTCCAATGCTCAGAGTAGTTGCATGAGATCCTGCACAGGCAAGTGGCAAACAGCAGTGAACAACAGGTCAGTGGCCAGGACAAAGTGCAGTTGAGGTGCATGTGATCCTGCAAAGGCAAGGGCAAACAGCAGGGAAAAACAAGGCCAGTTGCCAGTTCAAGGTGCAGAGTATGTCCATGAGAAGCTGCACAGGTAAGGTACACACATCAAGGCCAGTGGCCCGTCCAATGCTCAGAGTAAGTGCTTTGAGATCCTGTACAGTCAACTGGCAAACAGCAGTGAACAACAAGACTAGTGGCCAGGGCAAAGTGCACTTGAGGTACATGAGATCCTGCACAGGTAAGGGGCAAACAGCACTGAACATCAAGGACAGTAGCCAGTTTAAGGTGCAGAGTATATCCAAGAGAAGCTGCACAGGTAAGGCGCAAACAGCAGTGAACAACAAGGCCAGTGGCCAGGACAAAGTGCAGTTGAGGTACATGTGATCCTGCACAGGCAAGGGCAAACAGCAGAGAAAAACAAGGCCAGTGGCCAGATCAAGGTGCAGAGTATGTCCAAGAGAAGGTGCACAGGCAAGGGGCAAACAGCAATGAACATCTAGGACGGTGGCCAGTCCAAGGTGCAGATGAGGTACATGAGATCCTGCCAACAAGGTGCAAACAGCAGGGAACAACAAGGCCAGTGGCCAGGACAAAGTGCAGTTGAGGTACATGTGATCCTGCACAGGCAAGGGCAAACAGCAGAGAAAAACAAGGCCAGTGGCCAGGACAAAGTGCAGGTGAGGTACATGAGATCCAGCACAGGCAAGGGCAAACAGCAGAGAAAAACAAGGCCAGTGGCCAGATCAAGGTGCAGATGAAGAACATGAGATCCTGCCAACAAGGTGCAAACAGCAGGGAACAACAAGGCCAGTGGCCAGTTCAAGGTGCAGAGTATGTCCAAGAGAAGGTGCACAGGCAAGGGGCAAACAGCAATGAACATCTAGGACGGTGGCCAGTCCAAGGTGCAGATGAGGAACATGAGATCCTGCTCAGGCAAAGTGCAAACAGCAGGGAACAACAAGGCCAGTGGCCAGGACAAAGTGCAGGTGAGGTGCATGTGATCCTGCAAAGGCAAGGGCAAACAGCAGGGAAAAACAAGGCCAGTGTCCAGGACAAAGTGCAGGTGAGGTACATGAGATCCAGCACAGGCAAGGGCAAACAGCAGAGAAAAACAAGGCCAGTGGCCAGATCAAGGTGCAGATGAAGAACATGAGATCCTGCCAACAAGGTGCAAACAGCAGGGAACAACAAGGCCAGTGGCCAGTTCAAGGTGCAGAGTATGTCCATGAGAAGCTGCACAGGTAAGGGACACACATCAAGGCCAGTGGCCAGTCTAATGCTCAGAGTAGTTGCATGAGATCCTGCACAAGCAAGTGGCAAACAGCAGTGAGCAACAAGGCCAGTGGCTAGGATAAAGTGCAGTTGAGGTACATGAGATCCTGAACAGGCAAGGGGCAAACAGTAGGGAAAAACAAGGCCAGTGGCCAGTTCAAGGTGCAGAGTATGCCCTAGAGAAGCTGCGCAGGTAAGGGGCAAACAGCAGTGAACAACACGGCCAGTGGCCAGTGCAAGTTGCAGAGTATGTCCAAGAAAAGCTGCACAGGTAAGGGGCAAACAGTGTGAACAACAAGGCCAGTGGCCAGGACAAAGTGCAGTTGAGGTACATGAGATCCTGCACAGGCAAGGGGCAAACAGCACGGAAAATCAAGGCCAGTGGCCACTTCAAGGTGCAGAGTATGCCCTAGAGAAGCTGCGCAGGTAAGGGGCAAACAGCAGTGAACAACACGGCCAGTGCAAGTTGCAGAGTATGTCCAAGAAAAGCTGCACAGGTAAGGGGCAAACAGTGTGAACAACAAGGCCAGTGGCCAGGACAAAGTGCAGTTGAGGTACATGAGATCCTGCACAGGCAAGGGGCAAACAGCACGGAAAATCAAGGCCAGTGGCCAGTTCAAGGTGCAGAGTATGTCCAAGAGAAGCTGCACAGGTAAAGGGAAAACAATAGTGAACAACAAGGCCAGTGGCCAGTTCAAAGTGCAGGGTATGTCCAAGAGAAGCTGCACAGTCAAGGGGCAAACAGCAGGGAATAACAAGGCCAGTTCAAGGTGCAGAGTGTGTCCAAGAGAAGCTGCACAGGCAAGGGGCAAACAGCAGGGAATAACAAGGCCAGTGGCCAGTTCAAGGTACAGAGTATGTCCAAGGGAAGCTACACAGGTAAGGGGAAAACAGCAGTGAACAACAAGGCCAGTGGCCAGGACAAAGTGCAGAGTAGCAACATGAGATCCTGCACAGGGTTTGTGTGTGACTGTACCCTGCCATTGTCAACAACACAGTCAAGGTAGTAACAATTGGCAGTTAATGCACCGTTGTGGGCGAGACAGGTGTGTGAGGGGGTCTTCCACTCAGACGTGACTGTCGGTCTGACTGGGAGGTGGCTGTGTTTCTGGGACAGTTGGAGGACTGGACTGGGGAGAGAGAGTCCCAGCTGAGGCTGAGGCATCAGTGGCCTGGGAAGCTGGAGGGCTGCTTCGACCAGGTGGTGTATTGGCACGTGGAGGTTGAGTCATGCTGCAGTGAGACACAGTGTGGATGGGAGATTGTTGAGGTTCCATTCCACTTCTTTGGGATTCAAAATGGCTTCCCTGTCTAGGGATTAATGGAAAGTGGTATGCACAAAACAGGCACACTCACCACCAAAGCTGCATCAGGTGCTGACAGTGGCTCACCCTCTGGGGATATGCTGGATTGAGCAGGACGCTTGGCCTGGCCTTTGCCCCTCCATCCCCTGTTTACCAGGTGTACCCCCTGCAGTGCCCTGCTTTCCCTGCTTGACAGGGCTTTGGATGGGAGTTGAAGTTGTGGGTGAATCTGTCTTGGAGCTCTTCTTATGTGTACTCTTAGCAGGCACCACCTTCTCAGCAGGCACGGAAACTGTCTATTGTCTCTGCGAGGCGCTTTTGGGATGGGAGAGTCCTAGGCTGGGAATACCTCTGAGGCATGTGACCCTGATGCCTGCTTCTTGCCTTTCTGGCCCTCTGTGTTGACTGACGGGCTTTTGTCTTTGCGCTCTGGGGTGACTTTAGTTTTCTGTGGGGATGGTGTCTGTGCCCTGGACCTCTTGGGATGCTGCTGTTGTGTGCTGCTTGTACTGTATCTTGCCCTTGAGGTCTGTGGTGTGTGGTCACTATCGTCAGATGTGGCCACTGGCACGGGGGTGGACAAAGGGACTGGAGCTGTACTCTGGGATTGTGCCACTTAAATGGCTGCCGTCAAAGCAGGGGACAAAGACTGGACATTCCGGTGTAGCCCACTCACATCTGAATGAATGCCCTCCATAAAAGCAACTATCTGTGCCAACTTTTTGGGGGAACATCCTTTTCAACGCGGATTTTACTCCGCAGTACTTTTAGAACGCGTCCGTTACAAACCAAGTCGTAACCACGGCTTGCGCTGGAGGGCGCTAGAGGATAAAGAATAGTATATTTACTATTCCAACACCTTCCCTAGTATCCACGGGGACTGGTGTTAGAATAGTAAATTATACTATTCACTATCAGCGCCCCCCAACGCAAGTCGTTGTAACGACTTGCGTTGTTAAAGACGCGTTGTAAAAGCACAAGTTGTGACGGTACGCGTCGTACCGTCATACATCCAACTTTTTGTCATGGTCTACAAAGGCATTGAGGAAAGCTGTCTGGCCCACACACAGCTGGCGCAAAAGGTCCACAGACTCAGCACCAATGGCAGCATGGGGGACAGGGGCAAGGACAGCAGTGCCAGGGGTGAAGGATACTCTTCCCTTCTTACTGGTGCAAACACGGGCAGAACTAGTAGATGTAGGTGGCAGGGTGGGCATTGTATGCTGTGTGGTGGAAGAGGAGGCAGAGTCCCATTCCCTGTGCCAACTAACATAGATGCATCACCGCTGGCGTCCGAGGACGTTGAGGTTCGCGTCTCTGGCTGTGATTCCTCAAGCAGACTCTGGTACTCTTCTGAGGTGCTGCTCACATCTGTGTCACTGTGCTTGTATGCAGCAGTTGTGCTTGACTCCTCACCACTGGTGTCCATCACCTGTCCTTCCATGCCCATGGGAGATGCTGCATGAGAGCGAGAGATGTAGGGTCAGTTCATTGGCATCAACAGAACATTCATATGCAAGGAAAGCATCACTGTAGAAGATGAAATCTCCCTGTTGCACACCACCCTGTGCAAAAACATTGTGCAACCTCAATTTTTGACTAGATCTTTTGCCTGTCAACAAGCTAATGGGTCACAAGTCAGCCATGGGATGACCACACAGCACAATATCCTTCCTGTGGCAGCGTTCAACCAGACACACAAATAGCTCTGAGCACACCCAGGGCCCTGAAGGGGGCAAAGATGTACCCCACCACATGTTGCCACTGCCATATCTGGGTGGAACAGAAGGGGACAACACAGATACAGACTACAACATAACAGTCAACACTGGCCATGAGCTTATGGCATACACCATATTGTACTGTGGGGCACAACTACTGTTGCACATTGGTGTCAGATGTCTAAGCCTCACCATTCTGAGGTCAGGCAGTGCACACATTGATGAAAGCACACTCAGATTTTGCACACTGCCGTGCCCTTACATGGGATTTCCCACACTGACCCAAAGCTGCACCCAACATAGAGGCAACTTACAAGACCCTGCATCACACTACCAACATCACATATCCCAACGCTGGCACAGGCTGTGAACACACGCAGCCACACACAGCCAAAGTCACCCATCCAAGAATACTTACACCTAGCTTGCTGCTGATGCTCCTTCAAATGTGTTTCCAGCTCAGGCTGTGTCACGGCCAAGATCCGGGTCATTAGTGGTGTCATGCTCCTCCGTGCCAACCTGCCAGTCCAAGGGAGCAGCCCCAGCGTCATCTCCACCAGGTTCTTGCTCAGCTGGCAGATGTCATCCCACCACTTGTGACAGTGGGGGCACCGTCGGTTGGAGACACCTAGAGCCCGCACCTTGCATGCAATGGCCCTACACATGGATTTATGCTTGTGGACTTTGAGCTGCAGGCATGGGAGACAAGAGGGGAAAAATCAGTGACACAGTATTATGTACCAATATCTCTCAGTACAGGAGCATGATACTAACTCATCACAAATTTACAGAAATGTCAAACAGAGACAATACAGCATCTCACATAGTACAAGAACAAGGGTGAATCACACGTAAATGCATGCAGGTATGAAGGTGGACACAGTACCTGCTCATCTCATCCACATGTAGGATGCTAGCATAGATAGCTATGTGTAGGCTACCCACATCTACTGTCCATTTTTAAGTTGAGCAAAACATACAGTAGATGTCAATATATGTTAGGGAGTTGACTCACTGTGTCCAACACTGCACAGCCCTCAATGTCCTATGCCTGTGAATGGCTCACTAAGTCATGGATGTCACGTTGAGGGGCATGCTCTAACAAACCCACACCCTCTTCACAAGGGTTGTCATGTGCAATCTACAGGGCTGAGATGGCTCATTGATGGAGAGTCCCGATAAATACCCACATGTAACACTCTGTACATTCAGTGATGTGACCTTGCCAGATTGGACAGTGATTGTGCAGGCCAGGTGAGCTCACACTGAGGTCCAACGTGGGGCATCGGAAATGACACATAAAGGGACAAATTAAGAGTGGAAACAGTGCCTACACATGCCAGTCAGTACACATGCTGGTGGGAATGGAGGGTGCTGTGCATAATAGTACAGCAATCTGTTGTGTCATAGATGAATGCCCACCAATAGTGTCACCCTTGGATAATGAAGTCCTGAGCATAGTGCTGAACTGGAGATGATGTACAATTAGGAGTCAGACACAATTCCATCACTACCCTCTGTACGAGAACCCCAGCTAAGGCCACTGATGGGCCTGTGAAGGACATCACAGACCCACACAGCCATTCACACAAGCAGTCACTGTCTGACTCCTGCATTACCAAATTGCTACGTCACTGTATGGCTGACAAGGCAATACGTGTCCCTCCAATCTTGATGTGCATGCAGGGAGACGTGTGAAAATGGCTACACACCTCTTTCCCCATGACACAGCATGCTAGGCACTGCATGACACAACCCCACACTCTCCGGCACATACTTCAGCATTTCGACTTCATGTGTGCCCCCACTGCACTCTCACTCCCACTCTGGAAGACTTACCACGACATTTGGAGCACCTTATAGCCTCGGATACTGTGGGAGCATCTCGTCCACCAGGACCTCCAGCTCCTTGCTGGTGAAGGGACTGGCACGGATCTTCTCAGTCCTCGATATCACTGTGGCCAGGAGACAGCAGCAGCAGCAGTTGGTGGTGAGGGGTGGCAGGTAGCAGGCCCTGGAGACAGCAGCAGCAGAAGTTAGTTGTGAGGGGTGGCAGGCTGCAGGCCCTGGAGACAGCAGCAGTTGGTGGTGAGGGGTGGCAGGCAGCAGGCCCTGGAAACATGAGCAGCAGCAGCAGCAGGTGGTGGTGAGGGGTCTCAGACAGCAGGCTCTAGAGACAGGAGTAGCAACAGTAGATGGTGGTGAGGGGTCTCAGGCAACAGGCTCTGGAGACAGGAGCAGCAGCAGGTGGTGGTGAGGGGTCTCAGGCAGCAGGCTCTAGAGACAGGAGCAGCAGGTGGTGGTGGAGGGTCTCAGGCTGCAGGCTCTGGAGACAGGAGCAGCAGCAGCAGGTGGTGGTGAGGGGTCTCAAGCAGCAATCTCTGTGAGTTGTGGAAAGGTGAGGCACTTTCCCACACATATATAGCTTCCTGGGGTCCGTTCAGTGGTTCTAAGCTGCTGCAATTAGTGTTCCAGGTCAGCCTTTTTCAAATGCATAAAATGACCATCTCCGCGGTGGCGGAGCATGCCTACCGCAATTTTCTAAATTGCATTAGGCTACCGCGATTGCGGTTCCCATTGGCTGGAATGGCATGGTCCATGGCGGTGACACACCGCTGGGGCCAGGTGGTAGCTTCTGCAATTTGGGTGCCATACACTGATATGAGTGACCAGGATTTGGGTGGCGGAGCATGCAAACCGCCATTTGAGATTGTGTATATGCCTATCACTACCGCGATCGTGTGTTGGGCATTGGTGGTGACACAGCGCTGGGGCCAGGCAGTAGCTTCCGCGATTTGGATGCCATACATTGATATGGGTGACCGGGATTTGGATGGCGGAGCATGCTAACCACCATTTGAAATTGTGTATATGCCTATCACTACCGCAATCGTGTGTTGGGCATTGGTGGTGACACACCGCAGGGGCCAGGTGGTAGCTTCTGTGATTTGGGTGCCATACATTGATATGAGTGACTGGGATTTGGTTGGCGGAGCATGCCAACCACCGTTTGAGATTGTGTTTATGCCTATCACTACCACTATTGTGTGTTGGGCATTGGTGGTGACACACTGCTGCGGCCAGACGGTAGCTTCAGCGATTTGGGTGCCATACATTGATATGAGTGACCAGGATTTGGGTGGCGGAGCATGCCAACCTAACACAACCATTAGAGAAAGGGGTCCAAGGGAAAGTTTAAAGACCACATCCAATCACAATCCCCACTCAGACAGTAAATACACAAATGAGTGATTGTGGGTCTATGAAAAATACTGTTGAACAATGCCTAAAGCTCCAAACAAGACAAAATCAAAGTAAATCAAGTTCCACCAGATACCTCCATGCTTATGAAAGTACCCATCAGTTTTCGATCGGTTCCGCCCTGGTCATCATTTGGGACTCCTCACACCGAGGAGAGCAATCCTGTAACCACTTGATGTTGATAGAAGTGGTTACCCTAATGTGTTTCTATGGAGTAAGGCAAATAACTGTGAAAGCTGAAAAAGCAGTGCATAAAAGAAAAATAATGGTGTGATAATAGTGAGGGGATATAAAATTGGAGAACTAGGAGAGAAAAGCTTCATTAGATTTCTCCTACGTTTCCAACGCTAAAAAAGTGCTGAGATATAGTAGGATAACAAATAGCTACTATTGTTGCGTTTTATCTAGGACCCTAATTAAATATTTCATATTTAGTAATAGCCGATGCAAACCACAGGCGGCAAGGCTACTTCCTTAGACTCCTAGAAAGCACAACGAGTTCTTACAACATACCAAACCTCCAGCAACCTGGGAATTCCCCGTGCTTTTGTTTTGATTTGTCTTAGAACTCCTGCAAGCACTGAAAGAACGGTCAGTTCTTAGTGAAATTTTTAATTGACGGCTTATGTCCAACCTTACGTCAAACACGGCACCTTCCAGGTATAAATATACCAGGGTTTGCCTTAAGCAACACACGGTGGTGTGGAGCAGAGCGGCTATCTACTTATCCGAAGCCCAGCTGATGCAAGAGCCAAAGGAAGCCGTCCCTCCCATTCGACGCACTGAGAAAGACGCTGTCTTTTTCTCCTGCCGAGAAAATCCAGCTCCGGTGTTTCCAGTCACCCTCGCTGGTTACTGAGAGATCGAGTCCTGAGAGCGAGATACAAGACCTCCTCCATTCTAAAAACCAAGGTGCGGAGCTGATTAGATCCTTAGAGAATTCGTGGGTCCCATACTTGGCAAAAACTAACTAAACTTAAACTGCAGCCCATCTACTCCTTCCCACGTACTAGGCTTAGGTTAGGTACACCGGGGTAGGCGTATTTAGAAGCACCAGTTGAGTACGTTTAGTCAAGCTTTTTATCTTTGTATGTAACTGTATATATTTTATACCTTTTAAGTATCATTTGGCTTAGAAACCATATCAATGCTTTTACAGTATTATTTCGTAATACTCCTTTTACTGTACGCACTTTACTTTATAACACGTATTGCAATCATAGCAATTCATTTCTCTTGCATGAGAAAGAAGACTGTTCAATAAATAACACATTCTTATTGAAAACGCCCGTCTCTCTATTTCTCTGCACTCTGGTGAAACTAAGTATGCACAGCTGTCCGAGTGAAATAGCTATCTATTGTTTTCACACGACTCTGGAGATATACTCCTTATTCTGGGGGAGCAAAGTTGTCATGTTTATGCGGTTGTCAGAAGCTGAATCCCTTCTTGTCTAATCAGGGAAGTTCACTCCTCTCTGTTCATTTGAGAAAGTTTCTAGTGACCTCTGAGCTAGCTGGCAAACCTAAATTAAGTCTAACATATTCAATAGAGACCTAGTCGACCTCAGTCCTACGTCTACACCATCGTTTATGTTATTCCAATGCGCAGAGCCTATTGGAAAAATAGGAACTACACTACATGGCGCCCAACGTTTGGTAAGGCGATAATCTAACGCGAGATACTAGAGTAACTCAGTCGTGCTTTTTTACACAGACCCCTTTTCCCGTAAAAACTCCAATAGACGTCTGGAGTGGGTGAAAGGTTATTATCCGCCGGAACTTAGTAGGATGAGAATCCTATGTATTAGTTTACGGTATAATCAACGTTGAAGGATACAGTGTTCCAAAATATTGTGCACCTAATCTTTGTTTCCTCAAAAAAACTTGCTCTGCAAGACACTTTTCATTAAATAATGTCGCTTAACGGCGACAACAACGAAACCGGTGGAGCCGCAGTAAATGCGAATCAACCGGGTGCAGACCTTACAGGGTTGAATGAAGACGACCATGATGCAGTAATTATCCCGGTCAACATAAGAAAAACCATAACTATAAAACGTATAGAAAATGGGGTATCATCAAGAGGTGGTACAGTCGTATTTGTGGTAGAGGCACATGAGTTTCGGCAGACAGAGGTATTCTATTCCTGGATAACTTTTCCAGCAGCAAATGCTGTAACACATGAGTTCCACTTCTACAAAGTAGCGGAATCTCTAGAGGAATACTCGCCTTTTAAGGAAGTTGAAATTCCACTAACATACCAAGAGCACCTGCTCTTGTTTAATGGTGCCCTAAATCATCAAAATCACATTACCAGGCTCGGTCCACTAGGTAGAGCAGGAGCCACATGGCCGGTTCTAGCCAGCTACACACCACACCCCAACATTGAAACAATGTCAGACAGAGAACTTTTAGTTCAGTTAAAACAACTAATTAAAATACATAGACAATTGGTCCAATATGTCATGCGGACTTCAACAGTCCAACCTGCAATTAAACTTCCACAAAACACCCCTCAACAGGGGAACACAAACAAAATTACACCACAAAATATACAATCATGTCTTGGTAAAACACCCGTAAAACAGGAACAAATTGCATTCTGGTTAGCTCAAAAAATCACTCAGATAGAGGCGGTATTTCCTGATACTACCCCTCACGAAAAACACAGAATTCTGACTATCTGCCTCCCAATGGGGATCGCACCACATGGGGAGGACTGTGACACTTGGGGCACAGTCTTTGCTTCTATCTACACAAAAACACATGGTGTTCCGTCCATGGCGGTTATACCAGATGTGCTAAGACAGATTCAAAATGAATATGGTCCAGAACCTGCTTTAACTCTGGGTATGAAATTACTAAAAGACTTTAAGCAGGTCTCTGCTATATTATTAGCCAACATTAAGGGGGAAGCAGCATGTGTGGCGATCCGCCAAAAATTGAAGGAGACAGAAATAACAGACTAACCTTTTGAGCTCGCAAAAATAATTGAAAACTCCTATGAAGAATTAGGCAGAGCTAGTTTGGGTGGTAAACCGGTAAAACCCCAACTAATTGAAAATCCTGAAAAAACCTAATTAAAAATAATCTCAATTCTCAAAAGAAGAACTGGGAGGGTAACAAACAAACCACTCCCAGAGAAAAACAATTTCAGTCCAGGGGAAGGTCTCCCCAACTGAAAAATAGATCTCCAGAGCGGGGGGGGCAAGTCTCCCCAAAGGGAGCCCTCTGAGAAAAGATACAACCTTAGAAATAGGGACAATTTGAGAAAAACTGACAGATATCAAGATATTGATACACGTTCCTCTCAATCTTTTCAGACTTCCTCAAAGAAATCGGAAAGAAGAGGACGGTCAGAACATAAAGAAGAGCACGTCAAGTCCAAAGACAAAGAACCTGCTCATCAATATAAAAAATCACAATTTCAAAGAAAGAAGGTAGCAAGTATTAAAATAAAACATGCCGAGAATCCTGAGGACACAACTGAAAAACGGAGAGTGGGCCCAGACAATGCTAGACAGCGCAGCAGAAGTGAGCATAGCTCGCAATATCCTGATGAATCTTCTGGAGACAGTGGACACGAATGAATACATTCAAGTGGAAATTGCAGACACCCGAGTGAGCGTGCCCCATAAACTCTACGAAATAACATTGCGTATAGAGGGAGATAAAACTAGGAAAATAAAAAGTCTCTTTTGGGAGAATCTATCGAAAGGCTATGACATCCTTCCAGCAGAAAAGGACTGGCCACCAGAGTTTGTCAGGGAGTGCCCACATGGCGAAGAAATGATTATGCCTGCCTTCTCACATCATATCCCAATACATAAAAAATACACACTTGCTAGAAAATGGGCAGTGGCCCAAGCCCCTGCATTATATAAAAATCATGTAGGATGGGATGAGGATTCCCCTCATCATAAAATCCAGCTAAAAAATCAACCAACTGCACAGAGGCAGTATCCGGTTAAGGAAGAAGCTAAAAAACAAGTAAAAGAAATTTTAGACCAACTTGAATATCAGGGGGTGATTGAAACATGCACCTCACAAATGAACAATCCTTTGTTTCCTGTCTCCAAGCCAGACGATTCATATTGTCTAGTTTTGGACTACAGACATCTAAACTCCTGCTGTAAAACTTTTGCAGTCCAAAACTCACACAGTGCAGCACTAATGAATAACATTGTTCGCAAAAAATATAAAATGACATTAGATATCTCTAATGGATTCTTCTGTCAAAACATTGCACCTGAAAGCAGGTATTTGACGGCTTTCTCAATAATGGGGTCGCAAAAACAATTTTGTCGTCTCCCACAGGGATTCAAGAACAGCCCAGGATTATTTTCAGCCAGGGTTACTACAAATATATGATGATGAGGCATTATCCTATGTCGATGACATCTATCTTACAGACAATGACTTGGAGACTCACTTTAAAAGAGTGAACACCATAATACTTGGGTTCGCTTCTGAAGGGTACAAATTTAACTTTAAAGAATCACGAATGGCCCATCTAACTGTCCTATTTTTAGGATATGAATTATCAAGTGACAGACAACTTCTTAGAGAAGTGTGCTGTATTTCAAGCTCCAAAAACGCTGAAAAACCTGCAATCAATACTAGGTTTCCTGAATTTCGGAAGAACATACATTTTGAATTATCCAGGGAGGGTTAAACCTCTCTACGAACTAATAAAACAAGATTTTAAACCAATTAATTGGACTCAAAAACACACAGAAATTTTAAGATCACTGCAGACAGATATGTTAACTAAAACAAAACTGCAAACATGCGCGAATGAACGCAACCTTGTAATCCAAGTCATCCCAGGAAGATGCAGATTCAACATACCTGACCTCTAATGAGGGAGAAACAGTACCAATAGCTTACAAATCCCATTTGTACACACAAGCTGTAATGAAATTCAGTTCAACTGAAAAAATTCTAACTGCGGTTCAGACTGCTGTAGCAAAAGAAAGAGCCCTAGCCCAAGGAAAAAGGATATCTGTTTTAACAGAAGTATCAGCCCTTGAGGCGGTAACAATACCAGGCAATCCTAATGCTAAAGCTCTAGATCCAAAATGGATAAAATGGGAATCTTCTCTTGCAATATAAGACGTGACACACGCATTTGACCCAAAAATGGAAAAACTTGAATATCTGGAATATGAATATGAATGTCCTCTGCCGATCGAGATTCTGCCTCTAGAACAGTACACCTGTGTAATCTACACGGACAGATTTGCACAACACTTTGTTGTTCAAAAACAGATTTACAACGCAGCATGCGCGATTGTTAAAGGTCGCTGGCGCTTAGCTAAATTCAGACCGATGGTCACTAAAACTGAATCACTCAGAAACTGTTCAGCTCAGCGAGCTGAAATAAGATCTCTAAAGATGGCGCTTGAAAATGCCGATCGCGAATTCCCGACATTAATAATGTGCGATTCGCATTACTGCGTCCGATCTTACAATAATTCCATGCAGACCTGGATAAAAAACTGTTACAAAGATGAGACAGGTGCCACAATAAAACATAAAAAACTATGGGAACAAGTAGTTCTTTTGCAGAAAGAACTACAAAAGACTCACATGATACATACGCAGAGTCTTCAACGTGATGGCGTTCACTTTGCGGGGAATTCATTGGCTGGCAAAGCCAAAGCGGCGGCTGATCACTCGGCTTCCGTAGTTATAAAAAAGCGTACGAAAACACAAATAGATGGCAAAACGCTACTTGCAGTAAAAGCCTCAATGGAAGCCAATTATGCGGCGTTACCTCTAAACTATGCACTCAGTAATACATACATAGTTGATGCGAATTCCGTTCCATTTGCTCAAATCCCTGGAGTGGGGGATAGAGTAATTCCAAACACGTACCAGAGAGTCTTCTTGATACAAGAAGCACATATGGGATTGGGTCTGAGGCACCAAGAGATCATGAAATCTCTAATAGAACTACAATCTCAGTACTGGTGGCCGGGGATGAGCGTAGAACCTTATAAATTTGCAATGAATTGTGAAGACTGCAACAGAGATCACAGTTGTGAACCGGACCAGACACCAGCCCAGACACCACTATTAGAAAGCATCAGGCTATCTATGCGCAGATGTCCGAAAGGACAAATGCGGTCCCATAAAAATTAAGACAGGATTCATTTGGATGTGGCCCCAGCGCTCAGCTGACGCCAGAACTGTTATAAAACATTTGCGAGTCTTTATCGGCACATACGCAATTGGCATGCTACATTCTGACCAGAGTCCTGCGTTTAGCTCTCAGGCTTACAAGGAGGCCATGGCCAGCATGGGCATTGCATTGCGGTACTCTTCTCCCTTCCATCCTGAGGGAAATGCGGTTGTGAAAAGAAAAAAACGGGACATAAAGCAATCTATAACAGCGAGGGTATTAGGTTCGGGTGATGGGTGGGTCAAACATCTAATAAGTGTCCAACGTAGTCTTAATAATATGCCAAGAAATTCTCTAGGAGGTGTCAGCCCGTATGAACTTTTATTTGGTACTAGAATGACTATTCAGGATTTAGATCGTCAAACTTCAGTGGTGCAACAAAAAGCTTTGATATCAAAGATCGTTTGGCTGTTTTACAGGACTTAAATGAAACAAGAAAAAGTCTGAGTAACGAAAAATTAAAGCCAGCTACCACTGAAGAAAAACCAACTGTCCCAGCAAGACCTGTCTGGATTCCAAAGATTGGGGATCTGGTCAGAGAAAAGATCGCAGTGAAGAAGGAATTTGGGCCTTCTTACAGAAAAGCAGTACCTGTCTTAGCTGTCAGCGGAACAAGATCAGTAGTACTACCGCCTCCTGCTGGTAAAAAGGAGAACCGAGTTGAATCAATCGACCTGGTAAAACCACAACCATGTGGCCAATAATAAGTAGTAAGCCCAAGAAATAGTAGGAGACCAAATCTTGCTGCAATCCAAGAGGTTCAAACTGAGAGACTAATTACATTTGATAAACCTACGGTGATTAAGAAAGGACTATGTAACAAAGCCATGGAACTTGTGCCTCTTGAGACCCAAATTGCTACAGTTCAACAAGGAACACCAGTCTACAACGATGTAACTTCGGACTATACAAATGTAACAAAAGAAGAGGCAAAGATCAATGGAAATCTGGAAGCAATCCCACCAATTGACAGAACTGCATCTGGCTATTTTATCAACTTTGATAATTTTTCCGATGATCCAAGTGAACATGGAGACAAACCAGCAACGAAAGCATTCAAAGAAAAAGTAAAAGAACTCTTTCATCAGCTCAAAGAAACATATCTAACTCCTCAATGGATTAAATTATGGATTGTGTTAGGCGTACTTTTCCTCCTTCTATGGCTCATCTTGGTTTTAAGTTTGGGTAGATTTGTTGATGGAAAATATAGTACAATGGACACAGCAAGTCAGAACATCAACTTGGTCCTGAAACCACACAGATCATCACACATCGAAAAAAGAGAACTGTCACCAGTAAACATCACAGCCATCCCCATACCTGGTTGTATAGAATGGGACAAAACGGACTATGAAATTTATGGCCCGGTTGAGCTCTTGAAAGTGCCACACCAATTTAAGATTTCGTTGAGTGACTTTGTATCACCTAGTAGATTCTCTGATGATTGGGACTTTGAAAATATTAATAATATGATGTCAGATTTAGAAATGTCAGCAAAATTTACTGCACATTATTATTTACAGGATTCGTTGAATTATGAGGAAATGTACTGTTTTAACCATTACGGGCATTATTATCTACATAAATCCGCAAATCCTAGAAATACTTTCGTTTATAATCAATGGGAACATTGTCCAACCCCGCCAAAAGGCAGCTCGAAGACATTTTTTGAAAAATTCCCATACTTCTCGGGGTTTAATGTCACTGATCCGGAAACATTCCATTTTAAAATGTTAAATAAGACAGGGGTGAAAAATATGTTGACAAATACTAAACTGATTTATTCAGAAAAAATTTATGAAAAAAGGTCTACATTTGGTTTTGAATATTGGAAAAATAACATTGAGACAAAAACCATTTGGGGAACAAAAGAATAACAGGTACAAGGTGTAGAAGCATTGTTCAGAGCCTGCATGATCCCAGAACAAATAATGTTCCTGAATGACACAATTCAGCAAAACAACCTGTCTTGGTTTAGCCAAGAAAAAAGATTTAAACAACCCATCTATACCAAAGCCAATACCTGATAGAAACACCACTGCAGATGAAGGGTTAGACGTGGCCCATATTTTAGAACAAAACAGAACACTTCCTGATTGGAAAAAATGGTTAATCTGGCCCACAGACACTAATAACTGTCATGATAGATTCCTCAACAAAATACAGGGGTTCAAACAAAACAGGCCAGACCCAAGATATTCCCAAAGACAACATCCAGGGATAGTTACAACATACAGTGTGGGAAAACTATGCCTCGAGTGGCTACAGAAATCCACACTTCCAGAAATTAAGCAACACTTAACCTTACTTAAAGAAGTTGCTGACTTGAGAGATTTCATAATGGGACCTCGCAAACAGTGTCAAAAACGTTTAATATACGCCGGTATATACGCAGCATACAATGAAGCTTGGAAATTGAAACTGCTGAAAAAATACGAGAAATTGATCGTATTAATTTGGAAAAAGCGCTTTCTGTAGTGGACAATGGGTTAACAACTCTGTCCTCCAGAATCTATTCACTGGATAGCATTGTATCATGTGCTATTGATATAATAGAACAGGATATGATAATGTTACAACATGGTCAGTCCGAATTGCGTTCTATTGTACAGCTAGGCTGAACGTTACAAAATTTGCGTTCAGGTCACGTGCCATGGCGTCTAATCAACATAACGTCATTATTTTCTATCTTTAACCTTACTGATAGACAACTCTCGTTGGCACAGAAAGGAGCAGACTATACGGTGCTAAGCATTGAAAAACTTGAGAGATTACCATTGACAATGTCAGAAAGACCTGTCATTGAATGGATAATACATGGCCCCATTACAATCCCGATAACAACTTTTCAGTTTCAATACTGCCAAGCGTATATACCAGTAGGCCTGTATGAAAGGTTGGGTAAAGGGTACATCAAATCAACCTGGGATTTACCATTTATAGACAGGTGTTGGAGTGGGGGAAAGAAAGAGGTATTTCTTAGTGGTAGTAACCGCAAAACATCACTGAGCGGTACACTCCTATGCGAAGGTATAAACCTGCATGGACCTTGCAACGGTTCATCAAATAACCTTTCATGTCACCTGCACGGAACCCCAGCTACACAGATAGAGCTATTTTTCAGACATCTTTCCAACGGTAGCTACGTTATATTAAGTGACCGCAGCTGTTGTGGCATGGTGCCAGGAAAACCCTATCTCGTGAGCGTCACTGCCAGGGTCATTTGTTGTATGCAAGTATTGTATCCAAAAAGCAATCCAGATATGGAGGCGGAAATTTGGCCTTCTGTGAATATCTCTTCTCTTCGAATTGATACTTTAAGCAGAATGAATGCTATTCTTTTACAGACAACTGTGCCTTTAACCTCGTCCAAAGAGACGTATGACCTGCAAGCTGCAAGTACAGCGGCAGAGATACATACCCTTTTATCAACAAACTGCCCAGTGCATTTCGTAGAAATGTTAAGCCAAATTTTAAACATGTCAGATACCAGTGGCATCACACATGTATTTAAGACAATTTTTTCGGGACTATAAGCACCCTTTGAGACAGTCCTGGGCATCTTCCCGAATTTTGTGCACTCTCTTTTTGGTGGCCTGCCACTTATTTTGGGACCCGTAGCAGCAATTTTATTTTTGTTCCTTCTGCTCCAATATGGCAAGCCAAGTCAAAAACAAAACTCAGGCTTCGATGGAAGAAACAATCCTAGCAATACGATACCGAGACCGTATCACTAAGGTCCTCTGATTGGCCCGGCTAAGAGATCTGAATACAACCTGGTTTCTTTCATTCAGACCGATCTGGCAAAATTGCATCTTACCTGTGCTTCGATGTCTGCTATGCAGAGAAGAATGCGTGTTGGACGTTTGTCTTACACTACCATCAATAGTACCGATGGATATCGACGCTTTGCTTTGTCCAGTAACGACTCATGCAACGTGTTGTCCCCAGCGGCTACCGATTCTGATGACGGCATTCGTTGAGACTTCACCATTACGAGTAGGTGGCGGTGAAGTACGAGATGAAAGCGGCAGCACACAGGTACAACCTTCTGTGAACATTGCTGATCTAAACACCAATGATGGCAATGCATCGCATATATGCACTATTTCTGATTTTTCAGCGTTGGCCCAACTTTCACCTACTGTTGTAGACAAATTTTTGCTGGTCTAGCTGAGGTAATGTTCTCTCCTAACAACGAGAATAACAATTGAAATAGCGAGCACACAGCGTTCCCTGAACTCTGAATTCGGCCTTCAACTTTTAAAAACATTACTGCTGAAAAGACTTGGAATTATTTTTTCACCCTGAAAGAAAATAATTTTTTTTCTCTTCAAGAACTTCCAAAATATTTACTTTTTTTGGCACAGGGTACTCTGCTTAAAGTTGAACTATTCTTAGAGAACAAGCTTCTATTTCTAGAGACTCTAGAGACAATATTTTGAATCAACCTCTAGTACACTTACAATCTTGTATGAATATGTGATGGAATGGTCTTGGCCTTGTCTTCTGTATTAAGAGCCATTTCATAAATATAATTTTCGCAATTCATTCAGCTGATATTTATGTTTGCGTTATCTGAATGATACCACTGCTTGAATGCGTACAGTATAATACTCCTTTTTGTGTATCTATACCGTTTCAAATGCATTTGAAATGGTATAGATATATAGAATGCATTTGTGGTGTGGTGTGGCTCACTGGTTAGAGGCGGCAGACCCGAGAGCAGAGAACGGCCTGGGACCAGAGTTCAATTCCCGACGCGGCAGGGTCATGAACCAGGGTCAGCGGACTCGATAACTCTCACCTCGGTGCCTACTCGAACCAGGGATCACACTTGGCAACTCTGGGCATTAGCTTGCCTCATCTCCACAACGGCCCCCCACATACGCCTGGGATGCCTGGTTTCACCTTGGAGATACCCGGTAGGGCCCATCTCACAGGGAAAGCCAGGAAGGGTTCCCCAGCGGTCTACTGCGTAGAGATACTCCTTCAGGAGTCGATTCTAGTGCGTTAGAAACCCACAATTCATTAATTAATTAAATGTATTTTGGGGTGGGATGGAGAAACACATGCATACCTATATGTTTATATATTGCTTAGTATTTAGTAATGATGGACATTATACGTGGAGTGGGTGTTGCGTTTTATCTAGGACACTAATTAAATATTTCAAATTTAGTAATAGCCGATGCAAACCAAAGTCGGCAAGGCTACTTCCTTAGACTCCTAGAAAGCACAACGAGTTCTTACAACATACCAAACCTCCAGCAACCTGGGAATTCCCCGTGCTTTTGTTTTGATTTGTCTTAGAACTCTTGCAAGCACTGAAGAACGGTGACATCTTTAATTGACATCTTATGTCCAACCTTACGTCAAACACGGCACCTTCCAGGTATAAATATACCAGCGTTTGCCTTAAGCAGTACACGGTGGTGTGGAGCAGAGCGGCTATCTACTTATCCAAAGCCCAGCTGATGCAAGAGCCGAAGGAAGCCGTCCCTCCCATTCGACGCACTGAGAAAGACGCTGTCTTTTTCTCCTGCCGAGAAAATCCAGCTCCGGTGTTTCAAGTAACCCTCGCGGGTTACTGGGAGATCGAGTCCTGGGAGCGAGATACAAGACCTCCTCCATTCTAAAAACCTAGGTACGGAGCTGATTAGATCCTTGGAGAATTCTTGGGTCAGATATTTGGCAAAAACTAACTTAACTTAAACTGCAGCCCATCTACTCCTTCCCACGTACTAGGCTTAGGTTAGGTACACCGGGGTAGGAGTATTTAGAAGCACCAGTTGAGTACGTTTAGTCAAGCTTTTTATCTTTGTATGTAACTGTATATATTTTATACCTTTTAAGTATCATATGGCTCAGAAACCATATCAATGCTTTTACAGTATTATTTCGTAATACTCCTTTTACTGTACGCACTTTACTTTATATCAAGTATTGCAATCATAGCAATTCATTTCTCTTGCATGAGAAAGAAGACTGTTCAATAAATAACACCTTCTTATTGAAAACGCCCGTCTCTCTATTTTTCTGCACTCTGGTGAAACTAAGTATGCACAGCTGACTGAGTGAAATAGCTATCTATTGTTTTCACACAACTCTGGCGATATACTCCTTATTCTGGGGGAGCAAAGTTGTCATGTTTATGCAGTTGTCAGGAGCTGAATCCCTTCTTGTCTAATCAGGGAAGTTCACTCCTCCCTGTTCATTTGAGAAAGTTTCTAATGACCTCTGAGCTAGCTGGCAAACCTAAATTAAGTCTAACATATTCAATAGAGACCTAGTCGACCTCAGTCCTACGTCTACACTATTGTTTATGTTATTCCAATGCGCAGAGCCTATTGGGAAAATAGGAACTACACTACACTATTACTGATATTATACGGTCGACATGTTTCTGCAGACTCTGGACCCATCTGGGTGCCCTGCTGCATTCTTCAGGACCACGTCTCGCCACTGCTTGTGCCCCCCCCAAAAAACTGGAGGTGTGTTTAAAATGCAAATATAAAAGACATTTTTTACATTATGTCTCTTGCAAGTGAACCGATTGTCCCTTGAGAGGTACTGGTCCTCCTTACTAGAAGACAAAAATGGAGACAGACAGGCACAGACAACAAATAGAGAAAATATAAATAAATTTCAAGCCCAAAAACGCATTGTGGTTGGAGCACATTATGGGTATGTTAACTACATATCCCTGTCGATGTTATACTATTTACATCACCGATTTCTATGTTGGACAGCCTCAGCTGGGGCCTTATGGACAGTTTTTGCGCATTCAATGGAACTGTTCCACCAAAGAAGCTTTTCGAGAGCATAAAAAACACTTGAACACCAGCTATGCACAAGAAAGTACCCAAAGAAGTTGGTGCGTCAATCCATGAAGAGAGCCGCGAATAATAACAGGGAGGCTCTACTAGAACAACCCATCCCCAAAGAAAAAATGCAGAGGATTACGTGTGTTAACACTTTTAGCACCCAATCAAATAACATTCAAAAGATCATAAAGAAACACTGGTCAATTTTAAATACAGGATCAGAGCAATTACCACCTCCACTTTTTGAATTTAAACGTGGCTCTAATCTGAGAGACAAACTGGTGCATACCAGACCAAAGACCAAAATTACACTATATGGGATATGCCAGCTGTGGAGGGACACCATCCCTACGGAAGTTGTGCAGCTTGTCCCCACACTTCCAAATCAACTAGTCTTGACATTGGCAGTAATCGTTCCTGGCAGCAGCGACGATTTACTGATTGCAACAGCCAGAATTTAATTTATTTGATTACCTGTCCATGTCAGTTGAAATATGTGGGCATGACCACCAGGAAAATCAGGGTCCGCATACCGGAACATAAAAGCACCATCAGGTGCAAGAAACAAGCAACCCGGCTAACAAATCATTTTTTAGAAGTTGGTCATGGTCCCATTGATTTCACATGGACAGTTATTGAACAACCAGTAATCCCAGCTCATGTTGTAGATACCAGTAAATATCTCTTCAAGAAGGAACAGAAGTGGGTCTACAAACTCAATACTGATAAGGTTGGTTTAAAAGAAGACATCCCCTGGATGTCTCTGTGATGGAAAACACCCTTCTATATTTGTATATAGTATTATACACACATCGGGATCAATCTGCTAGGAGGGTACACATCAGACGGAGAATGTAGTGGACTGTCATCTCTCCATAGCCCAAGTGTCCCCAGAGACTCTTTTTGATCGAGTATAAAATCACATAGGGTTATGAAATGTTGTGTATACCCTAGTTTGAAGGGGGTTCTATCTCCGTTTGGTCGACAAGGGTACAATAATAGTGAAGGGTACTTTTACACATACATTGGTTAAAAGATACACAGTAAGAGCTGTCCCCTAAGTATTACTAGAAAATGGGTACTATTCCATTACAAATCTCAGTATTATGGTCTTTGCAATGTTTCTAAGTATGATGACTGATAATTGTGAAGAACAACATGCTCTCCGAACCGTACAGGTGCGTTTTAAAGTGTCCTGTTAGAGATACAACGCCACAAAATAACATTGATAAGTTTAGCTGACAATACTGTAGTATAAAGCCATCAAGTTCCATAGGAGTACTATACTAAACTACAGTTCCCACTAGGCTGTGGGGCTATGTGCCCCGATTGACGGCTACGGAGCTTACGTCATCGATAGAGGAGGTATGAATATTAACATCGGATACTGGGTACGATAGCGGTTCATTACCGATTTTGATGAACCTAAATATTGTGCATATGACAATACAAATGACGACCTTCTCCAACATAGCTCTGAATGAGACTTCGAAGGTAGGAGCTTTTTCTCCAACTATGAGTCCCAGGGGGCTTCATTATGGTCTTGTCAATGTTTCGAAGTATGATGACTGATAATTGTGAAGAACGACATGCTCTCCGAACTGCACAGGTGTGCTCTAAAATGTCTTGTTAAAAAATATGACACCTCATTATAAACATCGATATGTTTGGCTAACAATACAGTAGTACAAAGCTATCAAGTTCCATAGATGTACTATACAAAACTACAGTTCCCACTAGGCTGTGGGGCCATGTGCCCCGACTGATGGCTCGCAGGCTTACGCCATCGAAAGAGCATTCAAAGATGGTGCCCACCTCTATCGTGGTACCTCCCCAAGATGGCACAGAGGACACCTGGAGTACCGACAGAGAGGTAAGCGCGTGCTGGGCGAACTGAGGCATCGAGAGATAAATACGTTGGTACGCGGCGTTGTTGACCATTAACTGGTCTCGCCGTTACACGCACTATGCCGCTGGCTATGAGGCTTCCCCTGCTCTGTTTGCATTGCTAGAACTCACTAATGAAGCAGTGTTCGATTAAGGACACATACTCTAACAACATGGGGTGATAATAATACAAGCGGTGACGCTAAATGCCATGAGGGTCCTTTGTGCTGTTTGGCCAGCCAATACTCGCTAAGGAAGCAATATTTGGATTCGGGATATAAACCCTGAAAATTATGGCAACGTCAGTATAAGAGTTGACCCTAGAGGCCATATGCCCTCTGTGTCAAAATCTGAGAGCACCTATTAAAAGGACATTAGGCGATATAAGGTCTCCTACACTGTTGTCTACATTTTGAACGATTAATATATCTGCGAAACATGATCTATAAGATACCAGATTTACATGGGGTAACAATTCGGTACCTTAATTCGAAAAGGGGATTATTACCACACCTTCCTCTTTCCTAACATATTGTAAACCATTAATATTATGCTATTAACTCTACGTGATCCAACACTGTGTGCGGTGTGACTAAGTGTTCTATGTGTATGTGTTTTTATCACGTATAGCACGGTGCTCCACCTACCTGAGCCGCAGCCAGGTGAGGCGTAGATTGTACCTCATGCCTAAAAGGTAAGCCGGGGCTGGCCGACATAGAAATCGGTTATGTAAATAATATAACATCGACAGGGATATGTAGTTAACATACCCCTAATGTGCTCGAACCACAATGCGTTTTTGGGCTTGAAATTTTTTTTTTTTTTCTATATATGTTGTCTGTGCCTGTCTGTCTCCATTTTTGTCTTCTAGTAAGGAGGACCAGTACCTCTCAAGGGACAATCGGTTCACTTGCAAGAGATGTAATGTAAAAAATGTCTTTCATATTTACATTTTAAACACACCTTCAGTTTTTTTGGGGGGGCACAAGCAGTAGCGAGACGTGGTCCTGAAGAATGCAGCAGGGCATCCAGACGGGTATATAGTCTGCAGAAACATGTCGACCGTATTATATCTGTAATAGTAGCTATTTGTTATCCTACTATATCTCAGCACTTTTTTAGCGTTGGAAAAGTAGGAGATACCTAATAAAGTTTTTCTCTCCTAGTTCTCCAATTTTGTATCCCCTCACTAATATCACACCATTATTTTTCTTTTATGCACTGCTTTTTCAGCTTTCACGGTTATTTGCATTACACCATAGAAACACATTAGGGTAACCACTTCTATCAACATCAAGTGGTTACAGGATTGCTCTCCTCAGTGTGAGGAGTCCCAAACGATGACCAGGGCGGGGCCGATTGAAAACTGATGGGTACTTTCATAAGCATGGAGGTATCTGGTGGCACTTGATTTACTTTGGTTTTGTCTTGTTTGGCGCTTTAGGCATTGTTCAACAGTATTTTTCATAGACCCACAATCACTCATTTGTGTATTTACTGGAGCATGCCAACCGCCATTTAAGATTGTGTATATGCCTATCACTACTGTGATCGTGTGTTGGGCATTGGTAGTGACACACCGCTGGGGCCAAGCAGTAGCTTCCGCGATTTGGGTGCCATACATTGATATGGGTGACCGGGATTTGGGTAGCGGAGTATGCGAACCGCCATTTGAGATTGTGTATATTCCTAACACTACCGCAATCGTGTGTTGGGCATTGGTGGTGACACACCGCTGGGGCCAGGGGATAACGTCCACGATTTGGGTGCCATACATTGATATGAGTGACCAGGATTGGATGGGGGAGCATGCCAACCACCATTTGAGATTGTGTAAATGCCTATCACTACTGCAATCGTGTGTTGGGCACATGTGGTGACACAGCGCTGGGACCAGATGGTAGCTTACGCAATTTGGGTGCCATACATTGATATGGGTGACCGGAATTTGGGTGGCGGAGCATGCCAACCACCATTTGAGATTGTGTAAATGCCTTTCATTACCATGATCGTGTGTTGGGCATTGGTGGTGACACATGGCTGGGGTCAGGGGTAGCTACCACGATTTGGGTGCCATACATTGATATGGTTGACCGGGATTTGGGTGGCGGAGCATGCCAACCGCCATTTTAGATTTTGTATTGTTGTGTTTATATCTAGGACCCTAATTCGATATTCCCGATTCTTGACCTTATGAGGTTATAATCAATAATATTCTGATAAAGGCATAAGAATCATATCCATATTCAGTCCAAAGCACAGCACGGCTACTCCCATCGACTCCTAGAAAGCACAACGTGTTCTTTAAACAAACCAAGCCTCCAGCAGCCTGGGAAATCCCCCCTGCTTTTGTTTTGATTTTAACAAGAACTCCTGGAGTCCAGAAAGAACTGTTAGTTCTTATTGACGTCTTATGTCCAACCTTACGTCAAACCCGGCACCTTTCAGGTATAAATATACCAACAGTTGCCTTAAGCAAACACACAGTGGTTTGGAGCAGAGCGGCCATCTACTTGCCCAAGAGCCCAGCCGATGCGAGAAGCCCACGGAAGCCACCCCTCCCGTTTGACGCACTGAGAGAGACGCTGTCTTTTTCTCCAGCTGAGAAAATCCAGCTCCGGTGTTTCCAGCCTACCCTTGCGGGTTGCTGGGAGATCGAGTCCTGAGAAAAGAGATACCAGACCTCCCACATTTTATTACCAAGGTACGGAGCTGACTAAACCCTTAAGAGAATTCTTGATGCAGATTCTTGGCAAAACAATCTTAACCAACTTAACTTAAACTGCTACTTACTTACTCCTTCGCAAGTATTAGGCTTAGGTCAGGTACACCAGGGTAGGCATAGTTAGAAGCACCAGTTGAGTACGTTAGTCAAATGTTTTTATGTATGTATATATTTTATCAATTTTAAAGTATCATATGGCTAAGAAACCATATCAATGCTTTTACAGTATTATTTCATAATACTACTTTTACTGTACGTACTTTACTTCATGATAAGTATTGCAATTGTGGCAATTCACTTCTCTTGCATGAGAAAGAAGACTGCTCAATAAATAACACCTTTTATTGAAAACGCCCGTCTCTCTATTTCTCTGCACTCTGGTGAAACTAAGTATGCACGGTTGACTGAATGAAATAGCTGCTTATTGTTTTCACACAACTCTAGAGATACACTCTTATTCTGAGGGAGCAAAAAGTTGTCATGTTTATGCGGTTGTCAGAAGCTGAATCCATTCTTGTCTGAGTCAGGGAAGTTCAACCCTCCCTATTCATTCAAGAAAGTTTCTAGTGACCTCTGAGCTAGCTGACGCAAACCTAAATTAAGTTTAACATACTCAGTAGAGACCTAGATGACCTCAGTCCTACGTCTACACTGCTGTTTATGTTATTCCAATGCGCAGAGCCTATTGGGAAAATAGGAACTACACTACAGTATATTCCTATCACTACCGCGATCATGTGTTGGGCATTGGTGGTGACATACCACTGAAGCCAGGCGGTAGCTTCTGCGATTTGGGTGCCATACATTGATGTGGGTGACCGGGATTTGGGTGGCGGAGCATGCCACCTGCCATTTGAGATTGTGCATATTCCTAACACTACCACGATCGTGTGTTGGGCATTGGTGGTGACTCACCGCTGGGGCCAGAGGGTAGCTTACGCGATTTGGGTGCCATACATTTATATGAGTGACCGGGATTTGGGTGGAGGAGCATGCCAACCGCCATTTGAGATTGTGTATATTCCTAACACTACAGCGATCTGTGTTGGGCATTGTTGGTGTCACACCGCTGGGGCCAGGCGGTAGCTTCCGCGAATTGGGTGCCATACATTGATATGAGTGACCCAGATTTGGGTGGCGGAGCATGCCAACCACCATTTGAGATTGTGTATATGCCTATCACTACCGCGATCGAGTGTTGGGCATTGGTGGTGACACACCGCTGGGGCCAGGCGGTAGCTTCTGCGATTTGGGTGCCGTACATTGATATGAGTGGCCGGAATTTTGGTGGCAGAGCACTTTTACAGCACCTATGGACACATCATTCTGTGTCAATGGCCAATGGGCAGTTATCAACAGTGAACAGTGGCCGCATGATTAATGGCACATCGTTGTGCACACAAACTTGTAACATTTACCACACTGCTGACTACACATGCCACGTTTGTGTATATGATTTTGGATGTACTCCCTCACATGTCACTTGTGATATTGATGTGCAGGTACACAGCACGGTGTTGTGATGGACTCTCCAATGTGTACAGATGTCAATGTGTGCACGTGTCAATGTGTTAAAGTGCTGGGGAAATCACAGTGATGTATGTCTTAGTGAACAATGTGCAGATTTGACGATCTATTTTTTTTGGCTCATGCACATACTTGTCAATAAACGCGAAGTCTTGGATCATTGTCATGTTGATGTGTGCCATGTTCAACTTACGTGTTAAGGTGTGGCAGGTACATCAGCTAGTTATGAGACAGTAGTATTGCTGTTTCACACATATGCTGTATGAAATACTCTCAGGCCTGCTCATGCTAGATGTGGCCATGTGTCCCTTTGTGCATTCTTATAGTCAGATGTTGTTTCAGAGATACTTGCTGTGTGAAAGGGGACAAGTGTACTAGATAGTGCAGCTGAAGGTGTCCCTACATGTAAGCTGGTCTGTAACTCAAATGTGATGACAGTCATTGTTGGCATAGTGTCACTCTAAACGTAAGATGTTGAACAAATTTCATGGTCTATTGCATTGACCTGTGCCCGCTTTCATCTCAGAGACCAAATCTGCATCGTCCCTTCACAATGCTGGCAGACATCTGGAAATTCCGTCTGGATAGAGCCACCCTACAAATCCTATGTGCTGTGTTGGAGCCCCACCTGCCGCCTCGCAAAACATATCCAACTGCTTTCACCCCAACGTCTAAAGGTGATGGCATCCCTGCATTTTTTTGCCACTGGATCATTCCAGAACACGGTGTCCAGCGTAGGTGGGATGTCGCAACCTATGTTCAGCATGGTGTTGAGTGTTGTCCTGTCCG
This sequence comes from Lissotriton vulgaris, assembly GCF_964263255.1. NCBI lineage: Eukaryota > Metazoa > Chordata > Amphibia > Caudata > Salamandridae > Lissotriton > Lissotriton vulgaris. Next base: position 700,677,593 of record NC_141697.1, on the reverse strand, counting down.
CTATGATAATCTACAAGGACAGATATATCCATTTCCCCAGGGGGCGTGAATTGCTGGCTGTGAAGGGAGATTTGTATGCCCTTGGACTCATCCCCCATGTTGTTGGTGCCATTGATTGCACCCATGTTGGCCTTGTTGCACCACAGGCACGTGAGCACATCTATAGGAATCATAAACATTTCCACTCCATAAATGTGCAAGTGGTGTGCCAGGCAGATATGATCATCTCGCACGTGTGTGCCAAATTTCCAGGCTCAGCTCATGACTCATACATCCTGCGTAACAGCATTGTACCACAGCTGATGGCTAATCTGCTTCCTGAGCATGCATGGATTGTGAGTGAGTATGCATAGTCAAATAGCATGCTGTGTGTGGGACATGCTGTCCTCTGCCACAGTAACATTACACGGTTTCCCTGTGTTTCTCACACCTAGGTGACTCTGCATATCCCAACCGTCCTTGGTTGCTGAGCCTATTGCGGAATCCCAGGACACCAGCTGAAGTCTGCTACAATGATGCCCATGGGAGGACACGTTGTGTGGTGGAGCGTACTTTTGGTCTCCTGAAGTCACGATTTTGCTGCTTGGGCAAGACCTGAGGTGCACTGATGTACTCGCCCAGGAAGGTGTGTCAGATTGTAGTGGCATGCTCGTTGCTCCACACCCTTGCCATTCACAAGTAGATCCCCATGCTCCTGGATGGTGATGAGCAGCCAAGGCCCCTGCCTGCAAACCAACCCGTGTCCAGTGTCGAGGATAGTGGAGAGGAGGATGGTGTCAACCTGCGTCAACAGCTCATCACCCGATACTTCACTTGAAGGTTTGTGACGTTGTACAATGGACCCATTGTCTGATGATGTTGCTGTTGTTGTCAAGGTGTATGTGAGCTTTGTGACTGCAGCGGTTGTTGACTCAGTGGTGGCTGACAATGTTCCGGGACAGGGTATTTTGGTACATTTACAGGCTGTGTATGTTGGCATTGTGATGTGTGCATGATGGATTAGTTTGATGGTAAGTGTTGTATGATGTCTGTGATGACACACCCAGATAAGAGAATGTTGTTTTGTTGTGTTTTCCTTAGTCCCTTCAACCTCTCCTTGCCTACATACATTCAATGCTCCTGATACATTGTAATCATGGTGAAGACTGCTCATCCTGGAATGAACACAGAGCAGAGACAACAGCATGTATGTAAGGAGTATTTATTTACAATGGTGACATGTGAGGGGGAGATTTACATTGAGGTGATTAGTGAAGCAGTTAATTGACAATTGTGGTAAATGAGAGAATCAAGTAGTCACCACATTGATGTGGTGACCCAATCCAACGGACCGATGACATTCACAAGGCAGTTTGGGTAAGGACAGTCCAATAAAGTCAATGCAGTATTGAAGAGGGTTGCCGTCTTTGCTGGCTCCGTGACTGGTATTTGGCAGGTGCTTTGCCATGGGATACTCACAGGGATTTCTTAGGCCTGCCCCTTCGTCGTTTGGCAGGAGGGGCCTCTGCTACTGGCCTGTGGGGTTTCTGAGTACTCACCCCTCTCTGTGGCCGCAGGGGAGGAGGGTGAACTGTCATCCTGCAGCCATCAGAGGGAGGTGGAGGTGTAGGTTGAGGCGCTGGCCTGTCCCTCAGTACTGCCACTAGCTGCCCCATGAGGTCCACAATTTGGCCCATGCGGGTGTCCATGGATCTCATCAGCAGGAGGAGCTCCCATGAATCTTCTTCAGCCTGGCCCCTTCGTCGCTGGGCCTTTTCATAGGCCCAAAGGACTCTGGTGATGTTGTCCAGGGCTTTGGTCCCAGTGACAGGTTGTCTTTGACTTAACCTTGCCCTCTCACCTGCCGTGCTGCCACAGACCTGTTGCCTCACCACTGTAGGCACCTGCATCCTCTCCCTGCCCTTCTCAGTTGGTGGTGTGGGATGGTCATCCTCTGGGACATGGAGGGTGTTGCAGACATCACTGGTGGTGGTAGTGGTGGAAGAGGGCGCACAGGCCGTTGCAGCAGGGGTCTACGGATGAGGTGGTATTGCTGCAGATGTGGTGAGGGGACCATGGGGTCCTGGGACCAGTTGCGCCTTGGCACACCAGATAGGCCCGCTTAGAGCTCCTCATCCTCAGAATCCCAGGATTCAACATCCGATCCGAGAATCCATGTCACCTGTTGGACAGAGGGAAAGGGTCATTGGTGTTAGATGAGTCTTATTCACAGGTCATACACAACACAGTATACTAGTTTGCACATTGTTTGTATGCACAGTACTGAGCATCCTGATATGATTTTGCCATACATGCATTACTTGTCCATGGTGTGACGTGTCAAGACATACCATGCGCCACATACATATTTTGTGGTTACAGGGATATGTTGTCATCTAACAACCAGCGCCACGACAAATTTATGTGAAGCATCTTTGTTGATTACTCTGCCTGGCAGACGTTACATCTGAGCATGGACTGCCCATTGTTATCTCATGCATACCTTTGTCATGTCATATGCAAATCTTCATTTGTACTACAGACCATGCTTGCTTTGTTTTCAAATTGTCCTTGCTGCTCTGCCCCCATGGCATTCACACATGGCATTCAGTCCTGAGCATGATTGTGCACAAATTTTCTTCAACATGGGAATTAGTGAGTCACACTCTGGTTGCTGTGACAGTTACATTTGCTTAGCTGTCTGCAAACTGTAAGTGGCAATTGGATCTGTGTGAAGATTTGTGGGATGTGAGGGCTGGTGTTGTCGTATGGTACCATGCTTTTTGAGAGGAATGGCTGGGTGCATGCACTGGCTACTTACCTGTTCTGCTTTCACATTTGGGGGGGATTTGTAACACATCTCTCTGTGTGTGGTGGTGGGCTCCATCCTGCTCAGGGGGGACAAGAAAGCATATAATGGCTACTTGCCTGTTAGTTTATAGTGAACAATGCAATGGCTGCCACATGGATCTGAACAGAACAACCTTGGAAAATGGCTACCTACCTGTTAGTTTGTTTGTAGGTATATAATGGCTGCCACATGCATCTGGGTGGGAGGGAGTGTTCCATCTTGATGGGCTGGGGAACAAGGGGGCATGGTGGGAGTAGTAGTGCAGGCCTCCCAGCCACAAACAGAATGACCTTGGAACATGGCTACCTGCCTGTTAGTTTGTTTGTAGTGATACAATGCTGCCACATGCATCTGGGTTGGAGGGAGTGCTCCATCCTGCTTAGATGTGTGACAGGGGTCCTGGTGGAAGTTGTTGTGTAGGCCTCCCACCCCCAATCAGCCCTCCCAGGGAAGATGGCTACCTACCTGTTAGGCAAGGGTGAACTATACAATGGCTGACACATGCGTCTGTGGGTGGGGAGTGCTACATCCTGCTCAGGGGTGTGACAGGGGGGTCCTCTTGGGAGGTGTAGTGCTGGCATCCCACCCACCCACACCCCTCCCTGTTAAGATGGCTACCTACCTGTAAGTTTGGTTGGTGAGATACAATTGCTTCCAAATGCTCTGGGGAGAGGGGGAGTGTATCATCCTGCTCAGGTGTGTGACAGGGGGCCTAGTGGGAGTTGTTGTGCAGGCCTCCCAGCCCCAAACAGTCCTCCCAGGGAAGATGGCTACCTGCCTGTGAGTTTATTTGTAGTGATACAATGGCTTCCAAATTTTTCAGGTAAGACTGCTCCATCCTGCTCAGGTGTGTGACTGGGAGCCTGGTGGGAGTTGTTGTGCAGGCCTCTCACCCCCAAACAGCCCGCCCTGGGAAGATGGCTACCTACCTGTTAGGTGAGGGTGAACCATACAATGGCTGACACATGCTTCTGTGGGTGAGGAGTGCTACATTCTGCTCAGGGGTGGGACAGGGAGCCTGTTGGGAGTTGTAGTGCTGACCTCCCACCTACCCATATCCTTCCCTGTTAAGATGGCTACCTACTGTAAGTTTGGTTGGTGAGAAACAATGGCTTCCAAATGCTTCCGAGGTGGGGGGTGCTCCATCCTGCTCAGGTGTGTGACAGGGGGCCTGGTGGGAGTTGTTGTGCAGGCCTCCCAGCCCCAAACAGCCCTCTCAGGGAAGATGGCTACCTACCTGTTAGGTGAGGGTGAACCATACAATGGCTGACACATGCTTCTGTGGGTGGGGAGTGCTTCATCCTGCTCAGGGGTGGGACAGGGGGGCCTGTTGGGAGTTGTAGTGCTGGCCTCCCACCCACCCATACCCCTCCCTGTTAAGATGGCTACCTACCTGTAAGTTTGGTTGATGAGATACAATGGCTTCCAAATGCTTCTGGGGGGATGCTCCATCCTGCTCAGGTGTGTGACAGGGGGCCTGGTGGGAGTTGTTGTGCAGGCCTCCCAGCCCCAAACAACCCTCCCAGGGAAGATGGCTACCTACCTGTTTGGTAAGGGTGAACCATACAATGGAGGATAACTGCTTTTGGGTTGGTGTGGAGTGCACCAGCCTGCTTGAGTGGGACAGGGGGCATGGTGGGAGTTGTAGTGCTGGTTGCCCGGACACATACAACCCTGCACATGCTGGCTACCTTTTTGGTGATTCAGATGTTTTGAATGTGACATCTGTGGGTTTTGTGGTGCATTTGGATATACTTGGGCCTCTGAGATGTGGCTTTGTAGTTGTGCTGGACAGTACATAGCTGTGTAATGGTCTACATTTGTTTGTACATACCAGCCTGCATTCCCCCAGCTATTCCTGTGAGACTCTCTGGATGCAGTATGCTAAGCACTTGCTCCTCCCATGCAGTGAATGTTTTGGGTGTAAATGGGAGGGGCACCGCCAATCCTCTGAGCCATCCCTCGGTTCTTGCTCCTCTTCTCTTTGACAACCCTCTTCAAGTCATACCACCGTTTCATGATTTCCTTTTTTGATCACGGGGTGGTCCCTACTGCATTGACCTTATCAACTATTCTTGAACACATTTGTGCTCTTTTGGCTCCTGGTGTCTGTTGGACCAGGATACCAAACACTTGTGGTTCTACTCTGATTATCTCATTTACCATGACTGTCAACTCACTCTCTGTGAATTTGGGCATTTTCTGTGTTGCCACGGTGTGTGATGTGCAAAGGGGTTATAGGTGCAGGGGTGTAAGTGGTAAGGGTGATGGTGATATGTATGGTGTGTGATGTGCAGGGGGTTAGAGGTGCAGGTGTGGAAGTGGTGGTCGTGCTGTGTGTGGTGTAAGTAGTGATAGAGTGTTGATTTGCCTCTCTTTTCAGCTGTGGTGTATGTCCCTTCACTTCTGGAGTATTGCAAAGGATTCTAGTCAGGGAAGGGGCTGGTTTTATACTCAGCTATGTGGGTGTGTCCAAATGGGGTACTGCTGTCAGGTGTGTAGAGTGGGTTGTCCTGGGATTTGTATTTTTGTAGTTGCCATGTGGTTGTGTCATTGGGGTGTGTTGGGTGTTTTTAGGGGCATGGCTAGTTTTCTGTGTGCACTTTTTTGCCTTTTTGTGAGTTTTTTCTGTCGACTGCTATATTTGTCATGGAGCGTCCGCAGCGGGGGCTATGCTACAGCTTTTCTGTCGGCTCTCCCATTCATCACTGTTTGCGACCGTGGCAGTCAAAACCAACAGAACGTACCGTGGTCACATCGGGCATATCCTAATTTTCCATGCAGTGTCTCCGCTATTATGGCGGCACTTTGGTGATTTTACGCCGCAAATACGACCGTCACAGACGGATTTTGGCCTTCTCCACCAGCTATGGGTGTTTTTTTGTTGCCTCTTTCTGCGGTTGTTCATAATAGTACCTCCAGTTGGCCCACGGTACCGGCGGGCGGTTGATTTCCGCTACCATGGCGGTCAGGGTGGTTTACCGACCGCCATCCTAATGGGTCCCTTAATGTTCCAGTACTTTGCCCTGTGTCAAAGGCCCATGAGAATTCGGTAGCTCAAAATATGTGAATGGGCTCTTAGGAGATGTTTTAGATAATTTGTCACAGCACTCTTCAATTATTTGAAAAATCAAACATTTAATAATATAAATGTAAGCCCAGAATTTACTGGAGAGTCTACTCATAGAGGCATTCATTTATCCACTTGCTATGATGAGAAGGCAGACTGCACAGATCTGAGTGACAGTGGAAGGTAGGTTCCAGTCAGAGGGCATATCAAGGATGGTTTTCCAACATAGGAAATGCATGCATTAGATACAATGGGTCTTGGATATTATTTGAGGTGTTTACATTATAAACTTCATCTCTACATCTCCAGCTTCAGCTCGCATCCATACACCTTATCCCTTATACAGTTAAATCTTGGGTGTTTGAAGAAAGTACTTCTGCATTGTTGTAGAAACCAGCAGTAATTCCAATTCCCAGAGAGGAAAAAAACAAGAGAGTTTTTCAATTCTGTGGTAGAAAGAAAGTTAACTGATAGATACCACTTTGTATTGTATCTAAAATGTGTCGAGAAATACATATGGATGACACGTTTGAAGATAGGCTGTCTTCAGAGAGTAATTGATTTTATTTCAGCCGGTAGAATTGTTGGACATGCTAAATTTACAAGACCCCTGTCTTCATATTCCAATACATTGATTTGATGTAGAAGATCAACATCTACAGTTTTGGTTACTGCAACAGGTAAGGTTCTTACACGATACAGGCATAGTCTTACACCTATACACGGAAAACTAAATAATTCATGAACATCGAGGGAGCTACTGATAGACAAAAAGAAGAAAGTCAGTTCATTATTGAATCTTGGGTACCTGCTAAACTGCAAAACATCACAGTTGTATCCAGTCCAGGGTTTGGAAATACATTGAAGCAAGATTTGGAACAGACCTGGGTTTAGTTGCCTTCCCAGATCATAGAATTCAAAAGATCAGAGCACACCTACTGAACTTTTTTAGGAAGGACAACAAAACTGAACGAACTTAGTTTCGCTCTCTTGGTGACATAACAGTTGTGAAGGCACTAGTTCCCAGACACAGATCTAATATAGGAAGAGTGATGGGATTTTTCTTGAAGCATGGTATACAAGTTCTCAGGATTTTTAAAGGACAATTCCTTGATCACAAGTGTGCAGGAATGTTCTGGTTTGGTGACTGGAGGATCAACACATACACAGGGGACTCTTTAACGTCCCCTCAGATAGTTACAAAAGATGACAGTAGTATGGGAGGGGTGAAACTCAGTAGGGTAGAAGCTTGCAGGAACATGGGAAATCCAAATTAGGGACACTACTCAAAGGAGTTTGCTGACCATATAGAGGCTGAAGGCTGAGTTACTTCGATAGCAGTTCGGGCTGAACTGTTCCCATGCGGCACAGGGTCAAGACTGATTTGCATATAGCTGTGTCTGATCTGGGGTGGCAAAGTGAGCTATTCAACCCAGATCTGTGACTGGGGCTGAGTGTCTGAAAAGTTTCAGTGCTCCGTCCATCCTCTCCTTGTATTCACTTTGGTAAAGAGTCAGAATATTGAGTTGGAAATGTCGACTTGCACTAATATCGAGTGTAGAATATCGAGATACAGAAATATTGACTACCAGAATATCGTGGTCAAAAAAATCCAGTTTAAGGTAAGAAATAGCGTTTTCAAAAATATCGAAGTCATTAATATCGTTTGCAAAAATATAGTTGTTAAAAATATAATTTTTTAGTGTTATGTATTTAGTATGTTTTTCAAATGTATGTGCTCAATTTTTTCTGTAAGTATTGCATTTGTTTTTTACTATATGTGTTACATTTTTAAAAGTTTTACATTTTATTTTAATTAACTTTTGCATTTTAGTTCCGAAGCAGGTTGTGGGTTTATAGGGGAATATGGTGGGAAGTTATTTAATTATAATAAATTGAATATAATTTTTTATTTATTAGTATTTATTTCATTGTGACTTTATAGAGTTAGTTGTGGGAATTAATTTATTATTAATTAATTCATAATTGGCAATTAATTTTTATTGATTAATGAATTGGTAAATATGTTAATTGGTCATTTTTTAGGAGCGGGTTGTGTGTTTATAGGGAAATAGGATAAGAAGTAATGTAATTATAATTAAATTATCAATATATTTAATTAAATATTATGTATTCATTTAATATTTTATATTGCTAATTCTGGGGATAAATTTATGATTGTTTTATTATTATTTAGTTATGATTAATTAATGAGTATCTATGCTAATTTTGTTATTTTTTAGGAGCGGGTTGCGGTTTATAGGTGAGTGTGGTGGGAAGTCATTTAATTGTAATATATGTATTCATATTTTTATTATAATATTTATTAAATAATATTTTGTAGTGTTAATTGTGTGAAATAATTATTTATATTGTGCTTGTTAATTGTTATGAATTATTTAAGTAACTGTTAAATGATTATGTCAATTTTGTCACGTTTTAAGAAAATGGTGGTGACATTTATAGGGGAATATGGTGGGAGGTAATCTGTTTATAATTAATTAACTAATTGTTAATTAATTAACTAAAATTTAAATGTGGCGATTGTGTAATTATTTGGATGAGTGAGTTGTGTGGGTTTATAGTAGTAAATGGTGGAAGTAATTTTTTTAAATGAATTAATTAAGGATTTGTTGTTAATTGATATTCATTTATTAATGTAAAATTAGTTATGGAAATTGTGTAAATATTTTTAGCTCTGTATATTGGTGTTTATTGGGGTAGGAGGTGAAATGTAATTTAGTTTAAATTAATTATTCATTACTTGATCATTAATGTTAATTTATTAATTGATAAATATTTTCGGTAATTGTTTATTTTTATTTTGTTTGGGGATTTAGGTTCTATAGCTGGCACATTTGGTTAGTACATTAATTTGAACCTTTTTAAATGTGATTTTTAATTATTAATATTTGTTTAATTGATAATTCATTGTGTTAATTATGGAGGTACACTTTTTTATTTCGATATGTGTTGTAAGTTGTGTGGTTTTATGGGTTAGGAAAAATAATATTACTTATGTAATAATATATATATTTTTAATTAAAATTAATTTCTATTACAAAATATTTATTTGTTTGTTAATTGTTTGTTAAATTAAGGAAATGTATCTTTTTCTGTAAATTGTATATTTTTTATACATTATAATATGTTTCTATGTTTTGTACATTTTTATATTTTTATATATGTTTTGTTTTGTTTTTTTATTATATTTTGTATTGTAGTTGATATTTTATTTGTTTTTAAATTTGAATTTCCTTTAGTGGGAATAGTAATTTTTACCCCTACACTATCCAACACTTTCCCTACTGTTGCACTCGCTGGAGTGGGAATTGTTATTTTTACCCGTCCACTATCCAACACTTTCCTGACCGTTGCACTCACAGGAGCGGGAATAGTAATTTTATCCCCTCTGCTATCCAACACTCTCCCTAATGTTGCATTTGCTGTAGTGGGAATAGTAATTTTTACCCCTCCGCTATCCAACACTTTACCTACTGTTGCACTCAAAGGAGTGGAAATAGTAATTTTATCCCCTCCGTTATCCAACTCTTACCCTACTTTTGCACTCATTGGAGTGGGAATAGTAAATTATTCCCTTCCGCTATCCAACACTTTCCCTACTGTTGCACTGGAGTGGGAATAGAAATGTTTACCCCTCCGCTATACAACACTTTCCCTACTGTTGAACTCGCTGGAGTGGGAATAGTAATTTTTATCCCTCCGCTATCAAACACTTTCCCTACTGTTGCACTTGCTGGAGTGGGAATAGTAATATTTTTCCCTCCGCTAACCAACCTTTTCCCTACTGTTACACTCATTGGAGTGAGAATAGTAAATTATTCTCCTCCACTACCCAACACTTTCCCTACTGTTGCACTCCTTGGAGTGGGAATAGTAAATTATTCCCCTCCGCTGTCCAACACTTTCCCTACTGTTCACTCACAGGAGTGGGAACAGTCATTTTTATCCCTCCGCTATTCAATACTTTCCCTACAGTTGCACTTGCTGGAGTGGGAATAGTAATTGTTCCCCCCGCTATCCAATATTATCCTTACTGTTACACTCTTTGGAGTGGGAATAGTAAATTATTCCCCTCCGCTGTCCAACACTTTTCCTACTCTTGCATTCGCTGGAGTGGGAATAGCAATTTTTTCCCTCCACTATCCAACACTTTCCCTACTGTTGCACTCAATGTAGTGTAAAATGCAGTTCAAAAAATATTAATGTATAAAAAAATATTAATGTATATACTATAAAAAAATAATAATGTTTATGTTACAGGTGTATGTATATATATATGTATATATATTACCTACTGGCAGTCGCCAGTAGGTAGTTATAGTTAGGATTATTTTCAATAGGGAAATCGCAACATTCTATTGTGAATAACTTTGGCGCCGGTTGAGGAATCTGCCTGAAAATTTCCTCAAATTTGCCTCGCAGCGCTCCGATCCTTCCCTGAAAGTTTGGGGGGGGATTCGTCAAGCGGGGGCAGAGAAAAAAGGGGGGGTCCCAAAACGTGTTTTCCCCATGTTAATTTCCGGAGGGCGGTCGACCTCACTTTTAGCCCGAATGGCTGAATGGATTTCCACCAAACTTGGCAAAATTGTAGGGACTGGTAGCCCGATGTGCCTTTGCTATGTCTCAAGATATGTGCTCCAGTGGATTTTGAGTAATTTAGGTTAAAAAAAAATATATATCTATAAGCGCGCCCCGGTACGCGCACCGGGGCGCTAACCAGCGCGCTACGTGAGTTCGCGCGCGGAAAGCTGATTGGCTCTCGGGCGTCTGTCAACATTCCAAACAGTCCGGAGCGGCTGCCATCTTGTGTCTCGGTAGGATCGAGACACAAGAGGTGGCAAAAACAAAGGGGGAAATGACCATAAGGGGGCAGAGTAGACCCCCCCCTGTCCCCCTAGGTTTGATGTGGGGGCTATAAAAGGGCCCACAGGGGCAAAAAAAAAAATTTTTTTTTTGATTTGCGCAGGGGGAGCGCCCGGTACGTGCACCGGGGAGCGGACCGGGGAGCGTACCATGGGGAAAAAAGAATGACACATTTTTAAAAAATGTAGCCTTTTTTTATAATTTGGAGGTAGTTCTAAAAAGAACAGTTTTTTTTCTTCTTTTTGTTGTTTTATATTTTTTTATGTTTTTTTGAACATGTACTTTTTTTGGCTTTTATGAACAATTTTATATTTTTTTTGTTATTTTTATGGGGAGAAACAAAAAACAGGGAATTGAAAACGGCTCAACTGGAGCAAAAAAAAATCAGGAAAAAATTATGGATTTTTGGGGCATTTGTGGTCGTCACCAGCGCGGTTGATGTGCGTTATGCTTTGCTCACCATAGGTGATGGTCTTACCACAAAAAATACAAGTGATCTTGTATTGCCCAAACTTTCGTTGAATGTTTGGGACCATCTCCCTTGTCTCTGGTCCCGATGGAGTGGGTTGCTTTCTTTTGGAGGTGCTGGGTGAAGATTGGGGAGGGTTACTGGCCAGTTCTCTCACCTCTGCTGCAGCATAGTTGTTGGGATGCTTGCGCTGCATGTGCCGAATCATGGTGTTATTGCCAAATGAATATTTCTTATTAGGGTTCCCCCTTGAAAGTTCAATGCCACAGATTTGGAAAGTCACCTTTGGCGCATTCACTTTATTCTTGCCCTCTGGGATGGAAAAAAACTCCCATACAATGTGCTGCTTTGGCCTATATGGGGTATTGTCTTCAGGCAGCCACCTCCTCCCCTCCTCCTCTTCTTCTTGACCACCAAGATGGTCCTCTTGGTGGTGGTGGTGGTGGTGGTGCAGATGCTCTAGCTGCTGCTGCTACTGTAGCCATTTTAAAGTACAAAATATTACTCAAAGATCTCCAAACAGGTCTTCCTCAGTCAAAGGACAAAGTCAGAATAAGGAAAAAAGGTGGGGGCTTTCATCATTTGGAAAACAAAAACTGTCCTGAACCAATGAAAAGTGTTATTTTCAAGTCACATGACCCGGGCTTTCATAATTTGGAAACCAAAACTATTCTGCACCAATAAAAAGTGTTATTTTCAGGTCACATGACCCGACCAGCTTACGCGACGCCCCGCGGGGAGCATCGCGTAAGCGCGTCGGATGCTTACGTTGTGCGATCGTATTCGCTCGACTGCTTCCGGGTGCGCTTACGCCGTGCGTATCACGCGGACGCGGCTACGCGATACGTCACGATGATATTTTCGTTTGCGGCAATAGCGCTAACGGGACGCTCACTGGTGCGCTCACCGGGGCGCGCCGGAAAACTGCGCTTTCCGGTGCGCTCACCGGGGCGCGCCCCGGGAGCGCACCAGGGCAAAATAAATAAATAAATAAATAAATAAATTAAATTAAAAAAAATAGTATTATATAAATATACATTATAGGATTCATTATAAAAAATATTACATTTCATGGGTTTGAGGCCCTATATATAGTTAGGAATTAGCATTTAAAAAACCTATGAAATTCACTGAAAAAAACCATAGGTTTCACACCTATTATATTTAGGAATTAGCATTTAAAAAACCTATTAAATTCACTGAAAAAAACATAGGTTTCACACCAGTTACAGTTAGCTGGAAATTTTACTGACATAAAACCATAGAAATTCCAAGGATATAAGTAGTTGCACTCACTATAACAAGCGCGCCTGCAATGCACTGCTGATGACGTCACATATTACATCACTCATGACATCGTCAGTGACATCACTCATGACATCACTTATGACACCATCCTTGTGACAGAGTGACAGACCTCCTTTTAGTGTAATGTAACCCTTGAAACACATATTCAAAAATAGAAACTAACATTTTCAAAAAAATGGAGATACCCATACCAGTTACAACAACCAATTCAGTAATTCCACCATCTATATACACATCCACTCATTCACCAACAGTTCTATATAGTCACTCATACATATACTCACTCATCATATGTAGTGATACAGCTATACATCCTGTTATACACCGACAGTCATCCAAAAGTTACTCACACACATACTCACACATGCAAATAAACTATTTAATATCCATTTATTTGCATATACAAATATACACACACTACCTCCTTACTTCTAAGGAAACTTACACATACTTACTCTCTTAAACAATCACTTACAGAAACACATACTTATTTAAACAGGAACTCTTACAATCTCTTACTCTCACATATACTCACTTATATACATCAAAACTCACATACACTAGATTAAAATATATGTCGTTACTAATAAAGACAATAGCGAGACAGTCATTAACTCACTAACACACACATATACACACTCATCCACCCATACAGTCCTGCACATATGCTGTCTTAAAAACACATACAAACAGTGAGTCAGTCACCAACCCATGCAGACACTTATACACAAAATGAAACACTGATACATATATTTCAATATTTAAAAGTTACTCGCTAATATATGTATTCAATAGGATACACTTAATAAGGCAGTTAACCAATCATTTTTTTAAAAAAAAACATCCATTTACACACTTATTTAACCATTTATTCTTCCATCAACCTTTACAAATACATATATTAAACATTTTGATTTTTCAGAAAGACACACATTCACTGGCTGGTGTCAGCAGTGATGTCATGAGTGATGTCACTGACGATGTCATGAGTGATGTAATATGTGACGTCATCAGCAGTGCATTGCAGGCGCGCTTGTTATAGCGAGTCCAACTAACTATAACGTTGGAATTTCTATGGTTTTATGTCAGTAAAATTTCCAGCTAACTATAACTGGTGTGAAACTTATGTTCTTTTCAGTGAATTTAATAGGTTTTTTAAATGCTAATTCCTAACTATAACTGGTGTGAAACCTATGTTTTTTTTAGTGAATATATATATATATATATATATATATATATATATTCGATACCAGTTTCTCAGCTCCTCCTGTGAAAACCGTCCATCCTCTGGTGGCGCGCATACACCGGCAGAGCCGCGGCCGGTAAAATTATTGTAGCACAGTTCAAAAGTTGATGCGCACACTCGGTAGGATAAATTAATCAGCAGGTCTTTATTTTCAAAGTCGTTACGCGTTTCGGGTGGTCCCGGCTCCCTTGCTCACACACTGGGCGTGATTGACTTCCTGCATTGCATAGACACCTTTTAGTTTGCATAGAAAGAGGACTGAGCCTTTGTAAACGGCCGCCTTCTTTACCTGTGTATATACATTTAGTTGTGTTGTACATATATGTCATATTGTCATCATATTCAATTCATAGGAAACATAGACATGGATCAATTTTATATTATAGATTGCATGTGCAGTTTTGAACATATTTAGTTTTCATTCTTGTGCGTATCATGTATTGTTTACCGGATAATGTCCACACCAGATCCTGTCAGTAGTATTAGGTATGCCATGTACTAAAGTTCCTTGTGTCATGGAACCCACGTTATAAAATGCCAATACCGGCGCCAAGTGGCTTTGTATAACGGAGTGACCTAGATTTGTTCTGTGTTGTGCCTTCAATACTAACGCCAAATGGCCATGATGATAATTCTTAGCATAGTAACACTATCCAGTACAACTTAGCAAAGTACCACATTCCAGTGCAAGGCAGACTATCTCTGCAGCAATGTAAATAAAACCACGTGAATAAAGTGAAAAAGTGAATATAGTGAAAGAGTCTCATCTAAACCTTCCTTGGTGCTCTTCGAGAAGTGTCTGAAGAAAAGGTTAGGTGGCCCGTGATAGTGCTCGTGATTCAATGGTTGGGCCCCTCCATTTCCTCCTGTCAGGACAAAGAGAAGGCAAGAGAGTATGATTACAATTAGAAACACAGTACTTGTATGTTCTACAGAATAAAATCATATATTAACATTATATGTTGCGCTTCATTACTTCTGAACCATCAAAAACATTTACATTTGGACATGAAATAAACGGAGCAGATTAGGGAATATTCCTTATGTTTCTATCAGGTGTTGCCAGTTCCTCATCCTGATTGTGTTCAGTCAGCTGTTTAGTTTCGAGTTCTAGAATCCATTTAGATTCTCTCTTTCTGAGGGTTAATTCCCTGTTTCCGCCTCTGTGGCCCACGTGTACCTGTTCTATCACAAAGTATTTAAGCAAGCTGCAGTTTGAGAGGTGAAATTCTGCAAAGTGACGTGCTACTGGGTACTGGGGATCTTTCTTTGTAATAGCTCTAAGATTTTCCATGACTCTCTTTTTGGCCATAAGAGTTGTACTTCCTACGTATCTCTTTTCACAGGGACATTCTAGTATGTAGATAGCATATGGTGTGCTGCATGTAAGAAACTGGGTTATTTCCTTTTTCCGAGTTCTATGTGGGATGGTGAATTCTTTCACCATGCCGCTGTATTTGCAAGCCTTACAGTGTCCGCACGGATAGAAACTTTTTAGGTTGTGTCGGTTGTGGTCACTGTATTCGATTATTTCGCTCTTCATGAGTTTGTCCCTTAAACTCCTACTCTTGCGGTATGTGATCTTTGGTCTGTCACTGAGTTTTGGACCTACAATGGAATCACTTTTCAAAATTTTCCAATTTTCATTAAGTATCTTTTGAATTTTGTGAGACTCCCTGTTGTATGTAAGCACTACTCTAGTGTTATTTGACTCTTCGTGCTCCACTTGTGTTTTGCCTTCATGTGTTTTGTCTCTAGTCACTGTTTGCATCTTGGACATAGCTCGGTCTAAGACCCATTCAGGATTTCCCCTTTCCCTGAATCTCTGCAGCATGATCTCCGTTTCCTTTTGATATTCTGTAGTGTTGCTGCAGTTCCTTCGCGCTCTCAGCAACTCACCATATGGAATGCTCCATTTGAGAGTCTCTGGGTGGCTGCTGAGAGGGTGAAGGATACTATTGCCTGCTGTTGCTTTTCTGAAAGGGTTAGTCTCTAGGGAGTTGTTAGTTGCTGAGACTTTTACATCAAGGAATTCTATCTCCTTCCTACACACGTTTTGTGTTAATTCTACGTTGTAATCATTTTGGTTTAACACATTTACAAATTCCTCAGCCTCTTGTTCTGTGCCTTTCTATATTATGAAAAGGTCATCTATATAACGTAACCATTTAATCACTTTTGAGAAATGGATACTCTGTGTATTTCCTCCTCCCATAATCCCAGGAACAGGTTCGCAAAACTCAGTGCGAAGCTCGTACCCATGCAAGTACCAGTGGTTTGTTTGTATAAATCACCAGTAAACATATATACGTTGTTCTGAAGGCATATATTAATCATATCCAACAAAATTTTTGTATGTTCTAGATACATTTTGTTTCTCTCAGCTAGGTAATGCATGCATGCATTTATGCCCTGTTTGCGTTCAATAATCATATATAACGAACAAACATCTAGTGTTAAAAACATGTATCCTTCCTTCCATGTCGTGCTCTCTATTTTACTCAAGAAATCCTTTGTATCTTTTGCGTACGATGGAAGGTGCATGACATATTCCTGCAAGAAAAGATCCACATATTTTGATACATTCTCATATACACTTCCAATTGATGATACGATAGGCCTCCCTGGTGGGGCTCGTGGATTCTTATGTACTTTGAGAAAAAGATATTCCTCCTACGTGATAATTCCATTCTTTCGCCATTCTGATAAACTGCTCCACATGTTCACAATGTTGTCATTGTATGTCTTAGTGTTACTTTTACAATAGAACGTCTCATTATTCAAATGCCTCATGGCTTCTTTTATATATATTTCCCTGTCTTGAATTACCAGGTTCCCCCTTTTGTCAGCAGGACGGTTTATTATATTTCTATCTGTGGCAAGGGATGATATAACGTTTCATTGTTTCCAGGAGAGATTGCACCTATTATGGTTACTCTTAGATTGCTTGTGTTTACACTCTAATAGTGAATTAGTGACTACCTCTTGGAATGTATCGAGGTTATCATGAGGAAGAATGGGATAGAATACTGATTTGGGCCTGAAGCCTGTGTTCGCTGCTCTGTCTCTGGTTATGCCCCAGGTTTCTATGTTATTAGGGCTGCCCGTTATCTCTACCGTATCAAAGCCACTTACCAGATTTTTCATGGTTTGGAGAATATTTGCATCTCCTATTGTGATTGTGGGTTGACTCAGTGTTGCAAATGTCAGATTGTCCTGAATTCTGTTGTTGTTTTTTAGAGTATGCCATTTGGTAAGTTTAAGTTTCCTAATGAATTTGTACATGTCAATGCGAGTTTCAGAGTAGTTGAAAATTTCAGTAGGACAAAATGACAGACCGAGGCACAGGGGTTTCTTTTCTAGAAACAACAATTCCCTGCTAGACAAATTCATGATAGTTTTATTTACCATTTCTGTTTCATCCATTATTGATTGCGTCTTCTGTAGCCCCCACACCTGGTTCCCATTGGCTCTGATTCCTTTTCTTTTCTTCCTTCATTGTTTGCTACGGCCTTCCTTCTTCCTTGTCCTCTTCCTCTTTCTCGATTTCCTTTCCCCCTTTGGGTGGGTGTCGGTGGGGGTGAGACTCTTCCTGATTGCCGTCCCCTCTTCAGCACTCGGAATTCGTCTAAAAATGTTCCACGTTTGGTGATGATTTGTGGAATTGTCGTTTCTAGAAAAGAAAACCCTGTGCCTGGTCTGTCATTTTGTCCTACTGAAATTTCCAACTACTCGGAAACTTGCATTGACATGTACAAATTCATTAGGAAACTTAAACTTATTAAATGGCATACCCTTAAAAACAACAACAGAATTCAGGACAATCTGACATTTGAAACACCGAGTCAACTCACAATCACATTAGGAAATGCAAATATTCTCTAAACCATGGGAAATCTGGTAAGTGGCTTTGATACGGTAGAGATAACGGGCAGCCCTAATGACATAGAAACCTGGGGCATAACCACAGACTGCATCTACCATTATGCTCCTGGGGTTCACCTGTTGGTGGGTGGAGTCGGAGTGCGACCTTAGACTCTTCAGTTAAATTGGCTCACTTGAGCTACGAGCTGACGAGCACTGATCACGCACCCACACGCCCTGAGAGGTATCAAACCTGAGAACACTTGGCAGCCTGCACAGCAAACCCGGAAGAATCCTACACTCTGCTGATGAGGAACAATTATTCCGAAACACCGGTGTCCAGAGTTGGTGCTGCAACCTTGCAAAAACACACGATCTTCGAATAGCGCACACGCTACAAAGACTGCATCTACCATGATGCTCCTGGGGTTCACCTGCTGGTGAGTGGAGTCGGAGTGCGACCTTAGACTTTTCAGTTAAATTCGCTACCTTGAGCTACGAGCTGACGAGCTCTGATCACGCACCCACGCGCCCTGAGAGGTATCAAACCTGAGAACACTTAGCAGCCTGCACAGCAAACCCCGAAGAATCCTACACTCTGCTAATGAGGAACAATTAGTCCGAAACACCGGTGTCCAGAGTTGGTGCTGCAACCTTGCAAAAACACACAATCTTCGAATAGCGCACACGCTACAAAGACTGCAACTACCATGATGCTCCTGGGGTTCACCTGCTGGTGGATGGAGTCGGAGTGCGACCTTAGACTTTTCAGTTAAATTGGCTCCCTTGAGCTACGAGCTGACGAGCTCTGGTCACGCACCCACGCGCCCTGAGAGGTATCAAACCTGAGAACACTTAGCAGCCTGCACAGCAAACCCCGAAGAATCCTACACTCTGCTGATGAGGAACAATTATTCCGAAACACCGGTGTCCAGAGTTGGTGCTGCAACCTTGCAAAAACACACGATCTTCGAAAAGTGCACACGCTACAAAGACTGCATCTACCATGATGCTCCTGGGGTTCACCTGCTGGTGGGTGGAGTCAGAGTGCGACCTTAGACTTTTCATAACCACAGACAGAGCAGCGAACACAGGCTTCAGGCCCAAATCAGTATTCTATCCCATTCTTCCTCATGATAACCTGGATACATTCCAAGAGGTAGTCACTAATTCACTATTAGAGTGTAAACAAAAGCAATCTAAGAGTAACCATAATAGGCACAATCTCTCCTGGAAACATAGAAATGTTATATCATCCCTTGCCAAAGATAGAAACATAATAATCAGTCCTGCTGACAAAGGAGGGAACGTGGTAATTAAAGACAGGGAAATGTATATAAAAGAAGCCATGAGGCACTTGAATAATTAGACGTTCTATTGTAAAAGTAACACTAAGACAACATTGTGAACATGTGGAGCAGTTTATCAGAATGGCAAAAGAATGGAATTATCACGTGGGAGTAATATCATTTCTTCAAAAAAGACTATCCCAAATTGCCCATAATCTACTTCCTGCCCAAAGTACATGAGAATCCACGAGCCCCACCAGGGAGGCCTATCGTATCATCAATTGGAAGTGTATATGAGAATGTATCAAAATATGTGGATCTTTTCTTGCAGGAATATGTCATGCACCTTCCATCGTACGTAATAGATACAAAGGATTTCTTGAGTAAAATAGAGAGCACGACATGGAAGGAAGGATACATGTTTTTAGCACTAGATGTTTGTTCGTTATATATGAATATTGAACACAAACAAGACACAAAAGCATGCATGCATTACCTAGCAGAGAGAAACATAATGTATCTAGAACATACAAAAATGTTGTTGGATATGATTGATATATGCCTTCAGAACAACTTATTTATGTTTAATGGTGATTTATACAAACAAAGCACTGCTACTTGCATGGGTACGAGCTTCGCACCGAGTTTTGTGAACCTGTTTCTGAGATGTCATCAGTGATGTCATGAGTGATGTCGCTGAGCATATCATGAGTGATGTAATATATGACGTCATCAGCAGTGCATTGCGGGCACGCGAGTTATAGTTAGCTGAACTAACTACAACGGGGGAATTTCAATGGTTTTGTATGAGTGAAATGTCCAGCTAACTATAACATGTGTGAAACCTATGGTTTTTTCAGTGAATTTTTAAGGTTTTTTAAATGCTAATTCCTAACTATAACATGTGTAAAACCTATGGTTTTTTCTGTGAATTTCAAAGGTTTTGTAAATGATAATTTTTAAATGTATTAATTATTATATTTCTTTCTTTGTGAATTTTTAAGGTTTTTTAAATGCTAATTCCTAACTATAACGTGTGTAAAACCTATGGTTTTTTCAGTGAATTTCAAAGGTTTTGTAAATGATAATTTTTAAATGTATTAATTATTATATTTCTTTCTTTGTATACTAATTCCCTACATTTGTATTATAAATATTTGCATTTATTTTATTTTTTAAGTTATATTTCACACTCTTAATGTAAAATAATGACACAACAAAATAATTTTTTTATTATTTCTTTTTTAATATATCAAAATGAAATTCTATATAATTCCTTTTTCATTTTTTTTTGGGTAATCGTACTGTACGCGTACGGTGATCGCACCATACTTTGTATGGCTAATCGTCCTCTGCGCGTACCCGCGCATACGCTACTAATACACTTTGACGTTACCCGTCGCATCAACGCTTCCGTGTGACGTTATGAACTGCGCCCCGTACGCATACGGTGCAAAAGTTTTTAATTGTTTAAAAACATATATTTATGTATTTAATGTACACACTAAGGGAAGACATTATCTGGGATAAACATGAAAATAGTTTTTCAACTTTTAATAAGCGTATATTACTTTTAAAAGCAATTACGCAAATCACGGCGGTACGTCGTACGTACTCGCATCGTAAGAGCACGGTAAGAGCACCGTAAGCGTTCGCAAAGCCATGTGACTTTCAAAGAACAGAATTGATTGGTTCACAATACTTCCTATTCTAACTGTTGTAGGACCCCTCCAATTTTAATCATTCTACTTTGACTTTCTCAGGAGAAGCATCTCTTTTGTGGATCTTGTCAATTTAGAGGGAAAGTTCACCATGGCTACACCTGTGGAGTCCTCTTCCAACCACTATTCTGAGGAAGAATTTATTCCTGAGGAGCCTCAGAAAAAAAGAAAAGAAGCTTCAATTTGGAATTTTTTTACCTTCCCTGAGGCTGAAAAGAAGGTTAATTCACCCAAAGTAACCTGCAAGATCTGCGAGACAACTCTCTCCTGGGGCGATCCAACTAAAAAGTGTTCATTTGGGACAGCGAGCATGGTGCGACATGTTAAAACTCTGCATCCCAACAAGTACGCAAGAGCTGCAACACAAAGTTTGCAGGACAACTCTCCGCCTGCTGTTGCGAGTACATCGACTGCACCACCACCACCTTCGGCAAGCAGTCCGCACCCAACATTGATCCCGATTTTGCGGAACTGAAAATTCATTGTATATTTTGCAATTAATTATTATGTTATGGGGAACTGTGGAGAAGTGTGGCTCACCGGTTAGAGGCGGCAGACCCAGAAGCAGAGGTCAGCCCGGGACCAGGGTTCAATTCCCGACGCGGCAGGGTACGGAACCAATGTCAGCGGGCTCGATAAATCTCGCCTCAGTGCCTCTCTAACCATGGGTCCCACGCTGCAACTCTGGGCAATAGCTTGCTTAATCTCCACAATGGCCCCCTCGCTGCCGGGGATGCCTGGCTTCACCTTGCCCAATAGGGACCATCTCAAAGGGAAAGCCAGGACGGGTTCCCCAGCGGTACACAGCGCCAAGAAACCCCAGGGTGAACGTGCGCTCTACAAATTCATACTAACATAACATAACAATCAATAGACCTCATCAAACGCAGTAAACAGGAGCATCGTTGTCCACCTCATTAATTCTTTTCTTTCATTGTTTTGATCCTGTTGGACACTTTTTGGGCTGCAGTTTAATTTTTTTGTTTAAAAAAATAATAAACTTATTCAAACAAATACAAAAAAATACAAAACTTCTAAAAACACCAAAAAAACAGTTCTATTCAGAACTACCTTCACTGGTCAAAGAAAGAGCTGTATTTGTATGATAGTGTGTAAAACTTTGTCTGAAGGAATGTGTAGTGCATAAATGAATGAATGAATACATTCGTAGTATATGGTGAAAGTGAAAGTGCAGAACTATAAGGAAGTGCTACAACATAAATCTATAAGGTGTTTACCTATAGTATACTGTAGTACTTCCGAAGCACTTGAATGTAACATATGCACATAAATATGTTACAAGTCTATGCTTCCATTTGCACTGCGGGGGAAACTGCCTGGGTGAATTTGTAAGTGTTAGGGGCAGATTTACAACCCCCTTGTGCCTCTTTTACACAGCTGTTGCGTCACTTCTGTGATGCAGCGGTGGTGCAAAAGATGTGCCATGGTGTGTGGTATTTACAATGTGACGCATCTGGGAGGTGCGTCACATTGTAAAGCCCTGCGCCAGAAGGAGGCTTTCCTGCGAGGGGGGGGGGTTCTGGCGCAGGAACGCCTCCTAAAAGTGACTGAGTGAAATCTACAAGATTTCATTTAGTCACTTTTGGGCTTATGCTGTGTCAAAACCCTGCACCTGCTTGAAGCAGGTGTAGGGATTGACACAGCATTTTGAGCATAAGGCCGCCAGAGCATTGCTGGAGCTGCATTGCGCTTGCAATGCAACTCAAGCAATGCGCCGCCTTCACGGCACAGATAGGGTGGAAAGATGAAATCTTCAAGTGGGATTGTGTTGAAAGGGCATGCCTCCCTCTCCAGACTCATCTCCTTAAGGATCTTCACCCTGCCCATCCCCAGGATTGGTCCTGAGTGACTGCTGGTTCCTACTATACGGGACGCCCACATACTCCTCAGCTGGGATCCTGAAGCCATCCCTGAAACCTTCATGCAATGTCTCAACTGCCAGATAATTATTGAACACATTGAGCCATGGGAAAATTGCCATCAAAATAACTAGCGAGGGAGCTTCGTCAAAAACGGGGAAATCATTCCTGCTTCTTGGCACCTCTTTCCTTGGAATTCCAAAGCACTTGGATTCCGGGTGAGATGCCAAGCCACAGAATGAGTAGCAATGTTTAAATTTACAGGTCCCCGCAGGACAGGTACAGGCCCATTTATTAAAATCTCAATAGGCCCCTTATTTCGTCCCCCCCCCTCACCCCACAGTCTGCTAATTGACCTTGAGCCTGCGTGAGAGAGCTGACTAGCTGTAGCCTCAGCGTGGGGAGGTTTTATATTGTGTAGCCACGCAATGGCATCCACTTGATCCCAGCCAAATGTGGGCTTAGTGGCCTTAATCCTCCTTGTCGTATTACTTCTAGGCGAACCACCATAGTCATCATGAGCGCAAACAGTTCTATTCTGATAGCACGCAAGCTGGGTGCCTAAGTGAGTGAAACGCTCAGGCAGAACAGCCTGGTAAATTGAGCAAACTCTCTCCCAGTTCACCAGTGTTTCCTACACCCTCTTTCTATCCAGCCAATGGCCACAGTCTTTGGAGTGAAAACATTACCTGCATCACTTGACCTTCTCTACCTCGAGTTTATCTACGAACAACAAATGTCTACATACGCCCCTTCCAGATTTTTTCCTTTACCTCCATTGTGTGTTCCTGCCCAGCTGTTCCTGCTCAGATCATTCAACACCCAACCCAAATGCTGGTTAAGAAGCTCCCATACCTGCATTTGTGGGTTCTTGAGTACGGGAGGCCACCGCCGCCACCGCAGTGCCCCTGGCTGTACAATCTGTCAATGTAGTGCCTGGTGCTGAAGGCCCGAGTTACCTACCACCGGGGTCTGATCCACCGGTGCAGCTTCCACTGGGATACAGCCTTGAACCCCCAACGCACTAGGCTTAGCTGCTGCCTGTACCAGCAAATCCCTCTTCCGTATACCTTGCCCCATGCCCTCTCTCTGGACCGGGGAAAATGCCACCCTTGGAGCCACTCATGCCGTTCTAGGCATATCCTCTGGCTTAGCACGGACACTGCCCTGGCCACCTGGAGACTGTAATCTCATTAAAGCTAACGCCTCATCTATAACATCCATTCTATGTATTAACTCCTCCAGGGCAACCTCAGTCTGCGAGTGCTAGGCACCTTTTTGCACACCACCAGACAGACCTGCAACACAAGCCAGACAATCCCAAGCAAACACGAGATAAATTCAATTGGTAGTACAATATTAAATCTTCTGCCCACACAGTGACACTACTCCTGGCAAAATAACAACACAAGGAACTTAGAGGACCTCACACGCTATTTGTCCGCAAATCTTGGGCACCAGTGGGGGAGACTTGAAACCCTCGTACTGAAGGAGCCTGTAGTATAATTTGATCGATCACCCGAATTACTGAAGAAAAACATAGTTAACAGCCACTGAAACCCTTAAGACTTGAAAAAAGGTGACATTGCCTTCACTGCTGGGACTTGAACCCTTGCCTTAGAAAGCCAGTGACATGAAATGCAGAAGCCCTTGCCTCTGAGCTACAGCTCCTGGTTCCCTAAAGTCCAAAATGAGAGTCTGAGACCTTTACCACCAAGAACCAAGAGACTTCTCACAACAGCTTCCAAAATTCTACATATTTGCCCCCTAAACTTGCCTTTGTATCAAGGAGAGGGAACAGGGGGTGGACAATTTTTATCGGGGTCCAGTGTACATGTCCTATGACTCGAGAATCAACAAAATAGGTACAAAGTTCCCCACTGGGGTTGGTTAGAGTAACTCACAGTAGCCTCTCTCTTACAGGGTGTGACATAGCAGGGAGAAAAGTGATCCCTTTTCGGAATCTAGGGTGCCTCACACATACCAAAGGTTGAATGGCTGTTGTCATCCCACCCGATGAATGTACAGTATCATCATTGGCACCCTGCTCCTATGGCAGGCTGGCGGTGCAATGCCCGTCGGGCAGCACAAAAGTGCCACTCTTTAACGGAGATCTTTTATTCCTTATGCCAGTGGGTGCATGTGTGTGAGGGACCTAGAAAGTGCAAAAGTGAGCGTGAGTGTGGTTAAAACAGGTCAGTAGAGTCCAAAAGGGGAACCTTTAATAGCATGGCTCACTGCCTCATTAAAATACGTGAAAAAGTGAGGGGTACTGAGGCGTGATGGTTAGGGTAATCAAGCCTCATTCAACCCTCAGTCCAAGTGCGGTCGACATGTTTCATGCCCAGCAGGGCAATTCATCAGGACCTAAAGTGCTCATAAATTGCTATAGTATTCCTCAATAATTAAGGAACCGGGTATACGACCTGGCTAGTGTCGCAGGATCACCCCTTCCTTGACGTCCTCCCTGGGACTGGAGAGGGAGACAAAAGAAGGGTACAAACGATAGTTATGTTGTTACTATAGAAAATAATGCATGAAAACATAGCATGCAAGTGATTAAGTGTAAAAAGGAATCACACCCCGGTGTGGAATTATCACTCAGAGAGGGTAAACAGGAATGTAGTACGGGACAATGTAAACACAATGTCCATCCTGCTTACATGCGCCATTGGTTATTGTCAATTAGCAAGCATTATGTAGGATCACAAATGTCATGTGCCCCACCTCATAGGGTAACACATGTGTGTCGTGCTGGTTAGGAAAGGGTGTGTAACTACACATCAAGGAGTATGAACAAAAAAGAAGAAGACGATTTACCACTCAAACGCACAATTAGTTTTGGGCAGAGAAAATCTCCCACAGTGAACTAGTCTATGTTAAATGACCCCAGTGAATGGTGGATGCTGTAAAATCAGACAGGGGGAAGCGGACGCGCTCAGCTTACCCTCAATCCCTGGGCGCTGATCCTCCCGGCAGACCTGGTGGGGTCAGTGCTGCTAAACTAGCACCTGGAAAAAGGAGGAAACCGGGTCAGCGATCGCCACATACTCAGGAGCCGTCATGTCTGTGGTAAGACGAACTCACCAAGCTAGGAGTTTCAAGGCGATCGTTAATCCCAATTCTCGGGACAGTTGCGTAGCCAGGGAACACGCCTTACCTGACTTGATGCGGTCTCAGGCGTGTACAACCTACCCCGCCCACGTCGGTCTCGCCGCAGGAAAGCCGGTGTGAGCTGTCCGTGTGCCACCGCTGGACATAGCGGGTTGCGTGCGCATCAGGAGGGGGCGTTTCCGGCAAGATGTTGCTAGGATACGCGGCGCGTCCAGGGCAGGAAAAGAGAAGATTCCCTAGCCTAAGTAGAAAAGCGATAATGGGCGCCATCTTTAAACGGGTTGCGAGTAGGTAGCCCAATGTGGACAATTAGGGACTGGAATGGTGTCGTGTGGGGATTAAGTGAGTTCAGACAGTGAGCCCATGGAAGATATCATCTGGACAACATAGTCCAAGGCACCGCATCGTTCAGGCCAAATTCATCAGTATGAAGGCGATGTACCCATCTTTGCTCCAGTTTGAAGAGGGTTTGTTGGTTCATTGATGGATGGCATTCCAATACAGTCCATTGCAGGTTTTCTGCTCCATGATTGTGTTCTCTACAGTGCTCATAGAGTTTAGTGTGAGTCTTATGACATCGGACGTTACTATTATGCTCCATGATGCGCAGTTTGACCGGGCGCATCGTCATCCCGATGTAGAGTCTCTTGCATGGGCATATGAGGACATAGATACACCTTGAACTGTTGCAATTAGTGTGTCTGTTAAAAGTCCAAGTAAAGTCCCTGGGTAGTACAATACTTTTGCCCTGGATGGTTTGAGGGCAAACCACACAAGACCCGCATCGATAATGCCCAACGACTGGTGGAAGATCCCATAGGGTATTAACTGGTCGGGTGCTTGATTGTTTTGGGCGGGTGTGGATAAGGGTATCTTTTAGGTTCGTTGTCCTCGTGAACGCAAAACGCGGGCGTGGAAGGTCCATGCCAGCCGTATTGAGAATCCCCCAATGTGAACTCACGACCTTTTTGATGAACGTCGAATGACTTGTGTAGGACGTGACACAGGTGATGGTCTCATCCTTCTCTTTAGTGTGGACTTCAAGTAGCGACTCTCTGTTGTTATTGAGAGCTCGTTTGCATGATGTCTTCAAAAGTTTCGTAGGGTACCCTCTGTCTTGGAGCTTGTGTTGAAGAAGATTCGCTTCATGTTTGTAGTCTTGGACAGAGCTACAGTTTCTCCGTATCCGGAGGAATTGGCCAAAAGGCAAATTTTCCCTCAGCGATCTCGTGTGGTGGCTGTTGAATAGGAGCAAACTGTTTCTGTCAGTCTTCTTCTTGAACAGAGTAGTGCTGATCGTTGATGGATCCAGTTGGATCGTAAGATCTAGGAAGGGTATTGAGGTCTCCGAGATCGTGCCTGTGAATTTTAAGTATGGGTCCTGCTGGTTGATCCAAAGGCAAAAGGCCTCGCAGCTCGGCCGGTCACCTTTCCAGAATATCAGGATATCGTCGATGTATCGACGCCAGAGTGAGAGGTTATCTCGAAACGGATTCTGTTCCGGAGGGTAGATGGACTTCTTTTCAAATGACGCCATATAGATGCAGGCTAGGCTGGGAGCAAAAGTCGAACCCATTGAGGTCCCACTGACCTGATGGTACAGTTGTGATTCATAACGAAAAAAGTTTTCGGTCAGAGCTATATGGGCTAGTTCCATGATGAAAGCACTGGGGGTTGGGGAGGTCCATTCTTCCTACCGCATCAGTGATTCCACGGCCTCCAGCGTGGCTTGTTGCGGAATGTTCGTGTACAATGGAACTAGCCCATATAGCTCTGACCGAAAACTTTTTTCGTTATGAATCACAACTGTACCATCAGGTCAGTGGGACCTCAATGGGTTCGACTTTTGCTCCCAGCCTAGCCTGCATCTATATGGCGTCATTTGAAAAGAAGTCCATCTACCCTCCGGAACAGAATCCGTTTCGAGATAACCTCTCACTCTGGCGTCGATACATCGACGATATCCTGATATTCTGGAAAGGTGACCGGCCGAGCTGCGAGGCCTTTTGCCTTTGGATCAACCAGCAGGACCCATACTTAAAATTCACAGGCACGATCTCGGAGACCTCAATACCCTTCCTAGATCTTACGATCCAACTGGATCCATCAACGATCAGCACTACTCTGTTCAAGAAGAAGACTGACAGAAACAGTTTGCTCCTATTCAACAGCCACCACACGAGATCGCTGAGGGAAAATTTGCCTTTTGGCCAATTCCTCCGGATACGGAGAAACTGTAGCTCTGTCCAAGACTACAAACATGAAGCGAATCTTCTTCAACACAAGCTCCAAGACAGAGGGTACCCTACGAAACTTTTGAAGACATCATGCAAACGAGCTCTCAATAACAACAGAGAGTCGCTACTTGAAGTCCACATTAAAGAGAAGGATGAGACCATCACCTGTGTCACGTCCTACACAAGTCATTCGACGTTCATCAAAAAGGTCGTGAGTTCACATTGGGGGATTCTCAATACGGCTGGCATGGACCTTCCACGCCCGCGTTTTGCGTTCAAGAGGACAACGAACCTAAAAGATACCCTTATCCACACCCGCCCAAAACAATCAAGCACCCGACCAGTTAATACCCTATGGGATCTTCCACCAGTCGTTGGGCATTATCGATGCGGGTCGTGTGTGGTTTGCCCTCAAACCATCCAGGGCAAAAGTATTGTACTACCCAGGGACTTTACTTGGACTTTTAACAGACACACTAATTGCAACAGTTCAAGGTGTATCTATGTCCTCATATGCCCATGCAAGAGACTCTACATCGGGATGACGATGCGCCCGGTCAAACTGCGCATCATGGAGCATAATAGTAACGTCCGATGTCATAAGACTCACACTAAACTCTATGAGCACTGTAGAGAACACAATCATGGAGCAGAAAACCTGCAATGGACTGTATTGGAATGCCATCCATCAATGAACCAACAAACCCTCTTCAAACTGGAGCAAAGACGGGTACATCGCCTTCATACTGATGAATATGGCCTGAACGATGCGGTGCCTTGGACTATGTTGTCCAGATGATATCTTCCATGGGCTCACTGTCTGAACTCACTTAATCCCCACACGACACCATTCCAGTCCCTAATTGTCCACATTGGGCTACCTACTCGCAACCCGTTTAAAGATGGCGCCCATTATCGCTTTTCTACTTAGGCTAGGGAATCTTCTCTTTTCCTGCACTGGACGCGCCGCGTATCCTAGCAACATCTTGCCGGAAACGCCCCCTCCTGATGCGCACGCAACCCGCTATGTCCAGCGGTGGCACACGGACAGCTCACACCGGCTTTCCTGCGGCGAGACCGACGTGGGCGGGGTAGGTTCTACATGCCTGAGACCGCATCAAGTCAGGTAAGGCGTGTTCCCTGGCTTCGCAACTGTCCCGAGAATTGGGATTAACGATCGCCTTGAAACTCCTAGCTTGGTGAGTTCGTCTTACCACAGACATGACGGCTCCTGAGTATGTGGCGATCGCTGACCCGGCTTCCTCCTTTTTCCAGGTGCTAGTTTAGCAGCACTGACCCCACCAGGTCTGCCGGGAGGATCAGCGCCCAGGGATTGAGGGTAAGCTGAGCGCGCCCGCTTCCCCCTGTCTGATTTTACAGCATCCACCATTCACTGGGGGCATTTAACATAGACTAGTTCACTGTGGGAGATTTTCTCTGCCCAAAACTAATTGTGCGTTTGAGTGGTAAATCGTCTTCTTCTTTTTTGTTCATACTCCTTGATGTGTAGTTACACACCCTTTCCTAACCAGCACGACACACATGTGTTACCCTATGAGGTGGGGCAC
Source organism: Lissotriton vulgaris (assembly GCF_964263255.1). Classification (NCBI taxonomy): domain Eukaryota; kingdom Metazoa; phylum Chordata; class Amphibia; order Caudata; family Salamandridae; genus Lissotriton; species Lissotriton vulgaris. The sequence continues at coordinate 700,648,110 of NC_141697.1, read as the reverse complement.
ATGACATTTGTGATCCTACATAATGCTTGCTAATTGACAATAACCAATGGCGCATGTAAGCAGGATGGACATTGTGTTTACATTGTCCCGTACTACATTCCTGTTTACCCTCTCTGAGTGATAATTCCACACCGGGGTGTGATTCCTTTTTACACTTAATCACTTGCATGCTATGTTTTCATGCATTATTTTCTATAGTAACAACATAACTATCGTCTGTACCCTTCTTTTGTCTCCCTCTCCAGTCCCAGGGAGGACGTCAAGGAAGGGGTGATCCTGCGACACTAGCCAGGTCGTATACCCGGTTCCTTAATTATTGAGGAATACTATAGCAATTTATGAGCACTTTAGGTCCTGATGAATTGCCCTGCTGGGCATGAAACATGTCGACCGCACTTGGACTGAGGGTTGAATGAGGCTTGATTACCCTAACCATCACGCCTCAGTACCCCTCACTTTTTCACGTATTTTAATGAGGCAGTGAGCCATGCTATTAAAGGTTCCCCTTTTGGACTCTACTGACCTGTTTTAACCACACTCACGCTCACTTTTGCACTTTCTAGGTCCCTCACACACATGCACCCACTGGCATAAGGAATAAAAGATCTCCGTTAAAGAGTGGCACTTTTGTGCTGCCCGACGGGCATTGCACCGCCAGCCTGCCGTAGGAGCAGGGTGCCAATGATGATACTGTACATTCATCGGGTGGGATGACAACAGCCATTCAACCTTTGGTATGTGTGAGGCACCCTAGATTCCGAAAAGGGATCACTTTTCTCCCTGCTATGTCACACCCTGTAAGAGAGAGGCTACTGTGAGTTACTCTAACCAACCCCAGTGGGGAACTTTGTACCTATTTTGTTGATTCCCTAAACTTGCCTCCCTCGGCTGCAGAAACAGCAACCTCCTGCTGGAGTCGCCACCGAGTACTTGGGTACCTAGGTCAGGCGAGCCACACTCTAGCCCGTGCGGTCACCAGGCAGGAGATGGCTGGGCCAACGAATGCTCTGTGCAGAGTGCGAAGCGCACTGGTCAAGGGCCCTGACCTACAAAAAAGGAGACAGAAAGGGAGGGGGAACAAAATAAAATCCTGTGATGGGTGAAGTCACGAGGTGGCGGGTGGAAAATCGAGACCAACTTGTGCATCAAAGCCCTTTTTATGGATGGGGCCTGGCGTGCTACGTGGGCACGCAACCTGGAAGGACCTCAAGTGTTTACAGTGCCACTACCTAGCCAGGATTCAATCAGCACCCGCCTTACTGTGGAGCAGCAGGGCGACCTCCAGCAGAAAGCCCTACATAAGTCGCCATATGTGTGGCTCCTCCGAGTTGGGGGTGCCTTTGTCATAGTGCACCTCACATTTCTTGTTCATCAATCACAACTGACATAGCTTCTGGACAAGACTTGCAGTGGCTTAACAAGACAGGCGTAGGATTGACTTTCAGACTGGCAGCATGTGCCTCAATCAGAAGTAGACAGTTGAAATAACTTGCCAGGCAGGCCCACTCCCACTGGAAACGCCGGTTTATAAAAATAAAACACATAATTACATTGAATAATAAATGATGCAAACAAAGATGGACACACTCCTGTTTCTTGTAAATGTAATAGACAGGAGACTGTACTCCCTGTATAAAAGCATGTCTCGTTATGGCCCATTAGGATGGCGGGCGGATCGCCCCTGCCGGGCCGGTGGTAGTCACCACTGGCCGGCAGGGGCGATCGGCCCGCCATCCACACCTGAAAGACCCCCCGCCATATTAGGATGGCTGGGAGGTCTGCGGCGGATGGAAAGGCCGGTTGTTTCGTCGACCTGGGTGGGGGGGGACATGGTTAATATGGTGGCGGTGTTTGCAAGACACCGCCATCCATATTAGGATTGCAGCTAAGATCAGCCTTTCCATGGCGGCGTTGCATGCATTCCCAGCATTGTGGCGGGCGGTGCTGTGAGCACCGCTCGCTACAATGCTGGGAATAGGGGAGGCCACCGCCACAGTGGCGGTGGCATCCTAATTGCAGGTGCGGGACCACCGCACTCTTGGCTGACGGTCCCGCTTTCTGTTACGGTGGCTGGCAGAGTTTGCCCATCCGCCATCGTAATGAACCCCCTAGTTCCTTGTAGCAGGGAAATTTGTGATTATCTACTAGTCCCCTGTAAAAAAGAAATTATGTAGCTACTCAACTGTAAGTTATTGCAGATGATTTGAACATTACAATGCCTGCTGCCAGCAGCCAGAGTCAAAGGCAGGTCATGGAGATTATTGCTAGAGTTTACACAAGCATTGGCAATGCCAATAGGTCTATCCTATGCAAGAGCTATTGGCTTTGTCAATGTGTTTTTTTAACCAAGTTGTACTGCAGAGCAGAAAGTTAAAAAATAGCTATGATGCAGCCAGCGCTGACCATGGTATAGCACTTTTTGTTTTAGCTTTCAGCTGTGCTGCACAGCAGCAGTGCTGCTGTACGACATGGCTAAAAATACATTGACAAAGCCAGTAGCTCTCCTGTAGGCAAGAGCTATTGGCTTTGCCAATGCTGTCTCTGGCAGTGCAGCGCTCACTCATGTGCTGCAATTGTGCACCTCTGTCCTACAAAAACATCTATGATCAGTCATTTAAAAGGTGCTTTTAATTGCCTTTCGCCACTTTAGGTTGATATCAATCTATCGGGTTAGCCCAATTGACCACACTATACCTTGGCATAGACAAATACAGAACATAAATCACTGGTATATAGTAGGGAAAGATTAACCAGAACCGTCTCAATACAGTGAGTACTTTCTGTCTCAGTTAAAATTGACAAGCTACATAAGGAGATAGTCTTTAAAGTAGTCCATACAATGTGGGTAAACAGTCAAAAGGACTCTCGCCTCCCAGGAAAGAAAAGTCCAGTTCCAACCTTTGAATCTGGGTAGAGCAGGTCGCCAAGACGTCGTTGTGTGCAGCCATCACAGTAAAACTGATTCAAAAAGTAGTATGTCGCCAAATGTGCTGAATACGCACAAGAAGCGTCATAGTGCTTTTTTTAAGCCATGTTGTGCAGCAGCCTGTAATGCTATGCAATATGTTAAAAAAAGCGCGAGGGATGGCATGCCACGCAAAGAAGATGCGAGGAAGGAGGGAGGGGGCAGAAATAGCAAACAGCAGGGAGTGAAAAGCAAGATGAGGGAGACACGGAAGAGGAGGGAGGTGCGGCAAAGGCAGTAGCAATTTGACATAAGGTCCTGATGAAGCTGGAGGAGATCCTATGACTCCAACTACCGCAGAAACATGTTGACCTTTCTAACATCTGAGTATATATAAGTTTAATAAACTCATGGACTGTTTTTATTGTTGGGTGTAGATAGGATACTATTAAAATATTTTTTCCACTTCTACAACCCAATCTTAATAATCACATACTTTGTCTACACAGTTACTTTTACACTTTTTGGTGCACTGCTATCTATTCTTACCCTCCTTATGCCACACATACCAACCCATCACATTTGAGTTTTTTCCACTTGATTAGGTTACAGTTCACCTAATTCTAAGTGGTTTTTCACCAATTCCTTCGGGTGAAGGATCCCAAATGATGTAGGGCAGCACAGGATGGGTATCTGATGGGAATCATTTTTGATGATCACCACGTACTATTGAAATATAGATTTGGTGACTGCTCCCTAACCAACACGTTTTTGTGACAGTTTCTCTTTAGTTTGACCTATTGGTATCTTTTGGTAGTACGCAAGAGGAAAAGCAACACAAGGGAGGTGAAGGAGAGGGGGTGGAAGAAGGAATAACGGGCAGTCGGAGGCCCAGGATTATGGGGTAAGCAAAATGAGGGTGGTGCGGGGAGGAGGGAGGTAAGGCCAGACGGGGTGTCAGCATCACAGAAAAGTGGTGGGTGGATGAGTAAAGAAGCACCACACACCAGGGGCAATGGGAGGGGGAAGAAGAAATAGTATCTCAATCACTGTGTGAGCAGTGGATGGGCACTGATTAAATTGAATCAATCTGTGCTTGGTCCATGCTCCGGAGGAAGGAAAAGAAGTGATTCTTGCCATGCATTGGTCAATTAGGATGCAGAAAAGAAGAGTGACACAGAAGCCAACTAATGGTAATCATTGGGAAGGCTCCAACTCCTTTATTGTAAACAATTCCTATTGCAAGCAAGAGTACATGCAGCACACTCGCTTTTGAAGGCTCGACGGAAAAACGAGAAAACTAAACATAGCTTTTCCTTCTTCAGCTCTGTTTTTCTAACTGAACAGTGATAAGCAGAAGGAATATATTTGTGGCAACATGTATATTGTTTGCACACTTTAGTTAATTATTAGAATTACACATTCTGAGCTCCAGAGATCTTTTAGATATGACTTTTAATAAACTGATTTACACATCTTCATGCAACAAATATCTAACTACTTTTTGGTGTGATTCATTTTGCACTATAGATTCTACTTTAATTCTTCATGTTTGAAAACATCTCATATATTTCACATTAAAGAGCAGCAGGGCAAGGATTTAGGGGGTTTGTGGGAAGAGTGATGTTGTGACCATGTAATATAAGGAATAAAGCACCCCGCTGTATAGTATAAGGATATTGCAAACCTCAGAGTTTCGTCCCCTTATGAAGTAACTGGATCACCAACAGAATATCGAATACCAGAATATCGAGTTACACAAATATCGGGACATAAATAACATTGTCAAAAGTATCGACCTTTTATCTAAATAATTGTAAGTACAAAAATATTGGATAAAATATATTGTTGTTAAAAATATCGAAGTACAAAATATCGGTTTTTATTAATGTATAAAAAATAATGTAAAATAAATTAAATAATACTTTTAACTTAAAAAATATTTAGATGTATTTGTACATTTTTACAATTATAAGTAATAAATGTAATTTAAAATTAAATTAACCTTACATATATAAAATATACAAAATATGTACTTAAAAATAATTAATACATAATTTTAATTAATTATAAAATGTTAAAAATATATTAAAAATAAATAAATATATTACCTACTGGCAGTCGCCAGTAGGTAGTTATAGTTAGGACCTAGTTTCCATAGGAAATCCTCAACATTCCATTTGGAATAACTTTGGTGCCGATCGACGAATACATGCAAAATTCTCCAAGAAAATGGCCTGCTCCACTCCTTCCTTGAAAGTTTCGGGGTGATTTGTGAAGCGGGGGCTGAGAAAAAAAGTGGGGTCCCAAAACGTGTTTTCCCCATGCAATTTTCCATAGGGACCTTTAAGTGAGGCTACAGCCCGAACTGCTGAACGGAATTACACCAAGTTTGGCAAAAAGCTAGAGTTCGGTTTGCAGATTACGCTTTTTGTTAAATGGTGTAAATCAGTTCAGTAGTTCCTGAGAAAATCAAAATTAAATTAATAGATATATCTATAGACGAAATACCGTACGCGTACGGTAAGCGTACCGTCAAGGGTACCATTACGAGCACGAGCTGCATGCTCATTGGCTGTCAACTATCTGTCAACACTCCAAACCAGGAAGTGTTGGCAGCCATCTTGTGCCTCGGGGCTTCTTTTTTATCTAAAAAAAACACCTGTGTGGGGTGGCTTAAGCCCCCCCATACACCTGAGGACCGCCACCTCCCCGGAGCTCTGATATTTAAAATAGGGGGGTCTGTGACGGACCCCCCCAACCCTGGGGACCACCCCCCCGGGTTTTGAAATGTTGGGAGGGGTGCTGCGCGGCTCCCCTCCTGGAGCCTTGTGGTGGCCCTGGGGACCGCCACCCCCCAGGGCCACCACTGTTCCTGCAGTGTCCCGGGTGCCTACCCCCAGGGCACTGCTGTTTGCTATGGTAGGGCAGGAGACTCGCAGCTCCCACCCTACCATAGCAAACTGCTTTCCTATTTGAAAGAGAGAGCAGGTTAACCTGATCAAAACCAGGCTACAACTGAAGGGCCTCTCCCACTTCTTCTCCGTGGAGCGCGCCCACCGGGTCCCAGGGGGAAGACCTAAGCCAGGGGCCCACCCGAGACCTGTCCTGGCTCGCCTCTTTAACTTTAGGGACCAAGATGTCATTCTCCAGGCGGCAAGAATCTCTCCCCCATCTGGGTTCAGACCTCGACCATAACCTTCTTCCTGGATTACACAGCGGCTGTCTCCAGGAGGCGACTGAGCTTCTTTGACATTCAGAAACGACTCCGGGCACAGAGAGTGATGGATAATGGACAGACCTGGCTTTTTGATACGCCAGAGGCAGTGCAGGAGTGGTTGGAGGGATGGCGCCCTGCGAACAGAAAAGATCAAAGACCTAAACCACATCGCCGCCGAGAAGGAGCAGACTCTCCAGATAATCCAGGCCCTGATAGCCATGAGCCCCGACAAGACTTTACCCCGGAGGAGTAATGAACATGACAATACTATGATGACCTCTTTGTATTGAATGTAGCAGCATCCACTTTGTTACTTTGGTTGACTTGTTGTTGTGGACTGGGGGAGCCTGAAGGACTCCGAACTGGCTGTCGACTCATAGAACTCTTTCCCCTGATCGCGAGTATTGCAACTATGGATAGGAAGAAGCGCTCTGCTGTGTTGGGGTGGCGGGCAGTTTTGAGTTTGCTGAGCAGGGAGGCAGGGAGGGGGGATGGGTTTCTGGGTGGGAAGGGTATGGTTGCAACTGATTCTGTTGTTTCTATTGTATTTCTAAAGGTTGCACTTTGGTTTGTTGGAATTTCTTACTACAGGACAGCGTTATATTACACTATGTTAGCTTTGCGGAATAATTGCACTACTGGGTGTCTGATTCGCCTCCCCACTGATAATGGCTGATTCTAAAGCGCAGGAGTTACATGCTCCTCTCCCGGCCCTCACTCTGCTTACCTGATATGTGCGTGGTTTAGGGGATAAGGTAAAGAGGGGTCTGGTGCTGAAGTATCTGAAACGATGTGGCCCAGAGGTGGTATTCCTACAAGAAACACACCTAGTGGGGTCTGCAACCCGAGCTATGGACAGGTGGGGCTACAAGATGGTGGCCCATGCTGAATGAATTCTCCTCAGGTTCAAGAGGTACTGGGATCCTTATTAAGAAAAACTTTCCCCTGTTGGTGCACCAAACACGGGTTGATGACCAGGGCCGATTCGCAGCGTTAACCTTTCAATGGGAGGGAAGGATGTTTAATCTGGTGTCTGTGTACGTACCCCTTGCACTCCACGCACAAGCTCACACAGCTCACACGGCATTTCTCCTTGCGCTACCGGCTGCGACACTCCTGATAGGGGACGACTTTAACGACATCATTGATAGAACCCTAGATAGGTCCCCTGCTAGGACGGAACCGCGTGGTTGGCGACGTCTTCTTGGTTTAGTGGAGGCCCTAGGTCTTACAGATGGCTGGAGGTTCAAGCATCCTTTAGAGACAAACTTCACTTTCTACTCCCCAGTACACACCTGTCATACGAGCATTGACTATTTCCTGTTGTCGGCAGACGCTCTAAGTCAAGTCAAGTCAAGTTTAAATTTGTATAGCGCACTACTCATCCAGAGGGTCTCAAGGCGCTTGAGGGAGGGGGGGAGCTTTACTTATCAAATATCCAAGTTTTTTGTTGTTTTCTGAAGGAGAGGTGGTTCTGTGTAAGGCGGAGGTGGGTGGGGAGAGAATTACAGGTCTTGGCTGCTAAGTAGGAGAAGGATTTTCCCCCCATGGTGGATCTTTGGATGCGTGGAATTGTGGCGAGGGCTTGATTGGACGATCGAAGTAGGCGGGTGGGGGTGTAAAAGGACAGGCGTGTGTTGAGATATTCGGGTCCCAGGTCGTAGAGGGCTTTGTGTGCGTGGGTGAGAAGGCGGAACGTTATTCTCTTGTTGACGGGGAGCCAGTGGAGGTCTTTCAGGTGACCTGAAATGTGAGCTTGGCGGGGAATGTCAAGGATGAGTCTGGCTGAGGCGTTTTGGATGCGTTGGAGTTTTTTCTGTAGTTTGGCTGTGGTTCCGGCGTAAAGGGTGTTTCCGTAGTCCAGTCGACCTGTGACAAGTGCATGGGTGACAGTCTTTCTTGTTTCGGTGGGGATCCAACGGAAGATTTTTTTGAGCATGCGTAGGATGTTGAAGCATGATGATGAGACGGCGTTGACTTGTCTGGTCATTGTGGGGGAGGAGTCCAGAATGAAGCCCAGGCTACGTGCGTGGTCCGTTGGTATGGGTGCAGTTCCCAGGGCCGGTGGCCACCATGAGTCGTCCCAGGCGGAGGGGGATGATCCTAAGATGAGGACTTCCGCTTTGTCCGAGTTCAGTTTTAGGCGGCTGTTCTTCATCCACTCGGCTACTTCTTTCATCCCTTCGTGTAGGTTGGTTTTGGCGGTGTTTGGGTCTTTGGTGAGGGAGAGGATCAGCTGGGTGTCGTCTGCGTAGGAGATAATGTTGAGGTTGTGTTGGCGCGCAATGGATGCGAGGGGACTCATGTATACGTTGAAGAGGGTGGGACTGAGAGAAGATCCTTGGGGTACGCCGCAGATGACTTCGGTGGCCTCTGATCTGAAAGGGGGAGGCGGACTCTCTGGGTTCTTCCGGCGAGGAACGAGATTATCCAGTCCAATGCTTTTCCTTGTATTCCGACGTTGCTGAGGCGTTGTATAAGGGTGCTATGACAGACTGTGTCAAAGGCTGCGGAGAGGTCAAGTAGGATGAGGGCAGCTGTTTCTCCGTTGTCCAGTAGGGTTCGAATGTCGTCTGTTGCTGCGATGAGGGCGGTCTTGGTGCTGTGTTTGGCTCGGAAGCCGGACTGTGAAGGGTCGAGGGATTTGTTGTATTCGAGGAAGGCGGCGAGTTGACTGTTGACGGCTTTCTCAATGACTTTGGCAGGGAATGGGAGGAGCGAGATGGGGCGGTAGTTCTTAAGTTCAGTGGGGTCTGCTGTAGGTTTCTTCAAGAGGGCGCTGAGTTCGGCATGTTTCCAGCTTTCCGGGAAGGTAGCGGAGTTGAGGGAGCAGTTGATGACTTCTCGGAGATGGGGTGCGATAATGGAGTCTGCTTTGTTGAAAATGTGGTGGGGACATTGGTCGGTTGGTGATCCTGAGTGAAAGGTGTTCATCAGGCGGATGGTGTCTTCAGTGGTGATTGGGTTCCAGGCGCGAAGGTAGTTGGAGGGGGGTTGAAGTTCGGAGGTGGGTGGGGTGGACTGGTCTCCAAAGCTGTTATGTAGGTCAGCGATTTTGTTGTGGAAGAACGAGGCTAGAGAGTCACAGAGGTCTTGGGAGGGAGTGATGTCGTTGGTGCCGGCGGTGGGGTTGGTAAACTCTTTGACGATGTTGAATAGTTCTTTGCTGTTGTTGGCGTTGTTGTCGAGTCAATCCTTGATTGAAGATTTCTTGGTGGATCGGATCAGTTGGTGGTGTTTGCGGGTGGCATTCTTGAAGGTGGCCAGGTTGTCAGTGGTTGGGTTTTTTCGCCAGGCTTTCTCGAGGGTGTGGCAGATCTTCTTGGATTTCTTAAGGTCGTCATTAAACCAGGGGGCTTTTTTGCTGCCTTGCTTGATTTGATGGTTTTTCAAGGGTGCTAATTCGTCAGCGCTGTGGGTGATCCATTGTGTGAGGTTGGTGGCTGCTTGGTTTGGGTCCGATTTTGCAGGAGGGTTTTGGTGAAGCGATGTGAAGAGCTGGTCGGTTGTAGTTTTGTTCCAGTTTCTCCGTGGAATTGGTTGTGGGTGGTTGTGGGTCGTAGTCTTTTTGAAGTTGAAGTGAACGCAGCTGTGGTCCATCCAATGGAGAGCTGTGGTGTGATTAAAGGAGATGTGCTTGCTGGAGGTGAAGATTGGGTCGAGCGTGTGCCTGGCATAGTGGGTGGGGGTGTCAACAAGTTGTTTGAGTCCGAGATTGGCGAGGTTGTCCAAGAGGGTGGTGGTGTTGCTGTTGTTGCTCTTTTCCAGGTGGAAGTTGAGGTCTCCCAGTAGAATGTAGTCCTCAGAGGGGAGGGCGTGAGGGATGATGAAGTCAGTGATGTCTTCGCTGAATTGTGTGCGGGGTCCGGGTGGTCTATAGATGAGGGTGCCTCTGAGTGTGGTCTTAGGGTCGGTGTGGATCTGGAAGTGAAGGTGTTCGGCGGTTGTGAGGTTGTCATCGGAGCTGGTTGTGATGTGGATGGTGTTCTTGTGGACGATGGCGATTCCTCCTCCTGTTTGCTTGATGCGGTCCTTTCGGATGATTTTGTAGCCGTCCGGGATGGCTATGGCGATGTCGGGCGTTTATGAGGTGTTCATCCAGGTTTCTGTAAGAAAGGCGATGTCCGGCGATGTGGTGTCGAGTAGGTTCCAAAGTTCAATGGCGTGTCTGTGGACCGAACGGGTGTTGAGCAGGATGCACTTCAGGTGGTTAGTGTTGGAGCTCTGTTTGGAGTCTGAGAATTTGCTGTGGGTCTTGATGCAGTCGAACTTGCAGGAGTGGCAGGTGAAGGATCCATGGGTGTGTCCTGGGGCGGCTTGGTAGCAGTTGAGGAGACGGCTGGGGTTAAGTGCAGAGAGGGTAGCGGCGCTGTACGTTATGCGGTCGGAGTGGATTTTGCGGGGGCCAGGTGGTCTGGCGCTGGTCGCGGTCCAGGCGCGGACGGGCGTAGACGGGCTTACATTTGGTGCGCCTTCGGCGTGCATAGGGCGCGTCCACTGCGCGTATGTTGCTCTGACATAAGTAGGTAGTGGGGGGGTGGAGCGAGGGAGGGTCAGCTGGGAGGCGGGAGCGGGGTGGAGAGACGGGCTGGGAGGCACAACAACAAAATGGCAGCACAAACAAAAAGCGAAACAGGGCGAGATTGGGGCACAAATTAGGAATATCGCTGTGATGTGGGCAGTGGCACCGGCACAATCAGCTCCAAATAATTTAACCAGCAATACGAACTTTGGCACCAATTATTTTACTTGCAATGCAAAATATGCAATATAGCGCTAAATACAGGCAATGTGGGCTATGCGATATAGCGCTACGCTGTTAATTACGCACATCTAAAATTCCACACAATACGAGCAGAGCACAATTAAGTATTGGCGGCAATGAGCAGTAGCGCTACGATACCAGGTGGCCAGGGAGCGTGGGGAGCGACCGCTTCTGAACTCGTCAGGACGGTCACAACGCTGGAGCATACGGGTCAGTCCTGAACTATTAGTGGGAGGGAGGGTCAGCTGGGAGGCGGGAGCGGGGTGGAGAGATGGGCTGGGAGGCACAACAACAAAATGGCAGCACAAACAAAAAGCGAAACAGGGCGAGATTGGGGCACAAATTAGGAATACCGCTGTGATGTGGGCAGTGGCACCGGCACAATCAGCTCCAAATAATTTAACCCGCAATACGAACTTTGGCACCAATTATTTTACTAGCAATGCAAAATATGCGATATAGCGTTAAATACATGTAATGTGGGCTATGCAATATAGCGCTACGCTGTTAATTAGGCACAACTAAAATTCCACACAATGCGAGCAGAGCACAATTAAGTATTGGCGGCAATGAGCAGTAGCGCTACGATACCAGGTGGCCAGGGAGCGTGGGGAGCGACCACTCCCCACTTCTTTTAACATACTCCCTTTGCCAGGTGGGTAGAAGACAAATGTTTCCGCTGCCCGCCGGGTTCCTTCAGGTGGCTCCTGTCATGGCAGCCCTCTCGCGCACTACTAAGCAGTACTTCCAAGAAAATCAAGGTTCGGTGGATTCCCCCAGTACGCTCTGGGAGGCTTACAAGACGGTCCTGCGGGGGTAGGCGATGGCCTCGATCACAGGGCATAAGAGGGAGCAGCGGGCGACTTTGGAGACCCACCCGTCCCCGGGAGTTACACGTACGGTTCGGCTTAAGCAGGCTGAGATCCTAGCCCTACAGAGGGAGATGGTTCACGCCACGATCCAATCCACTCGACATAGGGTATACGAGCTGGGAGATAAGGCGGGGAAGATGCTGGCCTGGCTAGACAGGAAGGACAGGGCGTCCAGAGCCATTGGTCAATTGGTGTCCCTCACTGGCTCCATGGTCTCTGTTCCTGCTGGTATAGTTAATATACTAGCGGACCATTATGAAAGAATCTATGCCCCCCAGGTGTCCTACACAGTCTCAGAGGCCTACGAATATATTAAGGATCTCACAATACCAAGGCTCTCCTCGGAAGCAGAGGTTCTCTTAGAGGAGGATATTACAACTGAGAGGTGCAGGCTGCTACCTATGCACTGGCATCTGGCAAGGCGCTGGGTCCGAATGGGCTCCCAGTTGAACTCCATAAGAGGACGATGCAAACAACGGCCCCCTTCTTTCTCCGCATGTTATCGAATAGCCTTGAGCGCTGGGAGCTACCGAGAGATCAGCGGCTAGCAACTATAGTTGCAGTTCATAAGCCGGGCAAGCCGGTTGCGGACTGCGCTTCCTATCGTCCGATATCGCTCATTAATGCTGAGCCCAAAATACCAGCTAAATTACTCGCCTTAAGGCTGATTCCCCACCTTGCATCCCTGATTAGCCCGGACCAATCTGGTTTTATGCCGCATTGGAGCACGGCTCTTAATCTTCGTCGGCTTCATGCAGTCATGGCACGTTCGGCACTTATAGAAGAACCGGCAGTCATCCTCTCCCTGGACGCAACCATGGCGTTCGACACAGTCGAATGGCCATACCTGTTTGCGGTGCTCCAACATATGGGCTTTGGCCCGAAGTTCTGTGCCTGGATGCGTTTATTATATACTAAACCATTGGCGCATGTTGCTGCCAATGGTCACATTTCACGAGACTTCCCTCTGGGCCGTGGCACGAGGCAGGGATGCCCCCTGTCCCCGCTGCTTTTTGCATTGCTTTTGGAGCCTCTCACGATATGGGTCAGGTGGGAGCCTTCCATCAAAGGACTCCACTGGACTGACGGGTGGGATGATCGTATAAGCTTATACGCGGATAATATACTTTTATACCTCACCTCCCCCAAGAAATCTATTCTCGAGTTATTAAATGTCTGTGAGAAATTTGGCAGGGGGTCCGGTTATAAGATCAACTGGACCAAGTCCATCCTTCATGTTCTGTCTGGCACACCTCCCATGCTTCCTCTGAGCTGTCCCCTAAGGGTCGCGACGGCACCATTCAAATATCTAGGTATTTTTATTACCTCAGATCCCGACGAATTTTATGACTTGAGCCTTCGACCATTACTGGAAAGATTTAAACACGACGTTAAAGTGTAGCAGACTCTTCCCCTCAGGCTCCTGGGAAAGGCGGCACTGTACAAGATGATGGCGTTGCCGCACTTTTTGTATGTGCTTGAAAATTCCCCATTTCTGGTCCCACCGGCTTACTTCAAGGCGATCGCTGCAACGGTGTAACACCTGCTTTGGGGGGCGCGGCCGCCTCGAATCGCCCAGGACAAACTGACCAGAAGTTGGTATGATGGGGGGATAGCGCTCCTGAACATTGAACTCTACTACTGGGCGGCTCATCTTAAACAGATTAATTTCTGGTTGCATGCCCCGCAGACTGAGCCGGCACACTTTGCTGATAGGCACTCTCTTGAAGGTAGGGGTCTACTCCGTAATCTTTACTCCCGCCGCCCTCCATTGGACCTGGTGGGTCCGACTCACCACACAGTATAGTTGTGGTACAAGGTCAATAGACGTCTTAGGTGCAGGGACATTATCACACAAATGACACCACTGTGGGACTCCTGGCAATTGGGCTTCCTTCGAAACAGCAAGGGGTTCCAGGCTTGGGACTCCATTGGTATATCGGTGATAGGAGACTTGTGGAGGAAGGGTGACGTAGTCGACTTTGGCCACCTGCAAACGCAATATGACATGTCTCAGACTGAGAGGTTCAGATATCTGCAGATTGCACACGCGTTACACTCGGTTATACCACGGGGCACTGTCTTACAGGAGTTGTCCCCGCTTGAGGACAGACTTCTGACGGACCACATGATGGATAAGGCCACTTCCTTTACTTACAGGAAACTCATTAATAACCTTCCGGATGTAATAAAACTGAACTGGACTGAATAGGTGGGTCCCTATGATGACTCCGAATGGCAGGAGGCCCTTGCCTCACCCAGTGAAACCGCTATCCTTTCCAGGTTAAAACTGGTCCAATTAAAGATACTGCACCGCTCTTATTACACTAGGACGACTCTGTACAAAATAGGTAGGGCCACGCACAAGTACTGTCTTCGTGACTGTGGGGAGGAGGGAGCGTTCTTCCATACCATTTGGGACTGTAGGCACATGACAACGTACTGGACAGCAGCAATGCGTACTATTTCCCAGATGATTGGTATCTCTCTGTTGCCGGAGCCTCGCCGCTGCTTGCTTAACGTGTGGGAGCCTAACGATTTGAACCATCGCCAGTTGGACTGGGTAATGTTGGGCATGATGATAGCAAAACGCAACACTGCTCTGTTGTGGGGATCGGCGATCTCCCCGACCCTCCACAAATGGTGTAAAGATATGGATGAGGCGATGGTAGCGGAGAGGGCTGTCTTCATCCATCATGGCTGCCCGAGTAAATGGGAGGGAATATGGGGGGCCTGGAACAGGTTCAGAGGTTGCATTTGTGAGCCACCACATGCCACTGGGGAGGATGAGGACTTAGACTGATTGCTTGCAGAAACCTCTCTAAAATGGAGTTATGACGTGATATATTGTGTTTCTAATTATGTTTCCTCCCCGCAAAGCCCTGGATTGACTATGACCAGTATGTACCCGCTTACTTACATATGTATGATGTACCATAACGGAAATAATTTTAAGAAGCTGTCCTAACTGTTTTGTTAAGATGAAAATAAAAATATTTTTAAAAAAAACATGTAGAATGTGTGCAGTCACTTTTTCAGTTGTAGAGTTGTTAATAGTGTTGCTTGTTTAGAATTAGGTTTATGTTCTAAATCTACAATTTTCCAGTCAGTATACATACACTGCTGCATACACTTTTGGGCAGATTTACAAGCCCCTTGTGCCTTTTTGTTGTTGTATTGTGTAACTTTTTTGATGTAATGTTGGTAAAAATAATGCAGTAAATTGCATATGTGGAGAGGTTCTGGATTTCTTTTGGAGAAATGTGTATCAAGCAAGGGGTGCTCCTCACATACATATACTAATATAGATCAACGATGCTCCCAAATTTGGAACATATTCGGATGATACTGTGTTGTCTTTTATTGAAGAATATGCTACATGTGCTATACCCAAAAGCACAGAAGAAAAGGACTTAAGACAACAAGTCTTACGATTCCAAAGTCATCGTTATGGGAAATACTGTCGTCAAAAGTACAAAATCTGTGAACAAATTCTAAACCAAATGTCGTTTTGGGTTTCCACGTTCTGTAATATCGAAAGGAAGAGTGAACAGTTTTATGTCATCTTTGCGACATACTATCACAAGAAAGTCTATAAAATACCTACAACTTCAAAAGAAATGAAGAGTCAAAATACAGAAATGACTACAACCCAGCTATTCTGTCCATGTGGAATGCTAACATGGATATTCAATACGTTGCGGACAATTCCATTGCTGTTGTTCGATATGTAACATCCTACATAACCTAATCAGAACAGACGGAATTGAAGGAAATGTGGGAAGAGATTTCCCACGAGAAGAGTCTAAGTAAGAAATTATATAGTTACAGTTTGAAGATGTTATCTCATCGAGAAATTGGAACGTATGAATGCTCGGATCGCTTATCATCTGCAAGTCTATACTCCAAATCTAGAAGAATTATTTGGGTGAGTCTAGGTCTTGCTGCAACACGAAATCGAGTACTTAAATCTGTACAAGAAATTGAATATTTAGCTGAAAATGAGCCAGAAAGTACAGATATTGTGTAAACTGATATGTTGGATACATATTAACCCAATAGAAGTCACCATCTTGAGAACATTTGTCTCTAAGAAGTGCTGCAAAACTATATTTTTAAACAGAATATTACAGAAAACATCAATAATGATATATATGCGTGATTGGTTCTGAAGGATATTTGGTAAAACAAAGAAAAGGACATTTGATTAATCACCGTAAACTGAGTTGCGAAACTCCTGACAAAAGAAAATTTTTACTAATTAGCTCTTTTGCAACTTTTCAAGCCGTGGCGTTCAGAATTGGAATTACTTGGAGATTTTGAGAGCTATGAAGATTCGTTCAACGCAAGTAAAGATACTATAGAATGTCCTGTTTTTACTAATTATGTGAAATTGTTGAACAATGAAATTGAGCAAGAAGCTACAATTGCAGCTGAGATTGCTAGAGACAGTTCTCAAGACAGTCAAACCTCTGCTTCGTTGAGTCAGATCCACTAGAGAACCAATTGTTCAAAACGAAGCAGCAACTGCTATGCGAGAGGTGGAAACAACAATGTATCAAGCTCAAGAAGATATAACAAACTTAGGAAACAAGTGAGAGAACAGATTGACCATGGATTACTTCATGAAAAGAAAGAGTGCTCTTGCTCATCATTTCAACCTATCTGAATGTAAGTGAGTGGACAAGCTGGAACAGGAAAAAGTTTTTTAATTAAAGTAATCACAACTTATCTACCGAAAACAACTGAGTCGCATTTGTCTTGTGTTGTCACTGCTCCAACTGGGTTGGCAGCACACAATATTAAAGGAATTACTTTACACCGTTTATTAATGCTACCAGTAGAGCATGAAAACAAATTGGAATACCACAAGCTATCTGGAGTAGCTTGTTGTGAAGTTTCAAGAGTCTTGAAGAAAATGAAACTTCTCATTATTGATGAGGTAAGCATGGTATCAAACTTAATGCTTGCCTTTGTGAATTTAAGAATGCAGCAAATTCTTAAAACAGAGTGTTACGTATTATTTGGAGGAAAACACGTCATAGTTTTTGGAGATCTACTACAAATTACTCCTGTAAACGGACAACCAGTGTTTAAAACACTGGCGCATGAAGATACCAGAAAGTCTTTGGGGAGCATTGGAAATGTTAACATTTGGTCGTATTTTGAGTATAAGGAACTTATTACAAGTATGCAATAGGCAAATGATGCTGATTATGGTACTATTCTTCAAGAATTGGAAAAGTGACTGAACATGGCAAAGAAGCTTTACTGAGACGGGTACTTTCCAACTTGTTTCCAAATGAAAATATTGTTCCTGAGAAAATATATATGAGAATTGCAGAAAACAAATTTGTAATCTGCTTAATGCCAACACTGCGTGAATGTTCTATATTCAATGAAGAAATGTTAAAGTTGGAAAATGAAAAAATGATAAAATTGGAAGCTATTGATAAAATAGAACATGAAGGAATCACTATTATATAGAAATCGATAGGTAAAACTGCAGCTTTAGAAAATAATTTATATGCATGTGTAAACTGTAGGGTAATTTTACGACGTAATTTGAATGTGGAAAGAGGTTTAGTAATGGAGCAATGGGTAAAATTACCATTGTCACAATTCATCCGTTAAAGAGAATCACTTCTAATCCAGATGATGTGTCCCCCACTATTGACAATCATATCCAGAAATACATTAAACGAGGATATCCCAAAACATTACTACAAGAAACTAAGATAAAAGTATTGGCAATGAATAGAGAATCCCTACTCAAGAAAAAAGAACAAATTGAATCCAAACCAACAGTATGTGTTCTAAAACATTCAATGCAAACCATTCAAATTACTGATATCATGAGGAAACACTGGTCCATAATCACGCAGGAACCAGATCTTCTGCCATTATTTGCAGATCGTATCACATTTGCATATAATAGATCAAAAAACATTAAAGAATTGTTGAAAAGACGAAACTCAAAGTCACAGGATTCCACATTCAAAGGCATGCAAAAATGTGAAAATTGTACACACTGCAACAATGTCATAACAGGTCCAACATTCACACACCCTATGACGGGGAAACAAATTCCTTTACAACATTCCAGTACGTGTGACACGAAAGGAGTAATCTACACCATCAAATGTCCCTGTGGTAAAGTGTATGTGTGTCAAACTGAGCGGAAAGTAAAAATAAGAATCACGGAACACAAGAGTAATATACGCCAAAACAACCAGAAGTCCACAGTAGCAATGCACTGGATGAATGAAGGACACAATATTTCTCAACTGAGATTCACTATACTGGAAGTGATCAAACCTCAACCAGATATGGATGTACACAAAAATAGACTGAGATCAGAGTACCTTAGGATTCGAAAACTGTCTAGCCTACAGCCAGAAGCATTAAATGACAGAATAGAACTGTCATGTTTCTTGTAAATAATGAACTTGGAATGAACCCTTGACTTTCTCTGCATTCAACATTTAAATTGAAAGCAACCCATTCTAAGATGGACGACCGTATCATCGTAAAATGAGACTGTAATCACAACATTAGCACTATGAATTTTTCCTTTCCTTTCTTATTTCTTTAAACTGAAATTTCATGTGTAACAGTGAGAGCATAGATGGAACTTCCACATAATTATCATGATATTTAGCACTATTTCAAATTTGGCGCAATTTCGTTTATTTACTTATTATGATTAATGTGTCTAGCTAGTGAATTTGTGGACAATTATTGACTTTAATCACTTAGCACAGGGTATTTTCCGTAACTTTTGGGCACAGAGATCACATGACCGTAATGTAGTCCTATCGAAGCACCAGTTAGGATTTAGAGAAACCACACAGACTGTCGCGAGGATTTCTATTGGATCTGAATTTTACACTAGGTTGTTCCGTATCATGTGACCTGTACAGAGAACCAATCATATCGCACTACACTACTTTTAGTCAGCTCACAGGTAGTAAGCGTAACCAGGATTGGCCGAATATCGAGTGAGAAGTCACTTTTTCCGTCAGTAAGTAACTGCACGAACACGAAATGCCGCTTTTTCAAATTGTTGGTTTATTTAATTTAAAAGCGTTTTTGGGTTAGCTCACTTAACTTCAAATGAAGCATGCTTATCAATACAGTCTTTATGAGATAACCATTTCGTTTCAGTAAATGAAGTAGTAACACATTGTTTTCGGTTGTGATAATCAAGAGACATTTTATATAGGTATGTGTAATGTCTACGTTGTATACGGTTGTGATTAACTCAGTAAGCACCAGATAGTGAGAACAATTTCAGATAGGCATGAATTTTTTGATTTTTTGATTTAGCTTACGATTATGTAACATGAGTTGATAACATTATGTTGTATAAGGCTGGCTCATAGTATCCTTGTTTTCTCCGCATACAGACCCCTGAGGAAGGGTAATCTCTTTACCCGAAATGCATTGGGTACATGTGGGGTACATGTGGAATTTAAAAAGTGACATGGATTTGACAAGAAAATGAAGATAAAAGTATACATATGAAATAAATATTGGAATACTTTTTCAAAGTGAATACGTTTGAAGACATTATTTTTTACTGAATGAAAGCGAGATAGACCTGAAGGTCTCAAGTACAAGTGTGCACAACTCTGCCAAAAGTGGTACTCCCACTTTTCCTTGTTTAGGTCTTTCTTATAAATGGCAACATGACTGTGAAAATTGTTTGTTTACATGTAGCACTAACATAGACACTGAAAGATTTATATATTTGACTTTACCAGACTGTGAATCACAGTCTTTTAACAATCTAGTTAGAGGAGCAAGTCAAAACATGGAGTGTAGCCAATGTAAATCAGAAATGTCATCAACATTATTTATACAAAGATATGGACAGTATGTAATTTTAATGCTGCAACGTTGTAGAGCTGATGGAAGAAAATTGGAAACTTTAATTAAAAATGTTGTAGCTACTCAACTATCAATATCAGGAAGAACTTTTGTAGCTGTAGCAATTATTTTTCATGATGGTCCTTCTACAACATCTGGACATTACACTGTTTATTTAAAATGTCTGAAAGGTTGGATACATTGTAGTGATAGTCAATTGGTCTTTAAATAATGTTTGCCTAAAGAGTTACCAAATTCTTACCTAATATTTTTAAAGCCAAAATTTTAGGAACAAAATTTGGCCTTTCAGGATTACTGCTGTTAAGGTAGGTTGATCTGGTGTTGTAGAGTACTTTGCAAGTGAGGGTGAGGAGCTTGAAGGTGATCCTCTTGTCGATGTGAAGCCAGTGTAGATCTCTCTGGTGGTTGGTGATGTGGCTGCGGCAGGGGACATTGATGATCAGTCGGGCGGAAGTGTTTTGGATTTGTTGTAGTCGTTGTAGGTGTTTGTCCGAGTTGAGATTTAGAGAGTTTATCCTTATGCAGTTGGTGATGTCTTTCGGTGGTATGTGGCTCCTTGGTGAGGGAGAAGATGAGTTGGGTGTCGTCGTCTTAGCAGATAATGTTGAGGGTGTGATGGCGGGCCACTTGTATGAGGGTGGCCATGTAGATGTCGAATAGCGTCAAGTTGAGGGATGAGCCCTGGGGACGCTGCAAATGAGGTTGGTGTTTTTGGATCAGAAAGGTGGGAGACGGATGCTGAGGATTACTATTGAGGAACTTCCAAACTAAGAATTTGAGATATACTATTTGGCCATGAGGAAAAGTACGTGAAACCATTAAGGACTATTTGTTGTATATTTTGTCAGCATATATTTGTAGGTAACTTTATTTTCAGTGCATGAAAATGAATGATATTGTTTTGTTATTTTAATATTATTTGAGATATCTCATAGTTACGTAAGAAATTGCTCTTAGAAAAAAACATTTAACATATGTTTTATTTCTATTTTTTAGATTGTTATTGCGAATATTGAATGTTTTTTTAGATAATCTTTTTGATTGTCTTTTTTTTGCCCGCTGTTATGTGATGAGTACTATTGAACTCACTGTTTCTAGTGAAATTCAATATATTCTGAGAACAGCAAAAAAGGCAAATTAAATGCATTACAAATTATTTTGTGTTGTAAAAGATATATTGTAACTGTATTTTCTTTTGTCTTCCACAGATGCTAATTTTATATTATATAATTTTTTTATTATTTAATATGTTTAACCCCTTGGCCGCAATGGTAAATCCGCCGCAGCGCTGGGTGGGAGGGGGGCCGCCCGGTGCTCGAATGCTCATGACGGAACCGCACCGTCACGAGCCTCGGGCGCTCTGTGCTTGTGACGGAGCGGTTCCGTCGTGGCCCCGCCCGCTCAATGGAACGCTTAGCGCAGGCGTGAAATCAGCGCCGCGCAGGCACGCTAAGAGGGCCGTGACGGAACCGCTCCGTCACCAGCACAGTAAGTGTTAAAAATGGTCGATGGGATGTGCCTCTACAGAGCTGAAGTAACAAGAGAAGGATGGAGTACATATGTGTGCAAAGATGGTTTGTATCTTTTAAAGACATTTGAAAAACTTAGCATATATACTGAGTGTACCAGTATTCTTTGCATTTTGCTACAACACATCTACTAGTTTGGAACAGGTAAGGTGAATAGACATATTGTACTTTTTTTAGTACTGCATTTTATTATAACAGCCTGAGTTTTTTTCTATAGTGATAAGGAGTGACTGGTTTGAAAATTTGAGAAAATGTAAAAACAGAACATTCATATAAACAATTATATTTATATAATCTTATAAAGTAGTAGACAATGGTATTTGTATAATAATTTTTTTAAGGGCAAAATAGTTGAGAAAGCTTATTTTGTGTTATGTATTAGAAAAACTGATAAAATGAAGTGTTTATGTTTTTGTACAAGGACCTACAACATAAGAAATTGATTATGGAAAAAAAACAGAACAATATGGAAGACGGTTTGTAAATTAGCAACAGTCTCATAGAAGAGCTAAGCGTACATTTCACAGGCAGCAAGAATGAAGAACAAGAAATTAGTGCTGCAGACATCAGCTGTGATTTCCCAGATGAAAGCTTGGATGCTGATTTTGTGGAAGCATTAGATGATATCGAGTCTGACCACCACCCTCCGCGCCTGGACCCCGGTCAGCACCGAAGACACCATCCACACGATGAACACCATCCACTCCGGATCACCAACCGACCCATGCCCCCACCACGTCTTCAACAAGGCTGACTCCGTCATCGCAGCCCAACTCCGGGACATCATCAACTGCTCCTTCAACACCGCCACCTTCACGGAGAGCTGGAAGCATGCCGAACTCAGCGCCCTCCTGAAGAAACCATCAGCAGACCCCACCGACCTCAAGAACTACCGCCCCATCTCGCTTCTCCCTTTTCCTGCCAAAGTCGTATCGTATTCAAAAACTTTATTCGATACATAAAATGAATCATAAAAGTATTGAACATACAATCATATCGCCTTTCAAAATAGGAACACATTTGTACTAATAATATTAAAAACTAATTTGAAAACACAATTACACTTTTTAAAAAGACATAAGAATAACAATGACAGAGGTTCGAAAATAAGCTTTACAGTATAAGATTTTACAAAATTTCTATACCTGTGGTGCTACCCATAATTCTTTCTAATCTTTAGGGAGATTCTGATAAAATTTAACATTGCACAACAGATTTCCACAGAAGATAAGGATAACAAATATTCATAACCTTCCTTGTAAGTGCAAGGTTGCCTGCCCTTCAAGATTGGTTTAATAAACCGGAGTCTTGGCTCTTTGTACAGGGAGCAAAAGAGAACCAGGTGTAAGGTACTCTGCCTATCCTTGTTGTTACAGGGACAAGGGGACAGTCTCTCACCCCAACCCCCTTGTTTAGGAAAAGCAAGTAAAAAGTGGAGAATCTCCAGCCTAAACCGTGTTAAAAGGAATCACCATTGCACATTAAGGGTAAATGTTAAATAAAACTGAGGCTGTGGTTTACGGGCATAAGTAGTTCCAGTGTCAATTATATCCATAGAAGGCTGATTCGCTGACTTCAAGTACTTTGTCTTTATGTCTATCTTATAGTTCCCCTTGATTTTCCCGGGGCTGTAGAAATAAGAACCAAGTTCGATTTTGTTCAACATATTGCAGACATAAGATAACCAGGGGATCTGTTTAAAGTTTTCTAAAGCCATGCAATCTGTAATGATTTCTTTTGTTAATTGCAGGTCTTCAGATTGCCAGATTTTACCCCATAACAGTAAAGGGGACATACAAATTGTATCGGATACGCTAACCATACCAATTTCGTTATGACAGAAGGTGTTTGAGGTGCTTTTTGGAACTGACAAGACCCTTTTTATAAAGTTATTTTCCACCACCTGTATTGCGGCAGGCATTTCAGTCCCCCACACCCCAGCCCCGTAGGTGGCAACAGATAAGCATTTTGAGGTGTAAAGGGTTCTGAGATGCATGATGTGCTTTTGCCCTAATTTGCTACAGAAGCGGAAGATACCCTCTATCGCCCTTGTCATGTTCTGGGCTCGGACCTTCATTACCGGTGTCCAGCTTAGTTTACTATCAAACAGATTGCCAAGATAATTAAAATTATCCACTTTCCCAATTGTGCGGTTGTTTACCACGAACTTCCTAATAGACGACCCCTTTGGGCCACTCGACATTACAAAGGATTTTTCGAAATTTACCTTTAGATCTAAATCAAGCATGAATTTGTTAAATGCATTTAAACACATTTGCATGCTGTTACCTGTTAATGTCATTAGGACAGTATCGTCCGCATACGAAAGCATAGGAATGCTTTTACCATTAATTTTTGGGAAATCACAGCCCTGGTTTAATAGGTGCTGTTCTAATCCATTTGTATAAACCAAGAAGAGGAAAGGCGCCAAGATACATCCTTGACGCACTCCTTCAGTAGAAGGTATTGGTTTCGTTAATTCCCCTCCGGAGCCAAATCTGATGGACACATTTGTTGCTTCGTGTAACCTACGGAGCAAGGTCACTAGAGGTTCCTCAAAACCCAGATCACTCATCATTTTCCACAACTTGCTCCTGCAAACAGTATCGAAAGCGCTTGTCAGGTCCATGAAGGCCAGGTGTATGGCGGATTTTTTGGCCTTCATATACTTGCCCAAGATCAGTGCCAAATTGAGGCACTGCTCATTTGTCCCCTTTCCATGCCTGAAACCATATTGGGAATCAACTATCAAACCAACAGAATCTGCCCAACTTTCCAATCTCACCAAGATTACTCTGCCAAGGATTTTGCAGGCAGCATCTATTAAAGAGATCGGACGGTAACAACGAGGATCAGATCTATTACCCTTCTTAAAGATTGGCACTACAGTTGCCTCTTTCCATGTGCCAGGGATGCGGCCAACCACTACAGCTTTAAAGACATTCAATAAAATGGGTGCCCACAGACTAATATTAGATTTAAAAAGATCCAGAGGGACAGCATCTGGGCCTGGGGCTTTTAATGATGCTCCTTTCCCTAGGGCTTCCTCAATCTCAGTCAATGTAATTGAAGAGCTGAGGGTCAAAGCCGAGGGAGATGGTAGAACCACGCCCCCTGTCCCCTCATTGCTTAGCATTATTGAAATGGATTTAGGGTTAAAAATCTTACTATAGTGTTGAACCCATTGTTCAGCGGTGACCTGCATAGCTATAGCTTCACTGTTATTACTCTTAAAAAGGGGGCAATTTATAACCTCCCAAAATAGCCTGCTATCTTTCAATTCTGCTGCCTTTTCAAGATCATCCCAGGCCGTATCTTTCAGGTCTTGCTTTCTTTTTATAATAGCGTCTCTATAAGCTTTCCTACTGATCTTTACAAGCTCTTTGTTTCTTGGCTTTTGAGACAGAGCTAATTTTAGTGATTTATGTGTGGCAGAGCACACCGGATCAAACCATCTAAAGGCCCTTTGGGCACCCTTCCCTTTAGGCTTTTTTAGGCACTGTCCTATATGGCAACACAACTTCTCAAAACTTCCTATGACCTTATGTGAATCAGATCCTGCTAGACATATATCTATATCAGCTTTACAATTAGCAGCAATATCATCTTGCAGCTGGGACACATTTATCTTCCCCCATTTCAGAGTAACACCCTGATTTTTGTTATATTGAATAGGTTGTTCACAGGACCTTGGTGATTCATGTGTCGGAACCCAAATCGATAGAATTAAAGGATTATGATCACTGGTGGGATTTGCTACCACCTCCAACTTTTCCACATACTTAAGAAAGGTACTTGATACCAAAACAAAATTAATTGTACTCATTTCACCTCTCAAGCCATGAAAAGTTGGTAAATGCGGGGTATCTGGGGGAGACCAGGGGTCTACTACACACAAATCATTAGTTATGATGATATTATTCAGGGCATCCCCCTGCGGTGTGTGCCTAAAATGGTTTAGAGGCTGGGCATTCAAATCCTCTAAACCGCATACATTCGATCCTGCATAGATGCAAAGTGTACAATTAAAATCACCAACCCAAATGACCGGAGAAGAAGGGTGCCTACAGCGGACTTTACCCAAAGCACACTCCAATTCTTGAATTATTGAGGTATCATGTCCATTAAAGATGTTATAGTACCAGTTAATTAATAACACTGCTTCAGGGAAAAGGTGTTCAAATAGCAACACTTGATACCAGTTTGTTTCTACCAGTGTCGAGATTTTGAGATCCTGTAGTTTTGTTGACAGTGCTGTCAATATTCCACCTTTTGCCCTTCCTGATGTAGATGGGACAGCCGGGACAGCAAATGATTGAAAGCCCTCGATGTCACAGGTGCTCCTAGACCATGTCTCTTGTAAACACAGAATTCCATAAGATTCCACAAAGTCTAACCAAATCTCATCCTCTAGCTTATTCGTTATTCCAAAGATGTTCCAGGACAATAGGGATATTAATGAAGATGAAGATGAAGACCCTTCAGTTCCGTGGCTATTTCCCAAATCATCTCCTACGGCAGTGGTATTTGGTTTGAGCAATAATAGCCTATTCTGTTCATGGCCCTTGTCTGTGTTGACCATTGGCGCAGCAACAGACCCCATCTGTGAATGTCCAACAGTCGCATTTTCACCATCCGGAGTTGCCTGCGCTAGGTTGCCATCATTAATGCATATCCCTTGGTCTTCTTTCGTTCCCCCAGTTTTTACTGATGGTTCTATGGCCTTAGTCCTGGATGGCAGTCAATCTACCTCATCCAGGTTCATTAAAGGGTCAAAGCGGTTCCTCAGTGGGATGTTGTTATTGTAATTATTATTATTTGGGAACCAGCGAGGATATTCTGTGCCCCTAAACCTTGCTCTTCGTGGGTTATAAGGGACTTGTATAAAGTTTCCCATACTTGGTGGGGTATTCACCTGTTACAACGCATTTTTTACAACGCACTACCACTACCACGCAGGCATTACAACGCATACCATTACAACGCATTGCGCTGGGGGGCGCTCTAGGATAAGAGGTAAGTTTAATTTACTATCCAACACCTTCCCTAGGGTCCACGGGGACTGGAGTTAGAATAGTAAATTATACTTACCACTATCCAGCACCCCAAAGCGCTATGCGTTGTAACGGTATGCGTTGTGAATACCGCGTTGTAATGGTATGCGGAGTAAAAGTATGCGTTGTAACGTCATACATCCCTTGGCGGCCCCATGAAGTGGGCTGTCTCGTGCCAAGGAGTGTAAAGGTGATGCGGGCCATGATTCGTATTTAGATTATGTGTCCAACCCGTTTGGTATCCACCATTTGTACCCGTTTGGTATCCACCATTTGTACCATGTCCTTGGCGGAAGGAGTTTTGATCAGGGATAGACTGATAGAGATTGGGATAAAAATATTCATGACCTAGACACTGAATGTCCCCCATCCTCCCAAACCTGGCCTTGCTACAAATAATGTCCTTGACCCAATTATCTCTAAAATTTATCAAAATGCAGTCGCCCTCCAGGTCTTTTTTACTTGGACCAACCCAGGGAACCCTCCGAACACTTAGAATTTTTGTGACTGTATCCTCAGTCAGTGGCCTATTTGTATTTAGCCAAAATTTTGTTTTATTTAGGAGGTCCTCATTTTTCTCGTATTTATTCTCTGGGATTAATGGTACACCTGTCAGGATTGCCATGTAAGGGGCAGACTCCGGGGGTATGTTTACGTAAATCTCTCTGCCTTGCAATGGAGTTTTGCTGGAAGCCTGACGTTTACTCTTCGGAGTTTCTTTCACTTCCTTATTAATCTGGGCCGGTGCAGATGTAGTAACCGGTGTGGTTACCGCCGGCGTGTTACTTGGCTTAATGCCCAACGTGTTCCCCTGCTTGGTTTTTATTGTTGAAGTCGGTACTACAGAGAGGGTACCGCTAGATAGGGGTTGGGGTGTCAGGTTGTGCTTAGGGCCCTTTTTCCCTGAACTGGTGTTATCACTATTAGTCTTACCAACAGTGGTAGCTGGTTGTTTTTTACTTCCTACCAGGTTTTCCAATAAAGCGGTGTTCTTAGATGTTAGGAACTCCAATTGGTCTAATTTTGAATTTATTATTTGAGTTTTCTCCATCAGGGGGTTCCATAAACTTTTTATAAGTTTCTCGATGCCGACCATTAGGTCTTTATCTTCCTTACCGGGGTGTTTTTTCCCTGATTGTGAGATGCTCTTATCAATATTGGAAAGTTGGGATCCTATCTGTGATAGTCTGTCCTCAAAGGGTTTTAAGAGCTTTTTAAGCGTTTCCCACACTACGGTCAAAAATTCAACGTCTTCCCCGTTTATTACACAAAATGGTGCTTCGTTATTCTTCTTTACTATCTTCAGTTTATCCTTCTCTTGGATTATCTCCAGCGAATCCACCGCAACCTCTGATATAAAGTCAGGAGGTTGTGTAATGGTCGCTGGAGATGGGGATGGCAACTTGGTGGACAATTGGGATTTTGCAACCTTTACTTTTTTCCTGGCGTAAGATGTTTGGTTACCACGCTTCCTTTTGGTGGATGGCCCTTGCTGTTTGTTTTCAGAAGTTCCCCCCGCCCACTTTGTTAACGCCGACACCGGCACATCTTTTTTACACTCATTCAATTCCTCTATTACTCCAGACATAGGTTCCATTGAAAGATTAGGGGGCAATGAAGTTGATGGTGGGGTATCACCTAGTGTCGGTGTAGTAGGAATGGTTGGTTGGTGAATGTCTGCAGTTGTTTCAATTAATTTTAGTGGCTGGGCAATGGAACGTTCGGGGGTTTTGGCAAAAGCAAAGGCACCTAAGGAGGATTTTTCGGCCGCAGCTATCTCATGTGACAGCCTCCTTGCAGCGTCCAGTTCAGATGAGACTCGACGCTGCATTTTGGCAATCTCATTGTCTATAGCGGAATGGGTTTTGGTAATAAAATCATCTAGGGTTCCGTTTTTTAGTTTAGTTTTAGCAGCCCTCTCCTTGTACTCCCGGGATGACATATTACCTTGTGATTACAGGAAGGGCCCGTATATAGCAACTTAGAGGGCTGGCCCAGCCCAGTCCACTCAGTCCTCGAACGGCCTCAAACGGCCCGCTCTTAGCCCGGTCTTTGCCCCGGGCTGCGTCCCGCGCTGCGGGAGTTCACACAATGTTTATAGTTGGTGGAAAGGGCGGGGGGCGGAGCTTCAGGGAGAGCGGACCGGAAGATGGACGCGGTCTCGCAGGGACACCTGGATCAGGTAGTCCCTGCACGCTCGCAGCCCTGAAGCTTTGGCAAGTTCCTGACGCCAAACCAGGATTCCCCACGGCAGCAGGCAAAGACAGCTCAGCTTCTGACACGAAGCGGCACCCGCGGAGCGGGTGCGGCGAGCTCCACACAGGGATACAGCAGAGGCAGCAGGTAGGCGCTAGTCCACAAAGCGCTGATAGGGTGCAGGTGTCCCAAGGGTCAGAGGCTAATCCTGTTGCTTTTCAACTCCTCCGATGGGCGGGGGGCGGAGCTTCAGGGAGAGCAGACCGGAAGATGGACGCGGTCTCGCAGGGACACCTGGATCAGGTAGTCCCTGCACGCTCGCAGCCCTGAAGCTTTGGCAAGTAAACCAGGATTCCCCACGGCAGCAGGCAAAGACAGCTCAGCTTCTGACACGAAGCGGCACCCGCGGAGCGGGTGCGGCGAGCTCCACACAGGGATACAGCAGAGGCAGCAGGTAGGCGCTAGTCCACAAAGCGCTGATAGGGTGCAGGTGTCCCAAGGGTCAGAGGCTAATCCTGTTGCTTTTCAACTCCTCCGATGGGCGGGGGGCGGAGCTTCAGGGAGAGCGGACCGGAAGATGGACGCGATCTCGCAGGGACACCTGGATCAGGTAGTCCCTGCACGCTCGCAGCCCTGAAGCTTTGGCAAGTTCCTGACGCCAAACCAGGATTCCCCACGGCAGCAGGCAAAGACAGCTCAGCTTCTGACACGAAGCGGCACCCGCGGAGCCGGTGCGGCGAGCTCCACACAGGGATACAGCAGAGGCAGCAGGTAGGCGCTAGTCCACAAAGCGCTGATAGGGTGCAGGTGTCCCAAGGGTCAGAGGCTAATCCTGTTGCTTTTCAACTCCTCCGATGGGCGGGGGGCGGAGCTTCAGGGAGAGCGGACCGGAAGATGGACGCGGTCTCGCAGGGACACCTGGATCAGGTAGTCCCTGCACGCTCGCAGCCCTGAAGCTTTGGCAAGTTCCTGACGCCAAACCAGGATTCCCCACGGCAGCAGGCAAAGACAGCTCAGCTTCTGACACGAAGCGGCACCCGCGGAGCCGGTGCGGCGAGCTCCACACAGGGATACAGCAGAGGCAGCAGGTAGGCGCTAGTCCACAAAGCGCTGATAGGGTGCAGGTGTCCCAAGGGTCAGAGGCTAATCCTGTTGCTTTTCAACTCCTCCGATGGGCGGGGGGCGGAGCTTCAGGGAGAGCGGACCGGAAGATGGACGCGGTCTCGCAGGGACACCTGGATCAGGTAGTCCCTGCACGCTCGCAGCCCTGAAGCTTTGGCAAGTTCCTGACGCCAAACCAGGATTCCCCACGGCAGCAGGCAAAGACAGCTCAGCTTCTGACACGAAGCGGCACCCGCGGAGCGGGTGCGGCGAGCTCCACACAGGGATACAGCAGAGGCAGCAGGTAGGCGCTAGTCCACAAAGCGCTGATAGGGTGCAGGTGTCCCAAGGGTCAGAGGCTAATCCTGTTGCTTTTCAACTCCTCCGATGGGCGGGGGGCGGAGCTTCAGGGAGAGCGGACCGGAAGATGGACGCGGTCTCGCAGGGACACCTGGATCAGGTAGTCCCTGCACGCTCGCAGCCCTGAAGCTTTGGCAAGTTCCTGACGCCAAACCAGGATTCCCCACGGCAGCAGGCAAAGACAGCTCAGCTTCTGACACGAAGCGGCACCCGCGGAGCGGGTGCGGCGAGCTCCACACAGGGATACAGCAGAGGCAGCAGGTAGGCGCTAGTCCACAAAGCGCTGATAGGGTGCAGGTGTCCCAAAGGTCAGAGGCTAATCCTGTTGCTTTTCAACTCCTCCGATGGGCGGGGGGCGGAGCTTCAGGGAGAGAGGACCGGAAGATGGACGCGGTCTCGCAGGGACACCTGGATCAGGTAGTCCCTGCACGCTCGCAGCCCTGAAGCTTTGGCAAGTTCCTGACGCCAAACCAGGATTCCCCACGGCAGCAGGCAAAGACAGCTCAGCTTCTGACACGAAGCGGCACCCGCGGAGCGGGTGCGGCGAGCTCCACACAGGGATACAGCAGAGGCAGCAGGTAGGCGCTAGTCCACAAAGCGCTGATAGGGTGCAGGTGTCCTGCCAAAGTCATCAAGAAGACTGTCAACAGACAGCTTGCCGCCTTCCTCGAGATGAATGGATCCCTCAACCACTCGCAGTCCGGCTTCCGAGCCAACCACAGCACCGAGACCGCCCTCATTGCAGCCACTGACGACATCCGAGCCCTGCTCGACAACGGGGAAACAGCGGCCCTCATCCTCCTAGACCTCTCCGCAGCGTTCAACACTGTCTGCCACCGCACCCTAGTGCAGCGCCTCAGCAACATCGGAATCCAAGAGAAGGCACTAGAATGGATCATCTCATTCCTCGCCGGAAGAACCCAGAAAGTCCGCCTCCCCCCGTTCAGATCCGAGGCCACCAAAGTCACCTGCGGCGTACCACAAGGATCATCGCTCAACCCCACCCTCTTCAACGTCTACATGAGCCCCCTCACAGTTATCGCACTCCAACACAACCTCAACATCATCTCCTACGCCAACGACACCCAGCTGATCCTCTCCCTCACCAACGACCCAGCCACCGCCAGAACCAACCTACATGAAGGGATGAAAGACGTAGCCGAGTGGATGAGGAACAGCCGCCTGAAACTGAACTCAGACAAGACGGAAGTGCTCATCCTTGGATCATCACCCTCTGCCTGGGATGACTACTGGTGGCCCCCTGCCCTGGGCATCGCACCCAAACCAACGGACCACGCACGCAACCTGGGCTTCATCCTGGACTCCTTCCTCTTGATGACCAGACACGTCAACGCTGTCTCATCATCAAGTTTCAACATCCTACACATGCTCCGAAAGATCTTCAGATGGATCCCCACCGAAACCAGGAAGACGGTCACCCAGGCACTCGTCACCAGCCGACTGGACTACGGAAACCCCCTCTACACCGGAACCATTGCCAAACTACAGAAAAGACTCCAACGCATCCAGAACGCCTCCGCACGACTCATCCTGGACATCCCCCAACACAGCCACATCTCCGGACACCTGAAAGACCTGCACTGGCTCCCCATCACCAAGAGAATCACGTTCCGACTCCTCACCCACGCACACAAGGCCCTCCACAACCTGGGCCCCAGGTACCTCAACAACCGCCTGACCTTCTACACTCCCACCGCCAGCTTCGATCAACCAGCCACGCCCTCGCCGCCGTTCCACGCATCTGAAGAGCCACCATGGGAGGAAGATCCATCTCCTACCTGGCAGCCAAGACTTGGAACTCCCTCCCCATCCACCTCCATCTGACCCAAGACCACCTCTCCTTCAGGAAGCAACTCAAGACCTGGCTGTTCGAGCAGTAGCGGACCCCCCTCCCCCAAGTGCCTTGAGACCCTCCGGGTGAGTAGCGCGCTATACAAATATCTTGATTGATTGATTGATCATATAAATTCCGAAATTGATAACCAGGAAATTGATATCAATGAAATACCTGATGAAATTATTTTAGAAGCTCTGTTAAATTATAAGATGTTAGAAGAATAAATGTATTATTATATAATAATAATGGTTTGAGTACTATGTAGTAAAACATTTACTGTAATAAAAGTGTAGCACTTATAGATTCACTTATACATTCTTTAAATTCTTTGCCCAGTCTGTATCCTCTACACTTCCTTCAAATACCCTGTCACTGTTGTTTTAGTATTATAGTGAGCCATTCAGCAGAATGTCCTTATCCATGCACTGTGCTAAAAATGAAGCTCTTATAAATTTAGTCAGGCACTCTCCTTGCTGAACTGTAATCATCCAGTCCGTACCCAAGTAATCTTGGAGCAAAGTAGGCCTTAGGCCATGGACTGTTTTAAAACTCTATAGACTATGCTTGCAATTTTCTATGCACCTACAAACTTCTCTTTTATACCTTTAATTCCTAGTCTGTATTGTTACACTTTCACCAAACACTCTCACACTACATCTTTAGTATTGTAATGAGCCATTCAGCAGTATGTGCTTAACTATGTACTGTGGTAAAACTGAAGCAGTTATAAATTTAGTCATGCACTTTCCTTGCAGAACTACAATCATCCACTCAGTACCTAGGTACTCATGCATTAAAACAGGCTTTAGGCCATAGACTGCTTCAAACCTCTATAGACTATGCAGGCAGGCTTCCATGCACGTGCAAACTTGTCTTTTATACCTTCAATTTCCCAGTCTGTATCTTTACACTTCCAGAAAACACTCTGTCATTGCTGATTCAGTATTGTACTGAGCCATTTAGCAGAATGTCCTTATGTATGCACTGTGCAAAAACTGAAGCTGTTATAAATTCAGTCAGGCACTTTCCTTGCAGAACTATAATCATCCACTCAGTACCTAAGCACTCATGCATTACCATAGACTGCTTCAAACCTCTATAGACTATGCATGCAGTCTTCCATGCACCTGCAAACTTGTCTTTTATACCTTCAATTCCCCAGTCTGTATCCTTACACTTCCAGCAAACACTCTGTGATTGCTGATTCAGTATTGTACTGAGCCATTCAGCAGAATGTCCTTTGCCATGCACTGTGCTAAAGCTGAAGCTCTTATACATTCAGTCAAGGACTCTCCTTGCAGAACTGTAATCATCCAGTCAGTCCCCAAGTAATTATGGAGCAAAGTAGGCCTTAGGCCATGGACTGCTTTAAACTCCTATAGACTATGCTTGCAGTCATCTATGCACTTGCAAACTTGCCTTTTATACCTTCAATTTCCCAGTCTGTATTGTTACACCTCCACTAAACACCATCACACAACGGTTTCAGTATTATAGTGAGACATTCAGCAGAAAGTCCTTATCTATGCACTGTGCTAAAACTGAAGCTCTTATATATTTAGTCAGGCACTCTCCTTGCACAACTGTTATCACCCAGAGTGTAGCCAAATAGTGATGGAGCAAAGTAGGCCTTCGGCCATGAACTGCTTCAAACTCCTATAGACAATGTATGCAGTCTTCTATGCACCGGCAAACATATGTTTCATACCTTCAATTTCCCAGTCTGTATCTTTACACTTCTAGCAAACACTCTGTTATTGCTGATTCAGTGTTGTACTGAGCCATTCAGCAGAATAACCTTATCTATGCACTGTGCTGAAACTGAAGCGGTTATAAATTCAGTCAGGCACTTTCGTTGCAGAACTGTAATCATCCATTCAGTACCTAAGTACTCATGCATTAAAATAGGCGTTAGGCCATAGACTGCTTCAAACCCCTATAGACTATGCATGCCGTCTTCCATGCACCTGCAAAGTTGTATTTTATACCTTCAATTCCCCAGTCTGCATCCCTACACTTCCAGCAAACACTCTGTGATTGCTGATTCAGTATTGTACTGAGATATTCTGCAGAATGTCCTTATCTATGCACTGTGGTAAGAATGAAGCTCTTATAAACTTAGTCAGGCACTCTCCTTGCAGAACTGTAATCATCCAGTCCGTACCCAAGTAATCTTGGAGCAAAGTGGGCCTTAGGCCATGGACTGTTTTAAACCCCTGTAGACTATGCTGACAATCTTCTATGCACCTGCAAACTTCTCTTTTATACCTTCAATTCCGCAGTCTGTATTGTTACACTTTCACCAAACACTCTCACACTACTGTTTTAGTATTGTAGTGAGCCATTCAGCAGTATGTGCTTATCTATGTACTGTGGTAAAACTGAAGCAGTTATAAATTTAGTCAGGCACTTTCCTTGCAGAACTATAATCATCCACTCAGTACCTAAGTACTCATGCATTAAAACAGGCTTTAGTGCCATAGACTCCTTCAAACCTCTATAGACTATGCATGCAGTCTTCCATGCACATGCAAACTTGTCTTTTATACCTTCAATTTCCCAGTCTGTATCTTTACACTTCCAGAAAACACTCTGTCATTGCTGATTCAGTATTGTACTGAGCCATTTAGCAGAATGTCCTTATGTATGCACTGTGCAAAAACTGAAGCGGTTATAAATTCAGTCAGGGACTTTCGTTGCAGAACTGTAATCATCTATTCAGTACCAAAGTATTCATGCATTAAAATAGGCTTTAGGCCATAGACTGCTTCAAACACCTATAGACTATGCATGCCGTCTTCCATGCACCTGCAAAGTTGTATTTTATACCTTCAATTCCCCAGTCTGCATCCCTACACTTCCAGCAAGCACTCTGTGATTGCTGATTCAATATTGTACTGAGCTATTCAGCAGAATGTCCTTATCCATGCACTGTGCTAAAAATGAAGCTCTTATAAATTCAGTAATGTACTCTCCTTGCAGAACTGTAATCATCCAGTCAGTACCCAAGTAATTATGAAGCAAAGTAGGCCTTAGGCCATAGACTGCTTTAAACTCCTATAGATTATGCTTGCAGTCTTCTATGCACCTGCAAACTTGCCTTTTATACCTTCAATACCCCAGTCTGTATCGTTACACTTTCACTAAACACTGTCACACTACTGTTTCAGTATTGTAGTGAACCATACAGCAGTATGTGCTTATCTATACACTGTTCTAAAAGTGAAGCAGTTATACATTCAGCTTGACACTCTGCTTGCAGAACTGTTATCATTCAGTCAGTACCCAAGTATTCATGCAGTAAAGTAGGCCTTAGGATATGGACTGCTTCAAACTCCCATTTACTTTTTTTTTTTTTTTTTAATTGTTTTTTTTTTTTTGTCCTCATTTGCCTTTTCTTCAATAAGGAGCATACCAACCACCTTGCACGGCTCGTAGACGTGATTTGATATATTGGTAGTAGAGATGTCCCATAAGAAGAAATGGAGATGTTTTACTCAATCTAGGTGTCTTTCAACCTGTAGGACCTTTAACACGACTTGCCTGACCCTGGTCCAGGAGTATAAAAGGCATAATCATTGGACCCGGAAAAAAAAAAAAAAAAAACCCGGGTTTATCTCCAGTTAATTAATAGGTTCCAAAAAGCCATATGCCTCTTACTAGTTGTTCTTTTAAGGTCCATTTTAGATGTTTCATATAAGGAAGAAAGCCACCGATAGTGTAATGGAGGTGTTTTCTCTACCCAATTTATACAGATTTGTCTTCTCGCCAGCAAAATTGCGTAGAAGAGAAAGGACCTTGCCAATCCTTTGATGTTGTCTTCCAATCCAAAAATTACGAGAGAAAGAGTTATTTCTAGAGAAGTATTTAAGATAGAGTTTAGAGTTTCCTTCACATTGATCCAAAAATTCTGGATGTCTGGACATTCAAAAAACATGTGTATGTCACAGGCCCCTGGCCAGTTACATTTATTGCATTTTTTGTTTGGTAGGAATTTAGATAGTTTAGTGGGGTTATGTATGCACGATGTATAGAGAATAGATGGTTCCGTCTTAGCCATGAAGGCTTTACTGTTTTGTATAGTAGAGAAAAAGAATTTTGCCATCTCTCCTCACATGAGGTACCAATTGCCGTTCTCCATAGATCGTCTGGGAGTTGAAATTCCCCGTCTATTTCCTCTAACAACTGCCAATACCAGGTTGTTACTTCCTTTCCCCCCATAGCTCTTTCCACCAAGTTTTGTTCTGTTAAGCTCATTTTCCCTAGGTTCGCATCAGTACGAATCTGAGATCTCACCCAACTATTTAGTTGAATATATTTAAATCTTGACAGTCCTACACCAACCAATTCGTATAACTCGTCCCAGGTTATAAGGCTGCCTTCTTTGAGTAGTTGACCCCATCTTATAATACCTGATTGTTCAAGTATGGTGGAAAGACTATCCCTCAGACAAAGTGGCAATCCTGGTGAATCCCAAATGGGGGCATAGTTGGAATAGTATGAGAGACCCAGTTTCTTTCTGATGTTATACCATATTTCTGCCCATGATTGTACGGTTTTTAATTTGATGTTTTTAAAGTATTTCTGACATCCAAATTTAAACATAAAACTATTCGATGTTAGATTAGCCCCGATTAGCATAGCCTTATACATGGAGTCAGTTGCAAGATTAGATGGCATCTTTAAAAGCATTCTTGTGTGTGATAGTTAGAATGCCCATGAATAGTACAGTAGATCTGGCAGTGCTAGGCTTCCTTTCTCTCTCCTTCTCCTTAACTTTTTCCACTCAATTCTTGGGGTTTTGTAGTTCCATATGAAGGAATTTATTTCTTTTTGTGAAATTTCAATAATTTTTGAGTCAAAGGCAGTAGGAATAGAATTAAACATAAAGGTGAATTTTGGGAGGATACACATTTTTACCAGGTTCACCCTACCAATGGTAGAGAGTGGAAGATGTGACCAAGATTCCTATTTACTATGCATGTACTCTTCTATGCGCCTGAAAACTTGTCTTTTAAACCTTTATTTACCCAGTCTCTATCCTTACACTCCCTCCACACACTCTGCCACTACTGTTGCAATATTGTAGTGACCCATACAGCAATATGTGCTTATCTATACACTGTACAAAAAGTGAAAAAGTTATACATCCAGCTCAACACTCTCCTTGGAGAACTGAAATCATTCAGCCACTACCCAAGTAGTCATGCAGCAAAGTAGGCCTAAGGGCATGGACTGCTTCAAACACCTATAGAAAATAAATGCACTTTTCTATGCACCTGCAAACATGGCTTTTAAACTTTCAATTGCCCAGTCTGTATCCTTACACTTCCTCCAAACATTCTGCTACCTACTGCTATTTTAGTATTGTAGTGAGCCATACAGCACTATGGGCAAGATGTATGTAACTCATTTTTACCGACTCTAAAATACAGATTTTTACCGAATCTGTATTTTAGAAAAGGGAAACGAGATGTAGCTCAAAATTCGGTAAAAAATACCGAATCGGTATATTTCGGAAATCCCGACTCGGAATTTACCGAATCGGTATTTACCGATACGGCAAATACCGAATCGGTAATTCACATGCAATCCTACGGGCCCGGAGGCACATAGGAATGCACTGAAACTACCGAATCGGTATTTACCGATTCTGTAAATACCAAATCGGTAAATATCGAGTCGGGGATACAAAATATCAGGCAGTTGAAGTATCAACCAATCACGTGCCTCCACCCCGCCCCTCAGCCAACCAACAGAGCAATAGAACAATCCTGTGCATCGACCATACCCCACAACCAGGAAGTGGCCACACCCATGCAGGTGCAGTGTACTTGATCACACAGGAGAGCAGTTACACAGAGACAGGCTGTTGTGAAGCAGAGCCCTGCAGGACAAAGAAATGGATCCCCAAGACACTCAGAGGGAAGGTGCAGAGAGGAAGAGGACGATGAAGTTCAGCACTGGTGAACTTCAGGTGCTGGTGGAGGAGGTCGTCAAGCACTACCCAAAAATCTTTGGAAAGCAGTCCCTGCAGGTACCAAATGCTGTCAAGAGGAACACCTGGCTGGGGATCCAGACCAAAATAAACGCTATAGGAGTGACCAGCAGGGGAGTGAACGACCTCAAGAAGCGATGGTACGATCTAAGGATCATCACTAAGAAAAAACTGGCAGCAAGAAGAAAGGAGGCCAATGCTACAGGTGGAGGGAAGAAAAGGGCACCTGCTCTCACGGACCTGGAAGAGCTTGTGGAGTCCACACTGGAGCCAAAGTGCGTTGTGGGGATTGGTGATGCAGACAGCTCAGCCCGAGCTGCAACTAAGAAAGGTAAGGGACATGTCCATCATCCCACACACCCTGTCTGTGTTCCTCCCCCAATGTGGCTATGTAGTGAGAAAATCCAGTTCTGACTTCAGTATTCACCTGCAATGCATTATGGGAGTGGTAGTCATAAGAATACCCATATGAGCAGTCAACATGAAATGTCGTCAGGCATGCCACACAATACAATCAGAGACATGGGAGGAGCAGGAAATAGTGATATGAAAATGTAATTTAATAGTGATGTACACGGTGAAAGCACCACTAAGACACTGTTCATATCTGTCCACAAGGGAGACATCAAGCAAGTCACTGCAGGTGAGGGAGAAGACACATCCCCAAAGGGATAGGAGTGAGCAAGAAGGCAGGTATGCAGGGCCCAGCAGTGCAAGACCTACAGCACCCTGCACACAAGCAGCTGACACACCAAAGGCAGACGACACCATGCTACTTGAAGCATCTCCAGTACTCCTTGACTCACCACAACATGAGTCACAACAACCAGACACACCAGCAGACACAGAGGTGTCAGACATCTGCAGGCCCGTGAGGCATGAGAGGCCCCCGCAAAGGATCCTACAAACATCCTCCGATGAGGAAGGGGAGTGTGAGGAGTCAATACAGTCTATGGCAGGAAATGCACCAGGTCATACATCCACTCCTGTCAGGTGATCCGGAGGAACAAGATGTCGTAGGCTCCGGTAGTCAGGCGTCAGTGGCCGAGATGAGGATGTGTTCCAAAGTCTTGACACCACAATGGTCAAGGTGCAGCACTTGCAGGCAAAAGGAACAAGTGCAGTACACAGACAAATGCGCCTTTTGAACACAAATTTCACTGACATGAACAAGGGAATAGCATCAATGGCAGACAGCATGAGGGACATGACAGATGGAGTCAGGGACATGTCTCAGTGTGTGATGACACTCTGTGAGGAACTATGTGAGGATCGTGCACAAAGGCGCAGGGAGAGCCATCGAACGCGCCAGCAGACAAGCGGCATCCGCCAACTTGCAACTGCGACTTCACTTATGTGTCGCCGTTCAGTTGCGATGCAGGAGGGGCTGGTGCACTGCTGTACTGATCTCACACGGGGGATGGGGAGTGTCACTTCAGCAATGGAAGTGCTGCTGACAAACCAGTCAGCCACCACAGGAGCAGAAGGTGTCGGGGACACAGATACCACTAGTAGCAGGGGCAGCACCCCTGTCCCTGAAGTAAGGAGGAGCAGCAGACGCCAGAGTGCCGGTGCTGGCACAGCAGACTTGGAACTGAGCCAACCTCAGGCATCACGAGGGCTGTTCATGGGCGCAAGCAGTGAGTCTGCCATATTCAGTTGGACATGTGAGGGTGAGGTAACCCCCGCCCACACAGTAGTGCTAGGCACACTAGTATGTGTCATTTGTGGCTCATGTCATTTCAACGTAGTGCAAAATAAACTACGTGCATTGAAGTACAACACGTGCTTTGTCTCTATACTTACTCAGAAGTAGTTGTGTGTGATTTCTGCCCGTCTCTGTCTTCCGTCTGTGGGTGTTGGTACTCCTACTGTGTTGGCTGCTGGTAGTGCCTGCTCATCGTCATGGTCTTCATAGTCCTCCAATTCCACCTCTGTGCCCCTCTTAGTTTCGAGGTTGTGCAACATTGCACAGGTTGCAATTATCTTACAGCATGTTACAAGTGAGTACTGCCGTGCCCCCCCACTTTTGTGGGGGCAGCAGAACCGGCTCTTCAGGAGCCCAAAGGTGCGCTCAATGATGTTCCGGGTGGATTTATGTGCCACATTGTACCGTCTCTGGCTGGGGGTTGTGGGGTTGAGGTAGGGTGTGAGGACGAAGGAACGGAGGGCCCGATTCACAGAACTAACTTAAGACAAAATCCTTAACCTACTACTTTTGGTATTCACAGAAGTTAGTATTTTGTCTTAAGTTTGTCTTAAGACAGACTTAAGACAGACTTAAGACAAAATCCTAACTTAAGTCTGCCTTAAGTCTGTCTTAAGTTTGTCTTAAGACAAACTTAAGACAAAATCCTAACTTCCGTGAATACCATAAGTAGTAAGTTTAGGATTTTGTCTTAAGTTAGTTCTGTGAATCAGGCCCGGAGTGCATATGCACTATCCCCCTAATGTGGAAGAAAAAAGATACATTACTCAGAGGCACACATTGACATACGTCTGCTTCATCGATCAAGGGAGTGTCACCCATTTATTTACCTAGCAGGTATCCTTCCCCGAATTCACCCGCTGTCAGGTGGGTATAGATCCCACTGTTTTGGAATATATATGAATCGTGGGTGCTTCCTGGGTATCTGGCCACTATATCGGTGATAATGTACTTGGCATCACAGATTGCTTGTACATTAATTGTGTGTGATGACTTCCTGTTCCTGTATATGTGCTCAGTGGAAGCTGGGGGGAAAATGGGGATGTGGGTCCCAACAATGCAGCCAATCACGTGTGGGAAATTTGCCATGAGGTAAAAGTCAGAGTTGGTCCTGAGCAAGTCCGCATCAGTGTCTGGGAAGTGGATGTAATGATCCATTCTTTGCATCATGGCATCCAGGAACTTTCTTAAAAAACGCGACAGTCAGCTCTGGGACATCCCACCTCCCGCAGCAACAACACTCTGGTAGCTCCCAGGTGCTAGGAGGTGTATGCTACAGAGCACCTGGACATGGGGTGGGATGGCGTGGGCCCTTGATCTTGGGTGGGTGCAGGTCCCTGATCAGGTCCATGATGGTTTGGGGGTGCAGTCTGTATCTTTGCAGTATCTCTGGCTCTGTCAATTGGAATAGTGTAATCCTTTGCCTATAGACCTGCTCCTCCCTTCTCCATTTCCTCTCACCTGCTGCCTGTAGCCTTACCCGTCTTGCTATGACATAAAAAGCCGCCTTTTTTATAGGCTGCACCTGATTACCACCTGCTTACAATCCATGTTAAATACCGATTCATAAATACCGAATTTTGGTGAAATTCGGTAATTTATGGCTCACCTACATCTCAATGGTGTTGGTTTTTCCATTTCTTAATTTCCGATTCGGTAATTTTACCAATTCGGAACATTTACCGACTCAGTATATTTTCCGATTATGTAATTTTACAGATTCGGAAATATTACCGATTCGGATCATTTACCGAGCCGGTAATCTATCGATTCGGTATTTTTTCCGGATCGGTAAATTTTGGGCGTGCTACATCTCAATGTCCAAATACCGGTCGGTAACGGCCGAAAATACCAATTTTCGGCCGTTACCGACCTGTATTAGGCTACCTACATCTGGCCCTATGTGCTTATCAATACACTGTTCTAAAAGTGAAGCTGCTATACATTCAGCCAGACACTCTCCTTGCAGAACTGCAAGCATTCAGTCAGTTCCCAAGTAGTCATGCACCAAAGTGGGCCTTAGGGCATGGACTGCTTCAAACCCCTATAGACTATGCATGCACTGTTCTATGCACCTGCAAACTTGTCTTTTATACCTTCAATTCCCCAGTCTGTATCCCTACACTTCTAGCAAACACTCTGTGATTGCTGATTCAGTATTGTACTGAGCTATTCAGCAGAATGTCCTTATCTATGCACTGTGCTAAAAATGAAGCTGTTATAAATTCAGTCATGCACTCTCCTTGCAGAACTGTAATCATCCAATCAGTACCCAAGTGATTATGGAGCAAAGTAAGCCTTAGGCCATGGACTGCTTTAAACTCCTATAGACTATGCCTGCAGTCTTCTATGCACCTGCACACTTGCCTTTTATATGTTCAATTCCCCAGTCTCAATCCTTCCACTTCCAGCAAACACTCTGTCACTCCTGTTATAGTTTTGTAGTGACTCATTGATCAGTGTGTAATAATCCATTCACTACATTAAAACAGTAATGGGCAGATGTACAATAACTGGCACATCCCCAGGGATATGCCAGTTATTGTGCACTGTGACATCACCACCATGGATGCGCCGTATTTAAAATGTGGTGCACTGTGGGGCAAAAACGGCACAGATATGTGATGTATCGGAGTGGTTCCTTAAAAGGAGACCTGGGAATTTAAACTGATACACAACTTATCGTCTCCCAGGGGTCAGTCAGTAAACAAGGCTATTGACAGTGCTTTATGCCTTGTCAAATATGCTTCCCTTGACCTAGCGATTCAGATTTCACAGGAACTGGGTCCTCGGACCTTGTTGGCAAAATATGAGATTGAGTATGCCTCACTCTTGCTTCCTGTACATCCGCAGCAGTTCCATCTGCTGGGTTTCAAATTTGAGGGTGCATTTTATTTTGATAAGTGAATACCGATGGGCTGCTGTGTTTCTTGCTCCTATTTTGAGAAGTTCAGCACATTCCTTGAATGGTTCTTCAGGCGG
The DNA here is from genome assembly GCF_964263255.1 of Lissotriton vulgaris. NCBI lineage: Eukaryota > Metazoa > Chordata > Amphibia > Caudata > Salamandridae > Lissotriton > Lissotriton vulgaris. The sequence continues at coordinate 700,605,669 of NC_141697.1, read as the reverse complement.
ATACTGACGCAAGGAAATTTATGAGATTTCACTGTGCCGCTTCTAGGACGCAAATGCATCAATATCTTAACCCTGCCTCACAACAGGCGTAAGACTGATACAGGCACATTTGAAATGGGACTTGTCCATATGATATGACCCATTGCTGAAATGCCTAATTTTTGCACCTACAGATACGTCAGAAGTACTGATGTATCTGTAACTCCTTGGGACATGATGCGTCATACTGTAAATATGATCCTTCCAGCATGTCGCAAGGAGGGTGCAATGAAAAGTGATGCATGGCTATTTTCACGCATCGATGTGTCACTTTTAATAAATTAGGCCCTGAATTTCTTGGAATAGAGTTAGATTCTGTTGCAGTGATCTTGAGGCTTCCCTAGGAGAAGTCAACTCCTTTATCCAATCCTTGCGGCCTTGTCTGGGGACTAGAAAGGTCACATTGCATCATTTGCAAGCCTTGGTTGGGCAGCTGAATTTCACCTTACGGATCATCCCCATGGGGGGGCCCTTTTCCTGATCCATTGCCCAAGCCATGTCCTCACTTAAGGCAAAGCACCATCATACCAGGTTATCTAGTAAAGTCAGGCAGGATATGAGAATCTGGGAGACATTCCTGTGGGATTTCAATGGGATGTGGTGTGGCCCAGCCAGTCCAATACCAATGAGGAGATAGATCTCTTCAGAGATGCGGCAGTCAGCGAAGGTTTTGACGCTATCCTAAGTGCAGCATGGTGGGCACAGCATTGGTCTAGAGTGGGTGCAGTCTCGGTTGGTTGATAACATTGGTTTCCTTGAGCTGTTTCCTATTCTGGTGGCACTGTCCGTTTGGCCATAGCAGTTCCACAACCACTCCGTCATATTCTGGTCCGACAACACAGCAGTAGTGGACTGCATTAATGAGCAGGCAGCAAAATACAAAATGAATTTAAGGTTATTGAAAGAGACTATATTGCAGTGTTTGCAGTTGAACGTACTGCTGATTCATTATCTCATTTGAAGATGCAGGCTTTCAGGTTTCATCGCCTAGGAGCATTGGAGTCCCCTACGCCTTTACTGAACCATCTTTGGCAGCTTGGTGCCCAAGCTTACAGGACCTTGTGGCCGCTAGTTTAGAGCCCAGGACCAGGTGTGCCTTTGATGGGGCATTTATTACATAACTGAAGTTCTTGGTCCAAGGGGGTGCCTTTGAATTGGTTTGTATCCAATTTAGTCCTGTCATTCCTGGGATTGCTGAGGCATAAAGGGGAGTTTGTGGCTTGCACCAGGCACCATACTGCGGCGATATCCTTTTTTTACGAGAACGCTGTGTTATGCAAACGGTACCAAATCCTTTTTAGTGCAGAGGGCCTTGAAGGGTTGTCAGCTCATAGAGGAAGCTGGACCAGACTCTAGGCGCCCCATCGACAAGAGCAAGTTAGCAGGAATTCTGTATCCTTGGGGGCCATCTTCAGATCACAAGATAAGGTCCGCCTTTTTATGGCAGTTTTTACCCTTGCTTTCCATGGGGCCCTCTGGGTGAGTGAGTTAGTAGCCAAGAAAGAGGAATTTTGTGGGGGGTTTGCAGCTTGCAGTCATTCAATGGCTGGAGGAGTCCCTGGTGAATAATATACCCCATTCCAAGTCAGACCAGTGTGGCAGAGGTGACCACATCCTACTGCATAGGGCCTCAGGAAACCCATGTTGCCCTGTTAAGTAACCTTGAGTCATTCCTGGCCCTGCGCCCCAAGGGTATGAGGGGGCCCCTCCTGGTCCATGCTGATGGGACCTCTCTGACCAATTTCAGTGCTGCAGAATACTTAATAGGGCACTGTCAGTCGCAGGGTATGACCCTGCGGAGTTTATGTCTCATTCCTTTAAGATAGGTGCGGCCACCACAGTGGCAGCAATGGGGTTCTTGGGCTCTAAGATGCATAATATTGCCAGGTGGTCCTCAGATTGCTGCAAGAGCTACGTTAGGTTGCATATGTTGTAGCAACTATATCAAGCCCCTCCCCTTTTTAGGTCTCGTCTGTCGATGTGCATGCGCATCGAGCAAGCGAGACTATGGGGGTTATCCACTCTTTATCCAACTTGCAAGGAATCGTGGCGATTCCTTGCAGTGCCCGTGACTTTTAAGCTCAATGCGCATGCGCATTGAGCTTAAAAGCACGTGCACATCAGTTCCTCCCCCCTCGCCCCCTCCCCTGCCCGCCGTGTCGTATTTCTCCTCCCCCCTCCCCTTATCTGTCTTCCCTTCGTCTGTTCCCTCTCCCCGCTCCGCCCCCTCCCCTGCCCGCCGTGTCGCATTTCTCCTCCCCCCTCCCCTTATCTGGCCTTCCCTCCGTCTGTTCCCTCTCCCCGCTCCGCCCCTCCCCTGCCCGCCGTGTCGCATTTTTTTTTAAATCACCACTTACCCCCTGCCCCCCAGCAATGCCAACACTGACGCCATGCTCGGTGTTTCTCTTGTTATTGCATTGGTTTGAGTTCGCTGATTGTTTTGTAAAGCTCTCTGGCGCCCTGTTCGCGCAATGGAAAATTACAAAGATAAATGCATACCCTGCTCCCCCCTACCCCCCCTCCACCCTAGCAGGTTCTCTTCGTGCACTTACTCCTATTTATAGCCCTGAGACAGAATGAAGATGTTGGAGCACTTCTGTGCAAAGCAGCCTGATGAGTGCACAGCTTTTATCTATATTTCCTTTGCACTTTAGTTTGAATGATTCAATGAGACATAGTTTTGGCAAACTGAATTGGTAATATCTGCCAGTGCCAGGATGGCGAGTGCAGCTTGCACCTTTCTGACTGCACTTTCGCTTGAGCGCATCTTGGCTGCCCCCAGAAGCGTAGCCGAATATGGGGGACATGGTGGCTACTATGGTTTGCCGATTTGACCCAGTGATGTTTTGCAATGTGAATGACTGGGCTTGCTGTAATATTGCCCATGTGCACCGAACATTCTTGAAATGTGACTCTATATGATTTGCCGCAGAAATCTTCAATAAAGTTCGTTATACAAAAAAGCATGTTTTTCGTGGCACTGAGACTAATAGCGAGGTGACGCCCGGTCCACCACAACGCTGTTAATACCGTCATCATTGCGCACACAGCTTTATCTTTTTAATGCATCTCACACTGTATGGTCCTAATGCTTTAAATAATGATGACTTACGTTGGTGGCGCTAGGCAAGACGCTGCTGCTAAAAGCCGTTCTTTGGCACTTTAGCTTGAATGATTTTAGCGACTCGTAATGTAGCTAAACTGCACCTGTAAAACTTGCTAGCACCAGGACTGCAGATACAGCTCTGACTCCCATGAATGAACTGCAGCTCGAGCGCATCTTCTTATGGCCCCTCGACTAATACTGAGATTAGTTCATGGACCATGAAGCTAAGATCTTTCACAGTATGGGGCAGATCAGAAGACGAGGGTTTGGAAAGTTTCTGTCCCCATTGTGCACAAACTATTTTTTTTTTTAGTTTAAAGAGGATTTTATTGAAATCACAAAATGTATTACACATAGATTAAATTCAAAAGTGAGTAAGCAATACAATGCATGTAAATGTGTTGGGAAAAGAGAACAAGGAAAGGGTAGGAAAAAAGGGAAGAAGGGGGGAGGAGAGAAAAATATTTCCCTCACTCACCCTCAACCCCTCACCCTCACCCTCACTCACCCTCAACCCCTCACCCTCAATCCCTCATCCTCACTCACCCTCACCCTCACCCACCCTCAACCCCTCACCCTCACTCACCCTCAACCCCTCACCCTCACTCACCCTCACCCACCCTCACTCACCCTCAACCCCTCACCCTCACTCACCCTCACTCACCCTCACTCACCCTCACTCACCCTTACTCACCCTCACTCACCCTCGCCTCGGTGCCTACTCGAATCATGGGTTCACACTCTGCAACTCTGGGCAATAGCTTGTTTGGTTTAGGACTAGATCCAGGAGAAATTTTAATAATGTCAGTTATCGGAGTAAATTCCCGTTATTTTTTTGGGACAGAATAACTAAAAAGTATTTGTTTATGGGCGTTTGCATAATTATAAGTAATTTGGCACAAACATCCTACCACAGGCGTACAGGCACAACGACTTATCAAGTGCAAGAGGCTGCTTGCCTTCTGTTGCATTTAGCGCTATTTTCTGAGTGCACACAGTCCTCGAGGACCCCCTAAGCCCGATTTCTGGTACAGAATCACACTGGGGATAGTTTTACACTTAGGGGGCCCTAATGAAATGTATTGACGCGGGGGCTTAAAAAGTTTGAAGACTAGGGCTCTAGGGCCTATTGGCTTAGCCTGTGGCCAATGTTAAGCTCCAAACTCCTACGAAAGGTGATGTCACCCATCAAATACAGGTAGCCCCGCCCACACTCCACAAACACCCTCTGCCTAACAGCTGAACAAAGCAACACTTGCGTCGAAGTGGAAAGTCCCCGACGATCTCTGTTCGATCTTTAGTCTGCTTTGCTTTCACTTTCTTTTAAGACAGTAAAGTTATCATTTCCAGGAAAGGAAAGACACCCACGCGCAGTACATGTGAATGCCCTCACCCTCACTCACCCTCAACCCCTCACCCTCACTCACCCTCAACCCCTCACCCTCAAACCCTCACTCACCCTCACTCTCACTCATCCTCACTCACCCTCAACCCCTCACCCTCACTCACCCTCACCCTCACCCTCACTCACCCTCAACCCCTCACCCTCACTCACCCTCAACCCCTCACCCTCACTCACCCTCACTCACCCTCAACCCCTCACCCTCACTCACCCTCACCCTCACTCACCCTCACTCACCCTCACCCTCACTCACCCTCACTCACCCTCAACCCCTCACCCTCACTCACCCTCACCCTCACTCACCCTCACCCTCACTCACCCTCAACCCCTCACCCTCACTCACCCTCAACTCCTCACCCTCACTCACCCTCAACCCCTCACCCTCAACCCCTCACTCTCACTCATCCTCACTCACCCTCAACCCCTCACCCTCACCCTCACTCACCCTCACCCACCCTCAACCCCTCACCCTCACCCTCACTCACCCTCAACCCCTCACCCTCACTCACCCTCACCCTCACTCACCCTCAACCCCTCACCCTCACTCACCCTCAACCCCTCACCCTCACCCTCACTCACCCTCACTCACACTCACCCTCACTCACCCTCACCCTCACCCTCACTCACCCTCACTCACCCTCACCCTCACTCACCCTCACCCACCCTCAACACCTCATCCTCACTCACCCTCACCCTCACTCACCCTCAACCCCTCACCCTCACTCACCCTCACCCTCACTCACCCTCACCCTCACTCACCCTCAACCCCTCACCCTCAATCCCTCACCCTCACTCACCCTCACCCTCACTCACCCTCAAGCCCTCACCCTCACTCACCCTCAACCCCTCACCCTCACTCACCCTCACCCTCACTCACCCTCACCCTTACCCACCCTCACCCTCACTCACCCTCAACCCCTCACCCTCACTCACCCTCACTCACCCTCACTCACCCTCACTCACCCTCACTCACCCTCACCCACCCTCACTCACCCTCAACCCCTCACCCACCCTCACTCACCCTCAACCCCTCACCCTCACTCACCCTCAACCCCTCACTCACCCTCACCCTCACTCACCCTCACCCTCACTCACCCTCACTCAGCGCAACCACAGCATCTTCACTAAATATATTTAATAAACTTTAAGCTATTGGCAATATAAAATAAAATCTATTTTATTTACGTATTAATTATTAATTGTTTTTTAAAGCCATTGATTTTTTTTATATCAATACATATAAGTCACATATAAGTCCCGTTAATACAAAACATGTTGCTTTACAAATGCTAGAGGTGTCACATTTACAAAAATTATAACTATTGGCTTAGAAAGCTATTAATTTAGCTATTTAGAAAAAACAACACATAAATAAAAAACAAAAAAATAAATAACACCTATAGCTCAAACTTTACTACTGCGAGACCTATTGCATTTCCAATGCTTGTTTCCTCTTGTGGATGCAGGAAGTGGCCGCAGGGATTCAACATAGCTACTGGATTTCTTGGAAACCCCTGCCCATGCGGATTTTGCAGCTCACAAAAGAGGTTTATTTTGCAGGTTGTTTGGCAAGCAGGGCGCAGTGGGCATGTTACCACCTCTCCTTCTATGGCCAAGGAGGGGTGCGTCTGGACCAACTGAGAGAATCACTGAACATTATGTTACCCACGGGGTACATGCCCCCCGAGCTCATCATAGTGCATCTCAGTGGCATCGATTTGGAGCACATTGGGCAGAAAGCTCTGGTTGAAATGTTGATCATTATGATTGGATGGCTGGCAAAGAAGGTTCCTCAGTCTGTGCTTGCATGGTCTAATATTATCCCTAAGCTTCAGTGAAGGGGTGGTAAATCGGTCAAGGCTCTCAATGATTCCGTGAAGCAGATAAACAATAAAGTTGGTAAGTGGTTCAGATCTACCAGGCTGTTGTCTATTCCTCATGACTGCATAAAAGGTGAACGTTTTTTCCTCTGGCCTAGTTGATTCACCCCCACATAAGGTTGATTGTATGCTGGCCTGTGGTGGGTGAGGTCATGATTGGTGGGTCAGTTCAGGTCCATATAAGACATACCTTTTCCTTAGATAAACCTAACAGCGGTGTCACCGGGCCCTCCAAGGGGTGCTTGCAATGAGTCGAATAGAGGAACCATGGGAGCGGGGTTGGGAGTGATCGCTAGCATCTGGTCATTTTGGCCAGGCTCTTAGTAGGTATCCTGCTGGGCAAGCAGGCCCACTGCATAGGCATACACTGGGTGGAGATAGTGAGGTGGCGTCCACCCCAGGTGCAATTGACGGGAAAGGGAGACTTTTTGGAGCAGGGGACATAACTAGGACCAGTTATGATCTCACATGAAGACCTGAATTGTGGATGTGCAGGAATAATATCTAGATATGGTTAGGAAATTCTCTGTTAAGGCTAATCATCAACACATGCAAATGAAGCTGTAAATTGAAGGGTTACTGTGTATAATCGTGTGAAATTTGGTTGTTTAACTACTCATATTTTTGTTTTAATAAAATACGACCTGGGGTGGAATTGATGTGCCTATGGAATGGGTGGGCATGTTGTGGTAGGTGCGACAACATATCGCCTGTTGGAGGGGCCTCGACGATACCAGGCCATATGTTGTGTTCATGTCAGCTAACAGCAGTGGCAGTGGAAACTTGGCATACACCTTCAGCCGCAGGCTGACTGACTTCGGCAGCAGTAGTGCGATTGCATCAACTAGCAGGTGAGGCGAGGTGAATTGGCAAGATCAACAGGTCAATTTGATGGGTGACACACCGCCAGCTCCAATCCCTCCTTTCAAAAAGCGACATGCAATAAATATGAGGATACTCTGATCTATCATCCCCCGACACATTGACTGGGTCCTGCTTGGCCCTGGGGTCGGAGCCACTTGTATCAAATAATGCATTGTGTATGAAATTCATTTTTATTATTAAATGTTTGATTTTTCAAATAATTTACGAGAGCTGTGACAAATGATATAAAATATCTCCCAGGAGCCCATTCACATATTTTGAGCTGCAGAATTCTCATGGGCAGTCCTGGTAATTGCATAATGTGGTTGCTAGTTAACGCTCTCAACATCTCGTGAAGAAAAGCAAACATGAAAGGATGCCGGGATTTCAAGTCTGAACAATGCATCAGTGGGCGGTGTGCATATATGAAATGACCAGACTTATAAACATGTTTTCATGTGTTGCTATAGAAAGAGAAAAACAGAACAGGTCCCTTTTTGCCAAAGAATTGAATCAATCTAGATAATTTGTTTTGCAAACCGGCAAAGCCGTAAATCGACTTCCGGCTAATAAGAAATGGCATTTAAACATTAAACAATAAGAATAGCTTTAAAATTGATCGAAACTGAAGAAAAGCTGCCAGTTTTTCTATAGTTTTGATCAATTTTGAAGCTGTTCTTGAAGAAAAAGTTTTTTAACAAAAAGAGTGTTTTATATGATGATTATAGTGCTTATGTGTTTTTGCGTGTGGTTATGAGAACTGTCATTCTAGAGATCGAATACTGTTTGCACTAGCTTTTTAAATATGATGTATTTTTAATTATACTCTATGACTGAAAGTCTTGAGAATTATGTTTTTAATGAAGAATAAAATATTTAGATGCAGATTATGTTATTCGCATGTTATCATTGGATTATAATTAAGAATATCACTCAACTTTTCAACCTTTGATGTTTGTTTAGTTTTAATTTTTCTCTGTTTTATATTATTGTTCAGTTTTGAAATATCAGGGGATATTCTCGATAACGTGTGAAAATTATCGCAAAATTAGCTGAACGAACTCTTCACATCGCAGTCCATCTCAGGAAAATAACGCTGTGTTAACGTTGTATTCTCAACACGGCGGTACCATTCGATAGTCTCACGACGACGCTTCTCAAATGACTGCGTTAAAATTAACGTGATGCCACAAAAATGCGAAACACGAACACGAAAAAAAATGAGATGAGGCCAATGGCGATACATAGATCTGCGATCACCAGCAACAGGCCTGCAATTCTCCCGCTTATGCGGGAAAATGCACCATAAAAGTAGAACAAAAAAAGGAAAAAAAATAAACTGCGTAGCACCATGGATGCACCCAGACCAAATGCAGAGGTCAACGCAAACACCACAAGCCTCACAGACCACCAGCAAGGAACCTCGGGTCGGGGAAGGCCAAGGAGAAGAGAAGGGTAAGACGGGGTACAGTGCGCATGAAAACTGGATCATCGTCACAGAGGTGACAGAACACTACCAAAAACTGTTCATCACCCCACACTGTCATTGGCAACACAAACGGAAATATGACATTGTAGGAAGGTGGATATCTGACTATATGGTTACCCCAACTTGTTGCCTAGTGTTTAGCTAGTTTTCAACTTAGTTGGTCTGGGATCCTGCTAATCAGGGCCCCAGGCTATCTTCTCTCACTGTAAAATGGACTCCATGTACTTTAGGTACATCTCCAATTGGATATTGGTTCACCTTATGAGCCACTGAATAGTTACCATAGGTACCCAGGGCATAGGTGCATCCAAGGTCTACCAGGGGCTGCAGCATGTATTATGCCACCCCTGGCTGGCCATCCACATTGACACAACTGTCTGATCATTCAGCTGGGGCAAGGTCGTGTAATCACCCATTGCTTAGATATAGTATCCCTATACCTAACATTGCATATAGACCCATTTATACCTATAAGTCACTCCTATGGCAGGCCTTGACAATCCTGAAGGCAGAGTGCTTGGTTTTATGTGAGATGGTGCTCTAGCATGAGCTGAACCTGTCTGCAGCTTTTGGAACCATGTATTTATAGCTGTTCTATGATATAGCCATACCATATACTCTTAAGTCCATTATAATCCTCGCGGTTAATGCTAACTTTGGTTTGGCTTTATCAAAACATGTTGTGTAAGGTGTAATATGCTTTGGAATACTACCCCCTCGCCAGTTCTGGCGACGGGGGTAGCATTCCACCCTTCTAGAGGGAGAAGACATGTAGTTGTAGCTTTACCCGGTTAAAGTTAAACAGAGCCTCGGCATCACAAAATGGATGCTGCTGCCACAGACACAAGCCTGACCTCCTGCAGCTGGGAGCACTTCCTGCGAGGGAGGCCTGGACAATAGATTTCCTGCCTGGGGAGGTGCTAGCACCTCCCCAGACAGGCTATAGTGTATTGGGGAAGGGTGGGTTGAATGAAATGAGACACTGTCTGGGGCACACAAGGTGCTCCATGCATAGTCCGGGTCAAACCAGTTGCTGGGGCACTCCAGCCCCAGCTCTGGCACGAAACTGGACAAAGGGAAAGGGGTGTAACCACCCCCTTCCCTGGTCCCACCCATAGGAGGGACCTAGCAGGTAATCCAGCCCCTTTAATTCGTACAAAGCTAGGAGCTGAGTCTAGAGACTTTAGATTATCCTGAACTGAAACACTGAAATGAAACTCTGGACCTTCGACATTCTACTGCAACTAGAAGACTAAAGAATCTCCCTTGTGGTCAAGGAGTGACCACCCTGTGCAAACAGGCACCACCTAGCGAATTGCCAGTTTACTTTGTCGAAGCTCCTGAAGGATCCAGATGACTCTGCTTCACAAGACTGGACTTCCAGATTTTTCTGACCCCAACCCACACCTCCAGCAAAGCTGAGACCCGTGGCGGACATGAGAGACGTGAGACCGGACACCTGGCCATTTTGCTCTTTGTTAAACTGTGCAGCTTCTGAGGCATCCTTGAAGTTGTGCTTTGGGACTTGAGAAGCCCCAACACCGAGTCGTAAGTGCATCAAAGCTCATCCCTCCACACTCCACGAGTGCCACGTTGGGCCTGCTCATGCATTTCCTCTTGACACGTCTTTTAAGTTGCTAGCCTACTGGCAAGTGGCCATCTTGAAGACTCCATTTTGAAACAACACAGCTTGCCTGGTTGCTCTGGGCTTGCTCTTGCTTTCCTGTAAAGGGGAAGGTCGACAGACTTTGCCGGTCTGTACAAGAAGCCGATCTTCACTTCCTGTGTGGGTTGCCTTTGCCAAAGCTTGTTGATTCCAATCCGAAAGGCGACACCGCCAACAGCGAGAGCCTTCGTTGGACAGTATGTATCCAGCTCCTGGTTGTGGTTGACACCTCCTTGTCTATGTGGCTGCAGAGAGAAGCTTCACTTCTTCACCTGTTTGCAGCTCAACATCGCCTGGTTCCTTCTTGGTCACTGGCTAGTGACCCAGACTCTGTCCCCTCTGCTTTCAGGTTCTTCACTTCTCCAATCCACCCTTGGATCCATCCGGACATCTTCCTTCTGGTCGCCTGCAGCATCTTCTTGCAGCTCTCCATAGGAATCGACGACGAAACCCAACACTACTTCACACCTATGCACCCGGCTTCCCTGGGTGAGGTAACTCGAATTCTCCGGTGCTCCCATGGGTAATAACTATCCAAGTGTCCTGTTCTAACTAGGTATCCCCGCAAGTCGACCCAGACTGTCCAAAATCAACTAGTTTCTAACTTTTACGTTCCCATTGAAAGTCTATGAGAACCTGCGTGTGTGTTTAGACACTGCACACGCATCCTGTGAGACTCCTACTTCCTAACCTGTGGTTGTTCAGTGTAGTCCCAGCGATTCCCTAGGCCATAGGCCTATTCACCTGTTCTGAAGTGGTTCTTATACCACTTATTTAGTATATGGTTCATGAGGCCCCTAGGGCAGAATTGTATTTGTGCAACATATAGTATGCTTATTGAGTCACTTGTGCTGTATCTCGAACTCTGACCTCATAAAGAGTGCAGAGGGGTTGTGTTAGTAATAAATACATATACATTTTATATATACCTTGTGTGGTGTCCTTTCATTTGGTATTCAAGCGGTTATTATTGGTAAAACAATTGGCTTCACATGCTCTCTGAAGTATTAGCCTAAGACTGCTTTGTCCATGCTACCAATAGGATAGCTGGTCTATAAGGTTGACTTTAAAACCATCACCATAAGGGTTGTTTGGACTGATACAGGGTGCCCACTAGAATAGTGGACATCACATATAAGCCAACTTCTCACAGGCATTTCATCGTGAACAACGTGAATGCAGTCAGAGTGTTGAGGAGGTCAATGGAGGAGGTCAAGAGGTACTGGCATTGTAAAAAGCCAAACCAAGAAGAAACCAGCTGCCAACAGGAAGGCAGCAACGGCGACTGGAGGTGCGAGTCCTGCGCCACGGGAGGAGTTGGAGGAAATGGAAATGGTGGCCACAGTCATCAGTGTGGAGACGGTGCAAGGAGTCAGGAGTCCGGACACAGCTCGATATGATCTGACACAACATCAACAGGGTGAGTAACGACCAGGGACTGGGGGGATGGCGGGAGATGGCCACAATGGCACACATGCACAATAATTTGTAGCACACTGCACACCCACAATGACACTGGATCATGTTCCTGGTCCCCGTGGCACACTGCAGCACCATACAAACACCAAGTAGGCCCCCGTCCACCATGTGCCCAAAGGGGCCCCACCCCACACTTCACCAATCTCACAAGCAACTCATGCACACGTGCGAAACACAGCAAAGATGCTTATTTGTGAGGCACAATGACAATGCAACTGACACTACATGACGATCAGCATGGCTGCAGTAAAATGTTCATGACATTGCGCACGCCACGTCACTGAGGTGGCTGAGTGTGGACCACATCCGGAAAGAAGCTGGTCACACTCTGACACATCCACGTGCACAAATAACCCCTGACGTCAACAATACATCTGCAGACAAACAATGCACAAGAGTACAATAACCGTCCAAGAGCACAAATGACCCAAGTCGCCAAACATCTCGGCACCATCAAAGCACAAAAGTCAAAGGCACCTCAAAGGGATAAGGGGCAGCAAAATCACAGCTGCAGCGGCGACTCCCCCACAATGCAGCACACATACAAACACCAAGTAGGCCCCCGTCCACCATGTACCCAAAGGGGTCCCACCCCACTTATCACCAATTTCACAACCAACACATGCACGTGCGAAACACAGCTAAGATGTGTACTTGCGAGCCACACTGACAATGCAATTGACACTACATGATGATCAGCATAGCTGCAGTACAATCATCATGACATTGTGAACGCCAACCCCTGACGTCAACAATACATCTGCAGACAAACAATGCACAAAAGTACAATAACTGTGGAAGAGCACTAATGACCCAAGTTGCCAACATCTCAGCCCCGTAAAAGCGCAAAAGTCAAAGGCACACCGCCTCAAAGGGATAAGGGGCAGCAAAATCACAGCCGCAGGGGCGACCCCCCACAATGCAGCACACACACATAGCAATAATAGCACATCCACATTGACGACAATGTGGTACAAAGTGCAACACTTACACTGCAGAACAGAGGACACAACTGGGTCCGCTTGTGCGTAGAAACTGTCCAATCACATCTGACATAGCAGGAAACAGTGAGATGAAAATGTACGCGTACAACCTCACATTCGTTGTGTAGTCCAAATGTCCAATGTCCAGCATCAAATAGTCAGCTCCTCCCAATCAGTCACAATGTACATAGTCATACAGTTTGTATGTAAACATGAACATTGCGCCAACATACATGTCAACACAATGTCAAAATGCATCTCCCCTTTACATTGCAGAGGGACAAACACCTCCAGCAGAGCAGACCAGACAATTCATCAGTGATGCTGAAGAGGACCTCCACACCTTCGACACTGATGCCCTACAACAGCTCATGGACATCTTAAGCCACCCACCTACAGGAGCAGGGCAGCCCAGCTGAATTGAGGAGACACCCACCCCCTGAACAGACCACACAGCAGGAAGCACCAACCACCACAGTTGGCCCCCAGTACCTCACCAAAGCACACATCGCATTCCAAGGCCAGGTTTTAGACTGCCAGAAGGAAGTGGCTGAACAGGTGTGGGTGGGGTTCGACTTCATGGAAGCCAAACTAGATCACATATGTGGGTGTCTAAGTCCTATCAGGGACCACTTACATTCCCCAACGGAAACCCATCCTGCGACAGAGACACATGCATTTGCACATTTCCAGTACTGAACCACGCCCAGAGCCCGGGGATAATACTTCACACCCCCACGGTGGACTAGCGTATGCCGGCCCAGTCCACTCCTCTTACATATTGAGTGGGGGACAACAAAGCTACATGTCCAAGGTCTTACCTGCTGCCTGCGGTGACGTTTGCGTCCACTGTACACAGCACAATGTAATGTTGTAGGGCCCGGGGCCCTCATGCATACATTATAACCACACAGACACACTCAGATAGTTTGTGGAACTGGCAATGGGCACGTGCGCCTGGCACCTTTATTGCCAGGGTCACTTAAAGTAACGCCAGTGCTGGATGTGTGTGGGGGGAGAGTTAGCCAGCCCTCACGTAGTGATTGGTGCTGGTAACAACTTGAACAGTGATCACTATTAAAGCAAAAACAGAAAACACCAGTGTTACAGAAACAACAGTGAAGTATCATGGTGGTAGCCGGAGCAAGTACAGAGGTCACCCAATATGCAATAAGAAGTGTCCATGAGTTGCAGTCCACTGAGGTTGGGCACCAGAGTTGAGCGTGCTCATGTGAAATAATTGTCTAGGATTGTGTCCCTTTGGGATATTCCTACTGCAGCTGTGGTGGGGTGTTTTACACCTGCATCATCTTCCTCATCCTCGTCCCAGGTCTTCCACACTGCATGGGGTGACATTGCTGGGTGAGCTGTCCACAGCCCAAAACTCAATCAGAAAGGGTCCATGAGTTGTGGTGCACTGAGTTAGTGGCACCTGAAGAGCTGAGCAGGGTATCAAGCAGAGGATGGCATCCATGACAGGTGTGAGCAACTCTGATAGTCTGGCAGTAAGACTCTTACGACTGGCAGTTGTTGGTTGGAGGTGGTCCTGTCGGTGGTGGCGTGTGCATCCTGCGGTGATGCGACATCCGGGCAGGTCAGGACTCGATCTGATGTGTGAGCCCTGGTGGACCGCAGTTGAGTCCAGAGGCAGCAGACAGCGCAAGCCCACAGACACATGGGGTTGATGACTCCAAGGCCATCAACCCAGAGGCCATCCAATATTCTATCAGACAGGGTCATGACTTGAGCTGCACAGTTAGTGGCCCCGGATGCACTGCGGCCGGCACAGGCACACCGCCACGGGACTGTGACTTGCGGTGCACTGAGGTAGGGCAAATTGAGCTGTGTGGTTCCTCGTCCATGTCGAAGGTGAATGTCACAGAGGTTTGCGGGGGACAGTGAAAGATGTCCTTCCAGGGCATGAAGCAGAGGGCAGAAGCCGGCAGAAACAGGCAAATGGAGTAGTGGAATGCTACAGCCTCACTTTTTACCACTAAGTCAGTATCACCTACGTGATGATGAAGACAACCCCCAAGCCATAGACTCAGACGCCACCAAAGTTCAACCACAGAGTGTCCATGAATATCCGGGCACAGACTTAGTGGCACCAGAGCAGAAAGGGGATGCAGTCTGCGATGAGGCCTGTACAATGATATAAACTCTGCCATGAATAAATCAAGACTCAGTTCCAAATGTGTGACCTACTTCGCCGCAGTGTAGGCTGAAGGCAGCAGTGGAGTATGTCAACAAGAAAGGAGTACTGCAGGCCTGTGTCACGGTGGCCATGATGGTCTGAGGAGGCTGCCAAGGTCGCTGGCCTCTGACTTGGAGCTTGCACCGGCAAGTGGTGGGCCCTCTTTGACACACGCCAATGTCAGAAGGTGAGCAGTGAATCCTGGGTGCGCAGGGGCTGGCAAGACGGGTCTGGGGACCAGCGGCCCGGGGTGCAGCAGGCGCACAGGATCGCCGGCACCACCGCTCACGGCGTCAGCCTGGTGGCGGGGTGAGAGGTGCCACCCTGGCAGACACGTTGGCCACTCCAGAAGAGAACCACGCCCAGAGCTACGTGCTTTTTATTCACACCCCTACGCTAGCCTGGCGTATGCCAGGACAGCCCACACCGCTCATGGTTACAGGGGGGACGTGACAAGTTGCTTTTCTGCGATCATCCCCACTGGCTGAGGTAACATGGTTGCCTCCACTGCACTCCGAACACCAGCAATATATGTCGACATGGACATGTCTGTGGTCTGCATACTGCAGTCTGTTCAGCACATCTATGCAACACTTGGCATTGTGTACATTCTCATTCATGGGTCACTTGCCTCCTAGGCACATGCCTAGTTCCCACCTCTCCCCACAATCTGCTATTGTGTGGCTGAGGTGCCATCCCGTTGATGGCTTATGTACCTGGCTAGCCCTGGTTACCACAGTAAGTTGTGCTGGTAGATGGGCATGTTGTTTGGCATGTTGTATGTGAGTTTGTAACATGTGAATCCCCAGAGTTGGGAGTTGCATGATTGTGGAGTTGAGGTGTGTGGTATGTTCATTTGGTTCTTACCAACGAGCAGTGCATTTACATAGGTGCCTTCCTGGAAGCGCTGGTTGATGATGGACTGTCTGAAGGTGTAGGAATCATGCACACTGCCTGGGTAGTTGGCGACGACGTTGGGGAAGAGTCCCCGGTGGTCCACTATTGCCTGTTCATTGATGGAATGCGAGTGCTTTCTGTTGTGGTAATTGTGTGGAGTGTCGGCAGGGGGCACAAGTAGGAAATGTGTGTGCAGCCAATTGCCCCCAACATGTGCGGGAAGCCAGCTATGGCGTAGACGCCTTGCTTGGTCTCCAGCTGTTCCTGCGCAGTGTGGGGGAAGTGAAGGTGCTGGGGAACCAGGCTGATGATGGTATCCAGAACAGTTGTGATGAACTTTGATTGGGCGGGCTGTGAGACTCCTCCGACTCTGGCGGTTGTTGTTTGGAAAGTACCAGAGACCAACAAGTGCAGCACGGCCAGCATCCTTATCTGAGGTTGTCCTCTGTGTTGGTACCATCAGCCCGTGGGCAATGATGATCAGGAAGCAGAGGATGGTTGTCCTTTTGAGCTTGTAGTGGACAATGTCATACTCTGGTGTTAAGTCTGTGAGGCTGGTGCGTTTCCTGTTGGTCCGCTGTCTTGGTCTGCGCTGCCTCAGTGTCAGTCCGGTGGGGGGGGGGGGGGGTGGGGGGGGACGGGGGAGTTCAGGGGGGCGGGCCTGGGTGTGGTGGCGGTGGGTGTTGTGGCCCTCTTGGGTGTATGAGCTGCATGATCAGTAGCTCCATGGCATCTGTTGTTCTTCTGATGTGGCTCTGGGCTGGGCTCCCTTTTATAGTGCAGGTTGTCTTTCTACTTTACACCAGGTAAGAGCAGGTGTTAAATTCGTGCTGTTAACGCGCCTTATTGCCTGTTTTGTGATCTTATAGCAGATCTGACTGGTCATTGAGAATGTTGCAGTGTTGTTTTCGCAGCTTTTTGCACGGGAACACCGACTCTGCATCTCATTAACCTTAGTTGCCGGGGTCATCTGCGGCAATATTTTTTGCAGCTGCTATCACAGCGAAACTGGTGATATTGGCTGTTAGCACCAGCTTGTGCAGGGACGATACATTTATTGCCACTCTGGCTGTGATAAAGTGCTGATAACTCAGTGATAAGTCCTTGAGAATATGTCCCATTGTTTCTTAATTACCGGACGTTGATTTATGGTTTTTCCGGCTTGTCAAACAAATCATCTAGATTGATTCATTTCTTTGGTGAAAAAGGACATTTTCTTTCTATATATACCTTACCCCTTTTCCTGGTATTAGGGTAACTATTTTGTGAGTTTGTGTTGTTACTATAGAGCAAGCCAGATTCAGCGCTAAATAAAACATTTTCAGATCATCTGTAATATTGAGCAAGTGGCTTGAAGAAAAACAGCTTCAACTGTGATTTAATACTTGGGGTTGAACATTAATGTCCTTTCTCTCTGAAACTCTTACTTGTTGCAGGATCGAAAAAGGTAAAATCATAAGGACTCGATGAGTTGGAAAAAGGTTGGGAGGGGGGACGGGGGTGAGAACCAAACAGTGGGAACGCTGGTTTGTAATAGGGGTGGGGTGCGTTGTAAGAGCAATACCTATTACAAAGATTTGAATGGCATAATTTTGGCCAGAAATTAAGAAGCGGCGGTGATGTAACCTGTCCTGTCTCCAACTATGGTGGATTTTCCCGACTGCAAGAGCATCATCCTTCTACGGCTGGTTCGCAAAGGAAACTCTGACCTGGGCTGGGAGTCCTCCTGGGCTACCTGACACTTGCTTCCAGACAGGCCGTCTCTGTATGGATTACCGATCAATCACCTGCAAGTAATCCCCTCCGCTTTATTCTCTCTGTCCTGTGGTGGGAGCCGCCTTGGTAAGATGTTGCTAAGCCAGGTGCGGCGGGAACAGGCCGTCCCTGCGCACCCACGCGCTCTACCCTCCTTATTGTCCTAAAATAAGCCTCGCGGTAGGCCGGTCGCAGTGCGAGACAGACATGGCGCGCCGAGGCTGCATTTATTTCTTAAAGTGGGACGTGTGCGCAGCGCAGAACGACACCTTCTTCTCCATACTGTCCACGGGAACACGATGCAAAGGGGGTTAAAGGGTGCTCGGCATGCGGAGGCCGAGCACGTGCTGACTCGCAGCATTCATCCCCAGGCGTTCAGCAAGTCATGATTACTTTGTGTACCAACCAACATGCGCCCCTCGAGTCTTGTCGTGCGCGTAGGTCCCCACAACTGGGGGTCTGAGTGGGCGGCAGGCCCGGTTCCAGGAATTTGTATTTGGGTGGGCCAAGGGTGCATTTGGGTGGGCCACTGCGAGCTCGATTTTTCGCATATATGTTTGAATGTTGTAATTTCACACTGACTCCACTCTCTTGTCTCCTTCAGCAGTGCCACTGGGGCGAATCATCTTAGATGGTGTGTATAAAAAAACAGAAGCATGCCAGATTATCTTAGAGTTTCAATTGATTTAGGGGAGTAGCCAGGTCATCCTGCCATTATCCAGCACGCACTGCACTCTGCCCCCCCCCCCCCCACATGTCTCAGGCTCTGTTGTTTCGGTCTCCTTGCTCCAGGTGCTTGCTTTTTTTTGCCATTTCACGATGCCACTTTAAATTAGCTAATTACTGTCTGTGTTGTTTGCTGTGCCACATATATTGCATTTTTATGCAAAATGTGCCCACCCTGCATTCATTTATTTTCAGTAGGACCCCTTACTGATGTCTTGGTCATCCCTGTGATCTGTTTTATTTGAATTATCTGTCATTTACATGGCTCTGCCTCACATAAGGGTCTGAGAAATTACCAGTGTCTGATATTAATTCATGATTTCCCCCTTTACTTATTTTTTATTTTATGCCATGGGTGATACCTTTAGATCTAGCCAATAGGTCCCACGTTTGAGATCTGTTTGCTCTGCCAATAATTTTTCTTCTTGTGGTACTGCGCCAATGCTGTAGCACATGAGGAAAATATTTTTTTAAATGCGCGGCCTAACATGGTTGTGCTGCAAGGCCAGCAAGTACCAAAGCTAGGAAAGTCAAGCGTTGCAGCCCATATTTTAACTTACATGCCATTCATTATTTACAATTGTGTTTCTACCGCTGACGATGCGCATGGGTGAACCTACTTAATCTGTGAAGAAGGGGGTCTCGAGTTGCGGCAGAACCCGGGCAGCAATATTGCTTGTCATTCCTAAATTTTAAAGACGTCCGAGGTGCCCCTAGCTAGTCCTAATGGCGCACAGGGGAGCCGCGGCGCACACTTTGGGAACCACTGATTTAAATGGTCTTTTAAAGACCGATGATGTACTCGGGTGCGGCTGCGATCATCTCTAAAACTGTCTGTGTGTGTGAGCCCCTCGGCCCGTGCTGACACACGCGACGGGGGAGGGTTGAAGCAGTTACATCCCAAAGAAAAGAAGCCTGCCTTCAAGCCCTCACTGCGAGGGCCAAGGATCCTGTTTGGGTGGGCTAGGCTCATGTTTGGGTGGGCCTGGCCCACCCGCTAGAACCGGGCCTGGTGGGCGGATGTCCTAAGTCCTTAGAATCCCTGTGAGTTCGAGTTGTCAGAGGTGGAAGTTTCGGAGAAACCTACCAAAGGGATCTGGGACATACGGACATGGCTTTAAGTGGGCCGGGTCCTGCCGGTACCCAGCAACGTCAATTCTAAAATGCAGGCGCTGAGACAAGTGCCTTTTGACCTCACCCCCAGGGTGAAAAAACATCTTAACTCTGCAGCAGTGCCACCCTTCACTTTCTCTGATGGAACTTCACAGCGACTCGTTATAGTTCGTTCACAGGCACATCGTGTCAAAGCTGTCGCATTTTCAATATTCTATACAATGAAGCCATAGTTGTTGCTTATTTATCTTATGCAACTAACAACCATTGACAAAGCGAATAGTTCTGGCTTGTTGTAGGTGTAATGTTACTTGTTGTATTATATCTCTGGATGCATGACAGAAACAGCAAAATACCAGTCAGCCGGCACACTATGCTCAGCAGAGATTTTTTAGCTAAGGTGTTTTTAAGCCACACCCTTAATTATATCGATAAGGCCCCTTTGAGCGACCCCCTAGTATTTTCATCCCAATTGAAGCCTGGCCCCTGCATAGGGAGTTCCTCGCCCAGGGCCCCACCACAGTGGGCATGTGATATGTGCCCTGTTGGTTAAACTGCTTTACCGCTACCTACGAGGAAAGTCGGACTGGAAACCAAATCCAGACCAGACAAAAATGTTCAAAACAGTCTTACACTGCAGAAGGCTGTGACGTAAATGGGGCAGGTGGGACATAATTTGGTTCTTGTAGGCCCATTCGGCTCTGCAATCAAGTCCCAGGCCTGCAGCATAGCCATGAAATGCCAAAGAGGCAGAATGGTCAGCCCGGTCATAATTACCTTTGAAATTCTGTACGTACTTTAACGAGGTGCTGGTACGACCGTATTTTAGATTACCTTATGTTATGTGCATCTGTATAATTGTCAGGCATTTTTAAAGAATTTAAAATGTTTCATATACAGAAAAAGAGCCACAAATAAAAACACACACATTCATCTGGAATTCATTTCCATCAAACAATTTGGCATAATATCGCTTTGTAGTTGCACAAATGGGTTGCTCCTCACCTGCTGCATAGGCCGCAGGCATGCTTCCAGATTTGCAGAAAGAACATGGGTCTGGAGGCAGTCGGTGTCTATCTCTGGCCCACATTTACCCTATGCAGGTACTCAAACAAGTCTGCCATGTTTGAAGGACAGCTTTGCACCATTGTGCAAAGGGGAGTGTGTTGTCTGGCACAACATGTGTACTGGAAGCTTACCATTCCAGTAAAAATTCCTAGGAGTAACCAACACTTGAAGTTCCCCACATATTGGATATGTACTGCACACTGCAGCACAAAGGCAATGTGCTGGCTATTTGGAGGGAAAACACATTTCCCCTTGTTTGTACCTGGTTCAATTAGGCTGTAGTTTAGATGCAAAGGCCATCCGACTATTTTAGTAAATTGAGCTTTGTGTCAAAACCTATGGATGCTGTGCTGATCCGCCCCAGTAGTGCCCATGTGATACAAAGTGACTCAAAATAGTGCAAAGTGATAATTGCGCTGAGAGAAGGGTGCCTTTCGTTAGAGAGAAGGGTGCCTTATGTTAGATCAATTAAAACCATTGCATATGATACATAAAGAATAAAATCAGAGAGTAAAATAAATGTAGAAATCACAAGGTTAAAATAGC
The DNA here is from genome assembly GCF_964263255.1 of Lissotriton vulgaris. NCBI lineage: Eukaryota > Metazoa > Chordata > Amphibia > Caudata > Salamandridae > Lissotriton > Lissotriton vulgaris. The sequence goes on along the minus strand of NC_141697.1, from coordinate 700,584,462 downwards.
TACTTTGTGTTATCCATAAAAAAAAGAATTTGTTTTAAAATTACGTTTCTGATTGACTCATAAATGCTTGACTCCCTAATACAGTTAATGCTCAGTCTGTTTAAAGTCAGTTTGGTAAGGGTTATCTGTTTAAACTGATGAATGCTCATGCGCGGCAAGTAGCGTCTACCAGTTGTACCTGCTTGTAGTATCCCAATACCAGTTAGGAAACCTTGATGTAGCATTACTGGGCCAGATCTCGGAAAGTCATGTACGGATCTAGGGGCATATTACCAAGGGCCATTATCGCCGCCTTAGTGGGACTTTTTCCCGCTAAAGCGTCGATAATTTTATCGCCCTAATACCTAGCTGTCGCTAAAACCAGTTAGCAACAGCTAGTAGGAGACAGCGATCATCTTGGGGCCCACTTTGCATGTCAGCGATATTTATCCCATATGACATGCAAAGTGGGCGTGCCAAGATGTTAGCGACTGGAAACAGTCGCTAATATCGCTATCTCCAATTATCAAAAAAGCCTTACTATTGGAAATATTCGCGCTAAGCGCGAATATCTCCGAAAGCTACTGCCTGCCCAGAGCAGTTCTTAGCCATGTCATCCAATGGAAGGTGGATAACATGGCTAAGAGCATTGTCACGATAATGCTTGAATATCGCTGATTTTTCAGTGATATTCATGCATTTCGCAGGATTTTTACCGCTTTTGAGATAAACCTTGATAATATCAAGGTATCTCAGCGGTAAACATCGTCGGAGCACGGCGAGATAATTTTAGCCGCTAACCATGCATAGCGATAATATTTTTAGCCGCTAACCATGCATAGCGATAATTATCGCTATTGCTTGGTAATATGCCCCCTAATTCATAACAATGGAAGATAGGTTTTTCAGGCTTTCCAGCACACACCTTCTTTTGCAATGGGTATGACATAGCATGTGTTGCTTGCGCTGCTTTGCTTCATGAAAAACTTTAATAAACCTGGGCCACTGTGTCTATAAAGGTGCCAGGGGCAAAGAAGCGTGATAAAAGTGAGTCTGCATGTCTACAACTGGCTAAGGACCATGGCTTTTTCATACATACAATATTTAACAGCTGCTTAGGCAGTTCCAAAGTTTTTTGTACTATGGACACAAATGTGGACAGCAGCAATCGATCCTCCAAAAAGGAGCATATCCAATCCAAGACTGGTCCCCGAATGCCTGCTTCCTTGACACGGTCCACCAGGATACCATGGTCGACCGTATCAAAAGCTGCGGATTAATCTAGCAGCACCAGGGCCTGGGGAATACCCTTATCAGCTTTCTCTCGTAGGGCGTCCATTACTGCGGTAATGACTGTCTCAGTAGAATGAGCGGGACGAAAGCCCGCTTGATGTGAATCAAGAAAATTAGTCTGTTCCAAAAAATTGGACAGGCACTTTGCCACATGGGCCTCCAGCATCTTAGCTAGATACGGGAGCAGGGAGATAGGTCGGTAATTAGATAATATCTGCGGATCAGCTCCCGGTTTCTTCAAGAGGGAGATCACAGTAGCCTCTTTGAAGGATTTGGGTACGCGACCCTGTGATAGAGAATCATTCCTCATATGTCAAATGATGGGCTGTACTAAGGTGTCCTTTTCACAAATTGCTGGGGCAGGTGTATATTGTCCAGGTCGCAAGTATGTGCAGCATTAGCTCAGCGTCTACAATACAGGATGGTCAGGGCAATTGAAATCATGTGATTCTGGAGTTACAGCGTTTTCCACAGAATTACGGATTTGACATATTGCACCATAATGCAATATCTGCTGCACAATTTGCATATTTTAAGAAAGAAAAAATATTGTTTCTAGCTCAAACAGTTAAAGAGTTACAAAAAAGCAATGCAACACTGTCTCAGTGCTGTGGTTTGCTCTGAAGTCGGATTGGGAGGGGTCCAGAAGCTTCTGGTTCTCCAGATGCCTAGTGAGCTGAATGCTGATGGCTTTCCCAATGACCTTGGATGGGAAAGGGAGCCAGGAGATGGGTCTCTAGTTCGTAGGTTCTCCTGTGTCCGCATATATCTTCTTCAGCAGCAGCTTAACGTTGGGATGTTTCCATTTCTGGAGCAAGTGGGTCATACTGATTGAGGAGTTAAGAACCTTAGTGAGTTCTTTGCTAATGGGTTGACTGCCGAGGTTGAATGTATGGTGTGGGTAGGGATCTCCTGGGGCTTCGGAGTGAAAGGATCTCATGATGGATACCATTTCCTTCTTCTGAGGGTGCTCCACTGGGTGAGCTGTAGAGTATGTGTGTCAGTCGGTGCAATATCGTTGATGCTGTCCTCGGTGGGGGTTGGAGTGCGAAGTCTTGCTAAAAGGAGTTGATTTTGTTGTGTAAAGAGTCAGTGAGAGTGTCACAGAGAGCTTGTGAGGGTGAAATATTTACGTTGCCGAGGGGATGGTGAACTTCTTGTATGCAGACATGAAGCTTGTGCCCCTGTCAGACACACCTTACTTAGTGAAACTCACTCTGGTAAAAATCCGCATCAGGGCATTTGCCACTTCAGGTGCAGCCATGGTCCTCAGAGGGATTGCCTCTGAGTACCTAGTCATTAAAAATTAATGGGGTAACCCAGTGTCACACAGAACCTGTGGTATTAGAACACCATAAAGTAAAAAGGATCTGTTGTGTAAGACCTAAATTGCTTTAGTTTATGTATTTGTCCTGATCAGTAGGAAAGAGCCAATCAATGGAAATAGGTTCGTAAACAATACAGAGACACAAACATAACAAGACTGACAAAAATTAAACTCCAAAAAGTGGACGATATATTTTATGTCATATATCGTATCACATATTATACATACAAATGTATACAAGTGAAAAAAACGAATAAAATACATATAAATACATAAACATGCCGTATAATATACAGGAAACAACATTCAACAGTTACAGTACAAAAAAATGAAAAGGGGGGAAGGGCGAAAGAACGAAATCTTCAATATGCATCCGCAATAACTTAGTCAACTATTTAACAATAATTGAGGATTCAGGCAACCCCTTCTAAAAATAATTCCCAAGAATTAATCCAGATAACATTTACCCTGCATGTTTCTTTAAGACACATGGGATCAATCACCCTTTTCCATGTCATGAAACCACATGTGATCCGGTCGGAATCACGGAGGGCCTCAAACCAGGTTCTCTTTCCCACCCCCCTTCCTTCCTCCCCTTGACTGAATTTTTTACAGAACCATTCGGTGGGCTTTTTCTGAAAGATCTGACACATCGTTCATGGGTTGCTTCGCACTACCCTAATTGCCTTCTCTTCACCATACCAGCTTCCCCCTACACATTCTCAGTCCTGAAGAAGACCCTCTTGAGATGTTTTCCCATAACACTCTTTCGCAAGGGATCGAAACATCGACGTATTGAACACAGACATCCCACATCAACATTTCACATAGTGATGCCTAAGTATATGGCTATATGTGTTAAATAGTGGGCCAAGTTATTGCGGATGCTTATTGAAGATTTCGTTCTTTTGCCCTTCCCCCCCTTTTTCCTTTTTTTGCACGGTAAATGTTGAATGTTGTGTCCTGTATATTACACGCCATATGTTTATGTATTTAGATTTTTTTCATTTGTTTTTTCACTTGTATACATTTGTATGTATAATATGTGATACGATATACCACAAATAATATATCGTCCACTTTTTTGGAGTTTAATTTTTATCTGTCTCATTATGTTTGTGTATCTCTATGGTTTAGCCACCTATTATCATTGATTGGCTCTTTCCTACTAATCAGGACAAATACATATACTAAAGCAATTTAGGTCTTACACGTCTGAGTACCTACTGGCATGAGCCACCAGACCCAGGATAAACCTATTGCCTGATTCTTTTTTTGTAAACAAACTTTATTGATTTTCACAGGCATGCACAGCTAGTTGCAGTTCAAAGCTACTTGAATCGTAACTTACAAAGGAAAAGCAATGATGCAATCTTGTAATAACCAATTGATAAACTTTCTTATGCATGATAGCATCCCTCCCTCCCGCCCTCTAGAATTACTATAAAAGATGAGAAGGCTCATCTACTAGTGTGGTGTGATCGCCCAGCATTCTTGTCAGTCGTAGCTCAATGCTTCACTCTAATCTAATCCCCTACACCTATCCCTTCCCTTCCCTCCCCCCAGGCATTTCACTCTTAGCTCTCAAATCAAATCAAATAAATTTTATTCAGTTACACAAGGTCAACCATAAAAGTTCCAAAACTACATATACTTAAAATCAGACAGATTAAAACACGCCATAAAAACAAACCCACTCCAGGGTAATTCTCAATATTAGGAGAGAGGGGCCAGAAAAATCAAAATGTGCATAGCTACTAATTCATAAGGAACAAACATCCCATAAAATATCATATCAAAAAGAAAATAGGCCAGCTTTCATTTTACACCCTATAGAAAACTAGGCCAACATACTGTTAACTACCCAATGAAACAACAATCCCCACATTATACATCCATACAAGCCCTTGATTTCATTTTGGATTTTAAATAACCCACGACAAAAAATATGCAATCCTCATTCAGTAGCTACAAGCGGGCTGGGCAAGCTTGTCTAAAATTCAGCTTCTTTAAAATTGGGACCAGGAAATATTTCCGTGGAACTGAGTAAAATTTGCAGAAGAACATAAACTGCAGCAAGTCCTGTGGAGACTGACCGTCGCAGCCACAGGATGCTAACACTTTTCTTCTGTAGCAGCCCTTGGGTCTAACCAACAAAGAGATGGAAGAGGTTCGTCCGGAATCTGGTTAGGAGAAACTTCTCGTTTGTGGATAGGGACCCCAGGAGGTAGGGTTCCATAAGTGGAGTTGTTTTAAGAATTAAAAACCTACGGACACTTGCTTTCTAGAGTTCCTGCTCGTCCCTATCCAGTTTCTTTAATGATAAGAAGGCTACCCTGACTAGTTCCACATCCTTCTTGGTAATAGTTCCAGGCTTATTAAATAAGTCTACGCGACCTACCTCTTCCAGGCTTCTTTTAATATAATTAAGCCATGGAATTTGGAGTACTTTGACAAATGTCAAGCTCGCTCTCATTATCATATGGGTGAGGTTTAACTCCTGATTCAGTCAGCATTTTAACCAGAATACAAGAGGGCGTAGGACCAGGGTATCGCTCAAATCCGGGACCCCCAATTCTTCATGGGCCGCCAAGTTGGAAAGGCTCTGGGGGACACACAGCAGGCGCTTCAGGAATTTATTTTCTGCCACCTGTAAAGGGTTCACTTTAGTGTGACCCCAAATTTCACGCCCATAACTGGCTACAGCCAGGCTTTTAGCGTGATACACCTTTAACATGGCACCAATTGGTTTCCTCCCTATCTTTGTGGCAACATTACAAATTGCTGCATTTGCCCTAACCTAGGCTCCCCTATTCTTGATAATTTGGGACCCCATTGTAACTGATCATCCAGGAGAACACCTAAATATGAGAAACCCTTCGTAGGGGGATGGAGGAAGAGCCAGCCCTAAACTGGAAGCTTTTTTTGGTCGCAATCCCACTTGCAGAACATAAGATTTCGTGTTGTTAATGGTCAGAGCCCAATCTGACATAAAGCTAGAAAATGCCACAGCTTGACCCTGTTTACAGTCAAATGCTGAGGACTGGTCCATGAAGGCAAGGTATACTGTACCTGGGCGCGCAACTGTGTATTTACTCAGTATCAGGGAGAGATTAAGCCACAGTAGAACGCCCGGTGCGAAATCCGAACTGGACATCTGATAAAATGTTTGCTCCTCCGCCCAGCTAGACAATCTGTCCAGGAGTACACGACCCACAACCTTGACCACTGAATCAAGAAGGGAGATTGGCCTATAGCAATAAGGCTATTCCTGTCCCGCTTCTTGAAAACAGGAACGTTGGTAGAGGTCGCTGTGAGAAGTTGGCCTGGCATAAAATGTCCACTATTCTAGTGGTCACCTTGCTCCAGTCCAAACGACCCTTATTGATGGTAGGTTTAGACAACCTTTATAGAAAGCTATCCTAGTGGTAGCTGTGTAGAGCAGCCTTCGGGCTAAGTCTTGAAGGAATGTAAAGCAGCTTGTTTTACCGGTCTATAATCTCTTGAATGATCAAATGTAAGAGCACCACACCAGGTATATATATAAAATATATGTATTTATTCTAAACACAAACCCTCTAGTCTCTTTATGAGGCTAGAGGCAAAAGTACAATACCAGAACTTAAATAGCACACAGTAAATGAGCACAGTATACGTTTTGCCCTGGGAGCCTCACAAACCATATACTAAGAAAGTGGTATAAGAACCATGTAGAGCATAGAGACAAGACCTAGGGCCTGTAGAACCACTGGGCAACCAGGAACCACCCAAGGCAGGGACGCAGGAGACCCATGGGGGACGTGTGCAGTGTCTAAACACAGCCGCGAATCACCATTGACTTCTACGGAGGAAATTCAAGTTACAGTTTTAAAGTTTAAGGACGCTTAGGAGTGGACTGCGGTGAAACCCCTTTAGAACTAGACACTTCGAGAGTCAAGACCCACAAGAGCACTGAAGTACTCGTGTTACCTTACCCAGGGAAACCGGGTGCATAGGTGTCTTTTCGTGTCGGGTTTCGTCGTCTATTCCAATGGAGAGCTGCAAAGAAGTGCTGCAGGGGACCAAGTGAAGAGTGTCCGGATGGATCCAAGGGTGGATCGAAAATCTGAAGAACCTGAAAGCAGAGGGGACAGAGTCTGGGTCACTAGCCAGTGACCAGGATGGCGACAAGAAGATGCCAGCCAATGTCAGGTGCTTTCAAGTGAAGTAGGTGAAGCTTGACTCTTCAGCCACGAGGACCAGGAGGTGTTGATGACAACCAGGAGCTGGATTTGAGCTGTCCCACAAAGGATGTTGAGTGCTGCAGCATCGGTATCCGGATTGGACCCAACAAGCCTTGGCAACAGTAACCCACGCAAGATGACAAGATTTGCTACGGTGCAGACCAGCAAGGTCTGAGGGACTCACCTTTTGGAGGGGAGTCAGGGCATGTCTGGAGCAACCAGGGAAGCCCTAGAAACAAATTAGATTCCTTTGTGGGGACCCACTAGCCAACAGACTAAGGATCGCGAAGGCACCTTGAGTGCCCACGGAACGCTTGTGGAGTGTAGGCCCACAATCTTCGAGGCAAAAGGTGCTCAGGGCTTGAACTACAAGTAGCCCAATGCACAACTTCAGGAAAGCTCGGGAAGTTGACGCACTAGCAAATATGCAGGATGGCCAGGAGTTCCAGTCCCACGTCTCTCGTGATAGCTACAGGTCTTAGCTTTGCTGGGGACTCGTGTTAGCCTCAGAGATGTCTGGAAGTCCATGTTCTGTGTCGCAGATTTTTCGGGATCCGTCGGGACCGGCAAGATGCTTCTTTGGTGCCTGTTTGAACAGGGGAGTCACTCCTTGACCCCAAAGGAGATTTCTTCCATCTTCCAGTCGATATGGAATGTCGAAGGTCCAAGATTTCTGTATCAGAGTTTCGTCCAGGGTAATCTAAAGTCCTAGGGACTGGGTTCCTATATTTATTGTAAGTTTAGGGGTTGGACTAACTCTAGGGTCCCACCTATGGGAAGACCTGGGGAGGGGGGTTTACACCCCTTCCCCTGTGCTGGCACCTCCCTGGACAGGAAACCTATTGTACAAGCCTCCCCTACCGGAGTTTCATCCAGCAGCAGGAGGTCAGACTCATGTCTGTGGCAGCACCATCCATTTTGTGATGCTGAGGCTCTTTTAAACATTTACCGGGTAAGTAAGTGTGTACATGTCTTCTCCCTCTAGAAGGGTGGAATTCTACCCCTGCCGCCAGAACTGGAGGGGGGGGGGGTAGGATTCCAAAGCGTTTGACACCAAACACAGCCTGTTTTGATAAAGCCATTCCAAAGTTAGCATTAACCGCAAGGATTATAATTAGGGCTCCCGGTTTTATGGTATTTATTTTTTTGCCATTTCCGTCTGTATTTATCCATATTTATTTTTTTGACATTTTTTCTGTATTTATCCACATTTATATTTGCCACAAGCAAAAGAAAATGCTACAGCTAGTATTTTTCCACATTTATTTAAACTGAAAACACAGCGAAAATAAAATGCCTTTCTCCACTTTAAGTTGAATGTATTGAGTAAACTTAGTGGTGCACTACTTCTATAACATACGAGAAATGCATTACATTTGTTAGCATCACAGTATTAATTGATCCAACTTTCGAGTGCCATGCTACATACATTAGCTCCAATTCCCACAGTAAAAACGTCTGCATTTTTCATAGTAATTATTTTTAATGTTACCTTACTGGTGCTTTCATAGCCACAGTTCATTCAGGGCCCCTGTTCTCTTTTAAACTGCTTGACATTGGATTACAAATAAAATCAAACAGACTTGAGCACACCAAGCAAGTACTAAAATCTACAGATCTGGATGTGCCCGCAATGTTGAACCCCCACTGATTTTTAATTGCTGGACATCGAAACTGGCTGACTGGGGAAATCTCCTCTGCTACAATCTACAGGTGCTAAGTGAGTTACTCGCCTCAGACACTCCCTTTGTGGTACACATGTCATGTTCAAGGCAGACGGCCCATTGTCATTCTAAATGTGATAATCACCTGATGTCAGAATGACAATGGGCTGTCCACAGCCTGTGCGAGGGTGGGGAGGGGCTGATGCATCCCATGGAGTTCCTAAGAGAGATGCGAAGTGCGAGCTGGCCCCAAGAACTTTCGAACTCCTGGGGCTTATCACAGGGGAACAGCAGTTTGCTGAAATGCCCAGAAGCCCAGAATTAAAAACAAAGGACAACCATAAAAGGAACGATGCTGCTGAAAACTGGGGAAACAAGTAATTGGAGGTGCATTAGTATGCATTAACAAGCCTCCCCCACCTACTCCCTTAACTCAGACTGTGAGCAGGGACGGCGGCTTCTGCTCTGCAGATCCTCCTCAGCTCAGAAGCCCTCCAAAGTCTGATATTTATTTCGGTTTTCGAAATGCTTTCAGGCCAACTCAGTGATGCGATTCCCCTGCAGAAGGAGCACTATTTTTAGGTCAGTTTGCAAATCGAGACTAAAATGTAATAAAGAAGGAAATATCCTTAATGTGCGCCGAGGTGTGCTTTCTCAATGATTAACACATGCCAGAAGGTGACCTCATCCATGCACAGTTTTACTAGTATTTTACCGTTTTTACATATAAATACAGACAAATGAAAAATAGTTTTCCGTCTGTATTTATATGTAAAAATCCGTTTAAACAAAAAACCGGGAGCCCTAATTATAATGCACTTAAGAGTATATTTATTTATTTATTTATTCAATCTTTATTTCGGCCATATGGCCATAAAAGATATACAACAACAGTAAGACATGTACAACCATGATAAAATCCACAACAATAACAAAACAGCACATGCTATACACTATAAAATCATTCCTGTAAGTTAAAACTACCAGAGTTACATTTTAAAAGATTTGGGATTAACTCGGGGCCTGTGATTTCAGAATGCGAGTGCTGGTATTCCAGACATTGGTGAGGAATTTTGCCAGTACAAACACGGTTAAACTCGAAACATCGGTTTTCAGAATTCTATACATTGGCAGGTACTCCCTACAACCAAAGTTCCTAATAAGTGGCAAAAGCCAGTACTTCCTAGCTTTCATATAGGTTGGGCAAAACAGGGCCACGTGTAGATCACTCTCCTCCGCATAGGAGCATGTCGGACACTGCTTAGAAGGGGACGGGGTTGTCCAGGAGCTGGTAAAAGATCTGAAGGGCAATGTTCCATATCTCCATTGGAGAAACAGCTTCCTGGCCAACACGGGGGACATGGCGTCCAAGACCCTTTCCAGCGTATATGAGTCCTTGCTCAGCATGAATGCAGATGTTAATGATCCCTCCCGCTGGCCGTCCATGGCAGATGATAATTTCTGGTCGTGGTAGACCTTGACCAAAGTTCTGCGTGGGATGTTTAATGAGGCATTTGCAGGGTCGGACCAGAGATCAGGGAACCCCAATGTTGTGCATGATTTTTGGATGTATTTTACCCAGGGGATTTGTGAAGCTTTGGGATGAGTTAGAAGCTCACTCAGTTCCGCCCTATAGGCAGATAGTTCTTCACTACTCCACAGTCTTCGCCAGAAGACTATGGGTCTGAGACCTATTTCATCAGCTATTGGTCTCAGTCCCAGATCCAGCCTCAGAGGAAGGAGCGGGGTGCTGGCCGGAAGTGCAACTATCTGTCTAATGAAATTGTTCTCAGTTGCCGACAGACTACGAGTTGATGTGTGTCCCCACAATTCCGCCCCATACATAGTGGCGCCCCTAGCCTGTGCTTTGTAGATCTGTATGAGCGGTCCCAAAGGCCGGTATGTCGAGCTCTTCATCATCCGCACAATGCCCCCAGTGGTCTGCACTAATTTGAGGTTAGCTCTAGTCTGATGTGGCCCCCATGACATAGTCTCATTCAAGGTTACACCTAGATATTCAAAGGTGGAGACTCTCTCTAGCCTTGACGCTCCCAGTAGTGGGTTCAGGCGCAATTTCTGACTAGGATTCAGGACCATAAATTTCGTTTTTGTGGCGTTAATTTCTAGACCCCTATCTGTACAAAAGGCCACAAAAGAGTCAAGAATCCGCTGAATTCCCATTGGGGTTTTGGACAGGAGCAGGGTGTTGTCTGCAAACATAATTGCAGGCACCCTGCTACCGTTCAATTTTGGGGCATCAGTGTTTTCAGTACCATTCAGGTGGGCGATTACCCCGTTGACAAAGAGGCAGAACAGGGTCGGTGCAAGCACACAGCCCTGCCTAACCCCCCTGTCAACGGGGAATCTGTCCGTCAGTTCCCCAGACTTCCCACACCTCACTCGGGCATAGTTGTTGTGGTGTAATCTCTGTAAGATTATCAAAATGTCCGCGGGTACACCCATCTCTGACAGGACACTCCAAAGTTTACCTCTGGGCACCAAGTCGAAGGCGGCCCTTAGATCCACAAATATTGTGTATAAGCTGCCGCCATCGAATATCGCTGCCCTCCAATAGATCATGTTTAATCTAAAAACCTGGTCCACTGTTGAAACCCCCTTTCTGAATCCTGCCTGATAGGGGCTAAGGGCACCCGTTTCTTCCTCCCACTCCTGCAGTCGATTCAGCAATACCCTACCAAGCAACTTCTGTGGTACATCAATTAGGCTGATTGGTCTATAGTTGGCTGGGAGCAGGGGCGAGCCCTTCTTATATATGGGAACCACCTCTGCCCCCAGCCAAGTGCTTGGAACCTCCATGCCGGTCAAAACTCCGTTAAACAGAACAGCAAGGTAGGGGGCCCAGACGTCGGGTTCCTGCTTGAACAAGTCCCCAGGTAGGCCGTCCAATCCTGGCGCCTTACCCGATGTCAGACCTGCTATTGCTGCCCTAACCTCTCCCACTGTTATTGGTTCCCCCTCATATACTGCCTGGCCACCCCCAGCATCATTCGTGGTTTCTCCCAGCTCAGAGCTATAAAGGTATTGGAAGTGGGTCTGCCATACCCCTGGTGCGATGTTAGGCTCAATAGCTGAGTGGAGATTCCCCGACCCCCCATTCACTACTCTCCAGAACGTCCTGCGGTCTCCTTTCACAAGGGAATTATTTATCTCCTCCCATTGATTCTCCTCCCATTCAGTTTTAGCATGGGCCAGGAGTTTTTTATATACCAGTCTACTTTCTCTTACCTTCTCTCCTCCTTGACCCTCCTTAATATTTCTAAGGAGTTCTTCCTTTGCCTTTTTGCAGGCTTTATTGTACCATGAGGATTTATGTACCTGCCCCCTCTTCGAGTTTTGTACATTGCTAAATAGGATGGGGGCGGCACCCTTTATGAGGTCCTCATGTGCCTGGTGTAATTTACCCATTGTATCTTTATTGCCCACCCCGATGGCTAAGTCTCCTACTCGCTCTAGAATAGGGATTAATCCTGCATACAACTTCGGAAGCTTCTCCTGACTCGAGGCTATGTTTTCCCACCTGATTCTTCTTCTGTTGTTAGCCAGTAGAAGTTCAGGTTTGTTTCCCTCACTCGTAGTTGCAGGGGTTTGAAGGCCAGGGTGGATAAGATCAAGTTCTAAAGCATTGTGATCACTGTCTGACCTTTCAGTCACCCTAAAATCCTTGATAGTGGGCCAGTTCGCTATCTGTACCAAAACGTAATCCAGTCGGGATTCTCTTCCTACTCTATTGTAGGTGGTTCTACTGGGTACGTCTGAGTTGGCACGCCCATTACAGGCTCTAATTCCGTATTTTAGGGTGAGGGCTGTGATCTGCAATGCTACGGGGGTCCATGCCTTTGGGGGAGGGGCTTCTACGGGAGGTACTAACCACCTAGTCTCCTCTTCCGTCGGGAATCCATCTAGAAGGCCTGGCAGCGGCTCAAAATGAGAATTTAGGTCCCCCCCCACTATGTAGGGTAGATCTCCTGATATTTCAGCTAAATAAGCTGAGAGTTCATCAATGGTGGATGACTCCCTGGCAACTCCCACTGGCCTTGAGTAGATGTTAATCAGGACAAGTTTTGCTTGATTCGGCCAGGACAGTAGGACCACAAGAATATCGTCAGATGGCACCAGTAAGCGTTGGGCCTCACACCCTAGATGGGATGCCACCCACGTAGTTAGTCCTCCAGAAGGGCGACCCTTGCCCTCCCACCTACTCGGGATAAAGAATGACTGATATCCCTGGTGTGTGTATTCCTCCCTTGCCCAGGTCTCCTGGAACATACAAACATCCCCAGTCTCAATGTATGCTGTCCAGTCTGGGGTTATCAACTTGTTGGCAAGTCCGGCCACGTTCCACCAGATAAGTCTCAGGTGCTCAGTAGTAGAGGTTGCAGAAGGAGAAGTGTCCGGAGGAGCAACCCCAGATGCCCCCGCGGTTGCTCCACCGGGGACGTTGTCAGCTGTAAATCCAACTACCTCAATGACAGCCCATCGGTCAGTATCCGGGGTCACATAGCTAAGGGCTGGGTTTGAAGACAGTCAATCAACCCCGTCCAACCCACCCAAACAATTAAAACGATTGTAATGAAAAAAGGGAGTGTCCGGCGGTTGGTAAACTGGGCGTGCCACGTGTTCCTTATATCTGTGTCTCCGTTCTACCCTTGTCCAATTGCCTTGTGCTGGCTCGTAGTGCATACGGTTGGGGGGGAAGAAGAAGGAGACTGGCAATGACTGTATAGTGGAGTCCAGCGATCTGTTTGACCCTGAGCAAATATGCAGAACAGTGCCCGGGTCTCGGAAGGACACCATAATGCAATCCCCTACAATTGTTTTCTTTGTCTTCCCCAGCCATGGTACCATTCTGACCATGATGATCTCGTTATTAAACTGGGGCGGTAAGGGTCTGTTCCAATTAAGCCACTTGATGACTTTCTTCTTAAGTGACAGGAAATTTTCATTTTCACCCCTTTCAAGAGGGGGGGCACCCGCCAATACCACCATAAAGTTGTTTGCTTCCGGGGGCAAGTCCGGTCTCCGGGGTCTGGGATCAAGCTTTACCGGCGGAGGGGGTGAAGTACTTAGGTTTGGTAGGGCCCTGTGATTTGTGCCTAGAACTGAACTATGAGAAACTGGAGCTACTATCTGGGGAGGCATAGTATTAGGTATGTTCGATGGAACTGGGACTTGGATGGACATAAGTGGTTGCAAAGAGGCCGCAACAGCAGCACCCTGAATGGGTCCTGCGTTGGGAGGAGGTTTTTGTAGATGGGTGGGGGTCCCTGCAGGAAGATTGGGCCCTGCGGCTTTTGTCTGCTTACTGACCGTGGTACTCAGACTAGTTAGGGTGGCTTCTAGGATTGTGAGCCTGATCTCTACTTTTTTTAAGCTCTCACTGATAGGCAGTAAGAGTGATTTTAGTAGAAATTCAATGTTCCCCAGGGATGTGGCGGGGGGCACTATATTGGGTAGATTGGCCCCTATGTCACTATTGGCAACTGCAGAGGTCATGTTAGTGCCCTTGGGGGAGGCGACCACAGGCACCTTTTGTATAAGCCTGTTTGGAGTGTGTGCCGGTTTATAATTTTTCCCAAAGTCTGAGTGGGGAATTTTGGTCTTTCCCTGGCCCCCCCTCGTCTTTCTTCTGCGCTTATTGGGTGGAGGGCCATGTACCTCCGCCACAACAATTTGCTTGGGCTTGTTTTTCCTAGCTTTAGCTGCCGGGGTGTTTGGGTGACCAAATCGACAGTCATGCTGCTAGCAGTTAGGGGTTGACTGGCCTCCATGGTCCGTTCAGGGAGTATAGCGGGGTTAGGGATAGTATCCCGTAGTAGTAGGGGAACACCCTCTTGGGCAGATAAATCCTGACTACCAAAACAGGGGCTTTCTCCTTGGGAGATAGGGTAGGGAATTATATCGCCAAGAGGTCTGTTTTTCATATTTTCGATGGAGCGGCGGCGGTCTGCCCTACGCTTCTCAAGGGAACTTTCCTTTCCCCCTTCCCCCTTCGCTGATTTGAAGTAATTATCTAGCGTCCCAGTGTTACTACCCCCAGCCCTAGAGGGAGTTTCACTTAGGGCCGGAGATGACATGGCCGGGTCCTAAACACAGTCCAGCTAAGGTAAGGAAGATACAGGCGAAAGAGTGTGGGCCCAGCCCGGCCTCCTTCGGCCCCGGACGGCCACAGACGGTCCCGCCCTTGTCCCGGGCTTCTCCCGGCACCCTCCTGCGCGCTCCCGCGCAGCGGTGTCACTGTACAGTAATAAAGGGGGAGGTGGGGCGGGGGGCGGGGCAGTCAGGGAGAGCGACCCAGGTATTGTGGGTTGACCTCACGCAGGGACTCCTGGAACTTTGAGTCCCTGCGGGTCCGCTCGCAGCCCTGAACTTGCCTTTGTCCAAGCAGAAGTGCAGCGCAGAGCCCCTCCAGACACAGTGCGCCTCTCCCTTCGGCGCGAAGCGGGATCCGCGGAGCGGGTCCGGCGATGAGCTGCCGGTGAGAACAGGAATCCACAGGTGAAGGCAGCAGCCCACAGCAACAAACGGACAGGCGAAGAATCCCACGACGTGGAGAATGAAGGCTGCTTTTAGTGCTAGGGCGGGGGGCGGGGCAGTCAGGGAGAGCGACCCAGGTGTTGTGGGTTGACCTCACGCAGGGACTCCTGGAACTTTGAGTCCCTGCGGGTCCGCTCGCAGCCCTGAACTTGCCTTTGTCCAAGCAGAAGTGCAGCGCAGAGCCCCTCCAGACACAGTGCGCCTCTCCCCTCGGCGCGAAGCGGGATCCGCGGAGCGGGTCCGGCGAGGAGCTGCCGGTGAGAACAGGAATCCACAGGTGAAGGCAGCAGCCCACAGCAACAAACGGACAGGCGAAGAGTAATGAAGAGTATATGGTATGGTTATATCATAGAACAGCTATAAGGAAGGGATTCCGAAAGCTGCAGAGGGGCTCAGCTCATGCTAGGGCACCCTCTCACACAAATCCAAGCACTCAGGATTGTAAAGGCCTGCCATAGGAGTGAATTATAGGTTAATATGTGTCTATATATATATAGGTTGATATAGGTATACTATATCTAAGTAAGGGGTGCTTACACCACCTTACCCAGGCTGCAAGTGCAGACCGGTGGTGCCATTTAGGAAGGCTTCCCAAGGGTGGCATAATACATGCTTCAGCCCATGGTAGGCCTCTGGGGTACCTATGCCTGTGGTAACTAAGGTACTATATACTAGGGACTCACAAGGGTAACCCAGTAACCAATCTGGAGTGTACCTAATGTACATGCAATCAATTTAGAAAGAGAACAGCTAGGCTGTGGTCCTGATTAGCAGTGCCACAGCCAGACTAAAGTCGAAAAACCAGTGAAACACAGCAAAAAGTGGATGTAACCATAGTAAGCCGGATCTACTCTCCTACAGTCGCCCAATACCCAGGGCACCCATGTTTTGCGGCTGCGTTAAACACTGCCACAAGTATTGGTGCCTGTAGGAAGGTGGACACCTGACTATGGTTACCCCAGATTGTTTGCCTTGTGTTTAGCTGGTTTTCGACTTAGTTGGCCTGGTTCCCTGCTAATCAGGGCCCCAGGCTATCTGCTCTCTCCTTAAAATGGACTCCATGCACCCTAGGTGCATAACCAAATTGGTACTGGACACCTTGTCAGCCCCTATATAGTGCACTATAGGTGCCAAGGGCATAGGTGCATCCAAGGCCTACCAGGGGCTGCAGCATAGCTTTTGCCACCCCTGGCTGGTTCTTAAACTGACACAACTGGCTGATCACTCAGCTGGGGCAAGTTGGTGTAGTCACCCCTTGCTTAGATATAGTATACCTATATCTATACCTATATCTGGACACATATAAACCTATAAGTCACTCCTATGGCAGGCCTTATCAATCCTGGAGGCAGAGTGCTTGGTTTTACATGAGATGGTGCTCGAGCATGAGCTAAGCTTGTCTGCAGCTGTCGGGAACAACTCCCTAAGCTGTTCCGGGATAATGCCATACCATATACTCTTAAGTGCATTATAATCCATCGCGGTTATGTGCTAACTTTGGTTTGGCTTTATCAAAACATGTTGTATAAGGTGTCATACGATTTGGAATACTATCTCCTCGACAGTCCTGTCGACGGGGATAGCATTCCACCCTTCTAGAGGGGAAAGACATGTTACTTTACTAAAACGCGGTTAATCCTAACCAGAGCCTCAGCATCACAAAATGGATGCTGCTGCCACCGACACAAGTCTGACCTCCTGCTGCTGACCGAAACTTGGCAGAGGAGGCCTGGACAAAGGGTTACCTGTCGCAGGGAGGTGCTACACCTCCCCAGACAGGAGATAGTGTATTGGGGCAGGGTGGGTTGAAAGAAACTAGACAGTGTCTGGGGTGCACAAGGCTTCCCCTTGCATAATCCGGTCAAACCGGTTCTGGGGCACACCAGCCCCAGCCCCAGCGCGACCCTGGACAAAGGGAAAGGGGTGTAACCACCCCCTTCCTGGGTCCCACCCATAGGAGGGACCTAGCAGGTAATCATGCCCCCAAGATTGGTATAAGAATGAGAGCAGTGCCAACGCACTCAGATTATTCTGACTGAAACGTATGAAACAAAACTCTGGACCCTTCGACATCCTACTCGATGTAGAAGACTGAAGAATCTCCCTTGTGGTCAAGGAGTGACCACCCTGTGCAAACAGGCACCATCCAGCCCCTCGACGTTTGCTTTGTTGCAGTTCCCGCTGGAGCTCGAGCAACAGAGTTCAACAAAATCCAGCGTGCCTGCCTTCTAACAGCCCGATCCACAGTCCCTGCCGAGCTGAGACCCATGGAGGTGACCTGAAGCGTGGGGCCCGCCATCTTGGAAAGACCATGAGGCGCTGACCGTGCAGCTCCCGAGGCACCCTTGAAGCTGTGCATTGGGGTTTGAGAAGCCCCAGCCCTGAGCCTCTCTTGCCCCGAAGCTCACCCCTCTACATTCACCGAGTGCTGCCTGGGGCCCTTCTGCATCTTTTAGCTCAAGGCATTGGTCCGGTCGCTTGCCAGTTGACTAGTGGCCCCAGTACCAACGAACCTTTGAATTTGACTCATGAGTCTGGTTGCTCTAGACTTGCCCTCGCTTCCCTAAAAAGGAGCACCCGCTCTGACCCTCCTGGTCCGAGTAAGAAGCGATCTTCGAATCCTGCATGGGTTGCGCTTGCCAAGGGTTGTTTGCTCCAATCCGGAAGCTGACACCGCCGATAGTGAGAGCCTGCGTGGGACAGCTCGTGATCCACTCCTGGACACCCTCGGTGCCCCAGAGTCCACGTGGCAGCAGAGACATATTCACGACATCGACCTGATTGCGCCCGACATTGCCTGGTTCCTTCCTGGTTCCACCCTGGTCACTGCTGAGTGACCCAGACTCTGTCACCTCTGCTTTCAGATCATCTATATCTTCGATCCACCCTTGGATCACACCGGACACTTCTCTTCTCGACGCCTGCAGCATCTTCATCTTCAGGCACCATCAACCTGCGTGACGAAACCCGACACTACGTCGCACCCGTGCAGCCGCTTCCTGTGGGTGAGGTAACTCAGCAACGCCCGTGCTCCTATACTGGTACACACCTCTAGTATATGTGTCTAACCTTCTAGGTTAAGCGGAAGTCTCCTTTTACAGTAACTTTGTAACTTTTACGCACCATCGACTTTACATTGGTGCATGCCTTTGCTTTAAGCGCTGCACCCGAATCCCGCGGGCTTTTCCCGACTTCAGCATTGCTAGTCCCGACTGCTCCCAGCGATTCCCCAGGCCCTAGGCCTGACCACTGTTCGATTAGGGATACTTATACCACTTTTTTAATATATGGTTTGCGTGGCCCCCCGGCCTCATCCATAATTGTGCAACTTCTATATGTTTAACTGTGCTTTTGTTTAAACGCTTGTGCTTCTAGAATCATAAAGAGTATAGAGGATTATTCTAGTAATAAATACATATATTTTTTATAATATATAACTTGTGTGGTGTCCTTTCATTTGATATTACAGGATTGTGATTGGTAAAACAGCTCGCTTAACACGACCTCTTGAGTTAAGTCTTTAAGGCTGCTTAGTCCATGCTACCATTAGGATAGCTTGTCTAATAAGATTGACTTACAATCAGACACCATAATGGTTTGTTTGGACTGATACAAGGTGCCCCCAGAATTGGAGACATCATATATCAAGCCAACTTCTCACATTGGGGCGCAGCAGTGCGGATTTGAGCTTGCCATTGTTTTACCATTGCAATCTTTTTATCAAATTGAAAGATACCTTAGGTACATATAAACAAAGCTTAGCATATGTAAGTTCTACTGAACTTAGTAGTTGTAGATCAAAGGGCTTAGCACACCCGGCCTACAACTCACTAGCAAGGTACAGTAGGAAAACACTTATTGTAGGTAAGTGCACCACTTACACCTCACTAGCAGTCATGGCTGGCACAGAAGGAGCTTCAAGCTCTTCACCTGTGTTGGTTGACATTACCAAGGCACCTTCCAGCTATGACACCCTCAGCCACAAGGACTTGAGTGCCCTGTGCACTTCAAGGGGGCTGAGACAGGGTCACAACCCTACCATTCCCATCCTGATAGCCATCCTGGAGAAGGATGATCTTGAGAAAGCTAGTACAGCTCCCTTAGGGTCAGGAGATGGAGTGAACCCCCCAGAGAATGAGAACACCTCCCCAGACTTAGAAGATGAGGAGGTAGACCCTGAATCAGAAGAGGAAGAGTCAGATCAGGATCGGAGGGGTAACCAGGTACATGTGGGGAGGCTTAGCCAAACCAACTTGTACCTACTTGGAAATGTAGAGGGCCAGCACCTCCCCAGAGTACAACGCAGAATTGTTCCAGGCAATAGAAGATTGAGATCTCCCTCCAGGGACTCTCACATTTCTAGTGCCTCAAGGGAATCTCAAAGGGGAATTACTTCCCCCCAGAGAAGAGAGCATAAGGTCAGAATGAGGGCTGTCCAACTTCAGATAGAGAGGGAAGAGGTAGCCTTGGCCCAAGCTAAACTTGCTTTGGCAAGGGAACAAAAGTTGAGTGGATTAGATTCCACTGGTGGCAGCATAATTCCTAGAGAGAAAGACAGGTCCTATGATACTAGAAACCTGACAAAGATTGTGCCCCCTACAAGGAAGGGGATGACATCCACAAATGGATGACTGCTCTGGAGAAAGCCTGCATGGTACAGCAGGTTCCCCAAGATCAGTGGGCTGCAATTTTATGGTACTCCTTTTCTGAGAAAGGGAGAGATAAGCTCCTCACAGTTAGACCTGAGGATGCTACAAATGACACTGTCCTGAAGAGTGCTCTAATAGATGGGTTTGGCCTAACCACTGAACAATTCAGGTTAAAGTTCAGAGATACCCAGAAGACACAGACCCAGGACTGGACTGATTTTGTAGATTGTGCTACTAAGGCTCTGGAAGGTTGGCTACATGGCAGCAAAGTACATGACTTTACAGGATTGTATAATTTGATTATGAGGGAGCAGATCCTAAGTAATTGTCAGAACCAGCTTTTACACCAGTACCCGGTGGACTCAGATCTGACCTCTCCACAAGAATCGGGTAAGAGGGCAGACAAATGGGTCAGAACCAGGATTAGGCCTAAGAATCAGGGCAATGACCAGAAGAAGGAGTCTACCAAACCTCAAGATAAGGGTGGGGATAAATCTAAAGAGAAGACTTCCCCAGGGCCCCAAAACTCCAAGGATGGCGGTGGGTCCCAAGACACTTCATCTACTCAGAAAAAGCCATACTGCCATGCCTGTAAACAGACTGGCCATTGGAAATCAGACAGCTATTGTCCAAAGAATGGCAATAAAGAAAATATTCCTCTAAAAAAAGCTCCAACACCTCCTGTCACTGCCAGCAGTGGTCCCCCAGGTGGTGGGAGCACCCCCAAGAATTTGGCTGGGTTTACTTTTGGAGCACAGGTGGATTCTGGCCTAACCAGGTCCCCTAACTTAGCTACTCTTGTTTGTGATAATGGCATGGGGTTTGCCAACTTCACTGCTTGCCCAAACACTTTGAGCAAGTACAGACAGGAGCCCCTCATCAATGGTTTGGAAGTTGAGGCCTTTAGAGACACAGGGGCTAGCATCACCATGGTGGCTGAATGTATAGTCCCCTCAAGGCAACTTTTACCTGGTGCCACATACCAGGTGACAAACATTGATGGAATAGAAACCAATCATCCCATGGCAGAAGTAAATCTTAGCTGGGGAAGTGTCCCTGGCCCAAAGAGAGTGGCAGTGTCAGCAAACTTGCCTGTAGATTGCCTACTTGGTAATGATTTGGAAATCTCAGCCTGGGCTGGGGTTGAACAGGAAATCCATTCTAGAATGGTAAATGTCCATGGAAAGGTTAGTGGGGCTGTGATGGCTACAGCCCCAATCCAAGATGTCCTTCCTGAAAAGGTTGGTAGGGCTGAGCAAACCTCAGCCCCATCTTTAGCAGAAGCCCGTCCTGAACAAGTTAGTAGAGCTGTTATGATAACAGCCCATAGCCAAACTGAGTCTCCTCCTGAAAAGGTTGGTGGGGATGTGATGGCCACAGCCAAAACTCAAACTGATTCCTGTGTTGTGAAGCCTGAAATGATGGATCACTCCACACAAACAGAGAGCACTGAGGAGGAAGAGAAATCTCCCTCCCACCAGACATTAGGACGGGATCAGCCTCCTCAGGGAACTGATCTTACCCCTGATGAAGGAACTGTCCCAGAGGTTGTTGGGCCTGGCCTGACAGAGCCCCTGATGGCAGAGGACCCTTCTCAGGTGGGACCCAGTCTGGAGCAGGTAACCTGCCCCTCTCTGCCTTGCCTTAGTCAGCCCAGGGCTGCAGAGGACAAGAAGGACAGTGAGCCCCAGAGGGCCCCCTGTCAAATAAAGCACCCCCATCAGCAGATTAGGGGCACCAACGCTAGCAGCCCTGGTGAAAACTTTAAAAACTCCTGAGGGATCCCCCTTAAAAGTAGTTAGGGACCTCCCACAGATGGATTCTGTTGAGCACAGCCAAACCTGGGACCCCAAGGGCCCAAACCCGAACTGTCCCTCCAGTAAGCCAACAAAAGGGACCCAGCCTCCAGCTTTAGGTAGCCCGAGGTTGACCCTGAGAGCCGAGTGCAACTCAGTTGAAGAATGAAAGGCACATGGTGGAAGATAATTTGAGGAAGCTGAGCCCTAAATTAGTGGAGCCTCACTTCAATACTCCACATCAACACCAGCCTTTTACTTTGCCAAAACACACCCAACGTAGTGAAACCCCTCATGGTGGAGACCCTCTAATACCCCAAGGTTGAGGGATTGCTTAGTGGACCATGAGACAGGGGGTAACCATGCAAGTGCAGGTATTTCCTTATATGGCCACTCAGGCAATATAGGCTTACCTGGTCAAGAATGAATGAATGAAAAACAATTTGTAGTGCGCGACTAAAACCCGAAGGCATCAAGGCGCCTACCAAAACAGATCAGAAAAAAAATAAGGCAAAGCACAACTACAAATATGTCCGCACAAAAAGACGAGTTTTCAGGGCATTTCTAAATAACTGAAGGGTGGGAAGAGACCTTAGTTCCAGTGGGAGGGCGTTCCACCACTTAGGTGCCAGGATGGAAAAGGCTTTACCACCCCATTTGGTTCTCCGAATGCGAGGGACTGATAAAAGGAGTCTGTTAGAGGAACGCAGGTTCCTAGAGGGACTATAACGGGACAAAATGGATCCAATTCCAGTAGGGCTACTTTTTGCTAAGGCCCTGTAGGTCATGCACATGGTCTTAAAAAGAATACGGTCCTCTATAGGAAGCCAGTGAAGCAGTTTTCTGACAGAGGTAGCCGAAGTGCGCCAGGGTAGATCCAGAACAAACCTGGCCGCTGCGTTCTGGGCCACCTGCAAGCGCTGCAGCAGACTTTTATTCAGTCCCGCATACAGCGCATTGCAGTAGTCCAGCCGAGAGCCGATGAGGGCAACAGCAGGTTATTTCCTTGCCTGCTGTGAAAGATAATGCCTAATCTTCCTCAGTATATGAATGATACCCCAACAGGTAGATACAGTTCTGTTAACCTGTTGACACATACTGAGGGTGGAATCGATCACGACCCCAAGATTTTTGGCAGAAGGGGCAGGAACAGGACAAGCTCCCAATGAGTCTGGCCACCAATCGGCTGACCATACCTCCTCCTTTCCTCCAAACACCATCACCTCCGTCTTCTCCCCCTTCAGTTCCAATGAATTATAGATCATCCATTGCCCGACTGCCTCCATACAAGATCTAAAATTGGAGGCAGTCGAGGTAACTGACTGGAAGAGAGAGACGAGGATCTGCGTGTCATCCGCATAGGAGACTACCTCCATCCCAAAAGATCTAATCAGTCTGGCAAGTGGGGTCACATATACGTTAAAAAGGGTTGGGCTTATCGCCGACCCCTGAGGGACCCCACATTGCACGAACAGGGATGGAGATAGGAATTTACCCAGCTTCACTCTTTGCTCTCGTTGATCGAGGAAAGAGGTGAGTAGCCCCAAAGCCGCCCCCTGGACCCCGATCTCCCTCAGGCGAGATGTTAAAAGTGAGGGAGAAAGGATGTCGAAGGCAGCCGTAAGGTCTAGAAGAATCAGGAGGGAGGTCTGTCCCCCATCAACTCGCGTGCGGATATTATCCAGCACTATGGTGAGGGCCGACTCGGTGCTATGTTCCCTCCTGAAGCCATGCTGGGAGTGGTCCAGACAGCCCAAGCTTTCCACGAAGGCAGCAATATGTTTATTCAAGTGTGTTTCTAACATCTTCGCAGGAGCCGGGAGCAGTGAGATGGGGCAGAAGTTCTTTAATACCCCAGGGTCAAGAGAAGGTTTCTTGAGTAAAGGTTTAACTACCGCATTTTTCCATTGAGGAGGAAAAATACCATCCCTCATGGCCCTGTTCATGATGTCAACAAGAGGGGGCAGGAGGGATTCTCTACACTGCTTAAGGATCTTGAGCGGACAAGCATCTAGAGGGGAGCCGGATTTGGTTTTGATAAGGAGAATCTCTAAATCCTGTAAGGAGAGAGGGGGGAAGGATTCCAAACATCCTGGCGAGAGTTTCTCCAAAAGAACAGGATCCAAATCCACAGGGACTGGGGGCTCACTGGTAAGAGATCTCTGCAACTCCAAGGCGGAATAAATATCCGAGATTTTTGTCTGGAAAAAGGAGGCTATACTATTACAGAGCTCCTGCGAGGCAATGACAGGATCCGTGGTCTGGAGGGTTATAAGGGAATCCACTATCCTAAAAAGCTCTTTTGGAGAGGAGAGTGAGGTGGTGAGGGCCGTGAAATATTCTTGTTTAACCCCTATTACTTCCATCTTATATTTCCTTATCAAGATCTTGTGGGCAGCCTTGTCCCTTAGATCCTAGCTAGTGTGCCTTAGACGCTCCCGTCTCCTAACTTCCTGTCTAAGGAGTCTTAGATGCTCCGAGAACCACGGGGCTAGTGGCCTTTTCCTAGCTGAATAACGCAACCGAATGGGAGCCAGTTCTTCCAGTGCCTCGGTAACGTTCTTTTCGTTCTGTAAGACCGCCAACTGGACGCTGTCCTCCTGGGATATGGACAGACTAGATGTCCAGGGGACGAAGGAACTTTTCGGGATATTCTTAAAATTCCTGCGTAATTCCATTTTACTCGAAATTTTTTCAGTCCTATCAAAGGTCGGACAGGACACATCGAATGGAACGGCCAAGTGATCTGACCATGAGAGGAAAAAGGGGTCTTTTACGGTCAGCCTCTCATCATTAGAAAAGATCCCGTCGAGCGTATGACCCGCTCGATGGCTAGCCCCTCTCACCAATTGAGTAAGTCCACATGCTGACATAACATCCAGCAAGGAGAGAGTATCATGAAATCTCCCAGAACAGTTAGGTTTTCGCGACCAAAATAAGGTTCCAGGACATGGAGCAACTGTTTATTTATTTATTTATTTTAGAAGTTTGTAAAGCGCGCGGCTACCTCCGGCGGAGGTGTCCCGGCGCTAAGATTACCTGAGTGTCCCCAGAGAGAGTAACCAGATTCAAATCCAACTGAGAAGAATAAGAGATGCTGAAGAACTATTACCGTTTAGTAAACAACCAGGTTTTAAGTTTGCGTCGAAAGACTGGCTCGGATTCAGTGAACCTGAGGTCAAGAGGTAGGCTGTTCCAGAGCTTGGCAGCTGTTGTCCAAAATCCGCTCCAGGGCCTGGTGGACGATAGACCAGGATCCCATTAAATGAGGTCTTGTGGACGCCTGTTAAAGAAAAATACAAGGCTTGGAAAATGTCCTTGGGATCAGAGACTGGTATAGTGTGGCAGTGGAAGCTGTCCTTATAAAGAATCGCTAACCCTCCTCCTACACGGCCCATTCTGTCTGCCGGGCCAGGCAGTACCCTTCAGTGACTGCTTCAACAAGGTCTGGACCAGAGGAGTCCTTTGCGCAAGTTTCCGTAACAAAGACCCACGAAGGTTTCCTGTCGAGTACAAGCTCCTTGAAAGCAATATTGTTTTTAATCAACGAGCGAGCATTGATGAGAATGCAATCTTCTCTCAGCGCGCTGACTCCTGAGTCAATATGGTGTTCTAGTATATGAGTAGGTGGAGGAAAGCCAGAGCCCCCTGGGCCTGCCGAAGAGCATCCACAGTGTAGAGATACCAAAAAATCATCCGGGGAACTTTTGTGAGAACACGAATGTCCAGGAGGTTTAAGCCTAAACAACTCCTGTAACGAATACCTAAAGGACGGAGGGTCAGCCTCAACATAACCAGACGTCCGGCCGTCCCGCCCGTCCTCAGCGCGGACGGACGCAGGCGGGCTGGGCTCTGGCATGACTCCGGCGTCACTGCGGCGCACACACAGCGCGCACACGCTGCGCGCCATGATGTCTGATTCAAATAGGGCTCTAGCGAGTCCACCTGACTGCTAGAGCGCGGAGTAGTGCAACGCTTCCCTAACACCCACCCAAGATGGCGCCCACCAATTCCAGAGCGCGAGGGTCAGGGCCGCCCAAATAGCGGTGAGGGCACAATTACAGTGCGGCAATGCGGGCGGTGAATAAGAACAGGGAAGAACTGTGAGCTAAAGTAAAACCAAATTAACAGACAAAACGGGTAAGTTAAAAACGCTAATGCGTCTTGATGCGAGCGCAATGCGCAATTGTGAAGAGCCTGAAAATACGATCCTACCTCAAGCCTTGCTTTAAAGAGAATGCCAGGAACTGCCTCTAGCCAGTCCACCTGATTGCTAGAGCGCGGAGTAGTGCAACGCTTCCCTAACACCCACCCAAGATGGCGCCCACCAATTCCAGAGCGCGAGGGTCAGGGCCGCCCAAATAGCGGTGAGGGCACAATTACAGTGCGGCAATGCGGGCGGTGAATAAGAACAGGGGAAAACTGTGAGCTAAAGTAAAACCAAATTAACAGACAAAACGGGTAAGTTAAAAACGCTAATGTGTCTTGATGCGAGCGAAATGCGCAATTGTGAAGAGCCTGAAAATACGATCCTACCTCAAGCCTTGCTTTAAAGAGAATGCCAGGAACTGCCTCTAGCCAGTCCACCTGACTGCTAGAGCGCGGAGTAGTGCAACGCTTCCCTAACACCCACCCAAGATGGCGCCCACCAATTCCAGAGCGCGAGGGTCAGGGCCGCCCAAATAGCGGTGAGGGCACAATTACAGTGCGGCAATGCGGGCAGGGGAATAAGAACAGGGGAGAACTGTGAGCTAAAGTAAAACCAAATTAACAGACAAAACGGGTAAGTTAAAAACGCTAATGCGTCTTGATGTGAGCGCAATGCGCAATTGTGAAGAGCCTGAAAATACAATCCTACCTCAAGCCTTGCTTTAAAGAGAATGCCAAGAACTGCCTCTAGCCAGTCCACCTGACTGCTAGAGCGCGGAGTAGTGCAACGCTTCCCTAACACCCACCCAAGATGGCGCCCACCAATTCCAGAGCGCGAGGGTCAGGGCCGCCCAAATAGCGGTGAGGGCACAATTACAGTGCGGCAATGCGGGCGGTGAATAAGAACAGGGAAGAACTGTGAGCTAAAGTAAAACAAAATTAACAGACAAAAAGTCAAGGATAGCCTTATCTCCTTTCATTTGGGGGGGTGGTTGTGTAGGAAGGTGGACACCTGACTATGGTTACCCCAGATTTTTTGCCTTGTGTTTAGCTGGTTTTCAACTTAGTTGGCCTGGTTCCCTGCTAATCAGGGCCCCAGGCTATCTGCTCTCTCCTTAAAATGGACTCCATGCACCCTAGGTGCATAACCAAATTGGTACTGGACACCTTGTCAGCCCCTATATAGTGCACTATAGGTGCAAAGGGCATAGGTGCATCCAAGGCCTACCAGGGGCTGCAGCATAGCTTTTGCCACCCCTGGCTGGTTCTTAAATTGACACAACTGGCTGATCACTCAGCTGGGGCAAGTTGGTGTAGTCACCCCATGCTTAGATATAGTATACCTATATCTTAACCTATATCTGGACACATATAAACCTATAAGTCACTCCTATGGCAGGCCTTATCAATCCTGGAGACAGAGTGGGCTCTTCTGCACCTTTTGGCTCAACGCGTTGGTCCGGTCGTTTGCCCGTTGGCTAGTGGCCCCAGTACCGACGAACCTTTGAATTTGACTCATGAGTCTAGTTGCTCCAGACTTGCCCTCGCTCCCCTAAAAAGGAGCACCCGCTCTGACCCTCCTGGTCCGAGTAAGAAGCGATCTTCGAATCCTGCGTGGGTTGCGCTTGCCAAGGGTTGTTTGCTCCAATCTGGAAGCCGCAAACAAAACAGGTGATGGACAGAATGTGGATCAATGTCACACATTCACCCCAGTCCAAAGATCTGGGCCCAAATCCATCGTTTTTTTGCACTCCACACCACCCTGGGTTAGACAATGGCAATATGCAAATCAGCTCTGACCCTGTGCCCCATGGGAACAGTCCAGTCCGAACTACAAAAGCCATGTCCTTCCCAGAACGGAATCAAGCATCCGAGGACCGGACCGGTTTCGAGGTAACACCTCTCATCAGCCCGGCTAGCTTGACTCCAGTGGTGTGGAGTCCCTGGGACCCACGTCTGAGCATCCCCAGCGCACTTAGGGCGGAAATTTCAAACAAAACAGGTGATGGACAGAATGTGGATCAATGTCACACATTCACCCCAGTCCGAAGATCTGGGCCCAAATCCATCGTTTTTTTGCACTCCACACCACCCTGGGTTAGACAATGGCGATATGCAAATCAGCTCTGACCCTGTGGCCCATGGGAACAGTCCAGTCCGAACTACAAAAGCCATGTCCTTCCCAGAACGGAATCAAGCATCCGAGGACCGGACCGGTTTCGAGGTAACACCTCGAGTACGATGGATTTGGGCCCAGATCTTCGGACTGGGGTGAGTGTGTGACATTGATCCACATTCGGTCCATCACCTGTTGTGTTTGCATATTCCGCCCTAAGTGCGCTGGGGATGCCCAGACGTGGGTCCCAGGCACTCCACACCACTGGAGTCAAGCTAGCCGGGCTGATGAGAGGTGTTACCTCGAAACTGGTCCGGTTCTCGGATGCTTGATTCCGTTCTGGGAAGGACATGGCTTTTGTAGTTCGGACTGGACTGTTCCCATGGGGCACAGGGTCAGAGCTGATTTGCATATCGCCATTGTCTAACCCAGGGTGGTGTGGAGTGCAAAAAAACGATGGATTTGGGCCCAGATCTTCGGACTGGGGTGAGTGTGTGACATTGATCCACATTCAGTCCATCACCTGTTGTGTTTGCATATTCCGCCGTAAGTGCGCTGGGGATGCCCAGACGTGGGTCCCAGGCACTCCACACCACTGGAGTCAAGCTAGCCGGGCTGATGAGAGGTGTTACCTCGAAACCGGTCTGGTCCTCGGATGCTTGATTCCGTTCTGGGAAGGACATGGCTTTTGTAGTTCGGACTGGACTGTTCCCATGGGGCACAGGGTCAGAGCTGATTTGCATATCGCCATTGTCTAACCCAGGGTGGTGTGGAGTGCAAAAAAACGATGGATTTGGGCCCAGATCTTCAGACTGGGGTGAGTGTGTGACATTGATCCACATTCGGTCCATCACCTGTTGTGTTTGCATATTCCGCCCTAAGTGCGCTGGGGATGCCCAGACGTGGGTCCCAGGCACTCCACACCACTGGAGTCAAGCTAGCCGGGCTGATGAGAGGTGTTACCTCGAAACCGGTCCGGTCCTCGGATGCTTGATTCCGTTCTGGGAAGGACATGGCTTTTGTAGTTCGGACTGGACTGTTCCCATGGGGCACAGGGTCAGAGCTGATTTGCATATCACCATTGTCTAACCCAGGGTGGTGTGGAGTGCAAAAAAACGATGGATTTGGGCCCAGATCTTCGGACTGGGGTGAGTGTGTGACATTGATCCACATTCGGTCCATCACCTGTTGTGTTTGCATATTCCGCCCTAAGTGCGCTGGGGATGCCCAGACGTGGGTCCCAGGCACTCCACACCACTGGAGTCAAGCTAGCCGGGCTGATGAGAGGTGTTACCTCGAAACCGGTCCGGTCCTCGGATGCTTGATTCCGTTCTGGGAAGGACATGGCTTTTGTAGTTCGGACTGGACTGTTCCCATGGGGCACAGGGTCAGAGCTGATTTGCATATCGCCATTGTCTAACCCAGGGTGGTGTGGAGTGCAAAAAAACAATGGATTTGGGCCCAGATCTTCGGACTGGGGTGAGTGTGTGACATTGATCCACATTCGGTCCATCACCTGTTGTGTTTGCATATTCCGCCCTAAGTGCACTGGGGATGCCCAGACGTGGGTCCCAGGCACTCCACACCACTGGAGTCAAGCTAGCCGGGCTGATGAGAGGTGTTACCTCGAAACCGGTCCGGTCCTCGGATGCTTGATTCCGTTCTGGGAAGGACATGGCTTTTGTAGTTCGGACTGGACTGTTCCCATGGGGCACAGGGTCAGAGCTGATTTGCATATCGCCATTGTCTAACCCAGGGTGGTGTGGAGTGCAAAAAAACGATGGATTTGGGCCCAGATCTTCGGACTGGGGTGAGTGTGTGACATTGATCCACATTCGGTCCATCACCTGTTGTGTTTGTATATTCCGCCCTAAGCGCGCTGGGGATGCCCAGACGTGGGTCCCAGGCACTCCACACCACTGGAGTCAAGCTAGCCGGGCTGATGAGAGGTGTTACCTCGAAACCGGTCCGGTCCTCGGATGCTTGATTCCGTTCTGGGAAGGACATGGCTTTTGTAGTTCGGACTGGACTGTTCCCATGGGGCACAGGGTCAGAGCTGATTTGCATATCGCCATTGTCTAACCCAGGGTGGTGTGGAGTGCAAATAAACGATGGATTTGGGCCCAGATCTTCGGACTGGGGTGAGTGTGTGACATTGATCCGCATTCGGTCCATCACCTGTTGTGTTTGCCAATCTGGAAGCCGACACAGCCGACAGCGAGAGCCTACGTGGGACAGCTCGTGATCCACTCCTGGACATCCTCGGTGCCCCAGAGTCCACGTGGCAGCGGAGAAAAGCTTCACGACATCAACCTGATTGCGCCCGACATTGCCTGGTTCCTTCCTGGTTCCACCCTGGTCACTGCTGAGTGACCCAGACTCTGTCCCCTCTGCTTTCAGATCATCTATATCTTTGATCCACCCTTGGATCACACTGGACTCTACTCTTCTCGACGCCTGCAGCATCTTCATTTTCAGGCGCGATCAACCTGCGTGACGAAACCCGACACTACTTCGCACTCGTGCACCCGCTTCCTGTGGGTGAGGTAACTCAGCAACGCAGGTGCTCCTGTACTGGTACACACCTCTAGTATATGTGTCTAAAGTTTTGTCCTTCTAGGTTAAGCGGAAGTCTCCTTTTACAGTAACTTTGTAACTTTTACGCACCATTGACTTTACAATGGTGCATGCCTGTGCTTTAAGCGCTGCACCCGAATCCCGCGGGCTTTTCCCGACTTCAGCATTGCTAGTCCCGACTGCTCCCAGCGATTCCCCAGGCCCTAGGCCTGACCACTGTTCGATTAGTGATACTTATACCACTTTTTTAATATATGGTTTGCGTGGCCCCCCGGCCTCATCCATAATTGTGCAACTTCTATATGTTTAACTGTGCTTTTGTTTAAACGCTTGTGCTTCTAGACTCATAAAGAGTATAGAGGATTATTCTAGTAATAAATATATATATTTTTATAATATATAACTTGTGTGGTGTCCTTTCATTTGATATTCCAGGATTGTGATTGGTAAAACAGCTCGCTTAACACGACCTCTTGAGTTAAGCCTTTAAGGCTGCTTAGTCCATGCTACCATTAGGATAGCTTGTCTAATAAGGTTGACTTACAACCAGACACCACAAGGGATTGTTTGGACTGATACAAGGTGCCCCCAGAATTGGAGACATCATATATCAATCCAACTTCTCACAATGCCCAAAATGAAGGGTCAGACTTAAATAGGTTCGGGGGAATATCGTCCGGGCCCGGGGCTTTATTGCTAGTTAAGCCTAAAATGCCTTCTACCACCTCACCAAATTCAAAATTCACTGCAGGGGCATTCATTTCACGGCCGACCTGTGGGAGGAGCTCCATTGGGCTCTCAAACATTAATTTAAAATGAAGCACCCATTACTCCTCCATTACATGGGAATCAGGGGCCCTCACACTATCCTGATCAAAAAGTCGTCCGTTGCTTTGAGCGTTCCCGTTGATGCTACTCCACTGATCTGGACTGACAATGGTCCCTGCAGAAACCCATATAGAGGGTTGTTATCACTGAATACGCTGTCCTCAATGTTAAAACCGCTAAATAATGCGTGTTAAGAGAAGAAAATTAAAATATAATCAATAAATGACCCCCTACCTCTCCCATTGAAGGTGGGTACAGGGAAAGTCCGAAGTGGGTAAGAGATGGTCATGGTGCACATCATGTCCATATCACTCATCAGGTTATTAAATGCCTCCCGGTGTGTGGAATGTTCAGAATGAAACCCCTGAAGGCGCGGGCAACCCAGCTTGGAAACTCCGGTGAGCATGGGGTTTCCGCAAGGGTGGATATTGAAATCCCCAGAGACCATTAAATTATAAAGAATGGAGCTGTAAGAGTGATAAATAAGAGTGCCCAAGGTAGCGATGTTACTCACACCGGATGGGCAAGTCGCAGAATTATAAAAATAATAAATCCCCAACTTTCGTCTCCCCTATTTAAAATCAATGGCAATATACCTGGGCTAGGGATGACCTGAATCAGACAATCAACTGTCAGGGAGATATAAGTTACTAATCCTCCCATGGGCCTACCCCCAGCTGAGGGGATGGCTGGCACAAAAAAAGCCCTGTAACCCTCCAGGAATAAATCATATTCCACTGACCAGGTTTCTTGGTGGTTAATCACAAGGAATTGCCTCACGAATTTTAGCCAAAGCTGATCCTTGAATTTGCTTGCTAACCCTGCAATATTCCAAGAAATGTATATATTTTTTTTTTCTATGGGAGCACCTGGGTTCTCATTCTCTACCTTTTGTGGTTGCTGAAGATTTAGATCAAGGTCGGACCCTCTCTCAAATCGTTTCTCATGTCATTGCCTAGTCAATCACAGCCCTCCATCCCAGTTAGTGATGAAAATCTATTATGCAGGTTTATCATGGAACCTACATCTTGCTGTTCAACAAATAGAGTTGGGGGATGGACCGCGGGTGTTAACTGTTATATATGCACGGGATTCGATCCTTTGGACCACCCACCTTGGACAACTGCCATTTTAACATTGCAGGGTCTCTCTCTAAGTTGATCGGGTTTATATAAGTAGTCTAGTGGGAGTGCCCTGATTATTGATCCTGGCTTACTAGAGGCTCGGTGTACGACCCCAAAAATATCCTACCCGCTGTATGAGGATTGTCAAAATTAATAATAATACAGTCACCCATGCCTGTTTTGCTGAGGCTCCCTATACAGTTAACCCTGCGGACCATGATGATAATTTTGGCCACTCTAGCCCCCAGGGCGGCATTAATTGAGAGCAAATGAATTATTTTATTTTTAAGCTGTCCATAGTCCTCACTAACCCCCCCTTCCCCCCGGGGAGAGATGGAACATTCCCCAGAACCACTACATAGGGGGTAGATTCAGGGGGAAGATATATTACTGGTAAACTCTGGAACTGCACTACGCTATTCTCAAGTTTCCTGTCCCTGGCTTGATGGTGGATGCCGGGGACACTACCGGGGCAGCTACCACTGCTACAGACTGGTGTGTCCCTGCTAAAACCAACTGCGGCAATCCTGTCATCATACCCCGCAGAAGCTTCAGATAGCTTTGGCGGATGAATTGGGGGGGGACCACAGAAGTTGGCCGACTAATCGATTGAATGGTCCAAGACCCAGGTACCCTTGCATTGTTCTGACCAGGGTCAGCACTTAGATCTCCTAAAAGGTTTGGTGTGGCTTTACTGGTATGGAGAGCTATGGAATCCTCAATTCGGGTCAGCCTCTCAATAATAGGGCCTAGTTTTGCATCCAGTAAGTTGGATAAAGAAGCCTGTAGTGTCACTAACGCCCTGGAGAAATCCAGGGTTGAGGGATTTATAGGGGGAACTGCATTGGGTACAGAAGGTTTAACACCCAGGGCAGGTTTAATTTTTTTTTATTGTCCCCCTATAGATTGAGTTTTTCTTTTGGTGCCACCCCCTGACTGCAGAGCTCCTTTCAATATCTGGGCTACCTTTTCTCTCTGTAAAGCAGAGGGTAGTTTCTCTGTATTGCTAGGTAAACTGGCATCAGCTAAAAGGGTCCCTTCCCCCACCTCCTTTGTTACTTATTACAATGATAGGTGATAATGGAGCCACCAAAGGGGGATCATCAGCGTAAGTAGGTGACAGGTTAGAAGTCCCAGCATCATACTCAGAATCCATGCTTGTACCTATGCGTAAGCTCACAGTAGACATGGAGCAATGACCCCGGGTAGCAGGACCAACAATCGCTTCAGTAAATTCGGACTCTGTAAAAAAAACAGGTGCCGAATGTTATTTGGAGACTTCGAAGGGCACCTGTTTACCAGCTTGATTTTCTTGTCCAACACTGCTGCCTGGTTTGTGGCCTGTTGCCGCACACCCAAAAGAGAAGGGCACTTCTTCTGCTCTGCACAAACTTCCTCCCTGGAGGGTCCTATTTCTTGCTGCCAATGGATCAGCTGAGGCAGGCCCCCTAGTTCAGGAATGTGCTCCCCTGTAGGTTCCAGGGCATCCCCCTCAAGGTCTGACTCCTCTTGGATCGGGGGAACAATGGTGGCTGGTTTCCCACGCCCCCTACCTCTTCTCTTTAAGGCAGGTCCCTGGGCCATACTTTCAGGCTCCAGGATCTCTTGAACACCCCTACTGGCCCCCACTGCCTAGTGGTCTCAAACACCCACTCAGGCAGACCCAACATCTCCAAATGAGCCTTCTTCTCCATCCTAGCCCAAGGGCGCTCTCTAAATCATTGCCCAACAGATAATCAACAGGCATGGCTGGCCTCACAGCTACTTGGAGAGTACAGAAGACCCCCCCTCCACTCAAAGGGAACCTGAGCCACCTTACAGTGTTGTCAGCGGCAACAACTGGGAAGAATGCATTGAGGACCACCTGCTCTTCATACACCAAGTGACACTTGACAGCTGTCACACTGGCTCTGGTGTCTCTAAGTGCCTCCACTCTATGGCCATTTATGGTCACCCACTGCCTGTACTTTTTAGTTTTATCAGGCAGCAGAGACTTAGGGACCATATCAAAGTCTCCTAATGAAACAAGGGATATTTCTGTGGGACCCCACCCGCCTTGGGCACCCATCTCTTTCCCACCCAGGGCTACACCGGCCATCTGATGGGGTGGGCACGAGGTGGCACATACTGACCCTTTTGGGGATACTGGGGATCATACCAACGGTGTCCCACCTGCTTAAACTGGAAGCAAGTAGCTGGCTCCCTTTTAACAGGTTTACCTGTCGGAGGCTCTGACTTCTCAGGGGGAGGCTGGGAACCCTTCTCTTGGTTCCTTTGGGAATTACTTTGGGGCCCTTTCTTGAACTCCCTCTGTTTACCCTTGTCCCCCCCACTCTTCTGCTGGGGACCCTGCCCACCTTTGGCGGAGTCTCCCACATGACCCTTGTGGACCCAGGTACTGACGCAGCGGTCCGCCTCCTCAGCAACCTTCTTCGGGTTAATCAACTTGCTATCAATAAGGTGCTGGCGTAGCTCTGAAAAACAGTTAGCAGAGAAGTGCTCCCTTGCAATCAAAGCATAGAGCGCTTCAAAAGTATCCACTTTGCTACCCTTCACCCAACCATCCATAGCTCCGCAAAGGAAAGGTACATATTTTACCCAAGTGGTTGCCTCCAGTTTCTTACAATTTCCATTCTGTCTTACGAAGGTAGAGTCAACGGCCCATGTTCTGTTTGCATGCCCACTGTACCGATTACCAAGGAAGTGCTGGTTAAAGCCTCTTTGCAAAGAATCAGGAACTAGGCAACACTCTGTGGCACACCGTATTTTTAAAACCGATACTCGCACACTTTATGTATGCGGTATCGCAAAGTTCTTAAATTGGGCTTGGTCCATCAGATCTCAAAGGCTAAAGGTTATAGTTTAATATAAATTTTCAATTTTAAATATTGATGTAATGAATTGAACCATGTGCTTTTTCTACTTGATTATATGCAGAGATTGCAGAATGGACTATGTGCACTTTCTAATCGGTTTAATTCTGTAACAGTCATTATGGCTGTTTTAACATATTGTTTTTATGGTTTTATAAATGTCGAGTTGTATTTATTCTTTTAAGATATGTTTTATCGAAATAAAGCACTTTGAACTAGAACAATTTCTGAACCTCTGTCTATAGTGTTCTGGGGTCAACCCATACCTTGTCATCAGGGCTTCCTTCATGTGGGCATAAGACATCCTATTTTCACTGGGTAGGTCTAATAAAGTATCCCTCACCTCACTCACAAAGCGGCCCCACAACCCAGCTCCCCAATCCTTTTCAGGGACCCGTGGGCCAACATTGCTATCTCATAGGCTGCAAACCACTGCCCAATATCTTCATGCTTATGGAAATCTTTGATGATATCCTTGGGGGTATATACCCTGCCTTCTGAAAGCACAGATGGTGCGCTGTCACCAGAGGGATTGATCTGTAAGCCCTTTGCCTTAATCTCTAACTCCCTCAACATCCTCCCATGTTCCATTCTCATTCTCTTTCTCTCCAAGGACAACTTGTTATTCTCTATTTCCCTCTGACCCTCCATCTTAAGCTTAGCCATCTCCAACTTGTGTGCCCTATTTATCTCCCTGTCTTACAGCTTTCTAGGGGACTGGTCTTTGGAAGAGACTACTGCCAAGTGGGGGACGGTACCCTCCCCTGGCTGGGAACACTGGCCTATACAGTTGCCCATCTGCATCCCCAGCTGGCTCCACCACCAAATCAGGGGCATTTCTTGCTTCTACCCAGGCCCTCAGCGCCTTTTGGTAGTCATCCTTTTTAGAAATGCCTGGTGTAGCAACTTTCAATTTCTTGCAGAGATGCTTGAGCGGTTTCAAAGTGTAGGTTTCCAACCTCTCTTCCTCAAAATCTAGATCCATAGATGCAACAGATGCTGGTCTACTCATGGTAGTAAGAATTGGGAGTTTTCAGTAAAAATAACAGTCCAAGGAAAAGAAATCGACCAAAGAAAAGTATGTGATCGCATTTGGTCTGCACTCACAAGTAGTGTACACCAATCACTGTATATGAGTCACAAATGCAGGTCCAAATCCTCACCGCTGACCACCAATGTTAGAGCTGGGGTTCTCTAGTTGGCAATGGTGTACACCATTGACACCATTGACCAAATAGGGACCCTTGCTTCTAAGTCAGGGAAAGAGGATTACACTACTGGATAACCCCTGCTCACCGCCTTGGTAGCTTGGCATGAGCAGACAGGCTTATCTCAGAGGCAGTGTGTTAAGCATTTGTGAATATATACAGTAATACAGTGAAAACACTACAGATGGACACCACACAGGTTTTATAAAAATAAGTATTCTTTATATAGACTTAACACAAGACCAAAAAAACAAAAAAAATCCACAATACTGTACTTAAGATTGGCTTAAAGATGGTAGAAGTTACTTAATTCAAGTTGATGATGAATGCAACAAAGTTCTCAACAAAGAACCTGGATGCGTAACGCAAAACAAACAAAAGGTTCGCAGGAATGGAGATGCATCGGTTCCTTGCTTCAGGGGAGACGATGCGTTGTGCCTCAATGCTTGCGCAGAGTAGGGGATGCGTCTTGATACTTACCGGAGAGGAGGTGGTGCGTAGATTCTCATAATGCGTTCAGGTTGTGATGTGACAAGATGGCGCTTCGATGCGATGCAACAATACGGTGCGATGCAATAAGATGGCGCCCTTGATTCGACGATGTGAAGACAATGTGTGTACGCCTGACGCCTGTGCGGCAAACTCTGTACTTTGGAGCTGCGACAGGCCATGCGACAGGCTTCTCCGGTGATGGGATGGCGACCCTCACGGTGGCGACATGCTTCTCCGGTGATGTGATGGCAAACAGCTGCGATGAAGGCATGCTTCTTGGGAGATGCGGCAACCTTCTCCTGCGATGCGATGACAACAGCTGCGGAGGCGACATGCTTCTTCTCATTGAATCACACTTCCAGCTCCCAGCGACACACAGGCTTCTGCAGATAGAAATCCCAGGAAGGGAATTCAGAGGGGAGCTGATAGTGAAGTCTTGTAGCACTGAGACTTCATCAGGAGGCAAGCACAAGTTCAAGCCCTTGGAGTAATATTCTGCAAGATGATGAAAGTTCTTTAAAAGTTCCTTCTCCTTTCCTTGGCAATGAAGAGACCACTGCAGGCCAACCCAGCAAACAGCACACTGGCAGAGGGACAGTCCAAACTCCTGTAGCTTCCTTGGTTCTTCTCCTTAGCAAAAGTTGTGTCTTGTTCCCAGAAGTGATCTAAAGTCTTGGGTCCTGGGTCCCCATATTTATACTCAAATTTGTTCTCTGAAGGCAGAGAGGCCTCTGCCTAGTCCAAACCAGTTCTGGTCTGTCCTGGAGCACCTTGTTGACAAAACTCCTTCTTTCCTTTCACTGTGTAGGCCAGGGACTTCAGAAAAACCACAGGAGGTGGAGCCAACATTGTGGAGGTAAGGCACAGCCCTATTCAGGTCCCAGGTGCAACTACTCCCTCCCATCTAGATGCAGATCTCTTTATTCAGCACTTTTCTGACTCACCCTCTCTCCTGGAATCCCCCAGCCCCTGTCACTTAAACTACAGACAAGGAATACACAACCTTGGATAGTTAGGCAAGAAAATGCCTACTTTCTAAAAGTGGTATTTTCAAACACAGAATGTTAAAACCAATTTCACTAAAAGATGTATTTTACCATTCTGAGTTCAGGCATACTACATTTGAATTTCTACCATGTTCCCTGAGTCAGTTAGGATTATAAGATGCATTAATCAAACTGCCCATTCTGGCCTTTGGGGGACGGGTATCCTTGCAATAGTGAAAAATAAAGATGGCTGTAATTCCTATTAGGACCTACCACACACACCAGGGTATGTCCTACCTTATACTTACAATGCACCCTACACTTGGGCCTACCTTAGGGGTGTCTGATATGAAAAAAGGGAAGGTTTAGGGACTGGTAAGTGGGTGCACTCCCCAAGTCAAAATGTCAATCGCAGACTTCACATAGGTCTTGCAATGGCAGGCCTAAGACATACTTTACAAGCTGCCTCTGTGGGTGGCACACCCAGTGCTGCAAGTCCACCAGCAGCATTTGATTTTCAAGCCCTGGGCACACATGGTGCACTGTACTGGGATCTGAAAAGTAAATCAAATAACCCAATCATGAAGTCACTAATTAGTACAACAATTTAACATAAGGAGCACTGTGGCACTGAATAGCAGTGGCACAGTGCCCAAAGCATCTAACCAGCAAAACAGATCAAATACAGAGGAGGCAATCAGTGAAAATGGGAGGGAGACTCATGACAATGATACCAGGTCTAACAAGGTCCTTATAAGTTGTAAGATAATTTGAGCCATGAACCTCCTGGGCTTAATTATCCATCATATCAGAATTTCCCTCGCCATTATATACTTGAGCAAAGTGCTTGATCCACTGTTCCTCAGTTATTGCTATCTTGATTGATGGGCCGACCTCTCTGGTTAAAAATGGTGCCCTGATAGACTTCCAGAATGCCACACTATCTTACGCCTAATTACATTAGTTATTACCGAAAAGGAAGCTAAGATTTTAGCAGGGACCGCGTTTTCACTCAGGCATGTCTCTATGTCTAGTTTACAAGTATCCACCACTCTTTTAATCAGTGCCACCTGGTCTACCACAGCTCAACGAAGGGAGTACCCATTAATACTTACAATGGCTATATTTTTTAGCAACTGATCTTTGTTATTATTGAGTCTAAACGTTTTGCTAGAGGGTAATGTAATAGTCAGACAAAGAGGGAAATGGTCACTAAGTGAGTATTCTGAGACATAGAAGGCGTGCAAACTATGTGCATATTGCTTGATATTAAGATGTAGTCGATAGTGGAACAAAGTCCCCTACCGTTAAATGTCCAAGGCAAAGAGGCAGGTATTAGGCATAATTAATTTACAACGCCCAAATCAAAACTAAGAGTAAGGTCATTTAGCTGCTCCCCCAAAACAGTATGCCTAAAATTAAATGAGCATGCTCCTTCTTCTCTTAGACCTCTGCATAGATTGTCCCCAGCAGTCTCACATAACGTGCAGTTGAGATCCCCTGCCAGTAATAACATTATGTCTTTTGTCTTGCTTTTACCTGCTGATTTCAATGTTTTCGACATGTTTTTTATAACAGTTCCCACTTTTCCAGGGGAAATATTGTTGTAAAAATTAACTAAGACTATGGAGCATGTTGTATCTAAATCCAATCTGTAATTATCACTGGCAAGCATCGTTCTTTTCTTTGTGTTCATGCTACTCGATATATACATGCACAAACCACCCTTAGCCCTACCACTCCGACCATCAGCTGCTGGGGTTTCATAGATCCTATACCCATTCAAATGGATCGCTTCTTTGGACCATGTCTCCTGAAAACACAGGACCTCAAATTGTTAAATAAATTCCCACCACAATTGGGTGTTTAACTTAGAGCGGGTCCCAGCAATGTTCCAAGAAACAATATTGCAAAGAGGGGATTTAACATCAAGAGAGCAGTTGTGAGGGTGGGTTACTATGCCCGGTAAGTCCTCATTTGGATGTCTAAATGGAGAGGAGACATTTAGAGTACCCTGGGGGTCGATCTGAGCCTCGTTCTTTGAACCCATAAGCCCTCATACCTCATCTCTTTCACTATGAGCAAGAACCTCGTTTAAAATGTCTAGATGGAGAAAAGACATTTAGAGTACCCTGGGAATCAACCTGAATCTCTGTCTTCAAATCTGTAGGCCCTCGAACCTCGTCTCTATCACTTCCGACATAATGTTTGGGGACAACGTCATCATTACCCATTAGAGTCAACCCAGAATTGCCCCTGTAATCATGCCTACTGATTATGGTATGCAAATTCCCCAAGGTCCAGTCAATCTATGTCTTCCAAAGAGTTCAGGGCATCAAAAGGATTGTATATTGGGATGGGATAGCTAGGCTGCCTAATTCCCATGTGATTGTCTCCCTCGAACATAAACCCTTGGCGTTCTGAAGAATTAGATGGTCGATAGAAGTATCCCAGTGGTAGTAAGTTTATATCATTGGGATTAACAGGCCCACTGTTGCCCTTCTCTAGGATTGTGTGCACCAAAAGAGGTGACTTAAAGGTTAATACAACACAATCAGCACATAGTGATTTGGCAGAGGGACTGACCCACCCCGATCCTCATACCATTTTAAAATCTGAGGAAAGTGGCTTTTTTAAGCCAGTCCTTGTAGTTAAAAAATGAAGGGACTTGTTCCTTAAAGTCGACCAATGTTCAAAGACGTTGTTAGGTAAGGGGGGAACATTTGCCAGAACTACAGTGTACAGGGTTGCTTCTAGGGGTAGATTTAGTTTGTGTGATGGGCAGTTGGGCTTATCTTGTTGCTCCTGTGAATTTATGCCTATCTCTGCTTCTTTATCCACCATTCGCCCAGACAATCTGTGCTCCTCTTTCTGTGCCAACAGGGTTGTTAGGAACTGATATAATGGGACTATCCTTGGGGGGATATTGCCCAGTGCAAACAGGTGCATTATCTGTATTAGGAGTAGTAGTGTTAATATTATTACTCCTGTGTTGTGTTTGATTAATAGCATTGGGGCTAGATGATGGGCCGGCTCCCACGCCGGCCCTCCTACTAGACGAAATACATTAATTTGCGTTGGTACTATCTGCAAATGTAACTATATATTTACTACTTACCAACTCCACCACCTTAGCAAGCCTAGTTTCTATGTTAGTTACCTTTAACATGAAGGGTTCCAAGAGAGTTAACATCATTGTCTTGAGTCTACCCCAAAAGTTCCCATCTTGTGTATTGTCGGCAAGCTTGTCAATCTCATTCCGTTTTGAATATTCGGTGGTCCCTCATTGAGTTCACCTGTACCAATAATCGTTTTTGCCTTCTTCCCATTTATTCTCTAGACAGATTTACTCTGTTTTTGAATGTTTTTACCTTTCCGTTTTTTTCAAAGGAAGTTCTGCAATATAATCTAGCTTACGCGTAGCCTTTTGCCCTCTGGGGGGGACTTTATACCTAGCAGGACTGAGTTCGGAGTCAGAGGGTGACGAGGAACAGGGCCGGCTCTAGGCTCATGGTGGCCTTGGGCAGGGAGCGTGGGTAGGGGGCCCGGAAGAGGGGGTCCGGGCGGAGCGCGCAGGCCAGTAAAGAGGGGAGGGGGTCAGGGAGTTTGGAAGTGGAACAGAGCCGGAGGCCGCCAAATCCCTGCCAGGGGCCACCACGCAAATATGTATCCATCCTCAGAGGATTAATATATTAAGGATATATATTGGCGTGGTGGCCCCTGGGGTTTGGTGGCCCTGTGCAGGTGCACAGCTTGCACATGCCTAGAGCCGGCCCTGGGAGGAAACAATATCTATTGCTTGTTCTGTTACAGCTTGTGCTGAAGTACTAGCTAGTGAGGAGGATGGCTCGTTGTTAATTGCCGCACCTGAGTCCATAAATGCGGGCGTCATGGAAAGTCTACTCTGAGAAGGTAGTGGGTCAAGGGACAACCTTCTTTCAGTACGTTTTATTTCATTTAAGAGGCATGATTCCGCCTTCTGTAGAAACGCATCTAGAGTCCCTACAACATTCTGACCTTTACTATATTTTTGCTTACTCATGTTTAACAATGGCTAGCTACAAACTATAATATGTAAGCAACAGTACCAAAATAAAAAATATGCGTTATCAGTCCCAAAGCCAAACACTTAGGGTCATGGCTCAGCCTAGTCTCTTACTGTCTCTGGCGGGCTCAGACGGGTCCGCCCTTGGCCCGGGCACGTCCCGAGCCGTGGGTGTAGAGGCAGCGCTTCATAGCGCGATGGTCACACCTCCCCCATGGCAGCTGATGTCAATTAGGGAGGTGAAATGCACCCTGGGACTCCAGGACCCACCAGGGTATGGCGATGGTGCAAGCACAGCGAGAGTCCCTCCGGGCAACAAAAGAACAAAGCACGTCCGCCCGCAGCCTTAGGGAAGAGGATTCAGCAGAGAGACCACAGCTCAGGTACAGAAATGTTTGTCAGCGCATCAGAGTCAGAGTGCAGCTTCTCTCTCTCTCTCTCTCTCACTTTCTCTCTCTCTCTCTCCATCTTTCTCGCTCTCTCTCTCTAGCTCTCTCTCTCTCTCTCTCTCCAGGAGCTTGACTTTCTAACATGGACACAATCACCTTTTGGAGAGATGGTTCAGGTAGTTGAGGAAAAAGTGCTGCTTATTTCCAACCAGAGGTCTAACATAACTCCCCTATATTATTTAATTTTTATATGGAGCTACATGGAACCCTACTTACTCAATGGGCAATCGTTGTTTATTGCCAATGGCACGCAACTATACTTAATGCGATCAGTGACATCCGCAAGCTCGTATATTGACCCAATAATATGAAAGCAAGTGTGTGTGTTATGTACCTCAAGCCAGAGGAGCAACTAGAGCCACATTTCGGGGGGGGGGGGCTGATAAAAATTTTGGACGGGCTAATTCTTCTAGCCATAGGCAGAGTGGAGATGTAGAGGCTCTAAGAAGCCTCGTTAACAAGTGAATGGTCTTTTAAAGACCTGTGAAGTACTCGGGTGCGGCTGGGAGCTCAAAAACTGTCTCTGTGTGGGCCCGGGAAGCTGTCTCAGCCCGGGCCGACACACACGACGGAGGGGGTTGAAGCCCGTAGAG
Organism: Lissotriton vulgaris; assembly: GCF_964263255.1. Classification (NCBI taxonomy): domain Eukaryota; kingdom Metazoa; phylum Chordata; class Amphibia; order Caudata; family Salamandridae; genus Lissotriton; species Lissotriton vulgaris. The sequence continues at coordinate 700,541,536 of NC_141697.1, read as the reverse complement.
CCCAATGGGCGTTGCGCGCCTGCCTCAAGCCTAACCCACCAAAGACAGAACATGTCCTTATTAATGATGTCTCACTCCAGCTACAAGTCCTGGCCTTGCTCAACGCAATTAGCCAGGAAGGCTTGTCCTATGGTATCTCAATCATTTACAATTCAATACGTTGCATTTTGATCCCAACTAGTCCTTCAAGGACATTTGTGAAAAAGCCAAGACTGTATGTCTGGCTCCAGCAGATCCTATTGGATTAAATACAACCATTATCCAACTAGCCAGCTTCTGCACCCCTTCACTGCCTTCATGCATTAAACTTATATTGGGACTACATCTTGCCAACTGGTCTCCCAGGCACCTGCTATCACATGTAAAGACTAGATTTCATGAAACAGCTTGCACAATAAACAAGCAAGAAAATTTTTAAATATCACTCCAACCCTGAAGCAAATTCATTGGGTCCCTCTTTTAGCATGCATCCTTGCCAAAGCCTGCAGTGTGATTTACACATGAACAGACCTAACTTCTACGGTTGCAAGACCAAAATCTCTGGCTACACTCACACAACGCCCAGTTCTTATCCTGTAAGGTTGAAAATACTCAAAACCTCACATGGAAGCTATTGGAAGCAAATTTTCACCCAATATGGCCCAATAATGTGCTTTAACCTCTCACTGTATCTATAATGTTCCCTTTCATTATAGTGTTTTCAGGAGAAATCTCAAGACATGATTTCTCTCGACACAGGGTATCAAGATTTGGCAAATAAACACCTGCACATTCCCAAAAACTCAAAGCAGGACTACAAGTTTGAATGAACCTATGGGCACAGAACAATTTCATTGAGAGCGCTCACCAACATAGAAAACACAGACAATGAAACACCAAGGTGAATTGAATGCAACATTTACACACAATATCCGTGATAAATAAATTGATTTCTGCTTGGTGCTGCTAACTGCACTAAAACAGCTCCTCGTGTCACGTCCATGTCGCATCACCTCTTCGTGCTGTGAAGCCGCTACCGCAGTTTTTCTGTGATATTTACATGCAGGAAATTCACAACACTCCGTTCGCCTCTAGAACTAAGTATGACCTCTTAACCCGAACATAACATTCACTAAAAAGAAAGTTCCAGAGACACACCATATAAACAAACCCACTTGCACACACACAGCCTGACCTTGCGCCCATCCGCCACGAGCCTTTCACAGTCAGGGCCTCGCACACCTGAAAGATCCTCCGCCATGATAAGCCCCCCCCTCCCAAACTCTGCTTTGTGGCTCCTTTGATGGCCAGCTCATGGGGGCCCCAGGAGAAGGTGGCCTTTTCAGAGCCACTGGCAGATTCCTCTCTGCGAACGACGTGACCGAGGCCAGTGGCGATGCGGGAGATAAGGCGGTCCTTGTTGTGACTGGCCGCCACCTCGCGCCAGTATGGGAGGGGGATGTTTTGAAACATCCCCACCTGTGACCTGGTGGCGGGCAGGAGATCTGACGTGGACGCGCCTGGTTGGCATTTCATCACAAACAGTTCATTTCCTAGTGCGTCACATTACAGCTTTCCTTTGCCATCCTAGCCCTAAAAGCATGTTATGGGCAGAATCCGAGAGAGGCGGGGGAGTTACAGAGATGTCAAGAGGTTACCTAACAGTTAAATGTGTTTTGAGAGCGATTCCGCCTCAGCACCTCCATCCTTTCAAATATGCTGCCCTTTCAGGAACCCTCCTAAGGTTCCCCTGAGCTCATGTCCTTAGTGTGCATTAGCCTCATGAGCTATTGAATATGTGTACTGATGCATAAGGGTGCACTTTAAAAGGAGCATCAATTCCAATGTTGATTTGCCATCATGGAGAGGCGCTGTGCATACTTAAAAACCTCACAAGGGCCTTCCTTACTTGTGCCTTCGGTGAGCAGCACAAAGCATCTTTTCAATACACAGCCACTGTTAAAATTCAACCAAGAGATGACACGCTGATAAAGAACTCTATAACTGTATATGCATAGTCCCCGAATATTACCATTGAAAATATTATGTGGTGAATTGTAGTTTTCTTGCATCTCAGCATAGTAGGAAGGTGTGTTGCAGAAGAGCGCAAACTGCAGGTCGGTGCATGTCTAGTAAACCCCTTGGCGATGAAGGTGGGGGCTAGACTGTGAAGGGCCTTAAAAACAATACATAATATCTTTGATAGGATTCTGAATTTAACAGTTGTCCAGTGAAGTTGCATCAATAAGGCACTGGCATGAGATCTTCTTGATGCTTTGCACTCAGACAGTCTGCATATTTTGAATGATTTGCGGGCAACTAAGAGCCTAGGCCGCAAGACCTACACATAAAGAATTGGAATAGTCGAGCCTTGAGCAATTTAGTTCCCATGAGGCACAGGGTCAGACTGATTTGCATATTGCCATGTCTGAACTAGGGTGTTGGAGTGAGCTAAAGAATGGTGATGGATTAAACCCAGATCAGTTGACTGGAGGTGAGTGTTTGATTTGCTCAAACGCTCCGTCCATCATCCCCTTTGGTATCGCTTTGTTCGCCCTAAGTTGGCATGGTATGCCCAGACGTGGATCCCTTGCTCACTCTACCACTGGATTCAAGATAGCCTGGCTGATGAGGGTTATGAATCCGAAATCGGTCCCAGGATGCTTGTTTCCGGTCCAGGGAAGACATGGCTTGGCAGTTCGGACTGGACTGTTCCCATGAGGCACAGGATCAGACTGATTTGCATATGGCCATGTCTGAACTGGGGTGGTGGAGTGAGCTAAAGAATGCTGATGGATTAAACCTAGATCAGTTGACTGGGGGTGAGTGTTTGATTTGCTCAAACGCTCCGTCCATCATCCCGCTTTGTTCGCCCTAAATTGGCGGGGTATGCCCAGAAGTGGGTCCCTTGCTCACTCTACCACTGGATTCAAGATAGCCTGGCTGATGAGGGTTATGAATCCAAAACCGGTCCCAGGATGCTTGTTTCCGGTCCTGGGAAGACATGGCTTGGCAGTTCGGACTGGACTGTTCCCATGAGGCACAGGGTCAGACTGATTTGCATATGGCCATGTCTGAACAGGGGTGGTGGAGTGAGCTAAAGAATGTGATGGATTAAACCCAGATCAGTTGACTGGAGGTGAGTGTTTGATTTGCTCAAACGCTCCGTCCATCATCCCCTTTGGTATCGCTTTGTTCGCCCTAAATTGGCAGGGTATGCCCAGAAGTGGGTCCCTTGCTCACTCTACCACTGGATTCAAGATAGCCTGGCTGATGAGGGTTATGAATCCAAAACCGGTCCCAGGATGCTTGTTTCCGGTCCAGGGAAGACATGGCTTGGCAGTTCGGGCTGGACTGTTCCCATGAGGCACAGGGTCAGACTGATTTGCATATGGCCATGTCTGAACTGGGGTGGTGGAGTGAGATAAAGAATGGTGATGGATTAAACCCAGATCAGTTGACTGGAGGTGAGTGTTTGATTTGCTCAAACTCTCCGTCCATCATCCCCTTTGGTATCGCTTTGAACAATTTAGTGGCAAACCACAGATTTGAGGACATCCGCTAATAAATAGGGAGCTATCTTCCTGATATGTCTAAGCAAGGAGATACAATTTGGTATCACATTTTGAAATTAATGAGTAGATTCAAGGCTTCATGGAGAGTTTACCATCAACAATCACTCCCAAGCTCTTAACAGCATCTACATGAATAAGCAAAGTGCCCATCTTGGCTGACCAATACATAGTTGGCCAAATATCAACTTTGTTGTTAATAACCAGCACCACTATTTTCTCTGCATTGACCTACAGGAGGTTCAACCCCATCCAATTCCTAGTGTAGCGCATTACATTTTGGAATGCCAGTGAGAAAGAGGATGATTGTCCAGGTGCAATAAGATCTGTGAGTCATCGGCGTATATGTCTATTTCACATGCTTTAGCAGAGAGTTCCTTAACCAACGTCTATACATGTTAAAAAGATGTGGAGACGGGCAAGAACCTGGTGCGACTCTGCAGGGTACACTCTGGTATTACAGAAGGGGGTCGCAGACGCTTGTGGCCCTATGCAAATGAGGGAGTCCCTTTGCAACTGCACTTGTGTCATATTACAGGCACCGGTGCAGAGGCAAAGAAGCTCGCAGAAGGGCACACTGATAGTGCGCCACCTAAAAGGTGGTGCACTGTCAGTGCAACCCCTGATTGCAGCCCTTGGCAGGGAAATAGGGAGTCCCATGGAGCACTCAGATATCCCCTTGCAGGCAGGTGCAGTAACTCACTGCACCCACCTTCAAGGGGATCTCTTATCCCCTTTAGAAATGCAGGCGGGTGCCGCCTGCACTGAGCAACTTCCAAGCAGCAGATTTGTTCTTCATATGAATGCGCTGCCCCTTGGTAGCACGAGCTTGCGACTGCCCTTGGGGCTGCACATTCACCCCAATACAGCGCATTTTCCTTGATTGGGCTGGGCGCACATTTTAAATGATGTGCTAGGCACAATCAAGGAAAATGCACTGTATGTATAATACGTTCCCTGATAGCTAAGAAAGTGGCCCATTTTTGCAAATCAGGCCAATTCTTAACTTGCAAAGACAAACTGGGTATTTTGCAAGGAATGTGAGACTGCGAGCACTTGTGTTCGCTGCAGACAATCTATGAGGTAATATCAGGGAAAGCAACAGTTAAAACTGGCCCACCTGGGCATAAAACAGGCCCTAAGCTGCTAAAAGAAAACGGCCCGCACACTGACCGTTCAGACCAGCCTATCAGGCACTGCCTGATTTGCCTATAGACCAGTCCGACCCTGGAGCCTGCACTTGAAGCTGCCCCCTTTGACATGATTCAAAAGGATATGATGATCATGTGAAAGGTGGCTGACATGTCCAGCAGTGTCAGAGAAGAAACCATCCTTGAGTCACACTCCATTCTGAGGTCATCCATAATGTTCAGCATCACAGATTCTGTGTTGTGTCTAGATCGGAAACTTGACTGTAAAGGATTACAAAAATTAGCTGTTTGGAGGTTGGAAACATGGGCTTCTAGAATTTTAGCACAATACGGTATTAAAGATATTGGTCTGCAGTTCTTCAGAATGGCTTGATTGTCCTTTGACTTTTAAAAAAAAGGTAAGATAGCAGCGCTTTTAAACGATTAATGAACAGTGCCCTATGCCACTGAGGCATTAATCAATGCTTCTAAGGGGGTCACGTAGCACTGGACTTTAAAGTTTAAAAATGGCCCGAGCACAAGGATCAGTTGGAGATCTTGATTTTATTTTTGTGGCTAGTTGGTGAAAAGTTACATTGTCCACTTGAGGTATTTCAAATTAGTATGCCTCATTTGTTGTGGCCTGCATCTGAACTGGTTTGAAGACTTCTTTAGCTTTTGATTGCCCCCCCGTCTTATCCAGAAAAAAAGCTTTCAATTGGTTGCAACAATTTTGGGTGGGAATAATTCCAGAAGCTACCCTTATTGTAGAGGATAATTTATATACCGTTTTGAATGCCTCCTTCTGTAAACTAGAAGCCGTTCTGATCCGATCAGTATAAAATGCCACTTTATGCTTTATGTTATATGGGCCGTGGTCATTTACAGGCAACTCTAAAAGCTGCAGACGTCATTATTACTTGTCCTGGTGAATGCAAGAGAGCTGACAGGGTTGGCAACAGTGCTGAAACATGGTGACATTCTTAGACACGGAAAGCTTGAAATTAATGTTGGATTATTTTTCAACTTGTCCAAAGGGGCTCCTATAACGTTTAACTCATACACTATCACATAATTTTAGAATTGGGTAATTTCGTAAAGTAGTTATATAGAGGTAGGCTATTGAATGCAGCTATACATCTGTAGAAAGAAATGTATTGTTTTTAACACAGACCTGACATATTAGATCGTTTGACTCACTTAGGACTAGTGAATAGACTTAAGCACCAAACTTTGAGCGAGCGGATATGGTTACTCACTTGATGATGAAGCATACCTCTAACTTTTGGGATGGGTGACAGTTCATCATCATTTTAAAAACATATTTTCACACCTCTTCACCCATGACATTTCACAGTACCTCAAGAGTGTAATAGAGCGAGTCCTGCCTTTAAGTAATTGAGAGTGATCACAACAACTGTTTGGTATATTGAGAAACCCCACATCCCAGTTATGCCTTCGTTGAGGAGTGCTGCACATGCTGATGATTTCCAGGAACTGTACAGCGCCAGTCGTGGCTTTAGTGAGCAGTGCATGTTCCTTCAATGAAGACTGCCACACATGATGCCCAGCCACAAAAAGGACCCCACCTATTCATTCAGTGAGGAGCTCCAAGCATGGTAATCAGGTCTGGGCCCTGCAAGGAACCCTCTTGTGCCTTCAGTGAAGAGCGCGGCATGTATTCAATGCCCGGGCTCAGTAAGAACCAGGGACTTATTGCTAGCCCCTGCATTGCGGGGCTCCCCACTCTTCAGTGGGTCCCCATTTCACTTTAAAGCCTATGAATATCTGTGAGATATTGTTAGACCTAGAATGTTTGCTGCAGCATTGTTAGACCTGGCATCTTTTGGTGTGGTTTCCCCTGTCATTTTGCTTCTGACCTCCCTTTTTTGACTGTGTACTGAACTTCGTTTTGCTGGTTTTAGGACTCTGGGTACTTAACCACTGCTGACCAGTGCTAAAGTGCAGGTCCTCTGTGCCTAAAATGTAATGGTATTTGGTTTCTCCTTGATTGGCATATTTGCATTAATAGTAAATCCCTTGTACAGTGCACTGCATGTGCCTAAGGCCTGTAATTCAAATGCTACTAGTGGGCCTGCAGCACTGATTTTGCCACCCACGAGTAGCCCTTCAAACCCGTCTCAGGCCTGCCACTGCAAAGTCTGAGTGTGCAGTTTTAAACTGCCATTATGACCTGGCAAGTTAACCTACTTTTAACAACAATGGAGGAGTACCCCCTAAATGCAAAGTATACAGTATAGGGATTTCCTCTGTATCTAAAGCATAAGGCTTAGGTTAGTAATAAGTGTCCCAACCTTGAACCGGACAAAAATGTCTTTTTTGAGAAGACCCCTCACTCACCAACCTAGTTGGTGACATGCTTCATCATCGGGGTCCCACCCCATAAGCCGAATGCCTATGGGGTGTGCTGCGACACCTGATTACAGTGGAGCGGGTTCTTTGTTTGTTTTATATGTGAGAAATAATAACTGTGAAAGGTGTATTAAAAAGGGGCAAAACTGCTCACTTCAAAGACTTTATTCCTGAGTGATTTGTCCCTGTTAAAAAGAGTGTGGCACCCGTGCCTATTTAGGAAGGCGATGGTGTCTCAAAACGTGTGATAATTATAAAAATAGCGTAGTGTGCTATGTGTAGTATTTTAAAAATTATAGGTCTACATGTTTCAACCATTAAAAAGGATTCTATTGGTTTTCTTCAGGACCGTGTTTTTGAACGGGGTGGTCCGCACACGCTAAGGCGCGTCCAGCCCACGTCCAATTTAAAGACCACAAATTGTGGTCTAGTGAAAAAAGTGGTGTTTTATCCTGAATCAGGAAAAACCTGTGAAAGAAAAAACATACAAAGGGTTGGGATGTACCGGGTAAGACAATACATGGGTACACACTTAGTGAGTAGGTGAGCTTGGTGGAAACACCAGGACTATAGTGGTAGAAAAATCCAGAGTACAGGTCGTACCAGTGGTCTGTCTCAGGTAAAAGACAGTGGTGCCAGGCAGTATTTACCGCGTTTGTGGCGTGTTGGACTAGGTTGTTTTGTTCATCAACTGGTTTGTGCTCAAAACGATCTTTATCGTATGCTGGTGGTAAATATACTGTGGGGGAGGGAATGAAGGGGGAGCGATCACATCCATTCATACAGCAGACATACAACATGCCGAGGCGTATCTATAGGTGAACGTCCACTATCATTGCTTACACGTGAAGCGTTAAATTTTTGCTTCATGGGCAGCGGGAGTTCCAAGACGGCAAGTGTCCGTCACCTGGAACCATGAGAAGTAGGGAAATTACCGTTAGGATCGTGCCTCGTGTTTGAGGCGTTTCAAGCAGAGAAGCGCGACAGCGTCGTGCTTAGAATCATAACCCACTTAAAAATTTAACGCTTCACGTGTAAGCAATGATAGTATCAACTTCATAGAAACGCATGCGGCACCTTCAAATAAACACTGCCGTATAGTGGACGTTCACCTATAGATACGCCTCGGCATGTTGTATGTCTGCTGTATGAATGGATGTGATCGCTCCCCCTTCATTCCCTCCCCCACAGTATATTTACCACCAGCATACGATAAAGATCGTTTTGAGCACAAACCAGTTGATGAACAAAACAACCTAGTCCAACACGCCACAAACGCGGTAAATACTGCCTGGCACCACTGTCTTTTACCTGAGACAGACCACTGGTACGACCTGTACTCTGGATTTTTCTACCACTATAGTCCTGGTGTTTCCACCAAGCTCACCTACTCACTAAGTGTGTACCCATGTATTGTCTTACCCGGTACATCCCAACCCTTTGTATGTTTTTTCTTTCACAGGTTTTTCCTGATTCAGGATAAAACACCACTTTTTTCACTAGACCACAATTTGTGGTCTTTAAATTGGACGTGGGCTGGACGCGCCTTAGCGTGTGCGGACCACCCCGTTCAAAAAACACGGTCCTGAAGAAAACCAATAGAATCCTTTTTAATGGTTGAAACATGTAGACCTATAATTTTTAAAATACTACACATAGCACACTACGCTATTTTTATAATTATCACACGTTTTGAGACACCATCGCCTTCCTAAATAGGCACGGGTGCCACACTCTTTTTAACAGGGACAAATCACTCAGGAATAAAGTCTTTGAAGTGAGCAGTTTTGCCCCTTTTTAATACACCTTTCACAGTTATTATTTCTCACATATAAAACAAACAAAGAACCCGCTCCACTGTAATCAGGTGTCGCAGCACACCCCATAGGCATTCGGCTTATGGGGTGGGACCCCGATGATGAAGCATGTCACCAACTAGGTTGGTGAGTGAGGGGTCTTCTCAAAAAAGACATTTTTGTCCGGTTCAAGGTTGGGACACTTATTACTAACCTAAGCCTTATGCTTTAGATACAGAGGAAATCCCTATACTGTATACTTTGCATTTAGGGGGTACTCCTCCATTGTTGTTAAAACCTTTACCAGGGGACCAGGAGTTCCCACCACACATAGCTTGTGTAACTTCCCTTACTCTCTCCTTTGATTTTCACAAGTTAACCTACTTGCCAGGCCCCAAACTTCCCTTTTATTACATGGTAGGTGCTCCTAAGGTAGGCCCTAGATAGTCCCCTGGGCAGTGTGCAGTGTATTTAAAAGGGAGAACATGTACATGTGAGTTTTGCATGTCCTGGTAGAGAAAAACTGCTAAATTCGGTTTTCACTGCAACAAGGTCTATCTCTCGTATAGGTTAGGATTGGAGCTGCCTTGTAACATCTTACAAGTGTATCTTCCAAATGAGAGCAGATAGAAAATTGTAGTTTTGTGTCTCTGAACTCACAATTTGAAAACACATCTTTTAGTAAAGTTGTTTTTAATTGCAGGTCTGAAAATGGCACTATTTAGAAAGCTGGCATTTTCTTACTTAACTATTCTGTGTCGCTGCCGGCCACCTGAATACACGTCTGGGTCAGGGTGACAGTTGGGCTTTTGTGCATTCACTCTAGAAAGTCACACAAGAGGAGCTAAGGTGTGCCCTGCATATCCTGATGGAGCTGAAGTGGTGAGAGGAGTTGACACCGACACCTGGATAGGACTGTACTTATCCCCCCACAAAGCAGTCTCCATCCCCCTGTAGAGTGTCTAGAGCCAGGGTCAGGAAAGGCAGGGTCCTGTACACTACAAAAACCTTTCTTTAAAGTCTCCGTACTTCAAACACCAAAATGAGTATAAGAACTAGACCTCTGACACCATATACTTGGAACACTTCTGGACTTAGGATTCTGCCAGGGAGAAGAGCTATTGTGCTGCCAGGAGGGATTGCCTTTTTGCTGTTTGCTCGACTGCGTTGGCCTGCTGTCTGTGTTCTGAGAGTGAGAGGACTGGACTTTGCTCTTTACATCCTCTCAATCACCCATGAATATAGTGAAAAGAGTGTGTAGGGCCTGGCTGCTGTAGTCATGTGAGAACTTCTAGAACACGTCAAACATCATTACAAAATGGCTTCTTCTCCAGTGCGATTTCAGATCTGTGCAGGGAAGGAATGGAGAAACGAGATAAGGATAATACCGCTCGATTTGATTAGATCCGCTGGCTGGCATGGTATAAAGAGGACTGAAGTGTTAAATGAACCCATAACGCGCAGCTGATAGAATGATATACCACCTTCATTACCATTCACCTTTCCCGCTCCCGCGGGGGAGCCCAGCCGCGCGGATGGCATCCCCTGGCTGTTTAATTACAATCTGCTCTCTCATGTTAATTGGATCGTTAGGATTCCTCTCATCTCGGTTGCCAATTAACAGTGGGGGTTTTAATAAGACCTAAACGCGTCAGTATGCAAAACAGCTCCCTCCCCCATCCCTGTCCCTTCGAGCACTGGGCCCATCTGCGAGGGGGCTGTCAAGGCCGCTTCCCATCGCCGTGAGCCCCCAGTGGAAGAGGAAACGTGCCCCACCTGCGCTAATCGCCGGAAGAGCGCCGCCATTCGTCACTAGGCAGAGCCCCGGCATACCCTCCTCCTGGAAACGGCTATCACCCGGTTATTAAAACAAAAAAACACATTTTTTGATTGGCTTCTGTCATATGGCACTGTGGTTGCAAAATGTGTCGATACTAACAACGGTTCGAGAGCCTTTGTTTACAACTGTCAGGTGCGCATGTGATGTTTGCAGTACATAGAGCAAGGGGCTTGTGAGGGTGGTATTTCTTGTTTATTTGTTTGCTGTAGCGCCTAGCTTGTCGCCTTGCGATTATGTTATGTTATGTTATGTTATATTAATTTGTAAAGCGCGCAGCTGCCACAGCATTCAGTCATACCTATTGCTTGAATGCAAAAGGTGATGCCCGCTATCTAAAAGGGAGTGTAGGAAGATTCCCACATAGGCCTCGTTATCTGGATAGGTGTTAAAACTGCAGCAGGGCCGGGCACGTCACAGTAGGTTTGCCTGGCATGTCTCGGACTCTACTCCTCATCTACGGGCCATTCAGAAGCGCCAAAGTGGACAGTCATGGATTTTCCAAATTTCAACACAGGGATGGGTGTTTTCATTCAGACGCATTAAGTCATAAAAGTTCAAATTGCATTTATGTAGCGTTTACCACCGGCTTTATTGGGAAAAAACCAACTATGATTCACTTTTCTACTGGTAAGAAGATTCTAGGGCCCTCAAAAGATAATTGTCTGCGCCTAGAATGTCTGCGCCTAGAATCTAGCAGACAGTTATCTTTTGAAGGTCTCCGGTCATAATCACTTCTGCTATTGCGGGTGGGGTTTGAAACGAATCAACACTGCACGAGGGGAACTCGAAAATTGCCAAAATACCATCACGCACTAAGTCTAATGACTCGTTACGCTATTAGGTCCATCATACAAGGCGGGCTATATTTCTTCGACCCCTCACTCTTCGATGCAAGCGTCCGTTCCTTAACGTCAGCCGTTGAATACCTGTATGTGGGGCTCAGCAAGACAGCTATAGCAGTCGCATTGTTTCGTAAAGCCTGCTAGAAAATCTGCTGATAATTACGTGACGTTTTATGCTGGTTCTCTTATTGCATATTTTCTCTTAAAGCTTTGTTTTTATCTTGTTTATATACATTTGTAAGAAATCTTACTAAATAATGTGTGATTTTGTTGTATGAGTTTAGGTTTGCTTTATAGACGGAAAAGTCTAACTGTTAAACAATACTTTTCATTCACTAACCAATTGAACAATCCTTTTTTTACCTGTAATCATATTTTATCCAATGTCTTTCTATGTATGTACTGTATGTTTTTATGCACTTTTATGGTTGAAATATACCGAATAAAGTCTCTTTGAATTGAATTGAATTGAACAATCTTGGAGCTCATCAGATTATACTCTACAATTGAGCTAGCATGCACAGGGAATAAAAAAGGATTTCCCAAGGTTAGCACAATGTGAATAAGTCTGAAAGAAAAGTTTAGAAGGTCATCCCTAGCGACCCTGTCTGACACTCATCGCCAGTGCCGATTTCCTCTTGTGTGGTAAATTGTGCCATGTTCATGTTCATGTTTCGCCTTTTCTTGCATTCTGGCACGCACAGTCTCGCAAAAAACAAATCTAATAGTAGTAGACTGCAAATTGGAATCCACCACGGGTCTGAGGTCAGTGCTCAGATATCTGTGGAGATGCCCCAATTCTTGTGTTGCTTTGCATCACGCACAATTCACATCCATGACAAACTACCCACCACCGGTGGATATCAACACACCCACAGCCCGAACACAATCAGCCTAGAGACCACGAAGTGCAAAAAAGAAACAAGCATTGCCCATGCTAACAGGTCTCCCATTTTTACTCCATTGGCTTTGCCAAAAGTTTTAGCAATATATTTCTGTATACACACTGCATATTTTACGTAAGTAAGGACTTTGAATTTAATATTTGTTAACACTCTTTACTTTAGTGATTTTTTTTATTGCGATTTAAATTGACTTAACTAGGTATTGGCGAAGCCTAGAGGTCTCGGCATTAAGGGGCTGAGCAATTGAATTTCCAATACTTGTATCGTACATGTGAGATGTGTCACATTTCATTGTCCGGATGAGTTCCGGTTGTGGGATAATGTCTATAATGGGGCACAATTGGGAGCTCTGGAGTGGAGGCTATAGGCAGTGTGAGCCAGTGGGCCAAAACTGTGTTCAGAATGTGTGCTCATCCAATCGTTGGCCTCTCTCCTGTGCGTACAGAGGGATGGTCACATATGTACCATTTGTAATTTCCAATTCTAATTATTGACAACAAAATCATTATTGTTACTCATCTATATCAAACTTTTAACAAGGGCGCACAAAGCCGATAGGTCTGGCTTGTTCTAGGCATATGTTTGTTGTTGTGTGCTATGTCTCAATGCAATAGCAGAAAGCTCATCAAAAGCCATCTAAATGCTGGCCAGGGAGCATACTGAGCAAAGCGCAGGATTGCAATTTGTATGTTTTAAAGCACATCCAGAATTACTCCCTTTAAAGACCCCTCACTTTTTCATCCCATTTAAAGCACAGTGGTCCACAATAGGCTTTTGCCTACAGACAACAAAAACTGTCCTAGACGAGAACAAAAAATCGTGATGCTAACAAACAGTGGAGTCATTGGAGTCAAATGTAAAACTTGTGGAGTAGCAAGGGAGGGATGGATTTGCTCCTCTGCAGCACTTACTCTACAGCGTCTCTGGGAGGGTTGGGGCACAGCGGCAATATGCATCAGAGGGGGAGTGGTGCACTTTAGTGAAAGAAAGCGAGTGCCAAACCTCTTCCACTTTGACACCACAGGCCATGACTGTAGCCTGGGAGCTCTTGTGCCACCACACCTCTTTTGATGTAGAGATGCAGTATTTGTTCCACAGCAACGTTGATCCAAACATGGAGAGGTGTGGTGCAGCGGCCAGGGCAGCTGACTTCGGAGCACAGGGCTCACAGTTCGATTTCCAGCTCCGGCTGCAGCTCAGCTCAGCACCATGTGACTTTGGGCAATAGCTCACTTAATTTCCACAACAGCCCCCAGCGCCTTGAAACCTGTAAGGGTGAGTAGTTCGCGCATTACAAATACGGATGTACATTTTTTTTTTTACATCTTGCAGGTCCTTTGTTCAATGGTGAACCAGCTCTATGTATCCTCAGTTTCTCTGGGAGTCTAACAGAAAGGGAGACACAGATGACAGACATCAAAGTGGAGGGCAAGTGAATGGGTGGGTGGCAGAAACAGTATTAAGAGTGGTGTTAAGGGTAGGTCTCATAGGTGACGGCTCAAGCCTCTTCATGCGGTGAAGAAAGGACCCACCACTTTTTAAAGCAACCTCAGACTCCAGATTAGTCACATGTAACCAAGACATGCAACAAGAAGTGAAGCACAATGGAAGGAAACAAAGCGAGTCCGACGGAAAAGCAACAGGCAAACAAGCATAATTTCAAAATACTTCAGTTGCAACTGGTGTGCTCTGGTCTCCTTTTTAGGTTGAGCCTAAGCCATCCCGTAGGGATGGTGGGCGAGATTATAGTAAGGCTTTCGAAAAGTCTACCCAAACTGCGGATTAGGTACAGTTCATGTGAGCTGGGCGCGTGTACATCGCCAGCCAGCCTCTGCATCAGACTTCAAAGGAATCCGCTCCCCGCCCCCATATCAGACTTCAAAGGAATGCGCTCCCCCGCCCCCGCCACAGCAATGCAGAGAGCTTGTTAACATTTATGGTAAGTCTGTTGTTATTCTGACAGAGCTTCACTTTTTGGAGTGTACTCGATACTTTGATGCAATATTCCTTTGCATTAAGCCTTTCTGCTTGAGCCGGCTGGGTTTTTTCACCGTCCTTATCGTATACGTATCCGGTTTCACTTCACCAAGCCAGTAAGTTGCTTTGAATCCCTGGTAAACTTTGTCAGAACGCAATATCACTCACCTCGTCATAAAAGGCTCCCGTTTTGGATGGCGTCCTCCGACACCGTCGTTCGGCCTTTCATCGGAGGGTGATTCCTCCTGTTTCCTGGAGAATTTCGAGCGCAGCGATTCGGGCGCACTCAATCAAACTCAAATGTCCCCAATGTGATCCTTGAGTTATGAAAGCGCTCGCCAGCGGGTGCTCTGCATAGGGGCCGGATCATGGCCCTAATTAATTATTCAAACAAAGGATGCAGCACTCTTTAGTAGGATTTTACTTAATTTATTAGCAGATGTTCACTCCAACAACACGTTTCAGTCTGACTCTGCTTTCTTCACGGGCAGTGAGTCTTTCTTCACTTGCACTTTTATACTGCCCATCTCTGCCTTAAAGTGTCCACCACTACCATGTCCACCACCACCCCGTCCACCACCACCGCATCCACACCACCACATCCACCACCACCACATCAACCAACACCACATCCACAGCCACCACCTCCACCACCACATCCACCACCACCACATCTACCACATCCACGACCACTATGACCACAACTACGTCCACCACCATGTACACCACCACCACATCCACCACCACCACACCCACCTCCACCACCACCACGTCCACCACAACCACGACCACCACCACAATGTCCACCACATCCACCACCGTCCACCACCACCATGTCCATCACCATCACCACCATGTCCACCACCACCACCACGGCCACCACCACATCCACCACAAGGCCACTACCAAGTCCACCTCCACCTCCACATCTACCTCCACTACCATCACCACCACCACATCCACTACCGCCACCAAGTCTGCCACCAAGTCTGCCACCAAGTCCGCCACCAAGTCCACCACCAAGTCCACCACTATATCCACCACTACCATGTCCACCACCACCACGTCCACCAGCATCACCATGTCCACCACCACCACGTCTATCACGTCCACCACTACCATGTCCACCACCACCACGTCCACCACCACCGCATCCACTGCGTCCACCACCATGTCCACCACCAACACCACCACATCCACCACCACACCCACCACTAGCTCCACCACCACGTCTATCTATCTATCTATCTATCTATCTCTCTATCTCTCTATCTCTCTATCTATCTATCACCCTCACTCTATCTATCTATCGCCCTCACTCTATCTATCTGTCCCCCTCACTCTATCTAGCTGTTGCCCTTACTCTGTCTATCGCCCTCACTCTGTCTATCTATCTATCTCCCTCACTCTATCTATCTATCTATCTATCTATCTATCTATCTATCTATCTATCTATCTATCTATCTATCTATCTATCTATCTATCTATCTATCTATCTATCTATCTATCTATCTATCTATCTATCTATCTATCTATCTATCTATCTATCTTTCTATCTATTGCCCTCACTCTATCTATCTATCACCCTCACTCTATCGCCCTCACTCTATCTATCACCCTCACTCTATCTATCTATCTATCTATCTATCTATCTATCTATCTATCTATCTATCTATCTATCTATCTATCTATCTATCTATCTATCTATCTATCTATCTATCTATCTATCTATCGCCCTCTATCTATCTATCTATCTATCTATCTATCTATCTATCTATCTATCTATCTATCTATCTATCTATCTATCTATCTATCTATCTATCTATCTATCTATCTATCTATCACCCTCACTATATCTATCTATCGCCCTCACTCTATCTATCTTTTGCCCTCACTCTATCTATCTATCGCCCTCACTCTATCTATCGCACTCTATCTATCGCCCTCAATCTATCTATCTATTGCCCTCACTCTATCTAGCTATTGCCCTCACTCTATCTAGCTATTACCCTCACTATATCTATCTATTGCCCTCATTCTATCTATCGCCCTCACTCTATCTATCTATCTATCACCCCTCACTCTATCTATCTATCTATCTATCTATCTATCTATCTATCTATCTATCTATCTATCTATCTATCTATCTATCTATCTATCTATCTATCTATCTATCTATCTATCTATCTATCTATCTATCTATCTATCTATCTATCTATCTATCTATCTATCTATCTATCTATCACCCTCACTCTATCTATCTGTCGTCCTCACTCTATCTATCTGTCGCCCTCACTCTATCTATCTATATCCCTCACTCTATCTATCTATCGCCCTCACTCTATCTATCTATCACCCTCACTATATCTATCTATCGCCCTCACTCTATCTATCTATCTATCGCCCTCACTCTATGTAGCTATCGCCCTCACTCTATCTATCACACTCTATCTATTGCCCTCACTCTATCTATCTATCGCCCTCACTCTATCTATCTGTCACCCTCACTCTATCTATCTGTTGCCCTCACTCTATCTATCGCCCTCACTCTATCCATCTATCACCCTCACTATATCTATCTATCTCCCTCACTCTATCTATCTATCTATCTATCGCCCTCACTCTATCTATCTATCTATCGCCCTCACTCTATCTATCTATCGCCTTCACTCTATCTATCGCACTCTATCTATCGCCCTCACTCTATCTATCTATTGCCCTCACTCTATCTAGCTATTGCCCTCACTCTATCTAGCTATTGCCCTCATTCTATCTATCTATTGCCCTCACTCTATCTAGCTATCTATCAATCTATCTATCTATCTATCTATCTATCTATCTATCTATCTATCTATCTATCTATCTATCTATCTATCTATCTATCTATCTATCTATCTATCTATCTATCTATCTATCTATCTATCTATCGCCCTTACTTTATCTATCTATCTATCTATCGCCCTCACTCTATCTATCTATTGCCCTCACTCTATCTATCGCCTTCACTCTATCGGTCTATCTATCGCCCTCACTCTATCTATCTGTCTATCTATCACCCTCACTCTATCTGTCTATCTATCACACTCACTCTATCTATCGCCTTCACTCTATCTATCTATCGCCTTCACTCTATCTATCTATCGCCCTCACTCCATCTATCTATCGCCCTCCCTCTATCTGTCTATCGCCCTCACTCTATCTATCTATCGCATCACCACAGCATCACTCAGCACCACCACAGCATCACTCAGGGGCACCACAACATCACTATGCGCTACCACAGCATCACTGAACGCCACAGCATCACTCGTCGCCACCACATCACTCCGCGCCACCACAGCATCAATCTGTGCAACCATTCAACAACAACTGGTTCAAATATGTTCTCTCAATGTTTCAAGCTTTATAACAAATGTCACAAAGAGATGTTAATATTTCACTTCTGTTCTTGGATTTTCTTCACAATAAAATACACTGAACATAAGCTTCACAAAAGTTATTTACAAAAGTTTAAGCTATTGCCATTATAAATTACAATAGCTTTTATTTAAGTATTAATTATTTAAAAAAATAAAAGCCATTGTTATTTGTAATATCAATATATCTAAGTCCCGTAAATACAACACATATTGCATTACAAATGCTATAGGTGTCACATTTGCAAAAGTTAAAACTATTGTCATTGTAAAGGACAAAGCTATTAATTTCGCTATTTTCAAAACCAACACACAAATAAAAAATGTGTCATTTCCAATACCAATAGCTCAAACTTTCATAATGCGAGACCTATTGCATTGCAAATGCTTGTTATAGCCTAAAACTGGAAGTAAATCTTTGGAAAGAACAAGGAAATATTAAGCAGACTGTTTACATGGGCTGTCAACAAATAAATACCTGTATGAACAGCCTTTAACCAAAGGAAAACAATCCGGCAAGCGCTCCTAAATTATTACGCCCTAATTAATCTTCCATGCCTAAAGAGACGATACGGGTGACAAAAACCTCATGGCTTGTAACTCTATGGATTGCGGCACCCATGAACCAAACGAACCCAGGACACACACCACAAAGAGCTGCATGGGCTCAAACCAGAAAGGCAACAGCTAAACAAAAAAATGGTATAGGAAACACCCAACTCTTCCCCAAGGTAAGCAGAAGCTAATAGGTGGAGTAGTTCGGAAACACAGACTAAGAGGGTTAGGGAAAGCAAAAGGAGAGTGGAAGGAGCAGCACAGAGGACAGGGTGGAATAAAGACTGTGGGTGAGGGTGAGTGGAAGCAAATGAATGGGAAGAGATAGGAATTTTAAACAGGGAGTGCAAAAATAAATGGACAAGAGAGCAATGGGACCGATAGGGGAGAAGTATTTTGGCCAAGTAAGATATTTCAACATGGAGTATGGTGGGGGCGTGTGGGGGGGGGGGGAGTGGAAGAGAAGCACATTAGGGAGGCAACCAGAAACAAAAGCACTCTTGTGAAGTAGGGCCTATAAATTGAGCAGTGGAAGGACACAAGTAATGCACCCATGCACCAGAGTAAGGGCAAACAAAAGAAGAGGAAAGAAAGACAATGCCGACTAATTAATAAGAAGCAAGCAAATGAGAGCAACAATGAACCCAACCAATGGTACGCAACGGGCAAACTCTTAGCCCACTGTAAGCTACCAAAATGTCTTATAACTGAATGTGGATGCGATTTAATGTAGGCGAGACCTAAAAAAAAAAGCAAGGCAGTAGGCCTTCTCCATTTATGCAACTAGGAGCTGGAGCAATATCCCTGTATCCATCAGGACTGCTGAACCCTGCCTTAGTTTAGGAAAGAGCTGAAGACACATTTCTTCAAAGAAAACGTTATCACTTTGCAGTTACAGTTCACCTTCACTCTCAGCACCCAGCTTCCCCTCCAATCACCCACTGTATCTTTGCCTTATATTCTGGTCAATGATCTGCTACTTTGTGGCTATGTTTGCTCTATGCCATGTGCATACATGTATCTCTAAGTACAGGGAAGTCTCGCATAGCATCCCAAAGCGAACCACAGTCTACATTTTTACAGCGGTATTCAGACACCTACAGAGCTCTGCACCTCAGTCCCTATTTTTGAAGTGCACTATTGATATATTGAAAAGTTCTTACAATCATCTCTGTTTTGACTGAGAGTGTACTGGTTTCTCAGCACAGACACACTCTCAGTATCTCATGGATTCATTTGGTGCAGAGCTTTTCAGTAAGGAGCGGAAAATGTTAGTGAACCTAAGGGGCATATCATCAAGGCCCGCAATAAAATTATCGCTGCTTTAGCGTCTGTTTTCGGGCGAAAAGTGGCGATAATTTTATGGCACTATCAGCATGGACACGATAACGCGTGTACCAATGCCTCAGCACCGGTTTCCCTAACGCCCATCTTTGCATCGTCAATGAGATGCAAAGTGCGCGTACCCTGCCAAGCTAACGTGGAGAATGTTGCTAACCGACATTTCTCCAATTAACAATGTAATCGCTAACCTGCTTGGCGATCATAAAAGTAGCGCTAACCGCGCTTAACCAGGTTTCTTTGCTCCTGCTTACAACCTGACTAATCCATAATATCCAATGGAAGATGGATATTATGGCTAAGTCTGCACTGCCCTATCAGCAAGCTATCGCCGTTCCCTGTGCGATTATCGCTGGATTTCCTGCGATAATCGCACAATCCGCAGTTATCGCTTGGATGTTTATCGCTTTGGAGATAAGCGTCGCTGATAGCGTGCTATCTCAGCGATAAATTCCAGCGATAGCTGGCGATAATTATCCTTGCGCTAAGCGCGCTTAGTGATAATTAATGCCGGCTGTTGCTGATATGCCGCTAAGTATTTCAAGGGGTTAAAATGGAAGATTATAGAGCACGTTAGTCATGATATTATAGAATAATTGCCATCGGAAGGCAAAACTCCAGTAAGTGTCCACTGCAGCTATACGCATGCCTCTAAATTTGGGCGGTATTGGGTGTTAAGTACATTCTAGGTTAGCCTGAATCAGTGTATGTAATTTAGTGGCAATTTTGGTTTTAATCTGTGATGTGTTCTGTGTATTTGGATGTACTGTCTGTATTTTTATTTGGTTTTAACAAATAGCTAAATACTAATGTGACACTGGTATGACTTCAAGGCCCCGGAATACTCCTGCTAGCCTGGATTTTCCAGACAGCATGACTGCCCCTTGTTGCCCATCCTAGGTTTTCAGATGTTTTTGCTGCTAATAGTTTCACCTGTCAAAGCAGGAGGATATTTTGGTATTTTCAAGTTGTCACTTGTTATCTATATATGTGTCATTGGCTTTTGTATATATTAATATGTGTCATTTTAACCCTTTCGATGCTGATGACGGCCCCCAGATGTCATGCACTACGGTGGGCGTGTGCGGATGACGGCGGGGGCCGTCATAAACCCGCCCACCTCAAAAAACGCCGCACAGGCGCAGAATCGCGGCCGCGCCCAAGCGGTTAATATGTATTTTATTTTCATATTGCACTTTTATGTTAATTTGACTGAAATAAAGCTTATTATTATTATTACTCACAAAATACAAATATATTTGTTCACAGGACAGAATGGAAGAGAGTTATTTTACTGTCTCATTGTTCAATTTTACTCAGCCATCATCAAGGTGCGTGCGGTAGATCTCTTGGTTGGAGGGAGTTGGGGGCAGGGGTGGTTGGAGGTTTATAAGAAACACGGTATACTTCAGTGGTTCAGGGAGACATTACCAACCCAAAGATGCACATGCACGGGGGTGTCCTTAATATACCCTTTAGGAATGCCCCAGGCAAGAATAATTTATTCATAAGGGGATTGACGGGCACACATCTGCAGTCTGCATGGACAGGGGACTATGCAAACATCAGACAGTCATGAGAGCTGCAAGGGTGAGTATCTCATTTAAAGAATTTTCTCTGGTCCTAGGAAAACTGGCCTTGTCTAACACCACAAAGCTGTCTCAACCTAAAATTGACGAGATACTTAGGGCCTCCAAACAAGGATGTCAGAGGCAGGAGCGTAAATGGCATAAAAGGTATGATTCAAAAGAATGAAAAATGCAAACTTTGCCTAGCTGAATATAAAAAGCTCTGTTTTGCTGCTAAATCAGCATATTATGCAGAGCAAATTAAATTAGCGAGTGCTTCCAAAAGAACTGTTTTTCCGTAGCACAATATCCATGCTTATAGTGGACACTGAGGAAATCAGAGCGGACTTAGATGGGAGCTGAAATGGCGCCCTCATCCTGTTAAATCTTTCTGCAGCTTTCAATATGGTCAACCATGATCTTTTGGTTGACCGCACTTGGAGCCCCAGGATAGATGGCCAGGCGCTAGCCCTACTGCAGTCTTTCCTATCAGGATGATGACAATCAGTGTCCCTCGGAGAGTTCACTTTAGAATCGAAATTTGCCTAGCTTACGTAACGGTAAGTTTCAATTCTATTAAGGACACGGAGGCGAGGATTATGCTTTTCTTCCTTCGCTTTATTACAAATACACAAATCACAGCAGCCTTAGAAAAGCTCCAATCCATGTTTTAAACTGCAGGAAAAACTTGGAAACAAAGATTTCTTCAAAAGTCTGCAATCCAACGAAACTACAGCTCCCATGAGCCTTTCAACCTTAGTCCTTTCACTCTGTTAGTCAAGTCAAGTCAAGTCATATAATTTGTATAGCGCACTACATACCCAGAGGGTTTCAAGGCGCTTAGGAGGGGAGGAGGATTACTTGTCAAATATCCACGTTTTGAGTTGCTTTCTGAATGCTAGGTGGTTCTGGGTGAGGCGAAGGTAAGCGGGGAGTGAGTTCCATGTTTTAGCAGCCAGGTATGAAAAGGATCTGCCTCCCATGGTGGTCTTGTTGATGCGAGGTACAGTGGCGAAGGCTTGGCTGGAAGAACGTAGTTGGCGGGAGGGGGTGTAGAAGGACAGTCGTGAGTTGAGGCATTCTGGACCGATGTCGTAGAGTGATTTGTGTGCGTGGGTAAGCAGTCGGAAAGTGATCCTCTTATTGACGGGTAGCCAGTGGAGGTCTTTAAGGTGACCAGAGATGTGTTCGTTGCGTGGGATGTCTAATATGAGTCTGGCTGAGGCGTTTTGGATTCGTTGGAGTTTCTTCTGGAGTTTTGCGGTAGTACCTGCGTAGAGGGTGTTTCCGTAGTCCAGTCGGCTTGTGACCAGAGCGTGGGTGACTGTTTTCCTTGTGTCGGAGGGGATCCAGCGAAATGTTTTTCTGAGCATGCGAAGAATGTTGAAGCAGGAAGAGGATACGGCGCTGACTTGTCTGTTCATTGAGAGTGAAGAATCCAGGATGACGCCTAGGTTCCGTGCGTGGTCTGTCGGGATGGGTGCTTTTCCGAGGGCTTCCGGCCACCAGGAGTCGTCCCATGCAGAGGGGGAAGTACCTAAGATGAGGACTTCTGTTTTGTCTGAGTTCAGTTTCAGACGGCTTTGTTTCATCCATTCGGCAACTTCTTTCATTCCTTCGTGTAGGTTAGTTTTGGCGGTGCTGGGGTCATTGGTGAGAGAAAGGATCAGTTGAGTGTCATCCGCGTAAGAGATGATGTTGAGGTTGTGTTGGCGTGCGATGGCCGTGAGGGGGCTCATGTATACGTTGAAGAGGGTGGGGCTGAGTGAGGATCCTTGTGGTACGCCGCAGATGACTTCAGAGGCCTCAGACTTGAATGGTGGAAGGCGGACTCTCTGGGTTCTTCCGGTGAGGAACGAGGTGATCCATTCTAGTGCTTTTCCTTGGATTCCGATGTTATTGAGGCGTTGTAAAAGGGTTTTGTGGCAGACTGTGTCGAATGCTGCGGAGAGGTCAAGGAGGATGAGGGCGACTGTGTCTCCATTGTCCAGTAGAGTTCGAATGTCGTCTGTTGCTGCGATGAGGGCGGTCTCAGTGCTGTGTTTTGCTCGGAAGCCAGATTGTGAGGGGTCGAGGGATTTGTTGGCTTCGAGGAAGGCGGCGAGCTGGTTGTTGACAGCTTTCTCGATGACTTTGGCCGGGAATGGAAGAAGCGAGATGGGGCGGTAATTTTTGAGTTCGGTGGGGTCCGCTGTCGGTTTTTTCAGAAGGGCGGTGAGTTCAGCGTGTTTCCAGTCTTCCGGGAAGGTGGCGGAGTTGAATGAGCAGTTGATGGCGTCTCGGAGGTGCGGTGCTATGACGGAGTCTGCTTTGTTGAAGATGTGGTGAGGACATGGGTCTGTGGGGGATCCTGAGTGGATGGAATTCATCAGGCGGATGGTGTCCTCAGTGGAGATTGGGTTCCAGTCGTTAAGGGTGTTCACGGGAGGAAGATGATCAGCAAATGGTAGGGTGGGTTGGTTTCCGGGTTGGTTGTCAAAGCTGTTGTGGATGTCTGCAATCTTGTTGTGGAAAAATGAGGCTAGGGAGTCACAGAGGCTTTGAGAGGGGGTGATGTCGTTGGAGTTGGCCGAGGGATTGGAAAATTCCTTGACGATGTTGAAAAGTTCCTTGCTGTTGTGAGCGTTGTTGTCGAGTCGGTCCTTGAATGCTGTTTTCTTGGCTTTTCGGATTAGTTGGTGGTGAATGCGGGTGGCGTTTTTGAAGGCGTCCTTGGTGCTGGTGGTTGGGTCTTTTTTCCAGGCCTTTACAAGGGAGCGGCAGAGTTTCTTGGACTTCTTGAGATCATCGTTGAACCATGAGGCCTTCTTGCTGCCAGGTTTGTTTTGACGTTTTTTCAGTGGTGCTAAGGTGTCAGCGGTGTTGGATAACCATAGGGTGAGGTTGGCTGCGGCTTCGTTAGCGTTAGAAGAGAGGGCTGGGGTGTTTTAAATGTGCGATGCGGAGATTTGGTTCGTGGTGATTTTGTTCCAGTTTCTTTGCAGGGTAGGTTGGAGGTGGATGCTGGGTTTTGGTTTGTTGTAGGTGAAGTGAACGCAGCTGTGGTCAGTCCAGAGGAGGTCAGTGGTGTGGCTGAAGGAGACATGGTTGCTGGATGTGAAGATGGGGTCGAGTGTGTGACCTGCGATGTGGGTGGGGGAAGTGACCAGTTGTTTAAGTCCGAGGTTGGCGAGGTTGTCCACGAGGATGGCGGTGTTGTGGTCGTTGATCTTTTCGAGGTGAAAGTTGAGATCTCCCAGAAGGATGTAGTCTTTGGAGGGGAGCGCGTGTGGTGTGATGAAGTCCGTAATGTCTTCACTGAATTTAGCGCGGGGTCCTGGTGGTCTGTAGAGGAGGGTGCCTCTGAGAGTGGTCTTGGGGTCGATGTGGATCTGGAAGTGAAGGTGTTCGGAGTTGGCGAGGTTGGCGTCAGAGCTGGTAGAGATGCGGATTGATTTCTTATGGACGATAGCGATTCCTCCTCCTGTGTGGCTGGTACGGTCCTTGCGTGTGATCTTATAGTCTTCAGGGATGGCAATGGTGATGTCTGGTGCGGAGGAAGCATTCATCCATGTTTCCGTAAGGATGGCGATGTCCGGAGAAATGGTGTCTAGTAGGTTCCATAGGTCAATGGCGTGCCTGTGGACTGATCGGGTGTTGAGAAGGATGCATTGTAGGTGGTTGGAGCCAGGAATCTGTGGTGTGGTCGTAGTGGAGATGTTGAGGGTGCAGCTGAATTTGCAGGAGAAGCAGGAGAAAGGTCCATGCGTGTGTCCAGGGGCGGCTTGGACGCAGTTGGGAGAGCGGCCGGGGTTAAGGGCTAGGAGGGTGGCGGCATCGTAGGTAATGCGGGGGGGCTGGGAGGGACGGGGGCCAGGGGGTATGGCGCTGGGCGCGGTCCAGGCGCGGACGGGCGTAGACGGGCTTACCTTTGGCGCACCTTCGGCGCGGGTTGGGCGCGGTCGCTGCGCGTGAACGCTGCGCGCGGGAGCATCTGTCATATATGGATAGTGAAGGGGGAGGGGCGAGGGCGTCTCAGCTGGGAGGCGGGGCGGGTCACGAAGGAGGACAACAACAGCTAAAATGGCAGCGGAGGAGTCAGCGGAGCGGAGCGCTTGGGGCGAAATGCGCTGGTGTAATGAAAATGCTTCAAACAATGACAAATGCGCGTTACAAGTGAAATTTTTACAAAGCGGCAAGCAGGCGCCTTACAAATGAGATTTTAACAAAGCGGCAAGCAGGCGCGTTACAAATGAATTTTTAACAAAGCGGCAAGCAGGGCACACTGCAGGTAGTCAATTAGGGTTAGAGCAGACAACGATGCCGCAGTTCGCCAGGGAGGCAAGGGAGCGACCACTCTGCTGGGGAGCGAAGCGAGTCACAGCGCGTTGTGGTCACGGAGCACTGTATCAAGGTAGTGGGAGGGCGTCTCAGCTGGGAGGCGGGGCGGGTCACGAAGGAGGACAACAACAGCTAAAATGGCAGCGGAGGGGTCAGCGGAGCGGAGCGCTTGGGGCGAAATGCGCTGGTGTAATGAAAATGCTTCAAACAATGACAAATGCGCGTTACAAGTGAAATTTTTACAAAGCGGCAAGCAGGCGCCTTACAAATGAGATTTTAACAAAGCGGTAAGCAGGCGACTTACAAATGAAATTTTAACAAAGCGGCAAGCAGGCGCGTTACAAATGAATTTTTAACAAAGCGGCAAGCAGGGCACACTGCAGGTAGTCAATTAGGGTTAGAGCAGACAACGATACCGCAGTTCGCCAGGGAGGCAAGGGAGCGACCACTCTGCTGGGGTATGATATCCAGTATGATAGCCAGTCCCTTGTCGACCTTCCTCCTCTTTCTTCACGCTGGTTACGCACATTCCGCATTAGTCCTGTTTGGAACCGTCATTTCCTATCAGAAAAACGACAGCGTAAGAGAAGCATCGACAACTCCACTGATCGCATGCAAACAGAGAACATCATCAAGAACTGGCATTAGAGCATGTACAACGTATAGCTGGAAAACAGTTTACTTACTGAGATACGGGTGGGTTCGCACCTCCGAACGCCAGGGTGGGATAATCCTCGCCTCCGTGTCCTTAATAAAATTGAAACTTACCGTTACGTAAGCTAGGCAAATTTCGATTCTATGTCAGGACCGGAGGCTTCGGATTATGCTAGTTCAAAGCTTACTCACCACCAATTGGGCCAAATCCACCACCGGTTTAAAATAAAACCTTTTAAACGTGGAATCTGAGGACCAATCCGCTGCTCTCATTAAATCCTCCAAACGAGCTCCCACTGAAAACGCCTTAGAAGCCAAGGCTCCCCTGGCAGAGTGAGCTCCAAAACACTTGGTGTCAATGCCTGCCTCCTGCATGACCCAACGCACCCACCTTGCAATGGTGGGGGAAGAGACTGTTCTGTGTGGTTTTCGCTAGGCAATTAGTAACTGTTGTTCACCCGGAGGGCGAATATCCAGTGTCATGTCTTCATAAGCCTTCAAACATTGCACAACGCACAATTTGGGAGTGGCCACAAAGGCTGGGTACGAGATCGTGCGTGACGCAGACTTTGTGCGACGTCCCACTGAAAAAGTGACCCCGTCCGGGGAAAACACTCGCGCTGACACATCCAAGGCGCGGACATCCGACACACGTCGGCAAGAAACCAAACATAGCAACATAGCTAATTTAGCTGAAAGTTCCTTCAAAGACAAATAAGCGTTAGCCTGCCAGGACAGGAATAGGTTCAAGACCACATTGACGTCCCAAAGGAGCGAATATCGGGGCTCCGGAGGTAAGGAGAGACGAACTCCCCGCAAGAGCCTGCAGACAAAAGGATGTTCCCCTACTGGAGAACCCTCCACAGGTTGATGACCCGCTGAGATTGCGGAACGCATTGCGTTAATCGTCCTATAGGCGAGGCCCTTAGATGCCAATTCGGATAGAAAGTTCAAGATCGGAACGAGTCCCGCGACCACGGGATCCAGGTCCCTTCGAAGACACCAACGCATCCACTTAAGCCAAGCGGATTTGTAGCGCTTCGCCGTGCTATCAGCCCAGGCTTTGGAGAGCAGGCTCTCAGCCAATCCCGAAAGGCCCGGGAGTGACCAACGTTTCCGGAAAGCCTCCATGCCATGAGGCGGAGAGAGCCCCGCATGATGAGAGGGTGAGGTTCCCGATCTGGATTCAGCAAGAGGTGAGGAAACTGGGGGAGTAGGATTGGAAAATCCCAAGAAAGTTCCAGAAGAACTGGAAACCAGACTTGAGAACTCCAGAGTGGCGTAACCAACACCATCTCCACCTCCTGACGGGGCACCTGGGCCGCCATCGTACAATCATCAAGAACGGAGGAAACGCGTAAGGCCTCTCCTGGCTCCAGTCCTGGAGGAACGCGTCCGTGGCCTCCGCGAGCGGATCCGGCCGCCAGCTGAAGAATCTCGGAAGCTGGTGGTCCAGCCGGGACGCAAACAGATCCACCAAAAACGGACCCCAGTGTGCATTCAGCCACCGGAAGACCGGGATGTCCAACATCCACTGACTGGCATCCCTCAGGTGCCTTGAGTGCCAGTCCGCCACCTGATTGGCCTGACCCGGTAGGTATTCCGCCGTCACCGATATGTGATGTGAAAGGCAATAGTCCCAGAACTCTTTCGCCAAGTCTGCTAGAGCCCTGGAGCGGGGGCCTCCTAGGTGGTTGACGTATCGAACCGCCGAGACATTGTCCATTTTCAAAAGAGCGCAGGATTTCACTGAATCCTTGGTCCAACAGCGGACCGCGAAGGACCCTGCCAGAAGCTCCAAACAGTTTATATGCAAATGTTGTTCGTCGGATGACCAAGCGCCGCCGGTGGAGAACTCCCCGCAACGGGCACCCCATCCGGACCTGCTGGCATCGGACTCTATCACAAGATCCGGGACCGACCCGAAGATCGCCCGACCATTCCAGGCCTCCATGTGTGAGAGCCACCAGGACATCTCCTCCTTTACGTCCTCCGAGAGGGGTACCATCTGGTCGTAGGACATGCCCCGTCGGAGGTGTTGGGCCTTGAGGCGCTGCAGCGCTCTGTAATGTAACGGCCCTGGGAAAATCGCCTGAAGGGAGGATGACAGAAGTCCCACGACTCTGGCCACCTGGCGCAGAGAAGTCCGGTCTTTGGAAATCGTCTGGCGTAACGTATGCCTGATCTTGGCTATCTTCTTCGAGGGAAGACTGAGGGAGGCTCCGACGGAGTCTATGACAAAACCCAGAAAGGTAATTTTCTGACAAGGAACCAGAACCGACTTGGATTCGTTGATGATGAAACCCAGCCTATGGAGAAGCTGGACCGCCTCCTGGAGCTGACCAGTTAAGGTCACCGGGCACTGGCCCATTAAAAGAATATCGTCCAGGTAGACGATCATCCGAATACCCTGAGCTCGCAGGAATTCCACCACCGGGTGCAGCACCTTCGTGAAGCACCAAAGGGCCGAGGAAAGACCGAAGGGAAGGGCAGTGAATTTGAACACTCTACCCTTCCAGCAGAATTGAAGGAAACACCGATGGGGAGGATGGATGGGTACCACCAAATAAGCATCCTTCAGATCCACCCTCACCATCCAGTCCCGCGGTAGGAGCACATCCCGGAGGAGGTGAATCCCCTCCATTTTGAAGTGACGGTAGACCAACCAACCATTGAACTCCTTGAGGTTGATCACCCGACGCTTGCCCCCATCCGTCTTGTCTACCAGGAAGACGTTGCTGAGGAAACCAGCGGGATGTCGTGTTGATAGGCGAATGGCCCCTTTCTGGAGTAACTCCGAGACCTCTTCGTCTATCAAATGCGCGTCGGACTCTGAGAAAATGATCGGCCGCGGGGGCCACACCTGAACTGGCGGGTCGTAGAAGTCTATGTGGAACCCCCGCACGGTTTGCAAAACCCAGGCGTCTGAAGTGAGCAGTGCCCACTCCTCGTAAAAAGCCGCTAACCTGCCCCCCATGAGAACCTGGTCCGAAGACTGTACACTTACCATTGGCAGTATTGGGTCCGGGGTTCTTGCGATAGCCTTGACCGCCAAAGCGCTGCCCCCTCGTGGGGTAAAAGTTGTTGAAGTTCGCGGAGGTCTGGTACTGGCCTCTGCCGGAGCCTTGCCCTCTACTGTTGGCTTGCTGCCCTGCGCGGCCGGTCGGGTAGCCCCTGCCCCGACCGGCCCCTTGGGAAAAACGCTGTTGGAATACACGTTTAATGCTGGACTGCGCTTTGTCCAGCGAAGTGAACGTGTACACAAATTTGCCGAGCTCCTTGATGAAAGGCTCGCCAAAGAGGCCGCCCTGGGCGACCACCCCTGCTTCC
This sequence comes from Lissotriton vulgaris, assembly GCF_964263255.1. NCBI lineage: Eukaryota > Metazoa > Chordata > Amphibia > Caudata > Salamandridae > Lissotriton > Lissotriton vulgaris. The sequence continues at coordinate 700,511,938 of NC_141697.1, read as the reverse complement.
GAAGAAGCCAAATCACCTAACTTCGGGTCCAGCTTGATAAGCAGGGATCTCCGACGTTCGGTGGACAGGGCGCAGTTGGCGTTCCCCAAAAAAATGATCACCCTCTGCGGCCAATTGCACAAGACCTCAGGGGAAATCACTGTGCCATTGGCTTTCGCCTCCTCCGCCATGTCGAGGATCTTCGCGGCGGGCCCCACAGCGTCCAACAATTTATCCTGGCATGACCGCCAGGAACGGTCGATGCCCTTACGGGGGTCCTGCATAAATTTGGCGAGGAAGGTGGCCATCTTTGCGTCTAATTCGGGCGTCAGGGCCACCTTACCCTCCAAAGTGGGCCTCGGACATTCCCCTCGTTGGCAACCCCTTGCGTCTTTTTCCAAAGGCTTACGCAGGCGACCTGCCACGAACTTTGCCACCGTGTCCCCCGGCGTCCAGGCAGCGGACCGCGGATGCATAATCTCATCCGGGTCCAAATGCCGGAACTGTCCCGGAGCAACTCAGTGGCCGAGCCCGAGGGGCGCCAAGAGCGGACCGATTCCCCGTCGTCATCAGTATCGGGGGAGTCCAGCCCCGGAGACGAGGGCGCGGTCTCCAAAACCACAGAAGGTGCAGGGTCCGAAAGTGGTGCGGGGGGGCCAGCAGTCGCCTTGGCTAAGAAAGCGTCCCTGAGACGCTCAAAGGTGGCTCTGTCCACCCCTTGCCCCCCTTCCGGAGCCCCTTCCCTGCTGGGTTTCTTTGGCGCGGAGGGGCCCTCACCTGAGGAGCCTGGGAGGCCCGTAGGCGCTCCCAAATGGGCTTGCGCCAGTTTGGCGCTTTCTTCTACAATGCGCGCAGACAACCGGTCCTCCATGGGACTCACCACCTCAGTCACACAGCAATAGATAGAGCTGTTGACCGCATGGTAAAACTCCTCATCCTGTAGGTAGGAGTGGGGTTCCTCAAAATAATCCCCCTGCTCCATGGCTGCTAAACCAGATAACGATCAACTGTTGGATAGTTGCACTAAGCACCAGACCCACTCACACAGAGGGCGTCAGTGAAGTAACTGTGGGGAGACAAACTCGGACTGCAATGACTTTTTGGGCCAGGAGCACACTGGCAAGGTAGGCCGCACGTTAGAGCCCCGAACGCGCTGACCCTCCACACTGGTACCGGGCCGATCCACCCCTAATAGCGCGTTAACCACACAAAAAAACGTTTTCCAACGTGCAAGCGCCAGTCGACGATTTATGCGGTCTCCGCCGCTAATACAGACCCCACAGGGCGTCAATAAGGTCAAATTCCGGGCCAGATACAGACCCCGAGCACCGGGCGTCAAGAGGTGGAGAGGGCAAAGCTCCGTGGCAGGCCGGCTCCTCCGCGCGTCTCCTCAGAGTGAAGGAGAGCGCTCCGAGGAGCAGGCGAGACGAACGGGCGCCCTCTGGCGGGCGCTATTAACACCGCACAGCTTGCCGGACAAACGCCGCGGAAGAAGCGAGAAGGCTCCCGCGGCAGGGGCTCTGCAGGAATAAAAAGGCACAGAAACAATACAGAGCCCCAATAAACATCCCCGTCCAATCCCCAGACGGGCAATTACATTAATTAACAAGAGAGAAAAATGCCACTTAACTGACTGCTGCGTGAGCAGCGAAGAAAGAGGAGGAAGGTCGACAAGGGACTGGCTATCATACTGGGACTGAACAGAGTGAAAGGACTAAGGTTGAAAGGCTCATGGGAGCTGTAGTTTCGTTGGATTACAGACTTTTGAAGAAATCTTTGTTTCCAAGTTTTTCCTGCAGTTTAAAACATGGATTGGAGCTTTTCTAAGGCTGCTGTGATTTGTGTATTTGTAATAAAGCGAAGGGAGAAAAGCATAATCCGAAGCCTCCGGTCCTGACATAGAATCTTATTCTTTACCCTGTGGAGTTCCGCAGAGATCATTGTTGATCCCAACGAGGTTCAAGTTGTATGTAACAAATTTGGCTGAGCTCATAAAATAATCAGGTCTATCATTAGCATCATATGCTGTTGACAAGCAGGTAGTAGTCTCACTCTCAAAAAATTATGTTCACTCATGTGACCTATTCAGGAACTGCATGAGTGCAGTATTTAAATGGATGGACTGCAATTGTCTGAAACTGAAATCCTCAAAGACGAAGGTTATACTTTTTGGGAATAACACGTCATTCTGGTCCCTGGCGTGGTGGCCTTCGGATATGGGGGTTTATAAGGTCGCCTCGTCCTCCTTCCATGCTCTTAGAGTGAATCATACACTTGGATCTTTTAAAAACTGTGGTCATTTCACTTCTTCTGGCAAGATAGAATACTGTTACAATCTTTATTTAGATCTACCCAAATGTTCCTTAGAGAAATTAAAAACTCTTAAAAATGCTGCTGTGTGGTTCCTTCTGAAAAGCCCAACATTTCATTCAGCTAAAGTGGCCATCAGTAAACTGCACTGCCTGCCCTTTAAACAATGTGTCATCTTCAAAACTTTATGCATGGCCTATAAGACCCTTCATGGGCATGGCCCTTACTACTTCAAGCAGAATCTGAGATGGCACATGTCAGGGTGAACTCTGCACTCCAGTTCCGCCATTCATTTGATGGTTTCATCCTTCAAATGATCATCCTGTGGTGGCAGAAGTTGCTTTAGGTCCACGGCATTACACTGGAACTATCTCCCTTATAATCTAAAAGCAGCTGCATCTCTCTCCATATTTAGTAATTCTTTGAAGACCTGGTAATCCGAACAACCGAGTTCCACTTCCTCCTATCTCGCACAGTGCCAAGATGCCTCCAGGCATTCGTTGCACTTAATAAAACCCATCATTCATTCACTTATTTTCTTTTTCTTTTCTTTTCTTTTCTTTTTTTTCTTTTTTGTTTTTTTTTTTTTTTTTTTTTTATTCATTCACTTATTTTCAACATGTAATTAATGCAGGTGGCGGGCATCCGTAATAATTATTTGGGGAACCTGGATGCTGACCTAGAGCATGAGAGAGAGAAAGGCAGGAAAGAGAGAAAGACGGCTAAAGAGAAAGATAAGAAAACCGAACAAACTGAAAAAGTAGGGAAGCAAAATAACCTTCAAGCACAAGCCAAACAGGCAGTAAGTGGAGTGAGGCATGTGGTGGAGTCACGTCTAGGCAGCCTTGGTGTTCAGTATCAATCAATCAATCAATCAATCAATCAATCAATCAACCAGGACATTTATAGAGTGCACTACATATCCGTGAGGGTTTCAAGGCGCTGTATCCAGTTAATTTCGCAGTGGTGGCAGCGGACACTCTAGAGAAGCTCTGTTTTCATTTATTTATTTATTTATTTATTTATTTATTTATTTATTATACCAAATAAGCACTGAGCCCAAATTCCCTGCTGCACTTGCTGTTTGTAATGACAATTTCGCCCCCACCCCAAAGCAGTTATAATGTATTGTATTCTATTTGACTATCTCTATGTGGGGTGCTGAAGCTCTTACTCACACAGAGAGCAAGCTGCATGGTGTATGGTGTGCAGTTGGAAGGGTGCTGTTTTTGTTTTGAGCCTACATGGGAAGTGTTTATAAGTTAAACTTGAAAACCATCGAGGTACGGTTAACTTCTTATGAGACGCAGCACCTGATGGCCTGGTGCATGAGGGTATGGGAGAGATAGTCACCCAAATTATAATTGGAGGATGGGCTAAAACATATACCAGCTTTGTCATAAGGGCAGTGGGATTCTCAGTGTGTACACCAAAAAAAGAAGGGGGAATCAGAGAAGGCCCAGTCATCTATATGGCAACATGAGTAAGGCAGAGATGGTGTTAAATGAGTAAATCTATGTCAAAAGGGTAACATTTGGAATTGGTGACATGACCAATAGTCATGCAATTTTTTAAAGCAAGAATATTACCAACTTCTAAGTAAATGCACGCCATGTATGGGGAAGGAAGTGGAAGAACAGTCAAGACTGGCAATTTGAGCAGAAACAATGCAATCGTTAAAAACCTCAGATTCCACCTACTCTTGCTAGACTGAAGGCAGCAAATGTTTTTTAGCAGTTATTTGAACCACAAACCCCCTCCCACACCCCTTTGAAATTCCTAACAACCATGGACTTCTTGGGGATTTTAGGGGCAATGGGCCAAACCTATTTTGGGGGCCCCTTTTCAGAACAGGTTTGAATGTATGATTCAGTTTCAGCTCTTTCATGCCATCATTGGCCAGGTCAATGACTGTGGTCCAGATTCTAAATGTGTTTACAGCAAATATTCAGGGATAGTTATGTGTGATTTCAATATTGTAACACAGCAGCTGATCACTAATATTACTCAAATAATTTCTGTGACACCATACCATTTCTCATATGTGAGGTCCTATTGTGATCTAAAAAAAACCTTTCTATATGGATGTTGCATGAAATATAAATACAACATTTCTCTGTAAAATATCTGAAATAGGATAACACACATCATCTACATTAAAAATAAATTAAAGGAAAACAGTATTTAAAACAATCAGTTTAAGAATTATTCAATGCCATCAGGGCATGGCTCTCTGCAGAACAGAGGAGGCTCAATCTGGGGGCTCCCTGAATGGCTTGGGCCCTGGGCCAGAGCCCAATTTGCCCATGCCTTAAAACACATCTGCCAACAACAAACTAGCAATAGCCAGACACGCCTTAGCCACGTCGTGACACAGACCCTCACCAAGCTGACGTCCTGCATATGCAAAAGACGTGAGACAAAGGGGTATATTTACAAGAGTTTATTGCCACAGGAACGTTGCTTTTTATGATGTTCCTGTGGCGATAAACCCTTTTCCTTATATACAAGGCAGCGTTAAGCCACTTAATGCCGCCTTATGAATAAAGCCCCCTTTCACGCAGCACTTAGTGTGAAATCAAATCAAATCTGGGACATTTGTACAGCGCACACACCACTCGGAAGTCTCATGGCGCTTGCAGAACGGCTCTGATGGAGAACTTGCTTACTTGTCAAATAGCCAAGACTTCAGCTTCTTACGAAAGCAGTTGTGATCGGTGATGGTGCGTAAATTTAAGGGGATTTTGTTCCAGGATGCCGAGGCAAGAAAAGAAAAGGATCTGCCTCCTTTTCTGGCGGTACGAATTCTGAGAGGAGTAAGCAGTGATTTGTTGCTGGATCTTACAATACTGCGAGGCTGGTACCAACATCGTTTCCCGGGCCTTTGCCATACATATATGTTTATGTGTCAGACAAAGGATCTTGAATAGAGTTCTTTTTCTGACGGGGAGCCAGTGTAAGGATTTTAGACAAGGGGCGGAGGGAGATCTAGGTGGAAGATTTAGGACCAGCCTAGCCACGGGCAATGGGTGTTGTGGGGGGCGTTCTGCCAAAACATCCATTGCTTTTTGATGCTGCCCCCTATTTACAAGGGTTGCTTAAATATGGGACAGCACCAACATTAAGACAAAAGAAACCTGGTCTTAGCATGGCGAAACAAGGAGAATTGATTATCCTCCTCCCAGAGACCCTTGCTCTTTCTTGTTTATATTAGGAGGCATGCTCCTGACTTTCAACAATGTTCCACCATACAACTTCTACTTTCATTATCATTATCAAATGTCATTTTAGTATAAAAAGAGATAATGTGGTGAAAGGAGGCTTACCTTGTTTCTATTGTTTCGGCTTGGCCAAAAGTCTGGTGGTGATTTGCTAGTTCTCATTTTGTTCAGTCTTAGCCCTTCTCTGACCTGTGAGCCTTGCAAAATCATCTTATATACAGATATATATACAGCTATATATATATATATATATATATATATATATATATATATATAGATATATATATAGATACACAGATATATATATATATATATATATATTCACTGAAAAAACCATAGGTTTCACACCAGTTATAGTTAGCTGGAAATTTTACTGACATAAAACCATTGAAATTCCCATGTTATAGTTAGTTGGACTCACTATAACTTGCGCGCCTGCAATGCACTGCTGATGACGTCACATATTGCATCACTCATGACATGGTCAGTGACATCACTCATGACATCACTGATGACACCATGCAGTGAATGTGTGTCTTTCTGAAAAATAAATATGTTTTATATATGTATATGTAAAAGTCAATGGAAGAATAAATGTTTATATAAGTGTCTAAATTGATGTTTTTTAAAAAAAATTGATTGGTTAACTGACTTATTAAGTGTATCTTAGTGAATACATATATTAGTGAGAAATGTTTAAATATTTAAATATATGCATTAGTGTTTCACTTTGTGTATAAGTGGATGCATGGGTTTGTGAGTAGCTACATGTGTGTGTATATGGGTTATTAGATGTTGTTTTAGTATCAGTATGAGTGTCTGTATGGTTTGGTGGGGGTATGACTTAGCACATAGATGCATCAATGACTGACTCTCTGTTTGTATGTGTTTTGAACACAACATATGTGCAGGACTGTATGGGTGGATGAGTGTGTATATATGTGTGTTATTAAGTGAATGACTGTCTCATTAGTGTCTTTATCAGTAACTACATATGTTTTAATCTAGTATATGTGAATATTAAGGTATATAATTAAGTATATGTGAGAGTAAGAGATTGTAAGAGTTCCTGTTTAAATAAGTATGTGTTTCTATAAGAGATTGTTTAAGAGAGTAAGTATGTGTAAGTTTCCTTATAAGTAAGGTGGTAGTGTGTGTATAGCTGTATATGCAAATAAATGGATGTTCAAAAGTTTATTTGCATGTGTGAGTATGTGTGTGAGTAACTTTTGGATGACTGTCGGTGTGTAACAGGATGTATAGGTGTTTCACTACATATGATGAGTGAATATATGTATGAGTGACTATATAGAACTGTTGGTGAATGAGTGGATGTGTATATCGATGGTGGTATTACTGAATTGGTTGTTGTAACTGGTATGGGTATCTCCATTTTTGTTTAAAAATTTATTTTCTATTTTTAAATATGTGTTTCAAGGGTTACATTACACTGAAAGGAGGTCTGTCACTCTGTCACTCTGTCACAAGGATGGTGTCATCAGTGATGTCATGAGTGATGTCACTGACCATGTAATGAGTGATGTAATATCTAATATGTGACGTCATCAGCAGTGCATAGCAGGCGCGCAAGTTATAGTCCAACTAACTATAACGTGGGAATTTCAATGGTTTTATGTCAGTAAAATTTCCAGCTAACTATAACTGGTGTGAAACCTATGTTTTTTTCAGTGAATTTTATAGGTTTTTTAAATGCTAATTCCTAACTATAACTGGTGTGAAACCTGTGGTTTTTTCAGTGAATTTCAAAGGTTTTTTAAATGCTAATTCCTAACTATAACTGGTGTGAAACCTATGGTTTTTTCAGTGAATTTCATAGGTTTTTTTAAATGCTAATTCCTAACTATAACTGATGTGAAACCTATGTTTTTTTCAGTGAATTTCATAGGTTTTTTAATAGCAAATTTCTATAGCTATGAAATATAATATTTTTTTAATGAATCCTATATTGTATATTGATGTAATACTATTTTTTATATGTATATTCTTCATTTGTTTTTTTTTTTTGCCCTGGAGCACTCCCGGTGCGCGTCCCGGTGAGCGCACTGGTAAGCGCAGTCTTGCGGCGCGCCCCAGGGTGCGTACCGGTGAACGTCCCGTTAGCGCTATTGCCGCGAACGAAAACAGCAGCGTCCGCATGATACGCACGGCGTAAGCGCACCCGGAAGCATCCACGCGCATACGAACGCGCTACGTAAGCGCCGCCGGGCACGCCCGGGGGCGCGCCCCCAGGCACGCACCGGGGCGCGTAGCGTAAGCGCGTAGGGTCATGTGACCTGAAAATAACACTTTTCATTGGTTCAGAACAGTTTTGATTTCCAAATGATGAAAGCCCGGCTCATGTGTCCTGAAAATAACGCTTTTCATTGGTTCAGAACTGTTTTGTTTTCCAAATGATGAAAGCCCCCACCTTTTTTCCTCATTCTCACTTTATTCTTTGAGTGAGGAAGACCTACTTCTATTGATAGAGAAATGGCTACAGTAGCAGCAGCAGCTGGAGCATCTGCACCACCACCATCCCCACCTCCACAAGGACCACCACAACATCACATTTGTGGTGAAGAAGAAGAGGAGGAGGAGGAGGAGGAGAGAAGGCAGTTCCTGCATGAAGACAATCACCCATATAAACCTAAGGAGCACTTTATATGGGAGTTTTTTAAAATCCCAAGGGGTTTCAAAAAAGTTAATTCTGCAAAGGTGACCTTTCTCATCTGTGGCGCTGAACTTTCCAGGGGGAACCCTGCAAAAAAATATTCATTTGGGAATCACACAATGCTACGCCACATGCAACGAAAGCACCCCAATAACTATTCTGCAGCAGAGGTCAGAGAACTGACCAAAAACCCTCCCCAATCTTCTCGGAGCACCTCTAAACAACCCACTCCATCAGATCCTGAAACTAGAGAGATGGTCCCATGCATCCAACGCCAGTTTGGAGAATACAAGATTACTTGTATATTTTGTGGGACTACCATTTCTTATGGGGAGCAGAGCATCAAGCTTATAAACCGTGCTGGAGGCAACTACCGGTGCCGAAAGAAGCCTTATTTTTTTCCTGTTTTTTTTTTGCTCCAGTTGAGCTGTTTACAATTCCCTGTTTTTTGTTTGTCCCCATAAAAAATACAAAACAAATATAAAACTGTTCATAAAAGCCAAAAAAAGTATAAAATGTTCCACAAAAAAAATATAAAACAACAAAAAGAAGAAAAAAACAGTTCTTTTTAGAACTACCTCCAATTTATAAAAAAAAGGCAATTTTTTTTAAAACTCTGTCATTCTTTTTTCCCCATGGTACGCTCCCCGGTCCGCTCCCCGGTGCGCGTACCGGGCGCTCCCCCCGCACAAATCAAAAAAAAAAATTCTATCCTGCCCCCTTTTGGTCATTTCCCTCTTTGTTTTTGCCACCTCTTGTGTCTCGATCCTACCGAGACACAAGATGACGGCCGCTCCAGACTGTTTCGAATGTTTACAGACACCCGAGAGCCAATCAGCTTTCCGCGCGCGAACTCGCGTAGCGCTCTGGTTAGCGCCCTGGTGCGCGTACTGGGGCGCGCTTATAGATATATATATTTTTTTAACCTAAATTACTCAAAATCCACTGGAGCACATATCTTGAGACATAGCAAAGGCACATCGGGCTACCAGTCCCTACAATTTTGCCAAGTTTCGTGGAAATCCATTCAGCTGTTCGGGCTAAAAGTGAGGTCGACCGCCCTATGGAAATTAACATGGGGAAAACACGTTTTGGGACCCCCCTTTTTTCTCAGCCCCCGCTTGACAAATCTCCTCCAAACTTTCAGGCAAGGACCGGAGCGCCGTGAGGCAAATTTGAGGAAATTTTCAGGCAGATTCCTCAACCGGCGCCAAAGTTATTCCCAATAGAAGTTGCGATTTCCCTATTGAAAATAATCCTAACTATAACTATCTACTGGCGACCACCAGTAGGTAATATATATATGTATCAGCGAGAGTGCGTTGTTACTGTTTATTACTTATCACATGATTATGGTGGGCGTCACCAGGGGGTGGCGTCTATATCACTGCATACACGTATAAAAGAGCATAATGATTGTAAACATGTTGCAGCGTGATCAAGGGCTCTCCGCCCGAAACGTGTCGCTGGTTCTGTTTTAAATCTTTAAATAAATTACCAACTTGCTGAATTTGCTGGTCCGGTCCTCTTCCTTGTTGGCGTGGAGGCGGTGTCTGCGAACACAGAGCAGGCTGGGGAGGAACTTCTTGTTCATATATATATATATATATATATATATATATATATATATATATATATATATATATATGTATATATATATATGTATATATATATATATTCACTGAAAAAACCATAGGTTTCACACCAGTTATAGTTAGCTGGAAATTTTACTGATATAAAACCATTGAAATTCCCACGTTATAGTTAGTCGGACTCACTATAACTTGCGCGTGCAATGCACTGCTGATGACGTCACATATTACATCACTCATGACATGGTCAGTGACATCACTCATGACATCACTGATGACACCATCCAGTGAATATGTGTCTTTCTGAAAAATAAATATTAGTGAGTTATGTTTAAATATTTAAATACATATATTAGTGTTTCACTTTGTGTATAAGTGGCTACATGTGTTGATAAGTAGCTACATGCGTATGTATATGGGTTATTTGATATTTTTATTAGTATTAGTATGAGTGTCTATATGGTTAGGTGGAGGTATTACTTAGCACATAGATGCATGAGTGACTGACTCTTTGTTTGTATGTGTTTTGAAGACAGCATATGTACAGGACTGTATGGGTGGATGAGTGTCTATATGTGTTTGTTAGTGAGTGAATGACTGTCTCACTAGTGTCTTTATCAGTAACTACATATGTTTTAATCTAGTATATATGAATATTGATGTATATAACTGAGTATATGTGAGAGTAAGAGATTGTAAGATTTCCTGTTTAAATAAGTATGTGTTTCTATAAGTGATTGTTTAAGAGAATAAATATGTGTAATTTTCAATAGAAGTAAGGTGGAAGTGTGTGTATAACTCTATTTTCAAATAAATGGTTGTTCAATAGTTTATTTGCACGTGTGAATATGTGTGTGAGTAACTTTTGGATGAATGTCGGTGTGTAACAGAATGTATAGGTGTATCTCTTCATATGATGAGTGAGTATATGTATGAGTGACTATATAGAACTGTTGGTGAATGAGTGGATGAGTATATAGATAGTGGAAGTACAGAATTGCTTGTTGTAACTGATATAGGTATGTCCATTTTTAAAAAATTTCAGTTTCTATTTTTGAATATGTGTCTCAAGGGTTACTTTACACTGAGAGGAGGTCTGTCACTATGTCACAAGGATGGTGTCATCAGTGATGTCATGAGTGATGTCACTGACCATGTCATGAGTGATGTAATATGTGACGTCATCAGCAGTGCATTGCACGCGCAAGTTATAGTGAGTCCGACTAACTATAACGTGGGAATTTCAATGGTTTTATATCAGTAAAATTTCCAGCTAACTATAACTGGTGTGAAACCTATGGTTTTTTCAGTGAATTTAATAGGTTTTTTAAATGCTAATTCCTAACTATAACTGGTGTGAAACCTATGGTTTTTTCAGTGAATTTCAAAGGTTTTTTAAATGCTAATTCCTAACTATAACTGGTGTGAAACCTATGGTTTTTTCTGTGAATTTCAAAGGTTTTTTAAATGCTAATTCCTAACTATAACTGGTGTGAAACCTATGGTTTTTTCAGTGCATTTCATAGGTTTTTTAAATGCTAATTCCTTTGTATATCGAGTTTCTAACCTTTTTTTTTTTACAATTTGCTGTTTTTTTTAAGTATTCATTTTTTTTATAATTTTTTTTTTTTGCGCTCTGGGTGCGCGCACGGGGAAGCTTTCAGCTAAGCTCTCCTATAAGCTTCTCCGTGCGCTCATCTGAAAGCGCACCCAGAGCGCAACTGTCGTTCGTGAAAAAAAAATATGAATGAAAAGTTAATAATAATGCAAAACATTTCGTACCATACAAATAAAATTTGTTTTTTTTAATATGGAAAATGATTATGCATTTCTATTAAAGATTGATGACGTCACTTCGGCGCGCAACGTACGTGCCCTCGGAAGCGCATACGTGCGCGGCGCCTAAACGCACGCAAAAGCGCCTACGATCGCGCCACGTGTGCGCCCCGGAAGCGCCTACGATCGCGCTGCGTAAACGCACCCGGAAGTGCACCCGAGCGCGCATCGTAAGCGCGTCAGGTCATGTGACCCTAAAATAACACTTTTCATTGGTTGCTAACAGTTTTTTGTTACAATGAATGAAATCCCCACCCATTTCCTTCACTTCTTCTTTCACTTTTGTGACTGAAAGACCTGCATTTTTTGCTGCTCCATATTCCTGGATTCATCATGGCTGCCAGATCATCCAGCAGTGAAGATGACTTCATTGATGAAGAGCCACCTACCCCAAAGGTGAAGGGACATTTCATTTGGAAATTCTTTAAATTCCCAGCAGACCAGAAGAAGGTGAATGCACCAAAAGTAGAGTGCAGGATCTGCAAAAAGGTCCTGTCACGGGGTAACCCCCAAAAAAAGTACTCTTTTGGAAACTTTACGATGATCCGACATGTGGAGACCAGGCACCCCCAGAATTTTGCCCGGGAAAGTGTCAGGGCTCTGGCACAGGAGGTTCCTAGAGATGGGGCCTCTACATCTACAGGAGGAGCAACTTCTTCCGGAAGAGATCAATCTCAGGGGCAGGTAGCAAACATCCAACCTGCATTCAACCATGGGGTCGTCAGATGCAGATACTGCAATCAACTCCTCACCTATGGGGAGCAAAGTGTCCTGCTCATGGTTCGGGCATTAGAGAACCATCACTGCCCTTCCCACCCCTAATTTTTTTCTTTTCTTTTTGCTCCTGTTGAGCAGTTTCTATTCCCTGTTTTTGTTCCTCTTCAGTTAAAAGAAGAAAACCAAAAGTTCTTTTCAGAACTACCTCCAATTCTCATCAAAGAGCTATAATCTTAAAAAATGAAGAGTAAGTGAAATATAGTGCATTGATAATTGAAAGGAGAATGAGTAAGAAAGAACAGAAAGGTATGAGAGGTGAAAGGAAGTGAAGTAGGAGGACTGAAAGAAGGTGAGTGTTAGAAAAGAAATTTATGACACAGTGAATAAACTGGAGGCCTCATTTCTGAAAAGTGACGCATCGCTACGTGAAAATAGCGATGCGTCACTTATCTGGACGCACTCCTTATGACATTCCACATATGTCATATTTAATATATGACTAATCAATTCGCAAGGAGTTACAGATATGTCAGTATTTCTGACATATCTCTAAACACAAAAGTAACGCATTGCAGGAGTGCGTCACAAAAGTGACGCAACTCCAGTAATGTGTCCTTTCACATGGAAAAAGCACCATGTGAAAGGTTTGCTGTGAAGCAGGCGCAAGATTTTGGCGCAACTGCATCCTAAAAGTGACGCACTGCGTCATTATTACCAAGCTTTTTGCAAGGAACACCCCCTCTGCATGCATTATACCTGACACTATTTTTTAAAAAGTGACGCATGTAGGTACATGGGTCACTTTTTAAAACTCTGCGCCATATTGTATCTGCATCAGGTATAATGTATGCAGAGGGGGCAATCCCTCGCAAAAAGCTTGGTAATAACAACGTACTGAAATCTATGAGATTTCCCTGCGTCACTTTTAGGATGCTATTGCGTCAAAATTTTGCGCCGGCCTCGCATCACTTTTATGTTTACACATATGTCAGAAATACTGACGTATCTGTAACTCCTTGCAATATGATTCGTCATACATTAAATATGACACATCTGGAATGTCATAAGGACTGTGTACAGAAAAGTGACGCATCACACCAGCAGTGTAATAAAATGTGCCTCGTTGCACTATATTTAAAGGATGCAACAGCATCCTAAAAGTGACGCAGTGAAATCTCAAACATTTCACTGCGTCGCTATTACAAAGCTTTTTGTGGGGGAACACCCCCTCTGCATGCATTATACCTCACGCAGATATAATGTGGCGCTTGATTTTAAAAAGTGACCCATCTACCTAGATACCTCACTTTTTAAATATAACGCAACGCAACACATTTTTTTACACTACTGGTGCAATGCGTCACTTTTCTGTGCGCACTCCTTATGACATTCCAAGTAACGCATTGCTGGAGTGCGTCACAAAAGTGACGCAACTCCAGTAATGTGTCCTTTCAAATGGGGAAAGCAGCATATGAAAGGTCTTGCCTCAGTCTAACACCTGCTGTAAAGCAGACACAAGATTTTGACGCAACAGCATCCTAAAACTGACGCAGTGAAATCTCAAAGATTTCACTGCGTCGCTATTACAAAGCTTTTTGCGAGAGAACACCCCCTCTGCATACATTATACCTGACGCTATTTTTAAAAAGTGACGCATCTAGGTACATGGGTCACTTTTTAAAACTCTGCGCCATATTGTATCTGCAACATGATTCGTCATACATTAAATATGACACATCTGGAACGTCATAAGGAGTGCGCACAGAAAAGTGACGCATAACACCAGCAGTGTAATAAAATGTACCTCGTTGCACTATATTTAAAAAGTGACGCATCTAGATAGATGCGTCACTTTTTAAATATTGCATAACAATGCGCATTTTTTTACACCGCTGGTGCGTCACAAAAATTGACGCACAGGAAGCGCAAAACTAACAGCGCAAGGCCTTCATAAATATAGTCCTGGATTTAGGGGGTCAGAGGGGGTCTACTCTTCCCCCTTATGATCCAATCAGCTTCCTGCGCGCAAGTCGCGTGTCGCGCCTGGAGCGCACTCCCGTGCGCGCACGGGAGCGCGGCTATCCCCGCGCAAAACGAAAAAAAAATTTTAATGCCCTGCAGGACCCTATTTTAGTCCCTACATCAAACCTAGGGGGTCAGAGGGGGTCTACTCTTCCCCCTTATGGTCATTTGCCCCTTTTTTTTTCAAACTCCTTGTGTCTCGATTTTACCGAGACACAAGATGGCGGCCGCTCCGCACTGTTTAGAATGTTTACAGACAACTGAGATCCAATCAGCTTCCTGCGCGCAAGTCGCGTGTCGCGCCTGGAGCGCACTCCCGTGCGCGCACGGGAGCGCGGCTATAGATATATATATTTTTTTGAACCTAAATTACTCAAAATCCACTGGAGCACATATCTTGAGACATAGCAAAGGCACATCGGGCTACCAGTCCCTACAATTTTGCCAAGTTTGGTGGAAATCCATTCAGCCGTTCGGGCTAAAAGTGAAATCGACCGCCCTATGGAAATTAACATGGGGAAAACGCGTTTTGGGACCCCCCTTTTATCTCGGCCCCCGCTTGACGAATCCCCCCCAAACTTTCAGGGAAGGACCGGACCGCCATGAGACCATTTTCCTGAAAATTTCAGGCAGATTCGTCAACCGGCGCCAAAGTTATTCAAAATAGAATGTTGAGATTTAACATTGAAAATTATCCTAACTATAACTACCTACTGGCGACCGCCAGTAGGTAATATATATATATATATATATATATATATATATATATATATATATTTATTTTTTCAGATTGAGTGATTAAGGATCTAAAGAATCAAATAAGAATTACAACAAAGGCGCCAAAGAAGAGGAAAGGAACTATGCACAAGTCATGGACAAAATAAGATCTAGGTTGGACATTGTAATCAGACAATCAGACAAAGGGGGCAAGGTAGTCCTATGGTTGTTGTGTAACTACAATGAAGAAGCAAGGTTAGGAGGCACAGAATGTTACCAGCGAGTTTCGCAAAGCAATCTTCTGGAGGTAAGAATCAAATACCATAAAGAACTAACCAGATGAAGGGGTATGGGACTCATCACGGAGGTAGAATATCAATACTTGAAAGTAAACAACCCGGTGACCCCTACATTTTACTTAATACCTAAAGTCCATAAAGATATGCTACTCACTCCTGGCAGGCCAATAATATCGGCCATTGGAAGCCTGTTTGAGACCTCATCAAGGTATTTAGACCACTTCCTACAAGACTTTGTAAAAACCCTGATGTCCTATATCCAGGACACTGGGGACTTTTTGAGGAAATTGCATAACATACAGTGGGAAGAAGATTTGCTAATAACTCTGGACGTAGCCTCGTTATATACGAGCATCGCACACAAAGATGGCCTAAGGGCTCGCAGGCATTTTCTAGGCACCAGACCTTTACATGTATATCAGCACTCTGAAATGTTAATGCAAATGGCAGAACTGTGTTTGGAATATAATTTATACCTCTTTGGCAATGACACCTATAGACAGCTTAGGGGTATGGCCATGGGCATCTGCTTAGCCCTAGCTATGCGAATCTTCACATGAGCTGGTGGGAGGAGTGGGTGCTCAAGGTCGTACATGAAAAAGAGTGGAATGAGAATATTAAGGTCTGGTGCAGATTCATGATGACCTTGTCATCATATGGGGGTGGTAGGTAGAAAGTGCCAATATGTTTTTAACAGTCCTCAAGGACAACACACTAAATCTGACTTTTGAGCATACTATTAGTGATTCAAATGTGCATTTTTTAGATCTGGAACTTTTTTTATCAAAGATAGCAGCCTGCAAACTGACACTTTTAGGAAACCTACTGCGGGAAACTCTATATTACACTCTAGCAGTTTCCTTCCCAAGAAATTAAAACAGAGTATCCCCTATGCTGAACAGCTCCGCATGAAGAGAAATTGTAGCGAGAAAAGCTCACTAATGCAAGCACAAACTGATCTGACAGAAAGATTCAAAGAGATGGGATACAGTCAGAAAGTTTTAAATCAAGCAGTAGAGAAAGTAGATGGACTTTCGAGAGAACATTTTTTATTTGACAAAAAAAGAGAGAAGAAAAGTACCAATGATCCCAATCAAGATATTAGAATGGTAACCGGGTACAATGCCTATCATGCATGGTTGAGAGCCTGCATGAATAGGCATTGGCACCTGGTCAGAGGAGATCCTACCTTGAAAAGCCTAGTTTCACGTAAACCCCTTGTCTCCTACAGAAGAGCCAAATCAATGAAACAATAATTGGTGAATAGCAGCCCTGAGGTAATCAAAATTGAAAGCTGGCTGAGGGCCAATCCTGGTTTTAATAAGTGTCTGAAAAGCAAGGCTTGTAAACATGGGGTGACTATGAAAGAGATACAGCTGCCCCTAAGGAATAACCCATGGAAGATTCCTCACTTTTTAATTGTAAAAGTGATCAGGTCGTGTACATGTTTCAGTGCACTTGTCCCATAGTATATGTGGACAGCAATATTCACATGGTCCATGTCAGGATTCCTTAGGACCTCAGGGCACTGAAAAATAAGGACCAGTCATACCCAGTGGCTCGACATATTAATAATGTCCATGGAGGCAGGTTGAGTAATTAACATACTTTGAAGTTGATTCTGTTCCCAAAAAAAGACGTAGTGGGAATCGTGAAGGAAGGTTTAGGCAATTGGAGTCTCAATACATATTATTGTTTGATTGTAAGACTCCACACAGTCTGAATTTTGATGAAGACCTACATGTCGATCTCGATTAAATGATAAAACAATGTGCAGTAAAAATAATCCATCCTCCTGATTAAAGGCAAAAAGCAAAAAGTAAATCCAAAAAGACATGAGGACAATTCTGTCTGTATTCCTCTTTTTATAGCTTTTAGATTTATGTACATTATAAACAGACATTTTTACATGAACTAATTAGTTAGAAGAGCATGCCCTAGGGTGGTAATCATTAAAGGGTAATTCCCTTAAAGAGTTTATCAGGGAATCTGGCACAGAAATATACTTTTAACCATTTCTATTTAAGCTACTATACCTAATGTTGTGAACTTAACAGTAATTATTCTAAATCTTGCATATAGATAGCAATGAAATAGTTTGCACTGGAACACATGCACTTTACTTTGTCTAAAAATTGAAATATATTTTTCCCAAATATCTATTAGGTATACTAATGGCAGTTGATACTGTTATTTTAAGGATATCTTCTAGCAATGCATTGGCACTTTATAATAAGTAATATGCACTGAGGCACTAGCAATTTTTATGGCAAACTTAGAAATCTGAAGGATGTTTTATATAGAGACAGTTGTTTTATATAGAGATTGTACATGTAAACCCACAGTTGGAGTAACTAATTTATGTATGAAATGTTAAACTTTTACTAGTAAGCAATAAAGAAAACAAGAAAGGTGCGCAGACCGAAATGCGTTGGGTGGTTGTACTCGCAACAGAAAATAAAAGAAACTTGACCAAGAGCGCCTTCCCATTTATTCGGTGCTGAGGTGCCTGATTTGGGAAAATATGGCTGGCGTAGTCCTGCCTGGGATGTTAACGCACAGCCGAAATGTAGAGCGCCTTTCCATGCACCTTGGACCAAGACGGTGTGGAGATATATATAAGACCAGGTAAAAGCTAAAAAACAACAGAAATTCCTAAGAGATACATGTGATTATGTGGATGGACTTATTTTAAACATCGCAAGGAAGTATGATATTTATAGAAAGGAGTTGCTACAAGAGTATTTGCAGAGAAGGCAAGCCCTTATATGAACTGGGTCCAGCTCCGATGTTAGCACAGAGAATGATGATGGTGACAATCAAATGGGAAGAATTTTTACTTTGGGTTTTCACAGTGAATATCGTCTGTTAAGACAAGCCAAAAAACCGAAGCAGGACCAACTCCGCAGGAAGAGGGAGGATAAAAGGAAAAAAACGCAAACAAAGGCTCAGGATCAGACAAGGTGACAGGAGGAACCCCACAGAGCGAGTGAACTATTCACCAGAAGAAGAAAAACTAGAAGAAATTTGACAGTGCTGAAATGTATCTCAAAGGAATCTGACCTAAGATGAAATCTCTTTTGGAGTTTGGGCTGTCATTTTGTCCAACCTCTGGATTCAATTATGCACAGGTCCGGATTGACCTTTATCTGTTTAGCAGAAAATTAAAATTGAACAAAATACATAAGTTATCTAAAACTCAACCGAGTATGATTTCAAAAGGTATGTCCACTTGTGATTTACAGATTGGGATTATGGATTCAAATATCTATGAGCAGGAAGTGATGAGACAACAGGGGGGGACACTGATTGTTAAGAGGTGATTTCTATGAAAGAGTATAAAGCCTCTGATTGTATATATCTGTCTCAGTTTAAACAATGGATGGATGAAGACATTTTACATCAGGATGAATTAAAACTTTTAAGATCAGAATATCCTAGAATTCCTTCATTTTATATATTGCAGAAGGTGCATAAAAGGCTGACAAATCCCCTTGGGAGACCAATTGTCTCATCCAATGAAAGTTGTCTTTTAGAAAATACTGCCATTTATATTGATAACTTCTTATTTCCCTTTGTGAAACGCTTCCAGTGTACTGTAAGGACAATGGGGATTTTTTAACCAAGATCCACAATTTACCTTGGACAAATATCTAAGTAATGATAACATTGGATGTGACTGCACTGTACACTTCTATTGACCATACATTTGGGACATGCACATGTGAATATTTTTTGAAAAGTAGACCAGCATGTTTTCTGGAATACAATGGGATGCTTATCCAGAAGAAACAAATCTGTCTTAAGAACAACATATTTATGCATAGCGGAGTCCTGTATCAACAAAAGGTCAGGACTGCCATGGGCACCTGCTTCACCCCCAACTTTGCCAATTTGTTATTGGGCTGGTGGGAGAAGCAGGTGGCCTGGGCTAATGACAATCAGGAATATGTACAAAATATTTTAATCTGGACCCATTATCTTAATGATTTGTTTTTATAATGGAATGGGTCTAAAGAAAAAGCATATCAGTACTAAGTCTTGGAGGTGAACTCTGCTCCGCTCGCAGGGTTTGAAGAGTTTTCTGCGCTCTGCGTTACGCAGAGCTCGCGGAGTTCCAAAAAACTCTGCTTCTCGAAGTGGAGTTTTTTCCTCGCTCTCATTTGTCAGTGTCAAGTCAGTGAACGCGAGGAAAATCCACCTCTTGGTGAGATTTTTCCTTGTTTCCAATCATCAACATCAAGTTGGTGAGTGCGAGTGTGGAAAATTAGCCTCCCTGCGAGATTTCTCAATGCGGGCGGTCAGATTTCTCATTGCAAGTGGTCGCGTATGCTTGCAACCTCTCCTGTTGAGAAACCGTCTGTTCACGTTGAGAAAGCTGCTACTCGAGTAAAAATGTTCTCGAGCAGCAAAAAGGAAGCAGCGCCCACTTGCACTTTACATGTTGCCGTTCGTGATGATTGCACAGAGCGGACAAGCACCTGGCACTGAAAATCACAGCGAATAGCATTTATGTAACGCACTCCGCTGCCCATGGAGCTCCACATAGAGCGGCGGAGGTTTTTTGCACTTCAAGGAGTTCCGCGTAGTGGAACTCCGCCCAGGCTTAATGAGTACATAGAAAAAACTGAACAATAATCCTTTTAATCTAAAATTCACTGCATCTGTGAGCTCCAGTGAGATTACATTTTAGATATATTGCTGAAAGTAAGTGAAGAGAAAAATACATCGGTATATCATAAAGAGACAGCAGGAAACAGCATGTTGTGCTTTAAAAGTAAACATCCCAAAAATCTAAAAGAAAGTATTCTGTATAGGGAAATACTGAGATTGAAAATAATTTGCAGCCAGGAACAAGAATATAATAAACAATTAGAGCAAATGAAAAGAAGATTTTTGAAAAGGGGATACAACTCCATGTGCGATCAGAGAAAGTGAAGTGTATAACAAAATTTTAAGATCAGAACATCCTAGAATTCCTTCATTTTCATATATTGCAGAAGGTGCATAAAAGGCTGACAAATCCCCTTGGGAGACCAATTGTCTCATCCAATGAAAGTTGTCTTTTAGAAAATACTGCCATTTATATTGATAACTTCTTATTTCCCTTTGTGAAAACGCTTCCAGTGTACTGTAAGGAAAATGGGGATTTTTTAACCAAGATCCACAATTTACCTTGGACAGATATCTGAGTAATGATAACATTGGACGTGACTGCACTGTACACTTCTATTGACCATACATTTGGGACATGCACATGTGAATATTTTTTGAAAAGTAGACCAGCATGTTTTCTGGAATACAATGGGATGCTTATCCAGAAGAAACAAATCTGTCTTAAGAACAACATATTTATGCATAACGGAGTCCTGTATCAAAAAAAGGTCAGGACTGCCATGGGCACCTGCTTCACCCCCAACTTTGCCAATTTGTTATTGGGCTGGTGGGAGAAGCAGGTGGCCTGGGCTAATGACAATCAGGAATATGTACAAAATATTTTAATCTGGACCCATTATCTTAATGATTTGTTTTTATAATGGAATGGGTCTAAAGAAAAAGCATATGAGTACTAAGTCTTGGCGGTGAACTCTGCTCCGCTCTCGGGGTTTGAGGAGTTTTCTGTGCTCTGCGTTACGCGGAGCTCGCGGAGTTCCAAAAAACTCTGCTTCTCGAAGCAGAGTTTTTTCCTCGCTCTCATTTGTCAGTGTCAAGTCAGTAAGCACGAGTAAAATCCACCTCTTGGTGAGATTTTTCCTTGTTTCCAATCATCAACATCAAGTTGGTGAGTGCGAGTGTGGAAAATTAACCTCCCTGCGAGATTTCTCAATGCGGGCAGTCAGATTTCTCATTGCAAGTGGTCGCTAATGCTTGCAACCTCTCCTGTTGAGAAACCGTCTGTTCACATGGAGAAAGCTGCTACTCGAGTAAAAATGTACTCGAGCAGCAAAAAGGAAGCAGCGCCCACTTGCACTTTACATGTTGCCGTTCGTGATGATTGCACAGTGCGGACAAGCACCTGGCACTGAAAATCACCGCAAATAGCATTTATATAATGCACTCCGCTGCCCATGGAGCTCCACATAGAGCGGGGGAGGTTTTTTGCGCTTCAAGGAGTTCCGCGTAGTGGAACTCCGTCCAGGCTTAATGAGTACATAGAAAAAACTGAACAACAATCCTTTTAATCTAAAATACACTGCATCTGTGAGTTCCAGCGAGATTACATTTTAGATATATTGCTGAAAGTAAGTGAAGAGAAAAATACATAGGTATATCATAAAGAGACTAAGGGTGGGCGTAAAATCCGTTTTGCAGGCGAATTTGCGGATTTTCCGCGATTTCGCGATCCGCGAATCTCGCGAAATCGCGGTAAAATCCGTGAATCAGCGGTGACGAATTTTCAGCCAAGCAAGAGTTACAGCAGCAGGTGCAAAAGTTGAACCTAATTTCTTTGTAACTTTTTACAAAAGGGTTACAAACAAATTAACTTCAACTTGGATACCTGCTGCTAATTGCTTCCTGGCGCCTCGTTGCCTACTTGCAACTATTCTCTGACCCTGCTCTGACCCTTGAAGCAGGGTCAGAGAATAGTTACAAGTAGGCAACTAGGCACCTGTCCAAGGAATTAAACCTCATCAGGAAGCACTTACAGATATAAAAAACAGGAAGAAGGGAGAGGATGGCAAATACACCCATTTTGAGTTGTGAGGAGGGATTAAACTAAAAGAGACCTTTACAGCACAATTTTCATATGCATTTTGCTAAAAATAAAAAGCTGTATGTTCTGAAGGGGCAACTCAGGGATCGGCCTCTCTTTCTTTCTCTCGTTCTCTCTCTCCCTCTCTCTTTCCCTCTCCTTCTCTCTCTTTCTATCTATCTATCTATCTATCTATCTATCTATCTATCTATCTATCTATCTATCTATCTATCTATCTATCTATCTATCTATCTCTCTCTCCCTCAAACGATTGCATGGGTAACTTCGCTGTGCAAGCGGCTCGTGAAGATGCAAAAAGCCCCACGAACACGCAAAAAAACCCTGCGAACACGCAAAAAAACAAAAATCCGCAAATTCGCACAAATTCGCGAATTTTGCGGATCGCGAATTCGCAAATCCGCAAATTCGCAGATGGCGAATTCGCTTAATTCGCCCATGCTTAAAAGAGACAGCAGGAAACAGCACGTTGCGCTTTAAAAGTCAACATCCCAAAAATTCACCGCCCGCCACAATGCCAGGAAGGCATGTTGTGCACTTCCATGCACAACATGGCAGGCACCGTGCAGTGCCTGCCATGTTGTGCATGGAACTGCAGGGGAACTGCAGGGGGAACCACAACGGGCCCCACAAGCCATTCCCCCATGCCTTTCCGTGGTGGCAATTCCACCACGGAAAGGCATGCTTCCGCCCTCATAGTAATATGGCTGGCGGTGTCTAACAGACACAGCCACAATCTAAACTGCTTTTCCGCTCGGTATGCAATCGGGCGGATTGCATACCGGCAGAAAACCGGCGGATGGTCTTCCCGTCCGCCGGGATCGCCCCCGCCATGGCAATGTGGTGGGGGAAAATTGGTAGCGGGAGGAGGTTTATGGCAGGCGGATCACTACCGCCATATGGGCGGTGGCGATGGCCCGTTATCCTAATGTGTAATGGGTTTTATAAATATAACCCTTGTAAGGCTTGTAGGATGGTGAAAAATACCTCACAGTATTTCTCTTCTGATGGTCAAAAGAGAAGGGTGAATGGGTTTTACAATTGCAACACAGACCACTGTGTATATATGTTCCTTGATGTATGTAGGCAGTACTATCTTTCACCTAAATAAGCGCATGCTAGAACATCATCGTGCGATAAGGAATCATGATTTCAGTTACCCGGTGGTGAGGCATTTTAAAGATAAACATGAGAGTGATCCGGGATTACTCAATTACTTTACAGTTGATAGAGTGCCCCCTAACATGAGCGGGGGGAATAGGGTGATGAAACTCAGATGCTTGGAATCTAGATATATTTTTGAACTCCATACTAAATTCACAGCAACCAAGAATAGAGATGAAGAAATGAAAGTGCATCTAGGATAGCTATTTATTTATTTATTTAGTATGCAATTTGTATCGCGCAAACTAAACCCGAAGGTGTCAAGGCGCCTATCAAAAAGATCAAAAATGCAAAGCACCACTACAGGTAAGCGCGTACAAAAAGGTGGGTCTTCAGGGCAGATCTAAAAGATTGAAGAGTGGGGAGAGACCTTAATTCAAAAGGGAGAGCATTCCACCACTTTGGGGCCAGATTGGAAAAAGCTTTCCCCCCCCATCTAGTTTTCCGAATACGGGGAACAGAGAGAAGAAGTCTGTTCGAAGAGCGAAGGTTCCTGCCAGGATTGTAAAGGGACAAAATAGATCCAATGCCGGTAGGGCTATTTTTAGCTAAAGCCTTGTAGACCATACACATGGTCTTAAAAAGAATCCGATCCTCAACAGGAAGCCAATGGAGCTGCTTCCGAGCAGAGGTGGCAGAAGCACGTCGGGGTAGATCCAGAACGAATCTGGCTGCTGCGTTCTGGACCACCTGCAAGCGCTGTAGCTGACTTTTATTCAGTCCCGCATACAGCGCATTGCAGTAGTCCAGACGAGAGCCCAGGAGGGCAACGGCAAGTTGCTTTCTTGCCTGCAAAGAGAGGTAATGCCTGATTTTCCTTAGTATGTGAATGATACCCCAACAGGTCGATACAGTCCTGTTGACCTGTTGGCACATACTAAGGATAGGATCGATCATAACCCCAAGGTTTTTAGCTGAGGAAGTCGGATCAGGGCAGGCACCCAGTGAATCCGGCCATCACTCAGCTGACCAGATCTCTTCCTTTCCTCCAAACACCATCACCTCAGTCTTCTCCCCATTCAGTTTCAATGAATTGTGTATCATCCATTGGCCGACTGCCTCCATACAGGATCTATAGTTGGCGGCAGTCGACGTAACTGACTGGGAGAGAGAGACGAGGATCTGGGTGTCATCCGCGTAGGAGACTACCTCCATCCCAAAAGATCTAATAAGTCTGGCAAGGGGGGTCACATAGATGTTAAAAAGGGTGGGACTAAGCGCCGACCCTTGGGGGACCCCACATTGCACAGACAGGGATGGAGATAGGAACTGTCCCAGCATCACCCTTTGCTCTCTATGATCTAAAAAAGAGGAAAGGATCCCCAGAGCCGCCCCCCGAACACCAATCTCCCTCAGTCGAGATGTTAATACCGAGGGGGAAAGGGTATCGAAGGCAGCCGTGAGGTCTAAAAGGATCAGGAGGGAAGTCTGTCCATCATCAACACGCTTGCGGATGTTATCGAGCACTATGGTGAGGGCAGACTCGGTGCTATGTTCCCTCCTGAATCCATGCTGGGAAAGATCCAAACAACCCGAGCTCTCCACGAAGGCAGCAAGATGTTTATTTAAATGGGCTTCTAGCATCTTCGCGGGAGCCGGGAGCAGTGAGATGGGGCGAAAGTTTTTTAATACCCCAGGGTCAAGAGAAGGTTTCTTAAGCAGTGGTTTTACCACAGCCTTTTTCCACTGCTGGGGAAAAATGCCCTCCTTCATCGCCCTATTCATGATGTCAACCAGAGGGGGAAGGAGGGATTCTCTACACTGCTTGTATATGCTATGTATATACAATCTATGTATAGTTAGATACTTTCCCCATTGTTGTACAAGTACAATTGAGGCACTCAAAATTGTGACAGATTACAGGATGTTTAGTGCCTAGTAGTGTAGTATCAATTGCATGAATTACAGCTTATGTTGCTCTATGTATTCCCCTTAAAATATGTGCTTATTTATGAATAACTGATGGATATCAAATGGTTAGTGAACTAGGTGGAGGCGATTTATGATGTTGAAGGTCTATTTGTTTACATTTTGCAGCATTTTTGCACAATAGGATAAGGTTTGTTTACAGTGAATCTTTAATGGAGATATAAACTGATTATTTATTTAATTGAGCCCTGAGTGTGACATAGTGCAATACGTTGTATATAATGATTATTTATTAATCTCCTGTCAACATATTTATTTACTAATAAATATGTATTTATTTATATATTTATATATGTATTTATATATCCGATTTTTTTTAAACTTATCTTTGAGGTCAGATTATAAAGAATGAAGCGGGAGCACGGGTGGAGCGCAGCGGACGGCCCACAGCCCACAGTCCATCGGAGAGAGAGGCTCTCCATGCGAGCTACAGTGGGACACAGCGAACATCGTGAACTCAGAGTGTAGAGCGGCAACGCCGGCAAATATCCATCTACAACCGGATAAACGAGGTGAAACTACATGGGAGCATCAGGAAGGCATGGGAAGGAGGACTACATGCTTCTGAGAATTCACTACTGAGACATTTGAGAAAAATGCTAAAATCGCTAATGAAGGTGCATGAAATCCGATTAAAAAAGGTTCTAGTTCCAATATATACCACAGTGGCAGTTAGGGCTACAGGGATCGCCAAAGGAGCTGCTGAAGGGCTACTAAGGAGGTGCTAAAGGGATTGAAGCACTGACTGAACTGCACTGTTTAGGACGCACCCAACATACCTGGTGTATTGGCATATTGGTCAGCTGGTCAGCTAGTGCTACTGCCAGTGCTCCTACTGGTATTATTTTTTTGCGTAACATCTCCGACTGGCAGCTGTACATCCTCGCACTAAAACATTAAAGCACCTCTAAAAAGAAAAGAAAAAAGGAAATAGAAGGGGAAAAAAATTTCAGCGAAGGTAGGAAGTAAACAGTCCAAGGCCGGGGTAGCAAAGGAGCTCTTTAAAAACTGGCCAGTCACCGACAGCACCCGTACTTGTGTCTAAGGGGGCCAGGAAAGGGCGAAGAAATGTGCAGCAAAGAAGAGGTTTGGAAAACAGAGTGCTAGCACTAGCAGAGAAGAATAGACAAGATACCTCTGCAAAATCCCTGGGAGAAGAAGATGAAGTGGAGGAAGATAAAGAGGCACAGATATTGTCTGAATTGTTGGCAGAGCTAAGTATGCTTGCTGTAGGCGATGAATGTGAAGGAGATGGAGAGGATGAAGCAGGGGGGCCCTAAACAGAGGGGGAGACAACCAGTTAAGCTCCAAGGAATACCCTTTATTATAGTTCAGGCACCTCAGCCTAAATGCTCACCAGAGAGCTTTATTTAAATAACAAAAGTTGAATTAACTTTGCCCACTAGAGGGCAATATATATTTGTTGATTTCTTATGGTCAACTGACTATTAGAATTATGCGTTAGACCAAAGGTATCACCCTCATACATGTGAAATTGTAACAAGCTTCCTCACATAAAACTGCCAATTAATGAGATATAACTATCAAGTGTTATACAATTGTGACAATGTAACTTTCATTTAGTGATAGCGCTGTTCCCGAAACATACACTCATTGGAAAAACTACAATTCCCATCCTACTTCCTGTTGAATGACAGGAAGTGACATCAGCAGCAAGTGTTTGTGGCGGGTTTTTTTCAAAACATAAGAAAGAACTGCAACATTGTACCCTTACCGTGATCCAGCTACAGGGTGTAGCGAAACGCGTTGGTGTTGTGCAGATGATGCTGTAAATCTGAAAATAAATCTTGGATAATGGAAAGCAAATCCTTTGTTGAGTGCTGACTTTCTCTATCGTTTGATAGAATTGTGGATTATTTATATATTTATATATGTATTTATATATCCGATTTTTTTTAAACTTATCTTTGAGGTCAGATTATAAAGAATGAAGCGGGAGCACGGGTGGAGCGCAGCGGACGGCCCACAGCCCACAGTCCATCGGAGAGAGAGGCTCTCCAGGCGAGCTACAGTGGGACACAGCGAACATCGTGAACTCAGAGTGTAGAGCGGCAACGCCGGCAAATATCCATCTACTACCGGATAAACGAGGTGAAACTACATGGGAGCATCAGGAAGGCATGGGAAGGAGGACTACATGCTTCTGAGAATTCACTACTGAGACATTTGAGAAAAATGCTAAAATCGCTAATGAAGGTGCATGAAATCCGATTAAAAAAGGTTCTAGTTCCAATATATACCACAGTGGCAGTTAGGGCTACAGGGATCGCCAAAGGAGCTGCTGAAGGGCTACTAAGGAGGTGCTAAAGGGATTGAAGCACTGACTGAACTGCACTGTTTAGGACGCACCCAACATACCTGGTGTATTGGCATATTGGTCAGCTGGTCAGCTAGTGCTACTGCCAGTGCTCCTACTGGTATTATTTTTTTGCGTAACATCTCCGACTGGCAGCTGTACATCCTCGCACTAAAACATTAAAGCACCTCTAAAAAGAAAAGAAAAAAGGAAATAGAAGGGGAAAAAAATGTCAGCGAAGGTGGGAAGTAAACAGTCCAAGGCCGGGGTAGCAAAGGAGCTCTTAAAAACTGGCCAGTCACCGACAGCACCCGTACTTGTGTCTAAGGGGGCCAGGAAAGGGCGAAGAAATGCGCAGCAAAGAAGAGGTTTGGAAAACAGAGTGCTAGCACTAGCAGAGAAGAATAGACAAGATACCTCTGCAAAATCCCTGGAAGAAGAAGATGAAGTGGAGGAAGATAAAGAGGCACAGATATTGTCTGAATTGTTGGCAGAGCTAAGTATGCTTGCTGTAGGCGATGAATGTGAAGGAGATGGAGAGGATGAAGCAGGGGGGCCCTAAACAGAGGGGGAGACAACCAGTTAAGCTCCAAGCAATACCCCCTTTTCAGTAAACCGCTGGTGACACGGGGCAGACTCATAAGCACCCCTCAATTAGGCCCGGAGGAGCTGAAGGAGCTCAAAGAGCTGAAAGAGCTGAAAGAGCAAACGTGCAGGACGTACAGGATGTGCAATGCCAGAAGGCCACCACCACCCACCCCCTGTCACCTCAAGCCGAACAACCACACCTACACCTACGGCTACAGCCGCAGCCCCAGCCCCAATCAAAGCCTCAACCGAAGCCAAATAGAACACCAAAACTGCAGAACAGATAGATATTACAGATATTACAGAAGAGAATACAGCTATTTCTCCAAATGCACCTTCCTCTGCCCAGCTGCTATGCCCGGGGACTCAAGACAGGTTATACAACACCTGTCGCAAATGACAGATGGGGCAGAGGTATTTTCCAACAAACTGATTACCCTGCCTGAACTACCGGAGCCAGAATTGGTTTCAGTGTCAGAAAAGGAAATACGACTGCAAGATATTTCAGTGCAAGAAAGATTAATAACCATCCTTCAAGAAATAAGAGATTTTAAATCATCGCAAGCATTTGAAATATCACAACTACATAGCAGGCTGACAAAGTTGGAGGAGAATTTAGGTAATCTCCCCAGAAGGGTTACATAGGCAGAAGCCCGGGTCTCAACATTGGAAGATACCGTCCCCTCCATGCAGAAGGATCTTCATGTGCTGAATAAAAATAAGTCTCAGTTGTAATCAAAACTACAAGACTTAGAAAATTATGATAGAAGGTCCAATCTATGCCTCGTAGGGGTTTCAAAACAGCTGGAGGGTGTAGAGATGGTGATGGACCGAGGCTCTATTGAAAAAGGCGATACCCGAGTTAAAAGGTTACCTAACAATCACAAGAGCACATAAACCTACTAATCTTAAATACCCGTGAACCATCTTAATATACTTTCCAGACTGTAGGATTAGAGAGAGAATTTTAAACGCGGCAATCTCTAGAAGAACTTTTAACACCGATGAAGTAAAGAATTTTAGGATCTTCTCAGATATGTCAGCTGCCTCGGCTCACAGACGAAAGGACTTTGTTAAAATGATTGACTCTTTCAAGGCCAGAGGCGCACAAGCGATGATTGTCCAACAGTATAAATTAAATATAATAGCTAAAGAAAAATGTTTTATTTTTACAGCCACACAAGAAGCACAGACATTCTTGGAGGGTCTTAATACATAGGAAAATTAGAACTAATTAAATGCTGAGACATTTCAGAAATTTTAAAGCGGGGTTTTTCTTCCAATGGGTGGCTGTAAGGTGAATCAGGAAGCGCAAAAGGATGCAACAAGATGGCATCCAAAAAAAAGAAAAAGAAGGAGGGAATGGTAGTGGGACAGCGGGGGTCTCCGTTCCTTCTAGGGGGAGTGGGGAGGGGGGAGGTGAAGGGGGTGAAGCAGGGGAAAAAGAAAAAAGAAAGTTCACAGACGGAAAAGGGAAGAAAAAAGAGAGAAATTGTTTCTTTTTAAGATGTATAGGAGTCTCAATAGTAGCAATACGGCGAATAACGCAGATAAGGAAAGTTATATTGTTGAGGCATCACTTTTTCTTCGTAATGTCTTTTGGGATTGAGCACTGCACTTTAAGGCACTTTAATGCACTTTAACACATGTTGGTTTAGTTTATTATACTGCTTTAACACGTGCGCGAGATGCACCTTGGTGTTCTTTGCAAATTTTGACAATGACAATGACAAACTGCACATCTTTGCACATTAATGCTAGCTTTGCACAATTCTCATAGGCTTAGGCCGGTCGGGTTGATGCAATACTGGCATAATCTGTACTGTAGACATACTTTATATTGCTGCTTGAGAACTATGCTATTTTGCACATTAATGCTATTTTTGCACAATTGCTATATCGTCTTCATTGGATGTTTTGACCTAATATTTGCATATTTTGCACATTCAAATGTGATTTTGCTAGCAGAGCACGCAGTAGTCAATGACTATGCTGCTGGTGTGATTGTAGCAATATGGGGAATTGTACCACCATGCTTATTTTGCACATTCTGCATCTATCGCACTTGCTGCACTTTAGAAAACCCTTCTTTTGTACATAGAGTATGAAACCCAAACATGGTGAGAAGTAAGGTGACATTCCTGTCTTTAAATGCAAATGGATTGAATAACAGCCGTAAGAGAAATGCTATAGAGAGCTGGCTAAAACATTTCTGCCTTGATGTGATTTTCATACAAGAGACTACGGAAACACCCTATACGCCGGTATCACTGCAAAACTCCAGAAAAAACTCCAACGCATCCAGAACGCATCAGCCAGACTCATACTAGACATCCCGCGTAAAGACCACATTTCTAGTCACCTGAAAAGCCTCCACTGGCTCCCCGTCAATAAGAGGATTACTTTCCGCCTCCTAACCCACGCACACAAAGCACTTTACGAACTTGGACCCGAATGCCTCAACTCACAACTTTCCTTCTACACCCCCTCTCGCCAGCTACGATCTTCCAACCAAGCCCTTGCTACCGTACCTCGCATCAATAAAACCACCATGGGAGGCAGATCCTTCTCCTACCTCGCAGCTAAAACCTGGAACTCTCTCCCCACTCACCTTCGTCTCACTCAGAACCACCTAGCATTCAGAAAGCAACTTAAAACTTGGATATTTGACAAGTAATTCCCCACCCTTCTTCAAGCGCCTTGAGACCCTCCGGGTATGTAGCGCGCTATACAAATCCTTTGACTTGACTTGACTTGACTTATCAGACTCTAGCAAATTCTTAAAAAACTGGATGGGTTATAGTTTCTCATCTGTGTCAGGGATGGCGCAGAGGGGTGTGAGTATTCTCATAGGTAAACATGTTCGGTTCCCTATTGAAGGCTTGCACTCAGATATGAGTGGAAGATGGGCATTCGCTTATGGGAAAATAAATCTGGTAAACATAGCACTAGCCACAATATATGCGCCAGTTATAGATGACCCACTGCCTATTTTGCAACTAAAGCAAGCACTGACGGGCACACCAGGTCAAATTATATGGGGAGGGGATTTACATTATTTACAAAATCCCATAGTTGATTCTACCAGAAAAGACCGGTGCCAAAATAAGCCACACGTTGCCATTGCTCTACAGAGTTGCAAAACAGATTTGAACATTTTAGATAACTGGCGCTTCCAAAATCCATCTAAACGTGAATACTCTTGCCATTCTGCAAAATATGACTCAGCATCCAGGTTGGATTTCTTTTTAATCTCACATGGTCTTGAAATTAGCAGATACGAGAACTTAGCAAATGCATTCTCAGATCATGCACTAAGTAAGATAGAAATAAATATAGGCAATATAGAAAAGGAGGTATCAAAAAGATGGCACTTCAATAAATTAAACCTAGCAGAACCGCAATGGTGCATAGAAATTGAGGAGGAGATAAGGGTCTTTTTTAATCTGAATAGAGGCTCGGCCCCAAACTAATATAGTATGGGATGTCTTTAAGGCCACACTGAGAGGCCTAACCACCTCCAAAGAAATACCAAAACAGTAGGCTAAAAGGGAGGAGAGAGCAGCTTTACAGACTAGCTTGGCCCACGCAAATCAAGAGCACTATAGAAATGGAACCCCAGCTACTAAACACAATGTATTGAATGCTAAAGAGAAAATGAGGGAATTCTATTACGAGCTAGGGGATGCAGCAAGCAGTTTATACTTGCAGAAGAACTATGAAGAGAGTGAGTACACGGGGAGACTGCTAGCCTGGCATGCCAAAGAAAACCAAGTTCGCAATGGAATCAACCGCTTATACAATACAGTAACCAAAACCCGTATGAAGACCACATGATCCATAGGCGAGATGTTTTTTAATCACTATAAGGAGATCTATCAAACCACTGAACAGGTTACGCTGGAAACAATCCACTTTTTTTACAGGAATTACAAATTCCAAAATTAGGAAATGATTATAAAGAGCGGCTCCTCGCTGAATTTACAAAAGAAGAGCTAGACGTGGTTATAAGCTCCCTGCCTAATGGTAAAGCCACCGGGAAAGACGGTATTCCAGGGGAATTTTTTAAGCGTTTTCTGCAATTCTGAGTCCTGAGCTTTTAACACTTGCTAATTATTTATTACAATGAGGGACACCGCCTGAATCCTTTCGCACTGCAGTAGTAGTCAGTATTCTAAAAAAAGAAAAAGATAAAGAAAATGTAAACTCATACAGGCCAATAAGTCTGTTAAATGCTGACTACAAAATATTCACCAAATTGGTTGCAAATAGATTAAATAAGATGGTAGGATCACTCATTGGGGCAGACCAGTGTGGTTTTATAGCAGGGAGACAGCTCCACACTGGTTTTTAGATGCCGAAAAGGCCTTTGATCTTGTCTCGTGGAACTGTCTCTTTGCGATCCTGGAGAGATTCGATTTCCCGAATGACTTTGTATTTTTATTAAAACAACTTTATAGACACTCTCAGGCGCAGATGTTAATTAACTCAGTAAACGTAGGGACTTGCCAAATAAACAGAGGCACTCGACAAGGCTGTCCTCTCTCCCCAATTTTATTTGCTTTATTTATTGAGCTACTGGCAATAGCAATTAGGGGGAAAAGAGCTCATACGCTACCGGTCCTAGGAACGACTAACATAAAAGTTTATGCCGATGATATTGTCCTATTTTTGAATACAAAGATAACCAGTCAGTCAGAAATTATGAAAGTATTCTCGAATTTCCCAAAAATAGGTGGACATAAAATAAATAAAACCAAAACAGAAATTATTTTATGTAATTGCACAGTAGACACTTTATTAACTGAGTTTAGGCAGACCTACAATACCCGCCCCAAGAGATATTTAGGAATATTTATATAACAGAAAAAGTGGAAGATCTGTATTTATTAAACCATATCCCACTATTGAAAAGAGTGAGCTCCCAGCTAACACGATGGAATCAACTCCCACTGTCAATAATGGGACGCGCTGCTCTAATTCAAATGTCCATTATTCCACTTTTTAAATTCCTTTTTAGTGCGGCTCCATGTGCAATACAGGCCTCTTTTTTTAAGCAGATCATTAGTATGTTTTCTTCTTTCCTATGGGCAGACAAGACACTGAGTCTGGCACTTAGCACTTTAAACTCTCCGGTCACGGAGGGAGGATTGTCTCTTCCAAATATTAGAGACTACTACTATGCGACATTTGCACATCACAGTTTTAGGTTCCTTTTTTTAAACACCCAAGAAGCAGATCATTTTTTTATGAAAAAGATCTTAAGGAAACTTAATATTATTGACCCAGGAAGAGTGACCAAGTACACTAAGAAAGTATGATATAAGACCCTACAATGGCTATTCAAACATAAAGCCCAGCTCCTGAAATATTATGATATATTAAGAATTAACAGCTCAACCAGACTTGTGAATATGCACACAGGAGAAACAGGTATCCTGGATAAAAATACATTGGGATTGTGGAAAGAAAATGGATATGATAAGGTCCAGGATTTCATTGAGGGGAATAGTTAGAAAACATGAGAAGAGATCGAAAGGGGGCTTCAACACTCTAATACAATTTTAAAATGGTCCTTTATTAGACTAAATGCTAAATTGGCAAAGTTAGATATGGGTAAACTATCGTATAAAACTTTCATTAGTGAAGCTCTAAATGGTCCCATACAGCGAAAGCTCAGTACTTGGATAAAAATCTTTAATGAGAACAAATCGTCTCTGCTGCATGAAAAGATCAGAGATAGATGGTGGAAAAGAGAAGACATAGGGATTAGTAAATCAACCTCGGATAAGTTAAATAAATATAACGCAGTTATATTCCGAGGAGCAAATTTTAAACAAATGCAATTCTATTCGAAATGGCTGATTTATAGAACACCCTCTTTTCTCCATAACATATACCCCTAAGTAGAAGATAAATGCTTCCGATGTGAGGAGAAGGGCAACTGGAAACACATTATATGGGAATGTTCCAAAATACCGAATTTATGGGAGGAGATCGAGAAATATCTCAGAAACACAATAGACCCCAAATCTCACTTAATTAATCTATTGCAGTTTTGGGTTGCTTCCCTGTTGCCTCTTCATACGATGAAAGTTTATTTATTGCAGCCCTAGTAGCAAGATCCCTAATCCTGCAATTGTGTAAAACAGATAAAGTACCTACCTTTTTTAAGCATTGAGATTAAAACTATCTAAAATACAAGGGATGGAAAAGAAACATGCATTAAGATCAGGAGCAGTAAGAAAATATGAGAAGTATTGGAGTGTGTTTGAATCCTAGGTCTTCTGGTGTCTCTCTGTACTTTATTAAAGATAAGATCTGGGTCATAACTGCCGTAGGGTCTAGGATGCTCTTAGGAATCTATGTATTTATGTATTTACGCATTGTACTTATATATTTGATTAAGGACTTTTTGCACTTTAATGAGTTCAGTTCAACACTCTTTTTTCTTGCACTTTATCCCTCCATCAAAAGGAATAGCGATCATATTACTGTGATTGAATTTTGGATCTTCAGGGGTTTTTTGGGTTTTTTTCTGTATTTTATATAAATAAGATTTAGAACTCTGATGTAGCACATTGCACTTTAAGGGAATGATCTTTTTGTTCCTTGATTAGGAACGGTGACTGCACCATGGAGTACTTCAAGTTCGTTATGTATGTATTCTGTATAGCTGGAATTTTTTTATGAGACTTAAATGTATCTTATATTTGTGGCTGTTAACTTTCAATAAAAAAATAAAATAAAAAAATAAAAAAAGATTATGAAGAATGAGATGTATTGGTGGAATATAAATTGTGGCTCCTCCAGAGACAATATGTGAGTCTGATATATGAGAGTATAATCATCAGGAGATGAAAAATGGGGGGAGGAAAAAAGGAATATTACGTTTTTATGTTTATTGTTGTAGATTATGTGGTTTGGGCACTGGCCCAGTACTCCGTTGATTAGCTCCATCCCTCCACCACTTTAATACCATGCATAGTGAATAAAGTTTATTTTCTAAATTATAAAAAAAGCAAAAAAATGAAAAATGCAAAAAAATGCACTGAAATATATGGAATTTGTAGTGATTACCAGGCGATCTCAAGGGAGAATAGGGCAACATCGAGGAGGCACTACAACTCCCAGAAAGCCCTGGGTCCTGGCGAAGCGAAACACGCCTTCAGGGCGTCTATAAAAACACTCCACTACTACTACCGGGTGCTTGTCAATCCTTCCGGTAGCTGATCGTGTTGGAGCAAAGCTTTCCTTGAGACGAGAGTTGGGTGTGCGCGGACGCTTTCCTTCCCGCTGAGGACGCCGCGAGTTGGGTGTGTGTGGACGCTTTCCTTCCCGCTGAGGACGCCGAGAGTTGGGTGTGCGCGGACGCTTTCCTTCCCGCTGAGGACGCCGAGAGTTGGGTGTGCGCGGACGCTTTCCTTCCCGCTGAGGACGCAGAGACACTTTTGCCTTTCCCGTGAGTTAGAGGTTGGACCTTTGTCATTGAGCACGGCCGTGCTACCATAGGGTTCCGTCTTCTACTTTCCCTTCGTATCCCGAACCCTGTTGGAAGTTGAACTATTTAGACTCTGTGCGATACTTGCCGCCGGTAGTGAATCTAACTGCTTGGTGCGAGATACTGAGTCCTAATTGCCTTGGATCGAGCTGTGATGTAACAGCCCACCTTCCGCTTGAAATCGAGTCAGAACCTTCCCCAGACTCCAGGCTTTTCGAGCGGAGGTTTTCAGTAAGTGTATGCTCTGTTAAAATATTTAGTAGTCAACCAGGGTGTCTTATCCATCCTCGTGCTAAACAAGTGTTCTTGTGTTTTCAGAATAGTTGTGCCTTGAAGTCATCCAAAGTCTTAGACCAGACCTAGAGGGGTGTCTTCACAACAACCTTCCCCGATCAACTATCCTTCCCCCTACCCAGAGGACTACCTGTCTCTGGTGTGTGTGTTCGCACGGAGAGGATCAGTACTATTGGGTATAGGGAAGACTGTCATCACGCTGTGGTCCCCGCTGGCTAGATACCTCAGGTTAGTGGCTTGTGTGTTCTTTACTCGGGTTCCTTGTCCGCTGCTAACCGCGACAGATTGACAAGCCCAAGGAAGAAGCCTAGCCTGGACCATGGACACGAGTGCAGCTTTGGCCTCATTACTTGAGGGCTTTAGTGTACTTCAGCAGGAAGTGCATGCGTCCCGAGTTGAGAATCAGGAACTTAGAAAAGACATGAACACCATGCGTAGGGAAGTCGCAGGCATGTCACGAAAAAACCCAGGGGCAGGGTCTTATATTAGAGAAGCTACACTTCCCCCTCCCGGACAAACTGTATCGCAGCCTACAACCCCAATGGCAGCCGGGGGTGGGTTCTTTTCTCCTAATGCCATACCTTCGTCCTCCACCGACCACTCCCCAACAGTGCATGTAATTCAGAATACTGAAATCCCTCTAGCTCCTCCTGAACGGTTATACGGTGTTCCCAAAAAATTCGAGACTTTCTTGAACCAGTGCCGCCTCCACTTTCTGTGCAAACCGACTGTGTTCCAAGATGACGCGGCTAAGACCGCGTTCATGATGTCTTACATGGGCGGAAACGCTGCAAGCTGGACAATCCCCTTAATGGAAAAGAATGATCCCGTTCTGCATCCCGGATTTCTGTTCTGCCTTAAGAAAACTGTTTGACCGAAAGACTCACATGTTGTCATTGGACAAAGAACTCCTTACGTTGCGCCAGGGGTCACAGGACCTGTTGTCTTACATCACGTCCTTTAACCGGCTCTTAGCTGAAACCGATTGGCCACAGGAGAAACGGACCTCTTTGTTCTATCAAGGCCTAAGAAGCGAGTTGAAGGACGTCTTATCGCAGGTAGTCCAACTACCGGCGACGTGTGAGGAACTCATTGACCTAACGGTGCAACTAGACCATCGCCTGTTGGAGAGAAGAGGAGATCGGAGCAGGGGTGATGGCAGAGGATGGTATCCCAAACTAAAAATCCCGCAGGAAGACAGTGCCAAAAGTACTGATGGAATCGAACCCATGCAGATAGGGGGTATCCGAGGCCCTCTGTCCTCCGAGGAACGAGAGCAACGGCGTAAACTGAAACTGTGTTTATACTGTGGCAAAGGAGGGCACTTCATCAGGGAGTGTAGGGCAAGGGCCCAACAATCTGAGAGAAGTCCAGCGCTTTGAAAACCAGCCGTCATGGGAACAAGAGAGACGTCGGAAAACTAGAACGTCCAAACCAGGTGGAGATCTCTGGGGTGGACATACGACAGACTACGATCTCTTCGCTTCTTGCAAACACTATGATGCCTGCTGTGGCTCATATCAACATACCAGTGTCCTTGTGGACAACAGGGGACAAGATCACGCAGATGGATGCTCTATTAGACTCTGGAGCAACGGGTAATTACATGGACATAGACTATGCAACCTCCCTCGGCATAGAATGGGAGAAGAAGGACGAACCTGAACATGTGAAGGCGGTGGATGGTTCCGCCTTGTCTTCTGGACCAGTCGTAAAACACACAATCCCTCTACGCATGCAGCATGAAGAACACTCGGAATATATCCAGTTCGATTTGATTGCAGCGCCTCAGGTTCGCCTTCTTCTTGGCATGCCATGGTTAACGCTACGTGACCCTGTGGTGAGCTGGTCCGCACGCACAGTGTCATTGAACTCCTCCTACTGTATGGAACATTGTCACCGCCCTTCTTCTTTAACTCTTGAAGGTGAAGCGTGTCCTGGTGTTCGCCACCTGGCTATGGCGTGTACTGAGAAACACATATGTAGTACTACCAGTCTACCCGAGATTTACGAGGGGTTTCGTTCCCTTTTCGACAAACAGAAGGCTACCAGGTTACCCCCGCATAGGGTTTACGATTGTAGCATTGACTTACTCCCAGGGGCAGCTATTCCATGTAGTCGTGTTTACGCCCTTACCAAACATGAAAACGCGTATCTGCAGAATTACATCGAGGAGAATCTGGCTTCAGGGTTCATAAGCCATTCCACTTCGCCTGCTTCGTCACCCCTGTTTTTCATACCGAAGAAAGACTGTGCCGAGCTGAGACCGTGTATCGACTACAGGGCCTTGAATAACATCACGGTCAAAAATAGATATCCCCTTCCATTGATCCCGGTATTAATGGACCAGATCAAGGGGGCTCGTTACTTCACCAAGTTGGATCTCAGAGGGGCCTATCATCTGGTCCGGGTCAAGAAGGGCAATGAGTGGAAGACTGCTTTTCGAACTAAGTTCGGCTTATTCGAGTATAACGTCATGCCATTTGGGCTATGCAACGCGCCTGCAGCCTTCCAATATTTCATAGATGAAGTG
Source organism: Lissotriton vulgaris (assembly GCF_964263255.1). Lineage (NCBI taxonomy): Eukaryota > Metazoa > Chordata > Amphibia > Caudata > Salamandridae > Lissotriton > Lissotriton vulgaris. The sequence continues at coordinate 700,473,536 of NC_141697.1, read as the reverse complement.
CTCAGGGGCCTACTGGATACCATATGCATGGTGTACATTGACGATATCCTCGTCTACTCACGGACTCTCCGAGAACACGAGCAGCATGTCAAGGAAGTATTAAGTCGTTTACAACAGCACGATCTGTACGCCAAACTGGAGAAGTGTCTCTTCCATGCAACTGAAGTCTCCTTCCTGGGGTACGTGATAAACGCAAACGGCTTCCAGATGGAGAAGGGAAAAGTCGAGGCCATCACTAATTGGAAAACACCACAAGACGTCAAATCTGTACAGAGCTTTCTAGGCTTTGCGAACTATTATAGACGCTTCATTAAAGACTTCTCCAGGATTATCCAACCCATATCCAGTCTGTTAAAGAAAAACGTTCCTTTTAAGTGGGGTGAGGACGCTGAACAGTCTTTTCGGATCCTCAAGGAAAGGTTCACTCAAGCCCCCATCTTGTGCCACCCGAATGCCCAGCTTCCGTTCATTTTGGAAACCGACGCCTCACAGTTTGAATTGGGAGGGGTACTATCGCAACCTCACCCTACAATGGGGCAAATCCACCCGGTGGCCTTCTACTCTAAGAAACTCACTCCTAGCGAGGTCAATTATTCTATCACCGACAAAGAGTTGCTTGCCATCAAAAGGGGCTGTGAGGAGTGGCGACATTACCTGTTGGGAGCCCGGCATACCATCGAAATCTTCACGGTTCACAGGAACTTGTTGTTCCTGAAAACAGCAAAGGCCCTCACCCCCAGACAACTTAGATGGACTCTGTTTTTCTCGGATTATGATTTTGTTATAAAGTACCGTCCCGGCCCCCAAAACGGAAAGACCGATGCCCTCTCGCGGAATCAAGACACCCAAGACCCTCAGTCAGTCCTCCCAGAGGAACCACCATCTATTCTGCCTGAAAGGTCATTCCCAGAAAGCACCATTGCCTTGCTAACATCCACGGATTTCATCGAGGACGTCAAGGTGGCGTTAACGGAGGTTGATGCCCAGGCCTGGCTCCAAGATGAGCGTCAATTGCGGTCGCAAATTTATAAACTCCTGTATTATCGCCATGCTTTGTACGTGCCTGACCCAGGTTTGCAAATGCAGGTACTGAATTGGGCTCATGATTCAGTGTTAGGGGGTCATTGGGGTGTGTATAAAACGATAGCCACCATCGAGCGATCTTTCTGGTGGGCTACTTTATGAAACGACGTCAAGAAATACGTCAGGAACTGCTCGGTATGCGCCCAGAGTAAAGCGAAACATACCAGACCTACGGGTCTACTCCGTCCTATTCCAGTACCCCCTAAACCGTGGCACACAGTCTCTATGGATTTCATAGTGGAGATGCCATTATGTCAAGGAAAAACAACGATCCTGGTGCTTATTGATCACTTGACCAAAATGGGCCATTTTGTGCCATTGGAAGGACTACCAACGTCCGCTGAACTGGCCATGGTTATACTTCAGCATCTCATCAGAGCACATGGCATTCCAAGTGTCTTCATTACGGACAGAGGAACACAATTCACTTCCCGGTTTTGGAAAGCTCTTTGCCAATCTTTAGCCATTGATGCCAGGTTTTTAACAAGTTACTATCCGCAGACGGATGGCAAAACGGAAAGGCTCACCAAGACCATAGAACAATACCTACGTTGTTTTACCTTACAAAACTCGACGGACTGGGTCACCCTCTTGTGGTTAGCGTAATTCACATATAATAACTCCGACCATTCCACCTTGGGTTGCTCCCCTTTCTTCTGCCTTCTTGGGTATCACCCGAATATCCTCCCCTTCGATTGGCCGGTGTCTTCCAATCTGCCCAGCATTCAAGAACATCATGCGCATCTTCAGGCTGTTCGGATGGATGCAATGCGTCATCTGGCGGACGCTCAGGCTTCGCAGAAACGCAACGCCGACAAGAAACGCAGTCCCGAACCGGACTACAAGGTGGGGGACAAGGTATGGCTCTCCACCAAAAACATTCATCTCCGGGGTATTAACAAGTTAAAACCTAAATACATCGGTCCCTATAGTGTTGAGGAGGTCATCAACCCTGTGGCACTAAAATTGGCTATCCCCCGTAACTGGCGGATCCACCCTGTTTTTCATGTCTCCCTGCTCCTGCCCTGTTCCGTGGACACCAGATTGCCCGTACGTCCCCCCCCGGTATTGGTAGAGGGGTTGGAAGAATATGAGGTTGAGGAGTTGCTGGATTCTCGGATCCACCGGGGTAGGGTCCAGTACCTGGTCAGTTGGAAAGGTTTTGGGGCTGAGGAGAGAACTTGGGAACCAGTGCAGAACCTCAATTGCCCTGACTTGGTAGCGCAGTTCCATCTGTTAAATCCCGGGAAGCCTGGTCGACCGCCGGGTCGGCGATCCTTGAGAGGGGGTTCTGTAGCGATTACCAGGCGATCTCAAGGGAGAATAGGGCAACATCGAGGAGGCACTACAACTCCCAGAAAGCCCTGGGTCCTGGTGAAGCGAAACACGCCTTCAGGGCGTCTATAAAAACACTCCACTACTACTACCGGGTGCTTGTCAATCCTTCCGGTAGCTGATCGTGTTGGAGCAAAGCTTTCCTTGAGACGAGAGTTGGGTGTGCGCGGACGCTTTCCTTCCCGCTGAGGACGCCGCGAGTTGGGTGTGTGCAGACGCTTTCCTTCCCGCTGAGGACGCCGAGAGTTGGGTGTGCGCGGACGCTTTCCTTCCCCCTGAGGACGCCGAGAGTTGGGTGTGCGCGGACGCTTTCCTTCCCGCTGAGGACGCCGAGACACTTTTGCCTTTCCCGTGAGTTAGAGGTCGGACCTTTGTCATTGAGCACGGCCGTGCTACCATAGGGTTCCGTCTTCTACTTTACCTTCGTATCCCGAACCCTGTTGGAAGTTGAACTATTTAGACTCTGTGCGATACTTGCCGCCGGTAGTGAATCTAACTGCTTGGTGCAAGATACTGAGTCCTAATTGCCTTGGATCGAGCTGTGATGTAACAGCCCACCTTCCGCTTGAACTCGAGTCAGAACCTTCCCCAGACTCCAGGCTTTTTGAGCGGAGGTTTCCAGTAAGTGTATGCTCTGTTAAAATATTTAGTAGACAACCAGGGCGTCTTATCCATCCTCGTGCTAAACAAGTGTTCTTGTGTTTTCAGAATAGTTGTGCCTTGAAGTCATCCGAAGTCTTAGACCAGACCTAGAGGGGTGTCTTCACAACAACCTTCCCCGATCAACTATCCTTCCCCCTACCCGGAGGACTACCTGTCTCTGGTGTGTGTGTTCGCACGGAGAGGGTCAGTACTATTGGGTATAGGGAAGACTGTCATCACGTTGTGGTCCCCGCTGGCTAGATACCTCAGGTTAGTGGCTTGTGTGTTCTTTACTTGGGTTCCTTGTCCGCTGCTAACCGCGACAGAATTTGACATCAGAGGATGTTGAGGAATTTATACATTATGGATTTTTTCCCACTGGAAAAAACAGAGACAAAAGGTGCTTTGGAGAGTATATTGTTTATATCCGTGATGATGATGTTTAAAGCTCTTACTGACTTGTAGGTCTTTTATACTTTGAGAAAGGCTGGGATCAGCCAAAACGTTTCAGTGAAAGACATGCTGCAATAAAGAATTGTATACCTTGTCTGGAGTGCCCACCTTTGTCCTGCTTTTGGGAGAAGAAAATTTGAATATATATATATATTCACTGAAAAAAACCATAGGTTTCAGCCAAGTTATAGTTAGGAATTAGCATTTAAAAAACCTTAGAAATTCACTGAAAAAACCATAGGTTTCAGCCACGTTATTGTTAGGAATTAGCATTTAAAAAATCTTAGAAATTCACTGAAAAAAACATAGGTTTCACACATGTAATAGTTAGCTGGACATTTCACTCATACAAAACCATTGAAATTCCCCCTTTATAGTTAGTTCAGCTAACTATAACTCGCACGCCCACAATGCATTGCTGATGACGTCACATATTAGAACATTGGAATGTTGGGAGCTCCATTGCAGACAATGGAGTGCTACCTGCTTCTACGGGCCGGTACAGGCCCGCAGAGTAACATTCCAATGTCCTACAAAGGCTTCTCGAAGCTCGAGGGGATTTATATCCTTCGAGCTTCGAGAACCCTTTGTTTATTTGTTAGAACATTCTGCCCTCTAGTGGCAGAATGTTCTAAAAGCCTTATAGCCCTTCGTAGCAGGGCTATACCAGCTATTAAAGTCCCGCTGTCTCATTAAAGTCCCTCGCCTTCGGCTCGGGCCTTTAACGATTCGGCGGGCCTTTAATAGCCGGTATAGCCCGCTACGGCGGGCTATAAGGCTATATTACATCACTCATGACATGGTCAGTGACATCACTCATGACATCACTGATGACATCTCAAATGACATCACTTATGACATCACTGATGACATCATCCAGTGAATGTGTGTCTTTCTGAAAAATAAATATTTATTATATATGTATATCTAAAGGTCTATGGTAGAATAAATGGATAAATATGTGTCTAAATGGATGTTTTTTTGTAAAATTGATTGTATGACTGACTTATTAAGTGTATCTTAGTGAATACATGTATTAACGAGTAATGTGTAAATATTTAAATATCTGTATCAGTGTCTCACTTTCTGTATAAGTGGCTGCATGGGTTGGTGAGTAGCTGCATGAGTGTGTATATGGGTTATTAGTTTGTTTTTGAGCATCAGTATGAGTGTCTGTATGGTTCGGTGGGGAATATTACTTAGCGTATAGATGCATGAATGAGTGACTCACTGTTTGTATGTGTTTTGAAGACAGCATGTGTGCAGGACTGTATGGGTGGATGAGTGTGTGTATGGGTGTGTTAGTGAGTGACTGACTGTCTCAATAGTGTCTTTATGAGTAACTACATATGTTTTAAACTAGTGTATGTGAGTATTGATGTATATAAGTGAGTATATGTGAGAGTGAGAGTTTAGAAGAGTTCCTGTAAAAATAAGTATATGTTTCTATAAGTGATTGTTTAAGAGAGTAAGTATGTGTATGTTTCTGTAGATGTAAGTGTAGTGGTGTGTGTATAGTTGTATATGCAAGTAAAGGGATGTTTAATAGTTTATTTGCATGTGTGGGTATGTGTGTGAGTAACTCTATGGATGAGTATTGGTGTGTAACAGGATGTATAGGTGTATGAGTACATATGATGAGTGAGTACATGTATGAGTGACTCTTTCCTCGCCCCTGCCCTGTGCAATAAAATGCCCATAAATCTCTGCGCTATCTCTGAACATAGCTGCTTCCGTAAGAAGTAGAAGACCTGGCTTTTTGCAAACTAAGTCTCGCCCTTTTTCATCAGAGCCGTCTGCAAGTGCCATGAGACTCTTTGGATGTGATATGTGTGCGATAAAAATGCTTTTGACTTGACTATATAGAACTGTTGGTGAAGGAGTGGATGTGTATGTAGATGTTAGAATTACTGAATATGTTGTTGTAACTGGTATTGGTATCTCCATTTTTTTAAATTTTAGTTTCTATTTTTGAATGTGTGTATCAAAGGTAATATTAGGGTGAGAGGAGGTCTGCCACTCTTTCACAAGGATGATGTCATCAGTGATGTCATTTGAGATGTTATCAGTGATGTCATGAGTGATGTCACTGACCATGTCATGAGTGATGTAATATGTGATGTCATCAGCAATGCATTGCGGGTGCGCGAGTTACAGTTAGCTGAACTAACTATAATGGGGGAATTTCAATGGTTTTGTATGAGTGAAATGTCCAGCTAACTATAACATGTGTGAAACCTCTGCTTTTTTCAGTGAATTTCTAAGGTTTTTTAAATGCTAATTCCTAACTATAACGTGGCTGAAAGCTATGGTTTTTTCAGTGAATATCTAAGGTTTTTTAAATGCTAATTCCTAACTATAACGTGGCTGAAACCTATGGTTTTTTTCAGTGAATTTCAAAGGTTTTGTAAATGATCATTTTTAAATGTATTAATTGTTATTTTTTTTATACTGGTTTACTACATTGTTTTAAAGTATTTATTTTTGGATATTTTATTTTTTAAATTACATTACATATTTTTAATATAAATTGAAAAAAAAATGTTTTAAAAATAATGAAATTGTAATTTTTATTTATTTTATTTAATATTTTTTTTAATTATATATATTTTATATAGCAGGCAATGATATCCTTTGGAAGGAAATTCAAGTTACTAGTAGGTACGGTTAAAATTACTTTTCAGGAACAGTAGTGAGCTGAAAGATGCAGCACTGAGGTCTCTCCTAATAACAGGTGAGTAAATCGGCATTCGTAATTCGGCAGATTTTTGAGGAATTTTTTTAAGTTACAAAACTCCACACTTCGAAAAATTTCCAAGTGAAATCAGTCAATGTTAGCCTATGGATGGAAATTCAAGTTACTGTAAGTATGGTTATAATTACTTTTCAGGATCAGTAGTGGGCTGAAAGATGCACCACTGAGGTCTCTCCTGATAACAGGTGAGTAAATCGGAATTCGTAGTTCGGCTGATTTTATAGGAATATTTGTACGTTTCAAAAATAGACACTTAGAAACTTTTCTGGTGAAAACCCCACAATAAATTCCAATGGAAGGAAATACAAGTTACTGGTAAGTACGCTCATATTTTGTTTTTCAGGGTCCGTACTGCGCTCAAAGATGCAGCACTTACGACTCTCGTGATAACAGGTGAGTAAATCGGAATTCGTAGTTCGGCGGATTTTAGAGGAATATTTTGCTCAATAGTGCAGGAAGGGGGTGGGGCCTGAGGTGACATGTGTGCAAACACTCCCTCTGGCGCGTTTTAGGTTGGGTAATTAATTCCTTTTCAATCCTGAGGTCCCCTGTGAGCCTACTAGCCCACCAGGTACCTCCAGTATGCGCCAGCTAGCTGTGTTGCAGAGAGGTGTTCAGAGGGTATGCCCCCTTTTTACAACACTCTGCAACGCAGCTCTCAGCCGCTTACTGGAGGTACCTGTTGGACTAGTTGGCCCCTAGGGGACCTCTGGATTGAAGAGGAATTAATTCCCCAACTTAAATCGTGCCACAGGGTATGTTTGCACTCATATCACCTCAAGCCCCGCCCCCTACCTTTCCCCACTGTGCAAACGCGCCCCTTAGCATGTTCTAAGTTGGGGGATTAAGTCCCCTTGCATACTGGGGGTCCCTGGGGGCCAACTAGCCCACCAGGAACCTCCAGTGTGCGCCAGGGGGCTGCGCTGCAAAGAGGTGTGAAAAGGGGCGTGGCCTCATTACACCTCTCTGCAACGCAGTCCCCTGGTGCATTTGCAGAGCGGGAACTAATTCCCCTTGCATACTGGGGGTCCCTGGGGGCCAACTAGCCCACCAGGAACCTCCAGTATCTGCCAGGGGGCTGCGTTGCAGAGAGGTGTAATGATGCCTCGCCCCTTTTTACACCTCTCTGCAACGCAGCCCCCTGGCGCGTTTGCAGAGCGGGAACTATTCCCCTTGTATACTGGGGTCCCTGGGGGCCAACTAGCCCACCAGGAACCTCCAGTATGTGCCGGGGGGCTGCGTTGCAGAGAAGTGTTCTGAGGCCATGCCCCTTTTTACACCTCTCTGCAACGCAGCCCCCTGGCCCATACTGGAGGATCCTGGTGGGCTAGTTGGCCCCCACGGACCCCTAGTATGCAAGGGGAAATAGTTCCCCCTCTGCAAAAGCACCAGGGGGCGCGTTTGCAGAGAGGTGCATCCCCCATGGCCTCACCCCAATTCTTAATTTTTTTAAAAAAATGTACGGGAAGGGGGCCACATGGCCCCCCTCCTGTTACCAATTCTGGCCCCAGGGACCCCATCCCCCGGGGCATGGCCAACTTTTGTATTATTTTTGTGGAGGGGGCTACATAGTCCCCCTCCTATGCCCACTTAAGGCCCCTGGGACCCCACACCCTGGGGCCTGCCCATCTTTTATTTGTATTTTTTATTCTTGATTGGTGGAGGGGGTCGTGTGGCCCCCCTCCTGGGCAACTTATGGCCCTGGGGACCCCTTCTCCCGGGGTCTGCCCTCTCCATTGGGGACCATGGGGGGGGCACCCCAGCCCCTCACAGTCTCTGCCGGCTCCCCGCTTCCTGCGGGAGCCGGCATTGCTTTTCTGCATGGGGAGCAGCTAACATGCTGCTCCCCATGCAGAAAAGCAATCCGCTTTGATTTTTGAAAGAGAGAGCAGGTTTCCTGCTCTCTCTTTCAAAAACCAAAGCAGTTTGCTATGGTAGGGCGACATGGCCCCCCTCCTGTTACCAATTCTGGCCCCAGGGACCCCATCCCCCGGGGCATGGCCAACTTTTGTATTATTTTTGTGGAGGGGGCTACATAGTCCCCCTCCTATGCCCACTTAAGGCCCCTGGGACCCCACACCCTGGGGCCTTCCCATCTTTTATTTGTATTTTTTCTTCTTTACTGGTGGAGGGGGTCGTGTGGCCCCCCTCCTGGGCAACTTATGGCCCTGGGGACCCCTTCTCCCGGGGTCTGCCCTCTCCATTGGGGACCGTGGGGGGGGGGCACCCCAGCCCCTCACAGTCCCTGCCGGCTCCCCGCTTCCTGCGTGAGCCGGCATTGCTTTTCTGCATGGGGAGCAGCTAACATGCTGCTCCCCATGCAGAAAAGCAATCCGCTTTGATTTTTGAAAGAGAGAGCAGGTATCCTGCTCTCTCTTTCAAAAACCAAAGCAGTTTGCTATGGTAGGGCGGGAGCCGCGAGGCTTCCGCCCTACCATAGCAAACAGCAGTGTCCCGGGTGTAGGCACCCCGCGACAATGCAGGAGCCGGCCCTGGGGGTTGGTGGTCCCCAGGGCCATCAAGGGCTCCAGGGGGGCCACATGGCCCCCCTGCCACCAGTTAAAAGCCGCGGTGGTTATGGTCCCCGGGGCTGGGGGGGTCTATCACGGACTGCCCTCTTTTAAATATTAGTGCCCCAGGGAGGTGGCAGTCCCCGGGGCTCCGGGGGTGGGGGACGTGAGCCCCCCACATACATAATATTACAGCCCCGTGCGGTGGCAGTCCCGGGGCTGTAATATTGTGTCCATTCACTTTTTTGATGCTTTAGCAACACTTAACCTTACATGTATTCACAAAAAGGATTGGTGGTAGTGTCCCCCTACCAAGAGGGAGAACGTCCGCACAAAGAGTTAATACATCTCATAGAAATAGTAGTACACGTGAAGTATATTGCATAAAAGGTGTTCGTCTGCCCAAAGAGGTGCTCTTATGGCCTGATGCACCCCCACCACCAGGGGTGTCAAACAGCACAAAATGCCAAGAATTAAAAAGAAAAATCCAAATTCAGAGATCCAAGCCAATTCGTATTGTTCCAACTCTTTATTATGTATTCATAGGCATATAAAAAACTTCACAGCTCACACCGCCGACACGTGTTTCGTCTCATAGAGACTTTTTCAAGGCAAAGATAGTAAATGCGTAGAAGTGTTCGTATTTTGCCTTCGTAAGTCGACCCGTATCCCTCAAGTTGCGGCTACTCAGTGCTGGCCATACAGTCGACCACCCAACCAAAGTTCCTCTCCTACATAATAAAGAGTTGGAACAATACGACTTGGCTTGGATCTCTGAATTTGGATCTTGCTCTAGAATTATGGACATTGCATATTGTTAATTGTGAATGAACTTAAAAGATAATATTGTGCTTCGATAGATCCAGAACACTTATCTAGGTTTCCCTAGATTAACTACTAATTGAACAATCTTGAGAGTGCTGTGTGGCCTGCTCTCATTTTACTTAGCCTTACATGGTCTGATATGGGCACTATGTATAAGGCAGGACATGCAATGGATGGCATCATGTCTAATATTGCGGTACATTGGGTGAGCCTGTACCATGTGGCATGGTCAGATTATTTCCTGCTCCCTTTTTCCTGGCCTCTCCCAGGACCTAAGGAAAGTAGAAGTAACCCCCAGGAGCTAGGTAAATGAACATGGAATAAAGTATCGATCCCTGTCCTCCAGAGAATCCTGAGCGCTTCTAAACCAATGCTATCAGGCACTGTCACATGTGATGACAGGACTATCAATAAATGGCTCATGAAAGCAGCCAATACAGTGGCTGCGATTATACCCTCTTGTAATGGTGCTACAGCCGGTTCTGCATGTTAGTTTTCTCTGGAGCTTGCCCTTGAGAGAATAGCATGTAAAAAGCTAGAGAACTTGATGACACCATTATAGGGAGGGCGACAAAGAATGCTTCAAACAGGCACTCAATCCATATCACAAAAAAATAAAGCAAACTCAGAGTGCTTTCTTTTCCAAATGCATTAAAGAGGCCCAGAGTAAGGGGAAGAAGATTTTTAAGATCATAACAAGTTTAATGAATCCAAAGGCAACAGCCCCACCTCCTGAGACCAATCAAGTCCTCTGCACTAGACGTAGTGATTTTTTGGACAAGATCACCAAAATTCAGGCCAACCAGCTGTTCCCTAACAGTCTAGAGATATATCAGGTTCAACAGCAAAGATGAACTTGCCGTTATTCCAACCTCCCACAGTAGAGGAACTGAAGGCCCAAGTCTTAAGCTGTAGATCTGGATTCCCCATGACCCATTTCCCCTACATTTTTTTAAAGTAATTGCTGACACTATTGCCCCATCTTACTATAAGCTGTTTTCAGCTTTTCTTCAATGTGGTGTAGTACCAGACTCATGGGAGAGGGAAAATGTATTCCCCCTACTTAGAAAGGCCAATGCCGACCCTGAAGTTCTGGTGAACTTCAGACTGGTTTTACCAGCAGCCTGAATCAACCAAAAAGGGGAGGTTAGAGGTTTTTGTGATAGAATCAACCTCCAATGCAGTGTTTTCAAACAATGAGATTCTATAGTCACTCAAAGCCCTCCCCTGTCCCTTCCCCTCCCCTTCCCCCGCCTTCTCCCCTGATCCCTCAACCTGATCCCATCAACCGCACCCTGATCCCTCAACCTGATCCCATGAGCCTCATCCCAGCTCACAGTCATTCAAAGCCTCCCCCGGTCCCTTCCCCTCCCCTTCCTCCGCCTTCAGGAACCCCCCTCCCCTCGAGTCCCATCCCAGCTCACAGTCATTCAAAGTCCTCGCCTGCACCTTCCCCTCCCCTTCCCCCGTCCTCTCCCCGGACCCCTCAACACCCCAACCCGAACCACAACACACCTGGCGCTACCCCAGATACCCTCATCCCCTCCCTCAACTCTGTGCCACAACGCCTCGCGGCTCTCGAAAACCAGATTGCCACAATCACCCAGGGCCTTCTGGATATCCTCTCCAACCTAGGTATAACACGCAGACCCTCCAAATGCCCCCCGCTGACGGATCACTCCGGCAACGCTAACCGCTCTCCTAGGCCCACAGAAACCTCTAGTACCCAGCTTCACTATCCCCCCCTCAAGATCTCGGAATCCTGCCTACAGCAGACCACAAAAACCGGAGACCCCTTCCCTAGGTCCAAGACTCATACTCCTTCCCACACTCCTCCTAACCCCCTATCAGACTCCAAATACCTGACTTCAAGGCCTTTAAGATCAGCAGCACCTATGTTAGACAGCGAAGCAGCCCTACTAGCCGCCACATACAACACCCCTGCCTTAGATTCTCCCAAATCTCCCAAATCCAAAATCCAAGTAATCACAGGTCACCGGAAAGTCCACCCCACCACGAAACCTCAGAGATACCCGGTCCTCACCGCCATACCAAGGGAGATCAAAGATAAATCGGCCAGCGATCAGGAGCAATTCTCCAATTGCTTGCTAATCAACTGTAGATCGGCCTCACTGCACGCAACAGAACTAGCTGAAGCTATCCTCACTCACGATATTGACATTGCTTTCCTCACAGAGACCTGGCTAAATAAGATATCCCCTCCCTGCCTTGACATGCTGGTACCACCCGGCTTCTCCCTCATTACCAAAGACAGGATAGAGCATAGGGGAGGAGGGGTGGCTATCATCCACATGGACAGCCTAGACATCTCGGAAACCACCTCTTTTGACTACGATACATTCGAATGCCTATCCACCATCATCAAGACTAATGACAAAGACTCTCTACGGTGTCACCTGCTCTACCACCCCCCAGGTAAAAACAACCCTTTTGGAGAACAACTTTCCGACCTGATTGCACAAGGCGCACTTGGCGACTCCAATAACCTAATTCTTGGGGATCTGAACCTTCGCTGGAATGAGACACACAATCCCCTAATCCAATCGTTATCCAGCCTTCTTCATGATAACAACCTGCAACAACATTGCACAGAGGAGACTCATTACAAAGGAGCCACACTGGATGCTATCATCTCACAAAAGAAATCAATCACGATCAACCACATCCTTCCCGTCGACTGGTCAGACCACCACATGATCCTCTTTCATATCAATCACCCCATTACCGCACATAAACCCCCCCAAGACCCCCCTCCAAATGGACAAGAAACCTCTCTCAAATACCCCTGGATATCCTGGATGATCAGTTAAGCTCTCTTCTTCCGGCCAATAAAGCGCACCTTTCCACCAATGAGCTCACCGACTGCTACAGCTCCGAGCTAGTGTCCATACTCGACAAACTTGCACCACTAAAGCTCAAAAGAAGCAGAGCTATCCCTTCCAGAACGTGGTTCAACGCTGACCTCAACGCAGAAAGGAGAACTCTAAGAGCCAAGGAAAGAAAGTGGAGAAACAACCCAACGGCCATCCTTCGTGATCAACTGAAAGCAGCCTGAAGGAAATACAATAACCACATCAAAAACAAAAAATCCAGCTTCTTCCGCGAGGCTCTGGACAAAGCCAAAAATAGACCGAAGGAACTTTACAGCATCATCAGGCAACAAACGTCCAAACCACTGTCTTCTTCTGTGCTAGCGTCCAAAGATCTTTGCGACAATTTCGCCCACTTCTTCAATGAAAAGATCACAAAAATTGAACTTTCACTTGACCCCAACAATTCACATCCCAAGAAGACCAGTTCGGCTGCTCCTCAGGCTCTCTCTCCCGGCTCTCTGAGCACCCCTTGGCTTAGCTTCCGCCCCGTCCCAGACGCAGAGATACTCTTGCTGATCTCGTCCTCCAAACCATCAGCTCATATCTCTGACCCCATTCCTCCCTCACTAATCATGAAAATGAAACGCTCTCTTGCACCTATATGGGGCAAAATCATAAACAGCTCCCTAAAAAACGGAGTAGTCCCTGACTGACTAAAAATTGGGCAAGTTACCCCCCTGCTGAAAAAAACAGGTCTTGACTCAACAGACCTGAACAACTTCAGACCAATATCTAACCTCCCTCTACTAGCCAAAACATTGGAACGATGTGTACTCCTGCAACTGACTCATCATCTGGACAACATCAATCTCCTAGACCCCCTCCAGTCTGGCTTCAGACAAGGATGCAGCACAGAAACAGCGATGCTGAACCTCATAGACGATCTCAACTGATCTCTGGATTCAGACAAATGCTGCCTCCTCATTCTCCTTGACCTTTCTGCAGCATTCGATACGGTGGATCACAAACTCCTCACCAAGGCTCTTCAAGAAAGAGCAGGTCTCGGCGAAGTAGTTCTCAAATGGTTCTCCTCATTCATACACAACCGAACACAAATAATAAAAATCAAGAATTTCACCTCCGAAATCCAACAGGTCAATAAGGGCGTCCCCCAAGGTGCGGTGCTCTCGCCCCAGCTCTTTAACATCTATATGGAACCACTCTTCCAGCTACTCAGAAAAGCCAACATCCGCTTTCACCTCTACGCGGACGATACACAAATCTATCTGGAAACTTCCTCTCTCACTGACATACATAGACTAAATGCTGTCCTGAAAGAGGTCCAACAATGGCTGACAAACAATCACTTGAAACTGAATCCAGACAAAACTGAGACACTCCTCATCTCGAACAAGGAAGACAACCCGCAAATCTTCGAATGGCTAAAACCTATCGATGCGCTTAAAGGAAATCTTACTCTAGCCGACTCTTTTAAATCTCTTGGCATCATCATAGACCCCAAACTAAACATGGTAAAACACATCAAGAATGCAGCCAAAGGTGCTTTCTTTAACCTCAGACTGTTGAACAAGATCAAACCCTACATTCCTAACAAAGATCTCAAACTGGCCACTCAATCTCTGGTACTGTCAAGGCTAGACTATGGGAACGCAATCCTAACAGGCATCCCAAAATCGAACTTGGCACCGATCAAAACAACACTACATGCTGCAGCTAGAATGATTACCGGCATCAAAAAATCGGATCACATCTCCCCAGCACTCAAGGAACTCAAATGGCTCACAGTAGAAATGCGTAGTAACTTCAGAACGGCCTGCCTAACACACAAGCCCTCCATACCGGCAAACCCGAATACCTGGCAAATAAACTCAAAAAAGCAGGCCAAGCTAGGAATCTGAGAAGCTCTAACTCCTTCCTGCTCATCCTACCCAAAACCAAAAAGAAAAGAACAGCGGACTGCTCCTTCACTGGAAATGCCCCCAAAATCTGGAACTCCATCCCCCCGCACATCAGAACTATTCCCTCTTTTGTGGAATTCAAAAGGCAACTCAAATCCTTGTTCCTGATCCGCTCCCTTGGCCGTTGATAACCGGGGTCAGCAAGCAACCCCTAAACTATGTGACTACAGTGAATCCCATAATCCAAAGAAGCTCGGCAACTCACCCATGTTCCGCTTACAATGTCACCCTTTGAATGCTTATACCTTACATATGTTATGTCAATGCTCATGTTTATGTTATGCATATGTTTATACAGATATTTGTCATTCTATTACTGTAAAGTGCTCTGCTACCTCCGGGTCTTGACAGCGCTATAGAAAACTTCCAAAATGAAAATAAATAAATAAATAAATAAATAAAAATAAATAAATAATATAGTGAATGTTGGCTAGTCCTTGTGTTTAACAAGGGCAAGCACTATGTGTTTTTAAAATACCCCTCACACACTATGATTCCCATAGTGTCATGCTTCATCATCGGCGTCTTCCCGTCCCTCAACGGGGCGGGGCGTGATACGAACTACGTGGGAGCACTTGTTTTTATGGAAATAGGCTACGTGTAGTGTAAGGATAGTGTGAGTGGTAGGGGGTGAAGGAATTAAGTGAAGAAAAATAAAATAATTAAAAATTCCCTGGCTAGTAGAAAAAATTAGTTTATTCACTTCTCTAGCTTGAAACAATAAAAAGGGGTTGTGGTAGGGTTATTTATTAAACCCTACTTGGTCGACATGTTTCGTAACCAGTCTGGTCTCTGCAAGAGAAAGAAACGGACGAAGGAAAAAAGGGGAAAATAAAATTACAATATTCTTCAACTTATTTCAAAAGAACACATTACTGTTACTTAGATCTCACTGAAACCTGTAAAGAGAAGCGATATATTTTTCTTTAATCTATAGTCTCTTTTCTTTCTATTCATGGATGCTCATGTGTGGATCTATATCTTTCAACTGGCGAAAAATCGTCATTTTTTGAGGTCATTTTGCCGTTTTTTAAAAATCTTTTTCACACACATATTTTTCAATTGGCGAAAGTCGTCATCATTAGAGGTCATTTTCTGCATTTAGGGCGAGCAGAGGCAGCATACCAGCCCACCGTCATGTAAGCCTTTTTCGCGGTCCTTTTCAGTCAGACTAAAGGATAAAACAAAAGTACCATTCACATCTAGGTAACCCACGGAGCGGCACAGAGGCAGACAAGTGAGGTATCGCCAGTGGAAAAGTGAGTAAGACCACGGCCAGAGGTCTCTAAAAGATGGCCATTCCTGCGAAATAATTGTCACTGATTTATAATACTTACTTTCTACAGTGACCATATGAATACTCCTCTGATGCCACGCTCATGGGGCACGGAATAATTTAAAAAATGTAAGTATTTTCAAAACTTTTTACCATGGCACAATATACTTGTACAAATAGATGAAGCGCTGTTATCACTACTTATTTTAATAGACTGCGTTTGGCCTTGTATGTAACATCGCCACCAATGATTACCTAACCAGACATTGAACATACTGAAAACCAGCTGAGCCTTGACCAGTTTGTTGAAAAAAAGCCTATTTTCCAACTCTGTGTGTTTTGTGTGAGTACGAACGAATCGTGTGTGTAAAAAAGCTCTAAAAAACGGCAAAATGACCTCTAATGATGACGATTTTCACCAGTTGAAAAATATGTGTGTGAAAAAGCTTCAAAAACGGCAAAATGACCTAAAAAATGACGATTTTTCGCCATTTGAAAGATATGGATCCACATATGAGCATCCATGAATAGAAAGAAAAAAGTCTATAGATTAAAGAAAAATATTTCACTTCTCTTTACAGGTTTCAGTAAGATCTAAGTAACAGTGATATGTTGTTTTGAAATAAGTTGAAGAATATTGTTCTGATTTTATTTTTCCCTTTTTTCCTTCGTCTGTTTCTTTCTCTTACAGAGACCAGACTGGGTCACATTTTTTCACAATACAAGGGCCTACTCAAGCCCTGGATCAAATAGACTAGCCTATTTTTGCTAGTCTATTTTAGGGAAGTAGGCATACTTTACCAAGATTATTTACTTGAGTGCAGTGGGGATCAACATAGGCCCTGATGAGTAAAGCAGTGGGGGACTGCTTACGAAACATGTCGACCAAGTGGGGTTTAATAAATAATCCTACCACAACCCCTTTTTATTGTTTCCAGCTAGAGAAGTGAATAAACTCATTTATTCTGCTAGCCAGAGTTTTTTAAATTATTTTATTTTTCTTCACTTAATTCCTTCACCCCCTACCACTCACACTATCCTTACACTACACATAGCCTATTTCCATAAAAACAAGTGCTCCCGTGTAGTTCGTAGGTCGTAGCACGCCCGCCCCGTAGAGGGACGGGAAGACCCCGATGATGAAGCATGACACTATGGGAATCTTAGTGTGTGAGGGGTATTTTAAAAACACATAGTGCTTGCCCTTGTTAAACACAAGGACTAGCCAACATTCACTATATTAGTCTCACTACACCTACTAAAAATATAAATAAAAATATCATTTGATAGAATCTCATTGTTTGAAAACACTGCATTGGAGGTTGATTCTATCACAAAAACCTCTAACCTCCCCTTTTTGGTTGATTCAGATATTATTGACAGCGCACAGTGTGAGTTTTTGCATTTCTTACACACACAGATCACACTTTTTGTTTGTTGACAAAACATACACAGTACCATTACATAGAAGCATCATGGCCACCCACCTGGGGTTAACCTTCATGGAGGATGAAATTGCTAACATCATGTTATCATTAGGCACTTTTGAGGGTTTAAAATACATCAGAACCCTCCACTAGTAATAATGATTGGGACGAGATGGAAGAACTAAGAAGAACCCAAACTAAGACTGCCCTACATGGGCTACCAATGTCACAATATTTAAAAGTGAATGCTGCCCCTCCTGGGTTGATAGTTCGCAATGAACCATACATTTTCCAAAACGATAAAAATTTCAAAGTTGATTGGTCACAGATATCGTGGCATTGCACGAGAGACTGGATCGTGTTGATCATAAAAACTGCCAGCAGACTAGCACTAGAACTAAAAATTGAAATACAGGCAATTGAAGTACACCTGAAAAGCTATGAAACACCTGCCAACTTGAGGAAACATCTAGAAGAACTTAATAAAAACACTTAATGAATTTGAAGCTAGCCTGAAGCAAAGCAAATACAACAAACTCAAGAAGGATACCAGTCGCTGGAGCCACGAAAAAACATACCCTTACATCAAAGATGATTATAGACCAACACGCTGAGAAACAACAGAGGATGATTTATCTGACACCGGATTGAACACTTCCGACTCTATCCGCGGTAGGAGCCTGAGGTACCAAGGGACACGGGGAAATTATAGACAGCCATATCAGCATGGACCTAGAGGATGGAATAATTTTCAAGGCCAACCAATGTATCCACCACAACAATATGGACCCCCCTCCTTTCCAGCACCCCCAAGGGATGTATCCACCCATGACCTTCCAACCCAAAGAATACCCTTATTATGACCAAACTCATATTTTAGGATCACGCCAAGGGAGGAACGAAAGCAGAAACCGGAGAGGAACAAACGTACATTGGACCACAAGAGAGGACTAACAACCAAGAGTATCGACCAGGAGCATGACGGGAGCATCAATGAGCCGAAAATGAATCTAGTAGTGAATTTGACCAACTTCAACCTTTCTAATGCACAGATCTCAGTATTGGAAAAAGGACTGGGTTATGTACCCATGTGTAACATGGATAAGGTCCTACTTTGCAAGGAAGTCCAAGAATTCATGCGAAGACTCAAACTACAGGTCTTTTTCAGAGACAAATAAAAAGACATACCACAAGTCGACACAGGTCTAAAACCCAAATCTAAATTTACCCCGATGGTCAGCACTCTACACATAGAATTGCTCGCCTTTGAAAAAGCGGTGATGAAAGACACTAAAGATGTCCTGAATCTTCTGGAAAACCTCACCTTTGATCCCAATAACCAACTACTAATCAGCTGTGATGTCGAAAGTCTTTACACAAGCGTTCCCCACAATGAGACCTTGAACATCATTGAAGATGTCCTATTTGAAGATGACTGGGAATTTCAGACACCAAGAAATGTCATCATAGAGTGTTGCAATCTGGCCTTCAAAGAAAATTTCTTTGAATATGAGAACACCTTATATCTCTAGAAGCATGGGACCAGCATGGGGAGCACATTTGCTCCCAGCATAGCTGGTCTCTATGTACACCATCTAGAATCAACGAAAATATTACTCCCCAGAAATCCTTTCAGACAACACATCAATATCTGGAAAAGATATATTGATGACATTTTTATCATATGGGATGGCGAGGAGGCAATGGCTAAACAATTTATCTCTTGGCTGAACTATCAGGATGATTTCCTTAAATTCACCAGCACAATTTCCAATAACATCCTAGTATTCCTAGACCTTAACATTTTCCCAAAAGAAGGGAGGCTGATGACAACTACACACTTCAAAAACACATCGAAAAACTGTCTCCTCATGTATCAAAGCTTCCACCACAAACATTTGAGAGACAACCTCCTACATGGTCAATTTCTGCGACTGCGACGCAATTGCACAGAGATTGCCAACTTTAAATTACAATCGAAGGATCTGCGAAAATAATTCGAAAAACGTCAATACCCAAACAGAATAATCAATCAGGCATACAAACGGGCACGCAACAACTGCAGGGAAAGCCTACTTGAGAAGACACAGACAAAACAAGACAAACGACGACCATTTTGTATCACCACATACAATACAAACTCTAATCAAGTGACAAAGATAGTCACAAAACATTGGAAAATTCTGAACAGTGGAGGTCTAAATATCCCAAAACCAATGTTCTCACACAGAAGGGGCAAAAGCATTCGAGACATGCTGGTCCATACCAGACCGAGGAAAAAGGAAGATACACACCTTTCTACCAGCACGGGGAACCTGCAGGGACACCATCCATGCGGGAGATGTAAAGTATGTAGCCTAACTAAAAAAAGCAAGGATCTGAAATTTCAAAATGGAACATCGTGGGAACAAAGGAAGTTCACCACATGCAACAGCCACAACGTGGTTTACCTCATCACGTGTCCATGCAAACTAGAATACGTTGGTATGACTACCGGACCAGACAAGACAAGAATAGGTGAACACAAGAGCAGCATCAAATGCAAAACAACAAGCACTAAAATGGCAACTCACTTCCTGGAGAAAGGTCATAAACCAGAAGACATCTCATGGACTATTATCAAACAAGTAGCCAACGAGAAATATATTTTCGAGAAAAAGCAAAGATGGGTGTTCCGCCTCAAGACTAACCTCCAAGACCTGATTGATGAAATCCAGTGGGGACAACTGTAACTCCAACTATGTACTAACAACCACCCATCAATATATGTACCAGTATATGAACAGCTAAGAGCAAACAACTATGTACTACATCTGTTAGAATGACCCATAGAACACATCATGCTATCCCGGTTGGAGCCAACGTATGTCCGTTTTAAACAATCTAATGACATTTTTCTACTTTAATACAGATTGTTACACGATGTGGCAACAACAACCCCGTTGTTCGCCTAATGTTTTCGATTCCAAAACAAATGGATAAGTAGGATAAGCTGGGCTGCACAAAACACGGATGGGCACGGACAAATGCCCTTTCCCTTCATGTGTGAATTCTATCTCTTGCCTCAGACACACAAAAAATTCCATAATGTGCCAAGTACAGTTTTGACTCCTGCTCCAGCCCTATGTATAAAACAGAGAAGTGGGGGCTGGCATTTTGCAAAATATGAAATCCGAGTAGAACACACCCATGCCTCATTGTAATGAGCCTTTTTTCAAATTACAAAAACATAGAAGTGAGGACTGATATTTCCCTAAATATGTGGGCTACATCTAAAACCCACTCGAGAAATTTTATAATGAATTTTTTATAATGAATCTTTCTTTCCTCAAAGTAGTTTCACCAAGAAGACAAAGTTCTATTTTTCCATTAGAAAAAGAAAGAGATGAGGGGGTCTATAAACAACATAATGCCAATACACGGCGGCCATCTTTGTCAGCGCTCTAGTTTTTTTCAGACAATTAGATACACTTCCGCTTTCAGGGCGAGCAGAGGCAGCATACCAGCCCACCCACGTAAGCCTTTTTCGCGATCTTTTTCAGTCCGACTGAAGGATAAAACAAAAGTACCATTCACATCTAGGTAACCCCCGGAGCGGCACAGAAGCAGACAAGTGAGGTATGGCCAGCGGAAAAGTGAGTAAGACCACGGTCAGATGTCTCTAATAGATGGCCATTCCTGCGAAATAATTGTCACTGATTTATAATACTTACTTTCTACAGTGACCATATGAATACACCTCTGATGCCACGCAATAATTTGAAAAATGTATGTATTTTCGAAACTTTTTACCATGGCACAATATACTTGTACAAATAGATGAAGCGCTGTTATCACTACTTATTTTAATAGACTGCGTTTGGCCTTCTGTGTAACATCGCCCCCAACAATTACCTAACGAGACATTGAACATACTGAAAACCAGCTGAGCCTTGACCAGTTTGTTGAAAAAAAGCCTATTTACCAACTCTGTGTGTTTTGTGTGAGTACGAATGAATCGTGTGTGTGAAAAAGCTCTAAAAAACGGCAAAATGACCTCCAATGATGACGATTTTCACCAGTTGAAAAATATGTGTGTGAAAAAGCTTCAAAAAACTGCAAAATTACCTAAAAAAATTACGATTTTTTGCCAGTTGAAAGATATGGATCCACACATGAGCAACCATGAATAAAAAGACTATAGATTAGAGAAAAATATAGCACTTCTCTTGACAGGTTTCAGTGAGATCTAAGTAACAGTGATATTTTGTTTTGAATTAAGTTGAAGAATATTGTTCTGATTTTATTTTCCCCTTTTTTCCTTCGTCCGTTTCTTTCTCTTGCAGAGACCAGACTGGGTCACATTTTTTCACAATACAAGGGCCTACTCAAGCCCTGGATCAAATGGACTAGCCTATTTTTGCTGGTCTATTTTCGGAAAGTAGGCATACTTTACCAAGATTATTTACTTGAGTGCAGTAGGGATCAACATAGGTCCTGAAGAGTAAAGCAGTGGGGGACTGCTTACAAAACATGTTGACCAAGTAGGGTTTAATAAATAACCCTACCACAACCCCTTTTTATTGCTTCCTGCTAGAGAAGTGAATAAACTAATTTTTTCTACTAGCCAGGGAATTTTTAATTATTTTATTTTTCTTCACTTAATTCCTTCACCCCCTACCACTCACACTATCCTTACACTACACATAGGCTATTTCCATAAAACAAGTGCTCCCGTGTAGTTCGTAGGTCGTAGCACGCCCCGCCCCGTAGAGTGACGGGAAGACCCCGATGATGAAGCATGACACTATGGGAATCATAGTGTGTGAGGGGTATTTTAAAAACACATAGTGCTTGCCCTTGTTAAACACAAGGACTAGCCAACATTCACTATATTAGTCTCACTACACCTACTAGAAATATAAATAAAAATAAAAATATTACCAGCAGTCACCAAGTTTCTGGGAAAGACGATAACCACCAGCTCACACCTTTTCAAACAGAAGGCAATCTTTTTCACCATTACCAATATGGGTTCAGGGCATGACACAGCACAGAGACAGCATTAATGGAGATTTCTGAGTACATCAAAGTGGACCTGGTTTCAGGATCTAATGTTGCCTTGGTGCTATTAGACTTGTCAGCAGCGTTTGACATGGTGGATCACAATATCATGCTACATAGGTAAGAGTCCTTGGGGGTGACTGGGTCAGCCCCAGGCTGGCTGGGCTCCTTTTTGGAAAATAGAGAGCAGGTAGTTTGGATGAGGCCCTTTTCTTCCAGAGCAAAACCATGAGTCTCAACCTTTTATAATGTATATATGACCCCACTAGCGTTCTTGGTTGAGTCTTTCGGCATCAAGGTCATATTGTATGCTGATGATACACAGTTACTGCTCACTTATGAAGGGGACTCAGCGAGAGCCACACAAATGTTTTCACTCTGCATGAAGGTGCAACTTGGCTGGAGTAGGGAGAACACACTGCAATGCAACCCAGACAAAACAGAGATCTTGCTGTTTAGGTTGGAGCCTCTTTGAGGGTGGACAGGACAGGAAGGGGAACCTTCCTGTACATAAACAATCTTCCTCTCAGCGCAATCACCCTTGCACCATGGTGCAAGGGGGCCTGCGTTGGCGCTAGGCAGATTGTTTGGAGTTATTTTTATCAGAATTACGCTTAATCCGTAGCTTATTTGATCTGGCTCTCAATTATCTGGACCTGTGGGCGCAAAAGGTTTCTTCAGCAATAATGTTCGGTAATGCATGCCCCTGATATGCAACGGGAATCTGCATGAGGTATTGGCATAATGCCAACGTTCCTGCCTCCTTTTACTTTACTTAAAATATTTGAGGCGACTGTTAATTGCCAATTAATTTCATCCCCAAATCCAGGGTAGGGTCAGCCCCGTATTCATTTTGAATCTATTTTAGCACTTCAGTCAAAACAGCAATTGATGGTTTAAAATGTAATTTGGTACATATGGAAGCAAAGACTGTGCCCCAGGTGGCACAGTCATCCACTAGGGGAACAATACCAAGAGGCAAGCATATTGTGAGAATTCTATGTTTGTCTTGCGGTCCAATATAGGGAAACACTGCTTTAAGCTGGTGCAGCTAACTGTGGCTTCACAGCTTGAATAGCCCTGGTTTCGGTTGCTGTTATTGATCGCATAATGAACTGTGTTAAGCATCTGTAAAGTTTAACTAGACCTGTAAAGAGAGAGCAAAGGTCTGAAAAAGTTAATGGTGCTAATGCTGGGTATAGTGTTTAGCAAGCCATGACTGGCTATGTTGCTCCCTCATTGCTGAGGGAACCCAGTCTTACATTGTTTAATGTGTGTTGGAGGGTACCTTTGAACCAATTCTGGTGTTCCTGTTATGTTAACAGAATTTCTAAAGCTTCACAAACCCTATATTGGGCTGGTTATACAGCTGGAGTGTATGTGTGAAATGTTCGGGTATTGGTGTAGGCTGCAGG
This sequence comes from Lissotriton vulgaris, assembly GCF_964263255.1. NCBI lineage: Eukaryota > Metazoa > Chordata > Amphibia > Caudata > Salamandridae > Lissotriton > Lissotriton vulgaris. The sequence continues at coordinate 700,449,959 of NC_141697.1, read as the reverse complement.
ACACGCAAAGCATGTGAATCATGAATAAAATACCTCTTTCATGTATGCTTCGTGGGCCTGTGCCATGAAGAGAACATCTACCTCGGTGAGAGGAAGCCCTTGTTGTTGTAATAATGCTGTTACAGCATATTTAAAGAAACGAAAATACTATGGTACGGTGATTCTTTTCAAGGTTCAAGCTTGAAAAACCTAGAAACAAAAACGGGGGTTCCTATCAAGCTGAGGAGGATTAATGCCTAACACCACAGACGTCTCTGTTTTAGGTGAAGAGGAGTTTTGGACAAACGCAAGAACTACTCACTAGACCCATTAAATAAGTACCTTACTCAGAATGTTGGTGGCGTCACATCATACCGTTCCTACAAATTAAGTAGGACTGTGTATCCGTACAACATAACCATCAGAATATGGGGGCTGAGTCCATACATAGCATCAGAGTATATTGTCCCGGGGCATGGCTGGCGCCCGATGGTGATGGCGGCGCCCGTGTGAGGCTCGGCAGACGCCTCGGGAGATATACCTTCTACAGCTCGTCTTTCCCTGCTGGACGGCTTGCTCTTAGCGGCGGAACACCTCCAGATGACGCCGCGACCGATGTCACACGCTGAGATGCCCTGAAACCGGAGAACATTGCAGCAGTTGGCGACTTCACTTGAGGTATTAGCGCGGCCGCCATTTTATGACGCTGCGCACTTTGAACTAATGCCGTTTCTGCGAGGGACATTCTCTGTGAACACCACCGCTTGTTTTCTGGAACCTCCGCCATAATTTATTTGTTTTCTTCATAGCTTGCAAGCTCTTCATTTACTCCTCCTCAATTTCGACATGAGAGGTTGCTGCATTATTTTTCCCCTATGACCTCCATCTTATGATGCTTCTTGTGCTCTACCTCATTTTCCTGCTGATGTGGTGTGGAAGCGCTTGAGTTCTGAGACGGCAGCCTTCTTTGTTCAAGCTGTTGCTGAGCACTAACTTCATGCTGTCTCCTACTGGGTGATTAATACTCTGGTTGACAGTAAGTCGTCATTCTTTTACCATGCTACTTCGCGCGCTTTAGTCTCATCGAATTTAATGGCGAAAGGAGTTGCCAAGATACGTACTCTGGCTTATCACTACGCTAACCAAGCGAAATGCTGCAGCTCTGTTGTTCTTTTTTCACCCACTAATTCATGCCTTCACCGACGCTCGCTTGCCTTATTCTGATGGTGGGTGGTCGGCCTCTCTTTGACGCTTTTCTAGATTAAGTCGTGTTATCTCCAGCAGTGCCTCCTTGGACTATTTATCTTTTCCCAACTTCAAGCTCTTGCGCATCTACCTGTGTTGGAGTCCTTTTTGTTAAACAGGTACTGTGCGCTTTGTAAGTTGACATAGTTTCCTATATTTTATATGGGACGGCTTAAATCTATGTCGCGCATACATTCCAAAACTACGACAAAGGTGCCCTTTGTGAAAAACTCTAAAGTGTTTTCCGCTCTCTCTAAACTAGAGGATTCTCTCACTTCGTCTGGCTCTGACACTGCCATGGATCCTTCCCAGTCAGAATCGGGGAAAACGAATTCCAAGAGACTAAAAAAAGATCCTCCCTCGCCTCTCAAGTCGTCTCCACCTGTCTCAATGGAACTCCTGCTGGAAGAGATAAGATCCTTTCGACGCTTTTTTGAGGAAATCGAGACCTTGCGTCCTTTCATGGAGGAAACCAATGTCAAGCTTCAAGCTCTTACGGACAATTGGTCGCAAATTGAAACTAGAGTTTCCTCAGTCGAACAGTCAGTTGCCTCATTTCAGGAAACTCATACCGCGGTTTCCCATCTAACCTCACAGGTTGGTGCCCTCCAGAAGCAGGTGGAGGAGTTGTAAAATAGGAACAGGAGGAACAACCTCCGCATTTACGGCTTGGTGGGGGGTCTTGAGGGTTCGGACTCAGTCACTTTCTTTCGGTCCTTCCTTCCTAAGCTGCTGCACTTGCCAGAAGGTACGACTCTTAACATTCAACGTGCTCACCGATTGGGGCGTCTACCTACATCTTCTTCCATGTCGCAACGACCAAGAGGTGTCATTCTCTATTTTCTGGAATATACTGACCTTCTGAAGGTTCTTACGGCTGCCAAGGCTTCACCAAAATTAAAATGGTCTGGTTCCCCCTTGTTCTTCGCTCAGGATTATGCAAAGGCGACTGCCAATCGTTGGAAGGCCTTCTTAGGCATGAGAGATGTCCTTCGTTCCATGGGTGCTAGATATGGATTGTGCCATCCCTGCTTGTTTAAAGCCACCTACAACAACAAGACGACCACCTATGAAGATCCAGTGCGCCTACAGAGTTTCATTAATGCACACAAGACTACAGCCATGGACTCTTCTGGACCTTCTTCGTCTCATCCTGGCTGAACAGTTGTCGTGCTGGTTCTTGTTCTTCTGATGTTTTTGTTTTGGTCATGTTTTTGCCTTCCTATTTTGTTCTGTTCCCTTGCTTGTTACTCCCCTTCACTTGCATTGCTGTCAATTGCTCCTTGTTCTCCTTTGTTTTTCTTTGATATATGTTTGTAATCTGTTTCTGTATTTCCCCATTTTGTTTCCACAGGATTCTTCCCCGTTTGACAACGTCTCCCTGGCTTACTGCCCGGCTGACCACGGTTGTGTCGCCTTCCCTAGTGGCCCCTCCCCCCCCAGCTCCATTTTGTCTTCTCCTTTTGTAGGTATGTTCTCCCCTTATTTCCCTTTGTTATTCTGTTCCCTTTTTTCCTTACCTTTCCTCCTGTGTTTCCTTGTTTGTGCGGCAGTTATAAGTTCTTTCTTTTCAGGATGTAGTTCTCTCCTTCTTTTTTCTTTTCTTTCATCAATTTTCTTGAGCTCCTCTCTAATTTCTCCCCTGTTCTTTCTCTTTGCACGTTCTTTCGTTCTCACCAATTCCTTTTTTCTCTCTCCTTTCTCAATCTATATTGCATTTCTATCTCCTTTTTCTTCATTCTTACTCATGGGTCTTTCTCCTATTCTTGCATATGATTTTATGCACACTATTTTCTTCTAGTTCATCTCGTCCTTCTCTTCCTTCTCGTACTTTTCATTGTTGCATTACTGTACATGTTATGTCCTTGAATATAACTTCCTGGAATGTCAAGGGTATCAATTCCCCAATTAAGCATCAACACATTTTATCTCACCTAGCCAAATTGAATGTTGATGTTGCATTCCTTCAGGAAACTCACCTTTCTGACATAGAATCTGCTAAGCTTAAAAGAGGTTGGGTGGGAGAAGTTTTTTTTTCGCACGGTGATGGTAAACGCAATGGTGTTGCAATTCCCTGTCGCAGGTCTCTCCCTTTCACAGTCATTTCCCAATAATCTGATACTAATGGCAGATGGACGCATGTCAGACTATCGCTTAGAGGTGTTCCAATCTCTCTTCTTAACGTTTATGGTCCCACCAATGGTGAACCCCTTTTTTGGGCTGAGTTTTCTCCACGCATCACCCAATTCATGGATGATAATTTCATCCTTGCGGGGGATTGTAATCAACCTCTTGATCCGTTTCTGGATAGGAAATCTGATGCCACCTATGTCCCCACTAAATCGCACAAACTTTTTACCCAAGCTATATCCCAACATAAGCTTGTTGACTCTTGGCGACTATGCAACCCAACTGTGCAGGAGTTTACCTTTTATTCACTGTATCACCGTTCCCAATCACGGATTGACTACATTTTTGTTTCCCAGGATCTTGCTCAAACGCTTACTGCAGCGGAAATTGGTCCGATTTTGCTCTCGGATCACGCCCCTGTTGTAGTCAGCCTTGAGGTGCTCCCTAAAGTTGATGGGCCCAGGAGATGGCGTTTTCATAATACCCTCCTCTTGGATCCCAAGTTTTCCACTTCCTTCACTGCCTTTTTTGATGAATTTTTTTCTGTTTAATGATGTCCCGCCCACTTCGAAACACACTGTCTGGGACCCTTTCAAAGCAGCTGCGCGCGACGTCATTATTAATTATGTCGCAGAGAAACGTAGGACTGCTCGCCAATTCACTAAAACCCTCCTTCTTGACATTAAGCAATTTATTTTATTTATTTATTTAAACTTATAACGCGCACAGCTACCCACAGTGGGTTTCCCGGCGCTAGGGACAGACTTGAGAAAGAAAAGCAGGTAATAAAGTTGGAACTGGTACATCAGACAGAAAACTCAAAAAGCAAAGTTTTGAGTCCCTTCCGGAAACGAAGCAGGTTTGACTCCAACTTTAAACTCACCGGTAAAGCATTTCAGAGCTTAGGGCCCAGATGGGAAAAAGACCGACCACCCATTTTTACAAACTTGAACCTTGGAATGATGAAATCACCCTTCTCGGATGATCTCAGCATACGGTGAGGTTTATAGGGTTGCACCAAATTCTGCAAATATTTAGGCGCCGAGCCTTGCCTGATCTTAAACAGATAGCACAAGGCATGAAATTTAATGCGACTCGGAACTCTGAGCCAGTGGAGATCGCGCAAGGCGTGGGCAGCAGAAGTTCTTCTTGGGACATTACGGAGGAGACGGGCAGACGCACCACTTGAAGAATTTTGGTTGTTGCTACATCCACTCCGAGATAGAGAACATTACCGTAATCCAGACTGGAAACGACCAACGCCTGGACAACAGTTCTCTGGGAAGGTATGGGCAGCATCCATAACATTTTCTGGAGCCATCTTAGAGTAACAAAACAGGTGGCAGCCGCCTTTGTAGCCTGTTGTCTCATGGACAGTTTTTCATCCACAAGGAATCCAAGATTGCGAACTACCGCCGCTGGTTGTGGGAGCGGCCCCATATCACTAGGCCAATGCTGGGGGCCCCAGAGGTCTTTATTCTTGCCCAATATCACCACTTCCGTCTTCTCCCCATTTAGCTTAAGACAATTCCTCTGCATCCACTCGGCTACAAGAGATAAACCGAGCTTCAAAGAAGAGGGTTTGTTCCCGTCTTTGCCTGATTGGGAGAAGACGATTTCGGTGTCATCGGGGTAGGAAAATAGCGTCAACCCCGCATCCTCCACGATAGTAGCCAGGGGTTTGATATAGATGTTAAACAGTAGAGGGCTGAGTATAGACCCCTGGGGGATGCCGTATGCCGATGGACAGATGGCAGATGCTGCTGTTGCTGAAAAGACCTGGAAAGTACGCCCACTAAGAAAGGAGGCAATCCAGGCTAGTGCCGAGCCTGCCACTCCTAGGGACCGGAGAGAATTTAAAAGAATGGAGTGGGACACGGTATCGAACGCGGCGCTCAAATCCAACAGGATGAGTGCAGATGTTTCCCCACGATCGATACCGTGTCGCAGACTTTCCGTAACTCCAAGGAGAGCAGTCTCGGTCGAGTGATGAGCTCGAAAGCCGGACTGGGATGGGTGCAGAAATCCCGAACTGTCCACAAGATGATTTAACTGAGTATTAATGTGTCTTTCCAGAATCTTCGATAGAATGGGCAGCAAGGAGATAGGTCTAAAATTAGACAAGTTGGAAGCTTCCGTACCTGCCTTCTTTAAAAGGGGCACCACCATCGCATGTTTCCAGTCCTGGGGTACATAAGATTCAATTAAAGAAGCATTTAGCAGTTTCATAAGTACCTGATGGGAATTGGAATCCAGTAGCTTCAGAATTCTAACAGGTAACGGGTCACGAGGAGAGCCCGATCTTACACTGTTCAAACAGGAGATGAAAGAGACATCATCTAGCATTGCATTTCCGTGAGCTTCACTGTGGCGAAGGAGCATTCCACTGGCAATGTAGATCCTGTCTGGAATTCCTCCACCACAGAAGGAGAACCTAGCGAGGCATAGATGCGTTCAACCTTAGCAATGAAAAACTCAGCCAAAGCTTTACATTGAGCCTCATCTAATGCAGGGGGAGCTGGGGTAGTGTCTGCTCCGGTCAATTTCTTGACTACAGAGAAGAGGACGTGAAAACTATACTGTGCATGCGTCACCATATTCACAGTATAAGCCGCAGTTTTACATTGCTTATGGTATCCTTTTAAGGCCTCTCTGTAGGCCACTTTCCGGGAGACAGAATATGTACGTCTCCACTTCCTTTCAAGGGCCTTACATTTTGCCCGCAGAACTTTCAGATCATCAGAGAACCATGGCACGGGTGGACGATGAGACCCGGAGTGCTTGAATGTCAAAGGAAGCAGAGTATCCACCGCATTAATTAGTCATTGAAGTACCACGGTATTTAACTCAGTGGCGGGCAAATCAGTATCAGGAGGAGTCCCCGATAGGTGTTGGTTAAACTTTGTTACATCAAGCTTGCACCACCGGCGTACATGCCCATCCTTTCCGATTCTGACCCCGGCCTTGATTTTATTGCGAGGTAAGGGGAAGTGAACCGCATAGTGATCTGACCACTCCAATGGACGAGCACTCTTTGCACAGTCAAATTGAAGATTAGAAAAGATTGGATCCAGTAGATGACCAGCAGAGTGAGTGGGACCTGAGTTACACAGCAGAATATTAAAAACCTCAAGGTCAGAAATAAGATGTTTACTGGAAATGCAGGAAGAATCTTCAAGGTGAAGATTTAAATCACCAAGAATGGTGAAGTTAGCTGCCCTTAAGAGCAGAGGGGCTAGTGTTTCAGCTAGAGAAGACACCCAGGAATTTCCATTACCAGGGGGCCGATAAACCAAGAGACCTGTCATAGTGAATTGGGGGTTAATCGCAAGCTTAAAAAGAGCAGCTTCACATCCTTGTAAGGGAAGATCTTCAAGCTTGCAGGTATACATAGATTTAAAAATTATTGCAATACCTCCCCCTTTACCGATATTTCTGTCCTTCCTCAACATGACATAGTCATAGGGAATAGCAATTACAACATCTGGCCCGGAACTCTCATGGAGCCAGGTCTCAGTGAGAAACACACCATCTGGCTTCTCATCAACAAGAAAATCATAAATATTATGCTTGTGCTTGGGAAGGGACCTGCAATTAATATTCCAGAATTGTAGTGGAGGGTGAGTGATTGCAGTTTTACTGCCCCTCAGCCTACCACGTTTATAAATGCGTTTCATAGCCTTGCATTTGCTCATTTTCCCCATAGAAAAGGCGCAGCCCGGACATTTAAAATTATGTGTGGAGCACGCCTATTTCACCTCACATTCCACAGATAGTCTGACAGCTCTGGTCGCTGCTAAGCTTAAATTTAATGAAAAGTCTACTGAAGATGCTTCCTTATATTTACTTAAGTCAAGTGCCAAGTTCTATGGTGGAAGGAACAAAGCTGGGAAAATCCTTGCCAATTACTTGAAGGTCAAGCACAACAAGATGACTATTGAATCTGTTTATGACACCAATGCACACTTACAACATAAAGATGCCGACATCCTTGCTACATTTTCCCGCTTCTACGAGACCTTATACACCTCTGACACCCAACCCTCTCCTCATTCTCTTACACATTTCTTCTCAACTATTCAAACACCTGCACATTTCCCTCTTGATCTTTCCTCTTTGGAGACTGGCATCTCACAGAAAGAATTGCTCACCGCGCTCCAACATCTTAAACTTAACAAAGCCCCTGGTCCAGGCGGTTTTACCGTTGAGTTTTACCTTCATTTCTCCGAGTTACTGATTCCAAAGCTCCATTCCCTTCTCCATTCCTTTGCTGAATTAGGTGCCTCCTCAGGGACGTTTTCAGACGCACACATTTGTTTAAGACCCAAACCCGGAAAAGATATGCAATATTGCAAGAACTACAGACCCATCTCCCTTGTTAATATTGATTATAAAATCTTCGCCAAGTCATTAGCGATAAGGCTGGATCATTTGCTTCCTGACCTCTTAGGAGAAGAACAATCTGGCTTTGTTAAAGGTCGTTACATCATTGACAACACCAGGCTATTATTTAACATAGTGTCAAAATCATCCCATCTCCAGCATTCCCTCGCGGCGATAGCCCTGGACGCTGAGAAGGCGTTTGACAGGGTTGAAAGGCATTATCTCTTTCATACTCTCAGATGGTTCGGGTTTGGCCCTAAATTTATTTCCCTAATCTCATTGTTGTATTCTCACCCACGGGCTGTAGTTTATGCTAATGGTCAAATCTCCCTTTACTTTGACCTTGGTAGAGGAGTTCGCCAAGGATGCTGCCTCTCACCTTTTCTTTTCAACCTTGCTGTAGAACCTTTCTTGTCCAGGCTACGCCAAAACCCCGACATTCACAGCTTTCAGACCGCGGAATCCTCCATTAAACTTGCTGCCTACGCAGATGATATTTTACTCTTCATCTCGAATCCCACGGTCTCCATTCCTGCTTTCTTGGAGGAAGTACGGAATTATTCCTCAATTTCTGCTTATAGACTCAACAATGATAAATGCGAGATCCTTCCCCTGACAAAATTCACCTTTAAACCTGACTTCAGCGCCTCCAATTTTACCTGGAGCCCTTTCCATATTAAGTATTTAGGATTGCACATCACCCCTTCCATCCCTGACACTGTTTCCCTCTGCCTTACTAAGTGCAGTCAGAAAATATCCGACCTCACAGCCAAGTGGCATCCTCTTTACCTGTCTTGGTGGGGTTGTTTAGATACTATTAAGATTATGTTATCCCCCATTGTTCTATATACCCTCTTCAATTTCCCCATCTCTATCCCAGCCACATTTTTTAAGAAAATTAATTCAGTCTTGTCCTCCTTTTTATGGCATAACAAAAAACCCAGAATGTCCCTTGCTAGGCTCATTCGCCCCGCTTCTGAAGGAGGAGTCAATTTTCCAGACTTCCCGGCTTACCACAAGGCTTTTTTGTTGCATCAAGCATCCTTTTGGTTACAGGACCCTGATTCCCCTTGCCCTCTGTGGACCAAGGTTGAACGCCTTTTCCTCTCCCCTTTCTCCTTTGCTGAATATATCTCTTTTTCACGCAAACCCTCCTCAATTCCTACTCTCATCCATAAATTCACTGTCAAACTCCTCTTATCCTCTAACCCCCCCCTGCGAATATTGCCGATTTCCTTTCATCCACTATCTGGCATAATAAACATCTTTTAAAGCCGGGGTTAAACCCTTTTACTGGAAATCCTGGATATCGCAGCTATTCTCACAATCTACCTTTATGCCTTTCCACACCCTTTGTTCCATCTTTGATTTGCCCCTCTCCTTTGCTCCCAAATATCTCCTCCTTAAAGCAACGGTCATGGAGACTTATGCGAGACTCTTCAAGGCGACCCCCTCTCCCATTTCACTTGACCCTACTCTTCAACTTCATTCTATCTTACAAACCCTTCCTAAAGCTTCTGTTATTTACAAGCACCTTCATGCACATACACTCCCCAGACCCAAGTCCAAGGTGGAGGAGCATTGGGAAAATGATCTCTCCACATCATGGCCAATATCTCTTTGGGACAAGATTTGGACAAAGGTTCGTAAAACCTCTAGGGCAGCGTCCTTGATGCAATCTATATTTTTCATATATAACCGATTGCTTCAGACTCCTTCTACCCTCCACAAGCAATTCCCTGCCACCCCAGATATATGTTGGTCTTACTCCTTACCTAATGCCACTTTGTTTCATATGTTGTTCCTCTGCAAGAATGTGCATGCCTTTTGGTTACAAGTTTGGGCACAAATTAATGTTATTTTTTGCACCTGTATTCCCTTCTCTCCCACCCATATCTTTTTGGGAAGTCTTTCTCCTTGTTGGGACGAGACTGATCTCTATGTTCGTATTGTTGATTTACTGTTTCAACAAATTACTATTAATTGGAAGTCTTCCTCTACCATTACTTTCAAAGCATGGTGATATAATGTTTGTCACAATCATAGGCTTGACACTGCTTTTGTTTTTCCTGCCCAGATGGCAGCTAAACATGCAGATTTATGGCTTCCTGTTACGATGTATTTGGATAATTGTACAACTCGTTCCTTTTGCCCACGACCTGCTCAGCAGGAGGTTTCCAAACCCCCTTGATGCCCTTTTTCATTCCCCTTTATTTGTTACAATATTTACCTGCATAACCTCATTTGCATTTACTTTTATTGTATAATTACTGTACCCTTTCTTTTTACTTTCTAATGCCCATGATAAGTTTACTGTCGTTCCTTTAACTCTACAATGTATTCTGATTATTCTTCCTATGCTTTCCCTTCCCTCCCATTCCCCCTCCCGTTTTCCCCCACAATTCTTTTACTGTATTATGTATTCATACCTTATACTATGATTAATAAACTTTTATTGCACTCAAAAGAGTATATTGGCCCAATACCTAGCTAGCTCAAAGTACCCCATCTGAACCCCTACCCTTCCAGGGTACCAGATGGCATCTGCAATCTCCAAACATGACCACTCTAATTCCCCAAGGAAAACATCGAAACAGATCCACCCTTTTGTTGTTTACTTTTGCATGCCCAAGATAAACACAAAAAAAATAAGAATTGCCTTTTTAAACATTTATTGAAATATTTGTACTCTTGCATAGAAAGCATTAGCTGCAATTAATTAGGTGGATGAAACACAGCATTGTAACCAGCATTACAAGAATGTTGAAAAGGATAAACAGTTCAACCGTTATAACATTACTGTGTGATTATGATTATATCTACACTCATATATAATACTACCTACTCTATCAAGAGCATAGTGAAAGTACCCCCTGACAGATCTCTTGGGACAGCCCAGCCACCCATACCTGCGTATGATGTGTCAGGAAGCTGTCCTGGTGTAGAGCGGGCTATCACCCATTGCAGGGTGAAGGTTAGAGTCAGCAAGGCTGCATCTCTGTCACAGTGCACAGTGTTCCACGACAATCCCAGCAGAAGAACTCCTTATATAATACAAGCACTGTCCTAATCACACTGTGTCGAAGGTGCAGAGCTGATGTGATGGTTAGTCTGGAATTTTAAAGCTGTCTCCAACCAGACAATGCAAGGGCATCACGTTCAATGTTCCTAGTCTTGGATAGAGTATTCCTGCAACAGGATAATATGCTTACTTGGAAATGTGCTGCATGCAGGATAATTTCTAAGTGGAATGTCATATAAGGGCAAAGCATGTGAAATGTCACCATTAGAAAAAGAGTCAAATTAAAACATGGCACTAAAATGGAGACTGTGTGCGGGCCCTGTTGAACCTTTCAACAACACTGCTAAGCTCTGAGTCCACATAACAGAATATCTGTGCCTCAATGATCATCAGCCACAACATGGAAACAGCTCTCATACTGGATTAAACACCAAAGACAACACTCTCCCAAGCACTCATCCTACACAGCATTGCTTATTGGCCATGTAGGCAAATGCATAAGTGGCCTACATAGGAGTACTTGGAGATACATAAATTCTGCAATACACTACAATACAATATCTTGATCTGCTCTCTATACATTAATGCTTGTTAGCATTGGGAATTCAGCTCAAAACAGTTGTCCTCTAAGTGAGTTCTTTATCTCTCTCTTACAGCTATTTGAACACCTGTTTGGCCGATGGTCACTGTGCCACCAAACAAGAGCCTCTTGGCAGAGGAAATTAGGGTAGCTGTACATACACTGTAATGTTTATCATTGCAAGGTGTGCTCTGTGAATGAGGTACGGTGCTGCCCATACATTGGGGCAGATGTATCAAGATTCCGATTTGCGAATTCTAAATAGCGATTTTTTGCAAATCGCTATTTAGAATTCGCAAAATGGACTGTATGTACAAAATCGCTATTTTTTAGCGATTTCTTAATATTCTTTATTTGCGAATTCACATTTTGCGAATTCGCAAATCAGGAATCATTTCCAATGCATTCCTATGGGCCAGGAGGCCCATAGGAATGATAGTGCAATAATTCTCAAATTGCGAATTCGCAATTTGCTAATCGCAATTTGAGAATTATTTCAAGGGTGCAGGGGTGTCTCAAAGACACCCTGCTGCACCCCTGAAATTTACATGTGTGTGCATGTGGCACACATACATGCCCTATGGGCATGTATGTGTGTCACATGCCACCCTCACAAATGCCAAATAGGGCATTTTTAAAAGAAATCGCAAATTACCACCAACTACAAGTTGGTGGTAATGTGCGATTTCTTAACACAAATTCGCAATTTCTAAAAGTTACATACATATCATTTAAGGAATCGCAAACATTGCGATTCCTTAAATGCTATGGCAAAATAAGTAATCACAATTTTTTGCGATACCTTAAATTGTGATTTTTTGTTACATTTCAAAAAATGCTAAAAGGCCGTTTGCGAGTCGCAAAGGCCGAAATTCTGCAAATTTCGGCCTTTGCGAGTAGCAAAAGCCTTGATTGATACATCTGTCAGGCCCCAATGCTTTTTTTTTTTTAAGCCCACAGCCGACACTATTGAAGGTCAGGGCACAGAACACCAAGGCTGTAATATCTAGATTTCACCTCACGCCTCTTTCATCTTTTATCTCAGTTTTATACGTTCTTTTTCATCCCTGATTTCTTGCTTTGTTCACTGTTTTTCTATCCTCCTCTTCCTCTTTCTTTCACATTGTGTGTTGTTCTCTTTTGCTCTGGTTCACAGTTTATTGACGAAACATAAGTGCTGGTGTCCAACAATGTGTGCCAGTGGGACACACCTGCAACCTTCAGCTCTAATTAATTAATTAAGAACTGGGTGTTGCACAAATCTGCCATTGCCTTGAGAAAAGAAGCACTAATTGGCTACCAGCACTGACGTGCATAGCGGACATCCCAGAACTCCCAAGGACAATGTTATTCGCAACTTAAAAATAGTGTCTGCTTTTGCCCACTGAAGTACAAGTTAGCTCCTGAAAGCAATAATTGATAGACTAGCACAGCAGGTGAAGGCAATCTAACTTATATTAATTATAAAAAGGAATACATTCACCAAATTAGCCCAGACCAGTTGGTTTTTACCAGTGTTTGTTTCTTTAAATATCAGCATTCCATGGAGAGTGCATGTGTTAGCTTGCTGTCTCCTCTGAATTTCCTTTTTTGAGGCCTAGTACCTGCAAAGTGTTCTTGTGCCTAATGCAATTCCCACTCCCAGCTCCGGATCCTTTCTGCTCCTCATTATATTTTTTAATTCATTTATTATAAAGACTTCAGGAAGGTTGGTAAGAACTTTGTTTTCTTTTTTTCTTACTTTTAATTTATGTATTGTTTATGTATTGTTTTAACACAACCGCCATCTATGTTAGAACAGTAAATTAAAATGTTACCTAAAGTTATGACACAAGTGCGTACATGTGTCATGATGCATGTGCATGTATCACAATGCATGCCATTGCACACATTTAGAGCTGAGAATTACAGATGCTGCCAATGCTTGTTTTTGTGCGTCCATTTTTAGACGCTTTTGCTCAAATTTCCTAGTGTTTATTTTATTTATTTCAATAGTGTTTACATAAAGGAATTGCACCATAATCATAAAATCATTCAACCTAGAACTCATAAAATTATAATTTGGATAAAAACAGGATTAAAATTTAAGAAAAGAACCAGAATTCTTTTTCAAATAATAATAGATATTCGTAGTGGGCATGTTTAGCCATAAATATAGTGGATCCCCTAGGTTCATACTAGATATTTAAAAAATGTAGGTCTCATAAATTTCACTTGAAACTTTAATATTTCTGGACAAAAAATAATACATGAGTTATATCTTGTACATTAGTATTACAAAATTGGCACCTAGGGTGATAACTAGTCCCCTCAAGACCAAGTTATACATTAACTCATAATCATTGAACTTACAGCCCAACACCCAACCCTTCAGTGCCTTACCCGCTTAATCTAAGTGCACAGAGAGGAGCGTTGCCGAGTGGTGGAGAAATGAGGTATGGTCTCTGATCATCTCTCTGCAATCCTGCTGTCTGGGACTTCCTGGAGGTCTTGTTGGCCCCCAAGGACCCTCAGCAACCAAAGAGCCTTCACCCCCTAGCCAGAATCGTGCCAGGAGGTGTGATTGCAGAGTGCTGGAGAAAGGGGCGGGGCCTCGGGTGTGAGTCAGTAGTGTTTTCTTTTTTTTAAATAAAAAACAAGGGGGCCGAGTTGCTCCTTTTCCTGAGCCATATTTGGCCGTATGGACCCCATTCCCCAGGAGCCAGACCTTTTTATAATGAGGAGTGGAATCACGGGGCTCCCCTCCCATGGTTGATTACAATCCTGGTGACACCGTTCCCCAGGGCTCAGCATTTCTTTTTTTAATTAAAGTAAGGGGTGCCATGTGCCCCCCTTCCACGGAAAGATGTTGGCACTGGGGACTTCATCCCCCGGGGTCTGCCCTTTATTTATGCATTTATTTTAAATGGAGGGGCATGTATGGCCCCCCTTCCAGGCCAATTTTGGCCCTGGGGACCTCATCCCCCGCTGGCCTGGTCACAATACTGGGTGCCCTGCTCTCACCCAGGGCAACCAGTTTTTCAATGTTGGGGACTGCGGGCGGAGCCTGAAGCCCCTACAGGAGCCGGCATTGCTTTTGGACAGAGTAAGCTGCTAACATGCTGCTTCCTCTGTCCAAAAGCAATTCTGCTCTGCTTCTAGTAAGCAAGAGCATTTTCTGCTTTTGCTTACTAGAGGTGGAGCCGAGTTTGTTATGGCTTGGTGGGAGAAACCATAGTAAACTGCAATGTCCAGGGGGTGGCCTCCCCAGGACATTACTGGAGTCGGCCCTGGGCTCTTTTATACACCACTTACACACCCACCCACTTACCCATACAGGCACTTCCACAGCGAGTTACCTTAGTATATATGTTTAACACTCAGCAACTTTTAGATAACACTCACAATCGCTTTATGATGTAATGAGTGATGTCATTTTAGATGTCTTCAGTAATGTCATTTGAGATGTCATCAGTGATGTCACTGACCAAGTCATGAGTGATGTAATATGTGAGGTCATAAGTAGTGCATTGCGGGGGCGAGAGTTATGGGTAGCCCAGGTAACTATAACTGCTGAATTTCTCAGGTTTTGTACGAGTGAACAGTTAGCCTAACTATAACATCCCTGTAACCTTTGTTTTTATTCTGTGAATTTCTAAGGTTTTTTAAATTCTATTTCCTAACTATAACGTCCCTCTAACCTTTGTTTATTTTGTGAATTCCTAACTTCTTTTAATTCTATTTCATAACTAGAACGTACCTGTGTTCTATTTTTAGATACTGAACATCTGCATGGTGCATCACTAATTGTTGTATTTGCCTTCAATTTATTTAAAAATACATTAATCATCTTATTTCAAGTTTTTTTGATTTTCACAATGATGTCGAGATTGCCAAGGACACACTGCAAAGCCGCATGTTTTTGACAAAGTGTAAAACATATATTTAGACTTGTTTTACATAAAGTTTCAGTTTAGCTGTTTAGTAAGATACTAATTTACCTTTCCATTTAGTATTCATTTGTGGAAAAAAACGACATCAAAAATGCATTTTCCTTCTTCACAGCAACACCAGAGATGACGATGATGTCAGTAGTCACGAACACAAATGACAAAGTGTAAAACAGATATATAGACATATTTTACACAAGGTTTGAGTCTATCTGTTTAATAACATATTGGTTTAACTTTGTTTTAACAACACATTTGTAAATAACAACAGTTGCAAAAAATAACTTTCGTTTAAAAAGTAAAGGAGGACCCCGCACAGACTAATAGGGGACTGGGGGGATAGTAAATCTTCAAAATGAGAGACAGGGGCGTCCCCACGAGAAGGCAGTCTAGGACTGTGTTTCACACCTAGTACCTGAACTCTAGGGTGAATGATCCATTATCAAAGAAACACATTTATAAAGCATGCCAATAATATGGCGGGAAAGGTAAAGTTACAGAGATTTATACTTGATTCCTATCCGTGTATGTTCAGAAGAACTATGTATATTTACTGTTCTATTTGCTTATATCCCTAAAGATGCCAACTTCTATAGGAAAAAGATTATAGCCTCACAGTATAGTCAATTCATACACACACATTGAAAGCGACAGTTTTTTAGTGATACCCACAATAAACACAGAACTTAGTTTTTTTTAAAAAAGGATATACAAAAATCAATGTTTTAAAAAAGAAAGTTTACCACACCATGAGTTACTCTGTTGCACATTTATTATACATACAAATTTTAAAATTTCATCATTACAAAGTAGACAATTATTTAAGAAACAATGTTAATACATTTGCATAAAACACATTTAAAAACAAAGAATCACAGGTCGACGCGGCGTTTCGGTTTCTTGTATTTCTACCTTCTTCAGGACAGATTCTACATCGAATTTAAAAAACACAGAGTTACTCTCAATTGCATTGGTGCAAACCATTACGTTTTCACAGTTATGAATAGGTACAATTGTGGTAGCTAATACTTCATTTTTTGGGCATCTTTAGTACAAAAGGCATCATTTTTGGCACAGCCTTGTTCTGGTAATATTTTTCACACAATTAAGTTTCAAAAGCACATGCTTATTTTGAAAACATTACTTTAGGAAACATAATAACCATATTCTCTCTATTCATACACTTCGAACAAAACTAGTGGTGTTTACCTCTCCCATGGACAGTATGGTCCAATGCTTATAGAGCCCAACTGGAGAACTCCTATCAATACAACCGGGTTAATTATAAATTTACTGCATACCTTAAAATGGGTGGAGTGAAATCCCCCACCCGACAGTGCTTTCTGCTCAGAACCTTGTTGCCATCTGGTTTTTGGACTTATTTTCGGTTTCTGTTTGGTATATTACCTCTGGATAAGATAAAATGTAGGGATAGGACATTGATAATTTATATATATATATGTCGCAATGGACGTTCTTAAAGACTAGGTAGGAGGTAGAAATAAATCCATACCTCCAGAGACAGTGTATAAATATTATTATGTACCTTATAATCACACTTGTACGCTTGGTCTTGGACTACCAGGAGGAGCCACCGTATTTTCCGTTATGGGATTCTTCAATGGCCCTGGGAAATATTTAATTGTTTAATTATAGGTTTTTTCTTATTACCACATGTCCAAATTGTAGGTTCTGGACTCTATTTGTTTAGCAAAAATATCACTCACCTTTAAAAATTACTGCTTGTCGCAGTTCCTTGGGTGTTCTGAATTCCAGGCACCTTGTTGTGGATATCAGAGTTCGTGCTGTATTAAGTGATAGAATAAATATTTTCTGTATTTTACTGAGTTCTAGCAGATATTTCCTAGTTACTACAGTCTTTAACTATATTCTTGCAAGAAATGTCAGATTTGTTTATATTAAATATAAAGTGTTTTTTGGGTATTACTGCTAAGGTCTTTTTAAGCTTTCATGGATTTAAATTATGCCCTCTCTGTTGGTAGTCTTTACCTTTTGATCTGCAAACGGCCTCCCTGCTCCTGGGTCCTGGTAGCCTTTCACAGCGTTTCTTCGCCGGTCTGTTACGATCCGTCACGAGAACTGAGTGCTGGTTCTCAACGCGGTATTCTTATAATAGCCGCGCATTGATTGGGTTATTATACCCCCACTCCTGATTGGTTCTTTATGGGCCAATTAGAGTCCGGTTACCTTGGTAACCGAATGCTTTCCGCCGTGATGCGGAACCGGCGCTCGATTCGCCTTACTCTTTGTTTTTTAACTCCTCTGGTTGGACCGGGGGTTGCTAAGTTACCTTAACGCGTTTCTCGTTCCCCACTCCTGATTGGTTCTTAGTGGGCCAATCTGAGACGGGTTGCCTTGGTAGCCGAATGTTTACCGCCATGATGCGGAACCGGCGCTCGATTTACCTTACCCCTTATTTTTAACTTCTCCGGTTGGACAGGGGGTTGCTAAGTAACCTGGCGCGTTTCTCGTCCCATAAGCACCAATAATATGCGATTCGTACCATTTGTTTAAATGTCTACGTATGGGCTATGTAAAAGAGTTACATGAAAGGGGTATAACGGATGTGCCTCCCGCTTCATTAAACTACTCCGTGTGGGCTTCGTGTTTGTTACCCTTTTTTTTAAATCAGACGATAAGTTATTCTGCAGTATGGCGCTGCATTGTTTTGTGGAGCAGCAGTCATATTCTGCAAAATATTAGGCGATTTTTAGAAAACCATATTGTTATTCAGAAGAATTATTGTTTTTTTGGAAAAATCCCTTAATTACTCCAAAACACCTATTTGATGGTATTGCTATTTCTTACCTTCCAGTATTTTATGTCCCTTCCTTAATTTATCATTATCACCCAAGAAAAAGTTTTAACGAAATATTTTATTTTAAGAAAAAATTAAGAAAAAACTTTATTTTAAGAAAAAATTACTCGTTCTCCCGTGCTAGATAGTGAATTCACGGGTACACAAGTTTTGTACAGATCTTGTGTATATTTACCTAATTTTTCCTTATTATCCTTGGATAATTCTCTCCCAATCTTCCTTGGAGTTTAAGCCACATCTGACACTATTCAGGGTTGACATGAAAAATTGTTCCCTTCTTTTTCTCTTACTATTCTGATTCCCACCTCTGGTGTTCTCACTTACTTTTTCTAGACCACACCATTTTAAGTCCTCAACTTTGTGGCCAGCTTCCTTCCAGTGTTCAGTGAGAGGTGCTCCAATTTTATTCGTCCTGATGGCTGAGCGATGTTTGTTAAGACGTAGTCTGAGTTCCCTGGATGTTTCCCCTACATATGATTTATTGCAGGGGCATTGTATGAGGTAAATTGCATTTGTGGTTCTACAATTCATAAAGCTCCTGATATTGATTGTTCTATCATTCACTGTGATTGTTCCACCTTTAATAATATTGTTACAGTTGACACAACCCGCACATGGGTGGGTTCCTGTCGGTAACGGCTTGCCATCTATGGTGGTTTGCAAATTTCTGTGGGACTCCTTCTATGTATGTACAAGGGAGTTTCTAATAGTTCTATTTCTCCTATACGAGAACATGGGCTTTGGGATAGGTTCCTGTGCTCTATCTGAGATAAGGTGCCAATTTCTATTTATGATATTTTTTACCTTATAACTTACTTGGGAGAAATTAGTCACGAACATAATTGGCTGCTCTTTGCGTTGACTGTTCTGTTCATTATTAAACAGGGTTTCTCTATTAAAATATTTCGCTCTTTTAAAAGCATGTCGGATCATTCTCTTTGGATAACCCCTTTCCAAGAATTTTTCTTTCAATCTATTGGCATGGGTTTCGTAATCTGCCATTGAGGTACAGTTCCTTCTCAGACGAAGGAACTGGCCGAAGGGAATATTATTTTTCTGTGACGGTGGGTGGTTGCTTTTGTAATGCAGCATACTGTTCCTATCGGATGGTTTGGTATATAGTTCCACTATTAGTCTCCCTTCTCGATGTCTAATCAAAATGTCCAAAAATTCTACCTGAGTCCTGCTAATGTGGGATGTGAACCTTAAATTCGCATCTCCCAGGTTCAACCATATCAAGAATTCGTTCAGGGTATCCATTTCGCCCGTCCATATGAAGAAAATATCATCAATATAACGGCCCCACTCCGAGATGTATTCATAGAATGGGGCAGCCATATTGTAGACATGTTTCTCCTCAAACTTTGATACATAAAGACAAGCCAGGCTGGGGGCACAAGTAGCCCCCATACTGGTCCCCTTGATCTGTCTAAATAGATTGTCCCTGTATAGAAAGATATTATTTTTAAGAATTATCGTTATGCAATCAATTATGAAGGTTTGGTGATCTGTTAGATCCTGTTCTCCCTCTCTTAATATCTCCTCCATGATTTCAATAGTGCTATCTTGAGGGATATTGGTATATAAGGCTTCAATATCCAGAGTCACCAATACTTGTGACTCTGGATTGAAGCTTAAGTTTTCTATTTTCTTGATCATTGAAGTGGTGTCCTTTATATAGGCTTTCTGTTGCTGTACAAGTGGTTGCAAGAATACCTCAACGTACTTGCTTAAAGGCTCAGTCAGAGACCCTATGCATGATACTATGGGTCTCATCGGGGGATCACCAATGTTTTTATGCACCTTGGGGAGGCCATACAGTGCTGGAATCAAAGGGTCCTTGTTTAACATGAATGCGAATTCTTCTTCACATATAATATCCTCTTCTCTCGCTAACCTCAACATCCTCTCAATTTCTACCTTTAGGGTTTGCCATTCCCCTCTGCTAGATCTTTTATAGTGATCACTATTGTTTAGTAGTTTCAACATCCTGTTGTCGTAATCACTGCTATTCATGAGTACGACACTTCCTCCCTTGTCCGCTGGTTTAACTATCAGGGCGTTGTTCTTCTCAAAATATTCTAATGCTTTTTTCTCTTCTCTACTGAGATTATATGATGTCCAATTCTTTTGTTTTAGAAGATTATCTATGCTCTTGTCCACCGATCTTTCAAAGGCCTCTACGTCTTTATGCACAGCACTGATAGGGGGAACCCATGTGGATTTGTTCTTTAGGCCTGATTTGTTTTGTCGTTCTCTCTTTTCCTTACCATCAAAGAAAATATGAAGTCTTATTTTTCGGAAGAAGCTCTGCAGATCTCTTTCCAGGGTATATCTATCTACATGAGAACATATGGCATAACCTAATCCCTTCTCAAAAAGTTTTATCTCTATTGGGGTCAGTTGGTGGTCTGATAGATTAATGACCGCTAATTTCTTATTGTTGGCGCTTAATCCCATTGTTTCTGGCTCCGAGTGCGAGGACGTTGAGGGTTCTGGGCTTGAGTATATTGTGTCTGGTTGTAGTTGTTTCTGCCCCTCCCCCTCCCCTTCTGTTGTCCAAACATTTGATTGCGCCTCTCTAAAAAAGCTAGACCCTCTTTGGTTGTCTGTTGTTGTTTATTTATTTCACCATCTTGTTGTTGTCTATCGTTTCCTAGTTCTCCCTCTGAGTCGGTGCTGCTGTAAGAGGAATCAAAAAATCTCACACGTTTCCTAGATTGATTTCTAGGTTGGTTCTGCCACTGCCTACGGGGTTGGAAATTTTCTTTGGGGCGATCATAGAAATCTTTTGGAAGATATGGATAGACAATTTCTGGGTTATAATTCTCAATGTCCTTCTTTAGTTTATTGCTCTTCTTTTTGATTAAGTACTCACTATAACTATCAACGTCATTTTGGATTTCTTTTAATTTGGCCTTAGCGTCTTCCAAGGCTAAGCTATCCCTTAGTTGGATCTCTAATGCTTCAATTTCCTTCTTTTCAATGAATATAAATTCCTCTGCTGTTTCTATAATAAGCAAGATCAGTCTCTACTGCACCTATTTGCCACCAATGTCCATTTGTCTATGAATTTTTTATCTGTGATAAAAATCCCTGGTTCATTCGTCACCTGTAGACCCTTTGGGATTATCCCACTCTTGCAGTATTCCACTAGGAACTCCGCATGTAATTCTGCTCTTATAACTTTCTTTTTGAGGTTCCAAAGTTTTTCCCACTGCTCTTCGTCTGTTTTATCCAATCTAATTGTGGTGGTATTCCGCGATCTCTTGTTTATTAATCTATCAAACTGATCTTCCGAGAAGCTATATGTTTTTATACCCTCCATATTGAGGATAATTTATGTAGTTGTTATATTCAATCTAGGGGTATATTTTCAATTTTATACCGCTTTGCTAATTTGCAACTTAAAAAACAAGACCTCCTCAGCTCACAAGCCGAGTATTTTAGTTTAAAAAGTAAAGGAGGACCCCGCAGAGACTAATAGGGGACTGGGGGGATAGTAAATCTTCAAAATGAGAGACAGGGGCGTCCCCACGAGAAGGCAGTCTAGGACTGTGTTTCACACCTAGTACCTGAACTCTAGGGTGAATGATCCATTATCAAAGAAACAAATTTATAAAGCATGCCAATAATATGGCGGGAAAGGTAAAGTTACAGAGATTTATACTTGATTCCTATCCGTGTATGTTCAGAAGAACTATGTATATTTACTGTTCTATTTGCTTATATCCCTAAAGATGCCAACTTCTATATGAAAAAGATTATAGCCTCACAGTATAGTCAATTCATACACACACATTGAAAGCGACAGTTTTTTAGTGATACCCACAATAAACACAGAACTTAGTTTTAAAAAAAAAGGATATACAAAAATCAATGTTTTAAAAAAGAAAGTTTACCACACCATGAGTTACTCTGTTGCACATTTATTATACATACAAATTTTAAAATGTCATCATTACAAAGTAGACAATTATTTAAGAAACAATGTTAATACATTTGCATAAAACACATTTAAAAACAAAGAATCACAGGTCGACGCGGCGTTTCGGTTTCTTGTATTTCTACCTTCTTCAGGACAGATTCTACATCGAATTTAAAAAACACAGAGTTACTCTCAATTGCATTGGTGCAAACCATTACGTTTTCACAGTTATGAATAGGTACAATTGTGGTAGCTAATACTTCATTTTTTGGGCATCTTTAGTACAAAAGGCATCATTTTTGGCACAGCCTTGTTCTGGTAATATTTTTCACACAATTAAGTTTCAAAAGCACATGCTTATTTTGAAAACATTACTTTAGGAAACATAATAACCATATTCTCTCTATTCATACACTTCGAACAAAACTAGTGGTGTTTACCTCTCCCATGGACAGTATGGTCCAATGCTTATAGAGCCCAACTGGAGAACTCCTATCAATACAACCGGGTTAATTATAAATTTACTGCATACCTTAAAATGGGTGGAGTGAAATCCCCCACCCGACAGTGCTTTCTGCTCAGAACCTTGTTGCCATCTGGTTTTTGGACTTATTTTCGGTTTCTGTTTGGTATATTACCTCTGGATAAGATAAAATGTAGGGATAGGACATTGATAATTTATATATATATATGTCGCAATGGACGTTCTTAAAGACTAGGTAGGAGGTAGAAATAAATCCATACCTCCAGAGACAGTGTATAAATATTATTATGTACCTTATAATCACACTTGTACGCTTGGTCTTGGACTACCAGGAGGAGCCACCGTATTTTCCGTTATGGGATTCTTCAATGGCCCTGGGAAATATTTAATTGTTTAATTATAGGTTTTTTCTTATTACCACATGTCCAAATTGTAGGTTCTGGACTCTATTTGTTTAGCAAAAATATCACTCACCATTAAAAATTACTGCTTGTCGCAGTTCCTTGGGTGTTCTGAATTCCAGGCACCTTGTTGTGGATATCAGAGTTCGTGCTGTATTAAGTGATAGAATAAATATTTTCTGTATTTTACTGAGTTCTAGCAGATATTTCCTAGTTACTACAGTCTTTAACTATATTCTTGCAAGAAATGTCAGATTTGTTTATATTAAATATAAAGTGTTTTTTGGGTATTACTGCTAAGGTCTTTTTAAGCTTTCATGGATTTAAATTATGCCCTCTCTGTTGGTAGTCTTTACCTTTTGATCTGCAAACGGCCTCCCTGCTCCTGGGTCCTGGTAGCCTTTCACAGCGTTTCTTCGCCGGTCTGTTACGATCCGTCACGAGAACTGAGTGCTGGTTCTCAACGCGGTATTCTTATAATAGCCGCGCATTGATTGGGTTATTATACCCCCACTCCTGATTGGTTCTTTATGGGCCAATTAGAGTCCGGTTACCTTGGTAACCGAATGCTTTCCGCCGTGATGCGGAACCGGCGCTCGATTCGCCTTACTCTTTGTTTTTTAACTCCTCTGGTTGGACCGGGGGTTGCTAAGTTACCTTAACGCGTTTCTCGTTCCCCACTCCTGATTGGTTCTTAGTGGGCCAATCTGAGACGGGTTGCCTTGGTAGCCAAATGTTTACCGCCATGATGCGGAACCGGCGCTCGATTTACCTTACCCCTTATTTTTAACTTCTCCGGTTGGACAGGGGGTTGCTAAGTAACCTGGCGCGTTTCTCGTCCCATAAGCGCCAATAATATGCGATTCGTACCATTTGTTTAAATGTCTACGTATGGGCTATGTAAAAGAGTTACACGAAAGGGGTATAACGGATGTGCCTCCCGTTTCATTAAACTACTCCGTGTGGGCTTCGTGTTTGTTACCCTTTTTTTTAAATCAGACGATAAGTTATTCTGCAGTATGGCGCTGCATTGTTTTGTGGAGCAGCAGTCATATTCTGCAAAATATTAGGCGATTTTTAGAAAACCATATTGTTATTCAGAAGAATTATTGTTTTTTTGGAAAAATCCCTTAATTACTCCAAAACACCTATTTGATGGTATTGCTATTTCTTACCTTCCAGTATTTTATGTCCCTTCCTTAATTTATCATTATCACCCAAGAAAAAGTTTTAACGAAATATTTTATTTTAAGAAAAAATTAAGAAAAAATTTTATTTTAAGAAAATATTACTCGTTCTCCCGTGCTAGATAGTGAATTCACGGGTACACAAGTTTTGTACAGATCTTGTGTATATTTACCTAATTTTTCCTTATTATCCTTGGATAATTCTCTCCCATTCTTCCTTGGAGTTTAAGCCACATCTGACACTATTCAGGGTTGACATGAAAAATTGTTCCCTTCTTTTTCTCTTACTATTCTGATTCCCACCTCTGGTGTTCTCACTTACTTTTTCTAGACCACACCATTTTAAGTCCTCAACTTTGTGGCCAGCTTCCTTCCAGTGTTCAGTGAGAGGTGCTCCAATTTTATTCGTCCTGATGGCTGAGCGATGTTTGTTAAGACGTAGTCTGAGTTCCCTGGATGTTTCCCCTACATATGATTTATTGCAGGGGCATTGGATGAGGTAAATTGCATTTGTGGTTCTGCAATTCATAAAGCTCCTGATATTGATTGTTCTATCATTCACTGTGATTGTTCCACCTTTAATAATATTGTTACAGTTGACACAACCCGCACATGGGTGGGTTCCTGTCGGTAACGGCTTGCCATCTATGGTGGTTTGCAAATTTCTGTGGGACTCCTTGTATGTATGTACAAGGGAGTTTCTAATAGTTCTATTTCTCCTATACGAGAACATGGGCTTTGGGATAGGTTCCTGTGCTCTATCTGAGATAAGGTGCCAATTTCTATTTATGATATTTTTTACCTTATAACTTACTTGGGAGAAATTAGTCACGAACATAATTGGCTGCTCTTTGCGTTGACTGTTCTGTTCATTATTAAACAGGGTTTCTCTATTAAAATATTTCGCTCTTTTAAAAGCATGTCGGATCATTCTCTTTGGATAACCCCTTTCCAAGAATTTTTCTTTCAATCTATTGGCATGGGTTTCGTAATCTGCCATTGAGGTACAGTTCCTTCTCAGACGAAGGAACTGGCCGAAGGGAATATTATTTTTCTGTGACGGTGGGTGGTTGCTTTTGTAATGCAGCATACTGTTCCTATCGGATGGTTTGGTATATAGTTCCACTATTAGTCTCCCTTCTCGATGTCTAATCAAAATGTCCAAAAATTCTACCTGAGTCCTGCTAATGTGGGATGTGAACCTTAAATTCGCATCTCCCAGGTTCAACCATATCAAGAATTCGTTCAGGGTATCCATTTCGCCCGTCCATATGAAGAAAATATCATCAATATAACGGCCCCACTCCGAGATGTATTCATAGAATGGGGCAGCCATATTGTAGACATGTTTCTCCTCAAACTTTGATACATAAAGACAAGCCAGGCTGGGGGCACAAGTAGCCCCCATACTGGTCCCCTTGATCTGTCTAAATAGATTGTCCCTGTATAGAAAGATATTATTTTTAAGAATTATCGTTATGCAATCAATTATGAAGGTTTGGTGATCTGTTAGATCCTGTTCTCCCTCTCTTAATATCTCCTCCATGATTTCAATAGTGCTATCTTGAGGGATATTGGTATATAAGGCTTCAATATCCAGAGTCACCAATACTTGTGACTCTGGATTGAAGCTTAAGTTTTCTATTTTCTTGATCATTGAAGTGGTGTCCTTTATATAGGCTTTCTGTTGCTGTACAAGTGGTTGCAAGAATACCTCAACGTACTTGCTTAAAGGCTCAGTCAGAGACCCTATGCATGATACTATGGGTCTCATCGGGGGATCACCAATGTTTTTATGCACCTTGGGGAGGCCATACAGTGCTGGAATCAAAGGGTCCTTGTTTAACATGAATGCGAATTCTTCTTCACATATAATATCCTCTTCTCTCGCTAACCTCAACATCCTCTCAATTTCTGCCTTTAGGGTTTGCCATTCCCCTCTGCTAGATCTTTTATAGTGATCACTATTGTTTAGTAGTTTCAACATCCTGTTGTCGTAATCACTGCTATTCATGAGTACGACACTTCCTCCCTTGTCCGCTGGTTTAACTATCAGGGCGTTGTTCTTCTCAAAATATTCTAATGCTTTTTTCTCTTCTCTACTGAGATTATATGATGTCCAATTCTTTTGTTTTAGAAGATTATCTATGCTCTTGTCCACCGATCTTTCAAAGGCCTCTACGTCTTTATGCACAGCACTGATAGGGGGAACCCATGTGGATTTGTTCTTTAGGCCTGATTTGTTTTGTCGTTCTCTCTTTTCCTTACCATCAAAGAAAATATGAAGTCTTATTTTTCGGAAGAAGCTCTGCAGATCTCTTTCCAGGGTATATCTATCTACATGAGAACATATGGCATAACCTAATCCCTTCTCAAAAAGTTTTATCTCTATTGGGGTCAGTTGGTGGTCTGATAGATTAATGACCGCTAATTTCTTATTGTTGGCGCTTAATCCCATTGTTTCTGGCTCCGAGTGCGAGGACGTTGAGGGTTCTGGGCTTGAGTATATTGTGTCTGGTTGTAGTTGTTTCTGCCCCTCCCCCTCCCCTTCTGTTGTCCAAACATTTGATTGCGCCTCTCTAAAAAAGCTAGACCCTCTTTGGTTGTCTGTTGTTGTTTATTTATTTCACCATCTTGTTGTTGTCTATCGTTTCCTAGTTCTCCCTCTGAGTCGGTGCTGCTGTAAGAGGAATCAAAAAATCTCACACGTTTCCTAGATTGATTTCTAGGTTGGTTCTGCCACTGCCTACGGGGTTGGAAATTTTCTTTGGGGCGATCATAGAAATCTTTTGGAAGATATGGATAGACAATTTCTGGGTTATAATTCTCAATGTCCTTCTTTAGTTTATTGCTCTTCTTTTTGATTAAGTACTCACTATAACTATCAACGTCATTTTGGATTTCTTTTAATTTGGCCTTAGCGTCTTCCAAGGCTAAGCTATCCCTTAGTTGGATCTCTAATGCTTCAATTTCCTTCTTTTCAATGAATATAAATTCCTCTGCTGTTTCTATAATAAGCAAGATCCAGTCTCTACTGCACCTATTTGCCACCAATGTCCATTTGTCTATGAATTTTTTATCTGTGATAAAAATCCCTGGTTCATTCGTCACCTGTAGACCCTTTGGGATTATCCCACTCTTGCAGTATTCCACTAGGAACTCCGCATGTAATTCTGCTCTTATAACTTTCTTTTTGAGGTTCCAAAGTTTTTCCCACTGCTCTTCGTCTGTTTTATCCAATCTAATTGTGGTGGTATTCCGCGATCTCTTGTTTATTAATCTATCAAACTGATCTTCCGAGAAGCTATATGTTTTTATACCCTCCATATTGAGGATAATTTATGTAGTTGTTATATTCAATCTAGGGGTATATTTTCAATTTTATACCGCTTTGCTAATTTGCAACTTAAAAAACAAGACCTCCTCAGCTCACAAGCCGAGTATTTTAGTTTAAAAAGTAAAGGAGGACCCCGCAGAGACTAATAGGGGACTGGGGGGATAGTAAATCTTCAAAATGAGAGACAGGGGCGTCCCCACGAGAAGGCAGTCTAGGACTGTGTTTCACACCTAGTACCTGAACTCTAGGGTGAATGATCCATTATCAAAGAAACAAATTTATAAAGCATGCCAATAATATGGCGGGAAAGGTAAAGTTACAGAGATTTATACTTGATTCCTATCCGTGTATGTTCAGAAGAACTATGTATATTTACTGTTCTATTTGCTTATATCCCTAAAGATGCCAACTTCTATATGAAAAAGATTATAGCCTCACAGTATAGTCAATTCATACACACACATTGAAAGCGACAGTTTTTTAGTGATACCCACAATAAACACAGAACTTAGTTTTAAAAAAAAAAGGATATACAAAAATCAATGTTTTAAAAAAGAAAGTTTACCACACCATGAGTTACTCTGTTGCACATTTATTATACATACAAATTTTAAAATGTCATCATTACAAAGTAGACAATTATTTAAGAAACAATGTTAATACATTTGCATAAAACACATTTAAAAACAAAGAATCACAGGTCGACGCGGCGTTTCGGTTTCTTGTATTTCTACCTTCTTCAGGACAGATTCTACATCGAATTTAAAAAACACAGAGTTACTCTCAATTGCATTGGTGCAAACCATTACGTTTTCACAGTTATGAATAGGTACAATTGTGGTAGCTAATACTTCATTTTTTGGGCATCTTTAGTACAAAAGGCATCATTTTTGGCACAGCCTTGTTCTGGTAATATTTTTCACACAATTAAGTTTCAAAAGCACATGCTTATTTTGAAAACATTACTTTAGGAAACATAATAACCATATTCTCTCTATTCATACACTTCGAACAAAACTAGTGGTGTTTACCTCTCCCATGGACAGTATGGTCCAATGCTTATAGAGCCCAACTGGAGAACTCCTATCAATACAACCGGGTTAATTATAAATTTACTGCATACCTTAAAATGGGTGGAGTGAAATCCCCCACCCGACAGTGCTTTCTGCTCAGAACCTTGTTGCCATCTGGTTTTTGGACTTATTTTCGGTTTCTGTTTGGTATATTACCTCTGGATAAGATAAAATGTAGGGATAGGACATTGATAATTTATATATATATATGTCGCAATGGACGTTCTTAAAGACTAGGTAGGAGGTAGAAATAAATCCATACCTCCAGAGACAGTGTATAAATATTATTATGTACCTTATAATCACACTTGTACGCTTGGTCTTGGACTACCAGGAGGAGCCACCGTATTTTCCGTTATGGGATTCTTCAATGGCCCTGGGAAATATTTAATTGTTTAATTATAGGTTTTTTCTTATTACCACATGTCCAAATTGTAGGTTCTGGACTCTATTTGTTTAGCAAAAATATCACTCACCTTTAAAAATTACTGCTTGTCGCAGTTCCTTGGGTGTTCTGAATTCCAGGCACCTTGTTGTGGATATCAGAGTTCGTGCTGTATTAAGTGATAGAATAAATATTTTCTGTATTTTACTGAGTTCTAGCAGATATTTCCTAGTTACTACAGTCTTTAACAATATTCTTGCAAGAAATGTCAGATTTGTTTATATTAAATATAAAGTGTTTTTTGGGTATTACTGCTAAGGTCTTTTTAAGCTTTCATGGATTTAAATTATGCCCTCTCTGTTGGTAGTCTTTACCTTTTGATCTGCAAACGGCCTCCCTGCTCCTGGGTCCTGGTAGCCTTTCACAGCGTTTCTTCGCCGGTCTGTTACGATCCGTCACGAGAACTGAGTGCTGGTTCTCAACGCGGTATTCTTATAATAGCCGCGCATTGATTGGGTTATTATACCCCCACTCCTGATTGGTTCTTTATGGGCCAATTAGAGTCCGGTTACCTTGGTAACCGAATGCTTTCCGCCGTGATGCGGAACCGGCGCTCGATTCGCCTTACTCTTTGTTTTTTAACTCCTCTGGTTGGACCGGGGGTTGCTAAGTTACCTTAACGCGTTTCTCGTTCCCCACTCCTGATTGGTTCTTAGTGGGCCAATCTGAGACGGGTTGCCTTGGTAGCCAAATGTTTACCGCCATGATGCGGAACCGGCGCTCGATTTACCTTACCCCTTATTTTTAACTTCTCCGGTTGGACAGGGGGTTGCTAAGTAACCTGGCGCGTTTCTCGTCCCATAAGCGCCAATAATATGCGATTCGTACCATTTGTTTAAATGTCTACGTATGGGCTATGTAAAAGAGTTACACGAAAGGGGTATAACGGATGTGCCTCCCGTTTCATTAAACTACTTCGTGTGGGCTTCGTGTTTGTTACCCTTTTTTTTAAATCAGACGATAAGTTATTCTGCAGTATGGCGCTGCATTGTTTTGTGGAGCAGCAGTCATATTCTGCAAAATATTAGGCGATTTTTAGAAAACCATATTGTTATTCAGAAGAATTATTGTTTTTTTGGAAAAATCCCTTAATTACTCCAAAACACCTATTTGATGGTATTGCTATTTCTTACCTTCCAGTATTTTATGTCCCTTCCTTAATTTATCATTATCACCCAAGAAAAAGTTTTAACGAAATATTTTATTTTAAGAAAAAATTAAGAAAAAATTTTATTTTAAGAAAAAATTACTCGTTCTCCCGTGCTAGATAGTGAATTCACGGGTACACAAGTTTTGTACAGATCTTGTGTATATTTACCTAATTTTTCCTTATTATCCTTGGATAATTCTCTCCCAATCTTCCTTGGAGTTTAAGCCACATCTGACACTATTCAGGGTTGACATGAAAAATTGTTCCCTTCTTTTTCTCTTACTATTCTGATTCCCACCTCTGGTGTTCTCACTTACTTTTTCTAGACCACACCATTTTAAGTCCTCAACTTTGTGGCCAGCTTCCTTCCAGTGTTCAGTGAGAGGTGCTCCAATTTTATTCGTCCTGATGGCTGAGCGATGTTTGTTAAGACGTAGTCTGAGTTCCCTGGATGTTTCCCCTACATATGATTTATTGCAGGGGCATTGGATGAGGTAAATTGCATTTGTGGTTCTGCAATTCATAAAGCTCCTGATATTGATTGTTCTATCATTCACTGTGATTGTTCCACCTTTAATAATATTGTTACAGTTGACACAACCCGCACATGGGTGGGTTCCTGTCGGTAACGGCTTGCCATCTATGGTGGTTTACAAATTTCTGTGGGACTCCTTGTATGTATGTACAAGGGAGTTTCTAATAGTTCTATTTCTCCTATACGAGAACATGGGCTTTGGGATAGGTTCCTGTGCTCTATCTGAGATAAGGTGCCAATTTCTATTTATGATATTTTTTACCTTATAACTTACTTGGGAGAAATTAGTCACGAACATAATTGGCTGCTCTTTGCGTTGACTGTTCTGTTCATTATTAAACAGGGTTTCTCTATTAAAATATTTCGCTCTTTTAAAAGCATGTCGGATCATTCTCTTTGGATAACCCCTTTCCAAGAATTTTTCTTTCAATCTATTGGCATGGGTTTCGTAATCTGCCATTGAGGTACAGTTCCTTCTCAGACGAAGGAACTGGCCGAAGGGAATATTATTTTTCTGTGACGGTGGGTGGTTGCTTTTGTAATGCAGCATACTGTTCCTATCGGATGGTTTGGTATATAGTTCCACTATTAGTCTCCCTTCTCGATGTCTAATCAAAATGTCCAAAAATTCTACCTGAGTCCTGCTAATGTGGGATGTGAACCTTAAATTCGCATCTCCCAGGTTCAACCATATCAAGAATTCGTTCAGGGTATCCATTTCGCCCGTCCATATGAAGAAAATATCATCAATATAACGGCCCCACTCCAAGATGTTTTCATAGAATGGGGCAGCCATATTGTAGACATGTTTCTCCTCAAACTTTGATACATAAAGACAAGCCAGGCTGGGGGCACAAGTAGCCCCCATACTGGTCCCCTTGATCTGTCTAAATAGATTGTCCCTGTATAGAAAGATATTATTTTTAAGAATTATCGTTATGCAATCAATTATGAAGGTTTGGTGATCTGTTAGATCCTGTTCTCCCTCTCTTAATATCTCCTCCATGATTTCAATAGTGCAATCTTGAGGGATATTGGTATATAAGGCTTCAATATCCAGAGTCACCAATACTTGTGACTCTGGATTGAAGCTTAAGTTTTCTATTTTCTTGATCATTGAAGTGGTGTCCTTTATATAGGCTTTCTGTTGCTGTACAAGTGGTTTACTGTGAGGCTATAATCTTTTTCCTATAGAAGTTGGCATCTTTAGGGATATAAGCAAATAGAACAGTAAATATACATAGTTCTTCTGAACATACACGGATAGGAATCAAGTATAAATCTCTGTAACTTTACCTTTCCCGCCATATTATTGGCATGCTTTATAAATTTGTTTCTTTGATAATGGATCATTCACCCTAGAGTTCAGGTACTAGGTGTGAAACACAGTCCTAGACTGCCTTCTCGTGGGGACGCCCCTGTCTCTCATTTTGAAGATTTACTATCCCCCCAGTCCCCTATTAGTCTGTGCGGGGTCCTCCTTTACTTTTTAAACTAAAATACTCGGCTTGTGAGCTGAGGAGGTCTTGTTTTTTAAGTTGCAAATTAGCAAAGCGGTATGAAATTGAAAAGATACCCCTAGATTGAATATAACAACTACATAAATTATCCTCAATATGGACTGTATAAAAACATATAGCTTCTCGGAAGATCAGTTTGATAGATTAATAAACAAGAGATCGCGGAATACCACCACAATTAGATTGGATAAAACAGACGAAGAGCAGTGGGAAAAACTTTGGAACCTCAAAAAGAAAGTAATAAGAGCAGAATTACATGCGGAGTTCCTAGTGGAATACTGCAAGAGTGGGATAATCCCAAAGGGTCTACAGGTGACGAATGAACCAGGGATTTTTATCACAGATAAAAAATTCATAGACAAATGGACATTGGTGGCAAATAGGTGCAGTAGAGACTGGATCTTGCTTATTATAGAAACAGCAGAGGAATTTATATTCATTGAAAAGAAGGAAATTGAAGCATTAGAGATCCAACTAAGGGATAGCTTAGCCTTGGAAGACGCTAAGGCCAAATTAAAAGAAATCCAAAATGACGTTGATAGTTATAGTGAGTACTTAATCAAAAAGAAGAGCAATAAACTAAAGAAGGACATTGAGAATTATAACCCAGAAATTGTCTATCCATACCTTCAAAAAGATTTCTATGATCGCCCCAAAGAAAATTTCCAACCCCGTAGGCAGTGGCAGAACCAACCTAGAAATCAATCTAGGAAACGTGTGAGATTTTTTGATTCCTCTTACAGCAGCACCGACTCAGAGGGAGAACTAGGAAACGATAGACAACAACAAGATGGTGAAATAAATAAACAACAACAGACAACCAAAGAGGGTCTAGCTTTTTTAGAGAGGCGCAATCAAATGTTTGGACAACAGAAGGGGAGGGGGAGGGGCAGAAACAACTACAACCAGACACAATATACTCAAGCCCAGAACCCTCAACGTCCTCGCACTCGGAGCCAGAAACAATGGGATTAAGCGCCAACAATAAGAAATTAGCGGTCATTAATCTATCAGACCACCAACTGACCCCAATAGAGATAAAACTTTTTGAGAAGGGATTAGGTTATGCCATATGTTCTCATGTAGATAGATATACCCTGGAAAGAGATCTGCAGAGCTTCTTCCGAAAAATAAGACTTCATATTTTCTTTGATGGTAAGGAAAAGAGAGAACGACAAAACAAATCAGGCCTAAAGAACAAATCCACATGGGTTCCCCCTATCAGTGCTGTGCATAAAGACGTAGAGGCCTTTGAAAGATCGGTGGACAAGAGCATAGATAATCTTCTAAAACAAAAGAATTGGACATCATATAATCTCAGTAGAGAAGAGAAAAAAGCATTAGAATATTTTGAGAAGAACAACGCCCTGATAGTTAAACCAGCGGACAAGGGAGGAAGTGTCGTACTCATGAATAGAAGTGATTACGACAACAGGATGTTGAAACTACTAAACAATAGTGATCACTATAAAAGATCTAGCAGAGGGGAATGGCAAACCCTAAAGGTAGAAATTGAGAGGATGTTGAGGTTAGCGAGAGAAGAGGATATTATATGTGAAGAAGAATTCGCATTCATGTTAAACAAGGACCCTTTGATTCCAGCACTGTATGGCCTCCCCAAGGTGCATAAAAACATTGGTGATCCCCCGATGAGACCCATAGTATCATGCATAGGGTCTCTGACTGAGCCTTTAAGCAAGTACGTTGAGGTATTCTTGCAACCACTTGTACAGCAACAGAAAGCCTATATAAAGGACACCACTTCAATGATCAAGAAAATAGAAAACTTAAGCTTCAATCCAGAGTCACAAGTATTGGTGACTCTGGATATTGAAGCCTTATATACCAATATCCCTCAAGATAGCACTATTGAAATCATGGAGGAGATATTAAGAGAGGGAGAACAGGATCTAACAGATCACCAAACCTTCATAATTGATTGCATAACGATAATTCTTAAAAATAATATCTTTCTAAACAGGGACAATCTATTTAGACAGATCAAGGGGACCAGTATGGGGGCTACTTGTGCCCCCAGCCTGGCTTGTCTTTATGTATCAAAGTTTGAGGAGAAACATGTCTACAATATGGCTGCCCCATTCTATGAAAACATCTCGGAGTGGGGCCGTTATATTGATGTTTTTTTCTTTATATGGACGGGCGAAATGGATACCCTGAACGAATTCTTGATATGGTTGAACCTGGGAGATGCGAATTTAAGGTTCACATCCCACATTAGCAGGACTCAGGTAGAATTTTTGGACATTTTGATTAGACATCGAGAAGGGAGACTAATAGTGGAACTATATACCAAACCATCCGATAGGAACAGTATGCTGCATTACAAAAGCAACCACCCACCGTCACAGAAAAATAATATTCTCTTCGGCCAGTTCCTTCGTCTGAGAAGGAACTGTACCTCAATGGCAGATTACGAAACCCATGCCAATAGATTGAAAGAAAAATTCTTGGAAAGGGGTTATCCAAAGAGAATGATCCGACATGCTTTTAAAAGAGCGAAATATTTTAATAGAGAAACCCTGTTTAATAATGAACAGAACAGTCAACGCAAAGAGCAGCCAATTATGTTCGTGACTAATTTCTCCAAAGTAAGTTATAAGGTAAAAAATATCATAAATAGAAATTGGCACCTTATCTCAGATAGAGCACAGGAACCTATCCCAAAGCCCATGTTCTCGTATAGGAGAAATAGAACTATTAGAAACTCCCTTGTACATACATAGAAGGAGTCCCACAGAAATTTGCAAACCACCATAGATGGCAAGCCGTTACCGACAGGAACCCACCCATGTGCGGGTTGTGTCAACTGTAACAATATTATTAAAGGTGGAACAATCACAGTGAATGATAGAACAATCAATATCAGGAGCTTTATGAATTGCAGAACCACAAATGCAATTTACCTCATCCAGTGCCCCTGCAATAAATCATATGTAGGGGAAACATCCAGGGAACTCAGACTACGTCTTAACGAACATCGCTCAGCCATCAGGACGAATAAAATTGGAGCACCTCTCACTGAACACTGGAAGGAAGCTGGCCACAAAGTTGAGGACTTAAAATGGTGTGGTCTAGAAAAAGTAAGTGAGAACACCAGAGGTGGGAATCAGAATAGTAAGAGAAAAAGAAGGGAACAATTTTTCATGTCAACCCTGAATAGTGTCAGATGTGGCTTAAACTCCAAGGAAGATTGGGAGAGAATTATCCAAGGATAATAAGGAAAAATTAGGTAAATATACACAAGATCTGTACAAAACTTGTGTACCCGTGAATTCACTATCTAGCACGGGAGAACGAGTATTTTTTTCTTAAAATAAAATTTTTTCTCAATTTTTTCTTAAAATAAAATATTTAGTTAAAACTTTTTCTTGGGTGATAATGATAAATTAAGGAAGGGACATAAAATACTGGAAGGTAAGAAATAGCAATACCATCAAATAGGTGTTTTGGAGTAATTAAGGGATTTTTCCAAAAAAACAATAATTCTTCTGAATAACAATATGGTTTTCTAAAAATTGCCTAATATTTTGCAGAATATGACTGCTGCTCCACAAAACAATGCAGCGCCATACTGCAGAATAACTTATCGTCTGATTTTAAAAAAAGGGTAACAAACACGAAGCCCACACGGAGTAGTTTAATGAAACGGGAGGCACATCCGTTATACCCCTTTCGTGTAACTCTTTTACATAGCCCATACGTAGACATTTAAACAAATGGTACGAATCGCATATTATTGGCGCTTATGGGACGAGAAACGCGCCAGGTTACTTAGCAACCCCCTGTCCAACCGGAGAAGTAAAAAATAAGGGGTAAGGTAAATCGAGCGCCGGTTCCGCATCATGGCGGTAAACATTCGGCTACCAAGGCAACCCGTCTCAGATTGGCCCACTAAGAACCAATCAGGAGTGGAGAACGAGAAACGCGTTAAGGTAACTTAGCAACCCCCGGTCCAACCAGAGGAGTTAAAAAACAAAGAGTAAGGCGAATCGAGCGCCGGTTCCGCATCACGGCGGAAAGCATTCGGTTACCAAGGTAACCGGACTCTAATTGGCCCATAAAGAACCAATCAGGAGTGGGGGTATAATAACCCAATCAATGCGCGGCTATTATAAGAATACGGCGTTGAGAACCAGCACTCAGTTCTCGTGACGGATCGTAACAGACCGGCGAAGAAACGCTGTGAAAGGCTACCAGGACCCAGGAGCAGGGAGGCCGTTTGCAGATCAAAAGGTAAAGACTACCAACAGAGAGGGCATAATTTAAATCCATGAAAGCTTAAAAAGACCTTAGCAGTAATACCCAAAAAACACTTTATATTTAATATAAACAAATCTGACATTTCTTGCAAGAATATAGTTAAAGACTGTAGTAACTAGGAAATATCTGCTAGAACTCAGTAAAATACAGAAAATATTTATTCTATCACTTAATACAGCACAAACTCTGATATCCACAACAAGGTGCCTGGAATTCAGAACACCCAAGGAACTGCGACAAGCAGTAATTTTTAATGGTGAGTGATATTTTTGCTAAACAAATAGAGTCCAGAACCTACAATTTGGACATGTGGTAATAAGAAAAAACCTATAATTAAACAATTAAATATTTCCCAGGGCCATTGAAGAATCCCATAACGGAAAATACAGTGGCTCCTCCTGGTAGTCCAAGACCAAGCGTACAAGTGTGATTATAAGGTACATAATAATATTTATACACTGTCTCTGGAGGTATGGATTTATTTCTACCTCCTACCTAGTCTTTAAGAACGTCCATTGCGACATATATATATATAAATTATCAATGTCCTATCCCTACATTTTATCTTATCCAGGGGTAATATACCAAACAGAAACCGAAAATAAGTCCAAAAACCAGATGGCAACAAGGTTCTGAGCAGAAAGCACTGTCGGGTGGGGGATTTCACTCCACCCATTTTAAGGTATGCAGTAAATTTATAATTAACCTGGTTGTATTGATAGGAGTTCTCCAGTTGGGCTCTATAAGCATTGGACCATACTGTCCATGGGAGAGGTAAACACCACTAGTTTTGTTCGAAGTGTATGAATAGAGAGAATATGGTTATTATGTTTCCTAAAGTAATGTTTTCAAAATAAGCATGTGCTTTTGAAACTTAATTGTGTGAAAAATATTACCAGAACAAGGCTGTGCCAAAAATGATGCCTTTTGTACTAAAGATGCCCAAAAAATGAAGTATTAGCTACCACAATTGTACCTATTCATAACTGTGAAAACGTAATGGTTTGCACCAATGCAATTGAGAGTAACTCTGTGTTTTTTAAATTCGATGTAGAATCTGTCCTGAAGAAGGTAGAAATACAAGAAACCGAAACGCCGCGTCGACCTGTGATTCTTTGTTTTTAAATGTGTTTTATGCAAATGTATTAACATTGTTTCTTAAATAATTGTCTACTTTGTAATGATGAAATTTTAAAATTTGTATGTATAATAAATGTGCAACAGAGTAACTCATGGTGTAGTAAACTTTCTTTTTTAAAACATTGATTTTTGTATATCCTTTTTTTTAAAAAACTAAGTTCTGTGTTTATTGTGGGTATCACTAAAAAACTGTCGCTTTCAATGTGTGTGTATGAATTGACTATACTGTGAGGCTATAATCTTTTTCCTATAGAAGTTGACATCTTTAGGGATATAAGCAAATAGAACAGTAAATATACATAGTTCTTCTGAACATACACGGATAGGAATCAAGTATAAATCTCTGTAACTTTACCTTTCCCGCCATATTATTGGCATGCTTTATAAATTTGTTTCTTTGATAATGGATCATTCACCCTAGAGTTCAGGTACTAGGTGTGAAACACAGTCCTAGACTGCCTTCTCGTGGGGACGCCCCTGTCTCTCATTTTGAAAAAATAACTTTCAACATCAAAACTCACAAATAGAACATAACTACCAACCACCCATCAAACTACCCATTCTCACTCAAACTGATTTTAAAAATTGTGCTGTATTTAACTTTTTTATATTTCTACAAAACATGGCATCTGAAGATCCAGAGGAAGACCTACAGCCGGTTGAAGTTGTTGAACACCAGGAGGACTCAACTGCACATGAACAGTCTAATGATGAAGAACTAGAAATGAAGAAACAAAGCATATTTGGGGATTTTTTCACTATTCCATCTGGTAAATCCAAGACCACATTGGTGAGGTGCAGCAAACACCTCCTATTCCTGTGGTACAACAAACATGTTGTACCACTTCAAAACATACCAGAAGAAGCAACTTAAAATTGCACAGAAAAAAAGAGGGATCATCAGTCTCTAAGCCTCCAGCCCCTGATGCTGATGACAAAGTTCCAGCTTAAGTGGAGAGAAGATACAGTGAAATGTCACCAGAACTAAAGCATTTTGCTACCTTCTACATTAACTATAACATCATCGTAACAGTCTGGGAGCAGTATATGGATGTAATTTTGACGAATGTTAAAAACCATACTTTTAATCCCCCCCCTCCCCATTTTATGGCAGCAGTTCAAGCACTGTGAAAAAAATTTCAACGAAGAAAAATGCATCAGGATTTCATTTTGAACATTACGCAACCAAAGCAAGATACAGTGGTAAAGTGGAGAAGAAACCTCTTAGATTCAACTTAAGGCTGCTGGTATTATAGTATCTCCATTTAGTTATTATCTGTAGTAATAGAATATATTCATGCAATGTTTTATAAATTCCTTACCTCTAGTTAAAGAGTCTTTCATTTCTAACAACTTGCTCTAGACAATGCCCCTCACAGGCTGAATATCTCAGAAACACATAATTCATATACATGTCAACACAATACGACATTTTGTGATCCTAAATTGCCCTTTGAACTTCGGTTGTAGATACTACAGGAATAAGTTTGGTAACTTTTTACGTAGTCATGATTTGAATGACATTGTTATGTCATTGCACTCTGTCCATCATCTTTGACATCTTAAATGTATTGTGTAGTGTGTAGAGGGTATATTAACTCCATCATGAAAAATGATTTCTATAGCTATGAATTTTATTTTTGAATTGGAAATTAGTCCAGCTACAAAGTTTGTAATTTCAGTTTCTAATTTAGTACCATCCACTCTGCATCATTGTAGTATGACTATGACATATTTCCCATTCCTTTGTAGAAACAATGTAAACCTATGTTCTGATCTGCAGTTTGGATAGGTCATATCTTGATGGGCGTTTTTGGTCACATTTTCAAAGGCACAGCTTTACAATCTGGTAACGTCAAGTAGGGTAATCGTTCCAAATTAATTTCAGTGCTAGAGGTAAATTCACATTGTTGACAGTTATGGTTCCATTTATAAGTTAAACCAAATAATTCATTGATATTAACATTCTCTTCCTCTAATAGTCCTAGCATTGCCTTTAAACATTCTTGCGGTACAAAAGGGGGTGGTAATGGACGGAGCATCTGAACCAATCAAACACTCACACCTAGTCAAAAGATCTGGGTTTAATCCATCACCGTTCTTTAGCCCACTCTGCCACCCCAGTTCAGACATGGCTATATGCAAATCAGTCTGACCCTGTGCCTCATGGGAACAGTCCAGCCCGAACTGCCAAGCCATGCCTTCCCTGGACCGGAAACAAGCTTCCGAGGACCGGGTTCTGGCATTCCAGCCATCTTCAGCCCGGCTTGCTTGAATCCAGTGACAAAGTGAGCAAGGGACTCACGTCTGAGCATACCCTGCCACACTTATGGCGGCCAAAAGCGGTACAAAAGGGGGTGGTAATGGACGGACCGTCTGAACCAATCAAACACTCACACCCAGTCAAAAGATCTGGGTTTAATCCATCACCGTTCTTTAGCCCACTCTGCCACCCCAGTTCAGACATGGCTATATGCAAATCAGTCTGACCCTGTGCCTCATGGGAACAGTCCAGCCCGAACTGCCAAGCCATGCCTTCCCTGGACTGGAAACAAGCTTCCGAGGACCGGTTTCTGCCACACTTATGGCGGCCAAAAGCGGTACAAAAGGGGGTGGATATAGCCATGTCTGAACTGGGGTGGCAGAGTGGGCTAAAGAACGGTGATGGATTAAACCCAGATCTTTTGACTGGGTGTGAGTGTTTGATTGATTCAGATGCTCCGTCCATCACCACCCCCTTTTGTATCGCTTTTGGCCGCCATAAGTGTGGCAGGGTATGCTCATACGTGAGTCCCTTGCTCACTTTGCCACTGGATTCAAGCAAGCCGGGCTGAAGACGGCTGGAATGCCAGAAACCGGTCCTCGGAAGCTTGTTTCCGGTCCAGGGAAGACATGGCTTGGCAGTTCGGGCTGGACTGTTCCTATGAGGCACAGGGTCAGACTGATTTTCATATAGCCATGTCTGAACTGGGGTGGCAGAGTGGGCTAAAGAACGGTGATGGATTAAATCCAGATCTTTTGACTGGGTGTGAGTGTTTGATTGATTCAGATGCTCCGTCCATCACCACCCCCTTTTGTACCGCTTTTGGCTGCCATAAGTGTGGCAGGGTATGCTCAGACGGAGTCCCTTGCTCACTTTGCCACTGGATTCAAGCAAGCCGAACTGAAGACGGCTGGAATGCCAGAAACCGGTCCTCGGAAGTTTGTTTCCGGTCCAGGGAAGACATGGCTTGGCAGTTCGGGCTGGACTGTTCCCATGAGGCACATGGTCAGACTGATTTGCATATAGCCATGTCTGAACTGGGGTTGCAGAGTGGGCTAAAGAACGGTGATGGATTAAACCCAGTTCTTTTGACTGGGTGTGAGTGTTTGATTGATTCAGATGCTCCATCCATCACCACCCCCTTTTGTACAGTTTAAAAAGTTTTGAGCATCCTGCTAAAAATGTTGAGAAAACACTACTAATCCAGTACACTACTCTACATTTTATACCTTTCTGCAGTTTTTTGGTGGTATATTGTCTGTGTTTGCCTCCATAGGGAAGTGAAAGTATACTTTGGATAAGAATTGGCTCATAAACATTTAAACTTTAAAGTGGTTCTGGAATGGGAACCAGTACTAACTTGTTATGCACAGCTCTAACAGGAATGTTTCAACCTCTAATTTTCTGTAAAAGTACTTACATATAACTTGCTGTGTGGACAAGACAAAAGCATTTCTCTACAAATAAGTACCTAGCAAACTTTCTCAGTTATCATTATTTTCTTTTTCACTTTTTAAATACAAGTCAACAGTCCATGTTTCAATCTTGTAGTGAGTGTGTCAACAACATATGCGAACATACCCTCGATTTTT
Organism: Lissotriton vulgaris; assembly: GCF_964263255.1. Classification (NCBI taxonomy): domain Eukaryota; kingdom Metazoa; phylum Chordata; class Amphibia; order Caudata; family Salamandridae; genus Lissotriton; species Lissotriton vulgaris. Next base: position 700,408,516 of record NC_141697.1, on the reverse strand, counting down.
AACAGCACACTATGTGAAATGATGTAATCTTTTCTTCAAAGCTATCAACTATAATACCTGTGTCCTGTTCTGCAACACCTCCTGTCATTAACTCTTCATTTTCCGTAGAGTCCTATTCTGGACAAAAGAAACAAAACTACACATAATACACAAACCTTTTCTACCTCTGTTATGTTATGTTAAGTGGCATTTGTAGAGCGCACTGACACCGAGGGTTTCCTGGCGCTGTGAGGCAGAGGTAAATGAGGGGTCTGAGGAAGCGGAGTTTTAGCCGGATTGGGGGAAAAGGAAGGTTTTGAGCAGTTTTCTGAAATGAAGGAGGGAACTACTGGATTTGATAGATAGGGGAAGAGGATTCCAGAATTTGGGGGCTAGGTGGGCAAACCGACGGTCACCGAATTTGTTAGTTTTAGTTTTGGGGGCGGCAAGCAGATTGAGGTGAGCTGAGCGGAGGTTGCGCGTTGGACGGTGTGGGTTGATGAGTGTTGTCAGGAAGGCGGGGCTGGTGCAGTTGAGGGATTTGAACGTGAGGCAGCCAAGTTTGAAGGCCGCCCTTTGTTCTATAGGCAGACCCCCCAGGATATAGCGGCATGGATTAGCAAATTTAGCGGCACAAAAATGGTAATTTAGCGGCACAAATATGGAAATTTAGCGGCAATTTTGCAGCATTATATTTGGCCATTTTTCCTACAACAAACACAGATATCTTAGTTTTTTTTGTTATTTAACAACATGAAGCTATGTATATTTGGTTTATTTACAATGTAGACACTTTGTTTCCCTCGAAAAGCAAAACACAGCCCGCCAGCAGCCCAGGGCAGAAAAACAGCATTACAGGCGTCCCGTGTTGTGTGTTTGGGGGCAGGACCGTCGTCCCACCAGGAGCTACCAGCATCATTCACAGGAAGACGGCAGAAACTTGTCCGGCTTATGGCATTGGAAGGTTTGCCCAGCGATAGAATGGCATGGAGTTTCTTCAGGGGGAGATGCTGGAGTTTGGAGGTTCATCACTCAACATTCATTTGCGCCCTCAGCTCTTCCTCAAGACCAGCGACGGTGCACTACAGCAACTCACTCTATACTGGAATTCACACTTCTACTTGCAATCACACTCCACATACACAGAACCAGATCCTGAAGTCGTACCTTCTCCTACCTCGCTCCTAAAGCCTGGAACAACCTGCTCTGCACATCAGAGCCGCCGCCTCAGAATTCTGCAAGAAACTGAAGATCTGGCTCTTTGCCTAGCACCGACCCTGGTTCAGCCCACACAGCTACTGCTTCAGCTTCAGGGTACCCTCCGGGAGAATTGTGCGCTATACAAATACACATAACATAACAGATGCTGCATTTAAAATGAAGTTGTAAAGACAGAGAAATTAGTTTTTTGGTGCAAATCTGGCTCGTTTTGGAACACGTAGGGCCTCAAGAATGCAGTGTTATGGAGTGGGAGCTGTGACAGTCAGCTGGCACCGTTATTGCTTCTTCCAATCTCCAAAATAGGGTGCCACCAATGACCACAGAATATGTTAAATTGGAGAGAATCACAAGATAAAAATATAATAACTGTAAAGGTATAGATACAAAGATAATGGAGATTGGTGACTTGCCAAATAGAAATCGTCCAAGATAAGTTAATAACACTAACAGGGAATGTAACAGGCATCGTAATATGCAACACATTTATCAGCACATGGAAGTAGAAACAGGGCACGCTAACTAACATTAGTGGCCAGGCCCGAACAATCAGAAGCGAAGGACTACTACATGAAACAAACTAGAAATGTTTTTTAATTCTGTGTTTTGTTAACAGGACAGCACTTTGCTGTACATAACATGCTTCTGCACGCTCTATGGTACAAGCAGCTTAATCCCATGATTTATCAGCAGGCCAAACCCTTGTTCCACATAGGGTCACCACACACACGCCCACCCAAATCAAAACAACTCCCAGATTTTACCAAACACTTTGGATCGGACTCTAAAGTATATAGCGTGGAATATATAAACAAATGCCTCGGCTTACGTGGGGCTCCTCTTTCCGTACAGGCAGCCACACTAACTAAGGCATGTTGAACCTAGCCTGGTGACGGCTTCTTCCACACTCTGTGCGCGCCCGCTCCCTCATAAGCAGTTCCCACTGACCTCACTCACAGAGGGTAACTGCCGCGCCGAACGGTACCGAAGAAAACTAAATCTACTGCGGCTGGACTGTCAGTTCACTCCCTTCACCCACACCAGCAGCGTTGCGACGAGCCCTGTTTCTTCCTGAAAACTGAAACTGCAAAATTCAGCCACCGCAGCAACTTTGGAAATGACAGCCCACGGCAACCTGGAAGCGATGGACCTTCCACATGCAAATTCTACTCAGTGTTGCTTTCTCAGACTGCGTGTGAAAATTAGCACAGGGAAGAATTGCCAGCTGCCGGGCAACTAAGGGTAATTACTAGGCGACTGTGTCGCACGTCCTGGACACAGCTTTCTCTTTCTAACCAATTGCAGCTTTCACTGAGGCTGCCTGGCTGCCAAGCCTATAGATTGGTCCTTTTAGCTGTCAGTAAACAAAAACTAGCTTTCCAATTGGCTGTCCCATTTTACCTGTTGACAGCCACTGCTCAGACCCCCAGGATATAGCGGCATGCAGTAGCTTCTGTAAAATTGCCGCGATTTCTACAAAAGTGCCCATTTTGAGGGCACTTTTGTAAAAATCGCGGCATTTTTACAAAAGTGCTGATTTCGCGATTTTTTTGCAAATCGCGAAATCGCGATATCCTGGAGGGTCTGTATAGGTAGCCAGTGCAGTTTGTGTAGCAGAGGTTTGGCCGACTGCCATTTGGGGGTTTTGTAGATGAGAATGGCTGCTTGGTTCTGCACGACCTGGAGGCGCCGCAGCAGTGATTTTGGGAGTCCGTAGTCAGGGAGTTAGAGAAATCCAATCGGGATAGTACCAGGGAGATGATAACCTGGATCAAAGCGGCTGGTGGTAGTAAGTGGCTAACTTTGCAATTTTACGAAGCTGGAACGTGCATGAGGAGATCACAGCGCCCACTTGAGATCTGAGGGAGAGTTCAGCATCGATGGTCACACCAAGACTTTTTACTGATTTCACAGGGGCCGGGGGGGGGGGGGGGCCTAATTCAATAGGCCAGAACTGCGGGCCCCAGAGGGAGGGGCTGGAGCCGGGAAGGAGAAGCTCAGTTTTTCCAGGATTTTACCTCTGCCACAGTACCATGCAAAAGAGCCCTTTTCATTTCTCAAATATTTCATTTCTCTTTCATAAAGAAGGAGTTTTCACATAGTAGAGCTTCCTAACTAAAGTTTGCATTGTTGAGAGGTATACAGATCAAATCCTGGAATGACGAAAGGTGGTTTGGCACGCTTTCTTTGGTAAACAAGGTAGTGAGTGTTGCTCCAAATGTGTATGCTTTCTAACCTTGCAAGGATCCAATCCTTGTAAAGTACTTATTTTGTTTTTTAAACTTTGCCGTGGAAAGATTTGTATAAATGTTTTTAGTATATCAATGGATTGCGGTCAAATACAACGTCTCATAAACAGGATCGACCGGTTCGCCTGCCTCATTAGGATGTCACCGAGCACTGTTTGGTCGCATTCAGAAATTTCCCTAAGAGAGCATGCATTATGGCCGTAAACCGGCCCTAATGCATGCTCCCATAGGGGAATGAGAGGTGTTATTCATCCTAACATCCCGTGGTAGGCACCTAAGGGTGCCGGCCATGGGGTGCAGGGATCAAAAGGGGGGCACCTCAGGTGCCCCCCTGTTTATCCCAACCGGAAGCAGCACACACAAGGGGACACTGCTGAGGGCCCCCAAACATGCTTTCCGACAGGCCAGCATGGAAACCATGCTGGAAACCGTGCATTGTAATACAAAGGGTGGAAAGGCCTGCCCTTTGGGATTACAAACCGGTTCTGACTGGCCAACAGGCTCCTTGAGCCTGTCAGAAGCCATCCGGAATGAATAGCTGGTTTCAATTCCGACCAGCTGATACATAATCAGCCGGTCAGAATTGAAACCAACGCTGACCTCCATCATAACAGGCCCCTCAGTCTTTAGTTATGTAGATATCTTTATGTTAAAAAAAAAAGTTAATTTTAATTTTTACTCAAGCCAATGTATAACTACTTCACTATTGACTTACACATAATACACAGTTTTATGTTATGTTGCAGATGAACCTAGCTATGTAACTATATGCACTTACTTCAATACACCAGACCCAAAGCCAAACACAGACCGTTATTTATCACCTTTTAACATTATAACACCATCTCCCACAACACAACTGCACCATATCTCAGTTCTCACTTATCCATAGTGAAAGACCAGTGTATCCCTTCTGTAGTAAACTTTAAAATGAACTTCAACCAAAGTGTGGAAGTACATACATACTGTAGATTCAAAAACACAATATAAGAGCTATTTGTATGCCTCTCTACGACTATGTCACTGGTGGATTTAGTAGCTCATTACTTTTCTACTTAGATGTATCAGATTTAAATTATGGGAAACAGTGCATATAAAAATCTGCACATTAATCTCTATCAGAGAATATAGCTCACTAATTTTTCTGAATACATGCAAAGAGTGTGTGACAGGTTGCATATATAATTCCCCCAGATGGTTCTAAAAGACTACATATTCCTCACTAAAACCTGTAAATACATGTGTTTGTGGTTGAGTGCTTCAATACTCCCTGGATGATTGAATGAGTACATAGGTAGTGCTTAGGTGTTTCCCTGAGGATATAGGTAGTGGCTGGGGGATTCCCTGAGTATGTAAGAACTCCATGGATTGTTCAGTATCTGCATAGTTACTGCCTGTGTGTTTCCATGAGTATATCACTACTATCTGTGTGTTTGGATGAGGGCATCTGTAGTTGCTGAATGATTGGATAAATGCATGACTAATGCCTCAATTATTCAATACATGCATAGATAGTGGTTGGATGATTAAATGAGTGCAACTCTAGTGCCTGGATGATTGCAGGGGTGCATAGATAGTATATAAGTGATTGATAAAGTGCATGGATAGTGTATACATGATTGTTTAGGTGCATGCATAGCACCTAGCAGATTGGATGAGTGCATGAGAAGTGTTTTAGTGATTGGAATAGTACATGGCTGCTGCCCATGTGTTTCTGGTTGAGTGAATACGTAGTGCCTGGTTGTTTAGATAAGTACATTAGTAGTGCCTAGATAATTGAGTGAGTGCATATGTAGTGCCTGGCTAGTTAGATGAGTTTATGACTAGTGTCTAAGTGATTTCATGAGTTGATTGTTAAAGCTTGTGTGATTGGATGAAAGCAAGCGTACTGCTGGGATTATTGTATTAGTGCAAGAGTATTGCCTCAGTAATTGAATGAGTGCATGGGTACTGGATGAGTGATAGGTTCACTGCAATGGTACTCCCTGTGTAATTAGATGAGTGCATGAGTAGTGCCTGAGTGTTTGTATTAGTGCATGGGTTGAGCCTCAATATGTCGATGAGTGCATGGGTTGTAAGTGGGTGTTTGGGTGAGTGCACAGGTTGTGCCTGGGTGTTTGAATGACTGCATAGATGAATCCTTCGTGATTGTATAAGTGAATGGTTAGTACCAGGGTGATTTGATATATTCATGGGTAGTGCCTGCATAGTTCAATGACTACATAAGTAAGTTTCTAAAACTGAAAACAACAATTCTCAATTTTTCAAAGCACAAAACCATTTCTTAGTGGCATACTTACATCAGTTCTCAAATACTTCTTGCATCTTTAAAACATATATTCAGTATTTCTCAAAGCCCCCCAACACTGCCCCGGGGACCACAACCTACAAGGGTCATTGAATATATAAATACATGGGTCCGCAGCGGACCCCTAGCCCTGGGGTTCACCACCTCCCTGGGGCTATTTACATGTTGGGAGGGGGGGGGCAGCTCCTGCAATGTCCCGGGGTGCCCACCCCGGTACATTGCTGTTTGCTATGGCAGGCCGGGAGCATGGATCCTGTCCTGCCATAGCAAACACTGCGTTGCTTCTTGGAAGTCAGAGTAGGAAACCTACTCTTGCTTCCAAGAAGCAAAGCAGAATGAAAAATTTCCTAGCTAACGTAACGGAAAGTTTCAATTCTATTAAGGACTCGGAGGCGAGGATTATGCCTTCTTTCTCCACTTTATTCTACAGCAGCGAAGATACAACAAAAACTACATCTCCCTGGGAACCAGGGGAGTATGTAGTTGAACAAGAAAACCAGCAACACCTGGTAACAACCAATGACAAGCACAGTCCAATGTCCAATCAGGGTCCAGGTAGCTCCTACATAGTCCCTCTACAGTGTTCTCTCCTCCTCTTTCTTAGCGCGTAGACAGCCACTCAACCACTCTTCAGGCGTCTTGCTTGTTGGAATCCGAGCCTGGGTGTAAGAGGAAACACATTACCAGAGGAAGCACTGCGGAAAACTCCATCAAAAGACAGTGCAGGAAGACAACTTAAATCACAGGAAAACCATCAACAATAATTCATGAAGCATATTACTTACTGACATACGGGGAGGGATCTCCTCGAGGAAGCTAGGGCGGGATAATCCTCGCCTCTGAGTCCTTAATAGAATTGAAACTTTCCGTTACGTTAGCTAGGAAATTTTTCATTCTATGTCAGGACTGGAGGCAAGGATTATGCTTGTTTAAAGCTTGCCCACAACTACATGTGCCATATTCAAGACTGGTTTGAAGTAAAACCTCTTGAATGTGGACTCAGAAGACCAGTCCGCCGCGTTGAGAATATTCTCAAGTCGCGCACCGAGACTGAAGGCCTTGGAGGCCATGGCACCTCTTGCGGAGTGTGCTCCAAATTGGCTAAGGTTGATGCCTGCCTCCTGTATCACCCAGTGAACCCACCTGGCAATGGTGGGCGAGGAAACTGCCTTGATGGGCTTTCTCAAAGAAATGAGTAGTTGCCTCTCACCCGGACGCGGAATTCCTCTGTTGCTTCATCATAGGCCTTAAGGCAGCTTACCACACAGAGTTTCGGGGAATCCGGGAGCTGAGGAGAAGAAATCGATTGAGTATGGCATTTAGTACGCCTACGTAAGGTAAACGTCACCCCATCCGGAGTGAAGATCCTGCTTGAGATATCCAAAGCGCGCACATCTGACACTCGCCTACAAGATATGAGGCAAAAAAGCATAGCCAGTTTTGCCGACAACTCCTTCCTGGAGAGGTATCTAATGTTTTGCCAGGACAAAAACAATTTAAGGACAAGATTGACGTCCCACAGTGCAGAATAAAGTGGTTCTGGGGGCAAAGAAAGACGGATGCCGCGTAACAGCCTGCAAATCAGAGGGTGTTCGCCCACCGGAGCCCCATCTACTTGCACATGACCAGAGTAGACAGCCGACCTAAAGGTATTAATGGACCGATAGGCTAGCCCCTCCGAGACCAACTGGGCCAAAAAATTCACTATGTGGACCACCTCCGCAACCAAGGGATCAAAACCCCCGTCGCAAACACCAACGGGTCCATCTGTGCCACGCGGATCGGTACCTCTTGACCGTGTTATCCGCCCATGCTTTAGAGATAAATGACTCAGCCTCTCTCGAAAGGCCAGGGGATTCCCAACGGCCCTGGAAATCCTCCATTCCATGAGCCTCAGCAAGTTCTCGGACACCAGCGAGTGAGGACAACCGCTCGGACTCTTGAGGAGAGTCGGAAACAGGGGGAGTAGGATTGGAAAATCCCAAGAAAGTTCCAGAAGAACTGAAAACCATACTTGCGACCTCCACAGTGGGGTGATCACCACCAGCTCCGCCGCTTGTCTGCGAACCTGCGCCGTCAATCTGATGATCATGGCAAATGGCGGGAAAGGGTAACCCTGTTCGGACCTTCAGTCCAGGAGAAATGCATCCGTCGCCGCAGCGAGTGGATCCGGGCTCCAACTGAAAAACCGGGGAATCTGATGGTCCAGTCTGGAAGCAAAGAGGTCTTTGGAGAAGGGGCCCCAGAGGCGTTCAGGTGCCTGAACACTGCCGGGTCCAGCTGCCACAGGCTGGAATCCCGAAAATGACGCGATTGGAAGTCCGGCTCCAAGTTGTCCCGGCCTGGAAGGTAGTCCGCTGTGACTGAGACCTGATTGTCTAGGCAATGTTGCCAAAAACTCGCTGCTAGGTCCGACAGGGCTTTTGATTTGGTGCCCCCCAAATGATTTACATAGCGGACTGCCGAGATGTTGTCCATCTTCAAAATCACACACAATTGTACTAAATCTTTTGTCCAGCAACGCACTTGCATCCCTCCCCTTTATTTTTTAATTTTTTTTAAAAGGAAAGCCAGCCCCGGGGGATGGGGTTCCTGGGGCCATAATTGGCCTCAAGAGGGGGGACACGTGGGTCCTCAGGGCCCATAAAATACTAAAAGAAGAGGGGCCACATAGCCCCTTTTTAAAATATATATAAAAAAGAAAAGCTGGCATCTCGCCGGAAGCCCCGCCCCCTCCCTACACCATTCTGCAAATGCACCTCTTGGCACACTGCTGGTGGGGCGATGAGGTCCTCTTGTGTCCTGAGGATCTCAGGACACAAGTGGACTTCATCCCCCGAGCAGCAGTGCACCAGGAGGCGCATTTGCAGAGTGTTGTAAAAAGGGGGCGTGGTGTCAGACCACTCTCAGTAATCCAGCTGTGTGGGGCTTACTGGAGGTACCTGATGAGCTAGTTGGCCCCCAGGGACCCTCAGGAGGCAAGGGGACTTCATCCCCCAACTAAGAGTGCGCCAGGAGGCACATTTGCAGGGTGGTGGACAAAGGGGGCGTGGCCTGTGTCCACCTCTCAGAAATTCCACTATATGGGGCATACTAGTGGTATCAGGTAGGTTAGTTGGCCCCTAAGGATCCCCAGCAGCGAAGGGGACTTTAATACCCATCCAAGAACGCGCTAGGGAGTGTGTTTTTGCAGAGTGGTGAGCAAAGGGAGCGTGGTCTGCTATGACAATTTAGCAATCCTGCTGCGTGGGACTTACTGGAGGTCCTTGGGGGGCCAACTACCTCTCCTATTACCGCCACTAAGTCCCACACAGTGGGATTGCTAAAAGGAAACCATGCCCCCCCTTTCTGAACCACTTTACAAACACGCCTGGCACAGTACTGTTTGGGGGATGAAGACCACTTTACTCATGAGGGACTTTGGGGGCCAAGAAGCCCTCCTAGTACCTCCTGTAAGTCCTACGAAGCGGAATTCCTGAGCGCTAGTCTGAGGCCCAGCCTCCTTTGTGCACCACTCTGCAAACGCGACTACAAATTAAAGAAGCATTTGTAATGTAATAGATCTCGCATTTGCAAGAGTTAGAGCTATTGGCGTTGTAAATGTAAAAGATTTTTACTAATGATTTTTGGTGTAGAGTGGATGTACGTTGTGTGTAGTGGAATTATGTGGTATGTTGTGCAGTGAAATTATGTGAATAGAAAGTATGTGGTATTTAGTGTTTAGGAATTATGTGGAGTGGGATTATGTGTTTTGGAAAGTAATTATGTGGTATTGTAGTCTGTGTTGTGGAGTGGTAGCCTCAGGTTTAGTCTTCCTCGTTTCCATGGAGGCTAAACTGTAAACTCAATGAGACACAAAAAAAAGGAACCACTGAGGAGGACTTCTGGACCTAGTCGGACGTATGAGCAGGGCCACTGGAATTATGTGACTGTTCGGCTGCACCAATTTTCACATAATTAAACATTTTTCGCATTTGCCAAATATTCCATCATCTGCTGCCTAATCTGCATATTTGAACAAAAAAAACCTTGTTTCTAGCTCAAACGGCTCAAATGTTTCCAAAAATGCAGCGTCATGTGTTACAGCATGGTGGAAGGCCCTTTGCAAAGCTGGAATGGTCATGTGTTACTTATTGCAAAATGTGGGTGTTAAACTGGTACTAATGGTGCACAAACCTCTCTTCTTTCTGTGCCTCTCTTGCCTCTTTCTGCACCTCTGTTGCTTTTTTTCTGCACTTCTTTCTTCTTTCTACACCTCTCTTGCCTCTTTCTGCTCCTCTCTTGCCTCTTTTTGCATTTCTCTTGCCTGATTCTGCAGTTCCCTTGCATCTTTCTGTACCTCTCTTGCCTCTTTCAGCACCTCACTTGCCCCTTTCTGCACCTCACTCTCTTCCTTCAGCACCTCTGCTGCTTTTTTTCTGCAGATCTTTTGCCTCTTTCTGCACTTTTCGAGCCTCTTTCTGTACCTCTCTTGTCTCTTTCTGCACCTCAAGTGCCTCTTTCTGCACTTCTTGTGCCTCTTTCTACACTTATCCTGCCTCTTTCTATACCTCTCTTGCCTCTTTCTGCGCCTCAATTGCCACTTTTTGCTCTTCTCTTGCCTCTTTCTGAACCTCACTCTCTTCTTGCTGCACCTCTCTTGCCTTTTTCTGCTCCTCACTTGCTTCTTTCTGCATCTCTGTTGCCTCTTTCTGCACATCTTTGCTTCTTTCAGAAACTCTGTTGCTTCTTTCTGCACTTCTCTTGCCTTTTTCTGCACCCTTCTTGTCTCTTTCAGTACCTCTGTTGCTTCTTTCTGCACTTCTCATCCTTCTTTCTGCGCCTCGTTGCCTCTTTCTGTACCCTTCTTGCATCTTTGTGCACCTCTCCTACCTCTTTCTGCACCCCTCTTGCCTTTTTGCACCTCTGTTGGTTCTTTCTGCACAGCTCTTGCTTCTATCTGCACCTCTTTTGCAAATTTCTATATCCCTCTTGCTTCTTTCTGCACCCCTCTTCTCTCTTTCTGGACCTTTCCTGCCTCTTTCTGCACCCCTCTTACATCTTTCTGCGCCTCTGTTGCTTCTTTCTGCATTTCTCTTGCCTATTTCAGCCCCCTCTAGCCTCTTTCTGTACGCCTGTTGCTTCTTTCTGCATCCATCTTGCTTCTTTTTGCACCCCTCCTTCCTCTTTCTGCACCTCTCTTGCCTCTTTCTGTACCTCTGTTGCTTCCTTCCGCAATTCTTTTGCCTCTTCTGCACCTCTCCTACTTCATTCTGCACCCCTGTTGTCTATTGATGCACTCGTCTTCCCTCTTTCTGCACCCCTCTTGCTCCTTTCTGCACTTCTCTTGCTTCTTTATGCACCCTTCTTCCCTTTTTTGCATCAATCTTGCCTCACAGTTCTCTTTCCATGTTCTGTACCTCTCTTGCCTCTTTCTGTACCTCACTTGCTTCTTTCTGCACGTCTCTTCCTTCTTTCTACACCTCTGTTGCTTCTTTCAGCAATTCTCTTGCCTCTTGCTATACTTCTCTTGCTTGTTTCTGCACCTCTCTTGCTTCTTTCTGCACCCCTGTTCCCTCCTTCTGCACCTTTCCTGCCTGTTTCTGCACCTTTATTGCCCCTTTCTGTACCTCTGTTGCTTCTTTCTGCACTTCTCTTGCCTCTTTCTGCACCCTTTGAACCTCTTTCCGATCCTCTATTGCTTCTTTCTCCACTTCTCTTCCTTCTTTTGGCACCGTCCTGCTTTTTTCTCTACCCCCCTTGTCTCTTTTTGCACCTCTCCTATCTATTTCTGCACCCCTCTTGCCTCTTTTTCCACCTTTCTGCAGTGCTCTTGCTTCTTTCTTCACCTCTTTTGCAAATTTCTGCATCCCTCACGCCTCTTTCTGCATACTTCTTCCCTATTTCCCCATCTCTCTTGCTTCTTTCTATACTTCTCTTGCTTCTTTCAGTACCCCTTTTGCCTCCTTTTGCATATCTGTTGGTTTATTCTGCACTGCTCTTGCTTCTTTCTGCACCTCTATCATAAATGTTGCATCCCTCTTGCCTCTTTCAGCACCCCTCTTCCGTCTTTCTGTAACTCTCTGCCCTCTGTCTGCACACCTGTTCGCTGTTTCTGCACCCCTTTTTGCCTGTTTCTGCAACTCGCTTGCTTCCTTCTGCAATTCTTTTGCCTCTTCTGCACCTCTCTTACTTCATTCTGCACCCCTGTTGTCTATTGATGCACTTGTCTTCCCTCTTTCTGCACCTCTCTTGTTCCTTTCTGCACCCTTCTTCCCTTTTTTGCATCACTCTTGCCTCGCAGTTCTCTTTCCATGTTCTGTACCTCTCTTGCCTCTTTATGTACCTCACTTGACTCTTTTTGCACATATCTTCCTTCTTTCTACACCTCTGTTGCTTTTTTCAGCAATTCTCTTGCCTTTTTCTATACTTCTCTTGCTTGTTTCTGCACCTCTCTTTCTGCACCTCTCTTGCTTCTTTCTGCACCCCTGTTCCCTCCTTCTGCACCTTTCCTGCCTGTTTCTGCACCTTTCTTGCCTCTTTCAGTACCTCTGTTGCTTCTTTCTGCACTTCTCTTGCCTCTTTCTGCACCCTTTGTACCTCTTTCCGATCCTCCGTTGCCTCTTTCTCTACTTCTCTTCCTTCTTTCGGCACCTTCCTGCTTCTTTCTCTACCCCTCTTGTCTCTTTTTGCACCTCTCCTATGTATTTCTGCACCCCTCTTGCCTCTTTTTCTACCTTTATGCATTGTTCTTGCTTCTTCAACTCTTTTGCAAATTTCTGCATCCCTCACACCTTTTTCTGCACCCCTCTTCCTTATTTCTCCACCTCTCTTGCTTCTTTCTACACTTCTCTTGCTTCTTTCTGTACCCCTTTTGCCTCCTTTTGCATATCTGTTGGTTTATTCTGCACTGCTCTTGCTTCTTTCTGCACCTCTATATAAATGTTGCATCCCTCTTACCTCTTTCAGCACCCCTCTTCTGTTTTTCTTTTCCTCTCTGCCCTCTGTCTGCACACCTGTTCCCTCTTTCTGCACCCCTTTTGCCTGTTTCTGCAACTCGCTTGCCTCTTTCTGCAGTTCTTTTGCCTTCTTCTGCAACTCTCTGGGTTCTTGCTGAACTTGTATTGCCTCTTTCTGCACCCCCCCTCTAGCCTCTTTCTGCACCCCTTTTGCTTCTTTCTGTACTTCTCTGGCTTCTTTCTGTACCTCTCTTGCTTCTTTCTGTACCTCTCCTGCTTCTTTCTGTACCTCTCCTGATTCTTACTGCACCCATCTTGCCTCTTTTTGAGCTATTACAAAATGTTCATATAGGGGGTTGAAATGTGAATCATAACTCAGCTAATGATCATTTATATTTATACCAGTGGTCTCCTTTTTAAATGTACTTTACTTTATTATGTGGCCTGTACTAAAGGGCAATGATTAGTGATAATATGAGACTGCTAACATCAGCTCTATTATGTTAGTAGAAATAAAAGAACACTATTATGTGCTCATATTGGTGATGTACGTGCTGAGGAGTATGGCACAGATTTTGGCGGTCAAAGGATGTTATGTTGGCGGTGGTATGCCAAGGCATGTTGGGGCGTCACCGGCAAATCTTTAGACATTCACAAGCAGGCAAGCTGCCAACCAGGTGCCTTTTGTAGTGCTTCGATCTCTACTGCGTCCCCAATTCCTAGCACCTTGCAGTCTACAAAAAGTCCCTAAAGTCCACTGTAGATTGGGAGAAGGGGAGCAGAGAACCATTTGATGCATTTCATTCATGACTGAGTGATCAGGTGAGCACCTGAACTGTTGCCAATAATGGCGCTGACGCTACGTCTAAATAATTGCGAAGTACATTTACTGAATTAACCAAGAATGTACACAACATGCTGCCAATGGAAAAGGCCAACTGTCCCAGATCCCGGAAGCCACATTTTAGTATCACCCTAAAAGTAAATTCCACACAGACGAACAATAGGATGAGGCACTAGAAAGGATCAACACATCCCAAGCGGCGTTACCAGGCTGTCAAAATGTCTAGTTATGTGGCTACTATGGCAGTCCCTACCACACACGGAAGAATTCTACCGGTAAGTGGAGCAATGTTCCAAGCAAAAAAAGTAAATCACTTTTTTGTCATGTGTATCGCTATGGTGAAGATGCTTTTCTCCAGAAGCCAGGGGGAAATAAGTTGTTGCATTGAGATAAGTCTAGACCCAAGAAGCAATCAACTGCAGTAGCTCAGATGCAGGCGCAGTGGAAATAATAAGAGCCTACTGCAGTATCTTGAACATATGTATAGATGGACCCTTCTGGTCCCTGATGAACTCCGCAGAATAACATAATCATATGGGGTTGTCTGGCAGTGGTTAATGAAGTTGTTGAGGCAATGCATACAGTTAGGTATTGGTTGCACTATGATGAATAAAGACGTACACCTCAGAGCTCCATGTGTGGCATAATCGTTTGCATTCTACCAGGTTGGGGAGGATACTACAACTGGCGACGAGTTAGGGGATCTGCAACTTGAAGCAACAAGAGTGTTCTCCCTGAGATTTTGTCAAGGCCCACCAAACTGCTTGTGCTTACCACATGTGTCTCTGAAGTGAAGCAGTCGGCAGATGGTGTATGTGGAGTCAAGTGCAACTCCAGCCAGTACAAGGCTTTCAAGGAAGAGGATTGCCCTATGGAAAGTTCAGTCACATTTGGCCCGGAACCTGCTGGTAAGGCCAAAAGAAGAGGCACTGTACCGCAATATAGTGCTAAAGGCAGTGACAACCAGGTACCTAGAAGCACAGAAGGCAGCGATAGCGAAGTGCAGAAAGTGTGACAAAAGCAGAATCATACAAGTGCCACAAAATGCTAAAGATAGGGAAAACCAGGTACAATGAAAAAGATTCAGAACAGAAATTAACCTATGCAAGGTATAATGCCGTCACTTGCCGACAAAGATGAAAAAGGGGGCCTACGACATCATGGCGGTCGTGATGGCACTGATGCAGGCCTGTGGCTGGGGCTTATAGATGGTTGAGTGGAGCAGGTCCAAGCGGGCCGCCAACAGCACCAGAGCAAGCCCTGCTCTCAACAACAGGAAGTCCTACAGGTGGTTATGATGCCGCCATGTTTTGGAAACTGCAGCTTCCATTCAAACCACCAAAAAAGAGAATATTGGTGCTAGATGGACTTTCTGGATTGAGAAGTTCGATGAATTCATCAACGTGCTAAAAGAAGCAAATGACAAAAAGATTGTTAAATACTTAAAGAGCCTTGCAGGTAGCAGAGTGAAAGAGGCAGTAAAGAAAATACCACAAGCTGATGACATATCGTATAGTGAGATTAGAGCGGCATTGCAAATCAAGTTCAATCCGATGCCAAACGTCAACTATGAAAGGTACATCTTCAACCAAGCTAAATAGCTGAAAAACGATGGATGAGTTTGCTAAACAACTGGAGACCCTCATCAAACATTGCAAGATAAATTAATCCAATGATGAAGAAGCCATTCATCTCAGAGTCATCAATATTTTTCTTTCCAACTCGTTCAGACAACGCATGCTGTGTGAGACACTCAGTCTGGAGAGAGTGCTCAAGGCGGCAAGAGCAGAAAAAGGTGCAGGTCAACAAGCTGCTGATATAGAAGAGGGAGAGGCACAGAGGGAATGAACATTGACCATGATAAGCACATGGAGACACAAGGTTTAATGCCATAAAGTGGTGTCTGAGGAAAAAGAAATTGTGTTTTCAATGCAGAGCCTCCTTTCTGTACGAAGATAAATGTCCCACCACTGGGTAAACATGCATAGGTTGCAGGAAACAAAACCATTTTGCAATGGTTTCAAAGCGAAAGAGAAAACAACTGTATTTCGTTGAGAAGAGAAAATGGATACCAGAAAGTTCCAGAAATCCTCTGGGTATTTCCAAAAGACCAAGCAGCGACATCAAGTGAGGCAAGAGGAAACTAAATGAGGGAAGCCGTCATTGAATTCATCCTCTAAAGTTCCTTCAACGTCACTGTCAAGCAGCAGTGAAGAAGATGGCTGTGCAATGATGGTGTTCACTGGTGAACATTGGGAGCACGTGGGGTTGGCTTCATGCAGAGAGAAAAATCCAAGTACAAGTGAGATCGCCACTTGAAACAACCACGTTCCTTTGGGCATTGTCTCAAAATCACATTAAAGGTGAATGGTTGTTCCATACCTTTCATACACCTTCGATAAACATCATGCAGTGGAACTATCTCCGTTGCCCAGTCTCCCACCTTCAAAGATAAAAGGATACACATGGGCAGCCTCCATGCCATTGCAAAGTCGAGGATAATTTGTAGCCACCATGGGACACAAGAATACGAAGCTACAAGCACCGATTCATGTTTTTAAAGGTACTTAGTCGAGTGCATGTTTACTCATTTTCAGTACTGCTGCAGACATGGATATGATTTCCATCAATTACAAAATAAATCCATGTACAGATATCGTATGTTGGTTCTCATCATTGTTTCATGGACTATGAAGGCTTAAGACCACAAAAGTGTAACTTCACATCAATGAGGACATTCGCCCTGTTGCTCAACAGCATCGGCAAATCGCCTTTCACTTGCAGAAAGCTGTTGAGAAATAACTGGAAATGCTGTTGAAGCATGACATCATTGAACGCTTTGCTTGTCCGACACCGTGGGTGTCACCCATAGTGGTAGTGCCCAAGAAAGACAGTGAAGGTGCTGTGCGAATTTGCATTGACATGAGCCAAGCAAACAAGGCAATTGGGAGAGAACGACATCCAGGTCCGCACATTGCAGATATGATTACACAGCTGAATTCTGCCAAAATCTTTTTTTTGTCTGGATCTGAACAAGGGGTAAAATCAACTTAAATTGGAGGAAAACTGCAGGTACATTACTGCCTTTTCATCCTGTACTAGTTTGTTCAAGTACAAAAGACTATGTTTTAGGGTGTTGTCAGCTGCAGAATTCTTTCGGGATGTAATTCGCCGCATAATACAGTCTGTCACGCATGCTTTTAATTACAGGGCACGCATGCTTTTAATTACAGGGATGATATACTGGTAATTGGGGCCAATCAAAAGAACATGACAAAGCCCTTACTCACGTATGCCACTTGCTGGCTACTGCCGGTCTTACTTTGAATGCAGAAAAGTGTGAGTTTCACCAAATGAAACTCAAGTGCTTTGGACATATTTTCTCTGAAAAGGTGATGACACCAGATCCGGCTAAAGTGCAAGCCTTGTCATCCACTACTCCATCACAAGACTGGACTCTGTAGAAATGACATAATCATATGGGTGTGGTTAATAAAGATGATGAAGCAATCCATATAGTTAACCTTTGCACTCTGAAGAATAAATACATGCACTACAGAACTCTGTGCGTGGCATAGTCATTTGCATGCTACCAGGCTGGGGAGGATGCTACACCTACCATGATTGCTGAGTTTTCACGGAGGACTGAATTTAATCACACTAATAGGCAAAAATGAGAAGGTTAACACAATGGCCATTGAATAGCACCATCCCTGTGAGTCCAACTGCTGCTCCCACTAACATACACACATGTATGCCTTTAGGCCTGTAACTCCTATCTCTCTGCAAGGGCTTGTATGTAACATCAGGCAAAGTGATAACTCAGTAGAACAAGAGTATTTGTAACTGAAGCTTGGAATGGCACTATGCTAAGTTGCAGTACAGCTCAAGTACTCCATCTGAGGCATTTTGCTCTCACTGTCAGCCAATGTGCAGTTAAAGACCTCCGTAAGATGTAGAAATTTATCTTACCGGGGTATAATGCTTCAAAACAAGTGAATAAGGCTGTATGCAGACCTTATGGTAGAGCCAGTAGCACTTGAACACACAAGCATATTTCCTTCCACACTCATCAGCAAGTGAAACAGGAGATTGAAAAACTAGAAAAAGGTGGCATAGCTGAAAGGTCCAAAGTTCCTCACCATGGGTTTCACCTATAGTGGTCCTTTTCAAAGCCAGGCAACATCCTCATGGAGTGAATATTTGCGGACAAGAGGCTGCATCACCTGAGGCAAAAAGCCTTTAGTGCAAATCAGGGAATCACCATCTTAGACCTTAATATGGGATACCATCAGCTGAAACTACACCCTAAGTACTGCAACATAGCAATCTGTACAACAGCAGCACAACTAGACTCAAACATTGGGGGGAGCTACACTTTGAACAGTGGGGCATAGAGCATAGTCAAAACATGGGTCAAAATGTCTTGTAGGGCCTCTAATTGCTGTTGTTTTATGCTGAATAATATGGGGAACATTTTTCTGGACAATATACAGCCATTGGTGCTTTTTAAAGCATACTTGGCCAATAACATTGGTTTAAATTTAAAATCCTTTAGAATATGTTGTTGTTGTGACTGAAGGTCAGGCCAGCAGCTCCAGTCCAACTAGCCTAGCCCAGGAATCCTGAAAGGGGGAGGGGGGGGCTGAATGGTAGTTGAGCACCTGCTTTTGAATACATAGGGGGGCTCTATCAAAACTTTCGCTTTAGAATATCCTTGGGAGCCAAGATACTTTGATGTGTTGTGAATTAGGTTCTGGAGGGGCTTCCCAGAGTCTTCAGCATGAGTGATAATACCCTCAAACACCACTACCAATAGGAATAGCATTCGAGCTTAACAGTCACTGTTTATCTATCTATCTATCATGGCCCAACACTCCAAATGGTCAACTGTGTGTTCATAAATCATTGCCTAGAATTCTTGGGGCACATATTCCTTGTGGAAAGGTCATGGTCAGACCCTATAAAGGTGGACATCCATGCAGCTCCATTCCATCAACAGTGTTAAATATGCACAGCTTTCTGGATATGGCCAATTAAGGGAACTAGTCAGGATGATTTCAGAATGCCCTTTGGGGACAAGAGTATGGGACATCTTTAAAGCAATTCAAGAAGGCACCACGAGGGATCACAATTATTGCCTCCTTTTTACCAGAAAAGAGACATCAAGCTCTTGGTGAATGCCAGTTCCCCTTGGCTGGGAATAACAACCCTGGTACAAAGAGAAGATAAGAGCTTCATTACCCTCTCAATCACATAAACAGAGCACACAGATCAGTGCTTTACCTATAAAATACTTAAAAATGGAAACTCAGCCCCAATTTGAGCAGTGTATAGGCCTTGATATGAAAACCTAGCCAAGAACATATCTAGAAATGATCCCAGCTACAAGCCAGAATAAAGACTTTTTATGAAAGACAGAAGAACATGTGAGGCCGAATGTGGAAACAACTGTATACAGAGCCATAAACCTGAAGGAAGTCAACATCGGAGAACCCTTCCTAATCTTATAGCCAAGACATACCAAAAGAACATATGGAAGAACATCTGGAAGGCAAAAGGTACTGCACCCTACTTCTCTGACAAAAGTTGGCACAGTATTGTTCACTTGGTTGAGCATGGGTTGGAGTCTAACTTGATTTCTAATTCTCATTGGCACATTGACTGAGTCCTTGTGCTAGGGGTTTAGAAACCCAACCCCTGTGACTTTGGGGCGAGATACCCCCGAGAGTATGTATTAATTCCATAAACTGATTTTTCATTTAGCACCCAATGAGAAGCACTTACACTGTTGCAGGGATTCTGCTCAGAAACCGAACTATGCTTGAGACCATAGAGCATTCACATGAAGGGGCTGAGTCACCATACCCCCTAGGTACCTATGAGCCCAAATCTGACTAGCTATGGTGCCTCACTTGCTCTCCTAACATCACCAGAGAAACATGTAAATTGGCAACCCAGAAATGCACCCTCTCAGCGATTGCGGTAGCAGGACACACCCTTTTGCTCTCTCACTCGTACTCATCCATAATAAAATAAACTAAAGACAAAAAGGAAGTTTAGAATATGTATTCAAACTATTGTGTCCTAAAATGCAGTATTCATGCCACAATTAGAAATAAAATGCATATCAAAAATACAGTTAGCATGGCTAATGAACCATATACTATAAAAAGCCCTATCATGGTATAAGACAGGTTAGAATAATACCTTCTCCCCTCCTAATAAAGCTAAATGATTATATATCAAAGATTTCTGGGATTAGTGGCGGACACTGTACCTTAGCATACACAGTTGGACGCTCTACATCTCAGCCAACACAGCAATCTTGTCTCAGAAACCTTGCTCTGTGTTTGTGCTTAAACTCTTGTGCTCAGCCACATGACACGACGTGTGCTCACAAACAGCAGATGCGTTCTTGTGTTATGTCTAAGTACCAGTGTCTGACCAGAGACAATAACAAGGTGCATTGTTGTTTGACCTTGTCTATGTGTTCAGACTAAATCCCAGGAAAATAACAGAATGCAAAAACATATCCAGGTTGCGTGTGAAAGTAAAATGTGGCACAAAAGCAATTGTGGTTATATAGTAATGTGTGCAAATGTACATGCTGCCTTCAACTTGCACAACCAGGCCAACATAGGGAAAACCACAATGGGCCATGCAAGAAACACACGACAAAGGAGTGCCTCTTCTGTAAGGAAAGAAATCTTGCACTGTGGGGGCCTGTTTGTAGTGAAGCTTACATTGCTGCTACCCAAGACTGTAAGGGAGGGAGGCCTGCAGTTTTGTGGCCTAAGTTGCACATACTCTATAAGGAAGCTAAGCTTGCGCTGCTGCTGTCCCACCTGTACCTGTTTTGTCGACAGGTTAGAGACGTTACTGCTGATGCTCGTTTCCTATCTGTTCTGCAGGGAAGCTTTCACTATAGCTCTCCTTTTTATGCCTCCTATGTTTGGCAGCATTCTGTGCTACTCCTACTTCTGCTTCCATGTGCCCAGTGCCTATTCATTGTGCTAGGGATGCTGCCAGTGTCATGATGTATCTCTAGTATGTTTGAGTAATCCTTCTAATAACAATTAACTTTACAGAAGATAAAAATAACTTATTAATACTTATTTTTATATGTGAACTTAATAAAAGGCCAAACTCACCAAAATAAGCGAAAGTTTAATGCTTGATATCCCATGTGAAACACAGTGACTGTTATATGTGCAACAGCTTCGCCCCCGCAGAGTGCTAAGTTTGAAAACAAAAAGAAAGCACGCATGCTATCAGTAAAATGTTTCAATGCACCTGCAACATTCACAACTAGCAATGCCATCGGCCACTGACAAGGTGACAGACAAATTTCTGGTGAAGAAGAGAGCAAAGGTAATTGGTGGAATGTGCATTAAAGTTTGCCTTAGCATAATTTCTTGCTGCTTATTCACACGTCACTAACTCTGCAATCTTCGGTTCCACCTGTTTTCTCTCCTCGTTCCCATCTCACTCACATTCTCCTCACATTTCTTTTTCCTCCTTTATTTTCTCTCTCTATTTTCTCACTATTGTTTATTTTGTCTCTCTGTCGCTCCTTTTCAATAATTTCTTTCATCAATCCCTTCCTTCTCACTCTAATCCTCCCTCCAGACTCGCTATCAGAGACAGGCTATGTCAGACACTAACCACTCCCACAGATTAGAAGCTGGCTACTTGTATCTTAGTCCTCATAGAAGTTCAGCTTTTACATTGTAGGAATGAATACTGAAACAGCTGAACTCTGCCTTTGAACTGGCTCAAAGCAATCTAAAAATCAACACAACTCTTGCTGGCAGTGGCTAAGCTCAATGGATTCACGGAATCTGCTTAGTGCAAGAAATAGACTGTCTGCAAAGAAACTCAACATTACATCTGTAGGAGCCATGCTCCATCTTGGCATAAACTCTGTTGAATCTGTGCCCCGGTTCCGCACTTTGAATGCAGAGACTTAGCTGTAGTGTTATGGCCAGAGCTGCCATTTTTAGAACGGAGGAACAAGGTTTGTGTCTCTACGCCAGCTCAACATTCCCTGATTCTGGGCAAATTTCGAATGAGTTACTCTCTTCAAGAGGACACGGACTGTTTATGACAGAGTACTACTATCTCTGCATGGGCAGGAACCCACTTATGTCTTCTAGGTATTCGGGCGCATCTCTAGAAGTGCATTGAACTTCCGTTTGGGGTTCCTTGGAGCAGGAAAAAAGGAAGGCATTTGGAAAGTGTGGATACAGGGACAGAGAGTAATATGAAAGTATGAATAGTGCTGAAGCCCAGGTGACTGCCTATGGAAAATGTGGTAGAAGTCAAAATGCATGGTTGCACATGGGAGGGAAAAGGACACCTGTGGAAAAAGCACAAAGAAAATGAACTAATGTTAACAAAAAGCGCTCCATGGTGGAGTCACCAGTATTTAGGCAGTGGCTAGTGGGAGGAGTAAGGTGGTGCCCAATGACAGTTCTTGCCATCATGTGTGAAAATTCAAACTTTCAGCAGGAGCCAGACAGCGGGCTCTGAAGCCCCTATACGGTCAGGAGAATTCCGAATTTGGCTCTAATTATTACCCATGGAGGGGTAGTGGAGCAGCGGTCTGCAGTCGGCTGCAGTTTGAGTGCTACTGTAATTATATTTTGGCTGCCAATGGGTACATTTTTAACAATGCGTAGGTCAGTGGTTCCCAAACTGTGTGCCGTGGCTCTCTGGGGAGCCGTCAAACCTAGCCAGGGGAGCCACGCACCATGCACTTTATTGTTGAAGGGTCTGTTGGCTTCAGTTAAACTAATTAGACTTAAACGCATGATGTCGATGATTTGTAAGTGACTAAAGCTGTAAACATACTGCTTAATTGATGGCATGTCGAGGGAGATGACCTCCATATTTCACTGGATCCCAGCACTCCCAAAGTAAGCAGAAGATGCCTAACTTATTTTGTTAGACTCGTTAATAGTTTTTTTTTTTCCAAATGCATTTTACACCAATGCAAGTTATCAGGAAAGTACAGTTGTCCTGGCTATTAAACAAACTAAGTATTATTAAGTATTGCCATTTGTACTTGAACCATAGGTACTATCAGTACACATTTCTTTCAGTACACACACATTTCCAGACAGGCCTGCTCTCTCCTTGAGCACAGGGAAGTAAAACATCATATACAGCATAATGCCAAAATTTGGAAGCAAGAAAGAGAGACAGCAAAATTAAAGCTGTATGTGGTATTAAAAATCATGAGTCAGGTGTGTTGGCACGTATGACATGGGTAGAAATAGAAGTCCATGCAAATATTCTTCAAGCGCAGAAACACTTTGGCAATGGCGCCTACATGCATAGCGGTGCTATCTAGCACTTTGAGGGGGATAAAAACATTTGAGAAGGTACTCTAAAAAAGGCATGGGCAAAGAAGTGTAATTAGGACTATTTCATTAGAGGTGCTGCCTTAGTAATACGAAACATACAGCGTATATGATTATAAAACCTTCATCAGCTTCATCCCAATTATTTTTAGGGAGAAAAATGCAAGTACTCCCGAGGCCGCTTACATCCTCCCCTCACCCTCCAAAAAAAAGTAAGAGTGGGTACCCACAGACAATGGTCATTGGGTCAAGGGAGCTGCGGGTCGAAAAAGTTTTGGAACCACTGGCCTAGGGCGATTTAGGAGATGATCTAGCACCAGTGAACCAAGATATAGCCAGGTTACCCAGAGCCAGCTTCCAAAGGGTGCCAGAGACATCCAAATGTGGGTTGCTCTAAATGGTTTAGGGTCTGGCTTACTGGTTAACGCAAGAGGGTCCCCTAATAAGAGGGAGTGTCTGGGTTCACATTGCAAAGTACAAAGTAGGGGGTCATAGTGGAAATCTGGGAGTACCAAATCACATTTTCTTGGGGATGGCGCTTAAAGGGAAAGCTGGGTGGGTAACTGTGATTTTGAGAATTTCAGACAGAACGTTTTTTGTCTAGCCTTGTATTGATATGGATGTTCAATATCAAGAAATGTTATTTATGTGTCTGCAGAAAAGTAAATATGGGCCAAGAATGTTTCATTCTCATAAACAAGTTTGGTGGCCTCAGTAGGGTGACCAGAATTTTAAAGTTAAAAACCGGGACATTTCCCCAAAATAGAAGATGGACTACAATTTTACTTCAACCCGGCGCCCAGAATGACAGTGCTCCTTAGCAAAGAATTATAGAAGAGTCAGTAAGAACATACATAAAATGCCATTATTAAAGCCAGTAGCATGCCTGTTAATTATATTGCTTTCTTATAACAGCTGCTAACTAGCCCTGCTTTGCAAAACATAAAGACACTCACTTCGTTCATCTGACCCTGTCTAAAAACCGGGACATGAGCTAGATTTCCTGAAATCTACTGGGACAACTGGCAAAAAACCAGGACTGTTTGGACAAATCTGGGACGCCCTGTCACCCTAGGCCTCAGGCTACCTCATTGCTTCAATGGGTAATGGGTCTGGTTTAGTGTATTCACCCAGTTGTCCTTCCACTCAACCTCAGAGACTTCCTCGCATGTGTAAATGCCAAAGCTTGTCTACGGAACTACGCTTGAGCCCCACAATTTCCTTTTCAGGCAGACATTCAAAAGATGGGAGGAATCGGGACTGTGTCTCAGTAGAAGGTGCAGTAACACACAGGATTGCAGCTGCCAGATTGAAGTTGCCGTAGGGTAGTAGAAGGCTAGGTGGGCACAGGCCGCTGTGACAGAAAGCTTTGGTGGGTTGTAGTATGTGCTTTATTACTTTAGTTTTATTCATGTATCTTGTTATGGTAGAACCTTATTATGTATTATGTTAGTTTCCCTTTAAGCACATTAGTTGTACTCATTTGAATGGCTAAGTTCTATGTTCTAGTGTGTTCATGTGTACGCTGGCATCAGTTCATGCAGACAGCTGACCTACTAGGACGTGCTCTTTATTTGGAATAAACTTCTTCTTAATTCAAATGGATTTCCAGTTTATTTCCAATTCCAAGATACTACAAAAACTGGCGACGATCGGGATCATCAAAGAACCATAAGAAGAATTGGAATTTGAATTATTTCTTCTTCATCGTTACTTTGTTTGACATTGTTCTTTAAAAATTCAGTTATTCGTTTTTCTACAATTATACATTTTTTTTTCTCTGCTGGAAACCGTGAATATACTGTTGGATTTAAATTTCTATTGAAGAAACTAACAGACTGGCTTGAAACCGTGAGTACACCGTTGGATTTTAATTTTTATTCATGAAACTAACAGACTGCCTTCTGTTTTAAATATTTTTTTTTCTCTTCAACAATTACTTTGAGGCATTTTCAAAGACTTTAAGCATCTTTTTAAGGCTTCGTTTACCTTCAAAATTTCTTCGTTGATGTTGCGCGCACCCTCGAGCTCCTCAACGCATAGCAACGTAAGTTGTATTCTCCACGAGCACTCGTTGTTTTCGTGCCGTTGCTTAGCTACCTAATGACGCTAAGAGGTAATGCACATCTGAGGTCGCGCTGCATCCCACACGTTGACCTTACGTGTTAAAGAGATAGCGCACATCTGAGGTCGCGCTACATCCCACATGTTGTGCGTGCCTCCATCTTGGATTCAAAAAAAATTTCTTCGAGGTGTTTTTTTTTCATATCGAGCACGTCAATTCTTCATTCCGACGGATTTGTACAACATTCCTAACTTATCGCTTATAGCGTGAGTTTATTCAATTTATTTATTTATTTATTTTCTTTCTCTTTTCTTATTTTATTGAAAAACATGAGGAATAACAATTCTGGTGATAATTCTGCTTCTACTTCTGGTTCTAATACAAACAGCTCGTTATCTTCTTCTTGTATTAACATCAATATCAGTACTCCCAAATAATTTTTGACATCTCCTGGAGAACCAATCATTAAGTGGTCTGAATGGAAAGATTATTTCCTTAATTATATAGCCACTTTGGAGGACAATGTGGGAATCTTAACACCTGAACGTAAAATGAGAATGCTTTTGCATGGTTTTGGTCCTGAAGGACTAAGAGTTTTTAACCAAATGCAGAAACCAGATAGATCAGGCGATTTCAACATTTTTGATGCAGCTCTATCTGATTTGACTGAAAATTATTCACCTACAGTCTGTATTGGTGTCACTAGACGAGCATTCTTCAAAAGAAAACAGTTGGAGAATGAGTCTGTAGAGGAGTATGTTTCGCAACTTGAACTACTAGCTATGCATTGTAAATTTGGTGTGTTGCATGATGAACTCATTTGCGACCAAGTTGTTGTCTGCTCAAGAAATAAGAGTATTCAAGATAGACTTTGGATTGAAGGAGAGTCTAGTTTGAAAGATGTAATTACATTATTAAAAAAGCAGA
Source organism: Lissotriton vulgaris (assembly GCF_964263255.1). Classification (NCBI taxonomy): domain Eukaryota; kingdom Metazoa; phylum Chordata; class Amphibia; order Caudata; family Salamandridae; genus Lissotriton; species Lissotriton vulgaris. The sequence continues at coordinate 700,382,620 of NC_141697.1, read as the reverse complement.
GCTTTCTAACAGGAGTTCTAAGGCTCTTTAAGAACAAACTGAATCTCCTATTACCTCTACGTCTACTTCAGGTGTCAACAAGATTTCCGTCAATAAAAACAGTAAAGACATGTCAAAGAAAAAAAATTACAAGAATTTTCAAACCAATAAGGGATTTCAAAAAGTTTCTTTCAAGCAGAAACCAATTTTTAAGCAGACGTATGACAAGAGCAATACTTCTTTTGTTTGTTATCGTTGTGGGGATAAGAATCACAACGCTGGTTTTGACAAATGTCCTGCAAGATCTGTGAAATGCTCTAATTGTGGAGTCCTAGGACATTATGCTAAAGTGTGCAACAGAAGTTCATTCCAACGACCCAAAGTTTCCTGCATTAACGACACTGATTCTTCTGACTATGATTCTGACGTTAATAATTCTTCATCTCCAGTTACAGGGAAAATTCAATGCAATATTGTTTTAAGTGTTGATGAATGTGTCAAAAGTAAACCTTTATGCATTGTTAAATTTGGGGGAATTCCAGTCCAAGTAGAAGCAGATTCAGGCTCACCTTTTACTATCGTTAAGAAGGAGGTATGGGAGAAGGAATTAGTTAGTGATTTGGGCCCTCATCTTGAGCCTACTGACATTTCACCTGATAGCTTCACTGGTAACAAAATTGAAATGTTAGGATTTCGTCCTTTAATGTTCGAATTTAAAACTCGCACTGCATTTTGTAAATTGTACATTGCTATTTGTGGTCCATATGTTTTAGGTTGGAGGGATCAAAAATCGTTACATATCATTTTGGATCCAAACAGTCCTGAACAAGTTCTTGTTGCTGGTGTGGGAGTGGACACAAAAAATTGGGTTTTAAGGGAGTTTCCCAATGTGTTTTCAGGTAAGATTGGTAAATTCAAGGGATTCTCTCATCTTATTAGACTGAAAAGTGATGCAATTCCAAAAATTCATAAAGTTCGAAATATCCCGTTGATTGTCAAAGATGAAGTCAGAAATGAACTGCAGAAGTTACAAGATATTGGTATTATTCAACCCATTGAAGCTGCTGAGTGGATTTCCCCATTGGTCGTTGCGAGACGTGCCAATGGAAAAATGTGTTTATGTGTTGACCTTCGCAATTTAAACCAAAATATACTTGTGGATCAGTATCCTTTGCCTAGGATAGATGAAATGTTATCATTAACTCGGGGTGCGAAGTTCTTTTCTACGCTGGATTTATCTTCAGCGTATCACCAAATTCCTTTGCAGCATTCTTGTAGAGACTTGACAGCATTTTGTACCCCTTTTGGATGTTTTCGTTTTCGTAGAATGCCTTTTGGTTTAGCTTCCGCTGCTGCGGTTTTTCAAAGACTTATGTCACAGCTTTTTGGAGAATTGCATGGCGTCATCTTTTTTAAAGATGTTATACTCATCATGGGTAAGAATTCTTCTCAACATGACTCAAGATTAAGGAATGTTTTAAGTATTCTTGATGAAAGATGTCTCACTGCTGAGATTTCTAAATGTACATTTTCAGAAAATAAAGTGGTGTACTTGGGGCATGAAATAGGAGAACAAGGTATTAGACCAAAAACTAAGTTAATTAGGGCTATTTTAGATGCTCCATCTCCTAAGTCCAAGGATGATTTAAGATCATTCTTGGGCTTGTCAGAATTTTATTCTAAGTTCGTATCTAATTTTTCAGAAAAAACATTTCATATGAGGAGTCTACTAAAGAATAAGGTTTCCTTTGTGTGGTCTGAAGAGTGTCAGCAAGCTTTTGATCTCATAAAGAAAGCTGTTTGTAGTGCTCCAAATCTTCAAGGATTCGATCCAGCTGCCACCACATTTATAACCACAGATGCTAGTTCAAAGGGCTTGGGTGCAGTTTTGAGTCAAATTTCTGAATACAGTCAAGAAGTGATAATTGCGTTCGCTTCTAGGTCTTTGTCTCCCATGGAAGAAAAGTATTCCGTGATTGAGCGAGAAACTTTAGCTGTTGTGTGGGCACTGGAACATTTTAGAAAATTTGTGTGGGGGAAATTTTTCTATGTTAGATCTGATCACAAACCACTTACAAAGTTGTTAACTACTGATGGTCTTTTTAAAGCTACTGCTCGTATAGCAAGGTTGTCTATGCGCCTACAAGATTTCATTTTTGAAGTTAAGTATGTTCCAGGGGCTAAAAATATTATTGCGGATTTTTTTAGTAGGTTTTCCTTACCAATTTTTTGAGGCTGATAGGAACTCTTGGAACGATTTTTCAGTTGCTAGTGTGATTACTAATGATAAAGTTTTTAACTCTATCTCTCTGGAGCAGTGGATTAAGGCTGACTCTGAAGACAGTGTTTTGGGTATTGTAAAGTCTAAAGTTCTTTCTGGTTGGAGTGATTTTTCTAAAAGGAAATTAGATGATGTTTTGAGAGGTTTTTGGGAAGTCAGAGATGAGCTTTCTGTTTGTGATCATTTTCTTAGCAGAGGTGATAAGATAATTCCTCCGTAATCTTTAAGAGACAGAATTGTACAGTTGTCCCATGAAGGTCATCCAGGGATTTCTCATACTAAATCTAGGGTGAGAGACCAGTATTGGTGGCCTGGGATGGATGGTAAAATTGAGAAATTCGTTAGGGAGTGTGTCAGTTGTGAGACTTCTGACAAATCCAAGAAGACTTTTAATCCACCATTGGGGGAAGTAACTTTTCCTAATCTTCCTTGGGAGGATTTGGCAATGGACGTTATGGGTCCTATTTGTTGGTTTGATCAAACAGTAACATTTATTGTGGTTGTGGTAGATCTGTTTTCAATGTGGTTTGAATTGGAAGTGGTTGATAAAGTCAATGCTGTTTGTGTTATTGGATTTTTAGAAAAAAAATTGTTCAAGAAGGCTATCTGCATCTATCCTTACAGACAATGGTTCACAATTTAAGTCTAGAGATATGCAGTCGTTCTTTGTCTCTAAAGGTATTAAACATAAACTGTCCCCATTGTATCATCCTTCTTGCAATGGAGTTGTGGAGAGACTTAACCGGATTATTAAAAGTATGTTACAGTTGTGTGTTAAGTCTAAACTTGAATGTAACAGTGAGTTGTTGAAAATGCTGTGGGCCTATCGCGTGACACCGCATCCTTCTTTAGGTATGAGTCCATTTTCTCTTATGAGATGTAGAAAACCACTTTCTAAAACGAATCCTAGTTGGATGAAGAAGAATGAAATGTGTTTCTATGATGTTGATGAAGTAAAATCTAATCTTGTTGTGTCTCAAACTAAAAATAGAATTTATTATAATACCAAACATGGATCTAAACCTGTTCAATTGCATGTTGGGCAATGGGTTTCTGTTAAAAATCCGAGGAGGGTTTGTAAAGGTCAGAGTAAATTTAGCTCTCCAAAGAAAATTGTTAAAGTTCATCAGAATTCTGTTACTTTGGAAAATGGTGAAAAATGGCATCTTAGTCGTTTAGCTCTAACACGACCTTTGGCAGTCAGTCATCCTACTGAGAGTAGGAACAATTCTCGTGGACATTTTTAGTGCTATGCCAAGCATGTAAATGTTGAAAGAGATTCGAACAATCTTGAAAATCATTTTACTCAAGATGTACCATCTTGTTCATTAGAGAAGAATGTTATTGTAGAAGATTCTTGTATCAGTGACAATGATACATGTGTTAATCAGAAATCTTCATTTGGTAGAACTGTTAAGAAACCTATGAAATGTAAAGAATTTATAGTGTATAAGTCGTTTTTTTTGTTGTTGCTGTCTTTGGTTTTTTTGGGGGGAAAAAGGGAATATATGTAGTATGTGCTTTATTACTTTAGTTTTATTCATGTATCTTGTTATGGTAGAACCTTATTATGTATTATGTGAGTTTCCCTTTAAGCACATTAGTTGAACATACATAAAATGCCATTATTAAAGCCAGTAGCATGCCTGTTAATTATATTGCTTTCTTATAACAGCTGCTAACTAGCCCTGCTTTGCAAAACATAAAGACACTCACTTCGTTCAGCTGACCCTGTCTAAAAACCGGGACATGAGCTAGATTTCCTGAAATCTACTGGGACAACTGGCAAAAAAACAGGACTGTTTGGACAAATCTGGGACGCCCTGTCACCCTAGGCCTCAGGCTACCTCATTGCTTCAATGGGTAATGGGTCTGGTTTAGTGTATTCACCCAGATGTCCTTCCACTCAACCTCAGAGACTTCCTCGCTTGTGTAAATGCCAAAGCTTGTCTACGGAACTACGCTTGAGCTTTACAATTTCCTTTTCAGGCAGACATTCAAAAGATGGGAGGAATCGGGACTGTGTCTCAGTAGAAAGTGCAGTAACACACAGGATTGCAGCTGCCAGATTGAAGTTGCCGTAGGGTAGTAGAAGGCTAGGTGGGCACAGGCTGCTGTGACAGAAAGCTTTGGTGGGTTGTAGTATGTGCTTTATTACTTTAGTTTTATTCATGTAGAACCTTATTATGTATTATGTGAGTTTCCCTTTAAGCACATTAGTTGTACTCATTTGAATGGCTAAGTTCTATGTTCTAGTGTGTTCATGTGTACTCTGGCATCAGTTCATGCAGACAGCTGATCTACTAGGACGTGCTCTTTATTTGGAATAAACTTCTTCTTAATTCAATTGGATTTCCAGTTTATTTCCAATTCCAAGATACTACATGGGTGCAGTGCCAGGTGCTGTCCATACACAGTGCCATGCTGACCTACTTGTTATTGTATTACATTTTCAGCAAACAAATACCCAGGGCAAGAGGCACGCACAGCACTCTGTGAGGTGGACTGTGATAGGTCAACACACAGCAGCCCTTGATAGGTTGCTGTGGAATATTGCAACCCACGTGTGTCCCTACTGTGTCCCTACTGCGGTACATATTACCCGTCCTACCCACACTGAGATAGATAGCAATCATGAGGTAGTGGAGCACAGTGACTGGCTACTCTCATCCACTGCCGTTGTGGGGAGTGTTAGAGTAACTGCATGACTGTTAAAGTAACTGTGTGATGCAACTTTATTATCAAACCATCACACTGACGCCAATAGTGCTTGACAGACTCACAGGCAACATCAACGGTTGGGCCATGGCTAACCTTGTTCTTGTTTTTTGGATAGAACAAGCAGACAGGAGCATTTTACTCAGAGACTGCCCCCAGGATCATCTTTTAAAAGTCCTGGTCCATCCAATAAGTGGTGGTGCCCCCTACCATCAACCACCAAAACAAATTAACTGCTGCAAAGATCCCTAATAACCGATTTCACTTTGCATGTGCTTACGTTTTAGCCAGTACTTGGAATTTTTAGAAACAAAAACTCAAGCACCCCAGAATCCAAGATGCTGGTGGGAAAAAATTCTAGACTGTCTGATGGACACTGAATCACTGCAATACCATTTAAAAAAAGAAAAAAAATGTTCTGCCCTTTTTTTGCATTTCTATAGCGCTTCCTACCCTTTGTCATGGGTAGTAAGTGCTATATAAATTCAATAACATAAATCAGGGTCATTGGAATTATGCGACGGGGAAGGCCAAGTTATACGGGAGGGTTGAGTAAATTATGCAGAAAAAAAGGCAAATTATGCACATTATTGTGGCACATTTTGTGACACTACTACTTCATTTTTTAAACATTTTTACACTTATTTACACCGTGTGCGCATCAGTTGCACCTCATTAGTACCAGTTTAACACCCAAATAAAGCAATAAGCAACAGATAGTGACCAGTCAAGCTTAAGGGTCTTCCACTGCCCAGGAACATGTGTTGCTGTGTATTTAGTAACTTTGGAACTGTTTGAGCTAGAACCAAGTTTTTTGTTAAAATCATCAGAGTATGCATCAGAAGATGGATTATGTGGCAAATCAGTAAATCTACAGCTATACAAAAAATGCTCCAGGTGCACACTCGCATAATTCTAGCAGCTCTGCATACAATATAATTTGTCATTTGTATCTTCTTGCCTTGTCAGTTGGGATTAGGGCACAGATCACCTTTCAAGTGCAAATACTGCCCCCATCATCACAGTGTTAATGAGTAATCATTGTCTCTCCTTTGAAACAATGAGGAATGCGAAAGCACAAGGCTGTGCACAGAGAAAGTCCCTGCCATGGGGTCTGTAAACTAGTATTTTATGAATTACTGGTGACCTTCACCCTACTTAGAAGATACTTTCCAGCAGCAGGAGAAGCTGAACGAAAAAAAAGAAAATGTTTTTTCAAACGCCTCCTATCAATCAGTGCCCTGCCCATGCAAGGACCTAAGACAAGCACTCATGAAGTTGAGGCTGGCCTATGGCACACGCCAGGGTTGAAGGGGGACTGAATCCCTTTTAGCCCAATGGACATTGCGCACCTGCCACTGCCCCATGCTGTAGTGAGCAGAAGAAAAATGTGATTGGCGCAAAAACTGATCAATGGATTAAGAGGGCTGACTGAAAGTTGCTATAATTAAGGATTACTTTATAGATTTTAGTAAAATCGGAAGATTTTGGCTAACACCAGATTAAAAGAGATTAGACGAACAAGTTACTTACCGTCTGTAACGTCTTTTCTGGTAGGGACTTATCTAACTGCAGATTCCTCATCTTGTACATTTCTCAATGTGTCAGACATGATCCAGAAATTTTCATAGCAATTCACTCATGCATCAACAGGTGGCATCATGAGGCTTCATGTCAGGTCCGTCCTGTCACAGATATGGCATCGGGCCTCGATAAATGCCACCTCTGCACATTTATGTCAGTTTCTTTCTGATCTCTGTCCTCACTGACGGACGAAGACCCATTAAATTCAGTTCATGGCAGTGTGCAAACTTTAGGTTAGAATCTAATTAATGAACTGTGTGAGTCCAATCAACAAAATGGGAGGAGGGTGGGTCAGTGTGAATCTGTGATTAGATAGAGTCTGAACTAGAAAAGACCTCACTCAAGGTAAGTAACTTGTTCTTCTGATAGAGACATCTAACCTCAGATTCCTGACCTAGTAAATAAATGCTAAAGCAGTACTTTCCAGGTGGTGGGTCTATGGATTGGCTCAGACCAAAAAATCCTGCAGGACAGACTGGGTGAAGTGCCCATCCCACAGGACCTGGCTAGCAAGGCAGTAATTCTTTTGAACATGTGGAGGGATGCCCATGTAGCCACCTGGTAAATGGCCATGGCTGGCACACTACACACCAGTTCAGAATGTGTGTTTGACTTGGCTTTTTCAGTGGCTTCACCCACAGATTTTTTACTTTTGGCCTACTGTTTTTCACCTTCTTTTTGTTGGTTTTTAGACTTTACTGCTGCTGTTCAGTGCTAAAGTGCATATGCTCTCGACTTAATTGTGTTTATGGATTGGTGTTTCCATGATTGGCTTATTTGATCTACCACTAAGTTCCCAGTATAGTGAACTGTGTGTGCCCAGGGTCTGTAAATCAAATGCTATTAGTGGGTCTGCAGCACTGAGTGTGCTACCCACACCAGTAGCCTTTCCAAGGGGGTTCTCAGACCTGCCACTGCAGTGTCTGTTCGCAGTTTTTGACTGCTTTGTCGACCTGGCAAGTGCACCCACTTGCCAGGCCCTAACCTTCCCTTTTCTTACATCTAAGACACCCCTCAGGTAGGCCCAATATACCCCCATGGGCAGGGTGCAGTATATGTGAAAGGTAGGACATGTGGTGGTGTGTGTTACATGTTCTGATAGTGAAATACTGGGCAATTCGTTTTTCACTATTTCAAGGCTATCTGCCTCATAGGTTAACATAGGAGTTGCTTTGTAACATCTTACAAGCTTAACCTTCCCTGGGGACAAGATAGAGAAATTGAGTTTAGACTTCCTGAACTTAAAAATACATCTTTTAGTTAAGATGATTTTTATATTGTGTGTTTGAAAATACCTTTTTAGAAAGTGGGTATTTCCTTGTCTAACCATCCTGTGTGCCCCTGTCTTTTGTGTATTCCTTGTCTGGGTTTAGAGTGATAGGGTTAGGGTATGTGCATTCACACTAGACAGTCACAAGGGGAGTTTGAGGTGTGCCCTGCCTTTCCTGGGTGACTCATAGCCAAGCTGAATAGACCTGGCTGCATTTAGAATAGTGGTAAAAGTTGTTGCTTGCACGTAAATGGACTGTGGCTCTCTCATAAAGCTGTCTCTGTCTCCTGTGGTGAACCTGGCCCAAACCAGGCTGAACTGGTGTATGTGTGCCAGAGGAACATTGTTTGTATCAACTTTAAAGGAAAGTGTGGTATAACTATTGGGCCCTGAGCCCAGAACTTTAGGTTACTGCTAGACTAAGGTACCTGCCAGGAAAAAGAGTGGGAAGAGCTGTGAGAAGAGACTACCACTTTGCTGCGTGTTTTGCTGGGTTGGCCTGCAATTGCTGCTTTTGTCTTAGGCAGGGAAAGGACTTGGCTGTTCTTTCTGCATTCTAAGTATCTCCAAGGGTTTTATGTAGAGCTTGCCTCCTGTTGGAAGTCTCAGGAAAATCAAAGACTTCAACTTCTTCTGGGTATCGACTATTGAAACTAGATGTTTCAGCTGCCACAGAGGAGAAAGGTAACCCAATGCCATCAATGACCCCTTGCTGGCTCCGTGACCTGATGGCACTGCAGAGGGTACCACCCCACTTTGCACCGCAACCCTAGTCTCACCAACTACACCTTCCGACTCGAGCACCGAGCTGCCTCTTGCACCTTGACCTGTGGGCACCACACTCTGCACCGCCTCACTTCACACTGATGCCTTGGTATCCTGACAATGCTGCAACGCCATCCCCGACGCTGCTGCACCATGACCTGTGGAGCACCGTCTCACTTCGCACCGCTGCCCTTGTATAACCGACGCCGCAACTCCAAGCTGACGTCGACTCTGCTGCCTGCGCCATGATTTGGGTGCACCGCTCGTAAGGTACGCAATGCACCCCCTCATCCCACAACCCAGCCTTGGCCCACCGATGCCAGCGCCATTGACTACAGTTTGTTAAACAATACTGCTGCCTGCAGAGCAACCTTGGTGCCCCACACACCACATTGCCCACCTCGAACCACAGTCTTGAGTCTTCTGATGACAATGCTTCAGCAACGACAACAACGCTGCTTGCACCGTGACCTGTTGGCACCACAACAAGCACTATCCCACTTCGCTGGATGACCGTCACGAGCTACTGCCTGCACTGCGACCTGAGGGCACCTATCCGCTTCACACCACGGCCCGACGCCTGCTGGCACTGGCACTCCTGACTTCAAACTTAAGGAGTTGGACCTGCAAAGCATGTGACTTCAAGGGCCCAACAACTCCTACACTGACTCCCAGAACCAACACCTGCCGCTCACCGCAAGGTCCGACACCCTGCATCTCCAAATGTATTTTTTTAAAGGTCTCCCCACCAACGTAGCTGGCACGCGACACTGCGGCCAGAACTGTTGGATTTGTTTGCTCATGATGCTGGGACAGGCCTGGATGGAGCTGCTGACTTCAGGGTACTGTTTTTAAAGTCTAGTTTTGTTTTATGGGTAGTTTAATCACTGTATTTTGGATTTTTATTGTTTTGGGTCTTGTTTTACACAGATAAATATTGGATATTTTTCTAAAACGGAGTGGTGTCCTTTTGCAGTGTTTGTTTTCACTGTATTGCTGTTTGTTATGCTTTACAGATTGCCTCTGAGATAAGCCTGACTGCTTGTACCAAGCTACCTAGGGTATAAGCAGGTGTTATTTTAGATGTGTAATCCCTTTATCCTGACTAAAGTGGTGAATTCTGCCAGGCTTAGGTATAGGTGGTTGACTAGGCATTCCCAACAACATCTAGGGCTGCATTGAACCGTACCTTCTTCACTGGGTACATTGTGGGACATTTTTAATTTCTCTTCCCTTGTACTCCCTGTTGCCCCTTTTCACCAGTTTTGCTTTGACTCTGTCGGGCATGCTTGTTGGGTCAGGGAAGTCTTCTTCAGAAGTTACATATTGCTCCTGCGGAAAGAACAGGTAAGATTTAACACTACCATGGTGAGAACCCCTTGTGGCCTGTCACCTCCACCGCTGATCTCGCAACCACGTGCCAAAGGTCCATGGCTGCTGGGCAGGTCCAGAACATGTGTGCTATATCTACATGTGGTGTGTGGCACCAGGGTCATAAAGAGGAGGATCCAAACAGGTTATGCAATCTGGCAGGAGTGAGGTAAGTCTGGTGTATAATGTTATGTTGTATGTACTAGACTTTTGCATTTCAAGGCACTTTCCTCAGATAGGGCAGAGCTTTCTCCTAATCTTTGACCATTAGATCCCAGCTTATATCTCTTTTCTACCATTGACATCTTGCTTGTAAAGTAGAGTGTGGTGTGTGCCAATGCCCGTGTGAACCAGGTAATGAGCCTCACCCATTTTCCATGATGTGGAGGGTGTGCATAAGTGGATGTTGCTCCAGTTTTGAGTCTGTGATACCCTTCAACCTTCCCAGCTCAGCCAACAGCTTGCCATGAGCAAAGAAATGTTCAGCTGCCATGTCTTCCTCCTCTTGAAGTTGGGTAAAGAGGATGAAAGTGCCATCCCAAAACAGGTCACCCAGTTTCCCCAATCCGGCCTCAGTCCACGTCGCCACTCCTTCCAACCAAAGTACCTCGCAAAAGGAATCTTTGAAATTCAGCCTGATTTCTGGGGAGTAAGGTGTGATTGTTGGCATAATTCCTAGGCCCCCTACGGTAGCTTTCAAAGGCGATGCTCAGCAAGTTGTTGACCTCTCGGGCTGCCGTACCTGTGGGACCAGTGCACTGCCAACCATGGCATGCACTCATTTCACATCCGGCAGGCCTAGTACTTCCATCAGGGGGCGCCAACTATCTTGCAGGCCACTGCAGCTGTGCCGCCAGATAGCAATGCTCAAAGTTGGGTGCCCCTAGCCCTCCCTTATCTAGAGGCAGCTGTAACTTCCTCAGGGCCACTTGTCTCCTACCCCTGTTTCATACAAAGTTACCCAGTGTGATATGTAGGGACCGGAAGGTGGACCTTGGGATGCGCACTGGAAGATTATGGAAGCGCAGGACAGGAGGCGAGGGAGCATCGCCATCTTCGACAATGATATTCTCCCTTGAACCGTGAGAGGGAGGGTGCTCTAGAAAGTCATCTGGGGTACAGGGAGGATATGGCTCTGGTACGGTTCCAATCAATAATAGATTTTGTGTCATGGTACATTCAAATCCCCAGGTATCAGAATGTGCTAGGCTCCCATTTTAACAAGTGGGTGTCCACCGTTAGGGGCGGTCTGGGGACAACCTACTCGTAGAGGAAAGGCGCACAACTTGGTCCAGTTCACCCCTAGTCCTGAGGCCTTATGAAAGTCCTTGAAAGCCTCTGCTATCCTGGTGATCTCCTCCAGGATGAGTAAGTCATCTGCATAAAGACTGCATGCACACTTCCAGCCAGGAGGGTCCCCCACTCCTCGCCACATTGACTGAGCCATTGAGCTGATGGCTCCATCGCTAAAGCTAATAAGAGTGGCAAAAGGGGGCAACCCTGATGGGTGCCATTACTTACTGCAAATAAGGGTGGCCGGAGTTGCCCAGTTTTCCCTTTGGCTGAGGGTGCAGTATATTGGAGGCAAATGAGGTGCTGTAGCTGGCAAGTGATACCTGCAGAGTACGGGACTGCAAAAAGGTAGCACCAGTCTACCTTGTCAAAGGCCTTTTCCAGGTCTAATACTAGGCAAATCGTGTACAGCCATTGGGCTGGCACTTGCTCCATGACTCTATGGAGGTGTTGGATGTTGAGGGTGGTGGATCTTCTGGAGATGAAACCATTTTGATCAGTGTGGACCAGGTGTGTCATGAGTTCTAACAGATGGACTTCTATAAACTTACAAAATATTTTATAATCCATTCCCAGCATTGACAACGGACAATATGAGGTGACTTTCAATGGATCAACCAAACTAATTAATCGGAGGGTCCAAGGGCGAGTTTAATGACCCACACTAGGTACATGCCCCAAACCATATAACTCGTCACACAAAGAGTACCTAGAGGTCAAACAAACCTGTCACTCAACTGTGGATACAGACCCCAACACCATATAGATAACACAGTCGGAACAAACAGTGCAATTGAGTGTGATAATTATTGAGTTAAGACTCAAGGGCATAGGGAAAAATTCCCATCAGAAGCCACACTGTTCCGCCCTCTTTTACATCATTTGGGTACTCCTTGCCCAGGAGACATAACAAAGCAAGACGGCCTGCCAGATGTTACCATGACCATTGTAAATGTGAATAGAAATGTCTCATTAGAGGGTGGTTATCAGAAATATTTGTGGCTACTGAAAAAGCAGTGTGAAAGTGAGTGAAATATGAGTGAAGAAAAACTTAAAATTGGATAGGCTGGGTAGATATTAGTGATTTATTGTTGTCTCCCAGTCTCCCAAATTTAAAAACCGAGTGCAAACACAGATTTGACATAATATCTGTGATCAGTAGGGGTCGACATGTTTCGGCATATCAATCAAATAGTTTCCATGCCTTCTTCAGGACCTGTTGTAAATTAACTACTGCTTTTATAAGAGAATAATAAAAAGATATCACCTGCAGACAGTTTAGAAGACTGCCGGGAGACACCGACGGAAAGAGCGGTGCTCCTCTAAACCTGAGCTGCAGCCAGGTGGGGTGAAGCGCAATAACCACAACTAAGGGTATGTGGTTGAACACACAACCTGAACATTGCAGGTGATATCTTTTTATTATTCACTTATAAAAGCAGTAGTTAATTTACAACAGGTCCTGAAGAAGGCATGGAAACTATTTCATTGATATGCTGAAACATGTCGACCCCTACTGATCACAGATATTATGTCAAATCTGTGTTTGCACTCGGTTTTTAAATTTGGGAGACTGGGAGACAACAATAAATCACTAATATCTACCCAGCCTATTCAATTTTAAGTTTTTCTTCACTCATTTTTCACTCACTTCCACACTGCTTTTTCAGTAGCCACAAATATTTCTGATAAACACCCTCTATTGAGACATTTCTATTCACATTTACAAACGGTCATGGTAACATCTGGCAGGCCGTCTTGCTTTGTTATGTCTCCTGGCCAAGGAGTACCCAAATAATGTAAAAGAGGGCGGTACAGTGTGGCTTCTGATGGGAATTTTTCCCTATGCCCTTGAGTCTTAACTCAATAATTATCACACTCAATTGCACTGTTTGTTCCCACTGTGTTATCTTTATGATGTTGGTGTCTGTATCCACAGTTGAGTGACAGGTATGTTTTGACCTCTAGGTACTCTTTGTGTGACGACTTTCAATGGATCCCTGTCAGGTTTGGGCAGGGACACAAATATTGATTCCCAGATCAATTGTGGGAGACAGCCCTCCGTGAGTGCAGCCTGGTACATCTCTAACAGTTTAGGGTACAACAGGGGCTCAAATGATTTGTAGAACTCAACAGGGAATCTGCCGAAGCCCAGTGTCTTCCTTGTGGCAGCGCCCCCTTATTGCACAATGGATTTTCTGGAGCATGAGGAGGACATTCAGAGTTTCCCTATCTACTGGGACCAAAGTGTTCAGCCATATATGGCGCCAAAACTTGTCGATCTGGGTCTGCCGGTCAATGGGGAAGCGGCATATAATGCTTTATAATGCGTTACAAATACCGAATGGATGTCTGCTTGAGCCATGATCATATGAGTTAGAGATTCTCTGAGCAGTGTGATGGGAACTACAGGCCTTGTACTGTGCAGAAACCACACCAGCAATCTGCCTAATTTATCACCCTCCGAGTGCATTTTGGCCTGGTAGACTTAAAATCTAGGCAGCGCAGCTGCTCTCTCAAACATGTGTGGTGCTCCAGAGCCTCTGTTACAGCGCATCACTCAGCAGGGTTCGAGTTGGCTGCTACTTTTAGCTCCTCATGGACTCCTCAGTTTGCTCCAGGTCTCTATGCAGGACCGCCCTAGCCTCCACCACTGTCCAAATGCATTGACCTCTGCTGATAACCTTAAGCACCTCGCACTCGAGTAGCCTGGAGGTGGATGATCCCCGGTTATCGTCAAAAATAATGTGTGATAGCCTCTCTCATCTCCTACTTGAAGACCTGTTCTTCTAATAAGGGCGGCAGAAGACTCCATGCGGGAACCGGGGGTCATGGCCTCCCCCACTCAAAATGAATCTAATGTGGGTCGAGGTCCGAAAAGATTTTCCTCAGGTATTGAGCTCCAACAACCAGTGGTTGGAAAGTGGAGTGGCAGAGGATGTGGTCTAACCGCACATGCAGTCCATGGGGAGCGGAGTAATGAGAATACTCCTGGGTCCCAGGGTGTTGGACCCACCAGCTGTCATGAAGGGACCAATGAGTAAGTCATTGAGAAAGGCAAGTGGTAGCTGTCACCACCGGGGAGGTTGGCAGTGGGGGATGGTCCATGTGCGGATCTTGGATGCAATTAAAATCTCCCCCTAGGATCCAGGGGATGTGAGACCAGCGGGTAAGAACCGGGGCCAGGCGAGCAAAGAACGAGGCTGTGCCGTGTTTGGGGTGTAGATACTCCTGTTATATTCCATATTGGTCCCATAATATAGGCCTCTGGAATCTCATTACCCTTCACCAATATTCTCTCCCTACATTACACTTGTCACAGTTTATAGGGACTGCATTCAGAACCAGGTTTTCCCTGGTTCGAAATCTCATACATTATGCATGAGGATTCTTGAAAGCACAGCAGGACTACCATCTCTTGTATAAAATCTATGTGTAAAGTTCATGCCCAACATCATCCTTAGGCCGACACAGTAATACAGCAAGTTAGGACCCCTTTGGAGACATGTGGGTATATATACATCACATCTTGCTAAGATAGACAGAGGAGACCGAGACTTCCCGGCGGACACACTGACCAGAGACGCTGAGGTTCCTGCATGCAGAGACTCCAGTTTGCAGTGGGCTAACAACCTTCACTGGGTGTCCAACTCGAGACCAGGATGGGGTCCCATAGTCTCTCACTTTAGGTAATGGGGTTGACTAAATCTTAGAGGTAATCTTGGCTAAACACCTACAGACAGGCTAGGCACATTTAGGCTTCAAACACAATCAAAAGCAGGGAGAATCCACCGCTCTTCTTTGGGGACGAGAGGCAATCTCGAGGAGAGTACAGCCTCCAGTGTTACAACACTAACTCACCACAAAAGTACACCCCCTAACGACCTCACCACTGTTAAGTGGTAAAGTAACTCTGGACGATACCTGAACTCAGCTGGATAGAACATCAATGTGAAGATGCTAGTGAATCACCACTAAAGCGTGGGGAAGGAGGCACCTCCTTTTGTTTTACATTCCCTCACACACCCTAGTGGTGTCATGCTTCATCATTGGGACACCCTGACACCTAGAAGTCAGGGTGGGCTCGACCATCTTTCAGAGAGCTCTTAAGGAGATGTTTTTGGCCAGGGGGATAAAGATTAAAAATCCACCAACAGATCCCAGTTTCCCTTTATTCTTGGATCTATTAGGGACAATAAAAACAAGGAAAAACGGATCACCAGGGTTATTATAGTCTTAGGACCCTACAGCCAACATGTTTCAGCCCTGTTAAGCCCCATAAAGGGTGCTGGATTTTCTTCAGGGCGGGACTTGAAGCCCCCTGGGATTCTTGGTTCAGAATTACCCTACACTACTTTTAGAAGGGGCAGATAGCTGCTTCCTATTTCCCTAGGTTGTTTTGTTAATAATGTCTCCAGTGATCACTCCATCAGAGGGAAAAGAAAAATAGAGGGAGATAAAAAAGAGGGTCGAAAGGTTGGGGGGTTGGTGGGTTGGATGTGGGAAGGGAGGGGTGTTGGGGGTGGGTTGAATGTGGGAAGGGAGGGAAAAGGAAGAAAAAATGGGGGGAAGGAAGAGGGGAAGGGGGGAAAGACACCACACAACCATAATTATATTAGCGTTCAGGATCATGTTTTTTGATGTGCGTTTATTCTAGATGTCCCGTGGCACAAGCCGTGAAAAACACTATATCAACATCGTGTGTGATAATCAAATTTCGGTCCACACACTTCTGTGATTCCAAGATGCTTATTAGCGTGGCGGCTTGGTGCCGCATTCTATCTACATCCGTATCTATACTCAGTGGCTTGCAAAGAACAAGGTATCCGTGTCTTGCACACCCACGCACAACGACAGAACATAAAATCGCCATCTCTATCATTAAGTTAAAGGGGCTCACAACTCGTATATCCATGCGTGTGCCCACCACCTTGTACTCGTATTCCATACTTATGTTAAATCTGAGACACTCCTTACCCTGACTTAGGAGAGGTTAGACTGCTCATGGGACCTCACCGTATGACGAGGTAGCCTTATAGTCGAACACTGTCTTTCGTGGAACGTAATAATAAATTCTGGTATACCAAAGTGGGGACACATTGTAGGTAAATGAATCACTCCAAGTTAAACCATGTACCGAAGGGAAAAGGAAAAAATAAAACAAAGTAGAAAGGTAGTGAGAATGTATCACGCCATAACAAGAGCGCTGCTCCTAGGAATGAGTAGCACTTTCTCATACCTGCAAGCTGTAATTCGTACGTATACTCATGCCATCAAAGTTCCTGCCCCGTGTCTCTGCCTATCAGGAGGGGTTCCCACCACTTGGACCATAGGGTGTTGTGCAGTAGCTGCTATTAATGTCTGGTCTCTGTTGACTTGTGCGTGTGTGGCCCTGCCCCTTTCCGGTGTCGCGTAGTGTCTATCTTATAGAACAACAGTGGTCCCATGATTAGGAAATATACGAACAAAAGTAAATATAGACAAAAATGGAAACTATATTCAGTTAGGACTTGTCCAGCCGGACAGAGGTCCAATTTTTACTATAAAATGGATTTACACAAAAATACCTTCAATAATTCTTCGAAGTAGGGCACAAGCCTGTAGCCATACGTATACAAATTGGCATGGTGAAGGATTTAGTCAAGAGACAGAACAAGGTTTTTAGGCAGAAGCTACAGATTTCTGTAAGTGAAACAATAACAGAAATTCAATTAACACCATTACGAGCATATCACATAAGGTACACATTCACAGTATATGGTGTTTAGAAAAGTCGACGGCGTTTCAATCCCATTATAAGATCAGAGGGATCATCATCAGGAGAAAATAATGCCTAATTAGTAAAAGCCACAATAGCCTATGGGTACCGCGCAAACGGTATATGCCAGGTGAAAATATGGGAAAGTGGAGTGACACGGCAATCTGAGATAGAAGAAACAACGATTATACTTATGATTCCACACGCATGCTAGAACAAGGTCGGACTCGGTATGTATCTTACCCGTAATGGGGAAGCCTTGCGGACACAGACCGGCAGAGACACTCGGTTGTGTGTAGGATTAATACGAAGGTAAGGTCAAAATAGGACCGTCATCCCGTGATACGGGAGACTTGGAGTAGCGCGCCAGCGGATTGGTCAGTCGCGTTATGGGGGAAGGTGAGCCGTGTCAATGGACTGTAATGTCTTTCCTGTGCTGACTCGTATGGGTGCCCTTGTTGTTTTATATGCGTAGTGTCTATCTGCGCGACTGTCGGAGGTATCATGGGAATTGTAGTCCCGCGGCCAAGGATTCAATTTTGGAAAAAATATATTTTGCCTGATTATAGTGTGGTGGGTTCTCTCAGGGTTTTTTTATATATATATATTCATGTAGGTTCATGCATACATAAGGGAAAATTGGAACCTGAAGGCGAACCGGTTCCAAATGTGGCGGGTCCACGCAGTATCGCGCCCTTTGTACGCCAGCCCGCAGGGCGGCATCTCAATAAAGATTGCGTTTCTTGAATTCAAATGGAGCATGCCTGAGCCTCTATACACCTTTATGTGCAGTCATGCCCACCTGCGGGACCATGTTGCAATATAGATGTGGCACCAATGCAGAAGTGTCTGGAAGTTGCTTACTATATCCGGGCATGTAACAGTAAACATTCTGTTCATGTCTGATATAACAGTTTTTTTGTACGTGGGAACTCAATTGGAGATGATTACAACATTGTGATAAACCATACTTGTTATACAATACTATTATATGTGGTAACAGAAGCTTTAATTTTTACATTACGTTTGTGATGCTAGTTTATAGTTAAATAGGTAACTTACATTGTCACTGACTGTTCAAGTGTCATGGTCATGAACTAGCAATTACAACGGCTCTAGCTCTTCCTAATCAGTTGGTTCCAAGGAATACAATAATTCAGGCTCGAGATATGCGTCTTCAATATATACACCCACCTCTGCTCGTGTTCTAGTAGAATTTTTGTCATGTCTCCCTCTCCCTGCACCACCAAAGGTCAGTATCTGTATGTTTCATCTCTACGTAATGAGCTGTGAGTCTGGTGGATGTGACAGCTCTTCTGATTGTGCTCCTGTGTTCGCTTATTCGTACCTTCACTTTTCTCCCTGTCATACCCACATACATAAGTTGGCATGGGCACTTAATCAAGTAGACTACTTTCTCTGTGTTGCAATTAGTATTCGTATGCTGTTCCCACGCATGATGCATACCAATATCTATTTATTTTGTATGCTCTGTGAACGGGCAGGCCACACATGAGCCAGTGACCGGTGCTGGTTCCAGAGCGTAAGTTGGTGTGTCGTTTTCTTGGACTTTTGAATATTTGTGTGTATGAGAGAGTCTCTAAGACTTTTATTCCGTTTAAAATAGAAATAGAACATTGGCTTCTCGAACTTCAGATTATTTGAGGTTAGAATGGACCACTTTTATTAACAATTTTTTTATGTCATTGGATGATGAGTTAAATGTTGACACAGATGAGAGTGTCTTTTTCTTCTTTCAGGTTTGATTCCAACAGGGCCACACTAGGTATGTTGCGGGATCATTTCTATGCCCTCTCTATTATTCTCCTGGGATAGGACCTCTCTTCCAATTTTTTGACAGTTTTCTGCTTCTGCTTTGTACTCATTCAGATCTGCACAATTCCTGCGAATACGCAAGAATTGGACTACTAGCAAATTCTCTTTTAGGGCGCAGGGGTGTGCACTATTAAAATGTAATAGGCTATTCTTGTCAGTTGGTTTTGTGTAGAGGCAACCAACCACCCCACCATTCCTAGCGCTGATTTTAACATCCAGAAAGGGTACTTGTTCATGAGTATATGTACGAATGACGACGACTTGCAGGTGTGAGAAAGCGCTACTCCTTCCCAGGAGCAGCGCTCTTGTTAAGGCGTGATACATTCTCACTACCTTTCTACTTTGTTTGATTTTTTTCCTTTTCCCTTTGGTACATGGTTTAACTTGGCATTATTCATTTACCTACAATGTGTCCCCACTTTGGTATATTGGAATTGATTATTACGTTCCACGAAAGACAGTGTTTGACTATAAGGCTACCCCGTCATACGGTGAGGTCTCACGAGCAGTCTAACCTCTCCCAAGTCGGGGGAAGGAGTGTCTCAATTTTAACATAAGTATGGAATACGAGTACAAGGGGGCAGGCACACGCATGGATATACGAGTTGTGAACCCCTTTAACTTGATGATAGAGATGGCGATTTTATGTTCTGTCGTTGTGTGTGGGTGTGCAAGACACGGATACCTTGTTCTTTGCCAGTCACTGAGTTAAGATACGGATGTAGATAGAATGCGGCACCAAGCTGCCACGCTAATAAGCATCTTGGAATCACAGAAGTGTGTGGAACGAAATTTGATTATCAATCAGGATGTTGATATGGCATTTTTCACTGCTAGTGGCACGGGGCATCGAGAATAAATGAATATCACAAAAACATGATCCTGAACCCTAATATAATTATGGTTGTGTGGTGTCTCTCCCCCCTTTCTCTCTTCCTTCCCCCCTTTTTTTTCCTTTTCCCTCCCTTGCCACATCAGGGTTGTCATATTCGATGGTTGACAGAAACTATTCTCTCCTTGGTAAGAGCATATTATAGTGGTACTGTGAGCTAGTTGGTACAAAAAGGCCAACATACCCGATGGGGATGATCAGAGTTCTAATTTACACAGAAAGCATTCAGGAGTCAAAAATAAACTCTAATCACAAACGACCATTGACATGACAAAAAGGGGGATTGTGAACTAAATTATTCAGTGACACCACATGATACCATGTAACCAAATTCACGTGAGACACATACCCAAGGTGAGAATTTTCCCATCAGTTGTCGATCTGTTCCGCCACTTTTACATCATATGGGTTCTCCTTACCCAGGAGTTAGTGTGCACACAGTCACAAAAGTTGGAAAAAAGGACTATGAGAGTAAGAAGACCCTGGGTTTTTATCTAGTGAGTGGTGTCAGTGTGGTATGACAACTGAAAAAAGCAGTGCAAGTGAGTGATTAGTGAAAAGATAAAATTAGGTAAGACTGAGTAGAAGTGGAACCTTTAATGTTTTCTATCAGCTCCCCAAACATAAAAACAATAGTGAGATAACAGATTTAACAAAATATCTGCTCAGCGAGTGGTCAACATGTTTCTGCATAAAAGGAAAAGTGCCTATGCATTCATCAGGACCTAGGTGTTGCTACTGCTGTCAAATATAGTGAGAAAGATAAAAAGGAATCATATCACCTGTTTGTCAGGTTCAGATGCTCCGCCACAATCTAAAAATAGTCATGTCAACAAGAAAAGAAAGTGAAAAGAGACAGACAATTTTATAAAAATACACTCATCAGTAGTGTTATTTCTGTGATCATGTCATTACGTATATCTAGGCTTTACTGTTTTCAGTTTCTATTTTTGGTAACTTCTGGTGGGGTTTTATCAGTGTTTTCAATGTCTTGAAAAACAGTTGTTATCAGTGGGTACACATTTTCGCGCCACTAAAAACAACAGAAAAAGTGCTTTTCCGGTGTTTATGGAACGTTTTGCTTTTGTTATTGCTTGCTTTCTGCACTGAAAGAACATGGTATATAGACAGTGTACTTATAGTGTATATGAGGTCCAAATAGATTTTTGCAAATTAATCTTATTGTAGTTCACCATACAATACTTCTTCAGTGAGTCTTTGGGTCATGTGCGCTCGCTCTTTCCTTCCCATGTAAACTTCTGTGAAAAGGCCCTCTCAGCATTCTTAGCCCATTGGGCTGAGAACCATCAGCTAAAGGACACAGTTGGGGTGACTCTTTCTTTGATGCCACATAAAGCACAAAATGATAAATAGTTGTGTTTTAGTTACTGTGCATTAGAAACCAGTGCACCAGAATGGACTAAAACGTCAATAGCATCCCTCATTAACTCTTAAGATTGTAAAGATGCTTTCAGCATACCATCTAACAAGTGGCAAGGATCTACTACAGGGAATCACTTCAGCTCTAGTATCAATTTTGACGGTCATCACACAACTTTTCTATATACATAGCTGAATCACTGCAAATCCAAACAATATCACTTCAATCTTTGTTGAACTTGGAAAGAACCTTTTTTGCAGAGCATTACAAGTGACGCAGCGTTCCATGTTTTCACCACTATCCCAAATGCTTGGTGATATATATACTTGTCACTTTACCTTGCATTGAATGTTTAAAGCCTGAGGTGTTGGCAATTCACCTACTATCAATACTGACCCACTAGAACCTATGGTCTGATGTATTAAGGGATTTTACCCAGTATCTGTGGGTTAATGTGATGATACATATTAGTAAAGATTTTTATGAAACCAGCCATTTTACCTATCTGTGAAAGAATCAAATACAGCCAAAATATCAAATATGAGTTTGATATTTCCTGATTCTCTATAGTTTATAAAATAATTCAACTAGACCTAAAACATGAAACTAAACCCTGCATCTTTAGACCAAAGGCCACAAAACTGAAAAGTAAAAGGAAGAAGAAACAATATTTTAGTGGCATCCTAAAGAACAAAACTCAAGCAGAATAATGTTAGCCAGTCTTTCTTACTGCTACTTGTATAACAAAGTTACATTGTATTGACCCCTTCAGGAAGAAAACAATGACTTTCATTCTCTCTTTCCTTTCTTTGAATGGCATTTAGTTTGTGGTTGTCCAGGTGTTTTTTCAGTGTTTATATGTTTTCACCGGTGAGGGCTATTTTTCTTTCAGTGGGGTTTTATCAGTTATTATAGGTTTAAACCTAAAACCCCACAGCCTACGTATATCTCAACATGTTATCACTCACCCAATTCGTGTGGGGATAGCGCCTCACCTCACCTGGCTGCAGCTCAGGTAATTGAGGAGCACCGCTCTGTTATGAAAAGATACATAAATACATAGGCATTCCACC
The DNA here is from genome assembly GCF_964263255.1 of Lissotriton vulgaris. Classification (NCBI taxonomy): domain Eukaryota; kingdom Metazoa; phylum Chordata; class Amphibia; order Caudata; family Salamandridae; genus Lissotriton; species Lissotriton vulgaris. Next base: position 700,360,419 of record NC_141697.1, on the reverse strand, counting down.
GTTTATCCCATAAGGAAGTAAAATCCACATTAATGACCAGATTCAAAGACACTAAGAATGGTTTATAGTGTCAGGTTGTACATCTTGATCGCCTCTATGATCATGAACACACTGTCCTATTGCCCAAGACAATTGTTATACACGATCTCTGCATTTTCATTCACTCCGTCGTTAGGATGATACGATGATTTTATGAACATGTAACACTATCAGAGCCCAGTGGCGACTCGGTAGTGAATTATATCACCATCGGGGAGGGGCCGTGTGAATAGCAGGCACACGAACGGATATAATCTCCCATTTTGGAAATTAGTAGCTCCTTCGGGGCAGGGCACTCAACTTTTCACGCAAGGTGCACGCGAAAAACAATAGCACTCAAGGGAACCGGAACCATCAATGGGTCCGCCAAAACGGCATGACAGAAAAGCGAGCGGTTATCGTCTCACTTGCGATAAATGGTAACTTCCCTCGATGCGAGAGCACACTCTCACTCTCCGCGCATCGCGCATAAAACGAACAAACACTTTGGGACGAACCAATACAACGCTCACCTATCCGTCGGTGTATCCAGGCGTTCCTCTGCGCTAGACTGGGGAGGCACCGAACGGATAGAGCACAGTCTATTTGATCGTTCGTCTTTCCTTGCGTGAACGTGATCGCGCAAGGATTGCTGGATCTTGTAGTACGAATGAATGGAAATTTCACATTTCAATTGCGTTTTCAAGTTATACAAGATGCCATTTGCTAGGGAATTGACTAAAAACAAATCAAACACTCTATTTATGGCAGATTACGGTGATTCGACTATTTATAACACACCCTGAAATTATATCTCGCACGTTGATACCACGGAAAACAAAGGGTGTGTATGCCATCAGGAAAAGACTACAATCAGTGACCAGGCACAATATTTCTAGCAGATTGCAGTGGTCTGACTCTTTTGACTCCATTCATTCGTATTACAAGATCCAGCATTCCTTGCGCGATCATGTGCACGCAAGGAAAGACGAACGATCAAATAGGCTGCGCTCTATCGGTTCGGTGCCTCCCCAGTCTAGCGCAGAGGAACGCCTGGAGACACCGACGGATAGGTGAGCACTGTATTGGTTCGTCCCGAAGTGTTTGTTCGTTTTATGCGCGATGCGCGGAGAGTGAGAGTGTGCTCTCGCATCAAGGGAAGTTACCATTTATCGCAAGTGAGACGATAACCGCTCGCTTTTCTGTCATGCCGTTTTGGCGGGCCCATTGATGGTTCCGGTTCCCTTGAGTGCTATTGTTTTTCGCGCGCACCTTGCGTGAAAAGTTGAGTGCTCTGCCCCGAAGGAGCTACTAATTTCCAAAAAGGGAGATAATATCCGTTCGTGTGCCTGCTATTCACATGGCCCGTCCCCGATGGTGATATAATTCACTAACGAGTCGCCCCTGGGCTCTGATAGTGTTACATATTTATAAAATCATCGTATCGTCCTAATGACGGAGTGAATGAAAATGCAGAGATCGTGTATAACAATTGTCTTGGGCAATAGGACAGTGTGTTCATGATCATAGAGTCGATCAAGATGTTCAACCTGACACTATATACCATTCTTAGTGTCTTTGAATCTGGTCATTAATGTGGATTTTACTTCCTTATGGGATAAACGGTGGAATGCTTATGTATTTATGTATCTTTTCATAACAGAGCGGTGCTCCTCAATTACTTGAGCTGCAGCCAGGTGAGGCGAGGCGCTATCCCCATACGAATTGGGTGAGTGATAACATGTTGAGATATACGTTATGACATGATCACAGAAATAACACTACTGATGAGTGTATTTATATAAAATTGTCTGTCTCTTTTCACTTTCTTTTCTTGTTGACATGACTATTTTTAGATTGTGGTGGAGCATCTGAACCTGACAAACAGGTGATATGATTCCTTTTTATCTTTCTCACTATATTCGACAGCAGTAGCAACACCTAGGTCCTGATGAATGCATAGGCACTTTTCCTTTTATGCAGAAACATGTTGACCACTCGCTGAGCAGATATTTTGTTAAATCTGTTATCTCGCTATTGTTTTTATGTTTGGGGAGCTGAGAGAAAACATTAAAGGTTCCACTTCTACTCAGTCTTACCTAATTTTATCTTTTCACTAATCACTCACTTGCACTGCTTTTTTCAGTTGTCATACCACACTGACACCACTCACTAGATAAAAACGCAGGGTCTTCTTACTCTCATAGTCCTTTTTTCCAACTTTTGTGACTGTGTGCACACTAACTCCTGGGTAAGGAGAACCCATATGATGTAAAAGTGGCGGAACAGATCGTCAACTGATGGTAAAATTTTCACCTTGGGTATGTGTCTCACGTGAATTTGGTTACATGGGATCATGTGGTGTCACTGAATAATTTAGTTCACAATCCCCCTTTTTGTCATGTCAATGGTCGTTTGTGATTGGAGTTTATTTTTGACTCCTGGATACTTTCTGTGTAAATTAGATCATTGTTGGGGGCATGTATCTGGTATTGAGTCGTTAAACTAGCCCTTGGACCCTCTTCTATGTAGTGTGTTTTATAGTGATGATCAGAGTTCGTCTGACACCAATCCTACAGTGCATGTTGTCTAAACGCAGAGATCCTGTATACTTCTTATAGGAACTACACAACACTCCCCAACAACAGCAGCTTCCTGTCCAATTAGCCCTCCAACAGCACATAACGCCCCTCAGGGTCAACTACCTCGGATGTGGGCCTAAATGGAATTTCGAGTCGGACCCAGATGAATGCACCCCGTGCAAACCCAGAGTAAGTAGCGCTCAAATATTGCCCCCGCCTGCGCTTTTGAAGGCTGCCCTCTTCGCCTTTAGTGATGTGAGTTTCCTGAAGGAATGCTACCTGCACCCCCCTTCACCATATGTATTGTTGCACTGCATGTCTTTCCTGGAGGTTTCCATCCCCCTCACATTCTATGCTAGTATGCCCACTTAATCCATAATTGGTTTTCATGTGAGATGCAGCAAGGTGTGGTGGGTGCGATGGAGATAGTGCAGAGGGGCAAGAAGACATTGAGAAGCATGGGAATCCCTTTTGTGTGCTGTGTTGTATCGTGAGGAGCGACCCAGTGTAAAGGGCTATGTTAGACCTGGCTCTTTTTGCAGGGTTATCCCCAAACTTTTTGCCTTTTGCCTCCAATTTTTCTGATCCTGCTTTTGTTTGTGTAAGGACTCCAGGCACTTTATTACTGCTGATCAGTGCTGAAGTACATGTGCTCTCTGTGTAAATTTTGATGATTGGTTATCCATGATTGGAATTTTTGATTTACTAGTAAGTCCCTAATAAAGTGCACTGAGTGTGCCAATGTTAGACCTGGCATCTTTGGCGTGGTTTCCCCTGTCTTTTTGGCCTCTACCTCCTGTATTTTTGATGCTGTGCTGGATTTCGTTTTCACAGGTTTAGTTGCTCTGGACACTCTGCCGCTCCTGACCAGTGCCAGAGTGTAAGGGCTCTTTTTTTTTAAATTTCTTTATTTGGGATTTTACAGTGCATCATAGGAAAAAACAGGTATTAATACATTAATCCAGTCATGAAAAAATAATCATATATCGGGTATCAACAACAGTTCATAAATACAATCCATAGATAATAAATAGCAGAATACATCTTATCTTACAATACAAAGCGGCTCATCATATAAGACGGGGAGATAAAAACAGATAATAGAATAAGGAACCAGTAAAAACTCAGGTAATTACAGCTTATTCTGCCTCCACTTAGTTACTGGGGCCCATATCTTCCTACCAAACTCTCTTTGCTTCGCCCCTTTTGTTCGTACAAGCACGATTCAATATTATGAATTCCCAGAAACCTAGAAAGCCACATTTGAAAGGACGGGGCCACCACATCCTTCCAACCTGCTGAGATTAAGATCCTGAGCACAGCCACAGAGATAAAAACAAGGGCTTCTTCCTCTTTCCCCTTTTGATTAAAATCAATGCCCATGATTGCTAGGGTAGGGGATAGGTCGATCTTTTTACCTAGCAGCCCCTCCCAGAACTTCTCAATCTCATTCTTCACGGGGGTCAAGAGATTACAATTACAAAACATATGCAATATGTCTGCTTGTCCAGCCCCACACCTAGGACAGGTATCGTCATCCCTCTGACCCCAGGAAAACAATTTAGAGGGTGTGAAGTATAAATTAAAGACAGTTTTGTAATGCTGGGCCCGTAGATTTGAGGCTCTAAGGATCTTTTTATTCAGTAATAGAGCCAAGTCCAGATCTACCTCAGGGTTCCCAAGTTTCCTAGACCAAGCTGCTTCCACTTTATCAACATCATCTTGAACTTCCATGAGAAGTATATTATACAAAATCTTAATTTTTTGACAACATTTAGTCAGGGCCTCCAAAAGCGGGCAGTTATCCTGAGGTGGCGGTTTTGGTCTGAGTGCCTTCAAAGATCGCAGCAGTTGACCATAAACAAACCAATGATTGGAGGGGATTCCGAACCTATTTTGCAGGGCCAAAAAACTTACAATTACATCTCCATTCATTACTTCTCCCAGGGTCTTAATGCCCATCCCCCTCCAAATTTTAAAGGTCCTATCGGCCCCTATCACTGAAAAGAGGCTCGAATTATAAATCTGTAGGAATGGGTTAACCTTTGGGATGTTACACTGCTTTCGACAGGCCGTCCACACCCGCCAAACACTATCTATGACCTTAAACTTGGCTTTCTTATAAAATCTACGGTCGACTTCACATAGCATTAAGCACATCGCCTTCCTATCTAACAGCAGCTCATATATAGAGGGGGGTTGCTGGTCCTCAAAGTTTACATCGTTAGAGCATGCCTCTGTCTGAAAAAGTGCCGACATTTGTGATAAAAGACAAGTCCAATGGTACAGCCTTAAATTCGACAGAGATAACCCACCCCTTTCTTTTGGAAGTGACAATAAATTTGTTGACCGCCTTACTTTCCAAAATTGCCAAATGAATCTAATAAAGACTGATTCAAAATTTGTAATTATTTTCTCTTCCAGGAGTAGCGGTATAGCCCTAGAGAGATATAATATCTTAGGGAACATTGTCATCTTAAACGCGTTAACCCTCCCTATCAATGAGAGATGCAGCCCATCCATTCTTCTCAGATCAGTCTCTATAGATTTACAAAGTGGTATATAGTTCTCTTCGACTATTTTCCCTACTGAGGCATTACTTTTCACTCCTAAATAGATTGCTGCATCAACAAATCTGGAATCAGTCTTTACTATATTTTTTGTACAAATAATCTGCGTCTTTGCCTCGTTCAATAAATACCCTGAGGAAGAACCAAACTGTTTGGTAAGCTCGGACAGAACAGCCATTGCCTGTTGGGGGTTTGTAGAAAAAAACGCAAGATCATCTGCGTACGCTAGAATTTTATTTTCGAAACCATTGAAAACCACTGGTCTTAGCCTAGGGCAGCCCAAGATAGCTTGAATGAGGGGGTCAATATAGAGAGAGAAAAGGATCGGGAGCACGGGCACCCTTGGCGCGTTCCTCTCTGTTAGACCCGTCTGCTTCTGAGAGTCCCCTCACCACTATGATTTCTTTTGTTCCCCTGTACCTCCCAAAGTTTGTCGCTTTTCTTTGTCTACCAGGACCTTTTGTGTGCTGTTTCATGGGGCTAGATGTTCCTTGACGCCCAGTTGTTCACAAGGTTTTTGGCACCTATTTACAAGGCACCTGGCGAAACCTATGACATTATAGACTGGGATTGGCAACCTGTATCAATGACCTCAAAATGGTGGCCGTCCCTTTTCCTCATGTGAGTGACTCCCCTTGGAGCCTCCATGAACCTTGACCTTTCCAGGTTTTGGCGCCCTTTTGCTTGGTGCGCATTCCTGACAGGAATTACTTTATTTTCCTCAGGTACACAAAATGGCTGGTCTAGAACCCCAGTATGGTGGCTGTTAGGGTCCCAAATACCTCTCAGAAGTGCCATGTCATTAGCCTAGCCCAAAGAAGGTTCTAGAACCTACTGGCACGAGCCAGCACCTCAGGGCACTGGCTATATAAGGTCCAGTCCCTGGCGGCCATTTTAGATGACCAGAAGACTAGATAGGATAATGATGTTCCAGATCTAAGTGAAGGAGATTCCAGACTTGACACCAGATTGACACCTGCCCTGTTGACCCCTGAGGCGGCTGGTAGCGCGGGCAGTAGAGCGAGCAAGGGTCACTGGCGTGGATCCTGACTGGCGTTCCAGTCAGCTGTGTGTGCGGTGACCTCGCGCCTACAGCGCCTGTCCAGCGAGTGCCTCGTTACCCCCAAGAGACTGTGGCCGTTTTCGTGTGCCTTCCCCGCCCCCCCGGTGGTGAATTATGACAGACTCGGGTCGCGAGGCGAGAGCAAGTTCGCCGCGACCGCGAGCGTCCTCTGTGCCCCTTTTGTGACAGGCGCCTCCAGTGAGGAGCTCGGACGTCTCCGAGCTCCACCGGCGTAGAGTGCTTCCTGCGGAGACTGAGGTGAGGTGGTGCGCCGGGGCGGGGAAAGGTCGGCCTTTGTTGGGCGGGACTACTGTCTCTGCCCCTCCCCAGTGAATCGGCGGCTGTAGCTGTGGGCAGGAACCATGCCTGTTTGAGGAAGTCGGAGGGAGGTCGGTGGAGCCCCTGAGAACCCGTCGCTGGCGAGAGAAGTGCTGAATCCGACTGAATCGCTTTTCGATTGCAGCCGATGTGAGGTGGGCCCGTTTCTTCAGGTGGGAAGCGGTGTTATAAAGGAACTGTGAACCAGCATTTATTTGACTGAGCGCGAAGATTGTGTGACCTCTTCGGCAGCCCCGTTCGTCAGTCTAAAGACTTTGAACTGGTGCCGCCTGAGTGCTAGCGGTAACAAAGCCCGTAGGCGCGCTTAGACCCCACCGGCAAATAGAGAACTCAACCCGGTGGCAGCCGAGTGTAAATGAAGTGTTCACTGTGTTTCCTTGCTTTGTAGATACATGCGCATATCCCCCGAGTGATTCTTAAAGAGTCCCAACACTCTTTTGTGCCCAGAGAAGCCTGTATTCATTAACAGTGAAGTCATCATAAACTGTAAGAGGAATCTTTCCATCCTGAAACGTATTGCAAGTTAATGTTCCTGAAGTATTTAATTGGTGGCAGCGATACCAGAATGAACATGTTTATTTAAATGAACCAGTATTTATTCTGCTAAACAAAAAGCGATATTTATTCTATTTATTGATGATATTTATTCCCGATATTTATTCTATTTATTGATGATATTTATTCCTGAGCTTATTTATTGTATTTAACTCGAAATTGAAACCCAGCAAATTGTGGCCAAAAGAAATGTGTATGTGCTTTCCTAATTGATCCCCATTCACAACAGAGAATTTTTACATAAAGGAATCGTATTTTTCTACAACAGTGGTGTGGTGTCCTTTTTTTTGGTGGTTGTACAAGGAGATATTATTGGGTCAAAGCCGGCTTAACACGATAGCCTTCACTTGCCTTGACACTTGAGCCAAGCTACCCCCTTTGTGCTGGGCTTGCCCATCGCAGGTCCAACACTCTCACCATGGAGAACAGGTCAGACTTCTCACCCATAATTGTGACTCTGGCCCTAGGCTCTAAGTACATTGCCCTGAGTGCTCTGATGGTTTTCTGCCCAAACCCTCTGCCTTCCAAGATACCCCAGAGAAAGCTCCAGTCCACACGGTCGAAAGCCTTCTCTGTGTCGAGCAGGATCATGGCCATCTCACCTCCCGTGGCAGCATGGGCGTCAAATGGGGCTATTGGCCTGCTAGTATGATCCGTAGTGCCACGCCCGGGGACAAACCCATGCTGCCAAGGGGAAACGAGACCGCCAATAATCCTGCCCAACCTCAAGGCCCAGATCTTTGAATAAAGCTTGGTATCGGCGTTGATCAATGAGATTGGTCTATAAGACCCAGGATTCTCACTATGCTTCCCCTTTTTGTGGAATATAACAATATTAGTTTCTTTCCAGGAATCCGGAATCTGCCCGGTGCATATAACCCCATTAAAGAGATTTATTAATAGCGGCATGATTTCTGGTTCAATACGCTTATACACCTCTAATGGAATGCCGTCTGGGCCGGCAGCCTTCCCGGAGGCTAGCTCCTGTAGGGCAGCCTTAATCTCTTTTTCCGTAATATTCCTATCCAGCACCTCCTGAAATGACTTGTCCAGTTGGGGTCCTATATCTGAAACATCATCCACTTGTCTCCTATCCATAACCTCTCCACCACACAGTTTCTGGTAAAATTTTCTGAACACCGCTAGGATCTCTTTAGCCTCTGTGAATTCCCTACCGCTTTCTACTATTTTTAGGATGACATTTTTAGACTTCTCTTGCTGAAAGCGAAGGGCTAGGGCTCTACCTGCATGTTCTCCCGTTTCATATCTCTTAGTTCTGGTGGCCTGATATTCCCCTATCGCCTTTTGAGTAATCAATCTCTGTAATTCTGCCTTAATTGCTGACAGAGCATTATGGCTACTACTACCATCACCCCCCCGAAGTGATATCCTTGATGTGCTCTTCTTCTACTATTGCTAACCTCTTCACTAAATTCATTTCTTCAATCCTATCTTCACTCCTCAACCTGGATGCGATGCTGATTGTTTCGCCTCTAAATGCCGCTTTAAAGGACTCCCACACTACATTACGAGAGGAGCTGTATCTGTTGGCAGCGAAAAAATTATCCGTCCAACTCTTGATATGGGCTACATATCTAGTCTCTTCCAATAGCCTCCTCTCAAAGGACCAAGTGGACCTTACCCTTTCACACCTCTCTCTTTGGTATATAATTACTAAAGGATTATGGTCGGAGATTACCATTGGTAGCCTGAATATATTAACTCTATTAATTTCTGGGGTGGAAATAAAGAAGTAATCCAATTTGGAATATTTCTGAGCTGGATTTGAGAAATAAGTAACTACAGGATTTTGGGGCTCCTTAGTCCCCCAGATATCCACTAATCCGAGCGAGTCCATGAGGGCGTATATGGCCCTAAAAACCCTGGGTTTGCGCCCAGCATAATGCCCACCATTAACCCAGTCTGCAGAGATATTTAAATCGCCGCATACTAAAAGCGGTGCCGGCCAACCAGCTAGTTCAATTTCCAAATGGTTAAAGATCTCACGGTCATCACTATTCGAGCCATACACTGCACACAAAGTAAAGCCCATTTCTGCTTCTGCTATAGCCCATCTACCACAGCTATCCACCTTTGTCCTTTTCACACCTCCCAACGATTTCCTAATCAATATAGCGACACCCTTAATTGTAGAGGATTGGGATGAACAGGCGACCAACTCAAACCCATTGATAGCCAGCAAATTCCGCTTTGACCAAGGAATGTGGGTCTCCTGGAGGCATAGCACATAAATCTTATTAAATTTTACAAAATAAGCCAGTCTCTGTCTCTTCCGCCAGTCATTCAGTCCACCCACATTCATTGTACAAATTCTGTCAGCCATCCTTACTTTTAATTCGGCCCTCCAATCGACCATAGATCTTAAACCTTCCAATGTTCCTTAGATACCCTTTATGTCCAGATAATACAACCACAAATACAATACCAATGATGCACCTTTTCCTCCCATTTTCTTTTTTCTCCCTACCACACCCACCCACTTCCCTCACATTCCCAACCCCCCACCCAACCCTTCTACACCCCAACCCCCCCTGCACCCCCCCCCCCCCCCACTCAGCGAGGCACACAGAACTGAACTGTGCATGTGATGAAAGTGCAGTGTTTGCGGTGAGGACAGCAATAAACTCCTCTTAAACCTAAATTATGCCCAACAGATACAATACATGTGAAAAAACTACAAACTAAAGCAAGGCACAAGGAGCAGCTATCCTTCAACTAGCGGCACCGACTATTACCCTTATGATATGCCCCATATAAAGCCTATTTTCCCAAACTGTCCAGATACTCCTTGGCCTTGATTTCTGAAGAGAAATACAGTGGTTTCCCCTCATTAATGACTTTTAACTGGGCCGGGTTGATTAAGTAGGCATGGAGTTTCCTGTCCTGGAAGTGTTTGATCAACCCCCTAAGGCGCCAGCGCCTTTCCACCGCCACGTGGCAAAAATCAGGGCGGACAAAAAACGACACCCCATCACAACTTCTCCTGGCATCAGGTCTTGCCCTCTCTGCGATTGCCTGTCGTAAAATTAAATTGCCAAGGAAAATCAGCACCGCCCTGGGTTTATCGCCTTCTTTAGCATTCCGACATACTTTAAAAGGGGTACGATGGACTCTTTGTAGTTCATTTGGCCAGTCCCAACCGGACAACTCGGGAAAGGCTTGCTGGAAGAGCTTAATGACGTAAGACCAGAAGTAGGACCCCTCAATCCCCTCCGGAATTCCCAGGACTGTTAGATTGTTCCTTCGGAGCCTATTTTCCATCTCCTCCAGCTTCCATTGTATGTCTGAGACCTGGGAGTTCTGTAAGTCCACCTTAGCTACTGCTTCTGCCACCTCGGCTTCTGTAGTCACCACCCTCTCCTCCAAATTTGACACTCTATCCCCCGTGGTAGCACATGCCCTAGAGAGTTTCCGAACCACTCCCTGCATTTTCCTCATAGCGGCCTGGGATTTATGACTGTCTTGACGCGTTTCCTCTCTGTGTGCTAAGATCTCTTGGTGAATCGTCTCCAGCAGAGAGAGTTGTGTCTGTTCCAGCAGAGGGCTGCCTTGCAGTGGAAGAGCCGAGGAGTGGTCCCAGGTTAGTTCTCGTCGTAAATGAGCTTGACCCCCTGCGGCATTTTGGAGTTTCAAAGCTGTAGCCGGCTGATCATTCTCGGGGTCGATTTCTGATTCCACAAAAGAGCTACGTTCATCCTCGTCTTCAGACCACTCTGCCCCTCCATCTGAGACAGAATAGAAGGCTTTGCTTGGGGCGCACTCTTTCTCTATACTGGTACCGGTCGCTCCTCCTATAGCTTCATCCAGTACAGCTTCTGGGGGTACTATTATGCCGGGGGGTTCACCACTGAGCCCCACACCAGCACTTTGCGCCGAAGATTGAAGGTCCCCAACTAGCTGCTCCATCCCAGGAGGGCTCGTAAGGGATTCCTGGCTCCCCTTACTAACGGTGACCAAATTTGCTGCCTCCAAACCGCTTTCCAAGCTCGCAGTCTCAGTTAAAATCTCAGGAGCCAGATTCAGGTTGTCGGCAACATTGGAGACATTGTCCGCTCCCAGTTCTTTAGAGTTTTTCTCCTTGCCCACTTTTGTAAATAAATCCACAATTGTAGTAGCCTGCCGAGTCTTAGGAGTCCCTTGCTGCCTTTTCTTTAGCTGGGGCTGGGATTGAGGCTGACTATCCTCACATATGTCATCAGGGGCAGCGTTCTCATTTTCCCCCTTTAATGCTCCCTTTTTCTTCAGGCTACTAGCTTTAGATCCCGGATTCTGTTTTGAGGCCATACCTCTGACCAACAGCCGTCTCTGCAGCCTCCCAGATCGGGTGTGAGCACGACCAGCGCCGTCAGTCTCCGACAACCGCCTCTGCTGGATCCCAACACGGCTGTGTCCACAACAGGCTCCCGCGGTCTCCGCTCCCGTTTTTCCTTTGCTCCGCAAACTCCGCCGGCACCGCATCAGGCTCCGCCCTTCTGCTGCTGAGAAGCGTCCTCGACCGGGATCGAGCCTCTCCAGCATCCACACCACTGCCCGCAAAAGTAATCTTGTCGAGGCAGACCCGGTAAGAGCCGACAACATTATCGCGGTCGGTCACCAGGTTAGAGCGAGGTTTCCTTTTTTGCTGCTCGCCGCTCCTTGCTTTCTGCTTAGAACGCCATCGGGCAAAGACCAAACAGCTTCCTCACCGCACCTCTGCACCGGCCACTAGGCGGCCACCATCTTGCCTCAAACCCCGCCAGAGTGTAAGTGCGCACTGTGTAAATTGTTATTATGATTGGATATACATGATTGGCATATTTGTATCACCACAAAGTCCCTAGTAAAGTGCACTGGGTGTGCCAGGGCTGATGATGTCAAATGCTACTAGTGGGCCTGCAGCACGGATTGTGCCACCCACACAAGTAGCTCTAAAATGGTGTCTCAGGCCTGCCACCGCAGTGACTGTGTGGAGTCTGTGAACTGCCATGTCCGCCTGGTTAGTGTCCCCACTGACCGGGCCTAACCCTTCCCTTTCTGTGCACATTGGTCACCCCTATGGAAGGCCCGAGGTACCCCCTTGGGCAGGGTGCAGTGTATGTGAAAGGTAGAGTGTGTGCTGGTGCAGGTGACATGCTCTGGTAGTGAATTACAGCCATTTTCGTTTTTCACTATTGTAAGGCTATCTTGCTCCATAGGTTAACATGGGGGATGCTGGCTACAGTGGCTACCAGTATATCTTCCCATAGGAACAAGATAGGACATAGGAGTCCAGTATCCCTGAGCTCAGAATTTAATAACACATCTTTTTGGAAAGTTTGTTTTTAAATCCTGTGTTTGAGAACAGCACTTTTAGAAAGTTGCTGTTCTCTTGTCTGACCTTCAGTGTGCCTTGGCCTGTTTGTGTATTACTGTCTGGTTTGGGAGTGACAGGGGCTAGGAATTCCCCAGGAGGTTGGCTGAGTCAGCCCTAGGCTGAATGACTGCATTTGCAACTTGAGTGGTGGGAGGAGATAGCACCTGGGCCTGAATAGGGCTGTGCCTGCCTTCCACAATGCTGGCTCCACCTCCTGCTGGGCGGCTGATGACCCAGCCCCTCATTCTGAAAGGAAAGGAGAAGCCAGAAAAACAAAGTGCTCAAGAAACACCCAGAACTGGTTCATACCGGGCTCAGGGCCGACTTGTACAAAGAGAACACAGACGTTTAGGGGTATAAGTACAGGACCCCTCACAACAGAAAATTAGATCATCCTGGAATCAAGAAGGAACCTCTGCCAAGGAGAAAGCTGAAACTGAAGAAGGAAGATTGTTCAGCTGTTGCTCTGCTGGATTGCCCTGCTGTTGCTTTGCTGCCAAGGAGAGGGGAAGGACTTTGCTTTGTGCTGTGTCCCCTTGTTTGAAGGAATCTCCAAGGGCCTGAGAAGAGCTGGCTCCCTGCTTTGAAGTCCCAGGAACAAAAGGACTTCACCGCCAGCTTCCCTTGAGCTCTACTGAGAGAGTTCTGCCCTTCCTAGAGTGTGTGGCCCATCTGTGATGCATCTGGAAGGTGTACCTGTGCTGGGAAGCTGAAAACCAAGATTTAAAGACTTTGCTACAGAAACGTTATCGCATCGCTTGCTGCGGAGCGCATCCCCGACAGTGCGAGGAAATTCCAGCCGCTACGAAGGCCGAGATCGTCGCAGCGCCTGTTGCCGCTGCCAGAGCCGTCGCATCCTTCGTTTGCGGGATGCACCAGACCATTTGCAGGAAGACTAACATCGCTGCGAGTGTTGTCGCAGAGGTTGTCGTCGCAGGGAGAGATCGCTGCACCGCTTGCTTGCGGACCGCATCACGCTGCTGCGAACATCGTCGCAGATCATCGCATCGAGCAGCTGCGAGAGAGAGGATCACCGCTGGATCGCGCATCATCGCCCCGGAGATCATCGCAGCCCCTACGAGATCGCCGCATCGTGCCTTTGCGAGAACAAACTTCCTACGGAACCTACGCACCGGAATCCATAAAAGTGCCCTTCCTCCCCATACAGACTGGATTCGTTGCTGCTGCAGCGGGGCTGTCGCAAACGCCTCCCCAAGGTCTCAGGAGCATTGCATCGCTTGTTTTCCACCACACCAGCTTCTTTTTTTCGAATTTGTCACAACTAAAGGTACTGTCGACTAAAGCGTGACACAACTGTGAACTTTTCACTCAACTGTGGATTATTTTTATCGCAACCTTAAGAACCCTTTTGCAACCATATTCTTGAACTGTGTATGATTTTTTTTGTCGTTTTGGTCTTGTGTAGTTTAGATTAAATACCTTTATTTTTCTAAGCTGTTGTGGAGTCAGTTTGTGGTGTTTTCACTGTGTTACTGTGAGTGTTGGTACAAATACATTACACATTGCCTTCTGATTAGCCTTGACTGCTCGTGCCAAGCTACCTAGAGGGTGAGCAGGGGTTATCTCAGAGGGTTTCCTCCTTACCCTGACTAGAAGCAAGGGTCCCTATTTGGACAGTGGTACCTAACTCTGCCAACTAGAGACCCCCAGATCTAACACTGTTGGTCAGCGGTGGGGATTTGAACTTGTATTTGTACTAGACCCACAGTGATTGGTGTACATCACTAGTGAGTGCAGACCACTACGCCACCGCATACTACTGTTTTTGATTTTGATTCTATTTTTGAGTAACTCTTCAAAGCATCATGTCTGAGAATGGGAAGGCACCCAGTAAGGAGGCAGAAGTAGAGTTGGAATTTGTCATTGAGGATTTGTATTCCTACAAGGTTGAGGAACTTAGGAAATTCTGCCACAAGTTTGAGTGCCCCATAAAAACCGCCTACAGGAAGGATGAGCTGCAGAGAATCTTAAAGGCCCATTGGGAGGCACAAGAGGGAAATGATGTGAATGCAGTGGATGTTTTCAAATCACAGATCTGCCTGTGGGCAGAGCAGGCTCAAGGGCTGGCAGTAACCATTCCGGTAGGGGTCTCACCCAAGAAGAGTTAGAGGAGAATGAAAGAGTGAGAGAACATGACTTAGAAGTCCTAAAATTCAAAATGAAGCAATTGGAAATGGAGGAAGAAAGGGTGGCGGAAGACAAGAAAGATGCCCATGCCCTAGAGGAGAAGAAATTGCTTTTGGCTCATGAGTTGAGCATGAGAGAACTGGATCTTAAAGCCAAGGATGTGGATGCCAGTTCAAATGGTGGCAGCGAGCACCCAGTGCATGGGGGTAAAGTATATATTCCCCAGGATCTGGTACAGAATTACAATAGGAGTGAGGATATTTATGCCTGGTTTACTTCCTATGAGATTGCATTGAGAATGAATGGTGTGTCTGAACAGCATTGGGGGCGGGCCCGTGGAAACATTTTGAGGCTTCTGGGAGGAGTGCTCTAGAGCCCTTAGAATTAGCAGGTGCCATGACCTACCCCAATATGAAGGAGGCCCTATTTCTCAGGTATGGACTTACTCCAGAGCAGTGCAGACTGCAGTTTAGAAATTCTAAGAAGAAGGAATCTGAGACTTGGATGGAGTGTGTGAATTTGTACTCGCGTGCACTGGAAGGTTGGTCGAAAGGCAGCAAAGTAACTGATTACAAGGGGTTGTTACATTTGATTACTTGGGAGCACTTGAGTAGTCTTTGTGTTCCAGAGCTGCGCCAGCATCTTTTAGACAGCAAGCTGACAGACCCCATTGAGCTTGCTAAGGAGGCGGACCGCTGGACCAGTACCAGGGTCCACAGAGGAATTGTGGGTACCACAGCCATAGGTGGGCAGGGTCCCCAGCAGAAAAGTGGGGGGACTAGGGTAACCAAAAGGAGTCCTCGCAAGGGCCACAAAATAGTTCCTAGGAAAAGGAATTCCAACCCCCTAGACCTGGACAGCCATGGCCCCCTAGGGGCAGGCGGGACTACAGAGATCCCAGGGACAACAGAGGTCCACCTACCTGCTTTCACTGCAATGAGGTGGGACATGTTATCAACCGGTGCCCCAAAAGATCTCCAGCACCCACTGGTGCTCCAGCCCCAGGGTTAGCAAGTGTAGCTTTGGGGGGGGATTTTGTTTCTAGTGGGGAGGTGGGGCTAGCAGTTATGTCCCTTGTCTCTTTAGGAGACCAAGAGATGGTCCAGGAAACCTTACTGCCCATGAACACTAAGAAATATGGGCAGAAGGTAACCGTCAATGGGAGGGAGATAGAGGCTCTGAGAGACACAGGGGCCAGCGTGACATCCATGAGGTATCAGTGGGTGTCTGAAGAGCAGTGTATCCCTAATGTACTCTGCCCTGTAGTAGCAGCTGACAGTTCAGTGCGCCTCTGCAAAGTGGCACGTGTTCCCTTTGAGTGGGGGGAGTCTCTGGTCTTTTGGAAGTTGTTGTCAGTGATGCCTTGCCTTTAGACTGTCTGCTAGGTAACGACCTGGAGAGTTCTCCATGGAAGGATGTAGAACACCGAACTCATTTGGAGATGTTGGGGTTACCTGCGTGGATCTGTGTGACCACGCGTGCTATGGCAGCCAGTAGGGGTGATTCAGCAGAACTGGAGCCTGAAACAGTGGCCCAGAGACTGCCAGGAGAGGACAGGGCAGAGGGCACGGGAAACCGCGTCAGCCGTTCCCATGGTCCAGAAGGAAGCAGACCCTGAGGGGGTTGCCCTGGAACCTACAGGGGAGCAGGTAGCCGAACTGGGCGACCTACCTGAGCTGACCCATTGGCAGCAAGAAGGTGGGCCCTCCAGGGAGGAATTCTGCCAGGAGAGGAAAGAGTGCCCGTCTCCCGTGGGTCTGCGGCAACAGGCTGCAGACCAGGCAGCAGGTGGAGCAGCCAGAGATCACTTTATCTACTGGGATGATGACTTATTTTATAGCGAGCCTAAGTTTGCGGAGCCCGGTGCAGCCCGTTTACTGGTGGTACCAGTGCGATTCAGGGACTTCTTACTGGGTCTGGCTCATGACGTGCCTCTCGCAGGACATCTGGGGCAAGACAGACCCTAAACAGGCTTGTCACCCACTTCCACTTGGCCCAGATGGGGAAGCACGTTGGTTCCTTTTGTAGGTCTTGCCAAACATGTCAGGCCAGTGGCAAGACTGGAGTGAAGTGCAAGGCACCCCTCCAACCCTTCCCTGTGGTGAGCACCCCTTTTGAGCGGGAGGGCATCGACATCGTGGGGCCCCTGGACCCCAAGACAGCCTTAGGCAACAGGTTCATCCTGGTCTTGGTGGACCATGCCACCCGGTACCCGGAAGCGGTCCCTTTCAAGACAATCACAGCCCCTGTGATGGGCCGTGCATTGATGGGGATCTTTTCCCGTGTGGGGTTCCCCAGAGAGGTGGTCTCCGACCGGGGTACCAACTTCATCTCTAGGTACATAAAGTCTCTGTGGGAGGAGTGTGGGGTAACTTATAAGTTCACCACTCCTTACCACCCTCAAGGAAATGGGTTGGTTGAAAGGTTCAACCACACCCTGAAGGGTATGATTATTGGCCATGAAGAGCCCATGAGACGGAAGTGGGACGTCTTGTTACCCTGCCTGTTGTTTGCCTACAGGGAGGTGCCTCAGAAGTCCTTAGGGTTCAGCCCCTTTGAACTCCTGTATGGCCACCCTGTTAGAGGACCTCTCACACTGGTGAAGGAGGGGTGGGAGAAATCCAGTTGGAAAACCCCCCAGGATGTGTTCAGCTATGTGTTGGCCATCCGCAACCAGACACAACGCTTCAGGAAGCTCGCTCAGGAGAACCTGGAAGCTAGCCAGGAAGAAATGAAAAGATGGTACGACCAGAATACCACTCTGGTCGAATTTCAACCTGGCAGAAGTGTGGGTGATGGTGCCAGTGGAGCCTTGTGCGCTCCAAGACAAGTGGACTGGGCCATATGAGGTGGTGGAAAGGAAAAGTGAAGTAACCTACTTAACTTGAGGACCCCCAGGCAGCCCCTGAGGGTCCCGCACGTGAACCGCCTCAAGCCACACTTTGATAGGTCTGAAGTGACAATGCTCATAGCTACAGATGCTGGAGGGGAAGAGGACAGTGATCCTCTCCCTGAACTCCTGGCAGCTAAGGAGCAAGACGGGTCAGTGGATGGTGTGGTCCTCTCGCCCACCCTGACCCCAGAATAGCAGTGGGACTGTCGCCAAGTGCTGGGTCAGTTTGCCCCCCTGTTCTCCCTGACCCCAGGTGTCACCAATTGGTGCGTCCATGATGTGAACACTGGAGATAGTTTCCCTGTGAAACAAAAATTTTACAGGGTAGCTGACACGGTCAGGGCCAGCATCAAGGAAGAGGTTTTCAAGATGTTGGTGCTAGGGGTGATTGAGCCCTCCAGCAGCCCCTGGGCTAGCCCAGTGGTCTCAGTGCCAAAAGCTGCTGCGCCCGGTGCCACTCCAGAACTCAGGTTTTGTGTGGACTACCGTGGGCTCAATGCAGTCACGAAGATTGACGCACACCCCATCCCCAGAACTGATGAGCTTGTGGATCGTTTGGGAGCTGCCCAGTACCTCAGGACATTTGATTTAACATCTGGGTACTGGCAGATTGCCTTAACTGATGGGGCCAAGGAGAGGTCAGCATTCTCAACGCCAGAGGGGTACTTCCAGTTCCGAGTCATTTTTTTTTTATTTTTTTTTTAAATATATTTTTATTGCAGGAATCAGTAAAAAGTTACATAATGGACCAGCATTACAAGGTCAACGGAGGATAATAGAACGCAACCTCCCCCCATTCAATAGAACATCCCATCACACAGCCATTCAGCCCACAACCCGTGGGTCGGGCGGCGAATACCAGGGAGGGTCCGATGGGAGAGTCAGGCCGGTCCGGATGATCCACAGTCCATCATCTGCTTTTCTAAACCATCCTACCAAAAGGGAAACAAAAAATAAGACCCCCCCAAAACACTATGAACTAAACAGAGCCCACCCCACCCCCGCCATCAGTGTATGGAAAGAGATGTAGAAGGAATCATGGGAGAGTCTTCTGGGAACTCTACAGAGATGTAACGTACAGCTGTCTATCGGGACTCAGGGCGAGCAGCATCCTCACTGTCTGAGTCGCTAGAAACGCCATTATCCCTGAGGGCCTGCACTAATGTCTCCCATTCTAGCGCTGCCTCCTGCGCCTTCTCATTGTGTTGCCGCCTAGCTAGCTGGTATCGCAGCGTGCTTTCCCCTGCCGCCCACTTTAGAAGTTCGCTGTGCCATCGAGCCCACGTGGGGCCCACCCTCGCCTTCCAGTTCCTGGTGATCTCCCGCTTAGCCAGGAGAAGCCCTAAGTCGATGAATTTACTGGAAATTTTATTTTTGGGGGTATGTGGAAACCAGTGCAAGAGTCCCACCGCCGCGTCAACCGATAAGGACCTCCCCGTCACTCCCTGTAGGGTGTCTCCCACCTCAAGCCAAAAGGAGGATAATCCCGGGCAGGACCACAGCATGTGGAGGAGGTCTGCCCCTGGCGCGCGGCACCTGGGGCAGTCCGCAGAATCCGTGGCAAAGTATTGTTGGATCTTCGCCGGGGTCAAAAATGCTCTGTGGAGCACATAGAAGTGGACCAGTTGGAAGCGGGCGTGGCGCGTGCCCTTCCAGGCCCGCCTCATGAGTTGTGACCAGGTCGTCTCCGGTATCTCCTTCCCCACGTCCGCCTCCCAGCGGTTTCTCAAGGTGGTGAGGGGGGTTAACCCCTCGTTAATCAGTCTGTTATACAGGCATGTAACCGCCTTGACCGTACCTGCAGACATCATGACATACTGGCATACCGGGGATGTAGGAGGTTCCTCCATCCCGTTCTTCCAGTGCGCTTGAATCGCTCGGACCAGGGCTGTGTGCAGTAGAAAGTCGCCACGAGGAACATCGAAGCGGTCATTGAGCTCCTGAAAGGGCAGTAGTGCTCCGTCTTCGTAGAGGTCACCCACCAGCTGCAGGCCCGCGTCCTCCCAGTCCGCCAGTCGCGACCAATCACCGCCGTGAGGCAGGGCCGTCAACATACCCAAAGGTATCTCGGGTGCGTACGGCAACCGCAGCCGTCCCCGAGGGTGGGCGCGGCCCCAGCACAGTCGAATGGTCCTCTCCTCGAGCGTCAGGTCCTGCAAGGTCAAACGTTGGCGTAACGCAATAAAGGAGATGACATGCCTGGCCATCCCTGTGCCCCTCCCAGACTCCGGGCCACGGAATTCCCTGGCGATCTCCTGAGTGAAGGTCTGCAGCTGGGCCGCTAAGTAGTATTTCTCAAAGTCTGGCACCGCAAGACCACCCTCCGCTTTCGGCCTTGTCAGGGTCTTAAGGGCCACTCTCCGGCGGCTCGAGCCCCAGAGGAATCCCACCACCATTGATCGTAGTAAGCGAAAGGTGGCCGGCGGGATCCAAATCGGTAGTGCACGGAAGTAGTACAACAGCCGAGGGAGCGCCACCATTTTTAGCAGAGCGATTCGCCCCGCCACCGATAGCGGCAGGGTAGCCCAGAAATCCATGCTACCCCGCAGTGCGCGAGTGCTGCGGGCTATGTTCCCATCCAGGAGGTCAGTTGAGTCGTGGTAGACGTACACCCCCAGGTATTTGAAGCAGTCAGGTTCCCACCTAATCTCCCTACTGATATCGGGACTAGGTGTGCCCCTGCGAACCGGGAACAAGCAGGTCTTGGCCCAGTTCACTCGAAGGCCCGAGATCTCCCCAAACGCCGTGAGCGCTGATGCAGCCCCGTTTAAGGCGTCAATCGGGTCTTCAAGGAAGAGCAATAGGTCATCAGCGTATAGCGAGACATATTGCGGGCCCGATGGTGTCCATAGGCCACGAAAGTGGGCCCCGGACCGGAGCAGCAGCGCCAATGGTTCTACCGCTAGCGCAAAGAGAAGCGGGGATAGTGAACAACCCTGCCTCGTGCCTCTCCCCACCGAGTATTGTGGGGAAATCAGCGGGCCTGCACGTACTCTGGCCGATGCCGAGGCATACAGTACCGTAGTCCACCTGACGAAGCCCTCTCCAAGGCCGAACCGCCGCAATACGCAGCGCAGGTAGTCCCACTCCAGGCTGTCAAAAGCTTTTTCCAAATCCACCGAAAGGACCACCGGGCACGGGGCGTCAACGAGCGGTTCTCCCAGCAAACGGAACAGCCTGCGGATGTTCATGGTCGTGTTACGCTTGGGAATGAATCCGGCCTGGTCCTCATGCACCAAAGATCGCATGTGACCGAGCAGCCTCGACGCTATATGCTGCTCAGTATCTTGTAATCGACCGTCAACATGGATAGTGGACGGTAGGACGCCGGGTCGGACGAATCCCTGCCCGGTTTGAGGAGGGGAACTACTAAGGCCTCACACATCGAGCCGGGGAGCCGGCCCAACCGCTTCGCCTCTCTGTAGACTATCAACAGTCTTGGCGCCAGGAGGTCGACATAGGTGGAATAAAACTCTATCGGGAGACCGTCCAGGCCCGGAGTCTTGTTCCTCGCCATCCTTTTAATGGCGCTGCGGATTTCACCCAGTTCGATATCGGAGCCCAGGGCCTTCGCCACGTCTGAGTTCACCGCCGGAAGTTCCAGGGGTCGCAGGTAGTCCTCAATCCGGGAGGGGTCCCCGGCTGAGCAGCTGCTGTATAGGTGCTCATAGTAGCGCAGGTAGCAACTCAAAATCTCAGGTTGAGTGTGCACTTCAGTCCCTTC
Source organism: Lissotriton vulgaris (assembly GCF_964263255.1). Lineage (NCBI taxonomy): Eukaryota > Metazoa > Chordata > Amphibia > Caudata > Salamandridae > Lissotriton > Lissotriton vulgaris. The sequence goes on along the minus strand of NC_141697.1, from coordinate 700,339,174 downwards.
TGCCGTACGCATGGACGTCGTCAGGGAAGTTTGGCGTGTGGGATTAGCCAACCACGCTAGCAGTGCGCCCGATCTGTCTCCCTCCGCAAGCGACCTAGCAGTATAGGCCTTATAGTCGAAGCAGCGCAGCCGCTCGACTTCCGCTGCCACCGCCTCTTTCGCCGCCGCCGTGCGCTCCTGAAGTTCAGGGTGTCCAGGGCAACGGAGTTCCAACTCACGGAGCTTCCGATCCGCCGTAGCCAAGTCATCAAGGATGACGCGCCGCATGCCCACCTTCTTAGCGATACAGTAGCCCCTGACTACCACCTTAAAGGCGTCCCATTCCAGCGCCCTCGAACCCGCAGTACCCCCGTTGGATGCAAAGTATTCTGAAATTGTATCTTCCAAGTCTGCCTTAAAAACGGCATCCTCTAAAATCTCCGGGCGCAATTTCCAGGTGGGCACAGCGGGGACCCCGGGGAACCAGCAAAGGTCCAGCAAGAGAGGGTTATGGTCTGAGATAGTCCTGGTCAGGTATTCAGACCGGACTGCTGCTGAAGTCAACTCCGCCGAGCCCAGAAACCCATCCAGTCGGACGTGCAATTCGTGCAGGCCCGAGAAGTAGGAGTAGTCCCTGGTATCGGGGTGCTGTGCTCTCCAGATATCCGTGAGCCCCCAGTGCGTCTGCCATTCCCTCCTACCTTTAGCCACGCGGTGAACCGGAGAGTCAGGGAGGGGGGGGTGCGAGCGGTCGGCCTCCACATCTACTATTGAATTGAAATCCCCTCCGAGCAGAAGGGGCCCAGAGAAGAAATGGGCTAACGAGCCCGATAACCCAGAGAGGAAGGCGAGTTGGTCCACATTAGGCGCATACACACAGCAAACATTCAGATCCCTCCCCCCCAGTGTGCCTGAGATGGCCACGTAGGAGCCTTCCGGGTCCACCACAGATTTCGTGACCTGGAATGGGACCCCAGCTCTAATCCAAATTAGCGTCCCTCTGGCATACGCTGAATACGAAGTGCAGAAGACCTGCCCCCTCGATCTACGCTGTAGCGCCGCCCCTTCCGCCTTGTTAAGATGGGTCTCCTGCAGCAGCGCCATTTGCACCCCTCTACGCACTAAATAAGCATGGACTTTGTGACGTCTAGACATAGTGTGAAGCCCTCGTACGTTCCAAGTAATGCATTTCACATTTGTAACATCAGCCATTGTCCCATATCGTTCGTTCCAAGTCTCTCCACCTCGGTCCCAGCAAAGCAAGAGCAACAATCAACCCAACACTGATGGCGGCCATTTTCCCCAACCAAAAAACCACAACTCCCAGTCGAGACGAACCTCCGCCCACCCCCCCCCAGAACAGGACCCAAATAGTACCATCTAGTTCCCATCCAAACCATACCCCTAACAATCCCAAAATCCCCGACTAATCCTGCGGTCGCCACCGCAGGAAGGCCTTAAGGGCTAGGTGCGGGCTGGGCACCGGTAATGGGCCCTCGACTCTCGGACTACCGAGACTAGAAGTGAGCCCAAAGCAAAAGCCATGTCACGAGCAGGGCACCCCTCCCTTCCTCACACCGGAATTCATGGACAATCGCTAACCCCTGCCACCTCCGCTATAAACCCCCACCCAACTGGAAGTAGCTCACCCCATCATCCCTGTCCATCCAAAAGGTCCTCGACTGAGTTAGGAGTGATCACCGGCATGTGGACACTGTCAGTCACCGATTCCTCTGAATCCGTTGGCGCCCCTTCGTCTCCAGGGTCCGTCTCCTCAGTAATGGGGCCTTCTCGCGAACCAGAGATTGTAGACAACATCTCCAACACTCCCTTCCGTTCCGCCGACGTCTCCACGGTCGAAGGCCTGCCCGCTTGTCCACGGCGATTCCGAAGCCTGCTGGATCGCCGTCGCTGTCCAGGTTCTGTAGTCAGCCAAGATGACGAGCTGAAACCATCTTTGCCAGCCCTATAGAGTTCGAGCCAGTTGCAGACGTCCTCCGGGGAGTCAAAAAACTGAGTCTTGTCATCCACGATTATGCGGAGCCTTGCGGGAAATAGGAGCGAGTACTGAATGCCCTCGCTCCGGAGCTCACGCTTGATCGCCAGGAAAGAGGACCGCCTGCGCTGGGTCTCAAACGTGTAGTCTGGGAAAATGTTCACCTGGCTGTTCTCCACCTTGTAAGGGCCATTATGTCTGGCGGCATTGAGGATGAGGTCTCTGTCCCTAAAATGTAGCAAGCGAGCCACCACCGGTCGTGGGGCGCGGCCCTGCTGCGGCGGCCTCGCCGGGACCCTGTGTGCTCGCTCCAAGGTGTAAAAGGAGGACAGGCCTTCAGGCGCCACCGTGTCCCGGAGCCAAGCTTCCAGATAGGCCACCATATCGCCATTCTCTATCTTTTCTGGCAGGCCCACCACACGGATGTTATTCCGTCTATTACGCCCCTCCGCATCCTCCGCTCGCCGCTCCAGGGCCTCAATCCGGGTCAGGGCATCCTTCATCTTCGCGGCCAGGGTCTTCTGCGCGGGCTCTAAGGTCTTCACCGAGCCCTCCACTTCCTTGACCCTATCAGAAAGCTTGCCATGGTCCGCTCTGAGGAGGCCCAAGCTCGTCGCAACCTGGGCAATGTCCTACTGGAGGGCCGTGCGCGTGGTCGCTATCGCCTCCAGGACCCGGTCAAATTGTTGTTGCAGGTGAGGGCCTCCAGAACTCTCCGGGTCCCTACGATCATCCTTATCCGGCGTCTCCGAGTCTGAGGCACCCGGAGTGGCTCCTTTGGGACCTTTCGGTTTGCCCATGGCGCTGGAGTCCCACGGTGGAAAGTCAATTAGAGGCACCTTCGAGTGCAGGCGTCCACTCTGCCCCTCCCGGCAAATTGTCGCGGAACCGAGGGTCACTGATCTCTGTCTCCAGGAGCTGTTGGTCGTCCGCAGCCTCGGGCCGTGCCACCACCGTGTCGTCGGAGGGCACCGAGAAGGAGGCGGGGACAATCGGCGCCAGGTCGGATAGGCCCGCTTGGTCGATGAGGATCTCGAACGAGGGTCATCAACGCCGCCGGAGACTTTGTGGCGCCAAGGCGCCGTGCTGCCCATGGATTGCAGTCACTCGGCAGGGTGCAGCCGGGTGCGGTCCTGGGGTTTCGGTTCCACACACAGGGTCGCCAGACGTCCGTATTACAAAGCCAATAATAGTCCGGACCTCAGGTCATCCGGGGTCGGTCACCGTGTTCAGATTCTGGGTGAAGCAACATCCAGATCATCATATCACAGGGAGATAGGAGGCGGAGGGTGCACCGTGCCCAGCGCTGTTCCTCCGGGCTAAGGGTCCCGGCCAAGACGTGGAGAAGGTCCGGGCGCCATCTTGGGTCGCACTCCGCCGGTCCCCAAACTTCGATTTTCGGTCAGAACAACCGGTTTTCAAGTATCACCGGGTGCCCCAGTGGGTCTTAATCAGTTCACTCGTCGATTTGCGGGGACTAGGGTGCCCCGTGGACTCTGATCTGCAGGATCAATGCGGGCTCAGTCCCGGAGCCGAGCTCTCAGGCGACCATCGCCATCGGCGTCCAAGCCACGCCCCTCCAGTTCCGAGTCATGCCCTTTGGGTTGAAGAATGCCCCTGCCACCTTCCAGAGACTGGCTAACCAGGTCCTGACCGGGCTGGAGGAATTCAGCGCCGCATATCTGTATGTCATTGCAGTGTTCGCTCCACGTGGGAGGAACACCTGCAACACCTCTGTGAAGTGTTGAAGGCTCTGCAAAGGGCAGGCCTCACTATGAAGGCCAGCAAGTGCCAGATAGGGCAGGGATCTGTGGTGTATTTGGGACACCAGGTGGGGAGCAGCCAGGTGGCGCCCCTACAGGCAAAGATTGATACCATTCTGGCTTGAGCACCCCCCAAGACCCAGACATAGGTGAGAGCCTTTTTAGGTCTCACCGGGTATTACAGACGGTTTGTCAAGGGATATTGTTGCCCCCTTGACAGAACTGACTTCTAAGAAGTTGCCCAAAAAAGTGAACTGGACCGAAGCCTGCCAGACTGCTTTTGATACCCTGAAGACGGCCATGTGCACAGCACCGGTGCTCAAGGCACCTGATTTCTCCAGTGAGTTCATAGTGCAGACAGACACTTCAGAGCATGGTGTGGGAGCAGTACTCTCACAGATCACTGAGGAGGGCGGGGACCAGCCCGTGGCTTTCATTAGTAGGAGACTACTCCCCAGGGAGCAGAGGTGGAGTGCAATTGAAAGGGAAGCTTTTGCTGTGGTCTGGGCCCTGAAGAAGCTGAGACCCTACCTGTTTGGGACTCACTTCCATGTTCAGACCGACCACAGGCCCCTCAGGTGGTTGATTCAGATGAGGGGGGAGAACCCAAAACTGTTGAAGTGGTCCATCTCCCTACAGGGAATGGACTTTACGGTGGAACACCGCCCTGGTACAGAACACGCCAACGCTGATGTTCTGTCCAGATTTTCCGCCTTATGTTATGTTATGTTATGTTATTGGTTTTTATACCGCGCACAGCTGCCCCAGCAAGGGGGCGTCCTGGCGCCAGGAAAGGTATACACAACATCACAGAACGCAGCAAAGTCAGGAAATATTAATTAAAAAGAAAAGTTTTAATGGCGCGTCTGAATAACAATAAATCCTCCATAGCTCGGATTTCACTGGGAAGAGAGTTCCACAATTTGGCCGCCACTACCCGGAAGGAGCGGCCACCCATCCTGCTCAGCAGAAAGCGTGGAACAACAGACAAGAAAACTCCCAAGAGGGTGGGCAGTTGCCCCCACTTTCAGCTGGAGGGGACACATGTTAGACCTGCCATTTTTGGCGTGGTTTCCCCTGTCTTTTTGGCCTCTACCTCCTATATTTTTGATGTTGTGCTGGATTACGTTTTTGCTGGTTTAGATGCTTTGGACACTCTGCGGCTGCTGACCAGTGCCAGAGTGTAAGTGCTCCCTGTGTAAATTGTTATTGTGATTGGATATACATGATTGGCATATTTGTATCACCACAAAGTCCCTAGTAAAGTGCACTGGTTGTGCAAGGGCTGGTGATGTCAAATGCCACTAGTGGGCCTGCAGCACGTATTGTGCCACCCACACGAGCTCTAAAATGGTGTTTTAGGCCTGCCACCGCAGTGCCTGCGTGCAGTCTGTGAACTGCCATGTGTATGTCCGCCTGGCCAGTGTTCCCACTGACCGGGCCTAACCCTTCCCTTTCTGTACACATTGGTCACCCCTTTGGAAGGCCCGAGGTACCCCCTTGGGCACGGTGCAGTGTATGTGAAAGGTAGAGCATGTGCTGGTGCATTACAGCCATTTTCGTTTTTCACTATTATAAGGCTATCTTGCTCCATAGGTTAACATGGAGGATGCTGGCTACAGTGGCTAACAGCATATCTTCCCATAGGAACAAGATTGGACATAAGAGTCTAGTATCCCTGAACTCAGAATTTAATAACACATCATTTAGGAAAGGTTGTTTTTAAATCCTGTGTTTGAGAACAGCACTTTTAGAAAGTTGTTGTTCTCTTTTCTGACCTTTCTGTGTGCCTTGGCCTGTTTGTGTATTGACAGTCTGGTTTGCGAGTGACAGGGGCTGGGGATTCCCCAGGAGGTTGGCTGAGTCAGCCCTAGGCTGAATGACTGCATTTGCAACTTGAGTGGTGGGAGGAGATAGCACCTGGGCCTGAATAGGGCTGTGCCTACCTTCCACAATGCTGGCTCCACCTCCTGCTGGGCGGCTGACGACCCTGCCCCTCACTCTGAAAGGAAAGGAGAAGCCAGAAAAACAAAGTGCTCAAGAAACACCCAGAACTGGTTCAGACCGGGCTCAGGGCCCACTTGCACAAAGAGAACAAAGACTTTTAGGGGTATAAGTACAGGGCCCCTGACAACAGAACATTAGATCATCCTGGAATCTAGAAGGAACCTCTGCCAAGGAGAAAGCTGAAACTGAAGAAGGAAGATTGTCCAGCTGTTGCTCTGCTGGATTGCCCTGCTGTTGCTTTGCTGCCAAGGAGAGGGAAAGGACTTTGCTTGGTGCTGCGTCCCCTTGCTTGAAGGAATCTCCAAGGGCCTGAGAAGAGCTGGCTCCCTGTTTTGAAGTCCCAGGAACAAAAGGACTTCACCCCCAGCTTCCCCTGAGCTCTACTGAGAGAGCTCTGTCCTTCCTAGAGTGCGTGGCCCATGTGTGGTGCATCTGGAAGTTGTACCTGTGCTGAGAAGCTGGAAACCAAGATTTAAAGACTTTCCTACAGAAAAGTTATCACATCGCATTGCTCGCTGCGGAGCACATCCCCGACAGTGCAAGGAAATTCCCGCCGCTACCAAGGCCAAGATCGTCGCAGCGCCTGTTGCCGCGGCCAGAGCCGTCACATCCTTCGTTTGCGGGACGCACCAGACCAGTGCGGGAAGACTAACATCGCTGCGAGTGTCGTCGCAGAGCCTGTCGTCGCTGGAAGAGATCGCCACATCACTTGCTTGCGGACCGCATCACGCCGCTGCGAACATCGTCGCAGATCATCGCATAGAGGAGCTGCGAGAGAGAGGATCACTGCCGGATCGCACATCGTCGCCCCCGAGAACTCGTCGCAGCCCCTACGAGATCGTTGCATCGTGCCTTTGCGAGAACAAACTTCCTACGGAACCTAAGCACCGGAATCCATACAAGTGGCCTTCCTCCCCATACAGACCAGATTCGTAGCAACACGCCCGCTGCTGCAGCGGGGCTGTCGCAAACACCTCCCCAAGGTCTCAGGAGCAACGCATCGCTTGTTTTCCACCGCACCAGCTTCTGCTTTTGGAACTTTGTCACAACTAAAGGTACTGTCGACTAAAGTGTGATGCAACTGTGAACTTTTCACACAACTGTGGATTATTTTTATCGAAAACTTAAGAACCCTTTTGCAACCATATTCTTGAACTGTGTATGTTGGATTTTTGTCGTTTTGGTCTTGTGTAGTTTTGATTAAATACCTTTATTTTTCTAAACTGTTGTGGGATCAGTTTGTGGGTTTTTCACTGTGTTACTGTGAGTGTTGGTACAAATACTTTACACATTACCTTCTGATTAGTCTTGACTGCTCATGCCAAGCTACCTAGAGGGTGAGCAGGGGTTATCTCAGAGGGTTTCCTCCTTACCCTGACTAGAAGCAAGGGTCCCTATTTGGACAGTGGTACCTACCTCTGCCAACTAGAGATCCCCAGATCTAACAGCCAGGTTCTGTAAATCAAATGCTACTAGTGGGCTTGCAGCACTGTTTTACCACCCACATGAGTAGCTCTGTAAATGTGTCTCAGACCTGCCACTGCAGTGTCTGCATGTGAAGTTGTAAACTGTCATGTCGACCTTGCAAGTGAACCCCCTTGCCAGGCACAACCCTTCCCTTTTCTTATATGTAAGGCATCACTAATGTAGGCCCAAGGTATCCCCATGGCCATGTGAAGCATATGGGAAAGATAGGACATGTGCTGGTGTGGTTTACATGTCCTGATAGTAAAATACTGTGCTTTTCATTATTGAAAGGCTGTCTGTCCCATATATTAACATGGAAGCTGCCTTGTAACATCTTACAAGTGTAACTTTCCATTGGGACAAGATAGAGAAATGGAGTTTAGGCTCTCTGAACTCAGAATTAAATAACACACCTTTTAGTGAAGGCAGTTTATAAATTGTATGTTTGTGAGCATTTTGTTGTTTTACCATTTTGTGTTCCTCTGCCTGTTTGTGTATTCACCATTCTGGTTTGGAGTGACTGAAGCTGAGGATGTGCATTCACTCTAGACAGTCACAAAGGGGGTTGAGGTGGGCCCTGCCTTTCCTCCTGGGTGATTCATAGCCAGGCTAAATAGACCTTTTCTGCATTCATAGTTTTGGTAGGAGTTTTCACTAGCACCTGAATAGGCTGTGTCTCTTCTGCACAGTGCTGTCTCCACACCCTGTATTCAAACTGGACCAGGGAGGGCAGAACTGGTTTGTACTGAGCTCAGGTACTCTGAAACAAAGACTACAATGAGAAAGTGGGGTATAAGTATTGGACCTAAAAACCCCAGAACTTTAGATCACTTCTGGAAACAAGAGGAACCTTCCAAGAAGATGAGCTGAAGAGCTGTCTGAGGAGCGCTGCCCTTTCTGGTGTGTGAGGAGTGGGTTGGCTTGCAGTTGCTCCTTCTGTCCGTGGGAAGAGGAAAAGGACTCACTCTTTTAACCCTGTGGTGGTTAAGCATGGGCGGAAAATCCGTTTCGCTCGCGGATTTTGCGGATTTTCGGGAAATTCGCAATCCGCGAGATTCGCGAATCTCCCGCAAAATCCGCAAATCCGCGAGCAGCGGATTTTGCTCGCACTGCTCGCACTGTTCGCGTGAGTTCGCGCCCCGCGAATAAGTGCAAAATTGCAGAAATACGATTTTAGCAAACTGAAAGTAACTACTTACCAGGTTCAAAAGTTCAGGCTCATCATTAGTAGCCATTTCCTGTAGTGCTTGCTGAGGGGCCCCTCCAGAGTTCAGTTGCCAGTTGCAACTATTATGTGACCCTGCTCTGAACCTCAGAATAGTTACACATATGCCACAAAGGTCCTGAATTACAGCTAAGGGAGACAAGCAGGAGCCAGGCTGGCAGTTCAAATCCATTAATCAGCCCCTAATTCATTATTGTCAGTTGGGGCAGGGCAGGTGTTGTAACTAATTTTGCAACAATGAAAGCACTTAGCAAGTGCAAAAGTTCACTAATCAGGAAGCACTAAGGAAGCAGGTGCCAGCTAAAAAAATATTCTGTGACACATTAATCAGCCCCAAATTAATTCAGGTCACTTGAGGCAGGGAAGGTGTGCTTGCGTTGCCACAATAATGTACACTGACTGGACAACCAGAGGGTGCTGTGATGAAACAGAGGGTGGCATGGGTGGGCCAGAGGGTGGCATGAGTAGTCAGAGAGTGGCAGTGGTGACAGAGAGTGGCAGTGATGAAGAAGAGTGTCCCAAACAGGCTGGACACGTAGAAACAACAAGTTCGCGAAACTTGCGACCCGACAGGTAAGTTCGCAATTTGCGACATTGTACAAAACCCTCGCGAACTGGCAGAAACCCGCGCAAACACACAAAAAAAAAAATCCGCAAATTCGCGAGAATTCGCGGATTTTGCGGATTGCGAGTTCGCAAATCCGCAAAATTCGCGAACGCGAGATTCGCAAAATTCGCCCATGCTTAGTGGTGGTATCCTGCTTGAGAAGATCTCCTAGGGCTTCTGTATGCTTGCCTCCTGTTCTGGAATACTCAGGGACAACAAAGTCATTCTGTGCTTAGCTTGAAGATTTACCAGGTCTGCTCTTCCCTCTCCTACCGCAGCACCCGAGGCACTGAGGATGTGTGTGCCATGTCAGGAGCAGAGCTGTTGTACCAGCGTGTGCTATGCTGGAAGTTGAGCTGCAGCACCAGCGTGTTCCATGTGGAGAGCGTCATGTCGGCATGGGCCATGTGAAAAGCGCCTTGTCAGCATGGGCCGTGCCAATCTAAGAAAATCCAAGAGAACTTTCCCCGCTTTGCCAGGTAGCCACCGAAAGCATGGTCTGTGCTTGGGCCGAGAAAGAAGAATCCTGAAGCAAGGAGTCTCACGCATTGCCTGGCAACAATCCCTGAAACGTGACCTCTCTCTGACATCCTGGGGCCAGGAGCAAACAACCACGCTTTGCTGGGAGGCACCCCCTGCATTCAGGCGCGGTGCGTCCATTGGGGCGTAGGGGCGTAGCCCCACTAAGCCCCATGGACCCACCGCGTCGCCACTAAACCACATACAATTTTTTTTTTAAATCGCGCTACCTGCCGGCCGGGAATCCGGGGGACACCCGACTTTCCCGGAGTGCGCAGGGGGGGTGGGGGCCTGATGGGCCTGCTAAAGCTGCGCATGTCGACTTTTGGGCACAAACATGCCCGCGCATGCGCAGATTGTTTCCCCCCTGATTTTCCCTTTAGAGAGAGGACATGGGGGCGGGCGGCAGCCCCCGGGGTTGTACAGCACGACTGGGCGAGCAGTTATGGTGCCCCCCCAGCCAATCCTGGCTGGGGGGGCACCATACAACGCCAGGATTGGCTGGTCAATACCTAGCCTGGGTACATAACCCCCTGTCTGGGGGGCCAGAGCTCTCTCCCTCCCTCGTACTGCGGCCTCTGTTTGTTTATGGGGTTCGTTTGATGGAAGACTTGACCTCAGACCTGACCTGACCGGAACCAGGAAGGAATACTTGAGAGGGCGACACTGAGACAGTCAAGTCCCGAAGGAACCGCTCGGCCAGGGAGACCCGGCGTTCACACCAGCTCAGGTATGATCAGAGTGCTATGAAGGAACATTGTTTACTAAACGGGTTCACTGTAGTAGTGTAGTGTACACGGAAAGTGAAATCCGACCTTGAGAAATATAGATGCCGAGTGATTTTTATTTATTAAATTATGCCGCAGTAGCAATCGCCAGTTAGGCAGCACAGGTTTGCTTATGAAATGTGGTGATAGAAAAGTAAATACCTGATTAACTCATTAAAGAAACACTATAGGAAGTAACGTCGTTATGCACGCGCTTGGAATGGCGCTTGGAATGGCGCTTGGAATGGCGGTTTTTGGCGCGCTGCTACAAATGAGTGTAGCTTTGTCTGCAATCTAACTGCTAATGACTCGTTTTGATGCCCTTATTTAGACTCGTTTTGCTGGCCCTTCTGCCCTCATTTACACTCGTTTTGCTGCCCTTCTGCAACTCGTTTTGCTGCCCTTCTGCACTTATTTACACTCGTTTTGCTGCCCTTCTGCAACTCGTTTTGCTGCCCTTCTGCCGTCAATTAGACTCGTTTTGCTGCCCTCATTTACACTCGTTTTGCTGCCCTTCTGCAACATTTGTGTTTGTCAGTGTTACATGCAATGTTTATTCCCCACGATCCCCACCCCTTTATGAATGATGGATGCAGGATGGATGCAGGATGGATGAGTAGATGGATGGATGGATGGGTGGATGCATGAATGAATGATGGATGCAGGATGGATGCAGGATGGATGGGTGGATGGATGGATAGATGGGTGCATGAAAGAATGATGTATGCAGGATGGATGGGTAGGTGGATGGATGGGTGGATGCATGAATGAATGATGGATGCAGGATGGATGGGTGGATGGATGGGTGAATGCATGAATGAATGATGGATGCAGGATGGATGGGTGGGTGGATGCATGAATGAAAGATGGATGCAGGATGGATGCAGGATGGATGGATGGATGGGTGGATGCATGAATGGATGCAGGATGGATGATGGATGGGTGGATGGGTGGATGGATGGGTGGATGCATGAATGAATGATGTATGGATGCAGGATGGGTGGGTGGGTGGGTGGATGGGTGGATGCATGAATGATGTATGGATGGATGCAAGGTGGTTCCGGCTTGCTTGCTGCGCTCGCTCGCTGCGGTGCAATATGCAAATTAGTTTACGCCCCACCACTTTCAAATGTCACTAGCCGCCCCTGCCTGCACTGCCATCATCTCCATGGTCCCGGAAGCCGCAGAGGTCCAGTAGTATCTGGGTAGGGGAAACGACATCGGCAGTGGCCCCGCCCAGCACGAGAATCAGCGTCTGAATGCTCAGTGCCTCAGCACCTCTAAGTTAAGATTCAGGTGCGGGGCTAGTAGGAACACTTCCTGTGTGAAGGAGGCTGTAGCCTCACTTCGGCTCCCACGTAGCATTTGTTCTTACCACCACATTAATTTCAGCAGCTGTGGGCAGCTGCCTCAGCCAATTCCCCAGGGGGGGGGGGAAGGGGGGGTCTGAGTGAAGTCTGCCCACCGTCGGGTGAAGGGTGTGTGCTCTCTGTTTGGTGCACACAATTGGGGCATCAGCGTGACAGTGCAGACCGGGTGAATCCTCAATGCAGGGCCGGCCTTAGGCATGTGCAAGCTGTGCACCTGCACAGGGCCACCAAACCCCAGGGGCCACCACATCAATATATATCCTTAATATAATAATCTGAGGATAGGTAAATATTTCTGTGGCGGCCCCTGGCAGGGATTTGGTGGCCTCTGGCTCTGTTCCACTTCCAAACACCCTGACCCCCCCTCTTCACTGGCCTCCGCGCTCCGCCCGGCCCAGACCCCCTCTTCCGGGGGCCCCTGCCTACGCTCCCTGCCCAGGGCCACCATGAACTTAGAGCCGCCCCTGCTCGATGGAGGTCCCCGGTGGGTATGCCAAGAATTACCGTATTTCTGCTAAGTCGCAAGCAGGTGCTGCTATGATCGCTATGGTGCCTAATTACCGTAGCACATGTGATAGGAGCCCAGGCGCTGTGCCCAGGATTAACAAGAATAATAAGTGCTGATTCTTGTGTTTTCTTTTCTCCTGTTACTTAACTGATGCATTTCATGTTCTGATATTGTGATAAATGTCGTTTTGATCCTTGCAAAAACAGGATAGTGAGTATAATTTTCAGGATCTGCCTGTTATGTACAGTGGTGTTGTTTTATGACATGTGCACCATATGAGTATTCACTTTAGTGCACTTACTTTGATAATTATGACAATTGCCTAGTTGGCAAAGTGATTTATGATTAATGTGATTGTGATCTTTGTGTTATATACAATATATGCAATACTTTTTATATACTACTGTATGGAGTGTCTTTTGTGGTGTATTTATAGTGTCACTGATGTGTGTGTGTGTGTGTTGCACAAATGCTTTACACATTGCATGTTCTTTGCAGTTGTGAATAAACCAAACACAGCTTGCCCCATTATTGGGAGAAGCCCTGTGCCATCTCCAAGTGTAACTGTCACTCATAGTCTGATAGGCTGTATGTCTGCCATGATGTTCAAAGATCCTGCCAGGTGTTGTGTGATCAGGTGTATACCTTGGCGCCTCATGGGGCCTTCCACCCTTCCAGGTGGATGACGAGTCCAGCGGATTGCTTAGCATGAGGTGAGTGAGAAACCCCAGGACAGTGCACCTGCCTGAGCAGCCTACGGGGCGAGCTCCTGCAACGGACGCAGGGCCACCAGTTCTGGATTGTAAGACTCTGGCCAAGTTTTGGGCCCAGATCCCCAGCTTGCCCTGCACCATAGACAGTGCTAGAGGAGATGGTGACACGTGACACGGATGACCCAACACCCCTGGAAAGAAAATAAATGAGGTGAGGCAGGGGGGTGTGCCAACTTTGGCGGTGCTACTGCTTCCAGGTGTAGGTTGCCCAGAGGACAGGTTTCCATGAATGCTGGCTAAGCCCTGTTCTTCTATGCCTTGTCCCTGTATTAGAGGTTTTCTTTGTTTGTGGGGGTGTAGCGTGCAACCATTTGGAGGTGGTACACAGACCCCCGGAGCACGAGTGGCTGGCACTAAAATTGGGGGAAAGACAAAAATCCTCAGACACAATCCTCGCAGGGATGCATTGACAACGTTACAAACTCTAATGGATGAAGAACCCAACCCCTATCGACCAATCAGCCCCTAGATGAAGTGCCCAACCCCTATCGACCAGTCAGCCAAATTTCCTGCCAATCCCTGGAGAGAAAAACCAGAGAGCTCCAAACAGTGGCCTCACTACTATTCCAGACCTCAGCAACATGGATGCAAGAATCACTGAGGTGGAGGGGCGGAAATCAGAGACCACGGATACTCTAAATACTTTTCACACCACGGTCTCAGACCTCATAAAAACCAGGTACCCTAACTGGATGCATGAGCATATGATACGGATTGGCGCTTCTACTGCAATAATCTTAGCTTAGTAAAGATTCTGAAGGGGGTTAGAGGGCACCTCAGTGACATGTTTCATATGGGATTGGCTGGCAACATGGGTCCCCAAAGCCAAACTCTCGCCCTGTTTTGCGATTGAGAATGCCCACAGATTACCGGGCCCAAAACTCACACACCCCATCATCACTTGTGTCAATAATTTCGCAGACAGAGAGTTGATACTCAGGGCCTCCAGGAAAATAAGCACACTACTGTGCAAATCTACACACAATGATTCCTGCTAGCCACCTTCGATAAAGCCTTTGACTCGGTACAATGGGACTATCTGTTCTGCCATCTAACTAGATTGAACTTAGATCCTAAATTTATCAGGAGAGCAAGACTGATATACTCTGACCTTTCGGCCAGAGTCCGGGTGAGTAGAACCCTCTCCGACACCTTTAGTGCAAACAGGGGAACACGCCAGGGATGCCCCCGTCACTATTACTATCTGCCACTAAGTTGATCCCTTGTTTTTGTGGCCGAGAGTGGACGGTTTGGTCAAAGGCCGGGAGTGGGGCCTGGCATCTCTGACCGGATAGCATTATACGCAGACAATGTCTTGATATTCCTGGTGGAGCCACAGAAGTCTGGTCCCCGCTGACCTTTCAGATACCTCAGATCTTTGGCAAGTATTTGGGCTCACTATAAATCAGGCCAAATCCACAATATTTCCCATTAAAGACCCCTCTGTGGAGTTGGAGTGGGCTGGGGACCTGCAGACTGAAACACAGGGTTTCAAATTCCTTGATGTCTACAGTGAGGAGCAACCAGCAGAGGGCATGGGAGAGGAACATCCAACCCATCTAGAGCAGCTATCCCAAGAAATAGAGTTTTGTTCCAAGTTCCAGTTATCTGTCACAGTTTGTTCCTCCATCTATAGGATGATAGCTTTACTCCGGCTACTATACCAGATATAGAACCATCTCTTCCCCTTCCCCCCCCCCAGGCCTTCTTTAAAAAATTGGAGGCACTTCTGCAAGGCTTTCTGTGGAACCACCAGGCTCCAAGAATTGCCCTCTCCAAATGCTACAAATTTCCCTGCATTGGCAGTATTGCTACCTCGGACAGGGATACCTCGGACAGGACCTCCTATTATAGAGCATCTCACTTAATTGTTATTAAAAAGTTGTGGTTCAGGTCTGCGGACAACCCAGCCGTCACGTCCAAACACTGGGCGATGGGGAACACCACCCTTTTGTGTCTACTCTATTGCAACACCACAATGGACTGTCTCCCACTGGCCACTAGAGCAGTGGTGACACACTCACAAGGCACTGGGGTGGTCAGGACGCCTGATCAGGGAGACCCTCCTGTGGTATGTGTCCTCACTGTGCAAGGTGTCAGCTCTACAAGGCTTCAAAGTTTGGGATGTTATTAGCATCCCCAAGTTGGGAGCTGTCATGATGGATATAGTGCTTAAATCCTTTGCCAGCCTATAAGAATAATATGAAAAGCAGAAGAATCAATTCTTTAAATACCTACAATTCCGGCATGCACTCACCCTATACATAATGTCCCTTGCCGAGGTACCGGACCATAATCCTCTCAAGACTAAAATTCTGCTAGGGTATTTGGCCACCCACCAAATCCTGCAGGTCTACCATAGCCTGGTGATTTCTTCCAAAGACACATTCAGCACACTAAGGTAGGCCTCGAATGAAGATCTGGGCCGACTGACTGACGAACATTGGAGGGAAGTGCTCACATACTCCAGATAGATGGCGATAGACTCACAATTTTGAGTGATCCAACTCAAACCTCCCCTAGAGTCTACTTCTCATGGGAAAGGCTATGAAAAATAGGGATGATGGCATCTCCTAAATGCCTGAGATGTGGTACACAAACTAGGGACTTCCCACATACAGTATGGGAATGTGAGGGGTTGTTACCCTTTAGTGAGGGTGTGCACACATACCTAGGTTGGATACTGGGGTGAAGACTTCCTAGAGACCCTACGTTCACTCTGCTACATTTCACCACAGATATTGAAAGCAACAGGTATCAGGTAGCCCTGATGTGGCTAGGACTGACCATGGCCAAGTGAAACACTGCCAATGCCTGGAAGAGCGAAGACCCCACGGATGTAGGGGGATGGGAGGCAGGCCTAGACAGATTGTTTGAGCTTAGAAATCCCCTTTTGTAAAGCAAGTGCTGATCCACAGAAACATTATAGAATGTGTGTGGACTGAGCCCTTCACAGGGAGATTTCTCCTGCGAGATGGGATGCCTTTGTTCGCTCGCTGGATGAGAAAATTCGGACCTTTTGTAGAGTGCAAAGACCGCTGAAATGAGGGAATGGGTTGGTAGATGTGGAGGAAACACCGTGTTAACACTTTCATCCACCATTAGACTGTTTCCGCTCACGGGGAAAACTGATATTCATAGTGGGAATGGGTATTTTTGCAACAGTATGTTCCGTTTCCAAGGTATATGTCTATGTTGAATACCATAAAATGTGATACTAATAAAAAAGAAACCTCAAAGCCGACCTCACTGAGACCCAGGCTGCAGGTTGAAATATCAGGATTAGAGGCAGCATGTCCTGGACTCTTTGAGGTGGAGCGATGGCTCAGAACAGCACCATATCTAGGATATCCAATGAAAGGGAGCTGTTATGAAGGATACAGGTGTGACTTTGGCACATAGATGGAAAACCGCAACAATGTCAACAGGTCAGCCATTGTCTGAAAGAGGTTTGTGGCTGTTTGAAGCGAACCCGTCTTCAGCAGTCAGTCATCAAGATATGGGAAGACTGGTATTCCCAACCGCCGCAGAGGCTGCGACCACAACCATCACCTTTGTAAACACCAGAGGTGCACTGATAAAGCCAAAATAGAGCAAGGAGAACTGAAAGTGCTATTGGCCTACCTGAAATGCCAGGTAACATTTGTGGGACTGCAGAACTGAGAATGTTATAATATGCATCTTGCAAATTCAATTTCACCATTTAGTCTCCTGGATCCAGGGTAGACAGGACTTGGGCCAGGGAGAGCATTTTGAAATCGTCCTTCTGAAGAAAGAAGTTCAGAGGGCGACAATCTAATTTAGAATGTGGAGGCCTCCGTCCTATTTCGGCACCAGAAAATAACCGGAGTAGCAACCAGTCCCGATTTATGATGCTGCACCCTCTGTACTGATCTCTTGGCCAAGAGAGCTTGAACATCTCCAGGAGGTGTTGTGGTGCACGTGGCATGTTCAGGAAGGGAGGACAGAATGGGCAGGGAGTATCTCTTCGACACAATCTGGAGCACCCATTGATCAGACATGATTCTTCTCCAGCAGTGGATGTGGAAGGTGATGCAACCTCGTACAGGTCAATTGTGCCTGGACAAGTAAAAGTGGTTTTGAAGCAGCTGTGGGGGAAGGGGTTGGGGTTTGGGTGGCCTTCCTCTGGGAGCCTGGAAGTTGTTGGCTTGATCCCTGGCCTTGAGCTCAAAAGAAGTGGGAGGCCTGTTACTTTGCTCAAAACAGCATAGAGCCATCAAGGGGCAGGTCCATAAGGGAGTGTTGGACATCCACTGAAAAAGCCCATGGAGCTAATTCCAGGCGTGGTGCCTAAGCTCCATGCTGGTTCTGACCCACCTACCAAGACAGTTGGAAGTGCCCAGACTTGATAGAGTATTTTGTTGCATCATGTTTGTCAAAAATCAGCTTCTGTATGAACGTTGTCTGAGACCATTGGCAAGATGTCTACCAATTTGTCCCATAATGAGTGTGAATATTTGCTCAGGAAGTATGTTGTGTTTACCAACATGAGAGCAAGGCTGGCTGATGAGAACCGAATGCCTCCATTCTTTTTGATTCCCTGTCAGGGGGGAGGTAGGGAATCCATTGGGGTTTCAAGCAGATCATTGATGCTTGGACAACAATTCTCTCTGGATGGAAAGCAGCACGAGGAAGTCTGGACCCCGAAGAGCTGGTTTATGCCTCATTGCCACTTGCTTACTGACTGGAGAACAATAACCTGGTTTTTGCGAGGTACCCACCATCACATCAGTTAAGGACTTGTTGAAGGGGAGCAGAGGTTCATGAGTAGATTGTCCATGGGTAGGGATTTCTGGTAGGAGAGTAGTTTTAACCTCCTGGGTTAGCAGAATGCGGTCAAGCCTCTCAGCCATGCTTCTAATCATTGAGGCAAAGGAGGATGACTCTTCATTAGCCATGGAAGGATTAGGTGAGGAGAGAGCATTATCTGGGGAGGTGTCTAGACCACTTGTATCTTGAAGCACATCAAAGATATTGTATTTGTCATATTTTCAGTTGTCATCCTCATCAAGATTGTACAATTGGTAATGTGGGGCATAATCTGGCTCAGAATGAGCATGTGCTCTGAGTGGTAGAGCGTGGTTCTCTGGATACGAAAATAAAATCTGTTCCCCTTCCGGAGTTGATGACATTAAGGTCGGCATTAAGTTGTGCAACAATGGTGTTGGTTGTGGTGCCAACCACTGCGTTGTCCATGGCGCCAAACATGGAGCCATGGATGGCAAAGGGACTGGGTTTGGTAGAAACAAAGCGAGGGGCAAAGTCAGCCCCAAGGCAAGGTCAAGGGGTGCAATTGACATCGAAGATGGATCTGCCAATGATAAACAAACCGAAGGTCCCCTCGGATCTGTGGGTTCCGAAAGCACAACAGAGTGATCCAATATAGCACCAAAAATTGGACCCCCTGGTAACCCTCAGCTGTTGGAGCTGCTGTAGTGTCACTGTCTGTTTGGGGAGGGACCAAAGTGGGAGAAGTATGGGATCAGTTACTCAGGAAGGGAACAACTCCATGACCATAGCAGTGCTAGGGGCAATGCGTGATTCCGAGTGGTGAGAGTGGCTGGATGCAGGACACCCATGCTTGTATTTCTTATGTTTCTTCTGGGGCTTCCTCGACTTACCCGAGTCCTGTGACCTCCAAGATGACTGGCCACAGGAGTGGCCTCAGAAGCAAGAGTACGTCCACACTCTCAATTCTGATTGGGACTGTCAAACCTCCAACTTTAACAGTGGGTGCTTTTTCAACTTTCGGAGTTCTAAGACTGCTAGTTTGGCTTCCTGGTTGGGGGTGGCTTTTTTGTTCATCTTTGTGCAGCACGAACATGACCCCAAGTTATGTTTGAAGCTGAGTCAGCATAGACAGAGGTTGCAGGTGTCTGTCACTGGCATCTGGTGGTGACAACCACAACACAGCCCAAACCCTGTTGTTGTAGGGGGTTGCCACATATATAGTGGCCCTGATTCCTTGTCTGGGGTGGGATGGGCCTGATTTGGAGCTGCACAATGCCATCTGTCGATATACGAGTGAATTTCTACAAATGTTTCCGGATCCAGTCTGACACCTAGGGAAATTGATAAGGTGAGGAATCTGCAGCTAAAAGTGTCTATCATAAATGGTCCATAAAATGTATATACTTTGAACATTAAAGTTCAATGCCAGTGCAGAAGGTAAAACCTTTTAGTAGCAGATCTGACAAATGGTTGACTGAACCAAAGTCATACTTGTCTTTTAGCATTTGACCTAATATGAAGGATCTCCTTTTTCCACTAAAGCTACCAATCTTACAGAACTTAGTCTAAGCTGTTACTGACTCCACCCTATCTCCAGTGGCCTTTCATAGGCACGGGCCTTTTGATAAATGCCTTGCCTTGAGCATAAGCCAGTCCATACTCTGAGCCAGTAGAGGCTCATGGAGGGAGTGCCACAGGGATTTGGGGCGGAGTGGGGGAGGGGCAGGGTGGGGGGTAGTAAACTCCAGCTCACTGCGTACCGGAGTAAGGTAAAGAAATAAATAAATAAAACGAATTTCATTGCACGACCTGAAAAGCCAAATGCGTTTCAGTGCGTGCAATGAAATTTGTTTTTTAGATGTATTTATTTACATTACTCCGGTCTGCCGTGAGCCGAAGTTTACTACCCCCCACCCTGCCCCTCCCCCACCACGCCCCACCGTCCCGCAGCATTCCCTCCACGAGCTACTACTACTCTCTACTCTGAACTAACATAAAGAGGGACTTATGATCAGACTCCTTCATTCTCAAATTAGTTTGGCTCAATACCTTTCAGCCATTGTAAAACATGATATTTACTCTTTCAGGTAGGTAAATGGGTAGGACAGTATGACATTGTGTTATAACCCTGAAGGAGAATTCCAGTTGACCCTTTCTTGCTTGGATTCCTCATAACCCTGATATTCTCTTTCCCTCTCTATTTTCTCTGAGATTCTGCATATTTTCTGCCTCTTTGTATCTCCTTCTCTATTCCTCTTCTCTTGATCATCCCTTGTCCTGCCTCCACTTCTAATCTGACTCTGCCGCTTCTGTATCTCTCTGTTTTTTTAGGTCTTGTCTGCAACATTGATTGGGCTGCAGGAGCTCTTGCTTGAGAGAGATATCGTATGCAACTTGGGACTTGCAGTACGCATATTGCTTACATTTGTTGGCTTCATTATCACTATTATTTGCTGCCTTCTAATTGGCCTATGTGCACTGCCTCACTTCCTCTTCTTTCGCCGGGAGCATGGACCAAGTACTGATTGCTTCAGATTGATTGCTGTCCCTCCGATGCTCGTGCTGTGATTAACCCCTTCCATGCTGATGACAGCCCCCGGCCGTCATGCATCACGGTTCTCGTGTGCTGATGACGGCTGGGGGTCGTCATATACCCGCCCACTCAATAAAAGTGCCACACAGGTGCAGAATCGCGGCCGCGCCCAAGGGGTTAAAGCACTACTTTTATTTATTTTTTGTCCCTGTCGTCCTTGTTGAACTTCTTTGCCATTTGTAGCTATATTTTAGTAGGCCACACACACTTCTCCTTTGAAATGCATGTTTATTGTGACAACAGCTGTTAGCTGTTTTCATTATGACACAAATGTTATCTACTTTCAAATATATTTTCACTAAGACGTGGACATTGGAGCTTTTTGCTTTCTCTATGTGTTTTTTGCCAAATGTCATATGTTTGTTTCTTCTTCACGCATTGGGCAATTAACTTATTCACTCAGAACCACAGGATTTTGTGCCAAGACCTAACGACCATTGGCAAAGCCAATAAGTCTCGCCTTTGAGACTATTGGCTCTGCCAATGCCTTTTGTTCGTGATGGGTTTAAAAAAACAATGGTTCTCTGAGGTCAATAGATCTTGAAGGTGTTTTTAGAAAAAAAAACTCAGTAAGTCCAATTTATTTTTAGGGCCCAGCATTATGCACTGTATCATAGGCAAGTATAGGGCAGGACACATTTTGACATTGTCAAGCAATTAATTTATTCATTACAGAGTATTATTTCATGTTTTTTAAAGTTTTTGATCTACTGCTCACAGATAAGGGAAAAAACGTGCTGCGGTGAGCGAGAAGACCTTAAAACATGCATCGATTTAAACAACAAGAAGAGACTCCTTTTGGACAAATGTTTTATTTAATAAAATAAGGAGTTAGGTTGTTCTATAGTTGACAACGTTTTGATTTCATGTATTTGAGATCATCATCAGGACAGGTGTGTGAGCACCTAATATTTAAATCACGGCTGGGCCAGTCATGTGTTGCAGTCAAATCAAGAGAAGGCATGTACAATTGGCTCAGGGACATTTTCAATCACGGATTCACTGAACTCAGATCACCATCAACTTGTCCCCTGCCTCGAAAAAATCGGATCATGGATGGCAAATTGTAAGCTCAAGTTAAACAGAGATAAAACAGAACTAATGATTCTGGGCAATAATGCTAATCCGAAATTGGAAATATTCTAGCCACCAAGCTTGGGGCCCTCGCCCTCCCCCAAAACTGCCATTAAAGATCTAGGCGTATGGTTGGACCAGAACCTAACAATGGAGACCCAGGCCAATAAATTGGCCGGGACTCGCTTTGGAATCATACGTATGATTAGGAAGATCATGTCTTCGCTCCCAGAGAATGCAAGAAGAACCATAGTTCAGGCATTAATTACATCGCGACTGGACTGTGGCAACTCCCTCTTTCTGGGATCACCCAAATATGTGGTAAAAAGACTACAGGTGGTTCGGAATGCTGCTGCTCGAATGTTGCTGAGCATACCCAGACGTCAATCAGCCAGGGTAGGACTCCGGAAATTGCACTGACTTCCAAAACAGGCCAGAATTAAATTCAAGGCTCTAAGTTTGGCCCATAGGGCCATGCAGGGGAGAGGCCCTGTTCTTATCCAAAAATTACTACCTACCGGATAGGCACCTTAGATCTAGCTCAAAATTTCTGATGAAAGTAGTCCCAGTTAAAAAGGCTAGATGGGGTAGAAGATCCTTCACTCATCTGGGTCCGAGGCTTTGGAATAGGTTAGACCCAGATATTCATCTCATTGAAAATGAACTCTCTTTCAAAAAAAGGCTCAAGATCTGGCTTTTCCCGCTGGACTAAGTGCTGGTTGTCTTTCTCCTTATCTGGTAGCCCTAAGATGCCTAAGGGTGGTCACGCGCTTTATAAATCCAACAAACATAAACATAAACATAAACACAGGCCCCCGCAGCCCCCAAGCTCCAGGGGCCCCTCACTCGCAGCAGAGGGAGACGGCTGCGCCTGTAAGCAAGCCTCTTCAGTGACAGTCTTCACAAATAAAATGGTGCTCCTGCGCGCACGGCTTCCCCAAGTCCCCACAAATTAAACTGTGCCGTGCATGCCACAGTGACTACCTCTAAGCCTTCGCATATTCCTTCCCTTTCTGTCTCACTCCCTAGTGAAAACCGAGTCTTCAAGAAACAGGTATTACACTCTCTTTCCTCCGTTCGTTTATTTTCCTCCTGTGAAATGAATCCAAAACAGAAAAACATTTTTGCTGGAAACATTGCCTTTTTCTGACACAAGTGCAGCGTCAGGGTGGAGAGAAATAAAACATTCCAAATTTGAAAAATAAAAAATTAATAATTAAAGCAAGACAGAGTGGTTGCAAGGTGGCCAGATTGATTTATTTACACCTAAACACATTAGCGCCACTTTACAGTGTTTGCCAGTGAAGTGGTACTTTTTTCTCCTCTCTCTTTGAACAACATTGTTTTCCCTGTGTGGGAAAGTGCACCTTGCCTGGAGGTACTGAAACACCTGCTTGATGGGTGAATTGGAAAACAAAATGTGTACAGCGACTGTGTGTTTACGAATGTGGTCTTTTTAAACCATACCGCCTATGTTTTGAAAGGATATAAGCAATGTGCACTGAAACGGGTCCCTTCAGGGCCCTGTACAGGACCTCCAGTATGTTCCGATTTTGCGGTTTGCCGCGAAATTGGCACTTTTGTAAAAATGCCGCGATTTTTACAAAAGTGTCAGCAAAATCTGCACTTTAGTAAAAATGCTGCAATTTTTACATAAACCCACGAAAATGCAGGAATGAAGGGAAAAGCTGAAGAAAACAGTACACACATGTGGAGTTCCTGGAAAGATCAGAATGCATACATTATGCATTAAACACATCTTTTTTATTTGATGAGCACTTTTTCGTTTTTCAGATTCGTTGTTAGGGCACAATATTTCGGGGTAATTATTTAGGGCTTATTAGTTAGTCTTAAAAGTTGTATTTATTTATCTAATGTATTTTAAGGGGGCTTTTTCTTGGTTTTCCAGATTACATAGGTTGGAGGAGTGCTGTGCACAGAGCATGATAAAAGGTGAGCTAGGACTGTTCTGGTGGCTGATGGTAGGTCGTGCACATGTGTGCTACTCGAAAAAACAAACCAGTGAAGTTACTGATCAGGGTCTATACTGTATTACAGAAAAACAAGATAAGTCCTAGGTATAAAAGGGACCTGGTGTAAGCACTATTACAGAACAGCAGTGGTCCCCACGGAGGTGAGAACAACAATTAGTAACAGACGATACAATTAAATCAAAACAATATTTTGAATATGTAGCGGTCTTTTAATAAATAAAAGTGTAGAAGATGGTTAATGTATTAGCAGTGAGTCGCTATTAAAAAAGATGAAAATTGATGATTATGGATGATTATGAGTAAAATAAAGTGTAGCAAAAATGTTGCTAAATTTCCATATTTGTGCTGCTAAATTTCCATATTTGTGCCGCTAAATTTGCTAATCCATGCCGCAATATCCTGGGGGGGGTCTGCCTGTAGTCATGGCCTTACCTTTTCATGCAAAAGCACTCACTAATTTCAGAATAATTAGTGTAAAAGGAAAAAGGTAACCTTGTTGTTCCTGCTTACATATCACATGCTTTACTTAATCTTGCATTCCCTATGAGTGTTTGCTATTTCTAGGATGTTGTTAAATTTTTTAGGCAGCATATCGCTCTTGTCTAGTGCGTAAATAGAATTGAGTCACATCCAGGTGTTTATAGCGGGTCAGTGCCGGTCAAGTTTCTGTAAGTGGGGCAGTATGGTGTTCAGTGGGGGAGAGGATGTAGAGCTATGGTCAGAGCTGCTGAAGTGGAACTGGTGAACCAGGTTCAGCCTTAATACCCAGGCTTCCAGACCACTCTCCTGAGGGAGCACATTCCTGTTCTACACCTTAGAAGGCGCCGCAACATCTTAAAAGCCATGGTGTCTTAGCACCAGCAGGTGGACCCTAGCGGTGACAAGAGTGGATTAACCTTGAAGGCCTGTCCACCACTATCCATGAAATTCACCTCCAGTCTTGGGGACAGACCTATAAAGCAGCACACCATAGAGTGGCAGTGACTCTGTCACTGAGGTCTCACAGGACCCTTGAGGAGGGTGGCTCCAGGGAAGTGCGACCGCACCGGGTGATAACTTCAGGTGGGGGTGTCGTGTTTGTAAGTATAATATGGTTTTAAAAGCACTTGCTGCCTCCTTCCTGGCCTCCAACATTTTTGGGCAACAATAAAAATGTCTTGATAACTCCAGTGATTAATGTTCTTAGTAGAGAGAGATGATGTTTTGTCTAATGGAAGGTTTGACTCATGAAAAGGAATGGCAGAGGTGTAATGTGCATGCTGCTAAGAACATGTGCCATGCAGATCACAAAGTGCACATAATGTGAATAGGTCAGTGGTTTACTGCTTTTGTGAGAGAGATCCTATTATTACTTGCAGTTAATAGGTTATAATCCTAACATAGAACAGTGAGCTATTAACTATCATTTAAGAGCTGCATGCAAACTCAAAGGTATAAATTAGAGCTTTCCGTTTTTTCCCTAGTCTTCGATTATCCTAATTTTTCAAAAAAGGGTTCATTTGGGGAGAAATCCATTCTGATTATTAAAGAGAACCCCCAACCATGGTATTATGTTTTTAATTCTGAGTTTGTGTTTCTGCAGACCAATCACTATTAAACTATGCTGCCTACTAGTATGGTTGTCATGTGACTCCTACACCTTGTAGTCTTTTGTCTTATGTAACATTTCCTACACAGTGATTTACACACATATGAATGATTTGTCTCTGTGTAATATGTGTGATGTAAAGGGCTCTGACACCCTACACTGGTATTAGTGGTGCTGTAAATTTTCTGATACTTTATTATTTTAAAATTTTTACACATGCTATCAGTTTCTGCAACGATTTTTCCTTAATAGTACTAGTGGAACATACAACTGCAGCAATGAGAAAGGTGACCAGTCAACCTTTGCAAAGGGCCCTCCTCTTCACAGCAGCACAAGCCACATTTTTTAGTAACTTTTGATGTGTTTGGGCTATAAACAATGTATTAGTTAAAATCGTCAGATTATGCAGCAGATGATGTATTATGTGGCAAATATGGCAAAGCCATAGATATGTGGGAAACATTTGAAAACTAGGATATTTTGCCATTCATCTTTGATCTGCTCTTGTGGAGAAAGGGAGGAGATGAGCTGATGACAGAAACTCCATGGCTGGGAGACAAATGGAGTGCGATTCCACTTTTAAGGATGTTTGGGACATTCTGTGATTGGGAACGTATCCCACTTTGTGAATGTATTTTAATGTAAATAACACACATTTAACCTTAAATAAACATGTGTATCAATTGGTTAAATTAAATAATGTAATAAGCTGTAACCAGTTAGTGAAATGGGAAACGAATATTAACAATTGGGATATTTTGCTCTTTCTGCCACACCACTCACTCGCTCTCCTTCTCCCCTTGTTGGGGAAAGATCCAATATTTATACTCTGGAGTCTCAGCAAACCCGCTGAGTGAGTCCACTGCGCCAAGGGAGCCACTCACACTTGAGATAAGGTATGGCACCCCTTTCCAAAGCACTCCCTCTCCCCTTTCTGGGGAAGGATCCAGTATATAGGCCTTGGAGTCTCAGAGACCTCTCTGAGAGAGTCCACTGCGCAAAGGGAGCCTCTCGCAACAGAGATAGGGAAGTGATACCACTTCCCCTGGGATCACAGCATACTGGACTTTGGAGATTTGCCTTGACTCGTCTACCGGTTTGTGTACCCGTCACCCTTCCCCTCCTTTTCCCATGCTGTGTCTCTCACCCTACCCTTCTCTTTCCCGCCTTCATTATCTGTCTACTTCCCCTGCTCAAACCCCTCCTCCCCCGAATCTCTCACCTTGCCTGCTTTTCCCCTTACGTATTTGTGCTTATTGTTTATCTTGACCTTACAAGTAACTATGTGGCCATGCTCTAAGAACTATGTAACCTTTGTAATGATGTAACCTGTAACTATGATCTGATGCACATGTAAAGCGCTCTAATACCTCCGGGTCTAGCCAGCGCTATATAAAAGGTTTGGAAAAAAAAAAAAAAAAATTGGTTATTCCCGCCCTCTGATTCTCCTCTCACAGTTCCCCTACTTTTTTTCCCCCCCACTTCGACCACTGCCTGGCACTAACATGCATTAGAGACAACTCTGGGCTTTTACCACTGGGTCTCTTAGAGAATGAGACCTCAGGTCCATACACGGGGGCTAAACACAGCACGTTTCGGGTTCTCCGCACAACGTGTTTGCTATTTGATGCCAGACTTCTGCAGCTTGTGTTGAGGAAATTAAACATCCCCTTGTGCTTGTATAAAACTTAGCTGCCAAGTGGAATTGCCACCATGTTGTGTCCATTCATAGCTTTTATCCAACAACACTCTGCATGCTGGAATGTTTAACCCCTTCCGTGTGGGGCTGTTTCCCCCGCTGTGCTGGGGGCGCGGGGGCAAGTACAGCGCCCCGGTGCTCATGACGAGGTCAGCTCGTCATGAGCTAAGGCGCTCCGGTGCTCATGACGAGCTGAGCTCGTCATGGCCACACCCATTTCAATGGAACGTTCAGCACAGCAAGGGAATCAGCCCAGCTCAGTTCGTCATGAGCACCGGAATGAGCACCCAAGTGGTTAACACCTTACTTAGATGGTCACAGCACAACTCCCAGAGTGTAAGGCGCTGTTGGCTTAAAATCCAGGCTTGGCTGGCGGTGTCACACGTGACGATAGAGCCATTTGGAAGCAATGGTGAATCTGTAATTTAGCAGGTGTGTCTATACTGTTATTAAATTGTAAATACCACCAGTGTTGACACACTGAGGTCTGAGGTCTCTGTTTGTTATGAAGTAAGGCCTACTCTGGTGGTTCAGGTCATTCCTTGTGAGGGAAGCTGCTGGACTTGTTTTTACCATGCACTTCGAAAGTATTTTCACCTTGATGCAAGACGAAAGTTGGATTGTTTTACAAAACATGCTTGATTGTTGTATATTGCTGGACTGGTGTTTGCTTTATTTTGCACTCTGAAAGTATTTTCACTTTTTCTTTTGCTTTACCAACTACAGTTTGTATAGATTGTCATTAGGTACTTGCTGATATGGTTTGTTTTTATTCTACATGCGGTGTTATTTATGGTGTTGCATGCACTTGTCTGTAATACGTGTAGCTTAAATCTTGTATTTAGCATTGTTTACACTACAGAAATGATCAATTAAAACAGACAAACAGCTGCATCAATGTGTTTCCCACTTTCTCATTAGAACTTAGAGAAATACAATATTGAGGCATTTCATCGAAATGTTGGTGGTTTCAAATCAAAATATGCTAGATTTCTGGTGGTAGGGCAAAGTGGTAGATGGTGGGCTCCGCCTCCGGGGGAGGGGGGACCCCCCCATGTGCTTTGCAGGGGGGCCCCCTCAAGTTTTGTTAAGCCACTGAATTCTATTTTTGTGAAATGTCACGGTTTTTGGCTTTAAAATTCTGGGGGCAGATCGTCAAGGACCAGCGATAATTATCTCTAAGCGCACTTAATGCTAGGATAATTATCGCCGGGTAACGTGGAATTTTATCGCTGAGATAGAGTGCTATTAGCAACGCTTATCTGAATAGCAATAAAATTCCAAGCGCTAACTGCCAAATGTGAGATTATCCCTGGAAATCCAGCGATAATCTCGCAAAGTTTGGCATTAGCTTGATGATAGGGTGAGGCATACTTAGCCATGATATCCACCTTACATAGGATATCATGGCTAAGTCAGCCTCGAAGCAGGCGTAAGGAAAGTAACGATAACAGAGGTTATTGCTACTTTGCTAGTTGCGCTGCAGGTTAGCGTGCCCCTTGTATATTGGAGAAATGTCGCTTAGCGATATTTCTCCAGTAATTTCAGGGCAGGAACGCCCACTTTGCATCTCATTAGAGATGCAAAGCTGGGCGTTCAGTCAACAGGCACTGATGCAAGGTTTCACGCGATAGCGTGACCTTGCTGATTAGGCGATAAAATTATCGTCGCTTTTCGTCCGAAAACAGACGCAAAAGCAGCCATAATTTTATATCACCTTGTTGATGATAGGCCCCATAGTCACCATATGTATAGCAGCGTGGCTGCTGTGCAGAATAGCTCAAAATTGTAATTAAAACAAGGACTATGATGTATCCAGCTCTCATGCTCATTAACCCTGGCCTCGTCATAGCGCTTTTTAAAATTTGTTTTAGCCACATTGTTTGCATTTTGTGCTGCTGTACTGCATGGCTACAAAACATTGCCAAAGCAAAGCCAATATCTCTCATAGGTGAGACCTTTTGGCTTTGCCAATGCCTGTTTAATCTCGCCCGCCCCTCTCCCTTTCCTCCGCTGGTGTAGCTATGCCCTCCCGCCCCCACTCACTGGCTTGTTAACAGTACAGCTGTACAGTGCTCCGAAGCCTGACCCCTACAGAGAAATCTTTCGACACTCTCCCTGGACTCGGAATGTGAAGTGTGGGAAAGGAACCAGTTAAAATTCTGTCCTAGAAGCGAATGGTCGATAGAGATCTCCGTGGGAACGTGCCCCCTCAAATTTACTTATTCAAACGTGAAAATGTCCATTTATCCTATACTCCCCGCCATCTGCTCCCTCATTATGCTGGTGAGAGGCAGTAGAGGGGAGCCTGGGTGCTAATTAGCATGATCGGGTTCCTCCTCCCCAGGTAGCAGGTCCCCTCCCCCAGGGCAGCTTCTCATGTGCTCTTTTTGTTGTTAATTTGTGGTATGCTAATGCGCTGCTGTCCTGTACACCTGGGCACTGCTGGGCTGCAATAGTACCGTGGCCTGTCATGAAATGGCCAATGCCGCTGAAAGGCGGACGGGGCCGGGGAAGAGGCAGTTTCATGTCAGGCCAAACGCAGCAAAGCTGTCAAACAGTCAACGCCACACAGAAAGAAGGGGGGGGGGGGGCAGTGTGAATTATAAAACACGATGGTGCTTCTAAGAGGCCGATGGAGGTTGGCAATGGCCAGTCACGTGTCAAGCCGGTGTCTCTGAAAGGAAAGTAAATCTGCGGCCCAGTCAATCTATCTGAAAAAGGCTGGTAGAGCTGGGGAAAGGTCCCATGTCAATCTTATTCCTTTCCTGTCCTCGGAGCTCCCAGTTTTACCCAGAATGCTTCACATTGCAATGGCAGCGTGCACAAGATCTCGCCTGTTATTGCTCTGGCTTTCAACAAACAGGCTTTGGTGAGCGGATTAGTGCACTGCCTGCATGCACCACCAACAACCATGATCAAATACAACATGGTGAACAATGGGAAAGAAATCAGAGAGATTTTATTGGACCGTTTTTGAACATTTATATAGGCTTTATTTTACCTATGTGGGTTCTGAAGCACTTGCCTACATGGGCCGGATGCTACATCGTGTGTTGTGGCTGAAAGTACGTTGTCTTTGTTTTTTGATCCTAGTGGGAAGTGTTTCCATATGTATACTTGTTAAAAGGCTCAACTCTCTCTCTCTCTCTCTCTCTCTGTATATATATATATATATATATATATATATATATATATATATATATATATATATATATATATATATATATATATATATATATATATACATATACATGTGTGTGTGTGTGTGTTTTTTCTGTTACCTTAAAAGCAGGCATAGGCCGCACGTTACATGCAAAATAAATATAATAAAGCGAGCGAGCTGTTTCTTCGAGGTGTGCATAGTAATAGTAGCCCGGTTGGTCGGCGCACGGGCTTCTCCTAACAGTGTTGTGGTGTCCGATTTCCTAAGGGAGTGGGACGCAGCTGTGCTCGCCATTAGAGCTCGGTTAGTGCCAAGGGAAGTCTCCTCCTGACAGGGCCTCACACTCAGCCTCCTCCAGGCTGCCCTGAACTGGGTGGAAACCTCGCTGACCTGCTTGCACTTGACCTCAGCGTAACCTGTCGAGGTCTCGGGGTCAGCAGAGGTCAAAGTCAGTGAATGTGCTTGGACCTGTAGCCCCTGGAAGGCATCACACGTCACAAACACATGGAGAGGAGACATTAGTGCCGGAGGAAGAGGGAGACAGTTCTCCCGAGCCCTTGCTGCCCCCTTCTCTTTTCTTCAGCCGGACTTTGTACTCCCCCTCCCCGCATCTCTTCCCACGTACAAGCCCTTTTCCAAGAGCTATGCACGTTTTTTGTCCCTCTGTCTGAGTAGGCCATATGCCAGGTCCCGAGTTGGGGTACCAAGCAGGTGGACGGCGTCACCCCACTTATTATACAGGGAGCTGGATAACTGGAGCAAATGGAGCCACACATTCACTCTTTGGCCTCTCTCGGGCGAGATCGGAACTTATTCAGAACGCTGCTCACGCGCTGTCTTCTCTGATGCAATCGCATCTAAGGGGTGAGCGAGGGGAGGCAATGAGTCCGATGGTGCAAGCCACCTTTCGCGACGTCACTTCCTGTCGTGACGTCAGCGCCCCCCCCCCACTTCTTTTTTTAGGCCGGGCTGGCTACTCTGCCACTCTGGCATGTGTCCAGTGATTTGTGAGTTAGGGGGCTACTTTCAGAGATGAATGGGCTGTCATGACTCAGTCATGACATCCCCCATGGCCTCATTCTAATTGTCGCCTTCTGCAGTGTGGGGCTAGTGTGAACATTTTTGCCACGGCTGATTTGGGTTTCCGGTTCGGTAATGGCCATATCTCCCTCTCCACCATGTGTCAAACTCTATTCATTCCCCGGTTGGTTAATACACACCTGTCCATCTTTTCAAGGCGCGATTTGATGGAAAAGCTCACTCCCTGCCAGAAAGTACACATGTCTCATGAACTACTAGACACTTCTCCGAGAATTCAGTTTATTTGGTCGACCCCAGCAATCCCCTTTGTGCCCTTATTAGCCCACTCAAATAACTCTTTTACAAGTGATTTACTAACGTGGGAACTCAGGTCACAAAAAGTGGTATTACCTGATGCAAAGTGGTGCAAATCAGTTTATCTCGGATTCAAAATCCATAAAACATAAATGCAACAATAAAAACACCAAATATTTATCACAACCATATGAAATACAAAAGAAATTCTTGTAAGTTAGATCAGCGTGTGAAATATCGGATTTTCTCTAAAATAAATCAAATTAAAACTTACAGGTAGATTCATGAAAGAAAAATCGGTTCGCAAAGGGCCTGATTCTGCGAATCTGGCCCTTTGCGAGCGCAATTTTTGCATTTGGGATTCATCATCCCAAATGCAAAAATCGGTAATTGCAAATTCGCATATTTGCGAGGAATTGCATTTAAGGAATCTCTATTTGAGATTCCATAAATGCAATTCATTAACCATTTTTTATTTGCGATTTCGCTGTTTTTTGCCGCTATTTACAGCGAAGTCTGACTTCGTGTTAAATAACGAAAACTGAGAAAAATGCACTTTTGTGCATTTTTCTCAGTTGTATGTTACACAAACACATGTCCTTTGGACATGTGTGTGCGCAACATAAGTCTAAATTTACATTTCAGGGGTGCTACAGGGTGTTCTTTGGACACCCCTGGCACCCTTGAAATCGCATCCTTATTTGCGATTAGCAAATTACTAATCGCAAATCGCCAAAGGCCCATAGGAATGAATGGGGAGTTATTCCTTATTTGCGATTAGCAATTTGCTAATCACAAATAAGGAAAGTGTAGGAATCGCAATTTATTAAGCGATTCCTACATGAATCCCTTTTTGCAAGTCCTTAATAGCGATTCCTTAATAATCGCTATTAAGGACTCGCAAAATGGGACAATGATGAATCTAGCTGACACCAGTTCTTACTCACGGAGGCACTTTGGTTCAGGCGGCGTGTTGAAGCGGACTCAGTGGACTCAGCCCACATCTCGCCGCACCCGCTCCGCGGGTGCCGCATCGCCCATGTGTGAGTGGCTGCTAAGGGGAAGATCTTCAAGGCGGTTCTGGGTGTGAGGCTCGGCGGGGCTGCGAGCGTGCGGGGACTCCAATAACCAGGAGTCCCTGCGAGACCGGGAACCAGCATCCGGTCCGCTCTCCCTGCTGGCCCGCCC
The DNA here is from genome assembly GCF_964263255.1 of Lissotriton vulgaris. Taxonomy (NCBI): domain Eukaryota; kingdom Metazoa; phylum Chordata; class Amphibia; order Caudata; family Salamandridae; genus Lissotriton; species Lissotriton vulgaris. The sequence goes on along the minus strand of NC_141697.1, from coordinate 700,306,804 downwards.
CCCGCCCCTCGCAGGACCTTAAAGGCACCCTCCACCTTCCCTTCCTGGGACACCAGTTCTTACTCACGGAGGCACTTTGGTTCAGGCGGCGTGTTGAAGCGGACTCAGCGGACTCAGCCCACATCTCGCCGCACCCGCTCCGCGGGTGCCGCATCGCCCAGGTGTGCGTGGCTGCTAAGGGGAAGATCTTCAAGGCGGTTCCGGGTGTGAGGCTCGGCGGGGCTGCGAGCGTGCGGGGACTCCAATAACCAGGAGTCCCTGCGAGACCGGGAACCAGCATCCGGTCCGCTCTCCCTGCTGGCCCCCCCCGCCCAACACACTCCCTATATCTCAGTCGCAAACTCCCGCAGTGCGGGACGCAGCTCGGGGCAAAGAGCGGGCCGTTTGAGGCCGTTCGAGGACGGAGAGGACTGGACTGGCCCACCCCCTATCGCCCTTTGCTCGGCCACTTGGATTATTATTGTATTCCCTCTATTGTCGGCTCGGTGGTGTGCCTACCTTGTCAAGTCATGTGCTCTCGGGCAACCCGTAGTAGGGCTGCCAAGGGTGGGCCACTAACAAACGGCCCCATGGACGATTTCATTACTCGCACTAATTTAGCCATAGACAAAGAAATTTCCAAACTGCAGACTCGTGTCTCCCTGGATTTGGCTGCTGCTAGAAAGTTGTCCTAGGACATTGCCATGTCAAAAAAATCCTCCTTGGGCCATATAGCAACTGCTGTAACTCCGGAGCGTCTGGCCATTCCTCGCTGCGTAATTACGCAGGCAGACGTCCATCAGACTCCAATCCCACTCACTTCACCCCCATCCTTGTGTCCCGCAACCCAGTCTGACAATCAGAACCTATCCGTGGCTATTTCCGATCAGCTAGCTACCATTAATTCCCCCTCTCTGGTAATTCCTGACATACCTGTATGTAACAACACCAAAGGTAAACTACCCAAAAGGAAACGTAATTCTAGGTCCGCTTACTCACGTAAGAAGGCCAAAATGGCTGTAGCACACCAGTTTAATGTGGGAAATGTACCTGCGACTAATGCAACAGGAGACTGTGCCTCTCTGCCACAGGCACAACGAGAGGAGGTTAAAGAGGGACCAGCCTCTGCATCTATTAACATAATTACAGAGGATGAGGGCTTACACTTAGAGGGCCAGGAAGGGAGGGACGGGGAATTTATAGGTATAGTTTGGGAAACTTTAAAGAAGCTTCTCTCTCCCCTAGACCTCAGACTATCACGTATTGAAAACAATCTGCTATAGATGGAAAAGAGCATTATAGCCTTGGCTACTCTCGGCTTGCGAGGTCTAGAAAACCAAGGCCTCTTAGTGGAAGACCCAGTCCCACAAGCCCCACAACTTCCACCTCTAGCACCTGCTATAACACGGCCTGTTCCTAAACCTCGAACCGGTGGTGTGGATCGCAAAATTGCTGATCTTCCGACTGGGACTCCTAAGCCCCCCACCTCCCAAACTCCTGTAAATCCCAATGCTGGCGTTCCCCTAAGGCCAACTGCCAGCGAAGCTGTTCACCAACCGACCCAGGGCCCACGCATCAAGAATAATTTTCGAGGGTGCTACATTGATCTTCCTCCGGAGGCCAATGATTACGTGGTTGTGTTGACGGGCGTCCCCCAGATTGGAAATGACCATCACGAGAACCATTGGTCTCTGAAGAATAAGATAATGCACTGGCTCAATGTGAACAGACCGATTCCAAATGGTCGGAGAAGCAGAATCCTAATGGTCCGTCGAGTTCCCTGGGTGGGCCCCCTCAAGGAAATCTAGTTTTGGGGACTGTATAGTGGTGACATTCGAGGACCCATACACGGCCCACCATATTTGTTCATGGCCCATTGATGGCGGAGGCTCTCCCATTGTACCTAGGCCATTGTCCTTCTTCTATCCGCCACGCCCCACGCATACCCAGGAAGGTGACTGGTCACTGGTACGCCATCAGACATGGAGGGGGCACTCAAATAAAAACCAAGATTTCTCTAGACGCTGGCCTGGGCCACCAACTATGAACAGGTTTGGCTGTCTTGAAGATGTTGACTGACTCCCAAGGCAAGTTGGTTCTCGATCAGCGAAAAAGGCTCCCTTAGCTTTAGGGACCTCAGATTCCTTATTCCTGACGACAGAAACTGTTGACACTAACTCCACATCTTTGCAAGTAACGCTACATGCTCCGTCAATAGAGGGGGCATTGAATTCCTTAAACAATCTAGGAACCCAAGCAGCAGAGCATGAGCTGGACGTACCCCCCATGATTCCCTTGTCACCTCATCGGATGGCTCCGGCAGATGGGAAGCGGCTCATTGTAGACAGAGCTCTAACCCAATCCCAGAACGAGCCCTCCCAAAGGCATAATAGAGCTGTTGCTGTGGCGATAGGATTAGAGCCTGATCCGGCTATACCTGTTATTTCGCCTAGGCAGGTTACCCCAGGTAAAACTCAGTTAAAGATCCTAAGTTGGAATGTGGCAGGGCTTGCTCGCAATTTTGACATCCCAGAGTGGAACTCCTTTGTGGATCCTTTTAACATCTGTCTCTTGCAAGAAACCTGGTGCCTAGAACCTAGACACAGGGTAGGTTTTACAACTTATTTCGTTCCTGCTTCTCAACAACAGGGTAGTAAAGGCCGCCCGTCTGGCGGCCTTCTCATATGGGTCAGCATTGCACTGGGTCTAAGTATAAGCCACAAAACCACTCAATCTCCTGATCTCCAGAGAATAACCATACACTGTCAGGGGGGCAGGAAGTTAGAAGTGTTCAACCTCTATTTAAGGGGGGCCAGGGGAGGGGTAACATCGCTATCTTCAACAGGATTAAACAGTGAATTAGAAACCTGCAGCATTGACTCCTATGTACTCCTCGCAGGTGATTTTAATTGTTGCTTCGAGCCACTGGCCAACGAGGACATTTTGGACACTTGGGAAGATGACACAAGGAGAGGTATTCCCACGCTCACCTTAGAACCGGTCCAAAAATGGACGCAGAGTGCAATAGATATCAACGCACTCTGTATGGAATACAACCTGAGAGCAACTAATGGTCGTTCCAAGTCAGACCTCAGGGGAGCGCACACTTATAACAGGGTGGGACATACCTCCAGAATAGACTACATCATGTTCAACCACAATCTATGGCCGTTTCACCAAGATATGGAAGTCATATTGTCTTGCGACAGCGATAACAATCCTTTATCTTTAACCCTCACCCCGCCGTGGTACGACAGAAACCCAGTCAAGGCCGCTTCCACGTGGAAAACATCCCATGAACTTGTTCCTTCAAACTGTGGTAGGCGGTTAAAATGGGCCAAAGTAGCAGCGGATGAGGGAAGGATGGCGCAAGCAAGGACTATAATGACAGCCGTGAGGTCGCGTCTAGATGCTTTGGGAAACACCGAACATGTTGTTCTAGCGACCTTTACAGAAACCATTGCGGCCCTAAGTGAACTGTTCATCATTCCTCAAAATAGGGTAAGGGCCGCAACGAGAGGTGCTCCCAAGGCAAGAGATAAATGGTATTCCTCAAAATGTCGGGTTGCCAAAGGGGAACTCATTCTTGCTGTGAAATCCAAAGACCAAGGCAAAATTAGACTCGCCAGGAAATCATATAAAAAAACTATAGCCATGGCTAAGGAAGCGCATGAATACAACTTCTGGAGTGAGCTAATGGATGCGAGTTCTAAAAAAGACTCTAAGGGGTTTTGGGATCTGATGAGAGCCAGGGATAAGCCCATTGATGTACAACTGACCTGTAACATCCCAGGTGAGGCCTGGTTTGCCCATTTTTCCAAGCTATACTCCGTCCCACTAGGCGTATTACAATCCAACAAGGGTTTCCTACCCAGATTCCCGGATGCCATCACAACCAATGATTGCCCCTTCAGTATTAAGGAAGTAGAAGGGGCAATTAGGTGCCTTGTTGCTAATAAGGCTGCTGGCCCAGATGGCATCCCAGGCGATCTGTTGAAGGAAAACACATATGTGTGGAGTAGATTAATTGCCTCGCTCCTGAATGAGGCTGTGTTGGGAGGTTGCCTACCTGACTCCTGGAGGGGTGCTGAGGTCGTCCCGATTTTTAAGAAAGGCTGTCGGGACGACCCAGCTAACTACCGCCCAATCAGTCTGCTCGACTCAACTCAAAAGGTAGCGGGCAAAGTAGTCTTAGGTAGGATCCTGCACTGGCCAAAGAAAATCAGGTTTTATCAGATTTCCAGGCCGGATTTAGAACAGGAACAGGCACCATCGAACAGACATTTCGCCTATTAATGCTGTATTGGAAAGTGGTCGTATTGGGCAAGGGCAGTTTGTATTTAGTCTTCATAGACTTGCGGACTGCCTTTGACCTGGTCCCACGAGTCCAACTGTGGAATGTCTTAGAGGGGTTGGGTATCCCCTCCAATTTGTTGGGATTGCTTATTAAGTTCCATAAAAGCAACTTTGCTCAGATTAGGTGGGGTGACCAAGGGCAAAAAACATCTCGCATTCCTGTAGATAGGGGTGTCCGCCAGGGTTGCGTGCTAGCCCCCACTCTGTTCTCACTTTACGTTAACGGAGTGGTGGAGCATCTTCTACAACAACCAAGAGACGCACCTTCCCTGGCTGGCAGAAAAATACCCACGCTCCTATTTGCAGATGACACCCTCCTAATCTCAAAATCCCCAGCAGGTATTCAAAAGTTGCTTTCTAGCTTTAAGGTCTTCTGTGACACCAAGGGCCTAGCTATTAATGTGAGCAAAACCAAATTCCTTGTTCTAAACCCCCCTAGGAAATCTGTTATCCCTCCGGTCTTAGACTCAGTCCCACTTGAAAGAGTCAAGGAGTTCGATTATTTGGGCATTCGACTCTGTGATACCATGAATTGGAAGGCCCATCACCAAAAGGTCTTTTTGACTCATAAGAGGGTTACAGGGGCCCTGCTAAAAGAACAAGGTGCCTCATCTCTTAAACCCATTGGGGCATTACTAGACATCTACAGGGCAAGGGTGGTGAGTGCCGCACTGTATGGTGCGGAACTGTAGGGTGTATAGAGAGTTGACACCTTAACTTACCTCGAAAACAACTTTCATAAGGATCTTATGAAGTTACAGTACCCCTACACTCCCACTCCTACTTGATGCAGGTACACGCCCAAAAAGTGAACAAGTTAGGCTACGCCCCCTCTTATTATGGGCCCGGATATGGAATGTACCAGAATTGTGTAGTTATGCTGATGCCCTAAGAGAACTCCTTTCTTTACCCGGCTGGCACAAGGTCGGTTGGCTCAGGGAAGTCAAGCGGCTTCTCTACGAATTGGGTCTAGGAGACGCTTGGGCTAATAGAATAGCTCCACCAAAACAGATGCTCAAGAAAATGTATTGGTCATGGGTGGCTAATTAGAGAATGAGTAACTCCAATCTATGTAAATCTGTTGTAGAGTTTTTATCAATCAAGGAGCTCCCTTATAGAGAACCCTACCTGGACTTGATTTGTAACCCGGGTGACAGATCATTGTATTTCAAATTCAGGGTGGGAGTCCTTCCCTTAGGGCAGTTAACTTCTACTTGGAAGCCACCGTTGCAAACCATTCCATACTGCCCTTTCTGTGATTTAAGGGTGGAGTCTATTGCCCATCTGTTGTTTGAGTGTCCTGCATATGCAGCGCCCAGGTCGAGATGGCTGAAACCATTATGTAGGAGCCTGAGCACTAGATCGCACCTGGAGGCATTACGTATATTACGATCTGATGCTCGTCCCTTTTTCGCCTGTTGCCTGGCAAAATGTTTGGGCTGGGCATGGCGGATAAGATCTGCAAAGAAATTGCTGCTTCAGTAAAACGTTTTTGCTTGAACCTGCCCCTAACTTGTTCTTATGCCTGGGCAAACAATCTAATTTTTATCTTGTAGATTTTATATAATGTACACTGTTATATTGATATGTATTTTATTCACCTTTGTAATGTAATGCTTTTATGATATGCTAATATATCGAAATAAAGCTATTATCAATATCAATATCAATATCAACCTAGCTGATAGTGCCTTAGTACATTTCGCTAAACCGTCAACATCTGAACACTTACATCAATTAGGCTAAATGCTTGTCCAAAATAATCAAGAACCTAATTAAAAACTGGCAGTTAAGATATATTGATTAAGAACCACAGCAAAAATCAGCAATAATTGAGGAAAATATTAGCATCGCCAGCTAAAAATCTCTTGCATATAGACCATGCAGAATAAAAAAAAATAGTAACACTGATAACAATCACTTCACTAGTGTCAGATCCCAATATTCTTAGTGCAATTTCATAATGTCTAATACCCATAAACTGGCACACTGATGTAATCCACTTCCTACGTGGAAGTATGTATGCACTGCAAAAGAAAAATAAGGGATGCAGTGTTTCAGACTTTGATTTGCATGACAAGCATAAAGTGCTCGACAACTCTTTACTTCCCAGTAGATGCAGAAGCTATTGATGGGTAGAATCCCATATCTAAATGTTGTATATAGCTGCTTGGCTAAGGGGCCAGGAATTTTGTCATAGAAAGATTAGTATAAGGAGATGGCTTTGTTGTCTAGGAACCCATCAGTCAAACTACCCAACTTGCATCTCTGTACTTCCTCTCCCCATAGGAACAGCCTTAGCTTTTCTTTAATTAATGATTTTGTTACTAGACTGGCTTCAGTTGGAGACTCCCTAACAATGGTAAGGTCTAATTTAAATAACATACTTTTAATAAGGCTATCCAGGTGAAATTTATATGACACTTTAAACACAATAATTCCATTAATGGTAACCTGAAAGGCTCTAGTTCATCAGTAGGCCATAATCTGTGCCAGTACAATAAGAGTCTCAACTTCTGGGTGGAAGTAATCGGATACACACCTACATCCAGTAACTGGGAAAGACGAGGGGCACTCCGCAGGAGATTTAATAAGGTTTTACTAAACCTGTTTTCAACCACTGCAAGCCTATTGCCTTTTACATGACCCCTTAACTCTGAGCCATATAGGGCCGATCTTTTAACTTTAACCATATAGATTTATAAGCTGGATAAAGTATCCTGGACTTGGCTTTCTTTGCTAGCTTAATGGCAGCCCCCGATTCCTGCCGTAGCTTTAGTAGGCTGTTGTTAATGTGCAGCAACCAATAAAATGTGTTGGACAGTCAGATTCCTAAAAAAACTAAATGGTGTACTTGTTTGATAGGTTCATTCTGTACTGTAATGCAAGTTCCCACAGCTTTATATGGGTTGAATGCCATAAACATAGTCTTACTGATATTTAGTTCAATCCCCCTTGCAGTTCAAAGGCCGAAAAAACAGTCTTCTATAGCCTGGAGACCTACAGGGGTATTGAGATGAGGAGCCTATCATCTGCAAACAAGAGCTTTGGAATTTTTTAAAGCACCTGTTCTCACAGCTGCATTACCAGGCTAGTTTAGGAATTGGACTAAGGGCCTTATTACGACGTTGGCGGACCTCCAGAGTTGCTGCCACCACGCCGTCCGCTGGAGGACCTCCAAAGACATAGTGCACCAGCCCGCCAGATTACAAGTTAAATCCTGGTCAAGCAGGCGGTGCTGCGGCAGTGAGCTGTTAGGCTCATAGTAGAGCCTAACATGAAGCCCGCGGCTGTGAAAGCGTTGGCTCCATGTTACTGCATGTTGTGGCATACATGCCACACCACACAGGAACTGGGGGTGCAAATCCAGGGGAGCACAACATGTACCCAAATCATGCACCCCTCGGCCCAGGAGGGGCACGGGGGCCCAGTTAGGGTTCTTTTTGTTGCCTCTCCACCACCGTTTTCATGCCAGGCTCACAGCCATGAAAGGGGCGGCGGACAGGTAACTCGTAATCTGCTCGGCAGTGCCACAGCTTCACCACCAGCATATTACAACCCCCTATATGACCGCGTGACCACAGAGGGATCCTGGATCTCCGGAGATCGCAGCGGTCCTGTGACAGTCCAAGTGCCCTACTCGTAATACTGCAGGCATGCCCGCAGTGTGGTGGTGGCCGAATGGTCACGGCAAGTACGGCGGTCCTATGGGCCGCCATACTCATAATAAGGCCCTTAGGTATTTAAATGTAGTGTATAAGGATCGGGCCAGAAGTCAGCCCTTGCAAACTCCCTTCTTTAATTCCAAAAGTGTCAGATAGCTCACCCCTATTTCCATACCTAACAAGAGCATTGTTAACTTCATGGAGTCTTATTAACCTCATGCGCGCTAGCGGAATTCCGCTCGCACGCTGAGATTTTCTAAAACGCATGTTACGTGACGAGCTGGGCTCGTCATCAGCGTGCGAGGAGGCTACGCCATGACGAGCCTAGCTCGTCATCAGCGTGGAAGGGATTAAGATCGATAGAATATTGTCAGGGACCCCCATGTGGCCTAGAACACCCCATATCTTGCGGCAGGGAATCGAATCAAAGGCTGATTTTAGGTCAACAAAGACCACATACAGGTGACTCTTCTCCAGTAGAAAAGTTTTCCAATAGATTATATCAAAACTAAGGGGCAGGTTTACAAGCCCCTTGCGCCAATTTTGCGTCACTTTTAACATGGAAAAAGGGGCTTGTAAATCTGCCCCCGAATGTTTGTCTATTATACTAATCTTTGGTGGAAGTCTACTTGGAGATCTGACAGAATATGGTTTTCCTAGGCCCATTCAGACAATTGCCCTAATGTTTGGTGGCAGAATATCTTCTGCAATACATCAATCAAACTGGTAGGCCTATAGTTACAAGTATCCTTGTGAGGACAGCCCTTCTTGTAAATCGGGACAATCTCAGCATTCTGCCAGGACTTTGGTATAGGAAACCCTTCCAAGATGGATCATCAAAACAAGTTGAGATATGAGCCTTATATGAGTCGTTTGGCAGCATACAATACCCCAGAGATAAATTCAGGACCGGGGGCCTTCCCAGGGACTATGGCCTTCAATGTGCCAAGATAATCTTTTAGGGATATTTCAAGAGGTGATGTTTGTTCATTAGATTTTGTAGGCCCCTGATTTATAACGTCACCTCGAGACATTCCACTGCAAGAAGTGCTCGGCCCATACCTGGGAGTGTAGATGGTAGTCGACCTGCAAAATAGAGTGCGGACCACCATGAACAATTATGCCCCCAAAGGTCTTATTATCCCCTGCTCTAACTGTTTTCACCAGATCACTCCAGACTTCATTTTCCCAAACTGATCTAGCTTTGGCCAACTTTTCTTTATACTCTCTCCTAGCCAAAGTGATTTCTTCACAATTTTTAGATTTGAGGGACCTAATGAACCCCTCCCCTGCTGGTGACGGAACAACTCCGTCATTAGCCGCGGTCGCGCTGTTCTGATGACGGAGCGGTTCATTCACGGCCCGCTCAGCAAGCCTGCGCAGCGCGGATTCCGCGCCTGCGCTGAGTGTTCCATTGAGCGGCGGGGCGGAATAGCCGCCGCAGCGAAGGGGTTAAATCAGCCTTAGCGAGCCTATAGTGGCTATTAAACTATGGGTATTGTATACATTTTTGGACCTTTGCATTCCCTTGTTAACAATTCGCATGCATGATTAAACCGAACATCGTGGTACTTAAGTACATGGCTTGAATCTACTCCAAGGTAACCAATATTACTCATAATTCCATTGTATCAGCTACTTTGATATACATTTACACCAATACATTAGGTTGGCCAGATACGTTCGCCCACTTAGAGCCTTTTTATTATTTGTAAGGTTAATAACAACCGGGGGCCTAGATTTAAGAATCTTGCAAGTTGGAGCCATATGCCCTTTTAGTGTTAATTTTAACACGTTGTGATCGCTATCACTCTAGTCTAGAACTTTCATATCCACCATATGTGGCCACAATTGAAGGGCTAACGGAATATAGTAAATTCTGCATGCTTGATTAAGCTTCTGAAAAGTATTGGCGCCAGCTTGATCCAACGAGGATCTACTATTGCAGGATCTTAAGCCCAGATTCATAGTTAAGCCCAATAGTTGATTAGATAACACACACCCCGCCTTTTAACAGGTATGGGATTTAACTGAGGGACACCCCAGATTACATCTTCCTCCACAGTTAAGTCTGATCAGAATTGTAAAATGGTTTGAAGGTTACAGTGAAATCACCAGCAGCTATCTCTGATTCCCCTGGTGGTGGATGGTCTATGAAATGCTTGAAGGTAGTAAGAATAATAGCTTCCTTATTCAGCACATTAATTCTATTGTAAATGTTGAAAGTATATAGGTATTAATTTTAAAGTCCAAGTAACTCAGGAGATTTTAAGAGAAGCCTCCTGATTCTACAGTTTAGTGTGTTTTCAACAAATATGACTAATCCGCCAGAAGGGCTGCCTCTCCCTTGGGAATTTGTTACACAGCAAAACTTCATGTAACCCAACCTATAGACTGGCTCCACACTCCGAGATTCTTGAAATAAACGTATATCAAAAGAGTCAATGAAGGTCCCCCATGATGGATCTGGGGTTTTAGATGTAAGGCCAGTGATGTTCCAGGTGAGGATGCACCACTCATTATTAGTGGGGAAAAAAGGTGATTGATTGGTTATAATCAGGTCGACAAAGTCAGTCCTCACTTGCTACCTCCAGAAGTGGTTTCTTGGGTGGCAATATGGGCTTTGGCTTTTGTCAGGAGATGTTATACTTAAAGCTGATATTTGTTTACATTGGACATGGGTATCGAAGTTCCAGTGTAATTAATTAATTCGCCAGATCCTGTGTTGGCATCAAAATTTCAATGTAATCAAGTTCCTTTCCAGGAATTGAGCAACGTCTGGACTTCCACTGTATCTTGACATATATTTCCGTTTAAAAGGGGAAGTTTATTGAAGAACAAAGAGTAAAGGAATACAAAATATGAAAAACATAATACACATACTGTAAATTAAAGAAAAGGGAAAACAAATACAATGAAAATAGAATATCATACAATCATGGCTGTAACTGAATGGTAATATAACAAAATAACATTATAAACATTCAGATAATATATTTGCAATTCATATAAAAATGAGATAAACAAAGATTTGACAATATGTTTCTTGCTGAATGGGTTTTGCGGAAAAGGAGCGCTTAGCACTAGCATCAATAAACTTTGTGACTGGTGACCATAGATTCAAACGTTTTATAGCAAAATGAATGGGATGAACCAAACTGTGTCAAGTCTATGATTGTAACATACGGCGCCTTTTTCCTTTTTTCTTGTTTGTTTGGTTTTATGTATATATATATATATGAATGTTAATTTTTTGTGATTATTTGATTTCTGTATATATTGTCTAGTGGTATGATTGATGATGGTCTAGATGGGAGTGAGAGTGTTGGATGTATTGGAGTTATGAGAGGGCGGTTTCACATATGTTTCAAAATGTAAATAGAATGTATATATATTGATGTCTTCATTGTTTTTGGATCTATGAATGAATATTTCAGAAAAAATTAATAAATAAATATATGTTTTTCAAATAAATGTTCTCTGTGTGAGACAATGATGATGTTTTGAAAGAAATTAGAGTGATTACCTGATTATATATTTTGTTCTATGGGAAGTTCCCTTGTTTTTTGATAACATACGGCATACCACCAAGCTTGAAATGATAATTGATTCAAATCTTTCCAATTTTTAGTAATTTGTTGAAATGCAACAGCTAACAGTAAATCAATAGTCCTTATATTATGTGGGTGGTCCTCCCAAATAGGTGACAGACTTCCTAAAAATAAGTGAATATCAGAGAAAGAAAAACTAAAACCAAAAATTGAGTTAATCTGGGACCAAACAAGTTTCCAAAAATGATGTACAGGTGTACAAGTGAAAAGAAGATATTTCACGTCAGCAGTTGGGGAAGAGCAGGACCAGCAAATGCCAGGTATGTCAGGTATGTCAGTGCATCTCTTATGCAAAATGACCGGATGAAGTAAAAGCCTATTGTAGATGAAAAACAATGTTTGAGTGGTGTTAGCAGCCCTAGAAGACTTTCTAATCTTAGTTTAAATGTTATTCCACATAAGAGCAGACCCTTCTATCCCAAAGTCCTCTTCCCATGCAAGTTCTACCTTAGTTTTTTGTCTATTCTGAGGGCGGGAGACGTAGATGAGTATAAATATTGGAAGCTCTAGGGGAGGATTGTAGGAGATTGTGTAAATTGTTAACAGGAGGTGAGCCGGAGGAGGGATGGGAGAAGACTTGAGTATAATCATTGAGTAAAGCCTGGCTAAGAAGGTTGTATTTAGACTGAAAGGATGGAGGTAGGTCAAAGAGTGAGCTAGCTCTGGAGAACGATAGAACAGTATTCCAGGAAAAAAGTTGGCAAACCTAAATTAGACCTTTTTGTCTCCAAGATGTCCAATAGAAAGGTTTCCCAAAAATGAATAAAGCTATTTCATGCCATAAAGAAGAATCTAGTAAGGAGTTTGGATCAGTAGGAAGTAATGATGAACCAAAGCTCAGGAGTTTACAAGTGTATTTAATACTAGGGGTGGATAAAGATTGTGGTCTACGGGTGAAAGAAAGATATTCTTTAAATGAAAAAGGAGAAAGGAATATGCGTTCAAGGTCTACTCAGCGAGGACAATCTAACAAAGAGTCATCAATCCATCTAGAGCACAGCTTTCCAAACTCTTCATGTTGGGGACACACTTTTTGGAGATGCATCATTTTGGGACAAAGTAAGGCAGTGTAGTGATCCCGAAACACCTAAGGGGAGTTCAGAGGGTTCTCTCTCTCTCTCTCTCTCTCTCTCTCCCTCCCTCCCTCTGCCTGTCTCCCTGCCTCTGTCTGTCTCCCTCCCTCTGCCTGTCTCTCTCCCTCTGCCTGTCTCTCTCCCTCTCTCTCTCCCTGTCTCTCTCCCTCTGCCTGTCTCTCTCCCTCTCTCCCTCCCTTTGCCTGTCTCCCTCCCTCTGTCTGTTTCCCTCCGCCTCTCTCCCTCCCTCTGCCTGTCTCCCTCCCTCTGCCTGTCTCCCTCCCTCTGCCTGTCTCTCTCCCTCTGCCTGTCTCTCTCCCTCTCTCCCTCCCTGTCTCTCTCCCTCTGCCTGTCTTTCTCCCTCTCTCCCTCCCACTGCCTGTCTCCCTCTGCATCTCTCCCTCCCTCTGCCTGTCTCCCTCCCTCTGCCTGTCTCCTTCCCTCTGTCTGTCTCTCTCCCTCTGCCTGTCTCTCTCCCTCCCTGTCTCTCTCCCTCTGCCTGTCTCTCTCTGCCTCTCTCCCTCCCTCTGCCTGTCTCCCTCCCTCTGCCTGTCTCTCTCCCTCCCTCTGCCTGTCTCTCTCCCTCTCTCCCCCCATGTCGCTCTCCCTCTGCCTGTCTCCCTCCGCCTCTCTCCTTCCCTCTGCCTGTCTCCCTCCCTCTGCCTGTCTCCCTACCTCTGCCTGTCTCCCTCCCTCTGCCTGTCTCCCTCCCTCTGCCTGTCTCTCTCCCTCTGCCTGTCTCTCTCCCTCTCTCCCTCCCTCTGCCTGTCTCCCTCCCTCCCTCTACCTGTCTCCCTCCACCCCTCTCCCTCCCTCTGCCTGTCTCCCTCCCTCTGCCTGTCTCTCTCCCTCTGCCTTTCTCACTCCCTCCCTGTCTATCTCCCTCTGCCTGTCTCTCTCCCTCTCTCCCTCCCTCTGCCTGTCTCCCTCCCTCCCTCCCCTTGCCTGTCTTCCTTCGCCTGTCTCCCTCCCTCTGCCTGTCTCCCACCCTCTCTCTCTCTCTCCCTCTGCCGGTCTCGCTCCCTCTCTCCCTCCCTCTGCCTGTCTCCCTCCCTCTCTCTCTCCCTCAGCCTGTCTCGCTCCCTCTGCCTGTCTCCCTCTCTCCCTCCCTCTCTCTCTCTCTCTCCCTCTGCCTGTCGCTCTCCCTCTCTCCCTCTCTCTGCCTGTCTCCCTCCCTCTCTCCAACCCTCTGCCTGTCTCTCTCCTTCTCTCCCTCCCTCTGCCTGTCTCCCTCCCTCTGCCTGCCTCTCTCTCTCACTCTGCCTGTCTCCCTCTCTCCCTCTGCCTGTCTCTCTCCCTCTGCCTGTCTCTCCCTCTGCCTGTCTCTCTCCTCTGCCTGTCTCTCTCCCTCTGCCTGTCTCTCTCTCTCTCCGGCTGTCTCTCACCCTCTGCCTGTGTCCCTCTCTCCCTCCCTCCCTCTGCCCTGTCTCCCTCTCTCCCTCCCTCTGCCTGCCTCCCTCCTTCTGCCTGTCTCCCTCCCGCTACCTGTCTCCCTCCCTCTGCCTTTACCTCTCCCTCTGCCTGTCTCTCTCCCTCTGCCTGTCTTCCTCTCTCCCTCCCTCTCTCTCTCTTTCCCTCTGCCGGTCTCTCTCCCTCTCTCCCTCCCTCTGCCTGTCTCCCTCCCTCCTCTCCCTCCCTCCTCTCCCTCCCTCTGCCTGTCTCTCTCCCTCCCTCTGCCTGTCTCCCTCCCTCTGCCTGTCTCTCTCTCTCTCTCGCTCTCCCTCTGCCTGTCCCCCTCTCTCCCTCTGCCTGTCTCTCTCCCTCTGCCTGTCTCTCCCTCTGCCTGTCTCTCTCCCTCTGCCAGTCTCTCTCCCTCTGCCTATCTTTCTCCCTCTCCCTATGTCCCTCTCGCCCTCCCTCTGCCTGTCTCTCTCCCTATCTCCCTCCCTCTGCCTGTCTCCCTCCCTATGCCTGTCTCTCTCCCTATCTCCCTCCCTCTGCCTGTCTCTCTCCCTCTCTCCCTTCCTCTGCCTGTCTCCCTACCTCTGCTTGTCTCCCTGTCTCCCTCCCTCTGCCTGTCTCCCTGTCCCCCTCCCTCTGCCTGTCTCCCTGTCCCCCTCCCTCTGCCTGTCTCCTAGTCTCCCTCCCTCTGCCTGTCTCCCTGTCTCTGCCTGTCTCCCTCCCTCTGCCTGTCTCCAGTCTCCCTCCCTCTGCCTGTCTACCGGTCTCCCTCCCTCTGCCTGTCTCCCTGTCTCCCTCCCTCTGCGTGCCTCCCTCTGTCACCTCAACCCAGCTTACAGGGCACACACACAGCTACACCCGTGTACTTTGCAGGTCTTTAAAAGACCATTTACTTCTTAATGGGGCTTTGTTGTGAATCACCCGGCCCCCATAGAGCAGAGTGTCTCGGTGTCCGCGCTGTGGCTGACTCCGAGACACTCTATGAAAGGAATGCCTCTTAATTAGCAGTAAGTGCCCTTAATACCGGTGGTGCCATCCCGCGACACACCCATCACTTGCAGGTGACACAGAACTGTGTCGGGACACACAGTTTGGAAAGCTCTGATCTAGAGGCTTGACGAAGTAAGAAGGATTTGTGATAGTTGAGAAAATCAGGATAATTCACTCCACCTTCTGATTTGGGTTTTGTTAATCGGAAAAATAGCATGCACAATTTGCTTTTATTCCACAGGAATGATGAAAGAAAAAGAATAAATGTTTTTTTAAAGGAATAGGAGCAGGAATATTTGAGAGAGTATATAAAATAATAGAAGAGAGCATAATTTTAATGGTATCCAAGCGACCACACCAGGAGAGATATAGGGGATGCTATTTAGTTGTCAGGGTGGGGATTTTTTGTACGCATTTCTCAAGACATAAAGAGATTGTAGTTGAAAGTGAAGGGGTGAAAAAGAGTCCTAAATATTTAATATGCTTATAATTCCAGGAGAAATTTGAAACACTGAAATCGTCTTTAAAATTATATTTAGTTAAAGACAGTATTTCACACTTATCTTTATTTCGTTAATAACCGGAAACAGAAGCAAAAAGCTCCACCTCACTAAGAAATGCTGGGATAGAGGAATGTGGGTTCGAGATGAATAATAAGATATCTGCATACGCAGCCAGCTTAACTTGTGTCTCATATACTTCAAATCCATTTATGTCATTATTTTGACATAATCTGGATAAAAAAGTTTGCAGAGCTAAGTTCAAAAGAAAAGGAGATAAGGGGAAACCCTGATGCACACCTCTCTTCAGATCAAAACAAGAAGATGTAATGCCATTTACAAAGAAGGCTGCATGTGGATTGGATTAAAGGATCGAAATCAGAGAGATGATCCTTGGACCAAAACCGAACCATTTAAGCACTTGGAAAAGGTACGACCAATTGACTCTATCAAAAGCCTTCTCTGCATCTAAAGCTATAGCAGCTAAAGAATGAGATAAATGGGAGGATTTAGAAATCATATAAAAAAATAAGCGAGTTTTATCTGAAATAAGACGGCCATTTACAAATCCAGACTGTTACTGACCGAGTAATTTGGGAAGGAACATTTCTTAACGCAAAGCCAATGCCTTTGAGAAAATTGTATAGTCTACGTTGACAAGGGAGATACACCTATAATTTTTGCAAAACTTTAAATCTTTGCCTTCTTTAGGAATTAGACATATTAAAGCCTCCAAAAAGGATCCAGGACTTATCTAAATGGAAAAATGAATTAAGGAGGGTAAGTAATTTGGGAAGGAGTAAAGAAGCGAAATGTGTAAAAAATTCCATTGTGAATCCAACCGGTCCAGGAGCTTTGTCCTTCTTTAAAGATAGCAAAGTGGTAAGAAGTTCTTGTTGAGAGATATCTGTTTCTAAAGGAGTAACGTCTATTTGTGTTTCATAGGTATAATGAGTGTTATCAAGGAACTGTGTAATGTGGGAGTGTGAGGGGACCGACTCAGGAGAGTAAAGTGCTTTATAAAAGGAAAGAAATTCATTTGATATTTCTGAGTCATTTGTTCGTAAGGTGTTTTGTTAATTCAAAATACATCCAATATAAAGCTTATTGTGCTTGACTTTTAAATAGTTTGCCAAAAGCTAACCCGCCTTAATTCGAGCACCATAGAACTTAGCGCTAGATTTTAACAAATAAAGTGATGCATTTTCAGTTGATTCCTTATTAAATTAATTGAAACTTTGCCTTGATAAGTTGAGACAAACATTGCTTGGATTTAGAGGTGTAATATATATGCTCCAGTCTCTTTATCTCAGCTAACAAATCATCAGCGGCTTTGCAGGAATGTGTGCGCTTCCTAGAAACAAAACCAATAATTAAATCTCTTGCAGTTGTTTAAAAGCATCCCAAACTACATGAAAAGCAAGATTGTCAGATTGATTTAAGGAGAAATATTCATGAAAGAAGGAAGAGAAAGAGGAGGTGAATTTGGGGTCTAAAAGGAGGGAGTTATTAAAATGCCACCTCCAGGGGATGTTAGGTCTAGGTGTTATATCTAATTGAATTTAGATGGGAGAGTGATCTGAAATTAGGATGGAGCCAATTTCCGCTCCTCGCAATGATTGAGAAATATTATGAGAGACAAAAAAATAATCAATTCGGAATTGAGTCTGATGGGCTGGAGAGAAAAAAGTATATTCTCTTGTATCGGGATTACAGAGTCTCCAAGCATCTATGAGTTTATATTGCTGGAGAGTTTGGAGGAACATGTTATGTATTTTGTGCAGTTTGAAGGAGAGTGAGTAAGGAGGATGACTGGTGAGAATGAGTAGATGCTTGGTAAAATGCGTAGGTAATGTTTAATGAGTTCATATATGCGTGTTGAATGTGTAGGTAAGAGGGTGCGTGGTTAGTGACACGGACGTGAAAGTCTAAAGGCACATGCTTGGTATTATTTTGTAAGAAACAGAGCACAGTTCAGGCGGGAAGTTTATTGGTTGGGTACACAGGGGCCAGTAATTGACACTAATTTGGGACGATTTTGGTGGCATGGACGGGGACATTGTTCTATACAACTAATCAATTGCAGATATGATGAATTGTAGATGTTGAATGAAGGATAATATAGTAACGATGTGTCTTTGTTTGAAATGTTTTCATTGCAGTAACCCCTGACGAAGGGCTATTACAAGCCCGAAATGGATTGGGTGCCAATAAAGAGATGCTGTTTTGAAAGAATCTTTTGTTTTGTTCGTATTCTTGAGGATGCCTGGATGGGCACATTTAGAATATGGGAAGCATACAAAACGCAGGATAAATCATGTTTGTGGATTTGAAAACGAAAAGCCCGAAAATATTGAGGGATTAAAAGGAATACATTTGGATCAAAATGGAATAAATTATATGTGGAAATATGAAACTGGATGACATATCCTTTCAAATCTGTGCGACTGGGAGTGGAGCACAATTTGTGCTCCCCACTTTGATATTGAGTTTGAAGGAAACCGACAAATGCCAATCTATAAAAGGATCCACAATTTGATTACAATACCCTGCTAAGATAAAATGTTCATCAATGCACGATGACATTTGTTGGGAACGGGATGGCTAAAACTAAGGAACCCCAATAGTAGGAGCATACATGTTGAACAAAGAGAATGAAGCATTTCTAATCAATAGCTTAGTAAATAACCATCTCCCTTCCTCATCAGTGAGTTGAGAGAGCAATTTAACACCAAGTGATTTGTGACAAAGTGTTATTACACTGTTACGTTTACCATCCCCGGGTGAGAAGAAAACATTTCCAGCCCTACCTTTCTTCAATTTCATAGATTGAGTAGCTGTTTAATGAGATTCTTGTGAACAAGCAATATCAGCTCCTAGTTTAGAGAGATGGGTGAGGACACGCTGTCTTTTGATAGGGTAGTTGAAAACCCTGACATTCAATGAAACGGTCTTTAGAGTCATATAGACAACCTTGCGAAACTAAGCAAATATGAGATTCAATAAACCATGTACACATATAAGGCAGAAAGAATGACAAGCCAACCATGAGAGCAGGAGATAAGGCATGAAAGGAAAAGTAAGAAAAGTAAGTACAAAAGTAAATGTGGAGTAGTGACCCAGAAGAGAAAAGAAAGAGATACAGACAGTAAAAGGAAGGAAAGTAAGATAGAAAAGGATAGCAAGGGAAAAAAAAACAAAGAATAACAATGAAAAAGAAACAACGTACCTACATTTAAAGACATCATAAAGAGGTGGGGGGGGGGGGCGGTGAGGCCACGTAGAACGAAAGGTGCGTCCAAACTCAACGGAACAAGGACGGGAACAGACCACAGCGAATCACAAAAGCTGAGGGTACATGTTGGGGACGAACATCAAATGACCTGTAAAGAAGAGGAGAAAAACAATTATCTTAATAAGAGAAAACATGAAATACATAATAAAATACCAACATAACAAGATGAACCGACTAATCCTATGATGACAAATAAACATATATTGTAAGTTAAAGCAGTAAATGTTACAACATTCTAACAGAAAAATCAAAAAGAGAAATTGCTATATTAATTGGAATAACCAATCAAACATTTTGAGAAGATCATGCTCCAGAGAAGTCCATAGAGTCAATTTTGTAAGAATTGATGAAACTCTGCAGTTTGACGAGGTCTTCATAAGTCATAGTTTTGTTTTGTTTTGTTTTTATAGGAAACCTTAAAGAGGCAGGGATGAAAGAGGCCCTATCAGGCATCCATAGCTCGTAGATCAGGACTCATGATCCTAAATTCTTTGCGTGTGTTAGCAGTGGATTTGGCGTAGTCCTGAGCAAAAAATAATGTAGAACCAGACCATGAAATATGTTGAATAGATCTAGCTGCAGAAAGCACTCTGAGACGATCTGTGTATTCAAGGAAATACATGATGACCCCTCTTGGTCTTTGAGAAGAGGAGGTATCGGCACGTTGATGACTAAGTCTGTGAGCGCGCTGAATGTTGAGCAAAGTTCCTTCAGGTAGGTGTAATACTTTAGGAATGAAGGTTTTGAAATATTGATATTGTCTGAGCCCTCTAAACCTTCCGGTAGGATATAAATGCGAACATTATTTATTCTATTTCTATTTTCCAAATCCTCAACCTGCTGCTGTAGCAATGAAACCTGAGACTGAAGAGTAATAACTTTCTCATTTGTATGTGCATAAGAGGAAACACTGTGCTCCACCGTGGTAAGGCGCTCATTTATTTGAGACCAATTATACGTTAAGAATTGCAATTTGATAGACGTACCCTCCATAAATGGGCGGAGCGCCCGCAACTCTTCCAATAATATATCTAGAGATACAGGAGAAGAGGGTTTTGGTGGAGAAGGTGGGTCCTTCTTCAGTCTAATGGTAGTGACTTTGCCAGGCACAGAAGCACCTGTGTTCAAAGTAGGTGAAGCTTTGGCAATAGAGGCTAATGACTCTTCCATTTTGGAGAATTCAGAGAAGATTTTAGAGATTTTAATAAATGCATGCGTTGTATGTGACGTAGAGGCCCAGCGCTTTATTAGTCATCCCATAAGAGAGTCAAATAGGTGATGAATTAAGGCTTAGTTATATTGTGTTCCCTCAAATTCAAAAACCACATCAGGTGAGGAAGGACCTTGAGTATTTTAAACAAAATTGTGTGCAAGCAGCGCGCCCAACAAAGTAGTGACAAGTGGTAAGGAGCAATCTCAGAGAAAAAAGAGTTGCACAAACATTTTGCACCATCTCCTTACAGGAGCAAGACATAAGAACATGTTAGTGTGTATTCAGCTTAATTTCACACACAACAAAAAAGGGAAAAGGGGGTAATACATTGTGGGATTTCAAGAGTTTGATAAGGCCCCCATGCGTAAAATGATCATGGCGCTGAGGAGGAAATATCACCATATGTGTGTGCAAGCAGGATTTCTCTCACCGGTATTTCTCCTGAGGAGAGCGTTGTATTCAAAATGGCGGCCGCGGTCAGCACGCCAGAAATGCAGAGTGCTATTCAGAGGATTCCCAGCCAAGCATGTGATAGAAATTCCCAAAATGGGAGTCCGTGAGGTCAGCACATCGTTCACTGTCCAGGACCTCTCACCAGAACCGAGGAGGAAGCTTCAAAGTGCAGCCGCACCGACCTGTCCCGTGGATCTTTACTTGAACGCCGTCATTAGCCTCAGGCATCAAACCACGCCCCCATATCTTTACATATATTGATGAACATTTGCAGTCATTACTAACCCAGTGGATCACTTTTATTAGTCAGGGATTCATCATCTTCTCTTCAGTCTTTCAGTAGCCTGGGTATATTGAGCATGTATATGGTCCTTAAGTAAGGCTCAAGGGCTGTTATGTTGCTGAGAGCATGGCTCCTTGGTGACTGCAGGCCGAGTCATCATATTGGACAGTCCTCATTGGGTATACTGGCACCCATGGGCCATTAAGCGAGGACTTCTGCACAAGGAAAGGGAAGAAGGGTTTCTAGTTATGCCATATCATCCCTGGGTCAATTTCCAATCCTCTGATGCATGGCTGATGTTATAGTTAGGCTTTGAGGCCCTGGGCTACTACTGTCCTTATACAGCGACTGGCGTTGATTTACCATAGAGGCGTGATTCTGCTGATTCAGAGAAGGTTCAGGTTGAAGATGGATCACTGCCAATTGCTGGAGTAAAGGAATGATTGTAGAAACTTGGGCTGTTAGAAGCTTATCTTGAGTCCTTAGCTCCATAACCTCTGCCTTAAGGTCACTCACAAACTGGGGCAAAAACAGGTTCATAGAGGATTGCTCTCTGGCATGTAATGTGATTAAAGGAGGGCTGCTTGATAGGTTAAGCTCACAAAAAATGGCCAGCCCCCGCACTGTCAGAGTAGAAAAGCAGTTGTTTCAGGTGACTTCATCATGGGTCGACTCAGAGATGATTGCACAAACTGTCTCGATTTGTTGAGGTCTGTCACCACACAGCCATTTTTAAGGGTAGGATACGTACGTAACTGAAGGTCATTGGATTTGCTGAATTTAGTGGACTGTTTGGTGAAGATTTTAGTTAGGGGTCTCCCTTTCCAGATGCTGTGATAGAAGAAGGGGGTGCATATTTTAATAATAATAATAATAATAATAATATGAAATTTATAATGCGCTCAGCTTACCCAGGGCGTCCCGGCGCAATATTGCATCAACTTCCTCAATCAAGCCATCAATTTCTCCCAGTGTATTACTGCTATTTGAATGCTTAATTCTTTTCTGTGATGAGGAAGTTCCCATGGAGTCACTAGCAGCTTTCTTTTCCCCATTTTAATTAGAAGGGAGTACATAGAGAACTTAAGGGGCAGATTTACAATAACTGGCGCATCCCTGCATATCAGCAGGGATGTGCCAGTTATTGTGCGCCATGCCTCCGCCACCATGGATGCACTGCATTTACATGCGGCGCACCATGGGGCAAAAACGGCACAAATGTGTGACGCATCTGTGCCGTAAAAGCGGCTCATTGCTGGAGTTGCATCGCAAGCGCGACGCAGCACCAGCAATGCTCTGGGGGGCCCTATTCTTACAATGCTGCGTCAATCCTTACGCCTGCTCAAGTAGGTGCAGGGTTTTGAAGCAGAATGGGCCCAAAAGTGACGGAGTGAAATCTTGTAGATTTCACTCAGCCACTTTTAGGAGGCGTTCCTGCGCTGGAACCTCCCCTCCTGCGCAGGAACGCCTCCTTCTGGCGCAGGGCTTTACAACGTGACACATCTCCCTGATGCGTCACGTTGTAAGTACCCCACACCATGGCGCATCTTTTGCGCCGCCGCTGAGTCACTAAAGTGATGCAACTGCGGCGTAAAAGGGGCACATGGGGCTTGTAAATCTGCCCCTGAGTTTCTAATTTCAAACTTAGAAAAGAGCCGACAGTTGCTGTTATAACATTGAATGAAGATGTTGTAGATTTAATAAACCCCACCAAACCAAAGTAGCTTCGACACTCACCAATGTTCTCTGGTAAAATCATTTACATACATTCTACAGACTGCCACAGTCAAGGGTAGTGGCCCAGCCTCTTCTGGGCGATGAGATGTGAAGACGGGCCCGTTCTTCGCTCCCCACGCTGCGTGAGTGCTGGAGGTGCTTAATAGTGCTGTGGGCTGACTTCGGTGACACCCTGGTGCTTGGCGTCCTGTGGCCTGAAGTCCCCCAAACAGTGCCCCACAAAGGTTCTGCTTCCTGCACTGCAAAAGTGCTGGAAGCACTTAATAGCGCTGCGGGCTGACATTGGCACCTCCCTGGCACTTGGCATTATGGGCTTGAAGTCCCCCAAACAGTCCCCCACAAAGATTCCGCAAGTTAAAAACGTAAGAAGTGGCCCAGAGTCAAAATTAAGGCTTGTCAAATCGAAAAACTAGCCATCGAGATAAAAACAGAATGATTTTGATAGGGCAGCCAACTCAAAACTGCAAACATTTCTGAAACGTGGTAACAGGGGTCTACACCCAACACCAATTTGTATTCAGTATAACATTTGAGACCACTTGCAGCCATATCTCAGTAAACCCATAAAGCCTCCTCATCGATATTTCAAAACAAACGACAAACAAGTGCTGAGAAAGTGGGAATCAAATAAAGTGTTGTATTTCAAACCTGTAGCGGAATGACTACGTCCAGGTATTTTCAGGATTAGTGAATGCCTGTGCTACAAGCACTCTTTACCACATGTACTGCACCCACTAAAGTCCTCAACTCAGAATTTAACTCATGCATGTGGTCTGTTATTAAGAAAGGATACAGAAATTGCCCATGATCAGACAGTCTAGATAAAATTGGCCACTCCTTTACAAATCGCTATTAGTTTCTAGTCATCCAACATTTGTACAGAAGCTCCACCATTCAAGCCAGATATGAAACTCAGGGGCAGCTAACAAAGAAATCTGATTCACCTACTGGAGTAAACCTTGGCTGCATCTTAGCTCCAGGCCCCGAGTTACTGAGAGTTCACACACTGCAGAGTAGCGCGCAAGGTTGTGCCCTGCTCTGCGCGAACTGGAGAGAGCAGAACTGTACCATATCTACAAAGAAATGACGCAGTTGGGCTGCCTCAGTGCAGTGGAAAATTTGTGCTGCCCAGCACGAACGCAGGCATCCTACACCGTAGTGCAAGGGTGTATGCCTCCTGGTCAGGATAGTTTCTGTGCAGGAAGGAGTACCTTCCTGCTCAAAAACTATACTTTGAGGCTTTTCCCTCTTAGAATGTATTGTGAGTGCATCATTTTAAACAAGAGGGTCTATTCTAGAAGGTTGAGAACTGGTAGGGGGCAGTACAGAGAGGCTGCGAGGGAATAAGGAAATAGATACTGTTGATGATGCTGAAAATAAGTTATATTTAAATAATTCAATGCTTCATGCTTACTTCTCGACACCTCTTTGCATGAGTGTTGCAGAATGCACAATACATGCAAAGGTGAAATAAAGAGGAGAAACAAAGATATTTCTTCTAGTTACGGCAGCCTCGGGCAGGCACACTATTTTGGCTCTAACATTATGTCAACTGCCCTTTCTAAATATGGGTTTGCATCAAAATCGATGGTGGAAGCAAGGAAACACCCATTCATCACACATGGAATGCTTCATGGACGTAAAGTAACACAATGCATTTTTTTTTAATAAAGCAAATTACCTTTTATGTTGATTTGTAATTACCAAAATGGATTCTGCGTTGGGTCAACCTCAAAAAAGTGAAGCAAACCTGATGCAAACATTTGTAAATCTGGACCCTAGTGTTTTTCAACTGATATGTCAACACCCTACCATTTGTCTCAATGCTACAACAGGCTACATGAACAAGCCAAGTTCGGGAAATATTATGTGTCCTACTATAAGCTGATGACTCATTGATCATAACATGTACAGAGAATACCCTGCAAACTCTCAAATCATAGAGCAGGATATTGCAGCAGGAACCCAATTACAAATAAATCAGGAAAAATCAAAGATCATAACATGGGTGGGGGGCTTACAAAAAAAGGACAAACTCTGCTACCAGTTTGGCAAGGGTTCCTGTGAACATCATATGGCCACATTTCAGGGCAAACTGGCCACCGCCTTTATTCTCTATGGCGGAAAGATTTGGCCACCAGAAAACCCTCCAAGACAAAATAAAAAATATGTAGAAAGATATTTCACACCCCACAGGCTTTCTCTCTAGCACTACCCTGAGTACAGTGATTGAAGTCGAGTTGTGCAAAACAGTCTTTGGGTATAAAGTAAAAAGAAATTCGGCTGAATCGATTCATCTCATAGTCAAATAGTGGAAAAAACACCTATTTTCATAGATGCAATCTAAGCAAAAGACCATAATCAAAATTGCTGATCTGATAGTTTTCTACCAAAAGTCTGGCAACTCATTACAAACAACTGAAAGTGCACTAAAAGCGCCTAAGATGTGGGACTTCTAAGATATGACAAGATGGAACTCAAAGGCTGAAGCATGATCCCTGGGGAGAAATATTTGAACTTGTTCCTTTCTTCATGGCCGCAATATCAGTCTTGTCAATCCAGACGTGAGATACTAGATTGTCCTGGCAAAGTAAAATTTATTATGAACAAATTTGAGGGAAATGACAGGGGTCAAAACTGACACCAATATTTGACCTATAAGATCTACTGGGGCATATTTACAAGGGGATTGCACCACCGGCACGTCAGTGTTTTCAACGTTCCGGGGCCACAATGCCCTGCACCATTTTTACCAAGTGGTACGCAGGTATGTGTGTGAAAGGGGTGTGCAATGGGTGTTGCTGTGGGCGTTCCACCGCAACACCCATTGCTTTTTTACGCTGCCCCAGATTTACAAGGATGTGTAAATCTGAGGTAGCGCCAAAAACTCGTGCAAAAGCATGCGTTAGATTGGCAGAACAAGGAGAAATACTTTTATTTCTCCTTGTTGTTGCTTTTTCTATGTATGCTGCATCCTGCAGCATACATAGAAAGAGCAAAACACCATTAACGAGGTGTACCTTCCTCCTTAAAAACAATCATTAAATAATGGCGATTTGTTCCTTGTAGGGGTGCTGTAGAATGCAGCACACATAGAAGTAGCAAACCGCCACTATTGATTGTTTATGTGCAGGAAGGGACACTTT
This sequence comes from Lissotriton vulgaris, assembly GCF_964263255.1. NCBI lineage: Eukaryota > Metazoa > Chordata > Amphibia > Caudata > Salamandridae > Lissotriton > Lissotriton vulgaris. Next base: position 700,281,102 of record NC_141697.1, on the reverse strand, counting down.
TCCTCCCCAACCTACCCCTACCAGAACTTTCAATGGTTGAAAATTCACTAGTAAAGAACACATGGGAATTACTGTTCCCCGTAACTGGTTTGGAAAAAATAATTTGGTGCTCCATCAGTTCTTCCATCTCTCACCGGAGCACTACCTGTATGAGCATGGGGGGTAAAGACCTCTGCTGTTCATATTCTGGTAAAAACGACCGCACAGGCCGCAGCCTACACCATGGTCAGGAAATGTAGATGTGACCATCCCGGGTCCCCCTAACCCATCTTGTTGTTTTATTCATCTCCTCTAGTCTTCCCCAGGATCTTCCGCAGGGGGTTCATGCACGTCGTGTTCCAGGCAGTTCAGCATCCGAAGCCCACTGATTTTCTGGATTTGGTCCAGTGCTGATATACAACCAGCTAAGATGTCTTCCTCTCATGTGGTCCTTTGGGTGTCATGACATCCCACCACTGTCCACACTGGCCCCAATGATTTGGGCAAATCCGAGGAGCAACCAGGCTCCCCCTCGGGGGTTGGCAGGCCGATGACCTGCTGGGCATTACAGATTGACTTGATGGTATTTTCTTACCCTTCCACTTGAAGAGGAGCAGGAATGGATGGCACCATCTGTAGTGCACCGTGTTGAGTCTCTGGAAGATGGTGACCTCACAAAAAGCCCTTAGGATTCTGATGAAAACAGTGTAACCCCATATTATTTTACACATCCAACCATAAACCTGCACCACAATATACCCCAGCAATAACAGTACAGTGCATCACTCCCCTTCACCCTATCCACAACTACACCATAAAAGACCACCTCTGTAATACCATGTCACTCTGTACCAAACCTCTCCACACCTTAGAGTTTTTAGGTCTCGCCTGCGTGGCCTGTGCACATGCGCAGTCTCGCTGTCGAGATTTTATGTTTTGTAGGAGCTTTCACTGACAGGCTTTAAGCCCTGCCCCTCTTTCCCATTGGCCGGCGTCACCGTTTATGCTAAACGGTGGCCAGCCATTGGGAATGAGTTTTATGTGACGTTGACTTTTCTCTTTGTCAGCCAGCCCACTTGGATGGGCTCGTCTGACTTCCTTCTGCTGCAAAAGGTTTGTTATCTTTATGGGGCCATAAAACACATGGCCCCATAAAGACAAGAGATGCAAGCGCTTAATTTTCTTCTTTTTAATGTCGTCCCTGAGTCCACCCCGGGCCTTGGGGTCTGAGACTGGGGAGGAGGCTTGTCTGCGGTGGGGGTGTTCTTCAATGGCATTTACAGCAAGGATAACTACGTCTCGTGTCCCTGCATCGTATCTTGCGTTCTTGTTGACGACCTGCACTGTACAGTAGCGAAATGTTCTGACACACAACCTGTAGAAGAACATGTGCAACTTCTGAGCTTGGCGGCTAGATGTAAAGAGCAGCCCGTGACCTCTCCATGACCCCTTCGGCTGTGGAGTCGTATCCTGTTTAATTTCGGTGTGTGTTAGTGGGTCGCTGCCGCCCACTGGTAGGTGCGGTATTCTTTTTGTTAACTACTGTGCCTGTTGCGTTCGATCTGTGCTCCATGCAAGGGGGCGGGGACATGTTTTCAAGTGCCTTATATGGACAGGTGCCCACGCGTATGGAGTAGAGGCACTTTGCCTTCTTAAAGGGAGAGTAGTAGCACTTCTCAGCGAGAGTGCAGTACTTTCAACTGGGGGTGTTAGCATTTCCTGGTAGGAAACTGTACTATGGGGTTGTAAGCACCTGCACATTTAATTCTATTTAAATTTGAGAGACTAGTTACCCGAGTGCCAGATTCCCGTAGATGCCGGGAGAGTGTTTCTCGTGTGCTGTGCAGTAGCATAGCTGAACTGAACAAGAGCCTGTGTGCTTTGTGGGTGTGTACACTTTACAGTGACATTCGTTGTTCAGGTGATGTTGTATTCCACCTTCAGCTGTTTCTCTTAGCAGTGTGGAAAGGCAGGAATATGTGAGGTAAATAAAGCACCTACCGTCACCTGCGGTTCACTGAAATATGATGAGTACTTCCACAGATTCCCCTCACCACACCAGATGGGCTAGAATGTAACCTCAACCCACACCTGCTTCTCCAAGGCATACATCCAGCTTACTTCGACCCACCACACTTTTCCCAAAGACATCACTACCTTCTGACCTTAGCTCCTCTATATTTCTCCAATAAACCACTTCCAGCCCTTCACCGGAGACCTACTTCTTTCTGCATCTACTTGTCAAGGTATTCCGTAAACTTCACATCTGTACACCTTAACTTTTCCAGGGCCCCCTTCCATTCTTCACTGGCCTCCCCAGCGCTTCTGAATTAATCCACTTCTGAGTTTGGCTACCTCCACCTCTTTCGTCAATCCTCTATACTCCGTGGATTCACAAAGGAGCTCCATCTTCTGACCTCGGTCTCCTTTGAACTTTTCAGGGGACACGCTTCAACCTAACTTTCTGCAGTGGGTGGGGCGGAGGGCTCCGTGCCCTAAGACGTGTGTTTATTCAGTAGTTCTTAATAAACAAGCGTCTTAAAGTGAAGATTATCTGAAGACCCAGAGAAGGTGTGGCCTTATGTGTGGGTTGTTTGTATTATAAGACTGTAACGCAACTAATGATACCCCCTTAGGTGGCCTCAAGCAGAGTAAGCATAAGATGGGCATAGTTTGATTTTGGGAGGGGTGCGGCGGGGCGGAGGAGAGGTTAAAGGGGGTGATGGTATTATTCCACACATGCGTGTGTGCAAGACACCTTAAATAAACTATATTCAACGAAAGCTTCACGTCAAAAAATTTGCCACATAAATCTTTTAATTTGTCAGTACTACAACTCACCATGTAATGAAAAGTTTCAGTCAGAATCCACACGAAGGACTGGTGCCAGTGCCACTTTAAGGACACATTTCATTAAACAGCCGCACGCCATCAGTCTGAGGGATGGGTTAGTTTGCGGCTTCTTTCTGGACTGGGTTCATCTGAGGCTTCGGCAGCAGTAGCTTGCGACACCTGGCTGCAGCAGCGCCGCAAGGGATTCCTGGAAGCTTGTGCGCCTACTCCGGCTCCGGGAGAACGCGGCTGCACGGATTTAAACCTTAGCTGCAGAGTCCACCCACAGCAAGGCATGTCTCCCTCCCCCCTCGAGCCCAGCTTCACATGTAAGAGCTGTGCATACGTTAATGCGATACAGGCAGCCAGTGTAGAACAGGTGGCGGCTGGCGTGCTCTCCCGGTGCCCTGAACAGGGGCAAACATCAGATCCCAGCGGCACGCAGAAGCAAGAACACTGCATTAGGAGAGCCGGTCTACAGAGCAATGCCACACAATCTGTGCATCTCTGTAATATTGTGGTGTGTCGGTGTACACTGAGGCAATGGTCAGTGAGCCTGGTACTTAAACACGTATAATACAGGTGATTAGTAGTAACGCAGTATATTACTAGGTATCTTGCACAAGCTGCAATCATTCGCACAGCTCAGGCAACACGGTAGACTGTATTGTTAAAATGTTAGGACCATACACGACAACTCTCATCCCATTTCGAAAAGAGTAGGTAGAATGCGCATGTACACCTTCTGCATGCCTGTTTTTGTGTCATATACAGCTAACGAAAACTGCTGTAATTAAAGAGGTAAAATGTGTATATGCCCCAGTCACTTATGTCAAAATATTAAACACCTGTTCACGACCCTCAGTTCAAGCCTGTAAATCTGAAAGAAAAATGGAAGAAAATGCTCTCCCCAATCTAGAAAGGATTTGATCACAGAACATGGTAAGAATGGATGGGAGATGTGGGCTGGTTCATGGACTCAAATTCTGGTGCTACTACTTTTGGGACTTTCCAAAATGTTTCACTGCTAATATTGGGGCTTTAGAAGTGCTGCTGAGCATGAATCGATGGCTAACGTTATGGTTTCTCCTAGTACTTTGCGAGTGTAGAACTGACAGCTTTCAGAGGTTGCCCTGGTTGCGCCTATAGCGATTGTGCTATCGCCTGGCCATTTCAATTGCAAAGCGCTGACTAGACAGAGTTTAGTGTTGCAGTCGGTGGGTTAGCTGGAAGTCGGTATCACTTTAGAAAGGAGCTAGTGGCTTAAGTACTGCTATACTATTAGAGCCTGGTCGCTTTTGCAATGCTCTAATATATGATTTTTATTTCACTGCTTATAAAGCTCAAAAAGTACCACAGGCATATTATTGCTAAAAAAAAAACCGAAAATAACAAGCATTTGCAATGCAATAGGTCTCGCATTTGCGAAAGTTTGAGCTATTGGCATTGTAAATGACAATGCCTTGTATTTATGCATTTGAAAACCTGCAAGCTGTGAGTAAACAAGCACTTTGTACTTGTAGTCTCTTTTACTGCCAGCCTTGCTTCTTGTAAGCAAAGACTATACGTTCAAAGTGCGTGTTTATGCACCGCTTGCAGGTTTTAAAAACGAATGACTAAAAGGCATTGTCATTTACAATGCCAATAGCTCCAACTCTCGCAAATGCGTGACCTATTGCATTGCAAATGCTTGTTATTTATATCAGAAGAAAATCAGTGAAATTTGCAAGGACTAACTCATACCCTTCGTAACAGGCAGGAGTGCATGTGTAGGCACTGTAAGTAAAGGGACACTGACAGTAAAGGGATTCAATTGATTTGCTATCCAACCAGAACAGTGTTTAATGGAAGGCTAGAAATTCGCCTCTTACGAAATACTTGTAGAGCGGGTCCTCTAACCTGGTGCACCCCGACATTTGTGTGTAGAATAAATAGTTTATGGGCTTAAAACTCTTTCAAACCAGTAAGATAGAATGAGATGTCTATATGGCTGTGACTCACTGCAAGCCTTCACTCTAGCCTGAGCATCAATAAGCACCAAGTCATTACCCATTTGAAGTAAAGGCAGCGCATTTTATTTACCCGCGTGTAAGAAAAGTTAATTTTAAGTACACTAACCAAGTGACCTTGCTCTTTCTTTTAAACTGTTTTCACTTTGGGGCATTTATTTTCTCAACCACTTCTCTACAGAAGAAAGAGGTTCATGTGATATACTACAATATTTGTGAGATAGCATTTATTGTATTTGTTGCATTTATATAGTGCTGAGAACGCAGGTTTATATGTGAATATGAATGAATGACATATGAATTTAGAGCTCCAATGTTTGAAGCTATATGTATTATTGTTAATTGTCTTAGCAGTGGCGTAACTAGGCTGCCAAGGGTCCTGAAGCCAGCACGGGAAATGGGCCCCTGTCCCAGTGTCGAGTGGTCGAAAATATCCATTTTAGCGGTGCAAGGCCCTTTATATCCTAAGGTCCTGGTGCCACTGCACCAGCTGTACCATTGTAGCAGAGCCTCTGTGGCATAATTAACGGTAGAGCAGATATGTTAAATAACTTATTGATTTGCTGTGAAAATAAGTGTGTGTGAGCGAACGCCTGTGTGCGTGTGTGCGTGTATACAAATGGAATTGCCTATGAGTGTTTGTGCTTGCACAATAAACCAGCAGGTATAACAGGGTGGACTTGTGCATTTTTACTGATGTCAGCAAAAAATCTAGGCGGGTCCTATCAGGAGAGCCCTAGTGTAAGCATGTCCTGAAAATTGCTTTCTGCTTCCCTTGACACACCTGTTCTCTCTGCAAGGGAAACTTGTACTGTTGCTTCTCATGCTGTACTGGCTCTTTCTTTCTATATGCTCTGCTTAGACTTTGCAGAGTAAACTGCACTGCTGCTGGTGCCATTGAGTCATACCTTGTCTGGCATACTTTACATTGAACGTTTGGACGGGGAATGATATCCACCACCAAATATCTTGCTGGAAATGTCGTATTTTTTCTGATGTTTTTCTATTCCAAAGTACAGCCTCTGGAATAAAAGGTTCAACATATGAAGAATAAATAAATAACTAAATAAAGCAAGACAGAGTGGTCTCAAAGTGGCCATATTGGTTTTATTCACACCCAAATACATTAGTGCCCCTTTACAGAGTTTGCCATTGAAGCACTGCTTCTGTTTTCTTGTCTGTCTTTGAACAGTATTGCTTTCCCCAGGTGGGGAAGTGCACCAATCCTGGAGGTACTGCAATGCCTGATTGATGGGTGGAATGGAAATCAAATTGTGTACAGTGGCTTTATGTTCAGGGATGTGGTCTTTTTAAACCATACTCCTTGTGTTTTGTAAGGATATAAGCAATGGACATTGAAATTGGTCCTGTAGTCATGTCCTTAACTTTTCAGGCAAAAACACTTGTGGATTTCTGAATAATGAGTGCAAAAGCGTTAAGGTAACCATCTTGTTCCTGCTCACATTTCACATGCTTTACTTAATCTTGCATTCCCTATGAGGGTTTGCTTTTTCTAGGATGCTGTTACTTTTTTTTTAGGAAGCATATTGCTCTTGTCTAGTCCATAATTTGACTTGAATTGCATCCAGGTGTTTATAGCAGGGCACAATTGGGTTGTAGCTGAAAACAGTGCGAGTTTTTCTCAGTGGGGCAATATGGTGCTCAGTGGGGGAGAAGATGTGGCACTATGGCCAGAGCTGTTGAATTGGGAACTGGGGAACCAGACATCGATGACCAGTCCACCAGACCACACTCCTGAGGGAGCACATTTCCATGCTAGACCTTAAAAGGCCCTGCAAGACCTTAGAAGCCCTGGTATCTTAACACCAGCAGGTGGACCCTAGAGGTGGCAAGTGTGGGTTAATCTTAAAGGACTATCCACTACAATCCATACTGTAGTTCACCTCGAGTCTTGCAGGCAGGCCTAGGAAGGAGCACACCCTAGAGCAGAGGTCTTCAATCTATGGGGCGCGACCCCCAGGGGGGCCGCAGAGTCATCAGAAGGGGGTCGCGCATTCACCAACCTCACGTCTGCCTCGAATCCAAAACGTTTCCTCTTCGTTTTGGATTAGAAATACTTGCATCTCAGGAGGCTCTCTGATTGGAGGACTAGGTAAAATAAGCCAATCATAATGTGGCTACGTCATCAAAACCTGTCCTCCAATCAGAGACTGCAGCATGCATGCCAGGAAATGCCCGCAAACTTTGTCCACAAAGATCGACCAGAACCTTTGCAATGCAGCCTGTACATCGACGGAGTTCTGCAATATTCCACGCAGTCACTGCTGCCTTCCTTGGCCATCCCTGCTTTCACCTCGTGCTTTGTGACTCGTTGATGCCTCTTCCTTGTTATTTCCGCTGATTTCCACGGCAACCCAAAGCTTCCCAGTTTAATCCTGCCTCTTACCCGCTGCAGACATACACTGAAACTATCTCGCGCACGCACACACACGCACACAGATCCATATTTATTTCCCTGATTGAGCCATGAGGGGATTTGGGCAAAGGCTCCGGTTAATTTTTATTTTCTGTGTTCGGTCCGTTTTCTTTTCTTTCCTGCATGTGTGTCTATTTATTTATGCTGCCTGAACTCCGTGGTCGATGTCATTTATTGCTCCACAGAAACACCATGGAAGAGAGAATGTTTGTCTTTAAACACGGCACGTCACGTCCGTGTGGGGCTTGTTGGTGCTGACAATAGACATTCACTGTGAAGTGCTCGAAAAGTTAACTAAGTAAAATGATGCTATACATATATATTTTTTACTATTCAACTAAGCTTATAGAGACTAACTTGTTTGTAAGTTAAGTGCAGTGAATGGACTACTGAAGATGACAACGTTGATGTCTGAAACATCATTGCTTTTACGTTTACTTAAATATCACTGCAGAGAAAAATTCAGGCAGCATGGTTAAATGAAAGTGTCAATGCTCATGTTATTTGTCTGAATACAAAATGTATTTTTTCAATAATTGACAAAACCAAATATTTTCACAGCATCAAAATATAACATGGTAAAGCCTATACAATTCCAATATTATTAAACACATTTGGTTGTGCAGTCTTTGCTCAAATAAGCAGCACCACAATGGAGCGCTGTGGGTTTTGATGGCACTAATATGTTGCCCACTAAATTGTCTTAATTTGGAGCAGATTAGGATAACCCACATTTACTTACTGAATCTCCCTACTAGCCTCCTCACAGTAAATTTTAACAAGCGCTCAAATGTATAACTTTTTTAATTGATTTATGCAGGTCAAACATCTAGGTCTCACATGTGGCCTTGAAGCTGAAATGTACTTCAATATAAACTCCAGGGTTGGGGCAAAGGCTCCAGCTCATTTTTATGACTTTTAAATGTTTATTTTCAGTGTGCTTTCCGTTTTCATTCTTGTTGCAGCAGTTTAATCTGATACTGGTTGCCACCATTTCCAAAGAAAAGTGCTGGCCATTTGTTCATGTGTAGAACTCTGCAAAGGCTTGGGCATGGTATTTCAAATTGAGCTATTTTAACATTGTTTGCATTTATTCTTAACATGGTGAATTAATGCATGGAATTGTGAACCATTTCATATTGGCTTTCCCAAACAGGGATGAGCAGTCATGCTGGACAGAATAAAGGGTGAAGACTGTGTACACCTTCCATTCTGTGTGGCTGTAAGATAGTTTCCAACAAGATATCGTTGACACACTGCAGCAGTGAATGCTTTGTGAGTCTTCAGCTCATTTAGAACACATGCTACCATTAATCAACCAGGTACCAGGGAGAAGGAGGAGACAATGGTGTGCAGTAAACATCTGTCTGTCTCATGAATCACTGTGTGTGCTGATTTGGATGCTATCCAGCTCCTTGCTGACAGCCTGTGTGATCTTAAATAATCTAGTTTACCTCTCTCTGTTAGATATCCTGTGGTTGGTAGCTGCCTCTGGGTACAATGAACGTCACCCACAAAAATTAAACAGGCGTCTTTAGACTTCCATCTCTAGACAAGTGTATTTTGATATCTTTCACAGCCTCTCTTCTGACCCTCACTCTGCGAAGGCCTTCCCAAGACGAAGGCTCAGTTGAGCCAGTGTGACCATGCAACATGTTGTCCTGCACCAAGTGCATGGGCACACATGTTCACAATTCCAGACACTAAGCCTTTCACTGTACTTAACGTATGGCCTGAAAAGAAGGGCACTTCTAGGGGCCCTTACGTGAAAGAGGTCATATGTCACCTGCTAGGGACACTAGATGCACCGTGAGCATAGGTAGTCTGCTTCAAGATGACCTTTGAGTATAGCTCAAGCACGCAAATCACAAGTGCATACCCCATGGCCGTACTTGTACCACGTGAGCATAATTATAGCCTAGGTGACTGGACACTCCGGCAGCTAGCCTCTTAGCATTTTCTCATGGCCTTCCAAATTTATTGTTCACTTGGCCAAGATGATTACCAAAAACTGAAACAAATAACAAAATCTAAAAGACAACGACCCACAGTCACCCACAAACCTGTTTTGCTAAACACTGTTTAATTCTATTTCCCCACCGTAAAATGATTTGCCGTGGGAATTTGGGGCGCTTTTGGTTGTCGATGATGGTGAGTACCAAGTTCTTGATATTTTGGTCAGAAGGGGGTCCTTATGCCTAAAGTTTTTTGACAGGGGGGTCTCGGCATCAAAAAGTTTGAAGACCTCTGCCCTAGAGTGACAGTGACTCTGTCATCGAGGTCAAAGGACCCTTGAGATGTGACCGGTATGACCGCACCGTGTGCTGACTTTGGGTGGGAGCATCTTGTCTGCAAGTTAAATATGGCTTTAAAAGCGCTTGCTGCCTCCCACCCGGCCTCCAGCAATTTTTGGCAACAAAACAAATATCGAGTTTGTTTCGTTATTTTACCCCTCAAGGAAGCACCTTTATCCTCCAACTCGGTATGTTCTCCTATGCGTCTAATAATACTGTTATCATGTGTTGTGAGTGCCTATTAAGGTCTACCAATATCACACACCTATTTTAGGCTCAGCATGAGTAACATTCAACCTAGTTCCTATTTTACTCATGATTTATCCTAAATGTAAAAATCTTCGGAGAAAATATATTCTGACCATATAGGGCAATCTCACATCGAGAGTGGTTTGCGATGAATTCGAAGGTATGCAAATCTGAATGGCTAGAGGGTAGCATTATACTTTTTAAAAAGCATACAAACTATTTAGGATGGAATACAGCAGATTATTTACTTCACCTTGTAAATATTAATACACTCGGGTAGGGCTGTTCCGCAGGTGCAATAAATACCATGTTTTTCTTTCTTCTTAACCAAGTATTTTCCTTCACAACATTCCAAGTTACCTGTTAGGGGTAAACAGTGGGGTTATAAAGATAGCATAGCTTGATACTCTGGGCCTGATTTATTTTTCGGCCGACGGGTCACTCCTCACAACATTGTTCAGGGGACAGGATATCTCTCATCGTTGTGACGTATTAACTCGTCCGCCGAAATACAAATCAGGCCCTCTGATACCTGCTCCACTTCCTGTTAGCAAAGGGGTGAAATTTAATTGCACCACATAAACAGGGTTTAAGTAATTTGTGATTAATTTGTATGAGGATTTTCATTTGTCTAATCCATTAAATATAGATATTAATTAAGAAATTGGGATTATTTGGAAGTGATGTCTGCAATGTCTTTTTACAATTTAATTTATGAAAAAATATAATATGTCAGTCAGTCAAAAACGTTATTTCGATTTAAAAAATCACAAAGTTAATACATAATACATAGAGGTGAGAATATATAAAATATAACCAAATTACAACATAAAAGTGGATTATATAAATTTGAATCAAACCTTCCTTTTAAAATGTATAGTTATACATTAAATAGCTAAAAAATAGCAAAAAATTCACTACTGCAATACTGCCGCCTAGGGTGACCATTTTTCCTTAAGTTAGCATACAAATCAGTTTTAAATTCATTCGGTGTCAATACAGTAAGGTACATAGTGCATGAACAATCATCTAAAACGAAGGAGCATAAAACATTTACCTAAGGCTCCTCTCTTTCAAACGAATCACCCACACCCAGCCCAAGAACTTGGCAACAGCAATCACAATGGACTCTTCAATAGATGTTTTTAGAATCCTGAATGCCTCGCTGCTTGACCTGGTCCCCAGATTTTGACATAGAGGTTTCAGCTATCTGGACCTGGGATTTCTATAGGCTGGGCAAGCAAACAGAATGTGTGCCAGTGATTCATTAGAATTAGGACAAAATGGAAAATTGCTACTATTCAAGCTATGCCATTTGTTGGTAAATACATTAGTAGGAAGCAAACCCACCCTGAACTGATGGTACAGTTTTCTGTCTTTAGGGGTAGGAATTAGATCCCAGTACCCTTCATATTTCACTTCATGCTTGATCTCAAGGAAGTCTCTGGATAATGAGGGGCCAGTTAGAGCAGCAAACCGCCTCATGACAAGCTAGTTCCAGTATGAGGAGTGGAGAAGTGTGGCTCAGGGGTTAGAGGCGGCAGACCTGGAGCTTGAGTTCGGCCCTGGACCAGGGTTCAATTCCCCGCCTCGGCGGGTCTTGGGCTCAATAATCCCACGGACTCGATAATTCTCGCTCTGGTGCCTTCTCGACTCACGGGTTCACACTCTGCGACTCTGGGCAATAGCTTGCTTAATCTCCACATTGGCCCCTCGCGGTGGGATGCCTGGCTTTCACCTTGTGGATACCCTGCCAGGGTTATCTCACAGGGGAATACCAGGACGGGTTCCCTAAGCAAGCGCGGAGATGCCCCAGGGTAAGTCATGCGCTATATAAGCTTCATACATTTATATAAGCTTCATACATTTTTCCAGTATGCTGCTTGAACTCATTTTTAGCTGGAAATACACTGTCAGTAGGGGATGCCCATAAACTGCTCGTCCCTATTTCACAGAGAGTGTCTTTTACTCGCCTTAGCCACGGAATTTTGCTCATACCGTCAGCCTCCCTAACTTCTATTAGAGCTTGGGCATAGTGTGAAAGCTCTGGGGTAACCCATAGCCTTCGCCAGTATGCCATTGGCCTAAAGTGTGCCACATCCTCATTCGAATAGCAACCCAGATCTAAGAATAAGGGTAGTAACGGGGTGGACTGTGGGAGACAAATTAATGACCTTAAAAGTTTATTTTCAGCTGTCACTAATGGATCTAGGTTAGCGTAACCCCACAGTTCTGCCCCACACAAAATCAAAGCGCTAATTTTTGAAGAATAAATCTGCAGTGCAGGAGCGATTGGTTTAGTATATGATGATCGCTGCTCCATCAACAAGGCACCTGAGAGTTGGGCATGCTTGACAGAGAACAAATCTATTTGAGGCTTCCAGCTTAGTTTTTTGCCAATGGTTACCCCACAGTAAAAATCTGTGTTTGTTCCTAGGTACTTCCTTCATTTCGACTCTACCCCTAATATTCCTATGTTTGTGTAGGACCATATATTTTGTTTTGTCTACGTTAACTACGAGGTCACGGTCCTGACAAAGCTCCTTGAATCTTGAAAGGGCACACTGTAGGTCCTTTCGTGTCTTGGAGAGAATAAGGGTGTTGTTTGCAAACATAAGCAACGCAATCTTCATCCCTGCTAGAGTGGGTGCATCCGTGGGATAATTGTGAAAATACTGCACTACCCCCTTGATATATAATGAGAAGAGAGTTGGTGCTAGAACGCACCCCTGTCTAACCCCCTTCTCTACAGGAAACTTTTTTGTGGTGATCCCCTGCGCATTCCCATCCCACCTGCGCGTAGTTGGCAAAATGTACCTTAACCAGAAATGCCAGGATATCTAACGGCATACCAAATGCCAAAAATATTTGCCACATCTTAGTACGGGGAACAAGGTCAAAAGGTCGCCAAAAGCTGCATAAATTATACCTCCCCCTAGTACTACAGAACGCCAATATATCGGGATAAACCTGAACACCTGATCAATGGTGCCAGTACAAGACCGAAAACGCGCCTGAAGGGGGGACAGGATGTCACATTCCTCAATCCAGGCCTGGATTCTGCTCAGTACCAACCTAGCTGACACTTTTTGTATGCAGTCAATGAGGCTTATCGGCCTATAATTTCCTGATTGAGAGCGATCCCCTTTCTTATAGATAGGGAGTATTTCTGCTCCTGCCCAAGTACCGGGCATAGTTGCTCCACTTACAATAGCGTTCACAAGGAGCTGAATGTAGGATGCCCAGTTAGGTATGTCATAAAGGAACAGATCGACAGGGATGTAGTCAGGCCCGGGCGCCCTGCCTCTTGGGACTGAGAGTAAGGCATTTTCCACGTCTTTCTTGGTAAAGCGCAAAGTAGAAATGGGAGGTGGCATATCAAAACAATCTTGCACCTCCCCAGAATATGCTAACTGGGCTTTAAAATGCGATACCCACTGGTCTGGATCTACATAGTTCACAGGCACCTTGCTAGTTGCCCCACTGCCCCATTTCACCAAGTGCCAGAAGGTAGTCGTGTTTCTCCCCGAGCATGCCTTAAGCAGTTCGGCCCAGTGTTGTTCGGCCCAGTACCTTTTAGCCTGGTATTGGGCTGCCTTATATTCAGCCCTAGCCCTTCGTATATCGTCCCTATTTTTTTACCTTATTGCCCTAGCTAGGGTTCTATAGGCCGTGCGACATGAAGTGTCATACCAGGCAGCAGCCTTAAATCCCGAATGGATCAGGGTTTTTTGTTTATTTTGGAAATAAAAAGCTTTTAAGCTGGTTAAATAATTTCTCATGGACCTGCACGACTATAGAGTTAAGCTCTTCCTGTGTAGCACATGTCTGTAATGTACCTAGTGCACTAACTACCAAACTACTCATTTGCTTCAAGTGCTCATCTTTTTTAATCAAATTTCCCATTTAACTCGCCTGGTATCATTTGTCAATAGAGCCTCCACATAATCTATTTGTGGCTCTGTACTAACACCATGAGGAGTACATGCAGGATATAGAGAGAGCACTAGCGGGTTATGCTCACTCTCAGTGCATTCACAAACCACCATATCTATTATGTTGGACCAAAATTCCTTATTAAGCAGGAAGAAATCAATACGACTGCTGCGCAGCCCAGTGCTAAAAGTATGCGAGCCCTGCTTGTCTGAGGCTGATCTCCCATTAACAGCCTTGACTCCTTGTTCCAGACATAACACTTTTAATTGTAAGGCTGCACTTGTCCATTTTTTAAATGGAGGAAGATCCAACGATGGAATGGACCACTGAGCATCTTCCTCTGCACTAAGACTTACATCATAATGGTCCAGGGGTTTAAACGTAACGTTAAAATCACCAGCTATTATCAATTATCACCTCTATGTTCTGTTAAAAACGTGTCTAAAAAATCAACAGTGGGAGAGGCTTTCCCGCTTTGCACACCCCTTGAGTAGACATTAATAAGCAGCAGGACTGGTACATTTACCTGCAATATCCGAATTATAAGGATGTCCCTTTAATTGATGAATGCTCCTCCGCCTTATAGTGATTGGATTGTCTAACCCAAGTTGTAAGGCCCCCCTTGGTCTACCACGCTGCCCGCCTTCCGCAACCTTTGAAAATTTTAAATAGCCCTTGCGGTATACATGCTCCAAAGCCCAGGTCTCTTGGAAAAACAGTATATCATGGCCCTCGATAAAGATGGACCAATCTACTGAAGCAGGTTTCTGTAGAAGCCCAGCTATGTTCCATGAGGCTAATTTAAGTCCTACAGCGGCAACCGGATTGTAGCTATAGCCTGGCGGATGGCAGGGGCTACTTGCCTCCACTGGGCTGGTTACCCCTACGTTTGAATAGTTACCAACAGGTGATGAGCTACGCTCCCCTACCTTGCCCGTCCTGGTTACACCCAGAGCATTGGCACAATTCTGACCATTCTGTATAGGTGGTGAAAGACCTCCTGGGTTGTTAAAACTAGATACTCAACCACCCTCACCCAACTCAATCACTGGAGGCAAAGTCTTATTATTATCCGTGCGGAGACCTAGTCAATCAATATCCTCCAGATTGAAAAAAGCTCAAATCTGTTATGTATAGGAACCACATAATCATAGGGGCCTCGAAACAGGCCTACATCCCTTAGGTCATCCCTTCCTGTTACGTGAGGTGGAATGTTCTGATAAAAAAACCTAACTGCAAAATATTAATGTTGTCCCTGCTTAGGTGTCCGGACCCAGCCCTGTCTAAGAAAGTTTGGACTAGGCGCGGGGACCCAAAGCTCAGGACCACGCAGTCACCTCTAAAGGCTTTCGGGGTTTTTCCAACCCACGGAATTCTGTGTATCATTTTGAATTCACTAAATAGAGGGTTACCCAACCCAGTTCTGCAATTCAACAAATGAAGGGCCTTATTCTTAAGTGATGACCAGTGTTCATCACCACCTGGGGGAAGCACTGGCACATTCGATAATATAATAGTATATGGTGTGGCTTCAGGTGGAAGGTGGAGAAACTTACTGGGACTCTCTGTGCCTCCTTCTAACAACCCTGGGTCTTGGTGCTCTACTTGTTCCCTACTATGGGTAGCATTAACAGAAGGAGTGTGTATAGTCTGTGAATTTACCATAGGAACCTTCTCTTTAGTGTGGGTGGGGCAACCAGCCAGATTAGTGGGTATTCTAGTTTCGGACGCACTTGCTAATCTTGGTCCAATCAATCCCCCTGGCACACCCTTCATCACCAAAGGGGTTGAGGAAAAAAGGTGTTGCTCAGTTTTAGCTAATCTCGAGTCTATACTGGTCAGCTTTAAAAATAACGGGTCAAGCATAGCCGCATGTTTCTCTTAGATACAAGGACATCCTCAAAATTACTGGACACCTGTGACTCAGTGGCCACAGTTCTTGCATCTCTGGTGCCAGAGATGCCCGAGGTCGAAACCACCTTGGAACCACCCTTGTTACCCGAGTTAGTCACTTTTGATTTTGCTATTTTGCATGCCGGATGCGTGGTTTTAGGCAAGCCACGAGCCTTCCTTTTTTTAGTTGTGCCTTCCCCACCTGTGAGTTGTAGAGACCTTTGATGACGGGTAAGTGTCTTTACAGGGGATGTGGGTGATAGGGATGGAATGCTAGCTGCCACAGATGACTAGTTTGGTTGGGGCTCTTGGGAGATAGAATGCACTAGAGACGTGCAATCAATTGCTGGGTCTGACTCTGGGATGAGCAATGGGGGGGTGGGAAGGCTTCAGAGGAGACTCTACGTGGATCTAATGAGAGTTTCCTTTCTGTTAACTCGATTTCGTGAATTAGAACTGACTCAAGCTGTGTCTGAAAGCAGGGGCGGCCTTAGGCATGTGCAAGCTGTGCACCTGCACAGGGCCACCAAACCCCAGGGGCCACCATGCCAATATATATCCTTAATATAATAATCCTCTGAAGATGTATACATATTTGCGTGGCAGCCCCCGGGAGGGATTTGGCAGCCTCCGGCTCTGGTCCACTTCCAAACACCCTGACCCTCCCCCTCTTTGCTGGCCTCCGCGCTCCGCCCCGCCCGGACCCCCTCTTCCGGGGCCCCCTACCTACGCTCCCTGCCCAGGGCCGCCATGAGCCTAGAGCCGCCCCTGCAGAAAGGCATCCAACGTGCCTAAACCCCTGGCCCTCTACCCCCTTACGTATAGCCTTACTCATATTTTCTGGGTGGTGACACTCGAGAGCACTGCAAATGAATATATACAACAGAAAATGCTGACCAGTTTCAGGGGAGTCCTGACAGGCTCTGACGGGCGCTGCGGGAGCCCTGGCCCCCTTTTGAACGCCTCCTGGCGCACAAGGGTGCGGTTCATGACGTGCGCGCTGCACAGGATGCTGGGTATTGTAGTTCCGGTCGGTCGGGAGGGCAATGGCGGTCCCCAGGCACCTTGGCACGGGTGTCAGCACTGTCCCAGAAGTTTGCAGCAAAGCACACAGCCGGTAAGTGAAAAGCGGGCTCCTGCCCCGCAGGAGCCCAAGCCTGCTTTTGAAAGCCTCCTGGCACTCAACGATGCAGTGCGCGACACACAGGATGCTGGGTATTATAGTTCCGGTCGGTCGGGCGGGCAATGGCGGTCCCCAGGCGCCTTGCGCCGACCGTCAGCACTGTCCCAGAAGATTTCAGCAAAGCAGACAGCTGGTAAGTGAAAACAAGGTATTAAACACAATACAACAACTCCCATTACACCACCACACACCATACAGAGTCACATTACTCTATTTTTCACCACATCACACTTCATCTCCGACCAAACCCCACTGCAATACTCTGCACCATTCTACAACATTCTTCAAAAAGCTGAGACGTAACATACCACCAGGCGTGGCCCTTGCAGGTAAGAGCTGTGGGGTGGGGGCGGCGTGAGGGGGGATCAACTGAAGGCGACAAGGGAAACTTAAATTAAAAAAACAACGAAAACCACTTATCTTGTGATCGCGGCATCGCCGAGTGCAAGGTAAGTGTTTTACTTTTTATTTATTTAAGTTTACCTCATTGTTGTCTGCCGACTCCCCCTCATAAAGCCCCCGCCCCACCACTCATACCTGCATGGGCCACGCCAGCCTATAACACCACCTCACTCAACCCAACATCACTTCACACCTACAAGCACTACACCATCCAGGATCGCATCGAACTGTACAACATCACTCCATATCATGCCACACCACATCACACCTTTCAGAAACACACATTAGCAACATCCACAAAGTTAAACTGTACGGCACAATATACCACACCATATATACATCACACTATATGACAACACCACAGCATACGTCAACTTGCCCGCATCCCCTCACACCATCCTCCACCTCATACCATCATGCCATGAAACACATGCCGCACGATACTCCATTGGCTCCTCATGTTTGAAGTTATACACTGAATATGCCTTTGATTACCCTGATTGACTGCTGAGCCTGGTGTGGAGGTGTGAGTGTCCAGTTTTGATCCATTTTACTTCTGTCAGTTAACTCCTAGCCACGACAAAACTCAAAGGAAAACAATTACTGACTTTCTGTGAAATATGGTGTTTGCAGTGAGGACATGCTGGGGATGGTAAAAAGAGCATGCCATACTCCCTGCAAACTGCTGCTCTGGGTGGAAAAGCATACATTGAATATGTACAGAAGTCACTGTATATGTCCTGGTGTTGGTACACTGTGCTGGGGCTCAGAAAGGACAATTCACTGGGGCAGCCGAGGGCCTGGTGCAAGTGTAAGAATACCAACCAGGCTGCACTAGCAATTCCACTACTTTGGCACTTCCATTGCTTAATTTGTGAAAGAAAGAGTGCTGATCCCTTAAGCTCTGATCAGTAGCCAGTGGCTGGAGCAGTTAAATGTTGGTGCCCCCGAATACCAAGGCGAGCAGTCTATCCACTTCCAGGCACTCCCTTTCTAATTTTCTTACTTTAGCAGGTCCTGCTTTCTCTCTTTGTTCTAGTTTTGCCATCTTTTCTTCCTCCATCTTTTCAATAAGTACTGGTGCCCCCCAACATCAACCACTGGCTAAAATTCAGCACATGGCACTTCCCCGGTAGGCTGCAGGAGAGGGGGATGCTGGTGGAACTCAATTATATCCTCATGGAGCCATTCTATTCCAGCCTCCTGATCTATAGGGCTGGTTTGAACATTTTTGCAAGGGCTGATTTTGTTTTCCAGTCTGGCCCAGTACAGGAATTCAGCTGATTCCCACTCTGTACTAACTTCACTTCTCTCCTGCTCTTCTCACATCTTATTTTCTCTTGCAGTTCACCCCTGTGGTTTCCTTTGCTCCTGATCTCCTTCATTTGCACTCTCTCAAGTTCTCTTTTTCTAATGCAGCTTTTTCTCTTCTGACCTTTAACCCTGTCACATCTACTGCGTTTCTCCATTCTCATTTCTTCAGTTTGATACTTTTTATGTCCAACCCTTAGAAGGCGATGACTGCAATTTCCCCAACATGGTAACGCTTTAAAGAAAGGAACGCACACTCTGCAAGTCTCTTTGTCTGTAGTAATTTGTCTAGAGCTCAAACCAATGCTAGAAAAGCAAGTGGTAGCATGAATAGAAAGAACGGCTGGAATTTAAGGGTAAAATCCAATTCACATGGATACCATATCCAGACTGAACCTGACAAAACAAAGTGGATTCTAGTACAATCGCTCTGCTACTGGCAACAGCTATAGATCAACTGTCCAAACCCTCGAAGTCCAACTGTTCTATCCATCTACCTGAGGCTGGTAAATTGAGTATCATTGAAATGAGTTAGTAACACTTGTTATTTACAGCTCTTAAAAATGGCATAAGCATTGTATAAAACGCTATATAAATACAATTTTTCACCATTCTGTGTTTCCCACTACCTTTTCCCTTATAGATGATGAGGGTAATTATATCAGGGTTGTGGGTGCGATACCCCAAAAATCCTACACCTCAAAAGACACGTCAATAAAATGCCCACAGGTGGGTGGATAAGGATGGTGGTAAACCTCAATTTCATGAGGCAATGTATCCCAAGATAAAGTGCGAATCAGCAGACCAAAATTACAGTCAAGTAAGTAAGGATTGAGTCAATAAGTGAGTTTTAGGGTGAAATTAGAAAGTATAAAAAGATTTATTACAAATTGGTAAAGGTACAACGCAATATTTATATGTTGCAGATGCATAAAGTCATTGCCATGTAGAATCTCAGCAGTATGACAATACAAAATAACAGGCAATTCAAAATTAGGCTGGGTCTCAAATGAATGGCAAAATCCATAGGAAATTGATTAGCGTGCCTAGTAGTATCTGTAATTGCAAAAATAAACAGTTGATGGACAGAATGCAGAACAATGTCATACATTCACCCCAGTACAGAGATCTGGGCCTAAATCCATCGTTTTTTTGCTCACCATGCCATTCCAGCTTGTACCCAGGCATATGCAAATCAGTCTTGACCCTGTGCCCCATGTAAACAGTCCAGCCCAAACTGCCAAGCCAGGTCTTCCCTGGACTGGAAACAAGCATCCTAGGACTGATTTCAGGCTTTCAACCCTCATCAGCCAGGATAGCTTGATTCCAGTGGCATGGAGAGCACGGGACTCACGTCTGGGCATACCCGTCCCACTCGGGTGACAAATGCAAAAACAACAGTTGATGGACAGAATGCAGAACAATGTCATACATTCACCCCAGTACAGAGATCTGGGCCTAAATCCATCGTTTTTTTGCTCACCATGCCATTCCAGCTTGAACCCAGACATATGCAAATCAGTCTTGACCCTGTGTCCCATGTAAACAGTCCAGCCCGAACTGCCAAGCCAGGTCCTCCCTGGACTGGAAACAAGCTTCCTAGGACCGGTTTCGGGCTTTCAGGCCTCATCAGCCAGGATAGCTTGATTCCAGTGGTATGGAGAGCACGGGACTCACGTCTGAGCATACCCGTCCCACTCGGGGTGACAAATACAAAAACAACAGTTGATGGACAGAATGCAGAACAATGTCATACATTCACCCCAGTACAGAGATCTGGGCCTAAAGCCATCTTTTTTTTGCTCACCATGACATTCCAGTTTGAACCCAGCCATATGCAAATCAGTCTTGACCCTGTGCCCCATTAAACAGTCCAGCCCAAACTGCCAAGCCAGGTCTTCCCTGGACTGGAAACAAGCATCCTAGGACCGGTTTCGGGCTTTCAGCCCTCATCAGCCAGGATAACTTGATTCCAGTGGCATGGAGAGCACGGGACTCACGTCTGAGCCTACCCGTCCCACTCGGGGTGACAAATGCAAAAACAACAGTTGATAAACAGAATGCAGAACAATGTCATACATTCACCCCAGTATACAAATCTGGGCCTAAATCCATCGTTTTTTTGCTCACCATGCCATTCCAGTTTGAACCCAGCCATATGCAAATCAGTCTTGACCCTGTGCCCCATGGGAACAGTCCAGCCCGAACTGCCAAGCCAGGTCCTCCCTGGACTGGAAACAAGCTTCCTAGGACTGGTTTCGGGCTTTCAGGCCTCATCAGCCAGGATAGCTTGATTCCAGTGGTATGGAGAGCACGGGACTCACGTCTGAGCATACCCGTCCCACTCGGGGTGACAAATACAAAAACAGCAGTTGATGGACAGAATGCAGAACAATGTCATACATTCACCCAAGTACAGAGATCTGGGCCTAAAGCCATCTTTTTTTTGCTCACCATGCCATTCCAGTTTGAACCCAGCCATATGCAAATCAGTCTTGACCCTGTGCCCCATTAAACAGTCCAGCCCAAACTGCCAAGCCAGGTCTTCCCTGGACTGGAAACAAGCATTCTAGGACTGATTTCAGGCTTTCAACCCTCATCAGCCAGGATAGCTTGATTCCAGTGGCATGGAGAGCACGGGACTCACGTCTGGGCATACCCGTCCCACTCGGGTGACAAATGCAAAAACAACAGTTGATGGACAGAATGCAGAACAATGTCATACATTCACCCAAGTACAGAGATCTGGGCCTAAATCCATCTTTTTTTTGCTCACCATGCCATTCCAGTTTGAACCCAGCCATATGCAAATCAGTCTTGACCCTGTGCCCCATTAAACAGTCCAGCCCAAACTGCCAAGCCAGGTCTTCCCTGGACTGGAAACAAGCATTCTAGGACTGATTTCAGGCTTTCAACCCTCATCAGCCAGGATAGCTTGATTCCAGTGGCATGGAGAGCACGGGACTCACGTCTGGGCATACCCGTCCCACTCGGGTGACAAATGCAAAAACAACAGTTGATGGACAGAATGCAGAACAATGTCATACATTCACCCCAGTACAGAGATCTGGGCCTAAATCCATTGTTTTTTTGCTCACCATGCCATTCCAGCTTGAACCCAGTCATATGCAAATCAGTCTTGACCCTGTGCCCCATGTAAACAGTCCAGCCCAAACTGCCAAGCCAGGTCTTCCCTGGACTGGAAACAAGCATCCTAGGACTGATTTCAGGCTTTAAACCCTCATCAGCCAGGATAGCTTGATTCCAGTGGCATGGAGAGCACGGGACTCACGTCTGGGCATACCCGTCCCACTCGGGTGACAAATGCAAAAACAACAGTTGATGGACAGAATGCAGAACAATGTCATACATTCACCCCAGTACAGAGATCTGGGCCTAAATCCATCGTTTTTTTGCTCACCATGCCATTCCAGCTTGAACCCAGTCATATGCAAATCAGTCTTGACCCTGTGTCCCATGTAAACAGTCCAGCCCGAACTGCCAAGCCAGGTCCTCCCTGGACTGGAAACAAGCTTCCTAGGACCGGTTTCGGGCTTTCAGGCCTCATCAGCCAGGATAGCTTGATTCCAGTGGTATGGAGAGCACGGGACTCACGTCTGAGCATACCCGTCCCACTCGGGGTGACAAATACAAAAACAACAGTTGATGGACAGAATGCAGAACAATGTCATACATTCACCCCAGTACAGAGATCTGGGCCTAAAGCCATCTTTTTTTTGCTCACCATGACATTCCAGTTTGAACCCAGCCATATGCAAATCAGTCTTGACCCTGTGCCCCATTAAACAGTCCAGCCCAAACTGCCAAGCCAGGTCTTCCCTGGACTGGAAACAAGCATCCTAGGACCGGTTTCGGGCTTTCAGCCCTCATCAGCCAGGATAACTTGATTCCAGTGGCATGGAGAGCACGGGACTCACGTCTGAGCCTACCCGTCCCACTCGGGGTGACAAATGCAAAAACAACAGTTGATAAACAGAATGCAGAACAATGTCATACATTCACCCCAGTATACAAATCTGGGCCTAAATCCATCGTTTTTTTGCTCACCATGCCATTCCAGTTTGAACCCAGCCATATGCAAATCAGTCTTGACCCTGTGCCCCATGGGAACAGTCCAGCCCGAACTGCCAAGCCAGGTCCTCCCTGGACTGGAAACAAGCTTCCTAGGACTGGTTTCGGGCTTTCAGGCCTCATCAGCCAGGATAGCTTGATTCCAGTGGTATGGAGAGCACGGGACTCACGTCTGAGCATACCTGTCCCACTCGGGGTGACAAATACAAAAACAGCAGTTGATGGACAGAATGCAGAACAATGTCATACATTCACCCAAGTACAGAGATCTGGGCCTAAAGCCATCTTTTTTTTGCTCACCATGCCATTCCAGTTTGAACCCAGCCATATGCAAATCAGTCTTGACCCTGTGCCCCATTAAACAGTCCAGCCCAAACTGCCAAGCCAGGTCTTCCCTGGACTGGAAACAAGCATTCTAGGACTGATTTCAGGCTTTCAACCCTCATCAGCCAGGATAGCTTGATTGCAGTGGCATGGAGAGCACGGGACTCACGTCTGGGCATACCCGTCCCACTCGGGTGACAAATGCAAAAACAACAGTTGATGGACAGAATGCAGAACAATGTCATACATTCACCCCAGTACAGAGATCTGGGCCTAAATCCATCGTTTTTTTGCTCACCATGCCATTCCAGCTTGAACCCAGTCATATGCAAATCAGTCTTGACCCTGTGCCCCATGTAAACAGTCCAGCCCGAACTGCCAAGCCAGGTCCTCCCTGGACTGGAAACAAGCTTCCTAGGACCGGTTTCGGGCTTTCAGGCCTCATCAGCCAGGATAGCTTGATTCCAGTGGTATGGAGAGCACAGGACTCACGTCTGAGCATACCCGTCCCACTCGGGGTGACAAATACAAAAACAACAGTTGATGGACAGAATGCAGAACAATGTCATACATTCACCCCAGTACAGAGATCTGGGCCTAAAGCCATCTTTTTTTTGCTCACCATGCCATTCCAGTTTGAACCCAGCCATATGCAAATCAGTCTTGACCCTGTGCCCCATTAAACAGTGCAGCCCAAACTGCCAAGCCAGGTCTTCCCTGGACTGGAAACAAGCATCCTAGAACCGGATCCGGCTTTCAGCCCTCATCAGCCAGGATAGCTTGATTCCAGTGGCATGGAGAGCACGGGACTCACGTCTGAGCCTACCCGTCCCACTCGGGGTGACAAATGCAAAAACAACAGTTGATAAATAGAATGCAGAACAATGTCATACATTCACCCCAGTATACAAATCTGGGCCTAAATCCATCGTTTTTTTGCTCACCATGCCATTCCAGTTTGAACCCAGCCATATGCAAATCAGTCTTGACCCTGTGCCCCATGAGAACAGTCCAGCCCGAACTGCCAAGCCAGGTCCTCCCTGGACTGGAAACAAGCTTCCTAGGACCGGTTTCGGGCTTTCAGGCCTCATCAGCCAGGATAGCTTGATTCCAGTGGTATGGAGAGCACGAGACTCACGTCTGAGCATACCCGTCCCACTCGGGGTGACAAATCCAAAAACAACAGTTGATGGACAGAATGCAGAACAATGTCATACATTCACCCCAGTACAGAGATCTGGGCCTAAAGCCATCTTTTTTTTGCTCACCATGCCATTCCAGTTTGAACCCAGCCATATGCAAATCAGTCTTGACCCTGTGCCCCATTAAACAGTCCAGCCCAAACTGCCAAGCCAGGTCTTCCCTGGACTGGAAACAAGCATCCTAGGACCGGTTTCGGGCTTTCAGCCCTCATCAGCCAGGATAGCTTGATTCCAGTGGCATGGAGAGCACGGGACTCACGTCTGTGCCTACCCGTCCCACTCGGGGTGACAAATGCAAAAACAACAGTTGATAAACAGAATGCAGAACAATGTCATACCTTCACCCCAGTATACAAATCTGGGCCAAAATCCATCGTTTTTTTGCTCACCATGCCATTCCAGTTTGAACCCAGCCATATGCAAATCAGTCTTGACCCTGTGCTCCATGGGAACCGTCCAGCCTGAACTGCCAGGCCAGGTCCTCCCTGGACTAGAAACAAGCATCCTAGGACCGGTTTCGGGCTTTCAGCCCTCATCAGCCAGGATAGCTTGATTCCAGTGGCATGGAGCGCACAGGACTCACGTCTGAGCATACTCGTCCCACTCTGGGTGACAAATGCAAAAACAACAGTTGATGGACAGGATGCAGAACAATGTCATATATTCACCCCAGTACAGAGATCTGGGCCTAAATCCATCTCTTGTTTGCTCACAATGCCATTCCAGTTTGAACCCAGCCATATGCAAGTCAATCTTGACCCTGTGCCCCATGGGAACAGTCCAGCCCGAACTGCCAAGCCTAGTCCTCCCTGGACTGGAAACAAGCATCCTAGGACCGGCTCTCCATGCCACTGGAATCAAGCTTTCCTGGCTGATGAGGGCTGAAACCGGTCCTAGGATTTGATTCCAGTCCAAGGAGGACCTGGCTTGGCAGTTCAGGCTGGACTATTCCCATGGGGCACAGGGTCAAGACTGATTTGCATATGGCTAGGTTCAAACTGGAATGGCATGGTGAGCAAAAAAACGATGGATTTAGGCCCAGATCTCTATACTGGGGTGAATGAATGACATTGTTCTGCATTCTGTCCATCAACTGTTATTTTTGCATTTGTCACTCTGAGTGGGACGGGTATGCTCAGACATGAGTTCTGTGCTCTCCATGCAACTGGAATCAAGCTATCCTGGCTGATGAGGGTTGAAAGCCCGAAACCAGTCCTAGGATGCTTGTTTCCAGTCCAAGGAGGACCTGGCTTGGCAGTTTGGGCTGGACTGTTCGCATGGGGCACAGGGTCAAGGCTGATTTGCATATGGCTAGGTTCAAACTGGAATGGCATGGTGAGCAAAAAAACAATGAATTTAGGAACAGATCTCTGTACTGGGGTGAATGTATGACATTGTTCTGCATTCTGTCATTCAAGTGTTGTTTTTGCATTAGTAGTATCGGTTAGTCATATAGGTCACCCCCAAATTCGAAGGATTATATAAGAAAGTGTCTCATAGACAAACTTGAAAAGTGCAGATTCATCATTGTGTGAGCAAAGAAATACATTTTCAGCAAATCAGAATGTTGAAATAAAGGATTTCATATTGCCTTACCACTTAAGCACTATTCTGCTACATGAAAATAGATGAGTCTCCTCTGAGCTATTGTCATCTGGAGGTGTCAAAACAAAATAGATACAAAACAACAGGGAGCCATTGTGAATGAATGACATGCTGATTGCAGGCGCAAGAACTTGGAAGAAATGATACAACACTGAGCCCATGATAGAGAGTCTTCCTTGAGAACAGCATCATTCGGAAATAAACAAGGGGGGACCCAGGGAGACCCAGGCGCGAGCTGGTCTTTCCCTGGGTGCGTTCGCGCGAGGGATCTGGGAGCAGGTGGGGGTGATTAGGGGAGGGCATAAAGGGAAGGCAGGCTGCGGATTGGGAAGTGCGTAGTGAGGCAGGGGAAGGGAGGTTTCCTTTTTGCTGGCGTCGCGTTGTACCTTCAGTGGGGACATGGAGGAGGCGGCGGAGGTCCGACGGGCTGTCCAGACCCAGTGTGCGGCAGGACGCGAAGACCTGCTGCGGCCTGGAGTGCCGGCGGAGGCGTGGGTAGGGTTGGCCCGCCCCTCACCTCGCAAGGCTTCTATGGGCGTGTCGCGGGCGGTGTCTGCTTGTCAGTCACCCGGCCCGGAGAAGGACGAAGACGGAGACGCTGTCATGCCGGCGGCGCAGCCCATGCCGGCCCTGGTCCCCGCAGTGTTGGAGCCCCCGCCGGCTGACCCGGGCGCCCACCAGCAGGTATGTCTTGTACCGTTACAGTGTGCTGGCTTGCGTGGGGCGCCTGGGGGGAGGCGGGGGCGCTCCGTGGGCCGGCAAACACAGCGCTTGGGCGGGGCCCCCCCGGGGAAAGCTAAGAAGCCTCCGGTGGGGCCTGGTACTCGACGGGGGAGAAGTCTCGAACCTAGGAGCCTCCCTCGGGTCAATGCTCATGCCAAGGTGTCCGGGGGCCCCCCCATCCCGGGTTATGGGTTGCTTGATGGGGCCTCACCCTGCTTATGGGTAAATGGGCAATGTTATTTGCTGTCCCCTGCGCCTGCTGGGCTGGGGCTGGCTCAACCCCCTTTGTCTGGTGGTGGGGCTTTAGGTTGCTCTGATGTTGGGGCGCCCCTTGCTGCGTTGCCTGGCAGTGCCCCCCCCCCCCCTGGGGGCTCCTTTGGCCTCTGGGGCTGTACAATTAGATGATGTGATTTCCCCTTCAACCCCCCTGTCCCCTGGGTCCACGACTCCCGGTCTTGCTGGCCCCCGCCCTGCCCCGCAGCAGTCTCAGGTGTCTGGTGGGATGGATTCGGACCTTTGGGGGGCGTCCACTGCCCCCAGCCAGGTTTTGTACCCGGCTTCTCGCGAGATGCCCGGTGTTCCACAAGGTAGTTTGGCCTCCGGGTTAGGTGGTGCCCCTGGGTTTGCGTCGGTGGCTGGTTCATTGGGGACTGTTTCCCTTGGCTCCCTGGGGGGCGGCATTCTTGCAGGTTCTTCACAATCTGGCTTGAGCGGCCGCAGTTTTCAGGTTGCGTCTCCAGCTGGGCGGCTGTTGGCTGGTTCTGCGGGCTTGGGAACTGTCCCTACGGCTGTTTCCAGTAGTGGGATCACGGGAGAATCATCTGGAGCGGATCTCTCTTCTGCAGCGTTGCGCGCGCGGAGCTTTCATGACATTGACTGGCAGTTTTATGATGGGGGAATTGGTGATGGGGCGCTGCCAAGTGGCAGTGCAGAAGTTTCATTTTCTGGGGATGTTTTACATATGAATGTACAAGATGATGATTTGGAAGAAGGGGAATTACGTGACAAGGAGGTTGGGCTTTTGGCAGCACGGGCCCAGAGGGGTGGGACGGGGCAACTCCCTGTTTCTCGTATTTTGCAGGAGTCATGTGCGGGCCACGCAGCGGTACGTGAGACAGCAAGGAGTAGACCTTCTCGAGGGGCTCATGTTGATTTTCAGCAGAATTCGGCACACTTGCCAAGAGGTAAGGATGGTTGGTGGGCTGTGTGGCAACCAGGGGAGAGTCTCCCGGCTAAGCGTACCAGATCAATCGGTACGGGTGATGGGGTTGTTAATGAGCGAGTCGCTCTGGCACCGCGGCTTGAGCGGCCGGTGAGTCTGAATGTTTCTGATGTGCAAATTACAGGGGAAGTTTCTAAGGTTGGGGATGGGGTGGCTGTTCCCAAGCCAGTTACGGAGGATAGTATCCTGCCGAAGAAGTTGCCTTATTCTGGAGTGGGGATGCCTTTGGGGTCTCACTTGTCTGAAAAAAACAAAACTCGCATCTGGAGTGGTGAATTTGTGGATGTTTTTCGGCTTCTCCATAGAGATGTACAAGCTAAGGAGGGGTCAAAAGAGGAGGAGTTGGAGTTGGCTCGGAGGCCTCGAGTTCCGAGGTCTATTGAGAACTGGACTTCGGCCTTTTTAATTTATGCCAGCGTGTATAGCCAGCGTCATCCGAGTAAGGCAGTGGACATGTTCAAATATGCTGACGTCATCCGTAAGGCACATAGTTATTTTGGGGGCTTTGCATGGTTGTCATACGACGAGGAGTTCCGGGCTCGTATGAGTGTTTTCCCAGAGCGTTCCTGGGGTGAGGTCGATGCGGAGTTGTGGCTGCAGTGGATGGCGTCTGCTCAACCGCCTGCTACGACCCACACGGCTAGCGGGCAGCCGGTGCATTATCGGCCCTTTCAGTTTCGCCCGCTCTCCCTGGGGCGGGGGGTTGGGGCAGAG
Source organism: Lissotriton vulgaris (assembly GCF_964263255.1). NCBI lineage: Eukaryota > Metazoa > Chordata > Amphibia > Caudata > Salamandridae > Lissotriton > Lissotriton vulgaris. The sequence continues at coordinate 700,252,695 of NC_141697.1, read as the reverse complement.
GGCAGTCCTCCTCCTCTGGAGCGTGCTGGCATTTTAACAGGGGTTCGTGTAACCGGCCAGCATGCAGATATAAACATGAGTGTGCACAGTGCGGGGGCGGCATGCTCTCACGCAGTGTTTTCCCGGACAGAGTTTTGGAGACCAGGGGAGGGGTTCAGGGGGCAGGGGACAACCTCCGCAATTTGTACATAAGGGCTCCTACTCCTATTAAGCAGGACGTTTTGGATTTGTGGTTGGAGGACTACCCTGATGTTGAGGCTGCTAAGACTTTGTCCTGGGGCTTCAGAGTTGGGTTCCGGATTGGGTACCAGGGTCCCCGGGTGGGCCGGTGGTCTGACAATCTGAAGTCTGCGAAGGAGTGCCCTTAGGTTGTGCAGAAGAAGCTGGATGCTGAGCTTGCAGCGGGTCGGATTGCTGGTCCTTTTCTGAGTTGTCCCCTCCCTGATTTGATCGTCTCTCCGCTGGGTGTGGTACCAAAAAAGGCAGTTGGGGAATTTCGCCTTATACATCATCTGTCTTGGCCTGAGGGTGCATCCATCAACGATTTCATTGACCCAGCTGACTCAACCGTGACATATGCTTCCGTGGATGACGCCTTGCGGCTCGTTCGCACGGCAGGCGTTGGGGCTTTGCTGGCAAAGAGTGACATTCAGTCGGCTTTCCGGCTCCTACCCATTCATACTTGGGATTTTGGTCTCTTGGGCATGCATTTTGGTGGCTGTTTTTATGTCGATAAAGTGTTACCCATGGGCTGCTCGGTGTCATGTTCCCTCTTTGAGACCTTCAGTACATTTCTGCAGTGGCGCTTCACTTTTGTCAGCGGCCACGTTCTGGTCTGCCATTACCTTGATGACTTTCTTTTCATTGGTGAGGGTCAGTCTGGGCAGTGTCAGTCGGCTTTGGCAATTTTTCAGGCTATGAATACGGATTTGGGCGTCCCTTTGGCGCCGGATAAAACCGAAGGTCCTTGTACATCCCTGACTTTCCTAGGGATTGAAATTGATACTACGACTATGATGGCGCGCTTGCCTGCTGCTAAAGTGCGGGAGATGTCTGATTTCCTCAGATGGGTGTTGGGTGAACGCAAATTAGAACTGCGTAAAGTCCAGAAGCTTTTGGGGTACCTCAATTTTGCTTGTCGGGTTGTACGGGCGGGTAGGACGTTTTGTCGACGTCTGGGCCTCTCGATGTCCGGCGCCAGCCTTCCTCATCATCGGGTGCGCATTACAACTGCTGTACGTGCTGATTTGACTATCTGGTTGCGTTTCCTGCAAGATTTCAATGGCGTGTCCTTGTTTTTTGTTTTTGCGGATGAGGACATTGTGTGGCAGGTGCAGCTTTTCACGGATGCATCGGGAGCTCACGGCTTTGGCATTTTTTGGGAAGGTCGTTGGTGCGCGGCCGGCTGGCCAAAGCATTGGAAGGAACAGGGTCGCAGCATTGCGTTTTTGGAACTCTTCCCGTTGTTGGTTGCTCTGTTTATCTGGGGAAAGGAATTTCCGAATCGCTCCGTATTGTTCCATGTGGACAATATGGCAGTAGTGGACCTGGTTAATAGACAGAGGGCCCGCGATTTGCGTGTCTTGAGGCTCCTGCGCGCCTTCATGTTGCGGTGTCTACAACTGAATATTGTCTTTAAGGCTAGGCATGTTCCTGAAGCCACTAATTGCATCGCTGATTCTTTATCTCGCTTTCAGTGGTCCGAATTCCGCAAATTGGCTCCTGGGGCGGACCTGGAACCGACGGCGATCCCACAGTACGTATGGGACTTGGGGGATTGAGGGTACACCAGTTGGTTGAACATTCAGCGGCTGTCTCTACACGGCGGAGTTATTTGAAGGCCTGGCATGAGTTTTTGCAGTTTGGTGAGGAGATGGGGGGTACGGTCCGGGCTGGGTTATCTGATGAACAATTCTTATTGCAGTTTGTTTTGCATTTAGCGGACAGAGGCCTCTCTCACACGACCATTTCGGGCAAGTTAGCCGGGGTGTTTTTTTATGGTCAGCTTTGGTGGGGGAGGGATCCTGTTGGGGGGTGTTGGTTCGTAAAGTTCTAAAAGGGTTGGGTAGGCTCCAAGCCGGTGGTCAGAAGCTACGGCAGCCGGTGACCTTTGATTTGCTTCAGTTGCTTTTATCGCAATTGGAGGTGTGCTGCTATGATGCTTTTGAGTGCCACAAATTTCGTTTGTGTTTTGTGTGGTTATTCTTTGGTGCATTCCGGGCCTCTGAACTGCTGGGTTTGAGGGGTAGAGTGGGTATGACCAGCAGCGAGGTGGTGGTGGAGCATGATAGGGTGCGTTTGTGGCTGAGGATGTCCAAAACTGATCAGATGGGGAGGGGTAAGTGGGTGTTTCTGGGTAGGAGTGGTGTGTCTGCTTGCTGCCCTGTGGGGGAATGGGAGGTTTTTGTCTCTTCTCCTCATTTTGCTCCGGGGGCAATTTTTTGTCATGCTAATGGCAGCCCCATCCTTGTTTCTCAGTTGTTAGCTGTCCTCTGCAAGGTTTTGTTGGGCCTGGGGAGGGATCCTTCTCAGTTCGGCACTCATTCCTTCAGGATTGGGGCGGCGACAGAGGCCGCCAGGTTGGGGTGGGAATGGTCTCAGATTCGTCGCATTGGGCGCTGGCGCTCTAGATGTTGTGAGAAGTATGTGAGAAAGTAGTCCTCCTTTGCTTTGCCTAACATTTCTTTTTCTCCTAGGTCCTTGGCCCTCAGTCGCTGGATGCAAAAGGAGGGTGTGGATCCTGGGGCACTCTTTTGTTAAACGGGCCGCTGTGGCCGCTGCACGTCAGTTTTGTGGGAGATCTCTTGGTTTAAGCAGTCTGACGCACGAAGTCTCCTGGCATGGCACAGGGGGCATGCGCTGGGGCGGTCTCTTTCCCGCCTTGGCTTCTCTGGTTTCAAAGGGTTGGGGGGGCCCTCCGGATTTACTGGTGCTGCATCTTGGGGAAAACGACTTAGTTTCTCTCTCAGGTTTGACTCTGTTAAAGTTAATGAAACAAGATCTCGAAGTCATCAAGACCACATGGGTGAGCACCATGGTGATATGGACTGAGTTCGTTCCTCGATTACAATGGAATGGGGCGAGGAGCTATTCCGCCGTGGAGAAGGCAAGACGCAAAGTGAATAGAACAATGCGACTCTTTTGTAACCATTTATGTATATACAGTTTGGCTCATCATCATTTGAAAGTTTCAGAGACTCATTTATTCTGTGAGGACGGGGTCCATCTGTCTACTTTAGGCATTTCTTTTTACCTTCTGGAGCTCAGAGATTTGATTGCTAAAGTTCTTCAGGTGCAGTTATGGTGTGCTCCTTCCCTTCCTCCTTTGGGTGGGGCAGGAAAACGCTAAAGGTTTTCCTGGGTGGCGGTTTTTGCTAGTGGGGTGGGCAGCCTGGAGCGGGTTGGCCATCCTGAAGGGTAGCTCGTTGGGTAATCCTGGGGGTATTAGGCAAGAGTTAGTTTCGGGTTCTGTTAGGTAGGGAGTTTAGGCATACTGTGTAGATTGAAATGTCATGAAATAAATAAATAATGAATGTGTTCAAGAAATGTATTATGCACCTGTCTTAAATTAAAGTGGCCTTTCTTGCTCCTTGAAGAAGTGTGGACAGTGATTTCTTGCGCGAGGGGGGACCCAGGGAGAGCCAGGCGCGAGCTGGTCTTTCCCTGGGTGCGTTCGCGCGAGGGATCTGGGAGCAGGTGGGGGTGATTAGGGGAGGTCTTAAAGGGAAGGCAGGCTGCGGATTGGGAAGTGCGTAGTGAGGCAGGGGAAGGGAGGTTTCCTTTTTGCCCCACCCACCCTCCCTGTATTCCTTTAGTTAGGCTTTGCTTGCGGTGCTCTAGGCGCTGCTCTGGTCTTCTGGCTTTGCCACTGTTAAGACAGGTGTCTCTGTTCTTGTAGGAGGCGGTTTTTGCTAGTGGGGTGGGCAGCCTGGAGCGGGTTGGCCATCCTGAAGGGTAGCTCGTTGGGTAATCCTGGGGGTATTAGGCAAGAGTTAGTTTCGGGTTCTGTTAGGTAGGGAGTTTAGGCATACTGTGTAGATTGAAATGTCATGAAATAAATAAATAATGAATGTTTTCAAGAAATGTATTATGCACCTGTCTTAAATTAAAGTGGCCTTTCTTGCTCCTTGAAGAAGTGTTGTCAGTGATTTCTTGCGCGAACATGACTTGCTTAACTTCCAGCGGCAGAAATAAGAAACAGTGAACGAGCAGAGCATTATGAGAAGTACATTTTGAACAAGATGGCGTCGAGGAGTAGGTGAGGCCTAGTTAGCATAACCCAGAACAAATGCGCTTTACCATGTCACATAAAAATCGTTTCAAAAGCAATAGTATCATATAAGGATACACATATGAATTTGAGTGTAGATTACAATTCTGCACCTTGTTAACTTCGCACATTTCTGAAAGCGCCCAAAGGGGTGACTCAGGACTGTGATATTTTAAACCATCATTCTAAAACATCCTCCATTCCTTCTCTCCTGTCGCTGATTCTCCCATTAGGTCCGCTCAGTCTCCGTCTGATAAAATAGTCAATGCGTTGGTATCACTTTCAGGAAGCACTTGGGAAGGTTCTTGCTACTTTTTTCGAAGTCTGTTTCATTCTCTGATATTACTTCATCACGATATAAATTTAGACACAAAACACACCCAGTTTGCGTTCTAGTTGCTTCTATATTCATGCACAAAGACTCCGGTTTTTAGGGGCTCACCCAGCACCCCTTTGTTGGAACCTCGCCTTGAACCGCCCTGCAGAGAGTGCAATGGGCTGGCCCAGCGTTTGTGCAGCGCTCGCTCCCACACCGCACCCCTCCATCTTCCCGCCTACTCACCTCGCCGCGGGGTGGGTGAGACCCTGTGCCCCCTGGGGCACCTGAGGTAGCCAGGTCACGCAATGCGTCATTCCCCAAGGAGTCAGGTCGTCATGGCTGTGACCTTCGACGAATGTACAGCTGAGCTCCTAGGGAGAGGCGAGCCCGCCTGTGAATCTTTTTATTCGCTGCCCTCAACGTGCCCTCCCGGTCACTATTTGAACCTGCAGTCGAGGGATTCTTTCACAGGTTGTGGGAAATTTCTTTGAGCAGCTTTTACATAAAATGGGAAACTGTGGCAAACATTGTCACTGAAAGGAAACACAAAGATAAGAAATCAGTCCTCTACAACACAACAAGTTTCCGGCCATTCGATCCAGAGCTTTCTTCCATTTACATTGCTTAGTTGCACACTCATCTTTTTTCCTTCTATGCAACGTTCAGTTAGTGTTCACAAACGAAATACGATTGTTTCACATGCATTACTACGAAACCATAAGCCTGACTTATTTCAAAGAATAGAAACGTCCAGGGACGGACTAGGACAGGAAATAAGCCCAGGCACCAAACTAAAGGTGCCACTCATTAAGGAATTAGTTGGTTTAAAACGTGGGCCTCATTCTGTAATTCGGAGCAGATCTGTACGTGTACATACATGCTATATAGGTGTTTTGCAAGGCATGGGAGGCTCCCGGCATTTGTGCTTGCTGCAGGCAATGTTTGTCGTAACATCAGAGAAATCAACAGTAAAAAAAACTGCCTACAAAACCATAATATAATCCCACAACCTGCCATAAATCCGGCACATCCATTGACCTGACAGGCCCTGCCAGATTGCCCCCTATAGGCCAGCCCAGCCCAGGTAACATTGAATCAGTGCGTTTCATATTTTTTTAATCCCATGTTATATTTATTTTCCGAACCAATTGAATTATGCGGCACGGTATGCTCACTTTACACTACAGTGTTAATTAAATAAGTTGCGCGACAGAAAAGTGCATATTATGCAGCAAGGTAAAGCAAAATGTTGCGCGTGTTATGTACATGAAGACAAATTACGATGGCTTCTGCTGCAATGTTATGTATTTGTATAGTTAACGCGGATGTCTAGAGAAGGGATTCTATTGCTAAAACGACCGACGTTTCTTTTTTTAGGAAACTACACATTTCTTCAGCAGTTAATGATTTTGTCTCTGGTGGATGGGTGGGAACACGTTTTATTTATTTATTTATTTAGTTGAAGAGTTTTATATAGCGCTGGCTAGACCCGGAGGTATCAGAGCGCTTTACATAAGGAAGTTGTTATAACAGAACAGTGTTACATGGTTACATTAGTTTCTAGACCAAAACAATTTACACTGTCTTTTCCTCTTTCCAGGATGGAATAGATTGTGTAAAACATAAACAAATTTGCATCCACCAGAAAACAAACCTAAGTGTCCCCGTTTTTTTTTGTTTTAAAAGATCCCGAAGAGATTAGAACGATGTCTAATTTATTTTGTGTATTCCAGTTATATTCTAAAGCTTATCTTCAGTTTCAGGTTCGGTTGTGTTCACTCAACTTGACGTAAGTTGAACACGGAAGCGTCATTTATTTTTATTTACGCACAACCCGGGGCAGAAAGCACTTTAGGAATAAAGACCTCGGACCTTAAAAATAAATACAAGTTGTTTGTGATTCTTCTAAAGTCTAGCCCCCAGATTCATCAAACCCGAATTCTGCAATTTCTAAATTGCGAGAAATACCGAATCGCAATTTAGAAATCACAGAATGGGATGCATGAACATTTGTGTGTAAAAAAAGCGATTCACAATCGGCCGCAATTGCAGATTGCGATTTTCCCAATATTGCATAAAAATCGCAGAATCAGTCGATTTCCCTATTGAAATTGCGATCTCGCAATTACCGAAATCGCAAATTGCGATCTCGCTAATTGCGAGATCGCAAAAATGGGAAGTCGCATTTCGAGCACAGTGATGACATCACAACCAGGAAGCAGGCAGTTCCCACCCTCATTCTGCCTACTGAGCCTGAAGTGGAAGCAGCACTGTTCAGAGCTCCACTCCAGACCACCTACAACTCAAAATCAGGAGACACCCCAGTGCAGAAAATGTCCCAGGAAGAAGCAGAGGGGCAGTACCTCAGAAAGGAAAAGGAAAATAAAGTTTTCCGAACAAGAACTTGAATTCCTCATAGAGGGAGTGAGCAGAGACCACGACCGTCTCTTTGGGAAGGATTCAAGGAGGGTGCCTGAGGCTGACAAGAGAAGGATATGGATGCGCATCCGCGCAAAAGGGAATTCCGTTGGAGTGACCCAGCGCTCCATAGAAGATTTAAAGAAGAGGTGGTACGACCTCAGGGTGTGTGCCAAGGAGAGGATCGCAGAGAGGCTGGGGGAGCGTGTCGCAACAGGAGGAGGAGAGGTCACTGTCCCACCCAACACCCCACTTGAGGATCTCGTGGAAGACACCCTGAACCCCCAGGCATGCGTGTGGGTAACCCAGCTCGACTGCTCCCGACTCACCAAAGATTCACATGGTAAGTGCCATGCGACTGCGACCCAGTCCCCTGACAATGGCCATGACCCTAGAGCAACCCATCAACAACCACAGTTAAGCAGACCATGCACACCAGAAAAGCCCTATTGCATTGTGGGACATGTAGTCTGACCACATTTTCCATCTAGCCCCATACAGCCAGTCCTGTCCAGTGAGAGTCAATCCTACAGCCAGTCAGGGAATGTTAGCCTGCATGCATGTAGCAACCTTCTAAGTGCAAGATACATGTCATCAATTACCGTCCACTTTACATCACAGGTGGCGCTGCAGAACCCAGCCCTGACAGTGAGGCACTGCAAATAGCAGATGATCATGAGGACACCGAGGGAGACGTCCATCCATCACCTCAACCAGGACCATCAGGCCAAGCTGCAGCACCAGCAGTAGTAACACCACCTGCCCCTGTGGACAGTGCCACCTCAGCGCCAACAGGCGTGCCACAACCGCAGCGTGTGACACACATGCCAGTGGGACAGACTACAACTGCTGCAGCACGCAAACAAACCCGGCGCAGTGCCGCAGTGAGAACTCAGTCCAGCGGACTGGTGAGGGAGGCGCGCACCACAACAGCACGCGCTGCCAGGGGGTAAATATGCGGGCACCTGGGCTCTCCATTGAGCGCCGTATGCTCCGCATACATCAAAAACAAGCCCGTCATCTCGCAGCAATACACCTACAGTTGCACAAGACCGCTAGCAATGTGGGACAGCTGTCAGACACAGTGGCGTAACGAAACTTGAGGGGGCCCCCCTGCAGGGTACATGGAGGGGCCCCCTCCGGACTCAATCTGAAAACTCTCTGGCCGAAGTGCGGTGATGAGGGTACCCACTGGAGCTTGGGGCCCCGCACCGCTGAGGCTGCGGGGGGGGGGGGGGGGCTGTGTTACGCCCCTGGTAAGGGCAATGACTACCCGCCTTTGCATTTACAACTGGTTGCGCACTGTGGTCACATGTGCCATGCAAAACACAAATGCTGCGGCCAACATAAAATTGAAGTAATGTTATACCGCAGGGAAAAGGCTATTGGGGAGCATTTTGTGTGATTTAATGCAAATGACACAACGTGTACTCTTGCAATTTGCATCTGTTATCAGTAACTTCTCACTACGTCACGCAATGCCATTTAAGCCTCTGGTGTGGTGCGTTTATGTGCAAAAATAGCTTATGAAAGTTGATCAGTACTATTGTTTTATTAAGCGAGCACAGCACCAACTTGACTAAATCACCATGCCCCTGCACTGTCAATGTACCCCAAGCTCCCCCCAATCTCTATTTGCCCCCGGGGCACTTATATTTTGCACCCCAAGAGCTCCTTATGCGGTCTAAGATTTACGGGCTATTCACAAAGTGTATGTTGTTGTCACACCAGCGTGTCTCCCCCAGGCCGGGTCCATAGATAATGGAGCATACCATTCAATGGATGCTTTCTGTTTCACAGTCCAGCGCTGATGATTTATCTATCTCGGAAGGATGAAAGTCTGAACGGGTCCACCACGATTCAAACCTGTGAACAAATGGTTACACACTGTAGCCTGAAAGGGACGCTTCAATCCCCTGAGACCCCTCTTAAATTAAGGTATAGTGCGAAGTCGCTACGCAGCGCTCCCCTCGATGATAGCAGGAGGCTAACAAGGTAGAATTCCACCTTTTAGCTGTCATTGTTCTGGCATCCGGGAAGCCAAATAACAGCCTTCAGACCCATCCTACACATTTTCAATAGTATGGTGAGAAAATGTGTGGAATGGCAATTGATTTTAGAGGCATATTCAGTGCTACCAACCACCCCTTCTTCTCTGCCCTTCACTGTGATATCTGAGGCTGTGGGAGCCCCACTCCACTCAATCAGGACAAGTATTTGCAATGCAACAGGTCTCGCATCAGTTAGAGAAAGAGTTATTGGCATTATAATTACAATTGTGTTTAATGTTTTTCTTTGTAGTGTAGTGAATGTATTTGACAGACAAAGAGCTGCATGTATGTGTGGAGTAAGTATGTGGATTTATAACTTATGTTTCAGCTAGTAACGGTGGCAAGAGGAGTCGGTAGCAGTTGTGTGCAGTGTTTGAGTATTGCAATGAATAGTTGATGTGATTTAAAAGCATTTGTAGCATTAGCAAGGGTAGCAATAATGTGGAATGACAGTTGTGTTAAGAGTATCAGTTGTAGTACTGTGTAGTGGTGTAATAAGTAGTAATGTGTTTATGTATATCAGTATAAAGTGTAGTATATGCGTCTGAGCGTTATAGGCATGAGTTGCCTGTATATTAACAGGTGCAGTACAATTGTTGCGTATTTTAATATTGTTTCATCAGACATATTTTGCATGTAGCGAACAAACAATTTGTAGTAAATAGTTAGCGAATTATGTTTAGATACAGTTTTTATTGCATTTGCGTTACGTTAAAGCTGCTAAATTATTTAAGTAAAGGAATTAGCAGTAAATGCCTGATATAAAAGCAAGAATAACGTTTGTAATATACGGCAAGCTATTCTATTAAAGCATACATAACATGAACAAAAACAGTGCAGTATAACAGCATAGCGAACGGCCCAGGAAAAATATATGCGTCAATCCACAACATTTTACGGGTATTTGAAACAGCAAGCAAAAGTTTGCAATTGGCATATGAAAAAATAACAATTTACATGTTTGTACAAACCGTAACTATAGCTATATTTTTGGACGGGAGCTGAAAATTATTTTTGTGGGTTGACAGATTAATTCACATGTATAAAGGAGAACAGCTGCAGGCATTTAAATATAGGATTTAAAAAAACATGCAGTTTTATGGGTATTTGAAACAGCAAGCAAAACTTTGAATACTCTCCTTCTACACCAACACCTGATGCAATGCATCACTGTGGCGCACCGCATAGAACATTAGGGGCAGAGTAGCCCTCTCTGCAACAGAACCGTACAACAACAGAGCATAGGAACACAACACAGCAGTAGTCAATCTCCCGAAAGCAAAAGGATGTGGCGTAATGACCAGAGCTGCTTGGCGGGAAGCTGGGGAACCAGGTTAGAGTCACGGCGTTGGCTCACCATCATGTGATTCTGTGCAAATCAGTTTATCTCCCATGCCTTCTGAAAGGCAATGTGTTTTGTGTTAATGTCTACTTGTATTATTACTGGTTGTCCTGTAAAGCTCTCCTCTACTCTCGGGTTCAGTTAGCGCTATATAAAACTGCAAACAACCAGCCAGCATAGGAGCTCACTACACCGGCTGATCCAGCGCACGCAGAGCAATGAGGGCTCTGTACACTCCAGTACTGTCCGTGGGGTGGTATTTCCCACTACACACACAAGGCTAGCAGCGGTCAGTGTTCAGACACACACCGAGTTAGTATACGTCCCTTAAACCTGAGAGGTCACATATCCGAAGACACTACAACTCCCATAGAACTGGTGTGATGACTCCTAGACACACAGAGACACCGCATCTTATACAGCACTAAAAGGCCACATCACCTAGAACCTGCAACTTACAGAGCACGGGTGCGGTGACCCTTGACCCATTGAGCCTCTGCCACCCACAGCACTGAAAAATCACATTCCCGCAGCCACTGCAACACAAACCGCACTAGTATGGCCAACTTTACAAACTGAGACACCGCAGCCTACGCGCTTTGGGAAGTCACATCCTGGTGGACACAACACTCCAAACAGTCCTGGGAGTTTAAGTTCTTGTCCTCTGATACTGCACGTTGCACAGTACATGGGCGGCTACTTTTAGACACACACACACACACACACACACAGACAGACACTGCATTCCCACACAGCACTTAGGTCACAGCACCACGGACACTACTCTTCATACAGTATTGAGGCCATATGCTTGCAGACACAGTTTCCCACACAACAGTGCGTCGGGCGGTCTCATACTGAAACAGATTGAAACCAAGAGCAAAACTGTGGCCCAGGAATGGTCATATGTTGACACAAACCTGCGGCGTGGGGGTATTTTCCTTGCTTGCACGAGTGTTTATAACACACTTAGTATGCCAGCGTTAGAGGTACTGCACTTCACGCACGTCTGGGGCTGTCCCATTGCCAAACACTCCCAGACAATGCATCCACCCCACACACGGAAGGAGGGGATGGGGGTCGCATCCTCAACATGGTGAAGCCGGTCCTTCTCAGTACAGTAGTCCTTGGATGCCTCATCTCACAAGTCACACTGCAGTGCACTTTTAATTTGTGCTGCGCAATGCACATGACAAAGGCATTGGTCACAAGCCCCACCCTATGCCCCACCAAGAAGACCGTGCAGTCGCGGAGACAACTGCGCGCCTCAGAGGCCCGCCCGGGGTGTGAACATTGCGCACCAACCATTTAATTAATTAAGAAGCCGGCAGGGAGTATGCGCCGCACGCGGCACCATAGCTGCCAAGGTTCCAGATTGCAAAGTGTAACATTTTCATAATTTCAGTGTAATTAGGAGTGACATTTCCACCACTATGAGTGACACTTTCTCGGGAACAAAATCAAGGAAGGAAATCAAGCCATGAAGACGAGGGAAACATAAAAATATTACAAATTACACAATTTAAGCCTTGGCTTTGCGACTTGAGTTGCCCCTTTGCACTTCCCTCGTAATGAATTATGCTGATGAGCATCACTACAGAACCTCTCTCCTACTTGGGTCTTGAACTTGGCCCCAACAAAACAGTGGTACAGTGCGTGCCTGCCTAGTGTTGCCCTGGACTGGCCGGCAGAAAAACAAAACAGATTGCCAGCCAATGGCCCCGCTCCACTCCCTGCAAAATCAATTTGGAGAGTAAAATGTCAGGACTCGGGCCTCTGTGACGCAACCCGGCCCAATAGCAAAGATGAGAGAGACCTCAACAATTTCTCAATTTAATCACGGATGACGGCCTATACCTCCTTGAACCGTGGCTAGGGCACACACTGTCTGCAGGCTGAGGCAGCAGCTCATCGAGCGCTGCTACTGAAAATAATTTGTTATAAATATTAACAGTCAGTGACACACAGGTGGCACGTGCCTCTTCTACACACCATCCTGAATGGCATGATGCGCCACACCCAGGCCACACCCAGGCCAGACTCAGAGAGGAGGCTAGCTAGCCAGCTGCCAGGCAGGACACAGTGACAGAGCAGGGCAGGGGCCGCCGGGGCAGGGCAATTAAATCAGGATTATAAGGCCCTTAGGCCCCACAGCACGGCAGCAGAACAGGTCAGTGTCACTGTCAGGACGGTGACGGCAGGGACAAACTTACTTCGGACAATCTGTCTGCCGGCGGGGCGGGCCTGGCTGGCTTTTGTCTTCTAAATCGATCTCTTCTCTTCTAAGTTGTCTTGACTATGGGTGGGCCGGGCGGCTGCTTGGCCTGGCCTCTTGGGGTGGGCGGGCTATGCGCGCCCCTGGCCCCTGATGCCACACCTTGTGTTTGCGGATTGCGCATGTGTGCTGTGTGCTGACATTGACAAATGTACTCAGGGAAGGGTATCATTGGTCACCTCTCCTCGCCAGCCAGTCCTAGCCCCCCCCCCCACCCGGCATGCGCATACGCGGCGGAAATCGCAAATGAAAGTGAAAGAAGACGAGTCTGGAATAAACAAGTGTGTGCGCGCCGCGCATCCACAGTCTGACCGTCCCCGTCCCGCCGCCTGATTAATCGATTGATTCGGCACCAGCGCCACCACCATTCCATTTATAAATTTTATTTGCATCAGAGTGGCGTGCACTGCCACTGACTGCACTGCCACACTGCCGTGTACCACCCTGCTGGCTGGCCCTGCCTCGGTCACGGTGCCGTGCCTCCCCTGCCTGCATCAGACAGACGGCCGGGCCGAGGGCGGGCCCCGGGCTCCCCCGAAAGACTGTCACACTCGAGTCGGGTGGGGTCGGGCCCGGGGGCCCCCAGCCCGCCCGCATCGTCTTCCCTCACAGCCACAGTAGTCAAGATTAGAAGTCACTCACACACTCACTACTGACGGCCAGTCGGCCAGGGCCCCGGCGGCGGGCCGGGCCGGGGCCCCCGGCGGCCGGCCGGCCCGCGCCCCGTACCATAAAAGATGAAAGTCCAGCCTGAGACTCGCAGGGGCCCCCTGGCCCGGCCCTGTCAGGGCCCCCAACGCCATGCGCCGCCACCATTTCAAACTCCGGCCGGCCCACGCTGCTCATTTTGTCACAGCCAGCCCCTAGCCTACTACTGTGTGCGCAAGCAGCATGTTACGTGAGGGGCCCCTGGGGGCCCCCGGAGCCAGTGGCCCTCACGTGGCCCCCCCGCAATGCGGGGGCTGCGGGGCCTTGTGTTACGCCCCTGGTCAGACAGGATGGAGAGGATGACCGCTGCAGTGGAGGCCAACACCCAGGCCATGTTGACACAGTGGGACGTCAACCGGCACCGCCACCGCTAACCCGCCTGTCTGCGTACACGAGGTCAAACTATTTAATAGGGAATGCCACCTCCCAGCTCTCGTTGGCCATGCAAGTGCAAATGGTCCAGTGCTGCCAGGATGTCGCAAGAGCACTGGAGCAAGTTCCCACTGCAGTGCAGGGTCTGCAGGCAACTGGCCATGGCCAGGCGGGTGGGGGGGATGACACTACTGAGGCAAACTCAAGCCACAGCAGCCAATCTGTGCCACTGGTGGTAGTACCCCGCCGCAGCTCCAGGCCCACTGCTGCCTCATGGGCTAATCCTGAGGAAGAGCTCGAAAGATGCCTGGGAGTGTCCGTCCGGAGGCGCCATGGACAATTTATTTAGTGCCATGAAGGGCCATGCTGCTGAGACAAGCATGCCCTCCTACAATACATGTGAACATATGACTCAATATAGCTCTCATGTTACAGTGTGAGAAATTCAAAATTTATTGTGAACAAAACAATAACAAATATTCCGTTCCAGTTAATCCGACTCATGTCGTCATTTGAATTGTCTTGAATGAGTGAAGTGTTGGGTGAGGGGAGTGGGTGCACTAGAAACAGTTAATAGTGATTTGGTTGCGGCGCCTGTGTCCTTCTGCAGGATTCTCCCCGCGTGCATGCTGCACATGTGCAGGTGGGCGGTTGTCCCCTTCCGACTCACTGCCAGAGATATCTACAGGTATCCTGCGCTTGGTAGCAATGTTGTGGAGTATTGCACACACAGCCACGATGCGGCAACAGACCTCAGGCTCGTATTTGAGGGCCCCACCAGTCTTGTGAAGTATGCGGAATCGGCTCTTCAAAAGGCCAAATGTCCTCTCAATGCAATTTGTTGTGCGTATGTGTGCAGCATTGTAACAACATTGCTGTGGTGTTGCAGGGTCGAGGAATGGGGTGAGGAGGTACTCACAGAGACCGTATGCGCTGTCACCTGGATGTAAGGAGCAGAGGGTGAGTGCCTGTGATGCGCAGCTACATGGTCACAGTGTACATTTTGGTGGCATGTGTACTTACCAAGTAGGTGTCCTTCGCCAAAGTCTCCCCTGGCCCGTCGTGTGTGCATGCCGCTGTGCCGGAATATGAAGGAGTCATGTGTGCTCCCCGGGTATTGTGCCACTATGTCCGTGATGATTGTCTTAGCGTTGCACACCATCTGGATATTTAGGGAGTGGTAGGACTTGCGGTTCCGGTACATGTATTCGGTTTGTGCAGGTGGGCAGATGTGGATGTGGGTACAGTCAATGCATCCTATTACATGTGGGAATTGTGCAATGTTGTAAAACTGAAGCTTGGTTTGATTCAAGTCCTGTTGGGTGTTCAGGAATTTGATGTAATGGTGTAGCCGGGTCAGCATAGCCTCCAGGAAACTCCTTAGGCAGCGGGACATGGTGCTCTGGGAGATCCCCCCTGCAACAGCGACTATCCCCTGGAAGCTTCCGGAGGGCAGGAGGTGCAGGCTGCACAAGACCTGGACATGGGTGGGCACGGCATTGGTCCTCCTTGTTGGGTGCTGCAGCAGGGGGTCTAGGTCCTGGATCAGCTTAGTGATCATTGCCCCATTCAGGCGGTACTTGGAGTAGATTTGCTCCGCAGTTTGGCCCAGAAGGGTGATCCGCTGGCGGAATATTCGCTCCTGGATCCTGCGTCTGTTCCTTTCTGCAGCCTGGAGCCTTCGCCGTCTGACCACCATGTATACTCCAGGCATGATGAGAGTCCTCATGCTCCTACTGTGTCTCCTTAAGTTTGTTTGAAGAGACCTGCACCTGTGGCTCGTTATTTTTTTTAGAAAAAAATTTCTTCATGGTTACCACCTGGTTTGGGTTATCCTTAAATTGCGCCTCGCAAATTGCGATTTTCTTTTTTTACGCAATTTGCGAGTTTTCATGAATTGCGTTTGCGATTGTTTAGCGAATTCGCAAAATATTTCGCAGAATCCATGGGTTCTCGCTAAATCCGATTCGCTACAGGGGTTCCTCCAGGATTCTGCGAATTAGTTTGCGAATTCGCTATTATTTTTTTGCGATTTCGCAATTTTGAGCTTTTCCCTTTCATGAATTGCTTTTCATTATATTGCGATCGCAATAGCTAATTCGCAGCTATTGCGATCGCAATTTCGCTTCATGAATCTGGCTGTAGGTGCCGTCTTGAAATAACTATCCGCTGCCATCGATCTTTTCCGTGTGGTCCTGGAAGACTACACCATCCAGCCTACCTCACGCTTTGGGGGACACAGCTGAAGGCAATTTGGGCAGCCACGCTTAAGAACCAGCGCAGACTCCTGCAACACGGGACGCGCACCTGGACAAAGCCCGGACAAAGGGCGGGCCGTCTGGGGCTGTCTGGGGCCGGAGGAGGCCGGGCCGGGCAAAATCCCTAACATCTTGCAATCGGCTAATGAGCGGTGAGTGGTGCATTCTGCTAATTTGAATATTCGTGGGAGAATGGCCATAATGGGCAAACATAACGCTATCACCCCAGCGCGAAATATAACCTCGATAGACACCATGCTGGAATACGCTATGAACCTGGTGAGCAGTGAAATCCAGCTCACTGAGAGAAGATTGTCTTTGGGCCCCTTAAAACCACCACGCGTTGATCACTCTGATATTATAGATTCAAGTGTGGCACAGACATTGAGACATAGAGCAATTGTACACTTGCCACAAACTGCAACGGGAGAGAATATGTTGGATATGGAAGGGTCCGACCGTACAGGATTAGTTGACAATGCCGAAGCTGGCCAAAGCCCGACTTAATCTTTGATCACAGTAAATTCGCTCCCATCGCCCAACCCAGAAGTATGCGGGACAAAAAAGAAGAGGAAGGCGCTGAAACCACCTTGCCCTAAACCCAAACGAAGACAGCCCCCACGCTTGAACTCCCAAAGTTCAACATTAAACAAGTGGTTCAGGGGCAACACAAACACCGCAGACCCAATCATAAGCAGTGGCCCATGTTGTAACCCCATTGACCCAATCGTTGTAGTCGATGAGGACACACAATGTAACTCCACTCAGATGAAGTCTACACAAACTGCCTTCTCAGATTTTACACTCGGGGACACTGCTATTGGCATTATTGTTGATACATTGTATAATCATATTAAAGGGCTTGTGGACAGAAGCTTTGATAAGGTGTGGAAGCGTTTAGATCGCTTGGAAACTCTTACTTCCAAAGTCACATTGCCCTGCAGGGAATGTCATGACATAACTCGACAGGTAAATACCCAGGAAAAACCCCCTCCTAGAGCGCAACTGTCCCCCAATGTACCCTTAGCCCCCCAAACTGAAAAATCGGTGCCAACCACCACCAACCTCAAAAAACCAACATGCCTTGGTACCTACCAAAATGCTAACCTAAATGTTGCACAAAGGAACATGATAGTTAATGCAAGTACCGCTGAGGTCGGCCATAAGGGGCAAGTTGAACCAAATAAGGACACCCTGAATTTACCACCTGCTTCCTGTCCATACGTGTTAGTTCTCGCAGGGGTACCCCATTAGAGAAAAATACATCAGAGTCATGGGAACAATTAAGTGACAAATGTGTGGACTGGATGGCCAAACATAAAGGGTACAAGAGGCCTGATATGCATGAAATTTTAATGGTACGCAGGGTGGGTTGGGTGGGACCCGCAATGAAAACTATCAGGGGAGACTGTATTGTCATCAAATTTTCACGGCCAAGGACTGTTGGATCCATAATTGCAGTTAAGGAAACTAACAGTGTCTTTTCAACCAACATTTGTGCCCTACCCCTTGGGTTCTTTTATAAATGCCCACCGACACAGCGTCTATTTTTTAGTCCTTCTCATCAGTGTGTAAATCGTTCTTCGGCTATCTCCGACTTAGATGCCCTCGATTGACCCTTACACAAAACTCACCTTAATAGCCCGGTGCGCATGGATACTGATGGGATTGTCTAAAATAGCCCTGGGGCGCTACAGTCTCACCCAATTTATTGCTCTGATTCTACATTGAAGGTTTTGAGCTGGAATGTGGCAGGCCTAGCCTCAAAGCTAAACTCAGAGGATTGGGTAAATATGATAAATACATTTGATATTCTCTTGTTCCAAGAGACCTGGGCCACTAAAGAATTATACCTCGAAGGGTATGAATGTTTTAATATTATCCCCTGTATCCTATATATGGCAGACCATCGGGGACCTATCAATATGGGTCAGTATCGCCTCAGGTGGCAGAGCCAAATCAATCCCTACTGGGGGCATTAATTTTCAAGCCTTAATCTACACACGGGGTGCCCCAATTTGTTTTATTAATTTTTATAATAATGATTTTTTTTAACCATACCTAATCCTAATTTTGTACAACTTTTTAATTTCATCCAGGACCGAGACAACTTATTGAAAAAGTATAAATTGGCGGGGATATGTCTGGGGGAGACTTCAATGCCAAGATAGGAAAGGGGTTCAATGGGAACTCCCCCCAGTTAATCCCATACAACCCATGTAAGAGAGGATATGAGCTATTAGATCACTTATCAAATTCCAGCCTTATAAATGTGATGGACATTGCCCCTATAAATATTATTGATAATCCACTCCCCACGTATAGAGGCCTAGGACGTGCCTCTATCATAGATTATGTCTTTATAACCCCCTCACTACAAGACTATCTATTCGGGCGGAGGTAAGACCGTCCACCTTTGGAGATCATAATCCTATTATTGTACTGTTAAAGGTGGCACAGCGTTCTAATTTTAGAAGAGAACTGGGAGTGGGCAATTTACATCTTTCAACTGACACCTTGAGAGTTAAATGGAGGGGCATGGATTACAGGGAGATTTTTATGAGGATGGTAAAAACATATCCCTCTCTCTGTGAGGCTTGCCTTACTTTGGCAGACCCTAATCCCGAGGCAGTCTATGCCTTCATTGAATTATGCGAAGGCATTAAAAATCTGATCTCAAGACCAATGGCCGCACATTAATCCGTTCCTAGATGGTTTGACAATACCTGTTCCAGAGCCAATAGGGAACTGAGAGCAGCTTTATCAGCCCAACCTAGAGATCTCACCCTTATTCGTACACTAAGGTCTCATTATAAAAGGGAAATAAAATGTAGGAGTGACACGGTCTTGAAGGAATATTGGAACAATTTGGCCTGTGCTGCCAAAACTAATAATACAAATATTTTTTGGTCTGCCACCAAGTCTTTGAGAGCTTTTGGGAATCCATCAACCCCTCTTGATTGTAATATCACTAGCGAAGCATGGGTTGTCCGTTTCTCAAAAATGTATGCTTCATCGCCATATTGTGATGATACCCTAGTA
This sequence comes from Lissotriton vulgaris, assembly GCF_964263255.1. Lineage (NCBI taxonomy): Eukaryota > Metazoa > Chordata > Amphibia > Caudata > Salamandridae > Lissotriton > Lissotriton vulgaris. Next base: position 700,233,640 of record NC_141697.1, on the reverse strand, counting down.
AAGCTCCCGCCCACTCAAATTAAAATGTCTTTAAGTGAGGTTGAGGAGGCAATATCTCAGAGTGCGGGAAATAAAGCCCCAGGCCCGGACGGGTTACCCATTGACCTTATAAAATTAGAGCCGGAGTTCTGGACCCCTCTGTTATTAAATATTTTTAATAATTTAACTACAACCAAAATCCCCAGTACATGGTCAACCTCTGTAATCATCCCCATTTTTAAAAAAGGATCTAGATCCGATCATAGTTGCTATAGGCCCATTTCATTAATTGATAACACCCTCAAAATATTGGGGAGAGTTTTATTTAACAAGATCAGGGCATGGGCAGAGGATGGAAACATACTGAACAAATGCCAGTTGGGGTTTCGAAGCCATTTAGGCACAGTGTCTGAACCTCAATTTAATAATAGGAAAGTATACCATCGCTCGACACAGTCCTCTTTACCTGGCATTTATGGACCTCTCATACGCCTTTGATTTTGTTAATAGATCAAGGCTTTGGCAACGTCTTCTAGATAAAGATTTGGTAAATCTTTTAGCATACCTGCATAGAGATTTAAAAGCCAGAGTAAGGATTAGTATGGACGGAGCAGTGTCAGGAGATATAGCGGTCGGCAGAGGTGTTAGGCAAGGGTGCGTTCTTGCCCCACTTTTATTTATTTTATACATTAATGAACTCCATAATGTTTTATCTAATCAAACCCCAACATCCCCATAATAAATGGCACTAAATTGGCCGCTTTACTATATGCAGATGATGCTGTTTTAATGGGTCATACACCAAACGCCCTGAGAATTTTAGTTAGGGGATTTTCAGATTTTATGTATAGTTTGGATCTTTGTTCCAATTTTAAAAAATCCTTTTTAATGTGTTGTGGCCCTAATAAACGCCCCATTAATAGGGTTACTTTGGAACAAGACTCCCTGTTATGCACTCGCACTTTTCCCTATTTGGGCATACAATTTACGGATAGCGGTTCATGGATCCCACATTTGGCCTATGGACGGTCTAACTTCATAAAAGCTATAAACTCAGTACTGAACCTCCCTAAACCAAAAAGAATAGAGGTGGTACTGTCATTACTGAAAATCTATAGGACACAATGTGTACCGATTATGACCTATGGGGCTGAAATCTGGGGATACACAAACGTAAAAAATGTACAGGTGGAGGAAAACAGATTTTGCAGAAGGCTTCTGGGAACACCAATCTCATTGCCTACCTTTGCAAGCCATAATGAGTTAAAACTGTCTTATTTGGAGGACTATATCAGATCCCGCCCTGCCATGTTTTGGCTAAAGGTTTGGAAAAACCCTGAAGCCTCCTGGACCAGGGAAATTCTGGTTGACTGCCTAAAATGTGACCAGGGCATTAGAATTCCCTGGCTGGCACAAGTACGGACAAGCCTGACTGCTGTTAATCTCAAGCACATCTTTGATAACCCCAATTAATTAGATGGAATTGATGGGACGATCATCTGTAAAACTCTATATAAATATTATGGGGAAGCTAGATATAATCGGGAATCAGCCAAAGTCTCTGTGAAACAGTATATCCTAATGAAAGGTGATGTCGAACCCACTTCGTGTCTACCTGTTAGTTATCTCCTAAAAGACATTACACGTTGGGAGCGCAGTCTTCTTTTTCGATTAAGATCAAGATCTATACAATATTTACTGTGTTTCCCTATAGGCTATCAACCAAAAATTGAGAACTTAGCTTGTCCATGTGGGAACCCAGGGAAACAACCCATACCACATTTTCTGTTCTTTTGCTCCTTTTATCAAAAATATAGTATGCAGCTGCTGATACCGTTTTTTAGAGCTAAGGGCATAAAGGATTTTAAAGTAGCCTATAAAACTATTTTCCAGCTTAAAGATGATGACATTATATATCGTGTGTGCACTTTTAAAAAAATGGCTATCCGCTCTCGTTCCTCTATGAACTGATGTCTGAAAGACTAGGTTGTATTTCATGCATTTAGAGGTTTTTTGCACTTTCTGTATTTTGCACCACTGCACAGCTGCACTTTACTTAATGTTGCAAATTGTAACTTATATGAGTTTTAGTAATCTGCTCTCTCAGCTGTTGCTATGGGAAACCGTGCATTTTGCACCTTATTTTTATGTTATTCTAAACAGGAACTATGCACTTTTATACTTCCTGCACTTTACACAATGCTGCTAATTGTAATCCATACGAGCCCTAGTAACCTGCTCCTTTAGCTGCTGCTATGGGAAACCATGCACTTTGTATGTTTTGCTGCTACCTCAAATGGGATCTTTGCACTTTGGCACTTTACTTGATGCTGCTATATAGTAATATATCTGAGAGTTGGTGCCCTCTTGGGAAATAACGCACTTTGCACACTGCCATTCAAGTATCGCTGCTGTTGCCAATGAAATGGACAATTTAACAACGTTTTATCTTAATTTTAATGGTGATTTTTTATCAATAATGACCATGTACGTGATTATGTGTGTATAATTGTACTTTTATGGATAATGAAATATCCGAATAAAGATTATTGACTTGACTTGAAATAACTAGCGCCTTGTGTATTTTTTAAACGATGAAGTGAACCATTTTCTTGAAAAAAAAGCCATTCTCTTTGCACTTTTCCCCACTCCATCACTTGGGTATGTTTACACACTCTTAGTAAAACTGTCCCCTCTAGAAATGCATGCGTGCAGCTGAGCGGTGCCAAAGTAAATTGTACATAGTGGCATCAGGCCTGCACCCCGTGTAGCAGCAATTATACATTTTGGTTTGTTTGAGCTACAAAAGTTTCCGTTATAGTCTGCAAATGATGCCCTTAGTTTATATGATAAGTGCAACAAGTTCATTTTTACCCAAAACATGTTGACTCTGAGGGATTGTGATTTCCAGTAGTCCTTGTTAAGTGACAGGCAATAGTATTGTGAAAAGCCTACTGCCACAATGGCACGGTAGAAGTGCCCACTTCCAATCAGCCACTTGTGGCATTTGCATTATTTATTTCAAATTTCAAATAAGCCTCTCCACTGGGAACAACGTACATACACACTCCCTGTAAGAAAATCAGCAGATGACATAGGACATGACAATGTAGTGGTATCACGAAAAAGAGAGGAGGAGGATAAAGCACACATACAATCCTCCCAGACACAAATCACATATCACATATAAGTAGGGTGCCTGCAGGGGAAATCACAGATAAATGGAGACGACCGCGGCTGAGTTGCCAAAAGGGTCATCCGATGTCATTAAATTCAGTGGGGGTCAGATTAATATGGGTATGCCATCCCTAGTGGAAGAGGATGTCTCACACACATAATAGTGTCATGCATCATCATCGGCATCTTCTCCCCACCCCGGTAAGATGATGCCTCCAGGGCGGACTTGACCTCCATGAAGACTTGGCGATAAGAGGGAGTTCTTACATAAAGCGGGATCCAGAAAATCGACAAATCCCTCAAAGTGCCTCGGTTGTTACCTTTATTCACAAGGACTTTGGGTATGACTAAAAACAATTAGCACAGCGGGTTGGTGGAGGGCAGTGGCTCGAACCCAGCCCTCAATAATTAGCTTATCTGATCTGGGGCATTCGGGGTTGTTCGATACCCACTACACTCAATTTATTCTTCCTGGTAATGCAAGTGCATCACCGAACAATATAATCACCTAAGAGAGTCCTACCTGTTTTCTTTTCAAATGATTCTTGTAGAAAACCCTAGATTTTAGGGGATACATATAGGCTGGTCAGGGAGGGGGTGGTGCCCTTTGTAGTCACACTTGCATCAAAAGGTTCACCACTCCAATGAACCTAATAATTCCCAATCAGTGTCACTGGATTAGTGACATCAGATAACCCCTTTAGCAACATAGGACAATGTAGCCATGGGAGAACAGAGAGACAAGGCCTTAGAGTTTCTACTTTTGTCTTTATCAACATTATGATAATTTTTCAACATTACAGTAACTCTAAAATTCAGCATCCCCATGTGATATAAGTCCCCTGTCTTTCCATCTCAAGTGTATCAATGCCTACGACCGACCTGCTAGAATTACATGGCAACCTCTCCCCACCTGTCTCCTATGCCATCAGTTACTTCTCTACAATTATCACATCAGATTGGTGTCCACTGCACATGTGTCACTTATGATAGAGAAATCATTGAGCATCTTTTGTGTATGAGCAAGAGCAATGCTTGAGATGGGAATATATTAGTGCAGGTGTTCACCAGACATTGTGAGTTGGATGGGTTAAGATGCGTGGCTGGTGGTTTAGTGGTGTGTCCAGTGGCTGTTAAAGGGAGGTGCTAGGAGACAGGATATTACATTAAATTGCCAGATTTTCTAGATGTGCATGCTCTAGTCGTTTTGAACTTGCACTAACAAATTTACTGATTTAATATTTTCTTAACTTTCCTTCCTCAGCATTCTGATGAAAAAACAAAACAAAAAAAAGACACATTACAAATACCAGACTCATTGTCGGAACTCAAAAATACTTACTCTTGTACACCATACCTTAGGTGTGGCAGAAAGGGAGAGGGGTCAAGGGGGATGGAGCCAATGAAAATCAGTATATGCATTATTTTTGGCAACATCTGTACCTAAATGTAAGGGCAACAAGGAACAATGTGATAGTTAAGCAGGTCTTGTTTGATAAGTTGGACACAGACTGGATTTTGAGATAACTGAGCAGATAAAGTATCACTTTAAGCGGCTAAAGGTATGGGTATCCAGTAGGGCTGTGGCCTAAGAGTGAAACTAACAATCGTTTATATGAGTTCCTGCCAAGGGAGTATCTTTGCACAAGTGGCCTATAATCACAATGGCCTCCTCCTCCTGGTCCTCCTCATCATTCTTCTAGTCTCCCTTCCAGTCTTCTCTCCATCCTAGACCTCCTGCTCTTGGCACCAGTTAGACCTGACAGCCTCTTTGTATGCACTTTACTGCCACTTCAACTTGCCATTTAAAACAACTTGCCAAGCCTTGAACTCCCATTTAATTACATATAAGCCACCACTAAGGAAGACCCTTGGTAAACCAAAGGGCAGGGCGCTATGTAAGTAAAAGGCAGGGCATGCCCTTCAATGTTTTACATGTCCTGGTATTGACAAACAGCTATATATTTTTTTCACTGCTGGGAGGTCGACTCTTCTCAGAGGCTAAAATTGGGAATTCCTTTAAATACCTTTAATCTGTATTTCCTGAAAATAAAGGAGCAGCGATTTCATGTTTCATATCTTTAGAATTGTAATGAAAAATGCTCTTTACTGGTAAAGTCTGATTTAACATTACAATTTTAGAAATGCCACTTTTTAGGAAGTGGACATTTCTCTGCTCGTACTGCTCGCTGGCCCACATGCATCAATATCGGCTTTTGCGATTTCTAAATTGCGAAAAATAGCGATTCGCAATTTAGAAATCGCAAAAGCCTATGCATGATTATATTTTCTTTTTTTATGCAATTCGGTAAAAATCGCTATTTTTACCGAATCGCATAAAAAATTCGATTTTCACATTGCGAATTCGCAATTCCCATTCATTCCTATGCGCCAAAATGCCCATAGGAATGAATGGGAATTGCGAATTCGCAATTTGAAAATCGCAATTCATCAATCCATTTCAAGGGTGGAGAGAGGGGTCTAAATGACCCCCCCATGCACCCCTGAAATGTATTTTTTGAATCATGTTGCAAACACACATGTCCTAAGGACATGTGTGTCCGTAACATGAATGTTTTACAAATGCATTTTCTGCGTTATTTACACTTTTTGCAAATTTACTGAGTAGTTCAACTACTCGGTAAATTTATCCCTCTAATTGCGAATTCGCAATTTAAAAAGTAATCATGCATTGCTTTTAAGAAATCGCAAATTTGCGATTTCTTAAAAGCAATCGCAATTTTAGAAATCGCAAAAATGTTGCGATTTCTAAAATAGCTTGATGCATCCAAAAAAGCATTTTTGGAATCGCAAACGGCCGATTTTAAGGAATCGCACCGTTTGCGACTCCAAAAATGCTTGATGCATGTGGGTGCCTTAATGCCTGTCTCTAATACATGCATGGGTTAGGTGAAAGATCCCTTTGTGCATTCCTTCTAGACAGCCACAGACACAGGAACGGGATGGGTGTGATTTAGCACCCATCTGCATTCCGAAGGGTCTTCCTTGGCAGGTGGGAGGAAGGGGCTCACCGGTACCCTTCTAAGGGTAATGGCTGATTCATACAAAGGACTGAAAATGCCCCACTAGTAGTCTGGAGTGAGGGCTAGGATTGAAAGGGATACTGGTGCAATTCAAATCACTCTTTGAAGTTACCCTACATCAAAGACAGCTTTGCATATAGGTAGTGGGTCCCGACCCTCCCAAATCAGACACTTGTGGACCTACACCAAGTCTCTGTCAGAAGAATGGCAGTGCTGCTCAAATGACTCAAATGAACTTTTTTTTCTGGAAGGACTGCTGCCCAGGGACCTGCTGCTCTCTGACTCTACTGGATGGGGAGCTGGACTCTGCCTTCCCTCAAAAGTGATCTCTACGGGCTTGTTTGCTTGCCTCCTGTTTCCAAAGTCTCAGACACAAAAGACTTCTTGCAGTTCTGCGGGCGCTGCCGGATTGTGCCTTCTGTATAAGAGGCAACAAGGACAATTGAGTATGGAGTTACAGTTAGTAAGGACACTGGGGGAGAGACGTATACATTAGTTTTAGTAGAATAGAGAAATTTAACTAGACACAGCAGAAATGGAAGGTCACAGAACCGCATTGCAAAAACACGTCTGATAAAATAAGTAGATAAAGCAGCACAGAGGCGCAGAATAAATGGGAGTTATGCCTTGGGGGGTAGTAAATACTTACTAAGACGTGCCAGAAATTCAGTTTCTATTGTGCATTACACAAAGGCCCTGATGATGAATTGGTCAGTATACCCCTGATTATATAAGGCTCAGATTTACAAGTTGGTAGTTATTTAACGCATCCAATAGTTATTGGATTGTAACATGGCCATAGGGACATTGTCATCTTCCTTAGATTGGCATGAGCACGTTGCAGACTGTCAGGTGCTTTGTGCATGTTACTACAAAAGTTTATTTTGCATTTGCCATTCTAAAACTTTCACATACGAATATACAGTTGTTTTCACGCTTTGCAGGTTCCTGGGATTCAGTCTGAACATTGTGAACAAGGTCGAACAACAATAACCCTTGTTATTCTGTCCTGGTCAGGCCCTAGCACCTAGACAAAACATGTATATGCAGCAGTTGTTTGGGATCACATACTTTGGTCTTAGTAGACTACACAGATAGGTATCACACACTTGGAGAGGGACCTTTCCAAGGACAAGAGCATGACAGCACCTATGATGTAGATCTACCATCTATAGACTGAGGTACAGGGTCCGCTGATAACACCCAGAGATCTACTAATATATAAATATCTTGCTTCTAGACAAGGGGCGGGAGGTCAGGTTATATGGTCATACATGATGGCAGCTCCTTTCATGATTTACGGACTACTTGCTATGCTGACCGCATTTATGCTACGCGTTTTTCTACTAAATGTGGCATGTATATTGCAAAATAGAGCACATTAGTTAAACTAAATATTATAAACTTGTCCATGTCTCTGTCAGATCTTGTTGTGGACCTGTACAAGAGTGTGAGCGAAAGGGTGTGTCTTGCAACCACGATTCCCGAGAGAGTCGAGAGTGTTGTGTTCTGGGGTGTCTAATCACTTGTTCCTCTGTGAGTAAGTAGGAGGGCAAGTGAGACACTATAGCTAGTCGGTCCTGGGCTCATGGGTACTAAGGTGCTAGGATGACTCAGTCCCTATATGCTAAGGTCCCATAATCCCACATATAGTTCAGTGTTTGCGCAGAATCCCTGCAACATGGCGCCACCAACGTTTGGTCTGGTACTTATTCACAAGACCCCTGAGTAGTGCTTGTGCTCATTCACAATACCCTCTCACCGGGTTCCGGAGACATCCATGGTGGGAGGGCTTTGCCTCCTCCAGTTGTAGGGTATACCTGTTTCTGTAGGTTTTTCAAGCTTGAATTTTATAAGTTTTTTCAACCCATTTTGCACTACCACTTGGTTTAAAACATTATTATACACCATGGCACAACCCATTGTAATTCCGGCATATAACCGGGCGGTGGTTACACACCATTTAATGCAGCATGGGTTCCCCAATACGGGGTCTCCAATTGTTTTCGTAGTCGAGGCGGATTCAGAATATCGCATCGAGGTATTTTATGCCTGGGTTACATTTCCTGCAGTTAATGCAAATGATCATTTTTTTCATGCTTACAAGGTCGCTGCTCCCCGAGCAGCGTATTGTCCTTATACGATTATTGAAGTTCCTTTAACATCCTGGGAGCATACGATTTGGATTAATGGCACCCTTCTTCACCCTGTCTCTTTTGTTCGTATGGGCACCTTGAGTATTGTTGTGTTGGCTGGTTTTACACCTCATCCCAACTATCTGATTGTTAATATAGCTGATCTTCATTTGCTCTACGGACAAGTAATTCAACTCTATAGACGAGTAATCCAATTTATTTCTCGTTCCTTTTTAGTGGCTATGGCGGGAGCTGTGCCAGGGGCACCGATGCAACGCAGTGGCCTTGTAATTTGTCCTGTCATGATTAATTCAGTGATAGGCAAACATCCTCAGAATCGTGAGGATCTTCCCTTTTGGACAGCTCAGAAGATTGAACAGCTTAATGCTGTTTTTCCACACATTACTCCTGTTGAGAAGAACAGGATTTTAACTATGTTTTACTAAGTGGTTTGATTCCCCCTCTAGGAGACTGCAATACCTGCGGGACTGTGTTTGCATCAGTATATACACTGTGCTTTGTCACCTCCTCCATGAGCATTCTGCCAGCATTCTAAAACATGTACAGGATAAACACAGGGCTGGTCCAGCTCTGGATTTGGGGATGAAATTAGTGGGTATTTTTCCCATTATCTCTGATATGATTCTGGCTAACATCAAGGGTGAAGCAGTTTGCCTACAACTTCACCAACACATTCGCGACTGGCATTAATAGCGGGTGGAGGGGCGGGGGGTCGTGGAGGAGCAGGGTGGTAAATGTAATAATACATTTTAAAAACATACCTGTCCGCCGGCCGGCTAGGTCCCACGTTTTCTATGCTCTTGCTCTCCTGCCTCAGGCAGGAACAGGAGGGAGGCAGCGCCCCTCTCCTCCCCTAAGCCAATCACAATGCTGCAATGGCAGCATTGTGATTGGTGGGACAGCGCCCAGCCAGGTGCCTATAGGGAGGCCATTTTCTCCATGTAGGCTGCATTGCAGCCTACATGGAGAAAGGACAGAGTGCGCATGACTGGTTTGGGCGGCCCCAGAGGGCCGACCAAACCAGTCATGCTCACTCCGGAGTAGGCACACCACTCCTCCCCTGCCCAGCCCTGCTCGTAGAGCAGCACCTGCAACCAAACACTTCTGCTTTCTTGCATTGCGAAAAGCAGAAGCATAACATGGTAGTTTTACCATTTTATGTTTCCGATTCTCACACTGCGAGAAAGCAGTGGGGCGATGCTTCTCTACCCTAATAGAGGAGCCACCCCTGCTCCAATTCCTAGCGGCAGTGGCAGACATGGATCGGGAATGTCAGTTACCGATTATTATTGTGGATGTTTACACATCATTGGGACGCAATAGTTTAGGAGTCCGACCATCTACCCAATCTCAGGGTAAACCCCCTCCTGACAAGGAGGGTCGCCCGGATTTTCCAAAGAAGACATAGGACAAAAATAAATAGCAACAGAACCCTAGGTCTCATGCTGGTTCGCCACCACCTGACGCTTCTGAATGTAGATATGATTTACCTGACCGCTCTAAAATTAAGACACCTGAGAGGTTCCAGGTTCCCGAGACCCCTTTTCCTCGTTCTTTTCAGGAATCGTCTGATCAACAATTTGGCAGAGGAGGATGACAGAATCGAAGACAAAGCGAGTCGATGCAACAAAGACGAGACCCGCAGCACCAGTCATGTAGACTTTTAAATCAAAGGTGATATAAAGTGCATGGTAAATGCAGTCTTTTGGGACAATTTGACTTCTTCCTATGACATTTTATTGGCGACAGATGATTGGCCTCCTCTTTTTGTCCTCGCTTCCCCTAGGGGTGAGGATGTGGTTCCCCCATTTTTTTCACAGTATATTCTAGAGGAGGCTCAACACGTTTATCCTTCCAAGTGGGCTCTGGTCTTAGCTCCTGCTCTATATCGCAATCAAGCGGGTTGGGATAAGGATTCTCCTTTGCATGTTATTTCATTACGCTCTGCCCCCCCCCCCCAACCTCAATATCCCATTAAACAGGATGCTAAAGCATCTGATAGTGACATTTTGGCACAATTGGAGTATAGGATGTAATTGAGCCCTGTGTTTCATCAATGAATAATCCTCTTTTTCTGAAATTGAAACCGGATGGTTTGTATCATATAGTTTTGGACTATAGACATTTAAATAGTCATGTTTGTACCTTTGCAGTACAGAACACACATAGTTCAGGCTTCGTAAATAATATTGTACGTAAAAAGTTCAAAACCACCTTAGATATTTCAAATAGATTTTTCAGTAGCACATTGGCTCTGGAAAGTTGTGACTTGACCGCATTCAGCGTTCTCGGCAATCAGAGACGCTATGTGTGATTGCCTATGGATAGTAAGAATAGCCCCAGGGTTTTGCAGCACGCATTGTGTCGATTTTATATGAAATAACCCAGATCGGTTTTCATTTGTTGAAGACAGTTACCTGATGAATGATGAGCTAAATCCCCATCTTATGCGTATGGATCGCATTATTATGAGTTTTTCCGCTTTGGGTTTACAAATTCAATTTTGGCAAGTCTCCTATTGCATTCTTGGTGGTTCTTTTCCTTGGTTATGAGTTAAATATTAAGGTTAGGGGTTTGCACCCCACTTTTCGGACAAGTGTGCCAATTGCAACCTCCGACTACCCTCAAAAAAGTTACAATCATTTATTGGTTTCTTGAATTTCGGCAGAACCTACATTCCAGATTATGCTCAGCGTATCAAACCTTTATACGTGTTGATACAACCTTCCGTTTTGTCTTTCGGGTGGCTTACAGAACACACAATGATACTGCACTCTTTGCATACTGATTTGTTTGCAACTCAATACTTGCAAGCTAGAGACAATGCTACCAATTTGGTCATACAGATTGTACCAGGTCAGTGGGATTCACTTATGTGACCTTTAATGAAGGGGATACAGTTCCCATAGCTTACAAATCGCATTTGTATACTCCGGTGGAGTTACGTTTTTCATCTACTGAAAAGATTTTAACAGACGTACATATGGCAATTCTAAAGGAACGCCCTCTGGCTCAAGGCGAAAGCATCTTTGTAATTTCACCGGTGATGGGTTTAGAAGCTGTAGAAACAATCGCAGTGGACCGCACACCGCTAGCCACTCCTCCAGATCGCCCCTAGGGACTCTGGTACATGGAGTTCTTGAGTGGTTCACCCCAGTGGGTGCAAGTAGGTACTTGTTAAACTTATGATCTCTAGACCCGATACATGTCCCGGGTTATTGGATATCGCCCGAGACATGGCTCGGGTTTCGGGATAACTTCCCTCATTAGTAGAGAAAATAGTTTGGGGTGGAAGAGAAGGCCGCCAAGCAACCGTCAAAGGCCTCGATGCCCAAACCGGCACGCAGGTGCGTCGTCCAGGAGCTCGTCAGCTCAAAGCTCAAGGGAGCCAATTTGTAGAAACAATCGCAATGGACCGCACACTGCTAGCCCCTCCTCCAGATCGCCCCTAGGGACTCTGGTACATGGAGTTTCTAGAGTGGTTCACCCCAGTGGGTGCAAGTAGGTACTTGTTGAACTGATGATCTCTAGACCCGATACATGTCCCGGGTTTGGGCTGATGGGACGAGCAGTGTGCGACCTCTTTTGGAAATACTATTTATACAGGCTCCCTTGAACGGGTGGAGGTGACGACCTCGAGACAACGCACCTGCGTGCCATAAGAGGTATCTGGACCTATGAATATTTTCAGAAGCCTACGCAGCAACCTCGTGCACAAGCCTAATCCCTGCTGATGAGAGGTAATAACCTCGAAACACGTGTCCAGGGATGGCAAGCACATCAGTGAACACCCTCAAGACTCAGGTAGAAGCGCACCCGCTGATACCTACTACATCGACCATCATGCTCCGGGGTCACACGCTGATGGGACGAGCAGTGTGCGACCTCTTTTGGAAATACTATTTATACAGGCTCCCTTGAGCCGGTGGAGGTGACGACCTCGAGACAACGCACCTGCGCGCCATAAGAGGTATCTGGACCTATGAATATTTTCGGCAGCCCACGCAGCAACCCCGTGCACATGCCTAATCCTTGCTGATGAGAGGTAATAATCTCGAAACACGTGTCCAGGGATGGCAAGCACATCAGTGAACACCCTCAAGACTCAAGACTCAGGTAGAAGCGCGCCCGCTGATACCTACCACATCGACCATCATGCTCGTGGGTCACACGCTGATGGGACGAGCAGTGTGCGACTTCTTTTGGAAATTATATTTATACAGGCTCCCTTGAGCCGGTGGAGGTGACGACCTCGAAACAACGCACCTGCGCGCCATAAGAGGTATCTGGACCTATGAATATTTTCGGCAGCCCACGCAGCAACTCCGTGCACACGCCTAATCCCGGCTGATGAGAGGTAATAACCTCGAAACACGTGTCCAGGGATGGCAAGCACATCAGTGAACACCCTCAAGACTCAAGACTTGGGTAGAAGCGCACCCGCTGATACCTACTACATCGACCATCATGCCCCGGGGTATTACGCTGATGGGACGAGCAGTGTGCGACCTCTTTTGAAAATACTGGGTTAAGAAGCTGTCACAAAGGCGAGTGTACCCAATTCGAAAGCTCTGCATCCGGGTTGGATACAATGGGTTACTTCTTTGACGTCGGCTGATGTCAATTTTGTTTTTGATCCTTCTTTACAAACACAAGAGTTTCTTCAATATGAACATGTTCATCCTCTTCCTCCGTCCCTTTTTCCGCTTGATCAGTATAATTGTATTATTTACACTGATGCTTCTGCAATACCGGCCATTAGTTTTGAACAAGTGTACTCTGCAGCCTGTGCAATTGTTGCGGGTACGATTGAGAATGGTGATTGTAAATCTTTTCTAGTTCACACGCAAACCATTGGGGATTGCATGACATAATGGCAGAGTTACGGACTTTAATTCTGGCTCTTGAGTTTGCTGATCCTAAGTTACTTACACTTGTTGTGTGTGACTCTTTCTACTGTGTACAATAATTTCATGACAACTTATTTTTTTGGAAGCAAAATGATTATTGAGATTCTAAAGGTAGCGCAATAAAGCATTAAACGCTTTGGGCTCGAGTGGCTGCTCTTAAGGAACAGTTGCCACTCACACGTTATACATACACTACGGCATCAGCCTGTGGGAGCACACACTGTAGAAAATTCTATGGCTGATTACGCATCCAAATCTGCAGTAGCCACATGTTCAGTTGCAGCTGTTAACAGGTCCATGACCAAATTGATGATGATATTTTGGTGGCTTTAGCCACATCAAGGGAAGGTACTCCTTTTCCACAGGGTTTCCCTTCACATTATTCTTATCATTTATCTACTGAAAAAGTACCGGTTGTAACCATTCCAACTGTTGGGGATCATTTGATTCCCAACGAAGACAGCAGACTTTCTTCAATCATGGCCGCCCATGAAAGGATGGCTCTGCTGATGCAGGGTTGATGGCGCCAATTTATATTTTACAACAACGCTATTGGTGGTGCGGTTAATATCAACAAACACGTAAATGTGTTCTTTCCTGTGGCATTTGTAAACAGATTAGGAGTTCTTCTGTTTCGCGTCCACCACAGACTCATCTTTTCATTTATAAACACCCTTTTGGGTGTATTTACATTGATCACTGCGGTCCTTTATCATCAGACACATCTTTCAAATATATTTTGGTTGTAGTGGATTCATGCACTAGATTCCTCTGGGTTTGGTCACAGCGCTACGCTGATGCTTGTACTATTATAAAAGATTTACATGCATTCGTAGGGACTTATGCCAATGGCGCTTTTCATTTTGACCACGGTCAGGCTTTTGCCCCTAATGTTTACTATGATTCAATTAAGTCTGAGAGAGTGCAGGTATGTTTCTCATCTCCATATAGGCCAGGGGGCACCTCTTTTGTGGAGCTGATGAACCGTGATTTAAAGCATCCTTTAACAGCAAGGGTATTAGGTACAGGCAGTGGATGGCTGACTCACCTCTATGGGGTTGAACGTACACTAAACAGTCCCCCTAGAAGATCTATGGGTGGGCGGAACCCTACCAAATGCTCTTTGGCATTAAGATGTTTGTGCCTGACCTTGAAGGTCTAGACGTTGTGGCAGCTGCCACAATGTTGCCATAGATAACCACTGTGCAATGTTGTAGGATCTACAAAAGAATCGGGATGCTCTAGCAAAATCCCAATTGCCGTTCACCAACGGATGCAGCGTTGCTGATTCCTGTTCCTGGCTAGCTCCCTAAAGTTGGTGATTTGGTCTGGGAGAATGTGGTGAACAAGAAGGAATTCGGTTCCACATACCGTGCTCCGGTCCTGGTCCTTGGTCTTAAGGGCACCAGAACAGTGATTTTACATCCATTACCTGGATGCAAGGACAATCTCTTCATTTCCATTGAACATGTCAAGTTACACCATATGGCCGATACTCAATAGTGCGCCTACAAGCATCCCACGTCGGGATGTTTCATCACAGCAAATGAATTCTGTTGCCACCGATTCCCACTGACTGCCAGAAGGGGAGATCAAGTCTTCAATTGATCCCGCACCAGTTTTACCTTTTACCACTTCAAGCGCAGAAATTGAATATACTTCACCTCCAATTGAACTCTCTGCGACTAGACTACAGTCTATGACTTCTAATCAAGAACAGCCCCATTGTTTCAGCTCAGTTTCAGTGGTTATTACATAGACCAAGATAGTTTTTCTTCAGACACTTCTTCATTGTCTTCAGCTATCACACTGCCCGCCGGCATGGATTTGTGTTTTTATTGCATGGTTAAAACAAACTTACCTGGTTCCCCCTGGACCTACATCTGGATCATGTTGTCGATGGTGTTCCTCTTCATGTGGATTCGATTCAGTCCCGATAGCTGATGGCACTGTTTGGGATAAAGAGCCATTCAATATATATGGTCCTACGGAGACCCTAAAAGTACCCTATGTCTTTTATTTTTCTTTAGGTGATGTCGTTATTCCTGGCGTGCATTTAGATGATTGGGATGTCAATATTGTTAATTCTTTATTTTCTGAATTGCAATACTAAACTATTTTTGATGCAGAAGATTTGTATCTGAATTCAGCAAATTACGCTGAATTATTTTGTTACCAACACTCATCACTTTCTACATAAAATAAGTACTCCACGGGCATCTTTTAATTATACACAATGGGAGTACTGCCCTACACCCTCTAAAGTGGGTTCCAAAACACAGCAGATGAAATCTACATATTTTAGTGGTTTCAATCTTTCAGACCACACAGCATATTATTTCAAGTTAAAGGCCCCCAATTCGGACAAATATATGCATACCCAAACTAAATAAATGTATTCCTCAACATTCGTAGCAAATATATCACTCAAAGGTTTCGATTTTTGGAAGGACACTATTGGTTTGAAATGTATTTGGGGCACTGGGCTTTGGCAGGTGCATGATATTGAGTCCCCACATCGTGCTTGTCTAATACCATCGCAAATAATATTTTTAAATCAGACTGTAAAACAAACTACATGTTTCAGTTTAGCCGCCTCTAAAAATTTGAATATACCCACTTTTCCATCTCTGGCTCCAAATGCGAAGTGGTAAACACATACCTATACTATAGAAGAACTATCTTCTATGATACAAAATGGCACTTTTTATTCATCTATAATTAATCCAGAGGGTTGGGCGCTTTAGCCGATTGACACAAATGCTTGTCATTTACGTTTTAGGAATGCTACACATGAGTTTACACAACATAGACAAGATCCACGCTATCTGCATTCACATAAATTTACCACTTATTCAGTTGGGAAATTATACCAGCAATGATTGGAGAATTCCACACTGTCATCTGTGAAACACCATCTAATTCTGTTGTCGGGTGACATTGATCTTTTAGATTTCCTTTTAGGACCAAAGTCCCCTCGAGCCAAACGTTTTGTGTATGCTGCATATAATTAATTTTCAAAACTTTCACAGATGAAAGCAGTTCATATAGCACCAAATAGATCAGGATAATTTGGGAAAAGTTCTTGCATTTGTTTATAACAGCATAAACACATTGTCTTCTCGCAGATACACTTTAGATAATGTAGTCTCTTTTGTCATGGATATTATTCAGAGTGATGTGGCTACTTTGTATCATGGTCAGAGTCAAATACGCTCTGTTATGCAAAATTAATGGACTTTAAAAACACTCAAACATGGGAGAGTACCATGAATTACCTGAATGCTTCACCATTATTTTTACCTTTTAATTTGACTGACAAACAAAAACTTATGTCAATGAAAGATGCAACATATACTATGTTACACATTGAAAAATTAGAAGAGTTAAAATTTACTTTAGCAGAGACAGATTCAGCAGCCTGAAAAATTCATGGGGTTATTTCATTACCTAGCTCGCTATTCTAATTTACCGCTTGCCTGAAACACTATCCTATGGGTAGTTACGAATCGCTTGGGAGCAGTTACATACATGAATTGTGGTCCTTGCCATTTGCATTCCGTTGTCAGCGGGCAGACAGGGATGTTTTTCTCACAGGGGAGGACTGTGACTCTACTTTTGGCCACTCCCTTGTGTGTACAGCTCCTAATTTAGCTTGTTTTTTAAAAGAAACCCCTGTTACAGCTGTTATTCCCACTCTTACTCTACTTTCTAAAGGCAGTAATCTCATTCTCAACGATCAGAACTGCTGCGGTTTAGGGGCAGGCATCTCGTACATTGTAACTGTTTCACAACAAGATACTTGTTGCATCAACGTCCTGTTTCCCCCGCATTGGAAGTGTATATAGTTCACTGTGGCCTTCCATTCCGACTTTGAAAACAGATTTCAATAAGACTCAAAGTACTGTTGTTTCAACACGAAGTGGCTGTCACGTCCGCTCAGGAGACCTACAAGTTGCAGGTGGCGAGAACATCAAGTGAAATTCAATCTTTGTTAAATAAGAATCTCCCCCTAAACTTTGGTGAATTATTTAATTACCTAGCTCACTATTCTAATTTACCGCTTGCCTGAAACACTATCCTATGGGTAGTTACGAATCGCTTGGGAGTAGTTACATACATGAATTGTGGTCCTTGCCATTTGCATTCCGTTGTCAGCGGGCAGACAGGGATGTTTTTCTCACAGGGGAGGACTGTGACTCTACGGTTGGCCACTCTCTTGTGTGTTCAGCTCCTAATTTAGCTTGTTTTTTAAAAGAAACCCCTGTTACAGCTGTTATTCCCACTCTTGCTCTACTTTCTAAAGGCAGTAATCTCATTCTCAACAATCAGAACTGCTGCGGTTTAGGGGCAGGCATCTCGTACATTGTAACTGTTTCACAACAAGATACTTGTTCCATCAACGTCCTGTTTCCCCCGCATTGGAAGTGTATATAGTTCACTGTGGCCTTCCATTCCGACTTTGAAAACAGATTTCAATAAGACTCAAAGTACTGTTGTTTCAACACAAAGTGGCTCTCACATCCGCTCATGAGACCTACAAGTTGCAGGTGGCGAGAACATCAAGTGAAATTCAATCTTTGTTAAATACGAATCTCCCCCTAAACTTTGGTGAATTAATACACTAAATCTTTAATGCGTCTGATACGGCAGGCCTGGACCATTTTTTTTTAATTGTGGAATCCGGCCTTGTGTCCTCTTTTCAGACTATTTTTGAAGTAGTGCCTGCCTTTGTTCACTCTGTTTTGTCCAGCATATTTGGGGGGTTCCCTCTGCTGCTCCTCCTGGTTTGTAATAAGGGTAAAGGATAGCTACAAGGGAATTTGTTTGTTTCTTAGTATTATAAAATTATTGGGTTAGTTGTCAGAAATCTAACCCCGATGTGTCTATAGGACAACACTCAAGATATCATACGCTAAAGGCAATCAATACCAAGCAGGAAGATGGATGAGAGAAACAACAGGGAAACAAACACACAGAGAAATGATTTTCAAAAAAGGTATTCTATTGAACAAATCAATAAATTAATATACAGGGATAAGGGGAAACCGATCAATGTTAGCAAAAATGTTATGGACAGATGTTTGCACAAATCAACATGGCAGTTCATAACAGCTCATCAGCTCCCTTGATTGGTGAAAAGAAACCAAGTCTAATAATGTACGATGGTTTGCTTTTGATGTAGATGAGATGTTTTGGAGTTGATGGTGGAGTTGACTCCACCATCAACTCCAAAACATTATTGGACTTGGTTTCTTTTCACCAATCAAGGGAGCTGATGAGCTGTTATGAACTGACAAGTTGATTTGTGCAAACATCTGTCCATAACATTTTTGCTAACATTGATTTGTTTCCCCTTATCCCCGTATATTAATTTATTGATTTGTTCAATACAATACCTTTTTTGAAAATCATTTCTCCGTGTGTTTGTTTCCCTGTTGTTTCTCTCGTCCATCTTCCTGCTTGGTATTGATTGCCTTTAGCGTATGATATCTTGAGTGTTGTCCTATGGACACATCGGGGTTAGATTTCTGACAACTAACCCAATATTTTATAATACTAAGAAAGAAACAAAATCCCTTGTAGCTATCCTTTACCCTTATTACTTACTGCCCAAGCCTACAAGGGTCAACTGGGTCACCCATTTCTCTTCTACCTCCTGGTTTGTGGCTTCCTGGTACTTCTATTGCTGTTCCGTTGCAGCTGCTAGATCTGTGGTTCTGCCAGGACAGGAACAGGTGCAGTTGTACCATGAGCGGATGCAAGAGCTTTTTGGTTTGATGCCATTGGAAGGGTAAACAACCTTTACAACAAAACTTTTACAACGCACTACCATTACGACGCAACTTTTACAACGCAAACCATTACAACGCATTGAGCTGGGGGCGCTCTAGGATAGGGAATAGGTTTAATGTACTATCCAACACCTTCCCTACTATCCACGGGGACTGGAGTTGGAATAGTAAATTAAACTATTCACTATCCAGCGCCCCAAAGCACTATGCATTGTAAAAACCGCGTTGTAAAGGCATGCGTGGTAAAAGCATGCGTTGTAACGTCATACATCCCATTGGAAGCTCTTGATGTCGACTATTCACTAATGCTCCACTATGCCTACTTCACCTGTGTGCAACCTGTGTTCTACTGCATCCGGTGTCCCTTTTAGCAGGCCCTCGATGTCTGCCTGAACACCACGTCACACGCTGCCCTGGATTTTGAACTGTTGATGTGTCAGTTGATGTCCCATAACCAGGACTGTTCCTTGGGTATGCGGCTATTGTACAATCCCTTTTTGGGACCGGAAGTCGTTGAGAGTCCCTCTGCCCTTGCACAGCTCCTCTTGGATCTTATTTTCCTCAAAATTGACACGTGTTACCCAGGAATTCTCCTAATGGCCACTGGATATGAGGAGCATGTCCGTTCGTTTGAATTACTTAATTGGATGGCAACGCTTTTCTCCTTGAACGTCTCTGACGCCTTATTGGAGCTTATGGAATTCCACTTAGCACTCGATATTTTGGGCCCGAATAATACGCTGTAATTGGATACGTTTTTGCCTATAAACTTGTTTTACTCTCATCGCTCTCTCATTTTTTATTTTTTATTTGAACTTTTTCTATTCCAATCTTGACCACTGCCTGAGACTTTGGTTCTGCTTACCTGTGACTTCTGTGTCTGTCCAGTGCTAATGACCTGAACAAAGGGAGGGTGTTACATGGGCCGTAGTGACATTTTTGTTCTTCCTTATGTTGGCATGAGCACATTGCAGACAGACCGGTGCTTTGCGCACTTTACTACAAGAGTTTATTTTCTATTTGACAATCTGAAACTTTCACATACGATATACAGTTGTTTTCACACTTTGCAGGTTCCTGGGACTTAGTCTAAACATTGTGAACAAGGTCGAACAACAATTCCCCTTGTTACTCTTTTCTGGTCAGGTCCCAGCACCTACACAAAACATGTATATGCAGCTGTTGTTTGGGAACACATACTTTGGTCTTAGTGGAATACACAAATAGGTAGCACACACTTGGAGAGGGACCTTTCCAAGGAGAAGAGCATGACAGCACCTATGATGTAGATCTACCATCTATGGACTGAGGTACAGGTTTTGCTGATAACGACCATAGATCTTCTCATATATATATTCAACTTGCTTCTAGACAAGGGGAGGGAGGTTAGATTATATGGTTATTTATGATGACAGTTCCTTTCATGATTTACGGACTACTTGCTGTTCTGACTGCATTTATACTATGATTTTTTTCTGCTAATTGTGGCACGTATATGGCACACTAGAGCACGTTAGTTAAAATAAATATTTTTAACTTGTTCATGTCTCTGTCAGATCTTATTGTGGACGAGTACTAGAGTGTGAGCAAAAGAGTGTATCTTGCGACTGCGATTCCTGAGAGAGTCGGGAGTGTTATAGCCTGGGGTGTCTGATCACTTGTGTAGGAGAGTAGGGTCTGCAATCCTATGATCACCCAGATTTTTTGCTTTTGTTTCACTGGTTTACGACTTTCTCTGGCTGTGGGCCCGCTAATCGGACCCACAGCCTGGCTGTTCTCTTTCTAAATTACGATATGTACCCTAGGTGCATTTACCAATTGGTACTGGGCCACCTTATCAGACCCCGTAACGCAGGGCATAGGTGTACCCAGGGCCACCAGGAGCTGAAGCATGTATTATGCCACCCCTGGCTGGCCTCCTAAATTTGACACAACTGGCTGCACGACAGCTGGGGCGAAGACGTGTAACCACCCTTCGCTTTAGGTATAGTAGCTCTATATCTAACCATACAATGGACACCCGAGTCCCTATCAGTCACTCCTATGGCAGGCCTTAACAATCCTGAAGGCAGAGTGCGTGGGCTCGTGTGAGCTAGGTTCAGGCCCGAGCCGAGCCCGGTTGCAGCTTGCGGAATCAAGACCCAATAGCTGTTCCATGATAACGCGTACCATATCGGTAACTCCGGTGTCTCGTTATCAAGGCATGTCGAGTAAGGTGTCATACGAATCGGGGTGCTGCCCTCTCACCAATTCTGGCGATGAGGTTAGCATCCCACCCTTCTAGAGGGACACGACATGTACGTAACTGTGAACCCCGGTTAAAGTTAACTGAAGCCTCAGCTCCACAAAATGGATGCTGCCACCACAGACACGAGTCTGACCTCCTGCTGCTGGGAGTCCTTCCAGCGAGGAGCACTTGGACAAAGGGTTTCCTGTCGAGGGCGCTGTTCGCACCGTCCCAGACAGGGTTTGTGTATTCTGGGTAGGTAGGGCTTTGGCGAGAAGGTGACTGCGGAGTGGCACCCCGGTGCTCACTACGCATCTGCCGGTTAGAACCAGTTCCAGGGGCGACAGCCCTGGCCTGGGGAAAGTCCGGCAGGGGAGAGGGGCGTAACTACCCCCCTTCCTGGTCCCACCCTTAGGGCAGGACCTAGTCATGTACCCACCCCTTTCTTTAGGATAAAGACCGGAGCGGGGACCCTTCCAAATTAGATCATCTTTGAATCAAGAACTACTTTCTACGAAAGGACACTCAAGACTCTTCTCAAGATTTCTCCCTTGTGACTAAGGAGTAGTCACCCTGCATCAGCGGGCACCATCTAAGAACTCTGCGGTTTGCTGCAAGTCCTTCCTCAAGGATCCGACGGCCCAGCTCGACGAGAACCGGCTTCCCTGGCACCTCTGACCTCTACCCACGTCATCAGCTCAGCTGTGATCTGTGGGTGCGACGAGACCTCGAGGGACCGGCCATCATCAGAACCTGCACGCTCTTAAAAACCAGCACGACCATCGAGGTAACTCTCTGGTGAGTGCTCTGGGGTCCGAGAAGCCCTGACCCTGAGCCGCTCTAGCACCGAAGTGCAGTCTCCCAGCATCTCCACGATCTGCGTGGGGCCCTTCTGCTCGCTGCTCAGCACGTTGTCTGGTCACTCGCCGCTGGCTTGTGCCCTTCTGTGACGACATCCGAGAATCATCACCGCTGGTCTGGTTGCTCCAGACTGGCCCTTGCTTCCATCTTTGCGAGAAGCACCCCGGACCCTCCTGGTCCACTCAAGACGCCATCTTAGGCCCACCACGTGGCCCTGAGATCTGCCAAGGCTTGTTGCCCCATCCTGGGCCCAGCGACGCCGACAGCATCATCCTTCGTGGGACAGCTCGCACCTCCACCGTGGTCGCCGACAACGCCTCCTGGTCCGTGAGACTGCAGAGCCTAGCGTCGCCCACTCACCTGGTCGAGGTGACGGCCAACCGGTGCCTTCCTGGTACCCTCTGACTACTGGCTAGTAGTACGAACTTGGTCCCCTCTGCTTTCAGGTTTCATCAATCTCCGATCCAGGCTTGGATCTCTACGAACTATTCAGCACTGGTCGCCGGCCAGCAACTCCTTTCTTCCGGCTCCTGGCTCGTCAGCGAAGACCCCGACGCCTGTAAGACTTGTGCAGCCGCAGCCCTCGTGGCTAGGTAACTCGGCATTTCGGTGCCTGCATAGCCTCCTTACTCTAGGGTCCCGAGTCCCTCGCTTCCGACTTGCCTTATCGGGTCCGCCCGAGACCTTAACCTTTCCGTGTCCCCGGACACTTGTTTTAATTGTGCACTTGAAGTATTCGCTAAAGAGATTTGGTTTGTGCTTAGTACCCTGTCCTCATAAAGAGTACAGGGCTGTTGTGATTCTTAATAAATATCCTGTTTATTTTCATAACACTTGTGTGGTGTCCTTTCACTTGGTGTTCAAGGGGTACATGTGTGGTAAACAGCTGGCTTAACACGCCCTCTCGAGTCTTTAGCCTTAGACTGCTCGTATCCACGCTACTAGGATAGCTGGTCTATAGGTTGACTTACAACCAAACACCATAAGGGTCGTTGGAACGATACATAGCGGTCGCTAGAATAGCGAACGTTGCATATCGGGCCAACTTCTCACATTGGTGAGCAGCGGTTGGGATTTGAGCTTGCTGTTGTTTTACCACACGTATCCTAAGAATATCTTGTTGAAAGATCGCACAAGTACTGTTAGTACATATAACTAAAGCTTAGAATACTCTGAGTTCTACTGAACCAGCTGTTGTAGCTCCTCAAGGCTTAGCACACCTTGGCTACAACTCTTAGCAAGGGTACAGTAGGTAAACACGTAGTGTAGGTAGGTGCATCACTTACACCACACTAGAAACAGTATGTCGGACAAAGGAGGAAACTCTGGGTCTCCCCTTGTGTCAGTTGACCCTCCACAGGTCATCCCTTCAGGATATACTGTGCTGAGCTTCAAGGAGTTAAGACGACTGTGTCACTCCAGGAAGATTCAGCAGGGGTCTAACCCCACAACGTCCTTTCTGATTGGTCTCTTGGAGACTTATGATGCCAGAAGAGCTGAGAAACTTCGTAGCTCTTCTAATCCAGAAGGAGACATGCCTCCCCTTGAGGGAACCCGGGACGATCCTGACCTCATCCACCTCGCAACTGAGAACGAAGATGTGGAGGAGGATGAGGATGAGGATCTCTCTGGGGATGAGGCAGATAAGGGACAGGTAGAAGTCTTCAGACTAAGCAGGTCCAACTTAAGCAAACATGATAGCGGTACTGGGGGACCCCTGGGGCCACTATCAGGTCAGCTTAACATTGGGAATGGACGAGCCAGATCTCTGTCAAGAGGCTCTGGCAGATCCCTTCAAACCAATGGCTCTCACAACTCGTCTCAGAGAGGGATGACGTCCCCTCAGAGGAGAGTGTACGAAGCTAAGGAAAGGGCAGCCAATCTAAGGATTGAAAGGGAAGAACTTGCCCTGGCCAAAGAGAGGCTTGCCTTTGCTAGAGAGCAACAGTTAAGTGGGGCAGTCCCCACTGGTGGCAGCAATGTACCTAGTAATAGGGAAAAGAGTTTCGATACGAAACACCTTGGTAAGATAGTGCCCCCCTTTAAACAAGGGGACGACATCCACAAATGGATTACTGCTTTGGAGAGGGCCTGCACTGTGCAGGGTGTTCCCCAGAGTCAGTGGGCAGCTATCTTGTGGCTCTCCTTTGAGGGAAAAGGAAGAGACAAGCTCCTCACCACAAGGGTGGAGGATGCTAACAATTACCAAATCTTGAAAAATACACTCGTTGAAGGGTTCGGCCTAACCACTGAGCAGTACAGGGTGCTGTTCAGGGATACCCAGAAAACGCAGTCTCAAGATTGGTCTGATTTTGTTGATTGTGCCACTAAGGCTTTTGAGGGCTGGTTGCTGGGCAGTAAGGTTACTGATTATCAAGGATTGTATAATTTGATGATGAGAGAACAAATTTTAAACAATTGTCAGAACCAGTTGTTGCATCAGCATCTTGTCGACTCGGATCTGACCTCTCCCCAAGAATTGGGAAAGAAGGCAGACAGATGGGTTCGTACAAGAGTTAAACAGAACCAGGGCCAGAATCAAGGTGGTCAGAAGAAAGCAGACCAGAAGGGTAAAGATTCTAAAGGGGAACAAAGTGACCAGAAGTCTTCGACAGGTCCCCAACAACCCAAAGAGGGTGGGGGTCAGGCTCCCCAAAAGAAGAAAGAAGGCCAATCCAAAAGATGGTGCCAGTACTGTAAAAGTAAATCTCACTGGTTTAGTGAGTGCACCAAGAAAGGAGGAGGGCAGACTCCTGCCACTGCAGCCCCTAAGGCACCTGTGCCCCCTAGTACAGTCAGCAGTGGTAGTGCGCCTCCCAAGGGTTTAGTAGGGTTAACCCTGGGTTCTGAGGGGCGTGACAACTTAGTTGGCACACTCACTCAGGCTGTCCTTGTCAGTACAGGGGACGCGGACGTATCCCCTGACGTAAGCCCCAATACTTTGGGCAAATACCGACAGACGCCTTTCATAAATGGAAAGATGGCTCAGGCCTATAGGGACACTTGTGCCAGCGTCACCATGGTGACGCCTAACTTTGTGGACCCTGGACAGATCATGCCAGGTACAGAATTCCTGGTGACCAATGCAAGCAATGTCACTACCAATCACAGTATGGCAATTGTAGCTTTCTCCTGGGGAGGGGTAACTGGCCAAAAGAAGGTTGTAGTTAGTCCAGACCTCCCAGTGGATTGTTTGTTGGGCAATGATTTGGAGTCGTCACAATGGTCAGAAGTGGAGCACCGGACTCACATGGAAATGTTAGGTTTGCCAGCACATGTGTTCGCTGTGACTAGGTCACAGGTCAGGAAATGCCCCACTGAGCAGGTGCTGGATCCTGGAACAACGGACCAGACACCTCCCAAGAAAAAGAGCAGTAGGGTTAAGGCTGCGCCTTCCCCCTTGCCCCAGGTCGAGGATCAAGTCTCAGAGGAGGCTGACCTACAGGAATTGCGGGAAACTGAGCCTAGGGAATTCGAACTTGATCAAGTTGAATTCTTGGGTTCAGGGGGACCCTCAAGGGAAGACCTGGGGAAGGACCAGTTAGACTGCCCTTCTCTTGAACCCCTCAGACAGCAGGCTGCTGCTGAGGCTGCTGGGAACGCCACAGGTACCCACAAGGTATACTGGGAAGATGGACTCCTGTACACTGAGTCAAGAGACCCCAAGCCTGGCATGACCAGGAGGCTGGTTGTACCCTTGTCTCAGCGTGGTTTCCTACTTACCTTGGCCCACGAGATTCCCTTAGCAGGTCACTTAGGCCAGACGAAAACGTGGGACAGGCTTGTCTCACACTTTCACTGGCCTCACATGAACGAAGATACCAAGGAGTTTTGCCGCTCCTGTGTCACTTGCCAAGCCAGTGGTAAGTCAGGTGGCACGACAAAGGCCCCCCTTATACCAATGCCTGTGGTGGGGGTACCCTTTGAACGGGTGGGGATCGACATCGTCGGTCCCATGGAACCACCTACAGCGTCAGGGCACAAGTTTATACTGGTGGTAGTGGATCATGCCACCAGGTATCCTGAAGCTATTCCCCTTAGGACCACTACAGCACCTGTTGTGGCAAGAGCCCTAGTTGGAGTGTTCTCCAGAGTGGGCTTCCCTAAGGAGGTCGTCTCCGACAGAGGTGCAAACTTTATGTCGAGCTGCTTAACTGCTATGTGGAAGGAATGTGGTGTTAACTACAAGTTCACCACACCCTATCATCCACAATGCAATGGGCTTGTTGAGAGATTCAACAGGACCCTAAAAGGGATGATTCATGGACTACCGGAAAAGCTTCGGCGTAGATGGGACGTCCTGATCCCCTGCCTCTTGTTCGCCTACAGAGAAGTCCCGCAGAAGGGGGTTGGCTACAGCCCTTTTGAACTTTTGTACGGGCATCCTGTAAGGGGACCCCTGTGTTTGGTGAAGGAAGGATGGGAGAGACCTCTCAAAAAGCCTGCAGCCAACATAGTGGACTATGTGCTCGGCCTCCGCTCGCGGATGGCTGAATACATGGAAAGAGCATCTGAAAACCTTAAGGCCAGCCAAGAACTCCAGAAAGCTTGGCATGACCAAAAGGCTGTCTTGACTGTTTATCAGCCCGGACAGAAGGTGTGGGTGCTGGAGCCAGTGGCCCCAGCAGCACTCAAGGACAAATGGTCCGGGCCCTACACCATCCTGGAGAAAAAGGGAGAGGTCACCTACCTGGTCGACCTGGGAACTCCCCGGAGACCCCACCGGGTGCTTCATGTCAACAGGCTAAAAGCATATGTCGACAGGAAGGACATGAGTTTGCTCATGGCCCTAGATGAGGGACAGGAGGAGGAGAGTGACCCTCTCCCCGACCTGCTCACTCAGAATCCTGACGATGGATCGGTAGATGGTGTTGTCTTTTGTGGCAGCCTCTCCGAACATCAACAGAGAGACTGTAAACAGGTTCTTCAGTCTTTCAGACATATGTTTTCTCTAACACCCAGCCAGACCGATTGGTGTACCCATGAGGTTGACACTGGTGACAGCCTGCCCGTGAAGAGTAAAATCTACAGGCAGCCTGATCACGTTAGAGACTGCATCAAGAGTGAAGTGCAGAAAATGTTGGAGCTGGGAGTCATTGAACCCTCGGATAGCCCCTGGGCTAGTCCCGTAGTTCTAGTGCCGAAACCTCACACCCAGGGTGGTAAGAGAGAGATGAGGTTTTGCGTAGACTACAGGGGTCTCAATGCAGTCACTAAGACTGACGCCCACCCAATACCAAGGGCAGACGAGCTTATCGATAGATTGGCTTCGGCCAACTACCTGAGTACGTTTGACCTGACAGCTGGGTATTGGCAAATCAGGTTAGCTGAGGACGCCAAGCCTAAAACCGCATTTTCAACCCCTGGTGGGCATTATCAGTTCGTGGTGATGCCCTTCGGTCTGAAAAATGCACCTGCCACCTTCCAACGGTTGGTGAATCAAGTCCTTACTGGGCTGGATGACTTCTGTGCGGCGTATCTTGACGATATCGCTGTCTTTAGCTCCACCTGGGAGGATCACCTGGTCCACCTGCGGAAGACGTTAGAGGCACTGCAAGCGGCAGGTCTCACTATCAAGGCCACCAAGTGCCAGATAGGGCAGACACAGGTTGTATACCTGGGCCACCTTGTAGGTGGAGGTCAGGTTCAGCCACTGGAGAGCAAGATACAGTCAATCAGGGACTGGGCCCCTCCAACCACCCAGACTCAGGTTCGAGCTTTCTTGGGCCTGACTGGTTACTATAGGAAGTTTGTCAGGAACTATGGTTCCATTGTGACACCATTAAACGAACTGACAAGTAAGAAAATGCCAAAAAAGGTTCAGTGGACAGCGAGCTGTCAAAAAGCATTCGATGACCTAAAGCAGGCCATGTGCACGGCGCCTATCCTCAAGAGTCCGGACTACTCCAAACCATTCATTGTCCAAACAGATGCTTCTGAGTTGGGTGTGGGAGCTGTTCTTTCTCAACTGAATTTTGATGGTCAAGACCAGCCCATTGCTTTTATAAGCAGAAGGCTGACCCCTAGAGAGAAGAATTGGTCAGCTATTGAGAGGGAGGCCTTTGCTGTGGTTTGGGCCCTGAAGAAGCTGAGGCCATACTTGTTTGGCACTCACTTCAAGATTCAGACCGACCATAAGCCCCTCTTGTGGCTAAATCAGATGAAGGGTGAAAACCCCAAACTGCTTAGGTGGTCCATTTCCCTACAGGGGATGGACTTTACAGTGGAACATAGACCTGGTACTGATCATGGCAATGCCGATGGGCTCTCCAGATATTTCCACTTAGAACAAGAAGACTCACCTGGTCAAGGTTAGCTTATTGTTCCGACGTTTGGGGGGGGGTCATGTAGGAGAGTAGGGTCTGCAATCCTATGATCACCCAGATTTTTTGCTTTTGTTTCACTGGTTTACGACTTTCTCTGGCTGTGGGCCCGCTAATCGGACCCACAGCCTGGCTGTTCTCCTTCTAAATTACGATATGTACCCTAGGTGCATTTACCAATTGGTACTGGGCCACCTTATCAGACCCCGTAACGCAGGGCATAGGTGTACCCAGGGCCACCAGGAGCTGAAGCATGTATTATGCCACCCCTGGCTGGCCTCCTAAATTTGACACAACTGGCTGCACGACAGCTGGGGCGAAGACGTGTAACCACCCTTCGCTTTAGGTATAGTAGCTCTATATCTAACCATACAATGGACACCCGAGTCCCTATCAGTCACTCCTATGGCAGGCCTTAACAATCCTGAAGGCAGAGTGCGTGGGCTCGTGTGAGCTAGGTTCAGGCCCGAGCCGAGCCCGGCTGCAGCTTGCGGAATCAAGACCCAATAGCTGTTCCATGATAACGCGTACCATATCGGTAACTCCGGCGTCGCGTTATCAAGGCATGTCGAGTAAGGTGTCATACGAATCGGGGTGCTGCCCTCTCACCAATTCTGGCGATGAGGTTAGCATCCCACCCTTCTAGAGGGACACGACATGTACGTAACTGTGAACCCCGGTTAAAGTTAACTGAAGCCTCAGCTCCACAAAATGGATGCTGCCACCACAGACACGAGTCTGACCTCCTGCTGCTGGGAGTCCTTCCAGCGAGGAGCACTTGGACAAAGGGTTTCCTGTCGAGGGCGCTGTTCGCACCGTCCCAGACAGGGTTTGTGTATTCTGGGTAGGTAGGGCTTTGGCGAGAAGGTGACTGCGGAGTGGCACCCCGGTGCTCACTACGCATCTGCCGGTTAGAACCAGTTCCAGGGGCGACAGCCCTGGCCTGGGGAAAGTCCGGCAGGGGAGAGGGGCGTAACTACCCCCCTTCCTGGTCCCACCCTTAGGGCAGGACCTAGTCATGTACCCACCCCTTTCTTTAGGATAAAGACCGGAGCGGGGACCCTTCCAAATTAGATCATCTTTGAATCAAGAACTACTTTCTACGAAAGGACACTCAAGACTCTTCTCAAGATTTCTCCCTTGTGACTAAGGAGTAGTCACCCTGCATCAGCGGGCACCATCTAAGAACTCTGCGGTTTGCTGCAAGTCCTTCCTCAAGGATCCGACGGCCCAGCTCGACGAGAACCGGCTTCCCTGGCACCTCTGACCTCTACCCACGTCATCAGCTCAGCTGTGATCTGTGGGTGCGACGAGACCTCGAGGGACCGGCCATCATCAGAACCTGCACGCTCTTAAAAACCAGCACGACCATCGCGGTAACTCTCTGGTGAGTGCTCTGGGGTCCGAGAAGCCCTGACCCTGAGCCGCTCTAGCACCGAAGTGCAGTCTCCCAGCATCTCCACGATCTGCGTGGGGCCCTTCTGCTCGCTGCTCAGCACGTTGTCTGGTCACTCGCCGCTGGCTTGTGCCCTTCTGTGACGACATCCGAGAATCATCACCGCTGGTCTGGTTGCTCCAGACTGGCCCTTGCTTCCATCTTTGCGAGAAGCACCCCGGACCCTCCTGGTCCACTCAAGACGCCATCTTAGGCCCACCACGTGGCCCTGAGATCTGCCAAGGCTTGTTGCCCCATCCTGGGCCCAGCGACGCCGACAGCATCATCCTTCGTGGGACAGCTCGCACCTCCACCGTGGTCGCCGACAACGCCTCCTGGTCCGTGAGACTGCAGAGCCTAGCGTCGCCCACTCACCTGGTCGAGGTGACGGCCAACCGGTGCCTTCCTGGTACCCTCTGACTACTGGCTAGTAGTACGAACTTGGTCCCCTCTGCTTTCAGGTTTCATCAATCTCCGATCCAGGCTTGGATCTCTACGAACTATTCAGCACTGGTCGCCGGCCAGCAACTCCTTTCTTCCGGCTCCTGGCTCGTCAGCGAAGACCCCGACGCCTGTAAGACTTGTGCAGCCGCAGCCCTCGTGGCTAGGTAACTCGGCATTTCGGTGCCTGCATAGCCTCCTTACTCTAGGGTCCCGAGTCCCTCGCTTCCGACTTGCCTTATCGGGTCCGCCCGAGACCTTAACCTTTCCGTGTCCCCGGACACTTGTTTTAATTGTGCACTTGAAGTATTCGCTAAAGAGATTTGGTTTGTGCTTAGTACCCTGTCCTCATAAAGAGTACAGGGCTGTTGTGATTCTTAATAAATATCCTGTTTATTTTCATACCACTTGTGTGGTGTCCTTTCACTTGGTGTTCAAGGGGTACATGTGTGGTAAACAGCTGGCTTAACACGCCCTCTCGAGTCTTTAGCCTTAGACTGCTCGTATCCACGCTACTAGGATAGCTGGTCTATAGGTTGACTTACAACCAAACACCATAAGGGTCGTTGGAACGATACATAGCGGTCGCTAGAATAGCGAACGTTGCATATCGGGCCAACTTCTCACAACTTGCTCCTATTTGAGTAAGTAGGAGTGCAATTGGGACACGATAGCTAGTCGGTCCCGGGCGCATGGGTACTAAGGTGGTAGGATGACTCAGTCCCTATATGCTAAGGTCCCATAATCCCACGCATAGTTCTGTGTTTGCACAGAATCCCTGCAACAGGATGCATTAAATATCTCAACCTTTGGGAGAAAAGCATATGGTATTTACGGTGTCAGATGGATTTTTTGCGTTAAACACCAAAATTCGATGTCATTCCACACCAACTCATAGTAAATTATATTTATTGCACCTCATAAATAATGTACCATATGGTATTGTTATTTATCAGGTGCGATACAAAACACCTAAACTCTTAATCAGGGCAATAGACACATATACCTAAAATTCTTGCTGACATGCATAGATCTGCATAGATAGCTTGACAAAGTGAAAAGATACCTTTGAAATTGCACTATATTTCTCAGTAGCTTGTGAAGTGACACTGCGAGCAGTGCTTAATGGGAGTAGGTGGTTGCCGGTGGGACCCACTAGCGCTTAGTTTTGGAGGGCCGAAAATATTTTTCCTCATCAGACTTTGAGTTAGCACAAGACTAAGACGAAAAACACAAAAGGGGGAAGTAAGAAAAGAAAGTCAGAACAACTGTGACACAGAATGAAAGAAAGCAATGAAGAAAACGAATCTAAAAGTGTGAGATTAAGGGGCAGGGAGCATCTGGTGGTGGATAAAAGAGGTAGTATGTGGAATCAAGTCAATGCAGCATTGGCATTCAGCGCCCCTGTCATTCAATAGCACCAGTCACTGGCCTCTGAGCACAATTTGGACCCAACAATTACTGTTTTGCAAATTAAGCCCTGCATATGAGTGTGTCTTAGCTCCCCTGAAGGGCCAGGTGTTAAGCTCCAATTATGCTCAGCATGAGGGACAAATCCTTGCAGCAAGAACATGACACAGCCAAAAGATATTGATGGTTTGTTGAGTGAGGCATTTTCATGCATTCTACTGCCAGGGTTAAGCACACAATGAATGTGTTTGTACTGTGGAGTCCGGTTGTTTTGCATTCGACCCAACACAACCGGGATTCTATTTTTTAGGTCAATTCGGTATCACAGACGTGGCACAAGAATAGCTGCCACATCCAGAACCCAACTGCAGTCTTCTACATTCAAGTACTGAACAGAATGGAGAGGAGAAACCTGAACGATGATGTACTCAAACACCCTCATGCCCCATACATCAGTACTGAGATGTCTGCAGAGTTCCCAACAACATCCATCTTCGTTTTTTAATGCATCGGACTACAAGACAAGTAGGATACTTACAAAGCACCTTAAACTCGATTGTAAAACATCCAGAGCCCTCGGAGTACACCATTGCTGGGCTTTACCATTCAAAATGCCAGCACACTGCTCCACACAACTCTTACTATGCAACTTTGTCACGATTTACTTCACTGGTGCTTGTTAATTAGCCCAATATTATGCTCACCTGGAATTAGAGGCATGGGGTAGAAAGGGGGGCTGCAGCACCCCCAAAAATAACTGTGTTGTGTTGGAGTTGAGAAGGTGTATGTAAAAATGCCTTTAAATTGTGTTTTTTTCTCCTCACATTTGCTGCGTGTTAAAAGACAAAGGTCAAATGTCAGGTATGTCCTCTGACAAATTGCTGGTTATTAAGAAACTGGTGTTTACTTTTATTTCCCTGACTGCAAAGTGAAAGGATTTTTGTAAAAGTGACCTAGTTACCATTCTTGCTTCGGTGCAGGAAGTGTAAGGAAAGGGTGTAGGCTGTCAGGTTTTTTTGTAACACACAACATAAATATCAGTAAACGAACTATGCACAGGTATATTTCAAAATATATCAGCAATTAGGAAAAAATAAATGAAGTACATTTTTTTTATTCCAAAGTGTGATGGAACCAAAGATTTTAATAAAATCAAAACAAATCAAGACACATGACTTGGTGAAACTGTATTTCCACACATCATCATTTACATGCTATATAGTAGTTTTGCCAGTAAAACTACATGTCTATGCAAATTTAGTGACCGTTTCAACTGAAAATGTGCCGTCTGTAAATGACAGTGCGCTAACACAGCAGTGCTCCAAAATGCACCATCACCTACATACTGTACCCTTACCGCTCTCCTGCTGAATGGGCGTAGCACATTATTACACGTTTGTTTCTGTGATACTTGGATTTTTCACGAACCCTATGGCTATTACCGCACTGTTCTTTAAAAAAATAGACTATTGTAAAGGCCTTTTCCTGACCGCCCACAAGAATACTCTGCATACACTCCAGGTGGTCCAAAATGCAGAGGCCAGATTGCTTCTTGGGATATCAACACATCAGTCGGTCTCCCAATCTATCCCTTTACTGCACTGGCTCCCGGTGAGAAAGCGGTTAATGTTTAAGTCTCTGCGCATAGCTTTTAAGGCCCTTCATCTTGATGGCCCAGAATCCAACAGCCAGCTCTTTCAATGGTACACCCCTTCTAGGGCTTTTAAGATCTTCCTCTCAGGCCAATTTGGTTGTATCCAAAACCAGAGAGCCACCTGGGGAGGCGGAGCTTTGCAGTGGCCACTGTCAAACTTTGGAACTAGATGCGCCTCAAACTAAAATCTATAAACAACCTGCTTACCTTTCGAAAGGCTCTTAAAACATGGTTGTTTAATAATTAGCTCACTACTCATACAGTCCTTTCTACGGTCTGCACTTGTCTGGTCAGGTCACCCCTCCTTCCACCCATTGAGAGTCCTAGCGCCTAGACACCCATGGGTAGTAGCACACTTTGAAAATTATAATTTCTTTTCATTATTGCTCCAGTGTTATAACATTGATGGCAGCACTCCCACTCTGAAAATGGTTCCAGCACTGCAGCTCTCACCCCAGTGCCATTGCTTCCTAGCAAGTGGCTTATGCAAGCAAGGACAGAGTTAAAATGGCCTGTATTCAAAATCTGAGATTTCTGCACAGGTTACCCCTGAAAGCCCAATAAATCCGGAAACATGATTTACATATGGAAAACAGCCAGAAATGTTGCCTGACTGTCCCTGCAGTGACCAACTTTCAGATGCATAGGCCCAGGGCTGGTGGTTGTAGATGGGAGACAGCCATACTTTCTGGGGACGAGGAGTGCTTTGTTCCTATCAGAGGTGGACGCGCCACTGAACGCTGGAGCCAGGAGCCTGGCTCAGTTCAAAGTTCTTTTTTTTTTTTAAATCCTCGAGCCCAAAACGAGCCAAGCCCTCATGTAGCTTCAACCTGTCACCAGGCTCAAATCTCATGCACCGAGAATTAAACACAAAGGTAGTGAACTTTGATGTAAAACATGCGAAAGACAGAGATATCAGTTTAGAAGCTGAACCCCACAGTGTAGAACAGAAATAGTGGAATCAATTACTGTTTTCTCGCTTCATCAATTTGTGCAATCCATGATGATCATTTTTTCCTCTGGGCCTCTTTTTCTTCGGTGTTGCTTATGCGAGCACCTTCAAATGAGTGAGTTTGGGATGTGCAGCTTATGAAAACCTCTTGTGCTTGATTTGGTACCCTATTGTGCTGCTGCATGACAATAAGATTGTAGGACTCATATAGAGTGCAAATCAGGGGCGGCTCTAGGCTCATGGTGGCCCTGGGCAGGGAGCGTAGGTAGGGGGCCCCGGAAGACGGGGTTCGGGTGTTGCGGAGCGTGGAGGCCAGTGAAGAGGGGGGGGAGGGGGGGGGGGGGTCAGGGTGTTTGGAAGTGGAACAGAGCCGGAGGCCACCAAATCCCTGCCAAGGGCCGCCACACAAATATGTATCCATCCTCAAAGGATTATTATATTAAGGATATATATTGGCATGGTGGCCCCTGGGGTTTGGTGGCCCTGTGCAGGTGCACAGGTTGCACATGCCTAAGGCCGCCCCTGTGCAAATGGCAAATGACTTGCCTTTTAGTGAACCAGTGGCATTGACGTCAGGGCGGGGGACATGAATATGTCTAAGTACATGATTCAAAACTAAGGGGCATATTTCCAACGTTTAGCGATATTTATCGCTAACGATGCTTAGCAACACATTTTTTAACGCTAAGCATCGCCGGAAATTATCGCAGAGATAACTTGCTATTAGCAAGGTTTATCTCAGAAGTGATAAAAATCCTCGCGCTAACTGCCAATTGAGAGATTATCGCTAGAAAACCAACGATAATCTCTCGAAGTTTGGCGTTAGCTTGATGATAGGGGCTCACAAACTTAGCCATGATATCCACCTTCCATAGGATAGCATGGCTAAGTCAGGAAAATACCAGGTGTAAAAAAAGCAGTGCTAACCGCGGTTAGCGCTGCTTTTTTTTATTACTAACAGCGTTAGCGAAATCCTTGATAATAGGAGAAATGTCGCTTAACAACATTTCTCCTATTATTTTTCTCTGGAACGCCCCCTTTGCATCTCATTAGAGATGCAAGGGGAAACGTAGAGAAAAAGGGTGCTAACATGCGAATTGGCGTGTTAGCACCCTGCTGCTGATAGGGAGATAATTTTATCTCCGCTTTCTTGGCTTTTAAAGCCAAAAAAGCGGAGATAAATCCCTTGATAATATGCCCCTATAACTTTTAATAAATGCCTATCAATGTATTAATATAATCTGATGTACTATGGTGAAACACTTCCGCGTGTTAACGGAATTTAGCTGTTTGAATTTTGAAGTGACTTTATCATATTTTTTTTCGAAGTTTGTTGCATAATTTAAATGTCAAAATGTTCAAGGCTCAACTCCTGCACGGGCTCTTAGAGCCAAGCCAGGCACTTGGCTCTCCCTGTTCATTTCTTGGCTCGCCTACCTCTAGTTCCTATGAGACTTTCACCTTCCAGCAATAGAGAGAAAGATAAGAAAGCAGTGAAAGAGAGAAGGCAGCTGTGAAAAAGAACCTGCAGAAGTTAAGCAGACGGGGGTGTAGGGTGATGGAAGAAAGTGGTATGCAGTGGAATCAAAACCAGGGGGCATATTACCAAGCAATAGCGATAATTATCGCTATTGCTTGGTTAGCGTGAAAATTGTACCGCTGAGCTGCGGCGATTTTTACCGGAAATAAACCTTGGAATTACCAAGGTTT
The DNA here is from genome assembly GCF_964263255.1 of Lissotriton vulgaris. Taxonomy (NCBI): domain Eukaryota; kingdom Metazoa; phylum Chordata; class Amphibia; order Caudata; family Salamandridae; genus Lissotriton; species Lissotriton vulgaris. The sequence goes on along the minus strand of NC_141697.1, from coordinate 700,197,566 downwards.
ATCGCAAATGCGATAAAAATCGCCGCAATGCATGAATATCGCTGAAAAGTCTGCGATATTCATGCATTACCAAGCTAATGCTCTTAGCCATGTTATCCACCTCCCATTGGATAACATGGCTAAGAACTGCTCAGGGCAGGTGTTAGCTTTTGGAGATATTCGCGCTTAGCGCGAATATCTCCAAAAGTTGGTAATAGGAGATAGCGATGTTAGCGACTGTTTTCAGTCGCTAACATCTTGGCACGCCCACTTTGCATGTCATTAGTGATAAATATCACTGACATGCAAAGTGGGGCCCAAGATGGTCGCTATCTCTTACTAGCTGTCGCTAACTGGTGTTAGCGACAGCTAGGTAATAGGGAGATAATTTTATCTCCGCTTTCTTGGCTTTTAAAGCCAAAAAAGCGGAGATAAACCCCCTTGATAATATGCCCCCAGGTGCAATTCAGTTATCCAGCCTTTGGGAAGAGTTGACTCCCAAAGAAAACATCGGGCACGCCAGCCAGGTTTGGACTGGAACAGAAAACTGACAGCAGAAACCGGCCCGTGTGCACACACAAAACAATCAAGCTGATAAGGGTATCCTGTTGGCATAATACATTTAAAGTGTCCTATTAAGCGAATAAAAAAATATTTTCATAAGTTTAAACACGCATCTCTTTTTCTTTCATTTCCTGGCTGCATCCCAGACACGAACAGTAGCTGCCGCTCGCTCAAAGAAGGCTCGTCCGTGTCTGTGTGTTCGAGTTTCAGAGGGAGAAGGTCAGGGCGACTGGCGTGTGACGAACCACATCCCGACACAGAACTGCCTACGTGCCCGCCTTGTGGTGTGCAGACCGGTCAGACAGGCTGGACCTGGCCCCGGGAGGTAACAGGGATGTTGAGCTGGACGGGTGCGTAGGAGAGGCGGTTCGGGTAGGGGTTGCTTTGCATACAATAAATAAGCACCTTATCCCGCTACCCCGATGACATCCGGGAACATGCACCGACTGGCAGGGGCATACCAACCGTCCTTCATGAACCTCAGCGAAGAGCGGCCGCCGCACAAAGCCCCAGGGAAGGGAAGGGCTGCTGGTCACTGCAGCGTTCACAATAGTGCTAACAGGGTGAGGTTTCTGCAGGTGTTTGGAAGAGCGCGGTAGGCATAACATCATCAGACGATTGCACGTGGCTGTGCTGGAGAAAGACGAGCGCCTAGAGGCTTGGATGTGTACTGTTGGGATGCTAGGCTTTGCTTCAGTTCTGGGCACAAAGCCCAGGGTTGGATTGGAATTAAAAATCGGACCGGGCACACTAAAAAAGTGGCCCACATTTGCATATTGCCTTTCCGCAAAACACTGCTTTGGCGAAATTTTATAAAAAAAAGGGAGGGGGGGCGCTAGAAAAATGCATCCATTAGTTTACATTGGTGAAACACACATTAAAACAAGTGAGGTAACTTTTGCTGAGGCCCCCTGCCCCGCTCAATATTCATAAATGGCCAGCCCAGCGAGAGAAAGGGAGTGACACCTCTGCCCCTCGATAAAAGGGAGGTAATGGACGCCCATCTGCCTCCAGAAAGGCCACTCAGGGCCCCACTGGGCCTCTGGTGGCATCGAACAACGCAGAAACAGGGGCGGCTGGTGACATTTGAAAGTGGCGGGCGTAAATACTGCACTGTGGCGAGCGCACGCAGCGAGCGAGGCCCAACCACCTATGGGGGATTCGGGGGTTCTCCCACGAGAACATTTTGAAAAAAGAGTGGGCAAATGGTGCATTCTTAAGCACCCTGGACTCACACAGGCACACTGCTCACCCTGCGCTTACACAGACATCACCAACCCAGCACTGTCACAGACATCACTCACCCTGGACTCACACAGGCACACTGCTCACCCTGCGCTCACACAGACATCACCGACCCTGCACTGTCACAGACATCACTTACACAGGCACACTGCTGACCCTGCGCTCACACAGACATCACTCACCCAGGACTCACACAGGCACACTGCTCACCCTATACTCACACAGACATCACTCACCCAGGACTCACACAGGCACACTGCTCACCCTATACTCACACAGACATCACTCACCCAGGACTCAATTTTGTTCACTCTCCCTTGCTTTTTAAAATGGTGGTGCCTGTGCATACATTAGTGCAGACGCAGTGTGTCAAGTTTGGCCACCCTAACTACGCAGCCTCCTTTCAGCTGCTTGGCAAGCTTGGGAGCGGCCTGATGCAACAGAAGGCCTGTTTACGCCAGCCACCACTGGCGAGTCAGACTATGATATCACCAAATCCATACAACGCTCATCCTTTAGAGATGCCACAGTCTGCTCAACATCTCAGCATTTTGCTCAAGTTGCCACTCCACACTGTTTATGAGGCCTGTCTGCATGAAACGCTGGAGCCAGTAGGTTTCCATATTGAAAACATAATGCAATGCCCCATAGAAGCGACAGTAGCAAAACTCTACTAAAGCACTGCCGCATGACAAAATGAACAATGCACACATTCTGAACTGAAAACTGGCTAGCCCATCAATATACATACAACTGTGATGAGCAAAAAACACGGAGCATGTATATGTTTCACTTTCTAACAATCATTGTTGCTTAGATTTAGGTGACCGTTTTGACCAATAATTGGTAATTGTCTGTCCACGGTTACACAACGTTGTGTTTCATCTATCCCTTAAAGAGAATAATATTCATAATGTGTATAGAACCGTTCACAAAGCGACTCGTCAAATGGATGGTGATGATTACGTCAGAGTGGATGACGTAGGACTGCTAGGGTTCGAACCTGGGATTGCTGCAGCAAAGGCTTAACCCATGGAACCATCCTACCCGTTAGAAGTAATCTAGAATAGACACTCTCGCTCTGTTCTGCTACTGATGACAATTGTTTGACATGCATCAACTTCAAGGTCGGAAACAGAGCAATGATGTTATAGTGCTATACATTATCTATGTGAAGAGGTCAAGAGATGAACGCATGAACACTTTAACAAAGTGACAAATCAATGCAGTACTCGCGAGGGGGGGTTGCGGGGGGAGGGGGTCGCGGTGGGGGGTGCGCCAAGGGAGATAACATTAAGAAAACTTACCTGACCGCCTCTGCTCCTGGTCCGCGTTCGCGCCTCATCTCCAAACAGGAACCGGAACAGGAACAGCAGCACCGAGTGGCAACTCCTAAGCCAATCTGCAGCTCCATGGCACAGTTAATCCTCGCCCGCAGCACGCCCATTAGGAGACCTAATGGGCATGTGCTAACAAGTTAAAACACAAGTGCGCATGCGTGGGCACGGTGCGAAAATTCGCCCTCCGTCCCCACTCATGCACACTTGTGTTGTGCTGCTGCCCCCATGTCTGACAATGCATGTCAGTCAACATGACGCGCGGTCATGCTGGCTGGTATGCATTGTCAGTTCTCCCTCGGCGTCGGTCTTTGAACTTAAGTAAACTATTCAGTTTACTTAAGTTCAGAAACGTCGGAGCTGCGGGCGACTGCGGGCGGGGGGGCTACGCCCCCACGCCCTAATGGTTGCACCGCGCCTGCGCAGAAACCGCCCAAATCGGCCCCCAGGTTGCCAAAAAAAAGCAGCCCACAGCTGGAATTCGGATGCCTGCCCCTTGGGCATTGCCCGAGTACCTGTGTTGCCAATCCGACGCTGGACAAAGCCTCCAGAACAGAGCTGGAGGGCATGGACCCGAGGAAATAGGCCAGAGGTATGAGTTCACATGTAGTAATTGGTGCAGTAGTACAGATTTCCACATACACTTAATCTCACTGTGCCTAACAAAAATGAATGTGTCCATCTGGTGCTCATGTAAAGCACTCTGATACCCGATTTCTCTGGTCTAGTTTTTGCTATATAAAACTCTACAAAATAAAAAACAAAAAACAAAACAGTGCCCTATTATGTGGAGAAGCCCGTGGGGATTAAATCATAGTTACTGGTGACACTGCAACCCAGTATCAGTAATACAGGTGTGCTATTGCCACATTTAATAATATTGCAGGACTTTGGCCTCTCTTAATAATGTCCACAGTATTCATCCTTCAAGTGGAAATTTCAGTTGACCAGTTAAAAACGATTTTTACTTGACCCTTTTTTTGTCCGCCTGTTTTTAGGGGTAGACCAGGAGATGGCACCTGTAACAACCCTAGTACAGCAAGAGCGGAACTAGGGACTGGACACCGAAGGGTCCCCACACAATGCATCACCCTCTGGCCAAGCGTGGTCAGAGGTTATAAATAAAAGGACGAAGATCGCTTGGGGTCTTCTGCCCGTACCACTACACCAGAGTGGACGAGCATGATTTTAAGGCGCTTGTAGGCCATGCTAACCCGCTACGCGCCTACGCTACTGCACCCACTTTGATGCTCAGCAGCAAGAGGTGTGTACAAGTGCTTCCAAGCGGATTGTTTAAGCGTGGTCCTCCTGTGAGGCGAGCAGCATCCCATGGAGAGGCATGTTTTACCATTCGCAACAGTCTACATTACAACCATAACTTCAGTTTTTCAAAGGGAATCTCTTAGGTTTTAAGAGCTAAATGTTTTTTATAAATAAGTGAAGCAACAATAAGTTATCTTAAAGAAATTTCAATCAGTGTATGTTGGGTTTCTATGATATACTACCCCAAGCTCCGTCCCTCCGTCCCTCCGATACCAGCCTTCAGCCATGTGCAGTAGGGGTTGAGTTCTCTTCCTGGCCCACTTTAGACATGTCCTTCATTCACCCACTGTGTGGACATGTTATAACTCAATACACAAAAGGTCTTCAGCTGTGCTTGGCTGGGGTCCAGCACAGGATCTGTCAAAGGTCATATGGGTATAACTTACCACACACAGGCTTCGGCTGTTCATTGTGGGGGTTTAGCACCCACGTACATTCCATGTCTTGAGGTTTGGGCACTGGGCTACCAAGTGTACATAACCCACTATGTACAGACTTTGGCCTTACATGAAGCCCAGTTCTGTATGGATATAACCCACGGCACACATTGCTGAAGACTGCACACATAAGGTTAAGAGCCTGTCCTGGCCCTCTGTCAGCCCCCCCGCCCCTGCCCCAGGTGAATGTAGACCCTGCACCCACCCATTTGCTGTTTTATTTATGCACTGGGCCGGGAGCTGCACAGAGCGCCAGTGTGGACATAATGCACCATGCATGACCCTTGGCTCCAATGTGGACACCATGCACAATGCATGACCCTTGGCTCCAGTGTGGACACAATGCACCTTGCATGACCCTTGGCTCCAGTGTGGACACAATGCACCATGCATGACCCTTGGCTCCAGTGTGGACACAATGCACATTGCATGACCCTTGGCGCCAGTGTGGACACAATGCACATTGCATGACCCTTGGCGCCAGTGTGGACACAATGCGCCATGCATGACCCTTGGCTCCAGTGTGGACACAATGCACCATGATGACCCTTGGCTCCAGTGTGGACACAATGCACAATGCATGACCCTTGGCTCCAGTGTGGACACAATGCACAATGCACAATGCATGATCCTTGGCTCCAGTGTGGACACAATGCATAATGCATGACCCGTGGCTCCAGTGTGGGCACACACTACAGTGCACTTAACCCTAGGATGTCAGCCCGCTGTATGTAGAACCATACTAAAGTCAAAGCTTCAACTACATAGAACGTTGTAAATAAGATTGCCTCCTTTATCTGAACAAATACAGACCATTTCTCCATGTCCCAAGCCTTACAAGTAAATAAAATGGCAACACAGCCTATCTGCAATTGCAGTGTACAAGGACACCCGAAGGCTTCAGCAAGGTGAAACATGGTTTATGTCAGAAAAATACAACTGCAGGAATCTCAGCGCAGCCAAATAATGTTCATCTAGTCAAGGACCACACCGTCCAATCTATCCTGTCCTGTCACAGTGATAGTAAGCTCTTCCTTTCCCATTCATTCATTCATTTTTATCTTTATTTCGGCAATTTGTGCCCAAAAAGATGTACATACAGTGATAAAAACAATTTAGTAAAAAAGTCGCACTATGTCTGAATGCCAAACATAGAAGTTAAACATTATACATTATTCAAATTCAATCATTAACACCTGTATCGTTAATTCTCATAGTTATTTAAAAAGTACATATACAGGAAATAAAATTAGGCGCTATTTACTAAAGTTCTACGCTTAGCCCATGTAGCGGCTAGGAATTTTGCTACACCAAAAACAACCTTACTAGACAGATCTGTTTTTAAAATGCGATAAGCTTGCATACAGTGTGTGATTCCCATGTTGCTGAGTAGGGGAATTAGCCAATACCTCCATGTTCTTCGGTAAGCGGAACAGAAAAACATAATATGTAACTCGTTTTCCAAGTCACAATCACAACTGGGACAATTTTCCGGGTAGGTGGGAGACCACTTGGTGGTAAAAGCTCTAATTGGTAAAATCCCATACCTCCACTGCAAATACAACTTTCTAGTTAGAGAAGGAAAATTATCGTCCAAAACATATTTAAAATAGTACCAATCTTTTATCTTTAAAAAACTGTCTGTGAGAGTGCCTGTTTGTACATTGGCTATGGAGATAGATAATTTGTTGTCGTAGTAGAGTTTGGATAGGCTTTTTCTTGAGACCCTAGTGCAAGCTATTTCCGGGTCATACCACAACTCTGGGATCCCTAGTTTGATGAATTCATTTTTAATATAGTCAAGCCAAGGCACTTTCATCGTTTTTGCCAGATTTAAAATTTCAAGGAGCTCCTGCCTATAATTCAGGAGCTCTGGCGTACTCCATAACCTTCGCCAGAATGTAAGTGGCTTAAGACCCCCGACCTCATCTATTGGCCTAAGACCCATATCGAGTCTAAGAGGAAGCAGGGGAGTGCCAGGGGGTAAAGTTAGAAGTTGCCTAAGGAATTTATTTTCTGTGATGACAATATCAGGCCTTACAACATGCCCCTATAGTTCACCCCCATAAATGACTGCACCTCTTGCCTGTGTTTTGTAAATCTCGATGGGAGGACCAATGGGTTTAATTGTTGAGGAATTAGAGATCTTGGAAATACCTCCTATTAGTTGAGTAAGTTTGAGTTGGGATTTGATTTTGTGAGGGGCCCACGTCATGCTTTCATTGATAGTTACCCCTAAGTAATCAAAAATCCCAACCCTTTCCAATCTGGTCTCTCCTATTGTGGGGTTTGGGCGTGTGGTTGCTGGGGAATTAAAAATCATGAACTTGGTTTTCATGGCATTGATTTCCAACCCACGTTCCACACAGAATGCCGCAAAGCCATTCAATACCCGTTGTATCCCCATCAGAGATTTTGACAGCAGCAGGGTGTCATCTGCAAACATTATTGCAGGCACCCTGCTGCCGGCCAACTTAGGTGCGTCAGTATTTGGTATCCCATTTAAATGGGAAATTACCCCGTTGACGTAGAGGCAGAAGAGGGTGGGTGCTAAGACACACCCCTGCCTTACCCCCCTGTCAACGGGGAATTTTCCGGACAGCGCACCATTCCTTCCGCACCTTACCCATGCAAAATTATCTTGATGGAGTCGGATTAAGATATTCAGAAGTTGGGGGGGAATGCCCATTTCAGCCAGTACTACCCAAAGCTTGTCTCTTGGGACCAAGTCAAAGGTCCACAAAAACTGTATATAGACATCCCCCCTCAAACTTAACAGTCTTCCAGAATAACATGGACAGGCGTAGGATCTGATCTGTTGTAGATGTATTTCTTCTGAACCCTGCCTGATATGGACTCAATACGGAATTTTCTTCCATCCAATCCTGTAGGCACTCTAGGATTAACCTGCCGAAGATCTTTTGCGGCACGTCAATCAAACTAATAGGCCTGTAGTTGGCTGGGAGCAGAGGGGAGCCCTTCTTGAAAATGGGGACGATCTCTGCGCCCAGCTAAGTACTAGGTAGAGACATGCCTCTAAGGACTGCATTGTAGATGGCTGTCAAGTATGTAGTCTGTAGCGTTATCCTAATCGAGGGTAACGTCCCCAAACGCACACTGTATAATGAAAATTGTCAAGAGTTTGTTGTTCAGTTGAAACAAATAAAGTTTTATTCAAAAATAATTGTTTGTCTTCATTTTTTTTTGGTATTTTCACTTGTTTACAATGTACATGCCAAGTACTCGATCATTACGTAATGATCGAGTACTTGGCATGTATATTTCAGGCACATGATGTTTACTCTAAATTCGTACACATCCCATGAGACACAAGATTGAACACTCTATTAGGCACCTGGAGGGTTATAAGGTTTTTAAGCTTTATTGAACCAACAGAGGTGATCATTAAAAAAACACTGTAAATCTGTCTGAATTTAACTACGTTTTTTCAATGAATAGTGAGGTATATCCTTTTTTGAACAGAGACTGAGCCCCTGAAGAAGGGCCAAGTGCCCGAAATGCATTGGGCAAATGAAAATGGAATCATGAATAATGTTTGGATGTGATTATAACATTGTAAACAAGTGAAAATACCAAAAAGAATGAAGACAAACAATTATTTTTTAATAAAACTTTATTTGTTTCAACTGAACAACAAACTCTTGACAATTTTCATTATACAGTGTGCGTTTGGGGACGTTACCCTCGATTAGGATAACGCTCCAGACTTCTATAGAACCCTGGTACTCAGAAGGGCACACCAAACAGCACCTACTGACCAATAAAAACACATTAATTACCTTCACGTCAAAAAGGAGTGCGATTGTTCTTTCCAAATTGATGTCAAGTATGGAGCCCATATAGTGGGTTCATGTTTAAATAGGTCGCCTGGGAGCTTGTCCAGCCCCGGAGCTTTTCCCGCTGCTAATTTGAGTATTGCCTCAGTGACCTCCTTAACCGTAAGATCCACATCATTCATTGCAGAATTGGAATCTAAAGAAACCACCCCTTCCGGGTTACCATCTCCCATTGCATATAGAGTCCGAAAGTGGTCCTCCCAGGTACTTGCAGCTATATTTGCCTCGACGGTAGCAATGGGATCCGTCGAGCCAGTATTTACAATTGACCAACATTTGCACGAGTCCGGAGCTGCAAGGGCGTTGGTTAGACTTGTCCAATTTTCATGGTCCCATTCTTCAATCGCGGACTTGAGTAGAAGTTTGTACTCAGCTCTTCTAGCCTTAATTGCTGATTTATCAATGTTCTGTTTCAGGGCAAGGATTAATTCAGCTTTCGCTTTTCTACAAGCGGAATTATACCATGTCGCTCTATTGGCCTTAGTCAAGCGCTTTGTAGTGCGTGGGTGAAACCTCAGCAAGTTAAGAATTAACTGTTCATGCAACACCCCAGCTTGTGTTGCTTGTCTGAAGAATGTTCAAGCACGTTTAAGCCACTGACCTCAACCAGTACAGGTAATATTCGGGCATAGAGCTCCGATATCTGCTCAGGATGTGCCACTAATTTAGCCCACTTCACTCTTCTTCTGTCATTGGAAAGGGTTAGTCTCGGATCTGGAACGTCACTACTATCCTTATTCTCCATATTAATGCCAGGGATGGAAGATTAACACGTTGTGGTCACTATCATTTTCTGCGACCACAGCAAAATCCGTTATTTTAGCCCAAGATATAATGTCAACGAATATATAATCTATGAGAGATTCCTGACCCACCTCATTGTATGTGCATTTCGTGGGCACATCTGATTTCAGCCGTCCATTGCATGCCCTGATCGATTGCTTTAGTGTTAGAGTCATAATTTGTACTACTAACGGTGACTAGGACCTGGGAGGTAGAGCCGCAGACGGCGGTATTGCCCACTGCTCATCTTCTTCCATGATGACACCATCCGCCAGGCCAGGGAGTGGCTCAAAATGGCAGTTGAAGTCACCCCCTATCACGAGCTGAGTGCCACTAGGAATAGTGCTTAAAAAGATGGACAATTTCTCAACTGTTTTAGACTCTGAGGTGATACTCACTGGTCTAGAGTACACGTTGACCAGTGCAAGCCTAGAGCCATTAGGCCACTCCAAAAGCACGCACTGGACATCGTCGGATGATGTGTTCAGCGGCGTAGCCGCACAGCCCGGGTGAGACCCCACCCAGACTGTAAGGCCACCCGATGGCCGCCCCTTGCCCCCCATCTTGCCTGAACAAAATAAGAGGCAACGCCGATACGCGTTTTGTCCTCTCTTGCCCAGGTTTCCTGGAAAAGACAAACGTCCTTTCCATCTATAAATGATCCCCATTCTGGGCAATCCATCTTGTTACAAAGCCCTGCCAAGTTCCACGACAATATGGTTAGGGATCCTGGATCGGAACTATTAGCCTGTCCCACCTTAACCCCATTTGGACCTCTTATGTTAACTCTCGCTATTTCCTGCGAATCTTGCATCATGGGTGCAATGTGTACGCCTAAGTTTTGGCCAGACTGGTCTGTGTTGTTTAAAAAAGGCCGCTCAAGGCGGCTCAAGTGCTTACTCCCCCCTGCTGAATGTCTTGAGTTTCAGAGAGGGCCGTGGCTTCGTTGACGGGTGCGGGGCATCCGCTTGGCTGTATGAACAAGCAGTTACTCTCAACTGATTGTGATCGACCCTCCCCCGCTTCATGACAGCAGAGTCAATCAGCCATGTCCGGACAACTATAGCGGTTCTGATTAAAAAGTGGACCAGGCAGTTGGGAATATCCTCTCCTATCCTTGTACCCTCTTCTCCCTTGACCCACTCCCACTCTCGTCCAACCTTCCTCCATTGCCCAATTGGTACTCTGAAAGTCTGGTGGATACAAGAAGAACAGAGGCTAGGGCCGAATAGTCGTGTAAAAATCCTGATGGGGCCATGAGCATATGTGGTGAACTATTCTTGGGTCCCTAAAGTTGACCACTACACAGTCCCCACTTATCTTTTTAGCGGTGTTGCTTACCCATGATAGCCTGCGTACCATCAGAATCTCACTCGAGATTGGGAAAGGAAGGGGCCTATTTTTGCTCAACCAGCTGACAACCTTATTTTTAAGCGAGGCGAAGGATTCCCTTGCAGATGCTTCCAACACCGGCACACCCGTTAGCACGACTACCAAGGGATTCGCCTCAGGGGTAAAATCTAATATCAGTTTGTTTGAGGTAGAAGTATCTTCTGGGGGTTTCTTTCGGCTGAATTGATCACAGTTATTGACTGAGGTCAAAGGCGCCTCCAGAGATTGAGGCGGAGCATTCGTAATAGAAATATTCTGAGCTAGCCGGTCTCCCTCTGCTATAGAGTTTGGGATGTGTATTGGGAGTTCCCCCTGATCCTTTCCCTTCGCTCCCTCTCCCAACATATCCTTCACCTTATTTAGGCCATCACCAGCTGCCACAGTGGCCCTTTCTATACTTAGCAACTTCAATTCTAACTAAGCAAGTCTAGCTTCAAGGGGTTAAAGCAGATTCTTAAAAAGTGCACCCAGATTAGCAATTGTGAGCTCATCTTCCGGTGATATTAGAATACTAGTGTATGCATCAACCGAATTTGTTATAAGCGGACCCGCCACAGAGGGGGCAGGAGCGGCCGAAACCTCTATGGTGGTTATTCCTTCTGTAAGCAAGCAGCTCGTTTGCTTGGCAAGCTTTGCCTTTCTCCCCCCTGCTTTGTCGGCCACACGTTTCCTTTTGGGTATAGAGCCCTCCAGGTTCCCCCTTAACTGCCTGCCAGCCTGCTTTTCTAAGCTATCAGCTACAGACATCACTTGCACTTTAGATGAAATATTGTTTTCAGGTGTGGGTTGTATAATAACGTCATTACATGAAGGTGCAGCACCCCCTGGGAGTTGTAACACATTGGGGGTTCCCGTGTCTATTCTATGTGCACAGTCCTCTCGCTTTTCCGGCGTTCTCACATTCATTATGTGCCCCAGCGAGGATCTTTTAACATTTAGAAGTTCCTGAGAGAGCCGCCGCTCAAGTATAGTAATTTCATGCGCTAAGTGTGAACTAGCTCTGGTAATAAAGTTATCCATAGTACCTGCAACCAGTTCGCCTGATGAGGCAGCTTTACTCCTCAGTCCCTGACCTGCCATAGTTGTCTATTCCAATTGGCATAAAAGAATTAGTAACGCTAACACCGTCTCTGTCTTCAGCGTAGGGCGGGGTGACAAATCAAAGAGGGGTGGCCCGGTCCGGTCTCGAATGGCCTACAACTGGCCCACCCTTGGCCTGGGCTTCGCCCGGCGTCGCCCGCGCGCGTCCCGCAAGTCGTGTGTGGGGGCGTAGTCAAATAGAAAAGGGTGGTGGGCGGGAAGAGGACCAGCTGCATCCAATCACGCGCACTGCTGTCTGGTCCTCGCAGTCCCGTTGCCTCATGCTGTGGTTCTCCTCTCAGCCCAGTTCGGTAAAGCAGTGTCAGGAAACAAAGTCACTCCAAAAGACCCCTGTGCCAGGTAATAATAGTAACAAGAGGGATCTCAGCACATCAGGAACGGCTGCGAGCGGCTCCTGCGGAGCGGGGGCTGCGAGCCGAGATATACTGTGGGTTGGTGGTGGCGGGAAGAGGACCAGCTGCGCCCAATCACGCGCACTGCCGTCTGGTCCTCGCAGTCACGCTGCCTCACGCTGTAGTTCTCCTCTCAGCCCAGTTCGGTAAAGCAGTGTCAGGAAACAAAGTCACTCCAAAAGACCCCTGTGCCAGGTAATAATAGTACAAGAGGGCTCTCAGCACATCAGGAACGGCTGCGAGCAGCTCCCGCGGAGCGGGGGCCGCGAGCCGAGATATACTGCAGGCGGTGGTGGAGGAAAGAGGACCAGCTGCGTCCAATCACGCGCACTGCCGTCTGGTCCTCGCAGTCCCGCTGCCTCACACTGTGGTTCTCCTCTCAGCCCAGTTCGGTAAAGCAGTGTCAGGAAACAAAGTCACTCCAAAAGACCCCTGTGCCAGGTAATAATAGTAACAAGAGGGATCTCAGCACATCAGGAACGGCTGCGAGCGGCACCCCATTCATTTAGACACAATGGAGAGACTTCAGGGTCTCCTCTCCTTTCATTTGCGCCTACTTCCAGTCCCAATTGGAGACGCTGTAGAGGAAGCAAACAAGCAGCTGGACTATCGATTTTGTTATATTTTATTTTCTTAAATGAAAATGTTTGAATATGATGTATGACAGTAAAATGAAATACAAATATGTTAAGAAATACATTAACAAGGTTCAAAATCACCAGGCTGACTTAATGAAGATTGAAATCAGGGTCCAACTTGGTGGCGGTACAATAGGGGAGGAAGGGATGTGGACGTAGACAGGGAGGACTAAGAATCAGGGTAATGAAGATTACCGATAAGTAATTGAAACATTATCTCCTCATCTAATCCTCTTCGTACAAGTCCTTACCTCTTGAGGATATACCAAGCAGTATGAACTCGCACTGACAATGGGTGATGCTGGAAATATATTTATTAACATCAGCAATTGCTTCACTGCCGACATTAAAACTGAGGAGGCAAAGTTGCAATAAACAGAATCTGTAAAATTCAACTTGTAGGGGGTCATTACAATGTCAGGCAGAATCACTTCCGCCCGACACCAACTCGCTCATGGGACCGACCGACACCTAGTCGGCAGTCCCGTATGCCCCATTAGGATGCGACCGAACACTGCTTAGTCAAATGCCTTTATTTCACTATGGGAGCATGCATCACGGCCGTTAACCGGCCGTAATGCATGCTCCCATAGTGAAATGGGAGGTGTGGTTCTTCCCTGCACCCCGTGGCAGGCACCTCAAGGTGTCTGCAACAAGGTGCAGTGATCAACAAGGCCTCAGCCTCCAACCAGAGGCCGTGCACCCAAGGGGGCCCTGCTAGGGGCCATCAAAGACCAGCATGGAAACCATGTCAGAAACCGTCATCATAATCTCAAGGGCTGAAAGAGCCGCTTTTGAGATTACAGGCCACATTCAGACTGGCGGACGGGCTCTCCAAGCCTGTCGGATGCCAGCCGGAATGACCTTCCCTTTCTTTTCCGACAGGCTCCATTGTAATGAGGCGGTTGGAAAAGAAACCGAACGGCTCATTATGATGCGGCTGTAAAGGCTCCAACAGCAGGTTGGAGCCTTTACGAGCTGCATCATAATCGGCCCCTAGATGTTTAATGAAAGTATGGTGAGATGGCCAAGTAGCGGCCCTACAAATCTCCCGCAAGGAGGTACTTCCAAACTCTGCCCATTAAGATGAAACTACCCTAGTTGAATGACATTATATATTAGATGGAACAGTTTGGCCCATTAACTTATAGACCTAGGAGTTTGTCTGCTGAACCGATCTACATATGATTTGAGATTTTACTTTCTTTCCTTTATTCGCTGTGCCATAGCACTTGTGTGCATCTAAAGAAGATGGAATCTTAGAATCACTGCCTGACTGGAAAACAGGAAGAATGATCTTCTGAGAAAGGTGAAAAGGTGAATGAATTTTTGGAACATGCTTAAGGTCTAGCCTAAGGACAATTCGGTCTAGAAAAATTCTTAAATATGGGTATGAAATAAACAAGGCACCCAAATCACGCAATCTCCTTGCTGGTGTGAAAGCTATCAGAAAGGTCAGTTTTAGAAGATAACCACACTAAATCGGCTTGATCGAAAGGTTTGAACAGATGTTCTTGCAGACCTTTCAGAGCTACTACTGACCAATCCCAAGTAGGAGAAGTATTTGGTACTATGGGCATATTCAGTCTAAGACCTTTTATTAGCCTGAAGACTAATGCGGATATCTTTGAGGAGTGTTTCAGAACTTTTATGCCCTCCATTGGACAGACAAGGTGGCTGGAGATAGACCTTATAAGAATCCTACCCTTAAAAATTCGAAAATTTGAAAAAGGTCTACAGTTAATGCAGTAGAACCTCTAGCAACACACCATTTCAAAAAAAAAAAAAGGTTGGGAATACCTCTGCTCTGTGCAAACAAATTAGGAGCATTGCATTGTGCTGAGACAAAAAATGTCTAGTCAAGGGTTCCAAAGTGAGAGCAAATTTGGTTAAACTCCTGGGCCACCAGATGATACATCAGTGAGGATGGCAGATTGTGGCTGAGGCTGTTGGCCAATACATTCAACAATTAGTGTATATACATTTCTGATATGGCCAGCACATGAGTCTCTGCTCAGGCAAATATCTGACTTGCCACCTGAGTGAGCTTTTTGCTCTTTATGTGCCCTATGCATTTGAAATAACACCTTGTTACCGGGTTGTTTATCCTGCTTACAATATTCCTGTCTTCAAGTGAGGGAGAGAACAATCAGACTGCAGACAATTCCCTCCAATTGGAGAAATGCAGTCTCTCCTCTAACAGGGACCTTTTCACTTCCTGCGACCCGAGAGTTACACGTCACACCAGGTCTGAGTTAGTCAATTGGGAACAGCCATATATGCTTATAGAGGAACAAGAAGTAATGCTACTGGTGTATTTTCATTTGTTATTATGAGCGGGCGGAACCCAAGAACCAAATATAACCCAGAATGGTTGTTTAGCACTGGAACTGAGGAATGGTCTATTGAATCAGTGCAAGAGAAAATGAATGACACTAAACTAAAAAGCAAAAACTACTATGACAAAATAAACAGCACCAAGAATGTAACTATCAAAGTTGGTGATTGGGTTTGTGTAAAAAAAACTGGGGAAAGTTGTCAGAGGTGAGAGTCAATTTTTCGAACCACAGGAAGTGATTGAGGTTTTGAATAATGCAGTAAGGTTGAGTAAGGCAAAGATCTGGAAGCCTAAAAGAGTTACCATTGGGTCAAAGGAAATATGGAAGAACTTTCTGCAGAATTCCCCAATGGAGATGTAGCCATATTGGGAGATTTGGATAATTTTGAGAAACAGACAAATAGTAACGACACCACTAATGGTACAGATATTGTGAATAGTTCCATAGAATTATCAACAGATGGAGAAGTGTTTAGGCTGGACCCAAGGAAAGAGATGATACCACCTAATGGAGCGGAGACATAGCATGAATTTGATGCTGTACAGTAAACCACCTTGGATGAAAGAGTTTTGGAAGGTGAGATGGAACTGGAACGACTGAAAGATAAGAAGGATAGAAAACTACCTAAATGGTTAGAAGATTATTTTTGTGATGGCAAGCTGTCTGTAAATGTTCATATAAGTTGCTATGTGTATTTGAGGCAGCATATGTAGAAAGAGGAAACATTAAGAAAAATAAACATATATCTCCTCATTATGCCTCCCCTGGGACAGCGTAGCCTTTTGACACATTCCCAGGACTACTACTCTAAATCTGGGAATATGCCAGAATAGATTGGTGGATACGTAGAAACACCCAGGCTACACCCATGAAACGCCTCTGTGGCACAGAGCAAAGCAAGGCAGTGACTTGTGCTGCCTTGTCCTACTACAGATTTACCAGTCAAGGTGGCTTTGTGGTGCTTGGTAAATCTGACCATAGTATTGTGTTGCCATTGCGTTACCTTGTATAACGCAAGGAAAATGCAACACTATGATAAATCTGTCCCATAGTGTATTGGCTTAGAAACAAACTCATATCCCAGTCCATAATCCTGTTAACTTGGCCTACTTTAAATCTTTGAAAGTGATATTCCTGCTTGAAATAGGAAGGTACTCGGCGAACTAAAGCATAGGAAGAGGTATATTACCTTGCAATGTTTTGCCAGACAGGCATACATTCGCATTTTTGTTAAATCCTAAAGAGAAAGACTTCAATGGAGAATTCACAGGGCTGGCAGAGGCAAAAATGTGCAGTAGTGTTTCCCAAACAAATAAAGCCAGTAGGCTTTGGCCTCTATGTGGAATATAGATTCTCAAAGTACTCCAAAGAGAGAAACTATTAAGTTAATGAATTAAACTCAAAATCATATCTACATTTGGAATACCTCAGTACGGGGATCCCCAAATACTGATGCCACTACCGTGGACATTGTCACTGTATGTTACTGTTAACCTAAGATGGGGCTGTAATAAAGGAAGGTATTTAATGCAAATCTCTGTGGCTGAAAATATATATAAAGTGAGGATTAATTACATTTATGCGGATGCAGCTGCAAATCAGACCCTAAAGTGCTAGCCGGTTGGCTGTCAGGAACGCAATGGTACTCCAAGGAGAATATAAAAAACCTGACATAACAAAGTATAGTGTGTTCACCTCCATCAGCAATGGTCCACCATAAAAGAGAAAAAATGAGAACACCAATGTATGAGCACGTTTATCTCCTTGCATGTAAATGGTGGACATTCTTCTGCAGAGTGCGTTTGTGAGCATATATTCTCACTGATCTCGCGAGTTGAGAAGCTCTAACGAGATCACAGTAAATCTCAGGGACATTTGAGAGCATCCCTCTATAAAAGGTGGCATACCCATACTGCATTGCAGATTATTGAAGATTGTTCCTGCATATGGATAGGTCATGAACCTGTGTATGGTTGGGTACTGAGCCATCCAGAAGGATAACAGAACTTGGCATTTGAAGGGATAGGATATGTCATAGTCGGATTTGAGTAAGGTTTTGTTGATTTAAAGGATAGTATT
Source organism: Lissotriton vulgaris (assembly GCF_964263255.1). Taxonomy (NCBI): domain Eukaryota; kingdom Metazoa; phylum Chordata; class Amphibia; order Caudata; family Salamandridae; genus Lissotriton; species Lissotriton vulgaris. The sequence continues at coordinate 700,180,100 of NC_141697.1, read as the reverse complement.
TTCTGTAATTAATAACAACGTGGGGACAAAGCCAATCAAGTCCATGAAGGGTTCGCACATGTGAGAGTCTCGAGGAGAACTGAAAAGAACTTGGAGGAAATTGTTAACAAGGATTGTGAATCTAAGTACCAAGAGAAGTAATTTCAAGAAATGGTTGAGATTGAAAATCAAGAGACTAAAGTGAAAGGCAAAGACAGTCGAAGTCCTTGTGTGGATGGAAGCTGGGTCTGGCCAGAGGCTAAGACTGAGATGTCATGAATGATATACATCCCCTCAGAATTTGGCAAGATGACCCTAATTAATATTTAGGCTGCCTCTCCCATAGATATACTAACTAAGACTAGGCCTGAGCAGGGGCCCTAAAGAGTAGGGGCCGGCAATACACCTGTGAGGAGTTTTCATCTTCCTATCTGCTTCTTCCTATTTTCTTCCAGACCATTATGATTTAAATCTTTTCAATTTTTTTATCTTTCTACGTAAACCTTGTACCATCTTAGCAGACAGCCCTTTTAATGTCAGTCTTCTGTCAATCTATTTTTAGCCTGCAGCACATAGTTGGACACTACTCCAGACAAAGGCCTTGCCTGTGACCAGGGCAGTGTACATTGGTAAAAGAGCCTATTTACCGCTCCCTATGCAGTACCTCATTTTCCAAGATGCCAAGATGATAGCCGCTACAGCATCAGTAGGACTGGGCTGGAGCAAACGGAACACCAAAAGTACTATAAACAAGTTGATTGGCAACAGGGGCACTGCCAAAAAGTTCCCTATACATGCATTTTACGACCTCAAGAAAGAGACTATTGTGGTTGTTCTGATTTGCAGAAGGCACTGAGGGAGATTTGAAAGGTTGTCTCTAAACAGGGTGACCGAGTGCACAATTTAGAGGAAAACCTAGCTGAATAAGTGGATGACTGTGACTGTCTCCAGGACCTGATGGTTCAAGACCTAGCAATGTACATCATCTGACAAGGAAAATGTGAGGGCTTGTAAATTCCCTCAAGAAGGAACAATGTCTGTATAGAAGAAATTCCACTGCGAGTTGAGGTGGGTAACAACAACTGTTTTGTGCAAGGCTTGTTTGATTATGTCACAAAGAGAACAGGTGATGACCCAATTAGGATTAATAGGGGACACAGATGAAAATAATGTTAGCTGGTGGGGACTTTCCACTGGATATCCTAGTGAGGATACACTTTTTCAGTGACAAAGATATGATAATGAACAAGGTTAATTAGGAAATGCCTGACCTCCTGTAAAGGACCACATTTACAGGTCTTTCAAGCTCTCTCTCTCTCTTCAGTGACTCTGGCAATGCATTAAGCCTTGAAACTGTTAAGGACCTGTTATTAAACAAAGGCATCAAGTATGATGGGGGAGCCCATTTCAATTTAGAAGATAAGCAATGCATCTATTTCTCACTAAAGGAAGATCAACCTCCCTTAGGCCTGAGCTTGGAAGAAGGCACTGGTTCGGGCCCTGACCTGTCTTGAAAAATGCACAGTCTCCGGTCAGAGAAGCAAAAACTGCCTGGATTCAACAGAAATATCATCAAGTAAAGTGCAAACTCTAATGCTCCCACAGAGTCAGCTGCGGCTCATACACGGAGAAAAGTAACTAATGTGAACAGATCGAAAAATGCCCACTGACATATACGCCTATGATGAATTGTCCTTGGAGCTTTGGCATGGATTGAAGCCCATATAGCACTAGTGGGGATTGAGGTGGTGTGACTTGGTTTGATCCATTTTAACGGGACTACAGACCCCACACAGGTAGATTGAATACTTGGATTATACCTTGTTTTAGGGTTAGGAGGAATGTCGAAAGAACTTAGTCTAGATGTTTCATGTAAGTCCCAATGGGTATGTTGCAAGATTGAGGGCTGCCAGAAAGGGGGCAGACACATACCCAGTCGCGAGGGACACTCACATTGCCTTGTCGTCTGTTGGAATTGCGGACGGGGCTTTCTGGTTGCAATCTCAACAATATATTGATTCTTGAATCTGGAAGTAGCATTGGAAGTCACTAAATATAATGTAAGAGGTTTAAATAATCCAGTCAGTTCCTAGGTGTCGTACATGAGGTACTTACCCTAAAACCAGACACATGCTTTCTTCAGGATATGCATCTTAGAGAAACAGACCAAGTAAGATTGTGAGATTCTCAGAGACCTGCATTGGCTCCCCGTCAACAAAAGAATCACCTTCCGCCTCCTCACCCACGCACACAAAGCCCTACACGACCAATGCCCGAGCTACCTCAACAACCGAATCAACTTCTACGCTCCCAAACGCCACCTCCGTTCAGCCAACCACGCCCTCGCCGCCGTCCCCCGCATCCGAAGAGCGACAACAGGAGGAAGGTCCTTCTCCTACCTGGCCGCCAAGACCTGGAACTCCCTCCCGACCGACCTGCGCCTGACCCAAGACCACCTCTCCTTCAGGAAGAAGCTGAAGACCTGGCTGTTCGAGCAGTAACGGCACCCCCCCTCCCCCCAGCGCCTTGAGACCCTACGGGTAGGTAGTGCGCTCTATAAATGTCTTTGATTGATTGATTGATTGATCCCACTTGCTCCTAAAGGAATATTTTAGCTGAGCTTTAAAGAAGGTGGCAGGGGTGTGTATATTCATAAATGCCCACCACTCATTCATTGAAGAGGAGATAAGAAAAAGCATGAACAGACAATGGGCGGTGGTTAATGAGTTCTGGGACAGCCAACCATTATCAGTGGCATCTGTGTATGTCACTGACCTGGGACAAAATCCCTTTTTAAAACATGCCATTGGAAGGGCCTCGGTCCATTTACTCAGGAATTCCCTGATGACGAACACTCAATGGTCCTTTTTTGAAGCATGAAAGTGGAAAGTGGAAAGTGGAACTGGAAAATTCCACAAATCAGATTTAATGTACAGTGTAACCAATGTGGCTACACAATAACCCAGGTTAACAACCAAATAGAGGTTAAAAACTGGTGGACATACACGAATCTCAGCATAAGGGTATAAAAAATACAAAGGAAACAGAGGAATCAAAATCTTTGGGAAAAATTCCTCTGTAGAGCAAGAAAACAACAACAAATTCTATAATTACTAAATACGTAATCAAGAAGCAAAAATGAAGATTTCCCTGCATCAGTTGTTCATGCTAAAGTGGCATCCCTATTTACAATTTATATCAAATGGGTTAAGAAAAGGTGTCAGTGGTTAGAGCCTTCCTAAGAAGTCGGTCCACCATCAGATGGGGCAAGCAGCATTATGCCACTAACAAAAAAAAAATTTAGCACTCCGATACATTCTATCTGAAAGGGAGAATGGAATGGGTTGCTTATCCCTCGCTACAATGCATCATATACCAAATCTCATTTAACAGGTGTCTTATAATGCTTTTCTCAGACTTTTTCCACAATAGGTTCAACCATAGGTTTCTTCCGTGACATTGGTTCCTTCCACGGCCTTCTCCATGTCCACTCCTTACCAACAATTTGTTTTTGATCTCCTCTCCTTCTCCCATGGGAACGCACCGGCTTCCACCTTATCTTCCCAGACTATGCTAACTGTATCCTCTTCATACCTCAACTATGTAATGAAACTATTACCTTACTCTTCTCTAACGAAGCGTTTGTCCACCTGCAGTGTAAAGCACGAACACATGTAAAAGTTCAAGGAAACTCGCATGGAAATCTAAGCATCAATTCAGAAATGTGAACATCCAATAAATGTGTTCTGAAATCAGGCCTGCGACTTAAGCTAAAATAATGACTGCACCTTGTTCATTACGATTTCCGGTCAACATTTTCATAATTTCATTAGCATTTTCAATAAATGCCTTCACTAAACTACATTAATTCGATTATTCCAACTACATCACAAGCATAATAAACATTCATCATCACCATCATCATAATCATAAATCTTTATTTCGGCATTTTAGCCATAAAAGAGAGCCAGAACATATAAAAACAGAATATACATGGATGACAGATGATTCATTTTTGCAGACATAAAAAGTGAGTAGCAGTTAAGCATGGGCAGAAAATCCGTTACGCTCGCGGATTTTGCGGATTTTCGGGAAATCCGCAATCCGCGAGATTTGCGAATTTCCCGCAAAATCCGCAAATCCGCGAGCAGCGGATTTTGCTCGCGCTGCTCGCACTGTTCGCGTGAGTTCGCGCCCCGCGAATAAGTGCAAAATTGCAGAAATACGATCTTAGCAAAACTGAAAGTAACTACTTACCAGGTTCAAAAGTTCAGGCACATCATTAGTAGCCATTTCCTGTAGTGCTTCCTGAGGGGCCCCTCCAGAGTTCAGTTGCCAGTTGAAACTATTATGTGACCCTGCTCTGAACCTCAGAATAGTTACACATATGCCACAAAGGTCCTGAATTACAGCTAAGGGAGACAAGCAGGAGCCAGGCTGGAAGTTAAAATCCATTAATCAGCCCCTAATTCATTATTGTCAGTTGGGGCAGGGCAGGTGTTGTAACTAATTTTGCAACAATGAAAGCACTTAGCAAGTGCAAAAGATCACTAATCAGGGCGCACTAAGGAAGCAGGTGCCAGCTAAAAAAATATTCTGTGACACATTAATCAGCCCCAAATTAATTCAGGTCACTTGAGGCAGGGAAGGTGTGCTTTGCTTTGCCGAAAATAATGTACACTGGACAACCAGAGGGTGTGGTGATGAAACAGAGGGTGGCATGGGTGGGCCAGAGGGTGGCATGAGTAGTCAGAGAGTGGCAGTGGTGACAGAGAGTGGCAGTGATGAAGAAGAGTGTCCCAAACAGGCTGGACACGTAGAAACAACAAGTTCGCGAAACTTGCGACCCGACAGGTAAGTTCGCAATTTGCGAAATTGTAAAAACCCTCGCGAACTGGCAGAAACACGGGCGAACACAAAAAAAAAAAAATCCGCAAATTCGCGGGAATTCGCGGATTTTGCGGATTGCGAATCCGCAAATCCGCAAAATTCGCGGATTGCCAATCCGCAAAATCCGCTCATGCTTAGTAGCAGTACTGTAGGCTAGTGGGTATAAGAAATAGACAATAAATATTATAATATAAAAGCATAAAAATATGCAGTATTTAAGTAATTTTAAAATTATTTCTTACAGGTAGCTACTATACACAATTTAAGGGATGGCAATTAAGTGCCTTCGCTTATGCCACATAGCAGCCAGAAATTGTGAAACAGCAAATACAATTGGTCTGATTGTCTCTGTTTTGAGTACTCTAAAAGCATGCATGCACTGTACGAAACCCAAGTTCTTGCACAGGGGAACAAGCCAGTACCTCCTGGACTTGTAGTATGCAGGACAAAAGAAGAGAACGTGTAGATCATTTTCTATGTCACAGTTACAACCAGGACAGTTTTTTGGGGTAGAGGAAGACCATCTACTAGTAAAGGCTCTTAACGGTAGAGTACCATATCTCCATTGTAAATATAGTTTCCTAGCTAAGATGGGGTAAATGTCATCCATGGAATGCTCAAAATAATATAAGTCTTCAACCGTTAAAAAAGAATCAGTTAGGGTGCCAACATGGGAATTATACAGAACAGCAGTGAGTTTACTATCATAAAATATCCTCGATAGGTGCTTGCGTGAGACCGTATTACAACCCCTCTCGGGGTCATACCATAGGGCAGGTACTCCTAGCCTCACACATTCATTCTTGATAAACAGAAGCCAAGGAATTTTCTCTGCACTGGGAAAGGTTAGTATTTCTTTAAGTTCAAGTCTGTAATTTGATAGCTCCGGTGTTGTCCAGAGCCTGCGCCAGAACCTTAGGGGTTTGAGCGCTAGCTCCTCATCAATAGGTCTCACCCCCAAGTCAAGCCTCAAGGGAAGGAGTGGAGTACTAAATGGTAAGGCCAGTAGTTGTCTTAAAAATTTGTTTTCTGTCTTACTAATGTCAGCCCTACAAGAATAACCCCATAGTTCGCCACTATACATTATCGCCCCCCTTGCTTGCGTTTTATAGATCTCCAGAGGTGGACCAATGGGTTTGATAGTCAACCTATTGGAAAGCTTGAGGATACCCACTGCAAGTTGAGCCAGTTTTAATTGAGATTTGATTTGCTGGGGCCCCACGTCAAGCTCTCGTTGACTGTTACCCCCAGATAATCAAAGGTCTGGACCCTTTCCAGTCTAGTTGTACCTATACTAGGGTTTGGCCGAGTGGTAGCGGGGGGGGTTGAAGATCATGAATTTGGTTTTAAGAGCATTTATCTCCAAGCCCCGTCCTCTACAGAATGCCTCAAATCCATCCAAAATGCGCTGTATCCCCATCGGGGTCTTGGACAGCAAGAGGGTATCGTCTGCGAACATAATCGCAGGTACCCTACTACCCGCCAACTTTGGGGCATCGTTATGCCGCACTCCGTTCAAATGGGCGATTACCCCGTTGACATAGAGGCAGAACAGGGTGGGTGCTAATATGTACCCCTGCCGTACCCCCATGTCAACTGGGAATCTAGATGACAATGCACCATTCATCTCACACCTGACTTGAGCGAAGTTCGCCTCGTGTAGCCTCATCAGCATAGTTAAAAGGTGAACCGGTATGCCCAACTCAAGAAGCACAGACCATAGTTTCCCCCGTGGAACTAAGTCAAATGTAGAGCGTAGGTCCACGAACACCATGTAGAGGCTGCCACCCTTTAACCTCACCATTTCACAGAATAGTAAAGACAAACGGAAAATTTGGTCCTTGGTGGACGTGTTCTTCCTAAACCCTGCCTGATATGGGCTGAGGATTGAGTGCTCCTCTATCCAGTCCTGTAAACGATCTAAAATGAGTCTCGCAAAAATCTTCTGCGGGACATCAATGAGGCTGATCGGCCTGTAGTTGGCTGGGAGCAGAGGAGAGCCCTTCTTAAATATGGGGACTATCTCTGCGCCCAGCCAAGTATTAGGGACCGCCATGCCTCTCGGGACTGCATTAAAAAGAATTTGTACATATGGGCCCCATATCTTGGGTTCATGTCTGAAGAGGTCTCCCGGGAGCTTTTCCTACTGTGAGTTTAGCAATTGCACCCCAAACCTCCTCAGTAGTAAACTCTACCACCTCGGGCTGCTGTGTGGGGACTGGCAGTACCAGTTCTGTTCCCCAGGTTTCCAGACCGGCCTCCATGGAGTACATGGCGCGGAAGTGGTCTTCCCAGACTTCGGCTGCTATATTTGGTTCAATAGCCGATTTGGGTTTGCCAGAACCAGTATTGACAATCGACCAAAATTTCCAGGAGTCCCTAGTAGCAAGAGCAGCAGTTAAGCTGGTCCACTTATCATGGTCCCACTCTACCTTTGCATACTTGATCAGCCGTTTATAATCGGCTCTCCTAGCTTGGATTTGTAGTTTGTTATTACTCAACTTTAGAGCCTGTACTAGCTCTGCTTTAGCCTTTCTGCAAGTTACGTTATACCATGAGCTTGTGTGAGCCCTTTTATTCTTTATGACAACCCGAGGGTTGAATACCTCTCTCAAATTGGTTACTAGATCCGTATGGAGTACCTGCAATTTTATAAAAGAGTTGGGGAGGAGAGGTTGAGTATTTAAAACATCAACCTCAACAAACAAGGGAACTATCTGGGAATATAGGTTACAAACTTCTTCTGGATGTGCCGCTATTTTGTCCCACCTGACTCTACGTCTATCATTAGCTAAAGTGATCCTACTATCAGGGTCCGTCGGCCCATCATACTGTCCTTGGTGGGTCCGGGCCAACCCAACTCCAAGATTAGAGCGTTATGATCGCTCTCAGCTCTTGTAAAGACCCTTAGGTCAATGACCCTAGGCCATAACCGTGTTTCAGCCAAGATGTAATCCAGAAAAGACTTTTGTCCAGGCTTATTAAATGTACACTTGGCTGGAGTGTCCGAAGGCGTACGGCCGTTACAAGTCCTTATCGAGTGGTTTAGAGTTAGAGCCGTTATCTGGATGGCTAGAGGGGACCATGACCTTGGAGAAGGAGCCTGGGTCGGTGGTATCGCCCAGTAGTCATCCTCTGCCAATAAAGTCCGATCCCTCATGCCTACTAGAGGCTCGAAGTGGCAATTCAGATCACCCCCTACCAAAAAATGAGTATCACTTGAGATGGTGTGTAAAAAAAGGGACAATTCCTCAATAGTTCTTGATTCACTGGCTATGCTAACAGGTCGAGAATAAACATTGACAGGAGCAAGCTTAAAAGCGTTTGGCCATTTAAGAACTACACATTGGACATCTTCAGAGTGAGTGGTCAATGTTTTGACCATACATCCCAGGTGGGAACCCACCCAAATAGTAAGACCCCCTGACGGTCGTCCCTTCCCCCCCTAGCGAGCCAGGACATTAAATGATGCATAGCCCCCTCGTAGTTGTTCTTCTCGGGCCCAGGTCTCTTGCAAGAGACATACATTGTTTTTATCTATAAAAGAACCCCACTCTGGACAGGCCATTTTATTGGGCAAGCCTGCTACATTCCAGGACAGTATCGTTAGTATGTCTGGGTTGCAGCCCCTATCAGAGCTGCCCTCCGCTCCCCTTGGGCCCACTTCAGACAGTCGTGCTCCATCAAACGAACCCAATGGGTTAACTGCCTTGTTTAGACTAGAAACAGGTTCATTCAAAATGCATTTAATGTGTCAGTTTGCCACGTCACTAATAAACTCTATGTAAATACTTCACATCATTTATACGTAATTACCACAATTCTATAAGTCATTTGTTAAACTCACATTGAATTATGTTAATATCACAAAGGCATGTTAATTAGTTCACATTTCTTCTACCATCTAATTTCATCAACAGCACTAAATAATATGAGAGCACATACCACAAGTAGTGATGTTGCACTCCTAACTCGTGAATTTCTGCTCTCTCACCGTGCAGGATATGGTGTCCTTCTCTTTAGGTCTCTGATGGAGACGACTTTAACCTGGTCCTGTACCCTTGGCAAAATAGATCCCAACAAAGACTGGGTGGGCCACCGGCCATATCTATAGAGGGGAAACAATGGCTTAAAGACTTGGGTTGGACAGATGCTTGGTGTCATCGACAACCCCAGTGTAATATTTTCCAATTTCTTTGCGGTGCACCACACATACATTATTATAGTTTTTCTGCTCGTAGGCAAATGGTGATAGGCATGCTAGACTCCATAGATCAATGTCCCCAGTCACTTACTGGACATGGCTTGGCAAAGGAGATCTTCACATGGCCCGCTAATTGAGAAAGAGGGACTGCATGTTCCATGAAGTTAAATAAATTCTAACTTAAGGACCCGTGGTCGCAAGCACTGTCAGAACCCAGATTAAATAGTGCATCTCCCTCGATGACACAGGATATGTCTTTAAGAGTATGGCCGGGAAGGCTCTGAAGGCTGTAGTGACTGACACTTTCATTAAGGAAGTGGCCTGCCTAAACAGCATGAAGGAAGCCGTGTCTGACAGACACAAGTGAAAATTGCAGGAAATATAAGAGGGACTCAAGCTGTGTCATCCAGATCAGTATGGCGTAAGTAAGTGGCTTTGAGGAGGCAGATTTGTGCAAAAAAATGTAATAGCGCTAAAACATACTACCAGGGATGGGTATGCACTACAATAAAGACGGCAACAAACCAAGCAGGTTACTAGCCACAAAACCATTAATGGTCCAGACCCATAGCTATATCTTGGCAAGGCAGGGGTAGCCCCAGAGACCAAAGATGGAAAACTGAGTCTTCCGGTTCTTCCTTCCAGAAACTAAAGTAGCAAAACCCACAAATTCAAATGACAGACACGAATACTTATTCTCCACAGGCCTACACCAAACGTAGTAGTGTGGGACCAGTGGACCCTGATGCCCCATTGATTAAGGATCAGGTACTTCAGGTGAAAAGAGGGGTGAACTCCTTGAAAGTCAGGAGCCTGATGGCTTCCCTGCCACTTTTTAGAAGACATTTGCACCTCAGCTTCTCCTCCTTCTGACATTGGTCTTTAATGGGTTTGACGTGTCTCAGGGGGTGATCCCATTGATGGAGAAAGCAATGTTTGTGGATATTCTTAAGTCAAATAAGGAGCCCATGTGCTGTGCCTTACATCGCTTGACATCTTTACTGAACTTAAATGCAAAAATCTTTACAAAATCTCTTGCCAACAGACTGAATGTGATATTACCTTGCTTGAGCTACTACCTGATAGTTGACAACGAAGCACCAATGACTGGGATCAAGGTTAACGATGACCTTGCTGCTGGCCACTACTCAAAAACATCTTTTTAACTCAATAACGATTGAATTGCTCACATTTGAAAAACACTCCACAGAATACAATCTTCTCAATGACACATACAATCTCAAGCCTAAAGTCACACAGATAAGAAATGTTTGTACCACATGAAAAATGCCAAAAGGTTTAATCACCAACTTCATTTATGAAAACTGTGTTTGGGGCTGTGCAAAAGCAATGCTAATTAATCATGCTCACCACCACCACCTAACCTTTAAAATAATGCATCTCTTGAATCTCTACAACCTCTTAGCAAGATGGCAAGAACCCACAAGATAAGAGCCCCAAACTGGAAAATTTCCATTTTCCATTAGGGGATGTCCAATGCTGCTTGTTTGGGAAGTCTGTGGAGGGTACCCTAAGGGTAGCTTCTATGATGGCAGGATGGAATACTGTCTTTTGTTTCCTTATATTGGTTACGTGCTTTTTGGTCCTCCTTGTGTTATGCCTATGCATTACATTTCGATCTTCTCTGGACCCAATCATGTCTTTGTCGGTTATATGAATGCAGTCAGCTGTTAGTCGCTGTATGGAGTGTACCCTGCTTTGTTGCAGATGGTTTATGGGCATTAATGTGCAGTACACACATGGAAATTCCTGTGGTTACTTCAATAATCTTAACTTTGATGGCACCGGTGGTTCTTTTATTTTCCATACATGAGTACTGATTGGCTTGTCCATCGTCAAGCTTTATTTGGCCTAACCCCTTGATCAAAGCTTGGCGTTTTGCCGTTTGTGCAAAGTCCCTTGATTCTCAAGGGAAACAGCGAGAATTACATCTGTTCGTCTCCACTTCTATGAGTAGAAGAAAGGTGTGGGACTATGTGTTGAACATAACCTTAGATTGAGATCAATGGTAAGAAATCTAGAGGGCAAATAACTTTGTTAGATATGCTCAAGGAAGAGAAGTGCTTTATAGGATATGGTATCAGTGGCATTATGCAACTACAAGGCTTCAAACAATACACCATACTAAATCAGAGGAATGAATGAGAGGGTGTGGATAATGGTGAGATTACGCATATTCTATGGAGGTGTCAGAAACTGATTATTGACATTCTGGCGGTGTTAAGTGGGTGACCGGGGAACAAGTAGAGCGTTGCCCAGAGACCTTTCTTTTAGGGCACACAAGACAGGGGATCGAATCTTTAACTTATATCATGGGAAATACTATAGCCCATCTACTTCTGGATGCTAAGCAAGTAACATTACCATTGTGGGGTGAAGACCAGATCCTAGTGATAAAACTGTGGCTTCAAACAGTGTGGGAATTGCTGGAGATAGTCTATGATACCACGGATTATGTGTTTTGTAAGCTAACAGACACAGTTCTCTCTTATCTTTTTGTGAATGGTAGAGTACTGACTCGTCCCAAGAACATGAAAGTTCTTTTCTTTCTCCACAAGCATAAATGTGCGACCAGCAAGCCAGTACGGAGCAAACCATAAGAGACCATATTTGTGGGAAATTTGGCGATAACAAGAAGCATGGGTGTGCGTATGAGCTGATGTGTTAGGGGTACAGGGAAGGGTGGCTAGGGTGTCTGCTGGGGATGGAAAGGGGATGAACAGTGGGTATGTCCACCTTATGTTGCCTGCTGATTAATAAATTAAATAGTGAAAGACTGAAACTAAACTCAATATTCTAATAGAATACAAGCTTGGTATTATCAGTTTTTGTGAACTTTCAGACCACTGGAAGGAGAATGAGATATTGCATCACCGAAAATATTCCAAACATCCGTGCGCGGAGCCTTTTTAACTATGGGTGAAGTGGTCATTTGGCCAGGGCCATCCCACCTTCCAAGAGGTATCCTGGAAGAGTTATCCATTAAAAACTCTTGTTTAAACGTGTGCATCAAAACAGATTTTTTTTTTTTAAATGACAGATGGGCCTGTACTCCTAACCCTTGAACAGCCAGGTAGCTGGTGGAATAAAAAAATTAAAGAAAGAATATACTTTTTTCAGGTGTCTTTCTTTGTATTTCACCTCACCGATTATTCCTCATGGCACCTTCATTACCTCTCTCTATTTCTTCCTACCTCCTATCTCTATTCCAACTTTCTCACACTGTTATGTCTACCTCAAACCGATCTCTCAAAACACCTTCTGTACCCCATCTTTACTTTTCTCTCTTGATCTCATCTTTCTTTCCCTACTACTCTCTGTGGCTATCTCTACATCTCTACCCATCTCTCTGCCTAAGTTCTGTTTAAAGTATCCCTCTTTCTACCCTTCACTCAGGGCACAAGTCCTAAAAAAAAAGTGGGGGGATACTTACGTCACAACAGGAAGTGACGTCACGAAAGGTGGCTTGCACCATCAGACTCATTGCTTCCCCTCGCTCACCCCTTAGATGCGATTGCATTAGAGAAGCTAGGGCGTGAGCAGCGTTCTGAATGAGCTCCAATCTCACCCCAGAGAGGCCAAAGAGTGAATGTGTGGCTCCATTTGCTCGTTATTGAGCTCCGGGTAAAAGAAGTGGGTGGACGCCGTCCACCCGCGTGGTACGCCTACTCGAGCACTGCCTTCACTCCTGTTTATCTCACCTCCATGAAACGCTCTTCCATCTACACCTCTCTTTCTATCTCTTCCTGACCACAGCTCATTCCATTGCTCTAAACCTTACACTCACTCCTCAGTTTGCCCTACCACTGTCTACCTCACCTCTTGCTCTAGCTCATTTCCTTCTCTACCTCACTTTTCTATCGGGACCCCATCTCTCTCTTCCCCACCTCTCTCTTCCTCACCACCTAACCTCTTGATTTATTTCGCCCCTTCTTTGCTACCTCATCTCTCCACCCCCTTGCTCTTTCTACACTGTTTCCTCTACCTCACTTCTCTGACTATCATTCATCCTATAATCACTACCTCTTTTTCTCTATCATTACCTCCTCTCTGATCTCTTGCTATCCCGCCTTCTCCATTTCAACTAACTCTCTGTATATATAGCTCGCTCTACCCCTTTCTCATTATACACCCCTCAACCACACCTTTGTCTCTACCTCCCAACTCTCTACTCCACTCCTTTTCTTTCTCCACCTCTATATCGACCTAACTTCTTTTTCTCTTACTCACCTTTGTCTGTCTGCTTCGGGTGTTTTCTGGCTATACCTCATCTCTCTGTGTACACTTCACCCACTTCACTCCATTTCTCTCTGCCTCACTCTTCTAAGCTGTCTGGCTATAACTCATCTCATTCTCATTTCCCGCTTTTGTACCTCACCTCTCTCTATACTTACCTCACTACTTCAACTGCCTACCTCTCGCTGCATCTATCTCACCTCTCTTTTTACCATGCCACTTTCATTACCTCACCCCTTGATGTGACCTGCCTCTGCATTTCTTTCTCCCAAATCTAACCCTGGTAACCACCCTGACTCACCTGAAGCCTCAGGTACCTTTAGCTCTGTGTCTCTATCTAACTCTTCGGCTTTCTACCTCTTTGTATCTTTCTTTCTGGCTATCGCTTATGTGTTTTTCATCTCCAATATCTCCTTATCTCTTCCAATATTTGTACCTCTCCGTCTTTACTTTAACCAAAATGTTTTCCGAGAGCCCCAAAAATCCTAAAAATGCTGTTATCTGCAAGACGTACATAAACAAAAGGGGAGTCATTTTCGCAGATTACAAAGTCAACAACACACTTGAGGGAATGACGGACACTAGACTAGGCCGTTTGGAGCTACAAAGCAATATAATAAAACGTCAGAGATTGCTTTCGATACGCAGCATTGTGTAACTAGGCCTCTATCGTGAAGCACAATATCTATAGAGTGTGATAGTTGTTCCAGAAGTACCGATATAGAAAAAAAGAATTCTCAACCGCTGCTAGCAGCTTTCGACATTCCCTGGAGCTTCGGGGCACCATATGCGGACCATTTCTGCTTGCCCCCAAAGACGCGATAATTACAGATAATCAAAGGCACCCGAGACTTGGGCAGTCAGAGGCTGATCGCACCAGCCGTTGCAGGATCGCTCCCCTGCTGCCTGCGGACAGGTGTACATTTCGTACGGTTATTCTAATTATTGCATACAAAGCTGTGTGTGACATGAACTTCAGCTCGAGGTTCGTCGGCGGGAGGGCGTGTTTCCAAGGTGGCAGGCGACCCCAGAGGCATCTCCTTAAATAATTAGCGGGAAGGTGTTTCTATAAGCTGACGTGCCGAAGCTGGGCTCCGGCTTTTCGTAAACACCTGTCATCCTTCCATGGAAATATGACAGATGGCGTGGAAGCAGGTCAGCACGGGCGTTCACACACCTCCGCGTGAATGTCATGTGTTCTTGAAGCCCCCCAGGAATGCAGCTGCGTGTTCCACTTATTTTACCCCAGTGGCGAGCGTGAAGGTGGACCCAAGCTACCAAAATGCAATGTCCACAAACTGAAATGCTTTCCTTTCATATACTGCCGGCCCCACCAGCCCCCTCCTCAGCATTCCACTGAGTACAACAGAGGGTGTCTCGTTAGGTAAACTCTGGAAGGGCTTCCTAAAGGCTTGGGCTTGAAGTGGTGCTGATGGAACCGAAATGTACATTTTATGAACGAAGCTTTGGATAAACCAGTTGTATGAATGAAAAGTATCAGCATATTTCACCTACAACATGACTATCACACATCTCACAAGAGTTAAGCACAAGGATGTTCAAGATGTGCGCGTCAAAAGTTCGTCCTATTTCCATAGACTAAAAAATATAATCAGGGGCGTGGCTACGCAAGCGGAGATGGCGGTCGCAGCTTGCTAGAGCTCCCGCCAGCCCGCCATTAATCCGACTAATTATCCTGGTCCCTGACCCCGAAAACCCACAACCAAAGCGGGGCAAATGTTGCCAGGAGTGCCAGGGACCCTCCGGTGTGCTCAGCGGTGGTCCCGCGCTCCAAAACCGGACTGGGCTGCGAGGCGAGAGGTGCGCCCTGGAGGGCTGAGGAGCAGCCGGGGCCTCGATTTTGGTGCTCCCCGGCCGGGGAGCCGTGAAGTGAGTCGCCTGGCCTGGTGGCGGCCGCGACGTTCAGCGGTCCGGGGCGCCGAGGACGCGAAGGAGTGTGCGTGATTCCTCTTCCAGGGCCCAGCTGCTTCGAGAGGAGACAAAGGGGCAGCAGACGACCGGAGACAGCCGAGACACCTGGTGGCCCAGGCGCAGCCGGGACCTCGATTTTCGCGGCCCCGCGTCTACCAGGGGCCTGCAGACTCAGAGGGGGTTGGACGCCCTGATGATCCCGCCCGGCGGTGGAGGGCCCGGGACACGGATGACCTGCGGGGCGACTGGCGGCAACAGTGAGTAGTGACCCTCCCCTTAACCCCCCCGGACCGGAGGACACACCGGCGCTGTGGCGCAGGATACACTTGGACTATCCACCTTTCAAGGGGAGGGTTGCTGGTCGTGGGAGACCCTGCTCGTTAGCGGTCACTGAGGCCTGCCCCACGCTGACCGTGACATCGGGCCATACCAGAGCGAACCCGCCGGGACCCACCTGGGGGCCAGAGACTGAGCATTGCTTTCCTCCCCCTCCCATTATATTGGATAGACTTCAACGAAGGCGGTCAGGGTCCCACACCTTCATTTCATCTTGGGGCCCTTATACCCTCGGCAGTCATGACCAGAGGAGGCGGCGGCCCCACCAAGCAAGTGACAATCGATAAATTTACGGGGCCCGGTGGGGGCGCTGGACCGTTGGGGGGTGCTCCACCTGGAGGGGGGCCAGACAATGCAGCCCTTATGGCGCCCATCACCCAGTCAAGGGACATGCTAGACGCCAAGATAGGGGCAGTTGGCGCGGATGTGACCCTGTTGCGCCAGGACATGAGAAATGCCGTGGCGCGAATCACCGAAACCGAATCCAGGGTATCGGTGGTAGAAGAAGACGTGAATACCCTTAAAACGAAAATGGCGGTGATGGAATCTGCGCAGCGAAACACGGCGCTCCGTGTGGAAGATGCCGAAGGGCGGGCACGTCGTAACAACCTCCGCTTTATTGGTTTTCCGGAGCGCTGTGAAAAAGGCAACATGGAACAATTCCTCACACAGTGGCTGGAGTCATGGATGCCCCCAGGGACACTATCTGCTTGCTTCATTATTGAAAGAGCTCACCGCGCCTTGACGCAAAGGCCACCTGAGGGCGAGCGGCCTAGGGCGGTAATCGCTAGGCTGCTGAATTATCGCGACAGGGACGCCATATTGAGGGAGGCTAGAACCAAGGAAGCCCTCCTTTATGCAAACAGTAAGATCATGATTTTCCCTGACTATACTAAACTTGTGCAACAGCAGCGTCATTCTTTCATGGCCGCCAAGGCAAAGTTGAGAGGCCTTAAGCTCCAATATTCCCTGTTGTACCCGGCGCGCCTGAGGGTGATCTTCCAATCACAAACACTGTTCTTTGATACACCGGAGGACCTCTTCAAATGGACAGATGAAACGGTGCGGCTCAGACCGAATTCTCAACCAGGGCTCAATCCGGGCTCTCCTGAGGGATCACCACGGGCACAGAGAGACCGGACGACGAAGAAGGGTCGGAACAAGCGCTCCAAATCGCGCAGACGCGCGGCCTCGGTCGATGGCACACAGACCAGTGGTAGAACCGAGGATTCGGAACAATCTGGAACAGAGCACTGAAGACTCCGGGGCCTCGACTCCCCTCTTCTGCTGTTAATGCTGTGAATTCTGGTTGGGCTCACCAGGTCGTCTGAGACTCATTGATTACCTGGCTATGTTGCTGCCCTGGGACAGTACTGCTTCTGTCTTTTGATCGTGGATAGGGTTGTGTGGTGGGGGTTCGGGGACTACGTGATAGGGGCTACCACTCTCCCATTAGAGAGAGGGACACTGAGGGAGGGGTGGTAAACTTACTGTTCCTTTTTGGGGATGTTGGGATCCATTGGTATGGGTGGGCCCGGGCCCTATGTTTTGGTCTCGAGACCACCCATGCCGCGACAGGTACTTCATAGTTCATTGAGGTATAGGGCGGGGGGAGGCGAGATATGGGCGGTCGGGGATGTGGCTGCTGAGTTGGGGACCGGGACTGTTTGGGGCTGTGGGACTGTGGGGTTGGGGGTTGTTTTTTATGGGATAGACAGTAGTATGCATGTGTGTGTCGCAATAATGTTCCATGTGGTGTGCGGTGGGTGGCGCGGGAATGGAGGGTTCGTATGGTGGATCTTAATGGACCACGGCTGAATTGACTCATAGACTCCCTGAAGACTCTATGCGGGTGATTACGTGGAATGTCAGGGGTTTATTAGACAAAATTAAACGCGGGGCTGTGTTGCGCTGGGGGAAAAAAGAAGTTGCAGATGTACTTTTGCTTCAGGAAACTCACATGATGGGCACGAAGACTCTGGGCCTACAGAGGTTTGGTTATCAGCAGGTTTTCCATGCGGGCTTTTCCAGGGGATCCAGGGGAGTAGCCATATTGATTCACTGCAGGGTGGCGTACGTCCATGAGAAGCAGTGGGTGGATCCCCAGGGTCGATACCTGTTTGTTAAGGGCATGGTGGGCACGGAATCTGTGGTGTTTGGCAGTGTTTACGCCCCCCCTACAGTGGGCCCTGGCCGAGAGGTTGTTTGCAGTGTGGGAAGACATCTCCGGATCGCTGGCAGTGATTCGGGGAGATTGGAATGATGTGATGGATGTATGTGTGGATCGTTGAAGGCGCCAAGAGGGGACCGAGATCCCCCCCCCCCCCTTCCCCTCCGCCCACCAGATTGTATGCAATGAGTGAGGGATTGGGCTGGGTAGATACTTGGCGACATATGCACCCTGCAGCCCGAGAATATACTTATGTTTCAGCTGTACACGGCTCATTCTCGAGGCTAGATTGTATGTTTGTGCCTAGGGAATATTTGTATAGGGTGAAGGGCGCTGACATCTTGCCGAGGGGCCTGTCCGACCACTCCCCCGTCTCAGTTAGAGTGGAACTCCTCCGGAGAAGGCAGCCGTTTAGATGGAGGATGTCCTCGTGGCATTTCCTGCAACCGGCATATACTAAACACTTGCGAGTAACCATTGACCATTACTGGCGAGAAAACCTGGTAAAGGGCGTTGATGTAGGAGTGGTGGGGGAGGCTATGAAGCCTACCATACGGGGAGTAGATATCGCATGGTGCTCGGCGGCCCGTCGGAAGCGTCGAGAACAAACTACGGAGGCGGCTGCGCGAGTGGCGACCCTGGAGCAGGAAAGCCGCGATGGAGGTGATGAAGTCAGGATACGTCTGCTTCTGCAGGCACAGCAAACTTACGGGTCCCTCGATAGATGAAGCCAAACAGGCATGGCTGGCCACCAGAAGTAGGGTATACCAATGGGGGGACAAGTCATGTTCAATGCTCCATAGACTGTGCCAACACAACTTCCAACCCCTCATGCTGCCAGGTCTCGCGAATGGCGATGGGGAGGTCCTGACCGACCCGAATGAATTGGCGGCGAGCTTCGCCTCGTACTATACAGCCCAATACGCTCCGCGCGACCAATTGTCTGAAGGCGACTTAGCTCGATTTCTCGCAGAGTTGCCGCCTGTACCGATATCTGATGAGACCAAGACGGCCCTGGATGCACCCCTCACAGCTGAAGAGCTGGGAGACGCACTGGGACAACTCAATACTGGTAAGGCCCCTGGCCCAAATGGCTACCCGTGTGAATTTTTCAAAAAATTTCATGTGCAGCTCGGATCTCATTATCGCCGGGTGCTTGAGGTGGCACGTACACGAGGGGTATTGCCCCCGGACTGGCGCCATGCGGAAATAGTGGTCTTTTTGAAGCCGGGCAGACCCCCAGATAGCCATGACTCGTATAGACCCATCTCATTAATTAATGTTGAAGCCAAGATCTTAGCCAAGGCCCTGGCAACCGTTTAGCTCCACATATCACGGACTTGGTCCATTCGGACCAAGCAGGTTTTATGCCTCACAGGGCAACGCGGCATAATATCCGACGCGCACACGCGGCGATCGACGCTGTTGGGGCCTTGGGGGACGCTGTTGGGGCCTTGGGGGACCAGGCGGCGCTGTTGCTAGCCGACATCAACAAGGCCTTCGACTCTGTTAGCTGGTCGTACCTATTTGCATTACTGCGTTGTCTTAACCTGGGCCCGTCTTCCTGTCCTACGTCAAACTCCTTTATACAGACATCACAGCCTCGGTGCGGGTCGCCGGGGCAGTGTCGGAGATGTTCCACATTGGCCGCGGGACCAGACAAGGATGCCCTCTTTCCCCCTATTTATTTGCACTGGCCATGGAGCCCCTAGCTGCCAGAGTGCGCCAAGATGTGCTGATACGGGGCTTTCAGTGAAATGCCACCCTGTCGGATAAGATTGCGTTATACGCGGACGATGTCCTCTTCTTCCTTACCGACTTGCAGCGCTCGGGCCCGCGTGTCCTAGAGGTTATGCAACTGTTTGGGGAGGCTTCAGGCTTATATCTGAACCTACATAAATCCACACTGTGGGTACTGGATGGAGGCACGGTGACGGATCCCTGGGCTTCAGGGTTGCGAGTGGCTACGACCGGTCTGAAGTACCTTGGAGTGTTTCTCTCGGACTCGGCGGACACTGCCTGGGACCGTAATCTAACACCAGTCTGGGAGCGGGTGCAGACGGATGTTAAAACTTGGTCTCGGATGCCCCTGTCAATCTTTGGCCGATCGGCTATTTTCAAGATGGTGGCGCTATCGCGCCTGTTATACCAGCTACAGAACCATCTGTATCCTATCCCACCTCAATGGTTTAGGCAGGTCAACTCTGTGTTGGGCCGCTTTCTTTGGGCTGGAGGTGCCGCCAGAGTGGCGCTACGTACATGTTTTTTGTCCACCTACTGTGGGGGCTTGGCCACTTCGGATTTGCAGTCGTATTATCAAGCCGCGCATCTTCTCATTCTGAATGAATGGTGGTATGGCGATGGTGGGGATCCAGCCTATGCCCTGGAACGTGCTTTGATGGGCGATAACTCGCTCCACACCATCCTCTACTCACCCCAACTGCGTCGCTCGCTGCCGAGGGTTACTCGACTTGTTTTTGCGGTGTGGCGACAGGCCTTGCGTCGCATGGGCTGGTGGGGCAGACTGACCGCCGAAACGCCCCTGTGGCGTAATGGCATGCTGCCCGAACTGTCTAAGCTATGGTATGTTATGTTATGTTATGCGTTTTTATTTGGCGCACAGATGCTCCAGCTAAGGAGCGTCCTGGCGCCCGATAAGCTATCGGGCTTCGATGGCTGGGACGCGATCGGTATCTCGCAACTGGGCCATGTGATGTCCGGAACGACGCTCAAATCTTTCCAGGCCCTTAGTACCAAATTCGATATGCCCCAATCTCAATTTTTTCGATACCTACAATTCCGGCATGCACTGATGCCCAGTCTTACCAACCTTGACTCACTCCCCGAATTTAGCCCGATTGAAGCGAAGGTCTTCATGGGTGACCTTGGGGATAAAAAAGTTTCACTCATCTACCAGACAATGGTCACCCATTGCTCCTCCATCCTTCTTCCACTGAAGGCGGCCTGGGAGGTTGACATCGGTCAGTTAGATGAAGATGATTGGCGAGAGGCCTTGGAATCCCCGAGGGGGGCGGCTATTGCAATACGATTTCGACTCATACAATTCAAAATTCTTCATAGAGCCTACTATACACGTGAGCGTCTGTGGAAGGCAGGACTGATTGAGTCCCCGGAGTGTCTGTGATGTGGGGTGGAGATGGGTACGTTGCTCCACACAGTATGGTCGTGCCCCAGACTGGTTGGCTTCTGGAGGGGTGTGTGGGGCTGCCTATCGGAGGTGCTGGGCTGGACCCTCCCCCGTACTCACCGTCTGGGCCTACTGCACATCCTGGAGGGGGTTGGTGGCAATATCTACAAGAGACACCTGCTCCTCCTGGGGCTAGTGGTGGCCAAAAGAGACCTAGCCCGAGCATGGAAAGATGTGAGGCCCCCCCCCTGAGTGCATGGAAGGCTGGCATAGACTTCTGTATGGGTCTGGAGAGACTGATCTTTGAAGCTCGGGGATGCCCCCGTAAGCACTTTAAGGTATGGAAGAGGTGGGCGGACTACAGGGGCTTGACACTGGACCCCCCGGCGGAACAGGAGGAAGACCTTTAGCCCCATATGGCCCGGCGACCCCGTTTCCCGCACACACAATTGCCACATCAGGAATTTGCATTGGCACAGTACGTACACACATGCATGGGGTTAGGGTGGGTTCCAGGGGAGGGTTCTGGGAGTTGGGTGGGTAGGTAACTGAAAAGATAAAGAAGGGGAAAATGTTTCTTTGTATCCTTGAGTTACATTGGTTCCTCGACTGGACACTCAGTCCTATTTCATGATTGTATCGGTATGTTTGGTGGTACCGTCCTGACTGTGGGGGGCCACTCTATTTCATATGCTCATCTTTATCAATAAAATTGTTGTGAAAAAAAATATATATAATCAAGGGACTCCATAAAGCCTCACACAGCCAATAGCAGTGGTCCGCAGCTCAAGGAACAAAAAACAACTGGGAGTAACTTAGGGCTGTGGAGCCCTCTTGTAATACAGGCGTTCATTTAGACCAGGGGTCTCCAAACCGGTCCTGGAGGGCCGGATCCATGCCAGATTTGTAAAAGAACTACATGTATCTCAATGGGGATATCCAAAAAATCTGGCATGGATCCGACACTCCAGGACCGGTTTGGAGACCCCCGATTTAGACCCATGGATGGCTGTATTCTTTTCCGTCAGAGAAGCGGAGGGATGTGTTCTGTCCTGGCAGTCTACAACCCACCATGTTTAGAGATCTCCGCCTGCCTGGCAAGGTGGTTTTGCCTTCAGGAGAGCCACCACTAAGGTGGCTCCTCTGAAGGCACTGAATGTCTGCTGAGAGGTCGCCACGTTACATGCTGCCCCTCAGCTAACAGTTTATGTTTTTTACAACAACCCACTCCTAAAGTAGGATTATTCTAATACAAAAAATAAATTACTTTGATGCCCAGGGAAGTTTCTCCCTGGAGGTCCTGGGCAGAAAAAAACGTACATCAGACCATCTGCTCTTAAAGGCCAGATGGCGATGGCCACTTTGAATCTTGAGTCTCCTGAGGCGGAAGCCGGGAGTGAGCCTGTAATTTTAAAACTTATTCTGTGTGATACTTTGTAATTTTAATTCACTCACCCCTTGCACACGAACAGCGAAACTAGCGCTGCAACGATTCCTTCACTTCGCCATTACTGAGGGCGAGGCGCGACGTCTGACACGCCCACCTCAGCTGGCCACGCCCCCTTAATCGAGTATATAAGTGCGCGCAGCTGGAAAGCGCGACACTTTGAATCTTGAGTCTCCTGAGGCGGAAGCCTGGAGTGAGCCTGTAATTTTAAAACTTATTCTGTGTGATACTTTGTAATTTTAATTCCCTCACCCCTTGCACACGAACAGCGGATCTAGCGCTGCAACGATTCCTTCACTTCGCCATTACTGAGGGCGAGGCGCGACGTCTGACACGCCCACCTCAGCTGGCCACGCCCCCTTAATCGAGTATATAAGTGCGCGCAGCTGGAAAGCGCGACACTTTGAATCTTGAGTCTCCTGAGGCGGAAGCCGGGAGTGAGCCTGTAATTTTAAAACTTATTCTGTGTGATACTTTGTAATTTTAATTCACTCACCCCTTGCACACGAACAGCGGATCTAGCGCTGCAACGATTCCTTCACTTCGCCATTACTGAGGGCGAGGCGCGACGTCTGACACGCCCACCTCAGCTGGCCACGCCCCCTTAATCGAGTATATAAGTGCGCGCAGCTGGAAAGCGCGACACTTTGAATCTTGAGTCTCCTGAGGCGGAAGCCGGGAGTGAGCCTGTAATTTTAAAACTTATTCTGTGTGATACTTTGTAATTTTAATTCACTCACCCCTTGCACACGAACAGCGGATCTAGCGCTGCAACGATTCCTTCACTTCGCCATTACTGAGGGCGAGGCGCGACGTCTGACACGCCCACCTCAGCTGGCCACGCCCCCTTAATCGAGTATATAAGTGCGCGCAGCTGGAAAGCGCGACACTTTGAATCTTGAGTCTCCTGAGGCGGAAGCCGGGAGTGAGCCTGTAATTTTAAAACTTATTCTGTGTGATACTTTGTAATTTTAATTCACTCACCCCTTGCACACGAACAGCGGATCTAGCGCTGCAACGATTCCTTCACTTCGCCATTACTGAGGGCGAGGTGCGACGTCTGACACGCCCACCTCAGCTGGCCACTCCTCCATGACGCCCTTCCCCACAGACATAAATTATGTGTCTCGCTAGGAAGCGCAGCGGACGGGCGCAGCGGGCGCGCCGAAGGCGCGCCAAAGGCAAGCCCGTCTGGGCCCGTCCGGGCCTGGACCGGGCCCAGGGCCAGACCCCCTGCCTTTTCCACTGATTCTACCCGCACTTGTTGGACCAACACCCAACTACATCTACTAAACTCCTCCCCTTGCTCGGCTATCACCCGCTGCAACCCAGACCACTTAGAATCTGTTCCTTTCCATTGCCCTCAATGTAACTTCACTCTCCCGTCCTACCAATCTCGTTTGCCTTCTCATCTCACACCTCAGCCCCCCTCATCTAACCATCGGACTCTGAAAGCTGGCTTGATCAATTGCCGGTCTCTCCCCCGTCATGCCAACGACATCTGGATGTCTATCTCCTCAGACGAGTGGGATATTCTGTTCCTCACTGAGTCATGGATCACTGATTCCTCCTCTCCGGATATCTATCTGGCCATCCCCCCAGGATACAATATAAAATGCATGAACAGGGCTGGTGGTAAATCTGGAGGCGGACTAGCCGTCATCCTCAAATCCCATCTTCAGCTGACCTTTACCAAACTTACTAAGATTGGTATAATTGAAGCCATGTACTTCTCTATATCTGACTCCGCGGCAGTTACACTGGCTGGCACATTAGTTTATAACCCCCCTACCACCACCTCCCCCTCTCTCACTGCCCTCACCCACCAACTGGCTGATCTATCCCTCAAACACCAATATTTTCTAGTCCTAGGTGACTTTAACCTCCACGTAGACAATCCTCTCTGCGTGAAGGCGAACAATCTGTTGGAAACTATGGAAAGTCTGAACCTCAAACAACTAGTCACCGGTTCCACCCATGTGGCTGGTCACACCCTGGACCTCATTTTCGCCAATTTTTCTACTATCACTGTCTTCCCACCCCTCCCCCTCACTTGGTCCGACCACTATCTTATCCCCTTCTCTCTTGCCCTCGGCCAGAAAACTGTCCCCCTGGCCCCTAGGAAGGAGTTGGGAAGAAAGTGGCACAAGGTCACATGTGCCACCTTGGACCCGGTATTCCACTTCCAGACGGATCACCTCTCCTCTGATATTGATGGAAATGTTTCTAGGCTAAATGCTGCCCTTGTCAATGCTATTGACTCCATTGCTCCCCAGAAAGTCATTACCTCCACTAGATCTCGACCCTCCGCCCCCTGGTTCTCTACCTCCCTCCGTGAGGAGAAAAGCAGATGCAAAGCACTCGAACGTAAGTGGAGACTAAACTATGACCCTGAAGCTAAACTTACCTACAGATCTGCCTTGAAAAAATTCCTCAAACAAAAAAAAATCGCTATGAAAGATCATTTTTCTTTTCAAATTGCCAATGCCAAAAACTCGTCTAAAACCCTCTTCACCATTGTCAAAGACTTCACTAATCCTCCGGCTAGGGCCACTCAGAACTCTGCGAGTCAGGCCCTATGCGAGGGACTCTCAGATTACTTCCTTGAAAAAATAAACAAACTCTGTGTCTCCTTCCCTAAAGGGCTAGTCCCCCTGCCTCCCCCCACTAGTCCCCCAGCTTCTCCGCCCTTCCTATCCTTCAATAAACTCAACCGGGACGATGCTATTAGGTTACTTACCCATTGCAAATCCGGCGCCCCCTCTGACCCAGTCCCTGCGAAACTCATGGGAGAACTGGCGCCTTCGCTAGCCTGCTCCTTCCTCTCCATCTGGAACGCCTCCCTTCACCATGGCTTTTTCCCTACCACTTGGAAGGAGGCCTTGGTGATTCCTATCCTAAAAAAGGCGGATGCCGATCCCACTGTCTTCGCCAACTACCGCCCCATCTCCCTCCTCCCCAAACCCGCAAAGGTCCTGGAAAAAGCCGTGCAGTTGCAACTCACGGAGTATTTGGAAAACCACTCTCTACTGCACGACTCACAATCCGGATTTAGGGCGGGATTCAGCACTGAGACGGCATTGCTGGAAGTATCGGAATCTATTCGGGAATGCGTGGACAGGGGCGAGGAGGCCATGCTGGTCCTCCTCGACCTGTCCGCTGCTTTCGATACGGTCTCCCACCCCATCCTCCTTGACCGACTCAAACAGATAGGCATTGGCGGCACTGCCTTCAGCTGGATCGAGTCCTTCCTCTCAAGAAGAAGTCAGAGGGTATTGCTGCGGCCTTTTAAATCGGAGGAAAAACCCCTGTCATGCGGTGTGCCACAGGGCTCCGCCCTCAGCCCCCTGTTTTTTAACGTCTATCTTGCCCCACTGGCCGACGTTGTGGAGTCTTACGGAGTCAGGGTGGTCTCCTATGCTGACGATACTCAGCTGGTGTTTTCCTTCAGAGACCACTCGGACTCCGCATTCTCCAACTTCCGCCAGTGCCTCAACAACATCAGTGTCTGGATGACTGATAACCACCTCAGACTAAATGCAGACAAGACGGAGGTGCTGTTTTTCAATCAGAAAGATCCCATCCCCTCCTCTTGGTGGTGGCCCACGGCACTTGATCCCGCTCCCTCTCCCGTTCACTCTGCTCGTAACCTGGGTTTTCAGTTTGACGACTCCCTCTCATGCAAAACTCAGGTCAATAAAGTGACCTCTGCCTGCTTCCTGAAGTTGCGCATGATCAAAAAAATACTCCCCTATCTCCCTCTGGATTCCCGCCGTACAGTTACCCATGCCCTCATCACGTCCCACCTGGACTATGCTAACAGCCTCTATGCTGGTGCCCCCCAGTATCTGTTAGACCGGCTTCAGATTGTCCAGAATGCGTCGGCCAGATTGATTGGTAACATTCCCTACCGTCACTCAGTATCCGCTTATCGTAAGGAACTTCACTGGCTTCCAGTGGCCAGCCGTATCCAGTTCAAGATCCTTACTCTTACCTACCGAGCCATCAACGACCTCGGACCCAACTACCTGAAAAAACGTGTCGCTATATCCCGCTCCATCAGATCCTTGAGATCCAATGACCTCCGCCTCCTGATCTCTCCCCGTTTTAGACTATCTAGAATGGGTGGCAGAGGGTTCAGTGTCATTGCGGCAAAACTGTGGCACGCTCTGCCAATCGATCTGAGATTCTGTCCCTCCGAATCCATCTTCCGAGCCAAACTCAAAACTTGGATCTTCTCTGGACTCTGATTTTACTCTGTTGTTCTACCTCCGTGCTCCTCCTTCTCCCCTGGAGGCTCAGGTTCTAGCGCCGGGACACCCCTTCGGGGGTAGCTGTGCGCTCTATAAACTACATAAATAAAATAAATAAAATGGTCTGAAGTACTTACACCAACAGCCCTAAGTCCATCGGGCAAGGTTTCTGCCAGCGGAGGTCCCCCTGACAGAAACAAGATGGTCCTGACTTAAATAAAGTAGACAGACTGTCAGTTTGGTGCACAGAGTACCCCACCATGTTTGTTGAAGACTATCCTACCCACCAAACTCTAAATTAGGTTAACAAATTGACCAGTTATTCCCTTTCCATCCAAACTTCATCTTCAACGTCTGTCTCACTCTAATCTAGTCATTGTCGACCCTTCCTTTGCATGACCTGTATCTCCATTCAACTTTGACTTGATGGTAACCACCTATTTAGCATCCTTCGTCGCTTTTATCAAATAACCTCAAACTCAATTGAGCACCCAACCTTTATCCTCTGCTAACCTTTAGCCACATCCAACCTCTACCTTTATTCCCTCTGCATCCCCATCCAGCTTACCTCCATTGCCAGCCAATCTACACTTCTGCTGAAACCAACATCATTTTCCATCATACCTGCACCTCTGCCCAATTTCACTCTTCATCCTACCTTAATTCCATCCAATGCAATGCCAACCTACATTAACCCTTAATTTGCATTTACTTTGATCTTCAGCCAAATTCAATCAACCTTTATTACCACACAACTGCTGTCTCCACCCCAACTACGTTGGGTATGGCATCGCCTGTACTCTGTGCCGCACGTCCTTGATCTCATAGGTCATAGCACCAGCCCTAAGTTAATGCCTAAAAGCAAGCGAAACAGGGTGCCAACAGGGATAGCACATGTAAAGTCGGCAATTGTTGTGTAGCCATCTTGTAATTTTGGTGTGAAACTACCTCTTACTGTATAATGTTTCAACTACTAAGGGAAATCAACAGGAACTGGACCTTGCAGACAAGCATACACTCCAGACCATCACAAAGTACACCAACAAATAAAGGCACTTTTTGAGCCACATTCAGACATTTTAGACCTGACTGCTAATTCATCAACTGAAACTGTATTCATCAATGCAACCATAAATATAGCTCCAGCAACCAGTGCATTAGGGAATCTTGTGAACATGACTATAGCAACAAACAGAACGAGTCACATAATTACCTATCCAGTGAATACCTTCTCCAAAAATTATTTGCATTTATTTACTTTTTAACTAGACCAAAAGAGGGCTAGTTTTCTCTTCATCGGAACTTGAGACTTGCTGACCTGAGTAAACAATAAACCAAAAGTTTGGAAATCTATAATGGATACAAGCTTGATGTAACAGCCATTTCATGCTCCTGTAGAAAACAAAATATTTTTATACTATTGCAATAATAATTCAATCTAATAACAGAGAGTTCAGCACTTTGGTTCAAAACAATCCCCTGGAGAAAAACAGGATACATATCAATGCCTCTCTTCATCCTAAAGAGTATAACCATATCCGTCCATGTCATTTCAGGTAATGTTTCCAATTCTTGACTTTTGTGTGAAAGCCTTTCTGTGTTGTATTCTTGCTTTGCATTTATTAAACAAGTTAGACTTAAACGCCTGAAATCGATGATTTGTAGTTGAAAAGTTCAGGACAGTATATTTAATGAATAACCTGGAATGTGATGGTCACCCTGCCCTAGTTTTAACCCTGCAACTCCTATGAGAATCCAGCAAAGAAAAAACCCGCAGGCAAGGCAAACCATTGTCCCTTGCAGTTGGGTTTACAAACAAAAGGGGAACCTGCCTTTTCCTTAGGAAAATCAAAAAAAAAACTGCAAAAAAGCCATAAACTTATGTGGAACAAATATACCTTCTACACAATCACCAGTCATGTTTCGAACCCTTAGTGGCTACTGAAACCAGATTGGAGATCATCGGATTTCAATGCATGGAAATCACAGTTTGTTTTGATATTAAATAATGGGCCATATGTACAAAAGTTAGTGTTTGCGATTTCCAAATAGCGATTTTGTAGAAATCACTATCTGGAAATCGCAAAATGGATGTACGTAGGAGAGTATTCCACTAATAGCGCTTTCTACAGATTCACATTAGCAAATTAGAAATATCCTATTTGGAAATCGCACAGAAGCAGGAACACAACTTCATCTGTGTGCAGGACACACTGCTCTAGCCTCAGTGCGACATCTGTGCCAGATTGATGCTGTACCAGTCAAACAAGCTGACACACATCTGGAACAGATGCATCCCCACCTCCACAGCCAAGCCCTGCTGAGAAGGTGTCAAACACCAGAGGCTGTAAAAAGTTACTTTTGTAGACCCTCAGATGTATGAGACTACTTTGTTTTGCTTGCATTTTCAAACTTTGTTGCTTTTTAAAAATAAAAAATAAGTCCTATAAGGATACAGTTGGTACTGAAGAATTGCATTGTTTCAACCTGAATAAAAAGTTAACTTTCAGTCATGCACAAAACATTACCATCATGTGTGTTGTCTTTTTCTTAGATGTGATTAAAGTTCTTACCTTAAAACTAGTTGTTGGTGATCTCTGTGCATTGAGCTAGGCCCTCTGCTGCATGTGTCCTATCCTGCTGAATCTGTAAGGGTATTATTTGACATCTGAATCTGATTCTGGCTCTGTGTTGACATTGTGAAGACCCTTACTCGTGGCTATGTTGTAAAGAATAGCATATGTGGCAATGCTTCACCAGTCTCATGTTGACATCTAAAATGGGATTTCAGTATTCCAAAAGTCTGTTCTATTATCTATTGCACTGTTTTATGTGCCCTGTTGTACTGCCTTTCACTTCTGGTTCCTGGATTCAAATATGATGTCAATATCCAAGGGCACAAGGCATTTGCACTGTCTCCTTAAATGGTATGAGAAGGAAAAATAATTAGAATATTTAATAAACATGCTATTGAGCACTGTATGAATTGAGTTAGAAATCCTTTTACCAAGAAAAAAAAACATTGGCAATGCCTAAACATACCCCTTCCTAAACTATCAAACCCTTCACCAACTTTTCTAAACCCCTTTCCTATCTTTCTAACCCTGAAACCTACTGCTTGCCACAACCCACGCTCGTCTAAAGCTTGGACTTCATGAGAAATATTAGTAATATTTTGAATATAAGCATGTGGCGGGCTGGATGAAAAGGCAGGGACACTAGATGGGGGTAAACTGGGTTTTATTGGTCTTAGGATACGTTTCCTGCGAATAGCAAGTCTGTAATAAGGTAGTGGTGGCTCGGAGTTTTCCTCTGCTAAATCACGGCCTCTGGAGGAAGTCTTTCCACGTCTTATCCACTCCAGGATGACGTCGTCGTTGGCAGGGGCTCGCAGAGGTCTGGCTTGAAAGATAAAAGGGAGAGACTGGATTTAGTGTGGTGCTCAAAATGTGAAATGCGTGAGGAAAGGGTAGTGAGGAGACACACGGTGCACGCTCCTAACAAATCGGTGACGGTGGTGCTCAGGGCAGGGAAATCGGGAGTTCCGGATCAAGGCAATTAAGGCTTAGTAAATCCCTTTCTGCCCACCCAACCCGAGATACGCAATCGTACCTGTGTGAGCCACGCTTCTCCGGAAGCATGGCTGGGCGAGCCGCAGTGTTGTTGGCCTCCTGGCTCCAGTAGACAGCGGATTGATACTCCGGTCAGCTCTCTGTCGGTTCTTCTCTTCTCGCTACTCTTCACCGCTCTCTCTACGCTCTCCAACTCCTCTCCTCCGGTGGTGGAACACACAGGACTCCATCCGCTTCCTGGATTTGAACGTCCTGCGTCATCCGAAGGAGTGGGGCTTGGTGAAAACTCAGCCCATTTAAAGAAACACTGGCCATTGTCGTCTTCTCGTGAATATGGTTGTGGCTCTGTATCTTTCCAGGTTTCAGGTTGCTGAAAAAAGAGAGGGGAGATGGGGTCGTTCATATATTCCTTTGCAACAGGTATGTTCTTACAGTCTTCAGCCCGACCCTCCTCGTCACAAAGCATTAATACCCCTACTAAAATAAGGTATGACAGTGCAACACTCACTAATCGTCAAAACCCTGAAAACGGGGGTATGGGGAAAATGGTATCTTTTGTAATGGATTATTAGTCCAAGCATAATTCTATAATAAACTGAATAAAATACTTCACAAAAAAAAACCTCTTCAAACATCGCCTTTCATCGCAAGAAGCCTATCTAGCATTAATCATATTTGCAATATCATTGCCTGCATTGCGATGAACTCACAATTAATCTGCATTAGGGCACCAGAAGAGTTAGAAGCAAGCCGGTCCACAAGTATAGGCAACCTGATCTTCACATCATTTATAGCCACAACTAAAGATGGAATCATAGCTCCTAATATATCTAATACTATTTGCCCAAAACCATATTTCATTTTCTTCAAAACAACAGCATTATTGACGCCACTCACATGATATACTCTAGAAAACACTGAAGCAAGATAGCGGGAACCAACCCAATTACAACAGTAGTTGAAATAAGCAGTCTTACCACACACATAATAAATCCCAGCCAGGTTGGGTTCTTTTTGAGTTCAAAGAAAAAATTGTATTGGGTAAAGGAAGAGAAAACAAGGTGTCAATATAAAGTACAGAGATAGCATGAAGAATAACATCAGTAATCAATAAAAATAATACAATGATATCCATCATGAAAACTGATCATGGGCAATAGAATCAAAAGAAGAGAAGAGCAGCAATTCAAAATTCGACTATGCAAACAAAAGACAAAAATACAAGAATGTAATAGTGAATTAATGAGAAATGTGAAGGGCAATTAAGGGGGTTTGGAGACTTCCTGTTGGGAAGGTTGTAAATGGAATGTAGCAGATGCGTCAAAGTAGAGTGTAATGGGAAGCCATAAGGCTGCACGTTTCGCCGCCATGTGAATAGGGAAGACAAAAGCAGTATCCAGTCTGTGGTTATGGCAAACATTGTACCACCAAGCTTTGAAGGAAATATCAGAGAATTTTTTCCAATTAAGTGTAATTTGCTGAAATGCAACGGCCAATAGTAAGTCCACAATCTGAGTGTTAAGTTCAACATCATCCCAGCATGGAGAGAGACTTCCCAGGAAGATGTTGGTGTGGGAAAAGGGAATGCGTGTGTGAAAAATCACATTGATTTGGGCCCAGACTTGTAACAAAAAATCGTGAACTGATTTGCAAAGGAACAACATATGAAATAAAGTTGCTTGCGGGGAAGAGCAAGACCAGCAGAGATCTTGGGAGGCTGGAAATCTTTTGTTAAGGTCAAATGGCGTAAAAAGGAGCCTATTATAAATAAAGAACAAAGATTGCGTTAGCGACGCCGCTCTAGATGACTTGCGGATCTTAGTCCAGATTTTGTCCCATAAAGAGATCGGCCAGGATGTAGCAGGGTCATGCTCCCTATGTTCCTCTACTTTAGATTTGAGTCTGGTATGGTCTTTAGCATGCAGGTATTGATAGATGGAGGATGCTTTAGGGATAGTGCGCAAGAAAGAGTGGAGGCGGGAAACGTAGGTGGTGGTCATGGGAGGAATGTTTGCTTGCAAAAGACGGGTGTAGGTCGTCATCACAGCCTCCTTGAGCAAGAGATACTTGGAGGCGAATGAATTAGGTAGATCATAAGTGGAGCATAGAGCGGAAAATTGAATAAAATTAGAAAATGAGAATAACTGGGAAATCCAAATCAAGCCTTTCTGCATCCAGGTCTTCCAGTAAAAAGGTTTGTTATGAATCAATAGGGATGTATTCTGCCAAATAGTGGAGGTCAAAAAGTCAGCAGCTGTGGTAGGAGGGACTGGTGCAGATGAGAGGAGCAGCTTGGTAGTGAATTTGTGAATGGGAGTAGGAATGGAAGATTGTTTGCGTGAAAAAGAAAGATATTGAGCCAGAGAAAAGGGGGAAAGAAAGAGACGCTCAACAGTAGCCCACAAAGGGCAGGGGGATGTAGGGTCTTGCAACCAAATGGAAGCCTGTCGCAGAAGAAACGCCTGTGGTAGGCCGGGAAATCTGGAAAGTTGACTCCGCCTTCTGATTTAGTGCGTGTGAGTCGGGCAAGGGACATCCTGGATTTTTTATGATTTCAGAGGAAGGAGGTTAGAATAGAATTAATTTTCTTAAAAAATTTGGAAGGGATGGGTACTGGGATATTTGAAATAGTATAGAGAACAATAGGGGAGAGCATCATCTTGATGGTGTCAAGACGACCCCACCAAGAAAGGTAAAGGGGATGCCATTTAGCTGTTAAGTCCGATATCTTTTGGGTACATTTGTTCAGACATAACGAAACTGTATCCAAAATGGAAGGGGTAACATCTGTAGACATGTCCACCGGAGACAGCAGACACAACAACAGACAACTAAAACTATTTAGCATCGTTATTAAGGAGATTAAGCAAACAGTTTTGCAGCATTTGCTATATGTCATTTCTATCGAGATCAAACATATAAAGGAACATGTGACTCCAAAAAACAGTATCATTTTCTTTCAAAGCACTAATAAAACTATTCTTCTTTTCAAAGTGATAATCAACAATTGAAAATCGAAAATTGTCTTCAAAGCTTTTTTCAGCTCTTTTGATTTAGTTCATACAGTTCATATTCTTAATTATTTTTCTTCATCTGGATTCTTTCAAGGTTATAACTGATTTTACCACTATTAGCCTTTGTAAAAGTCCAAGGAGGTTTTTCTTCCAATAATTCAAGTATGTAGGAATTGTTCCTGATGGGAGATCCTAGGGATGTCATAAAAACCCTTTGTGGCCATAATTGTCCAAAGTCATGGACCACTTCAAAACCAAATTGGCTGTTCGTATAGATCGTCAATGAAATCAACTCTGCCATTTATGCTGAAGTTCAATTCGACAGGTATGATGCTTCAAGAATTTCAGAGATGAAACATACAGCATAAGCAGTATTCAGTGCTCCATGATGGTCTCTTAAACAGAAACAATCCAAAAACAGAATCAGATCAGCCATTTCAAAGGGAATTTTTTTATGTCTGGTCTTGGTACATAACTCTGTGACACTGATACAGTTGTGCTCCGGTGCATCATCATACCTCCTATCTTTATCTTCTTACTGTCTGGAACAGTAAGCAGAGTTGCAGGATTTAGAAAATTACACTTCTTAGTTGAGATGTTCTCAGCTGCTAGTATGACTTGTTTAGACGCCGCCATACTGATTGCCCCCGCTGTAAACGGCCTTCAGATTTTTTTAGATTCATTTTCCTCTTACATGGAAGGCTTGGACTTTTTAATCAACCATTCCAAATCATTTACAATGATTTGTGGTCCTAGTAGTACAAGAACCAAATCACACATGAGGGGGGAAAACCCATGTGGAGAAAGTAACCAATTTTAATTACTTAGGGATTCTTTTTAATTCCTCCTTAAAATGGAACGTATTTTTAACCAAAAGGTCACATCATTTTAAAATTAATATGTAGATGATTTTTTAATTTGCAAATAGGCTGGGAAAGAAGCCCATTAAGGAGGTGACTCATTTGTATAAGAGTAAATGTGTTTCTGCTGTACTGTATGCAGCAGGTCTGTGGGGGTTTCAAACGTATGTATACTCCAGTAGGTTGATAATCGCTTTATACGGAGGCTTCTTGCGGTTTCCTTTCGGGGCCACCACCCTGACTTTCCCTGAAGAAATAGGTCTCCCCTATCTGGAGGAACAGATGAGTCTTGGCCCTCTTTTGCTGTGGGGAAAGATCTGGGGAAACCTAGAGGCGGTTTTTGTGAAATCTAATGTTTTGGCCTGCTTAACACTGGATAGGGTGGCGCGGACCCCATGGTTAGTATATCTTAAGAATACATTTGAGGCCATAGGATTAGGTCAAATGTTTGGTAACCCTCATATGATATCCATTGGAAGCAAAAAGGTAGTTAAGAAATGTTTCCATAACCACTGTACCGATTTGAAGTTGCGTAGATCCCAGTCTCTGGTTTCATTAGATAGATACATGCTGGTATCAACATGCAACAGCATGGAACCTTATCTAACTTGGTTTCTTAACCCTATCCACTGATGCTAATTGACATATTTTAGACTGAGTTTAATAAATGTTATGGTCGCCTTCCCCCTGCCATGTGTATAGTCGAATTATTTACCGTTATGCCAGTGTAATAATGTTGCTAAACAAAGTACGGCCCAGTTGATATTGTTCTGCCCTCTTTATAAGGATCCTAGGCATGGTTTTCTGGTTCCTGTTTTATGAAAATCACTCTTGAGAACCCATCAGAAAGGCCTGGTATTCCTACAGAAATTAGGTACTTTATGATGCGGATTCTGTCCCCATTTTGTATCTTTTAGACGTTTTAAGGTATGGAACGTTTATTTATTTATCCCCATGTTCTGCCATCAGTATGATATTCACCAAGACCTATGGTTTTGCGCCGTTTCCCTATGTGACTTGCACTATGCATTTAAAAAATGTAAGGGGTCAATTGCTTGTATTTCTTGTGTTTTAATTTATGTCTTTAAGGCTGTTTGCAGAATAAAGATTTGTTTGGATTGGACTTGTTCAGCTGCGGCCTGTGCAGGTAAGAGCGGTGGGGCCGGGTCGGGGTTATGTCGACAGATGAACAGGGAAAATTAAATGAATAATTAATTTGTCCTGGTCAATGTCCGTCGAAATCCCCTCTCACCCGGCCCCACCACCCCACCACTAAGCATGAGCGGATTTTGCGGATTGGCAATCCGCGAATTTTGCGGATTTGCGGATTCGCAATCCGCAAAATCCGCGAATTCCCGCGAATTTGCGGATTTTTTTTTTTTTGTGTTCGCCCGTGTTTCTGCCAGTTCGCGAGGGTTTTTACAATTTCGCAATTTGCGAACTTACCTGTCGGGTCGCAAGTTTTGCGAACTTGTTGTTTCTACGTGTCCAGCCTGTTTGGGACACTCTTCTTCATCACTGCCACTCTCTGTCACCACTGCCACTCTCTGACTACTCATGCCACCCTCTGGCCCACCCATGCCACCCTCTGTTTCATCACTACACCCTCTGGTTGTCCAGTGTACATTATTTTCGGCAAAGCAAAGCACACCTTCCCTGCCTCAAGTGACCTGAATTAATTTGGGGCTGATTAATGTGTCACAGAATATTTTTTTAGCTGGCACCTGCTTCCTTAGTGCGCCCTGATTAGTGATCTTTTGCACTTGCTAAGTGCTTTCATTGTTGCAAAATTAGTTACAACACCTGCCCTGCCCCAACTGACAATAATGAATTAGGGGCTGATTAATGGATTTTAACTTCCAGCCTGGCTCCTGCTTGTCTCCCTTAGCTGTAATTCAGGACCTTTGTGGCATATGTGTAACTATTCTGAGGTTCAGAGCAGGGTCACATAATAGTTTCAACTGGCAACTGAACTCTGGAGGGGCCCCTCAGGAAGCCCTACAGGAAATGGCTACTAATGATGTGCCTGAACTTTTGAACCTGGTAAGTAGTTACTTTCAGTTTTGCCAAGATCGTATTTCTGCAATTTCGCACTTATTCGCGGGGCGCGAACTCACGCTAACAGTGCGAGCAGCGCGAGCAAAATCCGCTGCTCGCGGATTTGCGGATTTTGCGGGAAATTCGCAAATCTCGCGGATTGCGGATTTCCCGAAAATCCGCAAAATCCGCGAGCGGAACGGATTTTCCGCCCACACCTACCCACCACTCTTACCTGTATGGGCCGCAGCTGGACTTGTTTATATCTGATTGGACAACTCTTTGTCAAGTTCTATTTCCAGGTAAGGGTCAGCAAAATCTCATGATAATGTTGAATAAGCACAATTCATTTATATCCCAGGACAATTCATTCACTTTGCTCAATTGCATTGCAAACAGCTGCAACCACTTTCAGACAACTAGGAAGGCCTAAAGCTACTAGATCTGACACAGCTGACAGGCAAGCCACAAGCCTCATTACACTCCATGTTGCTGACTAAGGACTGAAAGAGCACACCCACCTCTCTTGTGGCATTAAAGAAACTCTGAATTATAATGAGGCATTCCAAGGGTGGGTGCATTACAATTGTTGCTCAAAATTTGTCTCAAATGGTACTTGATCTCTGATGTCACTGTGGATCAGCCTTACAAAAGACTTTACAATCAAGGAAATGTTTTGAATCCACTGACCATAGTAGTCAACAATTCCCAGGAACACCCTCACCTCCCTCTAGGTGGTCGGAAGACTAATCTTCAGAATTGCATAACCACGTTCTTTTGAGACTTTCTGTACCCATTTTTGATGTGATTGCCAATATAAATCACTTCTAACAGTACTGCATTTTTGTAGGGGAAACTTTGTCACCTTTGTCAGACAAATGGTTCAATAGCATAATCGTATCAAGGCTATAGTCTTCTTTTGACTTAGGTGCCACCAATAGATCATCTACATACTGTGTTACAGGGCAGTTGCAAACCTGCACGTCTGACTAAAAATCTAAGGACTTTCAGTATACCCCTGTGGGATTTAACACCAAATGAGAACTTTTATTTGGGCTGGAATGAGAAAAAGAATTGCCTATGCTCATATAGAGGAATGGAGAAGAATGCTTGACATACATTGATGACTACATAGGGAAGCGTCCTTTAGGACAAAACCACAATCACGCTGTGCCTTAACAGCGCTGGCAACAGAACAAACACATCTTTAGCATGTATTCGTTCTGCACGCATGTTGTTACAACGACTTGCTTGGGGGGGGCACATTGGTAGAATGGTGTTGGAATTAAAGTCCAACACCTTCCCTGGTGTTGCGCAGACTGGAGTAGGAAGAGTATTCCAAATCCAGCAACCCCCAAGGCAAGTCGTTCTAATGACTTGCGTGCAGACCGAATGTATGCTGATGACGTGTTCCTTCTAATGACTGCGTTCCCAAAGCATTCATGAGAAACGCATGCAGATTACCGTAATACATTAAACTACATACCATTCTGCATTCATTGGAATCTGGAACAAAATTTCTGCAGGTTTAAGCAACAATGGACAACATGGAATCACTATTTTCTTTCTTTGTCTAAGATCCTTCACAATTCGCAAATGTACCATCCTGTTTTTAATGCCCATCACCGGAGCATTGCAAGGACTACCAAACACTTCCCACAGAATCCCTTGTTCAATAATTTTCTCATTGACGGGCTTCATTCCACCTTCTGCATCTTTTGAAAGTTTGTATCATTTATTTCTAGGGAAAATTGCATTTGGGTTTACATTTATCTTGAAAGGCTTTGCACTTTTTATCAGTCCTATCTCTTTTCCTGTTAAATCCTATACCTTCTCTTTGACAGTATGTCTTAATTCCAGAGGAGTATCATCTTTAGTAAGAACTGAGAATAACTGAACTCTCAAATCTTGTGACTTCATTTCAAACAGTGAGTATTCTTCTTGGTTTTTAATTGCCACACTATCAGGAGTACAATAAATCACACATTTTATTTTGCAAAGCAAGTCTCTGCCCAACAAATTGATAGGACTTGAATAACGCAATATGAACTGATGATTATTCTACATGTATCCTATTTTAACAGGGACATCTGCTGTTACATGGTTAAAAATGTGTTTATTGCTAATGCCTACAACTTGGACTTATCTTGCCGAGAGGGATCGGTATGGAACCTCTGCAGAATGAGCTATAGAGTGTGTAGCCCCTGTATCTATCAAGAAAGACAAGGAGTGGCCATTCACCTCACCATCTTCATAAGGCCACTTTGATCTATCTCCAGTACTGCTCCAGGTAAGCAGCCCTCCCCTGTTTCAGGCACCATCATTGGGACTTAGATGATGATTGATCTCTTCAGCTATGAGTGCCCTCTTTGACACATGGGACCGCAACAGCAGGCAGTGTGATGAAAGAATGGGAGGGGTGACCATGAAGTTGGAAGCGTCCTCTTAGCAGAGATTTGGACTATTGACATAGGCTTCGACTGGAGTGTATGGAACATATACTGAGTAGTTGCACGGGTTGTTAGGGAAAGCGACATGTCTGAAGGGAGGGGGGAGGTAGGGTTAGGGGGGAGGGCACCGGGGAGGGGGGTTCAGTTGGGGGGGCGAGGTTTTTGTTTTCTGTGCTGAAGCATAGAGGCTGGCAGTGCTGGAATGAGTACTGAGCAACACAATCAAGCCCCACAAGACTGTATCACAGATCAACTGCGATATCATTTTCACTGCCGGAAAAGCCTCACTCTTTCTGTGGAACAGTGTACTGGCTTAAATCAGATTTGGCGAAGTGAGGCGAAATTATGCTGGGGGCATCAGTGTTGATCCGGTACTGAAGGGCCACTGTATGGCGGGTGGATATGTATTGGATGTGAATGACCCTTAAATGAAAACTTAATAAAGTTTGTTTTAAAAAAAAAAATCATTAGGGCTTAGTCTCTGGAGAAATCTGAGGAAAATCATTATTCAGAGTCAATGGATTCTATTGATACACTGGACTGTTAAGCTTTTTGCTGTGCATATTCTTACGGCCCCACACTTGCTTTTCCACATTATACACAGAAGCTTGTTGGGATGAGGCTACTGATTGTGTTTGCATCTGATTCAAAATCCGCTGCATCTGCAGAACAAAAACATACTGGATCTACATTCCCACTTCCAAAGGCCAGTTTTACGTGAGAAACATCAAGCAGTGCTCTACTTCAATATACCAATATTTTAATTCACTCCAGGACTGTTCACAATTCCTCTTCCTTTATCTTACATTGAAACCATCTAATTTCCCATTCCTACACCTTGTATCGGATATCTCCTGCACATTCCAGCATTGTGAGATGGCACAAAACCCAAATCAGAACTAATCATCTGGTTCTTGCCATTTTTCGGAAACTGCTCCATCTGTGAAACCATCAGCTTCGCTTTGATCTTTTTCTGATTTGCAATAAACCAATCACTTCTGGATCTCACCAATTCTCTTGGAGTGCCGACACATCACACTCTGCTTAATATGACAACTACGTTCAGGAAGCAAACCTATCACAAATGCAGACACGAAAACAGTAGCACCATCCTTCTAGGGATCTTCACCTTCACAGTGATTCTTAAAAATCTGCAGGAGCCACTTGTAATAACCATGCACTGAATCTGTAAGGGCTAAGAGTATAGGAGAGGCCTTGTAATGAGGCACAAAAGCTGATGTTGCATTGTAAAATAGGCGAAACTGGTACCTAGATCAGACCAGCTCTGTTGGGCATGTTTGGGGTTAGAAGGTGTATACTGCTGATGAGAGGGAAACGTATGCACAGAATGTTTGAATGTCATATTAAGTTGCTACCTATGGCACTCTGCATCAGCAAGAGCTCTTTTCTGTTTCCGGTTGTAAAAGTAATATTTTAAAAAAGCATGCACTGACTCTTTCGGCTCTTGTGTAGATCTCAAAATCTTTGCCCAGTTAATTTCCTTTTCTGGCACCTTTATTTTCAAACGCTGTCTCATGGCTTTGTACTTATCAGCCATCCAGTGCTTAATTTGAGCCGTTGATTGCCAGTCGCGGCCCCTGGTACTCTTTTGAGGATAGGCATTTAATTGTCCTCATCAGACAAAGAGAGGGAAAACATACAAATAGGAAAAAAAAGGCAAACGAGAAGGATGGGAAAATAGCTCAAAGTGAGATAGCAGTGGCCTACAGGAGTTCGATAAAGGGGCAGACAGTGTCTTGCAGTGCATTAAAGAGGCTTGAGGTGGATTTGGGACTGTGCAACCTTGGTCTTCAGCGCACTGACATTTAATAGAACCCTTCTGCGGGCTTCTGAGCAGCTCTGTGGGCACCAGCACTCATTGTTTTCCAAATTAGGCATTTCAACAACTATCGTAGATGGAGCATTATTTGGAGCAACTCTAGTTGGTTCTTCAGTTAGCCAAGCAACAGCCACCTTACTCTCAGACCAAATATCACAAGGAACAACAATTTCAAACAGAGCATCCAAAGCATTTTCAAAATTGTCGTCAACCTATGAACCTTGTACCGTTTCTCTTGTTCATCTCGCAATGTGGGAACATTTGTTGTAAAAGCATAAAGAACACCTCTGGTTCTAGGCACATGCAGATAGTTCTCTCCATGTACTTCTCTCAAGGGAAAGTCTGAAACTGCCTTTAATATGTATCACTAACAGACACATTTGCCTTCTTTCCTGTCTCTAGAGCTTTCTTTTTAGTAGTAGCCTTCTTCTTACACCTTTCTCCATACTTCCTCAAAAAAAAAACCAGTCCTTTATTTTTCAACTAAAACCTCAATGTGGGCTTGTAACATTATTAATTCCAGCTCCTTTATTTCATCATTAGTCAAATCCATTTTGTAATTTTTCTGTACATTTATCATTTTACTGAAATCAACCGCACACTCATCAGTCAGTTCCTCAAGCCTGTCATATGCCTCATTCTCACACCTTGCTGCTACTCTGATCAAGTAACATATTTCATCCACATTGTATGCCAGTAATCTATTTGTATCAGTAGTTCCCTGTATAATGTTTCCAAATTCAAGCATTAAAGACTGATATTAATATTTCACTTTCTAGGAGACTCAGCAGGAACAACAGCAGGTATGTCGCTTGGAACTGGAGAGAGAACAGTAATACCTTTGCTATTACTCAGTACAACTGTTAGTGCATTCTCGGGTGGAGTACTCGCTGACCCACTAGCAACTCCAGGCACAGTCACTCCCTGTACCTGTACCTGTACACTCATACCATGAACCGCTTCACCCATATCAGGTACTGCAGATTCCATCAGTGTATAAAAGAGTTCTACAATTCAAAAGATAATTTAAAAAGTTATCCTTCTCATCTAAATCTATTTCTCGGCCCTGCATCTCTCTGCCTTCCTCATCACCCATTTTGTTGGTCGTTTCTTTCACTATTGCAAGAAGAACTCTCACTCCCTCTTTCATAGCCTCACGCCATCTCGCTTGAAGATCCCACTTGCCACTGCCTAAATTACCCCTTCTCCTGCTTTTTAATTTTCTTTTTCTCCTTCTCTGTAGCCATTCAGTCCCATTTGTTCAATGCCTTAAACTGTGTGGGTCTAGGTAACGGCTTCCTATCATTAATGGTCTGCCTCAAAATATTGAAATTTGTAATGGTAAAGGTACTCTCTGAAGGAAACTGCAAATCGTTGTCACAAGAGGTATGTTAATGCCAGTCATGAGTCCAGGTACACGTATAAACACTAATGTTCATCATCATTTCATATTCATGCGTATCCTCTGCAGGTGTTTTCTGTCACTCCGAAGCAGGTACGCTAGATTGGGCTTATTCAACACAGCACCCATTTTCCCTCAAACAAATCCAAAAACTGCACAAAACAAGCTTGCGAACAAAAACCAATCCCAGTGAGGCTGTGCCAAAAAACAACAATCACAGTGCGCCCGGCTTTAACAGCAACCAACTAATGACAGCATGCTTTTGTGGTGACGTTGCACCAATCTCAGTGTGATTCCTTGGCTGACTAGCCAATCACATCGTGACTTCTCTGTGAATGAGAAAACAATTGCACAGCCTTTGTAAATTAACAAACACTAACTAAAATTAAATAACGCTTGTCTGCTCAAACTAAATAGGAAAAAAATCAGCTAGCTAGAATAAGACAAATCTCGCAAACAACAGAAACAAGATTAGCATCTTTGTGGCACTTGACAATCCCAATTCACACTAAAGCAGACTTCCATCCAGTGACAATCCATCTCTGGCTAGTATATTTACTCACATGCACCAAGGAACAAAAGACACCAACCTAGATTAGACATGCAACACCTTGGAAAACAAAACTTGTTAGTTCATGAAAATCCCTTTCTGTGTGTATGCAGCGCCTCACAAAACACACTACCTTATGCAGACAGGTTCAAAGACAATATCTTGTGATGTTGGATTCCGAAGAATCGGATATCCAAACCAACCTATAATAAAACCCAGAACCTTTTTGACACAAATCACAAACAAGAATAGTATATCAGAATCACAGTGATCACGCCACCAGTTAAACCCAGAATCAACATCACATAACAAAAAAAACCTCATGACCAGCATCCCATCCATCATGCAGCACAAGACTCCACACTTCAATAACACACCAGAATACTCTCAGTCACAAGAATCATTTCATTATCTACATACTTACAACTTGTTTCGTTCAGGAACAGCACTGCAAATCAAGAACTCTGCTAATGCCATCCGGAGATGGTGTAAAAAACTAGATACATGAACAACAGAAAGTTATTATGAATCAATATGGTAAAGTGAGCTAATGGAAAGACCTTAAAACAAAGCTACATTTTTGTGACTGAGCCAGGGAAAAGATTAATCGAGAACAGCATGAGTAATGACAATGAAAATAAACAAACATGATTCTGCCCAACTGTGTGCT
The DNA here is from genome assembly GCF_964263255.1 of Lissotriton vulgaris. Taxonomy (NCBI): domain Eukaryota; kingdom Metazoa; phylum Chordata; class Amphibia; order Caudata; family Salamandridae; genus Lissotriton; species Lissotriton vulgaris. The sequence continues at coordinate 700,137,089 of NC_141697.1, read as the reverse complement.
GCCGAAATAACAAACAGTGAATCGTTAAGGGGGGTGGACAGGAGAAGCATCCATTTGGTAAAGATGGCTGCTAGGCCCTAACTGAGGTCTAGTTAATAAAGATCAGGAACACACACGTTTCTACATCATAAAAAAATCATTTTAAAAGCAACTGTACTATTTCAGTGTGTACATGTGTAATCGAGTGTGAATCTACAATATGTATGTTGTTAATGCATAAAAACATAAATACACAAACATCTGCAACATGATAACCTGGTACAATTTAAGAGTCCCACCATCCTCACAAAGTTCTGCTTGAAGGAAAGAAATAGTGCTGTTGCTTTTTTACAGGCTCTGTGCCCGGGCAACAATATTAATCTCAAATATCTTGGCTAATATATCAAGCCGGTAGATTAACCTATAATTGGCTGTCAGTGCTTTGCCCCACTTATTGAATACAGGAATGATGTTGGCTCCTGTCTAGCATAAATGGATGGTTCCAGTGATCATGACAACATAGAAAAGAGGCTGGGGCCAGATACCCAATTCCGCCTTATAGAGATCTGCTGCAGTGCATTTGAAGACCTAAGCAGCGCCTAGGTCTGGTCATTAAAAGATTATCTTACCTAAGGAAGGCCAAGGGTACAAAACACAAATGAAGAATTGCCTCTCTAGTTCATTCCCAAGGTAATGGACGTTCAAATAGAAACTGATATTGTGGGCAACCCAGTCCAGTAGAACTCTTCTTAGGAAAATAAATCACTGGTAGCCCAATACACCAGTGATCCAATGTCCCTAAAATTGTGTTTTAAAGCAGCTTGTCTGAGATCTTTATATGCACTTTCTATTAATTTCTAATTTTTGTGAGCCATAAGTGTTTTCTCTTTAAGCAGTAAATTTGCACATTTAGTAGAAAAGAAGTATGAACAGGAGCCTGCTTTAAAAGTAAGCTTCTAAAGATTTCTATACTCTGCCTGGCCTTCGTCATCAAAAAAAGGATAACTGTTTTGAAGTCTATAGAAGAACATCGACCAGTAGCCTTACAAAAATAAGAACTGGTCAGTTCTTCCATTGTTAACAAATCGGAAATTATGAAATTGGAGGTAATTTATGCAATTGATAAGGAATCCAAAACTGGAAGATTTTTTTACCCATTGTTGGAAAAGAAAATTCTTGGTCAGCAGAAACTCTTTTAAAAGCTTTGGGGTAAGAGAAAAATTGCTCGGCAACCAAATCAGAGCAAAATATACATCCTTCTTAGTTTTTATGGTAGCAATCAATTGATCATGGTGACTTACAAGTCTATGAACTACGGCCATAGCCACAACAACAGACCATGCCTCAATATTGAAAATACTACATTGCATACAATCAATCAATCAATCAATCTGAGTACTTGTAAAGTGCGCTACTTACCCGTGAGGGTCTCAAGGCGCTGAGGGGAGGGGGTGCCGCTACTGCTCGAAGAGCCAGGTCTTGAGGAGTCTTCTGAAGTCGAGTAGGTGGGTAGGGAGGGTGTTCCAGGTCTTGGTGGCAAGGTAGGAGAAGGATCTGCCGCCGGAGGTTGTTCGTTGGATGCGGTGGACATCAGCGAGGGCGAGGTTTGCGGAGCGGAGCTGGCGGGTCAGGGTGTAGAAGCTGAGTCTGCTGTTCAGGTAGGCTGGTCCGGCATTGTGGAGTGCTTTGTGCGCGTGGGTGAGGACCTTGAAGGTGATCCTCCTGTCAACGGGGAGCCAGTGTAGGTCTCTCAGGTGGGGGCTAATGTGGCTGCAGCGGGGGACATTGACGATCAATCGGGCGGAGGCGTTTTGGATGCGTTGTAGTCGTCGTAGGTGTTTGGCTGGGATTCCTGCATAGAGTGCGTTGCCGTAGTCCAGTCTGCTGCTGACTAGGGCCTGTGTCACCGTTCTTCTTGTTTTGGTCAGGATTCACTTGTAGATCCTGCGGAGCATGCGGAGGGTGTTGTAGCAGGAGGAGGAGACGGCGTTGACCTGTTTAGACATGGAGAGGGAGGAGTCGAGGATGAATCCTAGGTTGCGTGCATGGTCGGTGGGTGTTGGTGCTGTTCCCAGGGTGGTCGGCCACCAGGAGTTGTCCCAGGCTGAGGGGGTGGGTCAGAGGATGAGTACCTCCGTCTTGTCTGAGTTCAGCTTCAGATGGCTACTCCTCATCCAGTCGGCGACGGCCTTCATTCCCTCGTGGAGGTTGGTTTTGGCGGTGTGCGGGTCCTTGGTAAGGGAGAGGATGAGCTGGGTGTCGTCGGCGTAGGAGATGATGTTGAGGTCATGTTGGCGGGCCACTTGTGCGAGGGGGGCCATGTAGACGTTGAACAGCGTCGGGCTGAGGGATGAGCCCTGGGGGACGCCGCAGATGATGTCAGTGGCCTCGGATCGGAAGGAAGGGAGGCGGACGCTCTGGGTTTTGCCAGAGAGGAAGGACGTGGTCCAGTCAAGGGCCTTCTCTTGAATTCCGGCTTCTAGGAGGCGTGTCTTTAGAGTGCAATGGCAGACCGTGTCGGAGGCGGCTGACAAGTCCAGGAGGATGAGGGCTGAGGTTTCGCCGTTGTCTAGTTGGCGCCTGATGTCGTCTGTGGGGGCGATGAGGGCTGTCTTGGTGCTGTGGTTTCGTGTGAACCCGGACTGGGACGGGTCCAAAATGTTGTTGTCTTCCAGGTGGCGGGCCAGTTGCATGTTGACGATTTTCTCCATGACCTTCGCCGGGAAAGGGAGCAGGGAGATGGGCTGGAAGTTCTTGAGGTCCTTTGGGTCCGCCTTGGGCTTCTTGAGGAGGGCGTTGATTTCTGCGTGTCTCCAGCTTTCCGGGAATGTCGCTGTTTCGAAGGAGATGTTGATGACCTTCCGTAGTTGGGGTGCGATTTCAGCATCTGCTTTGTTGAATACGTGGTGTGGGCACGGATCTGATGAGATCCTGAGTTGATGGACTTCAGGACCTTGTGTGTCTCATCGTCGTTGACGTTGGACCAGGAGGTCAGGCGGTTGGCGCTGGTGATGTTCACAGGGGAGGTGGGGTCTGGCGTGGTCGGGGCGGTCATGGTGTTGAAGCTGTCATGGATGTCAGCGATCTTGCGGTGGAAGAAGATGGCTAGTGAGCTGCACAGTTCTTGTGAGGGCGGTATGTTGTTGTCGTTGGCGCTGGGGTTGGTGAGTTCCTTTACGATGCGGAAGAGCTCTTTGCTGTCATGTGCGTTGTTATCCAGGCGGTCTTTAAAGGACGATCTCTTGGCTAATCTGATGAGGTGGTGATGTCTGTGGGTGGGGTCCTTTTGGGCTGCGTGGTTCTCTGGAGTGCGTTCGTGGAGCCATATCTTTTCCAGTTTCCGGCAGGCGCGTTTGGAGGTCTGCAGCTCGTCAGTGAACCAGGTGCCTCTCTTGCTGGCGTGGTTGTTGGAGGGTTTCTTGAGTGGGGCGAGGGTGTTGGCGCAGTCGCCGATCTATTGTCTGAGGTTGCAGGCTGCAATGTCTGGGTTGGTGGGGTCGGTGGGTGGGTTTTGGGCGAGGGTGGTGTTCAGCTGGTCTTCGGTGACTTTACTTCAGCAGCGGCGAGGCAGCTGTTGGGTGCGGTGGTGTGTGGTTGGTTTGTTGAAGGTGAAATGGATGCAGTGGTGGTCGGTCCAGTGGAGTTCGGTGCTGTGGTCGAAGGTGACGTGGGTGCCTGTGGAGAAGATGGGGTCCAGCGTGTGGCCAGCGGCGTGGGTGGGTGCGGTGATGAGTTGTCTGAGGCCGAGGTTGGCGAGGTTGTCAATCAGGGTGGCGGAGTTGGCGTTGTTGTTGTTCTCAAGGTGGAAATTCAGGTCCCCGAGGAGGATGTAGTCCGTGGAGGCGAGTGGGTGGGTGCTGGTGAGGCCGGCGATGGAGTTGCTGAATTGAGTTTGTGGTCCGGGTGGTCCGTAGATGAGTGTTCCCCTGAGGGTGGTGTTTGGGTTGGTGTGGATCCTAAAGTGCAGGTGTTCGGTGGTGTTGAGGGTGTCATCTGCGTGGGTGGCGACCTTACGGGTGGATTTGTGGATGATGGATATTCCTCCTCCAATATCGTTGGCGCGATCCCTGCTGGTGATCTTGTAGCCGTCCGGGATGGCTATGGCGATGTCGGGCGCCGAGGAGTCGGTCCACCAGGTCTCGGTCAGGAAGGCCACATCTGGGGCGGAGGTGTCGAGCAGATCCCAGAGCTCTACGGCGTGTTTGTGTGAGGAGCGGGGGCTGAGGAGTATGCAGCGGAGGTGGTTGGGTCCAGTCCTTGGAGGTTTGGTGGTTCTGTTGCAGGTGAAGCTGCAGTTGTGGCAGGAGAAAGGTCCATGAGTCTGTTTCAGGGCGGCTTGGAAGCAGGTGTGGTTACGGCCGGCGTTGAGTGCGTAGAGGGTGCTGGTGTCGTAGCGGAGTCTGGTGTTGTGGGGTTTGCGGGGTCCAGGGTTTCTGGTGCTGGGTGCGGATCAGGAGTGGATGGGCGCAGATGGGCTTACCTTTGGCATGCCTTTGGCACGCCCGCTGCGCGCGGCCGCTGCACGGCCTCCATAATAGGGGGATAGGGAGGAGCAGGTGGGAGCGAGGTGGCCAATGGGGAGCAGGGGGCGGGGCCACAGGGACACAGCGGCGGGAAAGGATCGGGAGACGGCGGGAACCAGTCGGCGTCAGGAAGCAGGAAAGGAGGCAGCTGACGGCTGTGTGGTGGCGTGGGGAGCGACCTGCCTGCGAGCAGGGTCAAAGGATCTAGCATTGGGACTAAAGAATGAAAAGAGGGTCTAGCCGATTCCCATCTTACTTTCAAAATTCTCACATCTATTTAGTTGCAGGAACATCTATACTGTTGCCCCGTGTGATTGGGTTGAGATTCTTTTGGGTTGCATATCGTTGACTGTCATAAGCTCTTTCATTGGCAGATAAGCCATTGTTATATGTCAGAGGACCATCTTCAGGAGCTGTACATCTATTTAGATACCGTACAACGATCCACATTACCAAATCCTTAAACCTATCTCATGCACCCCTGCAAGCAGGTATCTAAGTAGGGAGGGCTTGCAAGAGGTTGCACAGACAATATTTCTTGAAAGCAGCAAATTCGACAAGGTACTCCAACCAATATCTTGTAATGTACTCAGTAGGCCAACAATATCCCATGATGGTAGCCACAATGCTGATTTCCCATTTCTTCTTACATTCTGAGCTCTGGGTTTCTCTTTGTCAATCTACTGAATGATCAGAGAAGTAAGTAGTTTAAAGTGAGGTAGAGGATGCTTAGAGAGAAACAGGGACACGTCAGGTTAACTTAGAGTTGAATGTCAGTGGTGGCCTGTAATGTGCAGTTGGAGTGGGGCGGACACCCACACACATGCATTTAGCACAAGTAGAGTGCTAGCTGCCTGACCCGCACATGAAGAGTATTTGTCAGGTTGATCTTTGCTTAGTCTAACAGACACTCTTCATGCGTTGGTATAAAGAAAACGTCAGAGGGGCAGGGCCCCTCCCGCCTTAATGAGAGCCTTTGCTGTTGAATGTACAGTGGGAAACTGCTAGGTTTCAGAGAACATCACAATCCTTGAACTAGGTGGATCATGGAGAAAAGAGATGTGGGAGATCTTGTAAGAATGCCAAGGAGTGAGGTCCAAAGACTGATAGATAATATATAGGCTGTCTGGTTTTAGGTTTAAAACTATAAAAACTGATAAAACCCCTCCGAAAGGGAAATAGCCCTCACCATTGTAAATATATAAACACTGAAAAAACACTTGCACAACCACAAACTAAATCTCATTCAAAGAAAGGAAAAGGAAAGTGAAAGAGTATTTTTTTTCATCCTGAAGGGGCCAATACAATGTAACTTTGCTATACAAGCTGGAAGCAAGAAAGACTGGCTAACAATATTCTGCTTGAGTTTTGCTGTTTAGGGATGTCACTAAAATATTGTTGTTTCTATCTTTTGATTTTTTCAGTTTTATGTACTTTGGTCTAAAGATGCAGGGTTTAGAAGCATGTTTTAGGTATTGTTTAATTATTTTATAAACTGTATAGAATCAGGAAATATCAAAATTATATTTGATATTTTGGCTGAGTTTGATTCGTTCACTGATATGCCAAATGGCTGGTTTCCTAATAATCTTTCCCAATATATGCCATCACATTTACCTACCCACGGAGAATGGGTAAAAACCCTTTATACATCAGCCCCCAGTTTCTAATGAGTCAGTATTGGTAGTAGGTGAATTTCCAACACCTAAGTCTTTAAACATTCAATGAAAGTTATAGTGACAAGTAGGTGAATTGCCAACACCTAAGGCTTTAAACATTCAATGCAAGGTATAGTGACAAGTATACTGGGAAATTGGTGAAAACATGACACCGGACTTTTGGAAAACATTGAAAGCAGTGTCACTAGAAATGCTGCTGCAAAAAGGTTCTTTCCTAGTTCATCAAAGATTGAAGTGATATTGTTTGTATTTGCAGTGATTCAGCTATGTATATGAAAAAGTGGTGTGATGACCTGTCAAAATCTATACCTAAGCTGAAATGCTTTCCTGTAAGAGAGCTTTGCCACTTGCTAGATGTTAGTTGTTAAGATAAAGGGCTAACCCAAAATCACTGGGACCAGGGTGAAAGGCAGTATAATAAAGGGTGGTCCCAGTATTTTTCCATCCAAATGTGTGAAAGAAACATATATTATCATACAAAACACCCACAAGAAAATATACTTGCAACAGTGTTATTTAATCACACTGAACACAGGTTATTATCAGAAAGTAATTTATACAAAAATGTTCACGTGCCTGATTGGGGGTAAAGCAAGGGAAGGGTGAAAGTGACTTCAGTGACAATGGTGAGGTATGTGAAATTAAAAAATAGTGCGTGATATACTTTACTACTCAAATGGCATGGAATTTTACAATCAAAAGCAAGAGCGCACAAATTACGATGATTCTTATAATATATTGCAAAGCCATGTATAGCAACGATTCACACAGTAGAGCAGGTACAGTTGATGATACTGACAATAAAGTATTGTCGCAGTTTTGACCCCTGGGTGTTTGTAGGTTCTTGGAAGCCTTACTAACAGGGTCTTCCTCAGGACTGATATGGACGTGAAGGGAAAGGGGCACCTAAGGATATAACGTGAAAGGAATTGGTTCAGGGTTATTATCTACAGAGTTAAACAAAAAACAATGTTATTATTCAATCACTGTATTTACCGTGACTGAATGAAGAAAAAGTCCTCTCAAGAGTTTCATGTGAGGAGGTGTGGGCCTAATGGCTCCTTAAATATGAAAGGGAGAAAGTGAAGAACACCTGTAAGTCGGACCATCCACTGCGTCAGGGTAAATAAATCATGTAAACGAATCCATCTCTTACTCAATTAATGAGAAAGATTCTCAAAAGGCCACGTCAGGGCGGTGTTGTTGGTCCATATTGTTATCGCTCCATATTATTCGAAAACCGGAAGACCGGGTAGTTCTACATGGGAAAACCTTTAATGATAAAGGAGAAGGGGGTGGAACGGTAAAAAACTGCTAAAGAACAGATTAATCACAAGGATGCAGAACCAGTGCACAGCCCGAGCCATGCAAGTAAAATACGATGAAACAACAGGGGTGGGCGGGGCTCATCCACCCAGTGAACAATAAACGGGTCAAAAACAAGGTCCACTCACGCCACTGTGAGGAGAGTATTTGGAAGCAGTGGAGAACACAAGCAATAATAAAAGCAAAATGTTCCATATACACCGGGAAAACACTGTTTCTGTTGTTTTTAATGGCGTGAACATGTGTAACCACTGATAACCAGTGTTTTTTAAAGGTATTGAAATAACTTGAAAACACTGAAAACACCCTACCAAAATGTACCAAAAATAGAAACTGAAAACAGGAAAGCCTAATAATATAACACCCACTTTTGGACACTCAAAATAGTGGTGGTTACCTGGGAGTTGTAGGCAAGACTGGTGCGAAGAATATTATCTACACATCTATATTGACTCTATATTATCGAATACCAACCTATTTTCAAGGTGAGCACACCGAGATAGCTATAGATGTACTGTTCTTATCTCCACAGCTACTCATCTTGATGATATGTTAGTAGTCGGCATTGTGCAGCTGATAGAAGTGCCTGTAGCTAATTAAATTGCTATTTTGCTGACTAGCAATTGGGGTACCAGAACAAAGTCTTCTCTTACACATTCTTTTTAGGTTGTGTCCTGTTCGTTCTATTATTAGTCAAGACATGTTGTTCAGTAGCCCTGGTCTTAGTTTTTGGATGTTCACCGTCCATACAACCTGTGCTATTTTACCCACAATGACCCGCCCAAGCTAAATGGGTGTCTGGTTGGTTTAAAAGCTCATGGAAGTGAGAGAGGGGAGGCTTTATGATGGTGGAACTTGCCCGGAAAATAAATTGGGGTTTAGTTTATTAGTTGGGTTCAAAGCAGGATCCATAGTAGTTTGTCCTTGATGTTTGGTGGAAACGCATGAACAGAGCAATTGGAAATTCTTTTGTCACTGTTTACCTCCCGATTCATTGTCACCTTCCTAGTTCCTGCCTTTTGGGGGTGCTACAGATTTTAACTGATCTATTTCCCATTGCATCACCACTGCTCATAAAGCCACGAATTTCTGTGCCTGGATTTGAGAGGTATGAAAGAGAATAACACAGTGTCCCACTTTCCATTTGTCCGAACTCTACGTATGGAAACATTACTTGGCCAAACTCCATTTCCATCAGGGCCCAAATTTAAACCGGGAGCAAGATGCCGATATTTGGACTAAATCATAGGAAAGTAATGACTGAAATTAGGAAATAAAATACTGCATGCAAGATAGCTTACTACTCTGTCGAAGCAATGGGTTATAGGGGAAAAAACATACTCCTACAATTTTCGTTCTCTCATTTAAACAGCCAAATTGACAATGAAGCCTGCTTAATCATAGCATTCCCATCCTCAGCTTTTGCCCCAGCCCAGTTTCACCCGAAAACTTGTGCAGAATAAAGCACAGGGGCCTGTGTGTCAACCAGGGAACAGGGTTTACACTACAGGCAACAACACAGTAACTAAAAGAACGAGCACCAACGGCCACCAAGAGTACACACCAATTCCCCAACTACAACAAGCATTCCCTGCAAGCCCGTTTTGCTGCCGCATTCGTTTTCCAGCTGATCCCTCAACCAGAAAGTTCAGTGCTGTTTGCTGCGGACCCGACCGCCAGTCTCCCGCTGCTCCCTTGCTCTCTTACCAACAAGAGCGGGAGCCGCCAAGAGGAGAAGGCGAGGGGCGGGACCACAAGTCCCAGAAGCCCTACTGGGGTCCGCATCACTCGTAAGTGCCAGGAGGCGCATAAATAAGACGCTACCGCCATCGAGTGTGGGTGTCCCTGCAAGCCCGTTTTGCTGCCGCATTCATTTTCCAGCTGATCCCTCAACCAGAAAGTTGAGTGCTGTTTGCTGCGGACCCGCCCGCCAGTCTCCCGCTGCTCCCTTGCTCTCTTACCAACAAGAGCGGGAGCCGCCGAGAGGAGAAGACGAGGGGCGGGACCACAAGTCCCAGAAGCCCTACTGGGGTCCGCATCACTCGTAAGCGCCAGGAGGCGCATAAATAAGACGCTACCGCCATCGAGTGTGGGTGTCCCTGCAAGCCCGTTTTGCTGCCGCATTCGTTTTCCAGCTGATCCCTCAACCAGAAAGTTCAGTGCTGTTTGCTGCGGACCCGCCCGCCAGTATTCCGCTGCTCCCTTGCTCTCTTACCAACAAGAGCAGGGGCCTGTGTGTCAACCGGGGAACAGGGTTTCTGTAGCTGAGAATGATGTGCAGACAAGTGACTTCTCTTGCACATCAGGGATATCCATGAGTGGGTCTGACCCCAAAACATGGTTTTGCCCTGGTCCTCTTGCAACAAGACATCAGTGGCCTGATAAATAAAAGACTATGGGGTAGATTTACAATAACTGGCGCATCCCCAGGGATGCGCCAGTTATTGTGCGCCGCAGCTCCGCCACCCATGGTGAGCCACATTTACAATGCGGCGCACCATGGGGCAAAAACGGCACAGATGCGTGACACATCTGTGCCGTAAAGGCGGTGCATTGCTGGAGTTGTGTCGCAAGCGCGACGCAGCTCCAGCAAGGCTCGGGGATGCCATATCTGTCCAATGCTGCGTCAAGCCTTACGACTGCTTCAAGCAGGCGCAGGGTTTTGATGCAGCATTGGCCTAAAAGTGACTGAGTGAAATCTTGTAGCTTTCACTCAGCCACTTTTAGGAGGCGTTCCTGCGCAGGAACGCCCTCCCCTGCGCCGGAATGCTTCCTTATCGCGCAGGGCTTTACAACGTGACGCATCTCCCACATGCGTCACGTTGTAAATACCCCGCACCATGGCCCATCTTTTGCGCCGCTGCTGCGTCACACAAGTGACGCAACGGCGGCGCAAGGGGTTCGTAAATCTGCCCCTATGCATTTGCAAAGCCAGTGCAACTGACTTTGCAAAAGTAACATATGGATTTGCAAATGCACAAAATCCACCATTCCACTGGAACAAAGATACCACTTGCCCCTCCCTCCCAACGCACTCTACCCCACCTAAGCAGCCTGATACCACACCTTCAAGTTTTTGGTTAGAGATTCTTCAATCTCAGGCCGTATTTATTAAGATTCGCTCAAGCATAGTAAACAACTTTATCCAACATCCCACAAGCAAACTATATTCCAACTTTACATAATGCTTACCGCACGCCTCATTTTTAACAGAGTCAACTATACATCGAGTCCCCTAACCCCTCTACTACCCCAGTAATCAAATTCTGTGAGCTCACGGTTGGCCTGCACCCAGATCGCCCGGTGCCCAATTCTGAATTATCGCACTTACGCAAAAATCCCTATGCTCTTTGCTCCAAAACACAATATTTTGTAAAATAATGGATCTAAACCCCATGCAGGAATCCGACTCACCCAGGAGCGACCCTGCCTGGGGCACCCCATACACCCACACTGTCGGAGAGCCAGGCTAGGCAATCGGTCCATGCTGTGGTCTCTGGCACAGACTGAATCCTCCAACCCCCAAAGGGCCAGTGACACCAAGCGCCAATGCACATGTGTAAGGCTGGGCATTGGCAAATGGGCTGAGGAACGACAACCTAACTCTTCCAATTGCAGCTTCCATAAAAAATGCTGCGAACCCCCCCCCCTTGAGCTCCCAATGACACTGATAAAAAGTAAATTTTGTGAAATGCGAAGGGTGACTCTGAAAAGTGCCTGCCAACCATGAATTCACCCCACTTCAATACGACAAAAAGCATTTGAAATACTCGACAGAATCTGCAAATGTAAAAGGAAGTTAGGGACACTACAGGCAACAACACAGTAACTAAAAGAACGAGCACCAACGGCCACCAAGAGTACACACCAATTCCCCAACTACAACATGCATTGGCATAGCCAATAGGTCTCGCGTTTGGGAACTTATAAGTATTTAGTTATGCAGCACAATATCTTTGGTGCAACAACATCAACCGTTGCATGGCTAAACACTTATAAGGTCCCAAAGGCGAGACCTAGTGGCATATCCAGTAGGCCTCGCCTTGGGGACTTTATGTGTTTAGCCAGAGCTGTTTGGCAAGAAATTGAGTGAGTGGATGTACTTCAGAGAGAGATAGAGGATGCGAGAGAGAGAATGAGTGAAACTGAGAGAGGGGGAACAGATAGTGCGTGTAACTATGAGAGTGACCACAGAAGAGATTAAAAGAAATAGAGGATGATAGAGTGGTTGATGGTCAGACAGAGAAAGAGAGAAGGCAGAAGACTATATACGGAGAGAAAAAAGAGCAGAAAAGAGGGAAAGAAAAAGAGGAGGGAAAAATGATGGGAGGAAGAGTGGAAAGAGATAAACAGAGGAGAGAAAGAAGAAGAAGAGAAAGGGCATCAGAGGAAGTGTGAAAGGGAGAGAAATAAATATACAGGAAAGGGGAAATAAGTGGAAGATACATGTAAACTAGCGCCCACAGTTATGCTAGAAGCCTCGTGGCCCCTTCAAACGCAACACAGTCTTTCCATGGGCAAACCACAAACCCATTGTGCCCTGCAATTAAATGGATATAGCTTGAAGGGAGCACAGAAATGAAGTACCATGCCCCCGGTCCTACTGGGACCTCCAGCGGGACTGGACTGCACAGTGGTAAGGGGTCCCCAAGGAATACATAAAACGCGAACATGAGCTGCTGGCAGCTGTACGCAGAGCACCGGTTTCACTAGGTAAAGGGGCACTGGGGGACTTGCTGGGTAAGATGGAGTTTGCTGCCCCCACTTGCTACCCTTGAACGTGTTTCTTTCCAATAAATGGCCATGTGAGAGAGACAGACTTAGCAAAGGGTGTGGGGCGTCTAAGAGGGGCAGGGAGGTGGGATGAGGGCATAGCAGGCATAGTGAGGGTGGAGGAGGATTCGCTGAGTGTTGTATTGATGCACTGAGGGTCCGAAAGGGACTATGATGAGTGGGGGTAGAGTGAGGGTCAGACATGGGAAATGAGGGCTGAAGATTTTGGGTCAAGGAAGGTTGTGCAGTGAGCTTGAGTATGGTGATTAAAGCAGCCAGTGAGACCTAAGAGGGTGCAATGAGGGTGGGAGAGGGACAGAGAGGACTGAAGCGGGTGTGGTTAGAGCTGAGGTGTGCCTGCGCAGAGATTTGTCTAGAGGTTGCAGTGAAGAATTCAGTGAGTTTTGGAGGCGAGTGTGTTGCAGTAAGGGTTTAGTGAGTACTGACGTGGCAGGTTGTTGCAATAAGGGTTTAGTGAGGGCTGGTGGATGAGTGTGTTGCAGTGAGGGTTGTAGTAAGTTCTGGAGTGGGAGTGTGCTGCAGTTAGGAGGTTAGTGAGTGCTGGAGTTGGGAGGGCGTTGCAGTGAGGATGTAGTGAGTCATGGTGAGGGTGTGACTGTGGCCTGGCTTGACCACGATCAGTTTCACTGGTGCCTTGTGCATTCAGTAATGTGCACTAGAGCACGTGTGAATGTGGCTGCTTTTGGGGTGCCGGTCTGGCACTCACTGCTGGTGCAGGCTCAGAAAGATCTCTGAATTACACAGAGAACATGAACGTACAGTGTATGTTTTGTACTTACGAACATGTGGTGTTGGCTGTAGGTACATTAGGTATTCAGAATATTGGGTACATAAGGTGTACCCAATGCTAGTGCTTCCTAGAGCTGCTTCGTGGGGGTCTGCACTGGGTATGTGCGTGTTGGATCCTGCCGTGCGTGGATACACAATTGAGTACACAACAGGGCACAGCAACAGTCGCTGCACAAACATCCCCATGGTGCTAATGTGCACACTCATTGCTATGAGTGCTGTTGGGTGGCAATGCATATTGAATGGATATAGCTATGCGAGGAAGCTTGTTCAAATCTATACATGTGTGGACGACACATGGATGACACATAGCACTGGAGCAAAAACTGTATATACGTAGCAGAAATTAACTGCTTTTTTCTCATACGTGTGACGGTGTCAGGCCATTTCACTGCACTCAGTACTCACCCCTATAGTTTACCATAGACTGGCTGGGCTGTGGGTTCTGCACATGTGTTGCGAGGTGAGCTAGAAGACGCATAAGATATTTAAGGTTCACCTGTATGTAGAGAACTTACTATCAGAATGTGTGCTCTGGAGCTAATTGTCACTGGTTTTCTAGAGAGATGCGCACTAGATGTATTTAGTGCACACCACAGTACTGCATGGAGAGCCGCGGCTACAGACGTCCCGTGTCTTGATGACCTATTTTACAAACGTGTGATCTTTGGTGCTGAGTGGGGTGTATATGGGTATAAACAGCATACTTCAAAAGTGAACAAACAAGCAAGGGGTCTAAAGTCTCAGCATGCTTCGTGGGATAAAACGCAAGGAATGGCTGAAGGGGGTGACATGATAAATGAGCCGCAGGTTTATATATAGGAAAGAAAACCAAGTGCTGTGTGTGCGGTTGTTACCAAACTCACATCGTACTGTCTCCTTGTGTGTTTGAGGGGCTGGGGGGCACCAGTCCCCAATCAGCTTGTGGAATGCTACAGAAATTAGGTGAACTAAGATGGGTAACCTCTTGCTGAATGCTCAAAAACCAAAAAGAGCATGAGGCCCCCTTTAAAAACAACAACAAAGGGCCTACAATGAGGTAGGGAGACTGGGCTAGCAATGACGAGGGAGGAGAGTTGGACGTGGCGGAGCTGAGCAACAAGGGAGGGCATGGGATGAAGGAGGCTTTCGTTTTAATGTGGATAAATGTAAACAAGGAAGGAGAGGGGGGTTGCAGGGACCTGCTTGGGCTTTGAGCAATCAGGCTACAGTAGCTGCACAGCTTTTGTACAGGCTACATATAGCTGCCACTTCTTTTATGGAGATTTCTGGCTCCCGTTTTTAGAACTATGGCCAATTGCAGTGCGTCCCTATTAGTAATGAGACAGCACATATATTGTAGCACAGGAGCAGAGGCTGGGATGCAAGCATCAGCCCGTCTTTCCCGCAGTCACGCATTAATTAATGTGCGGTGGACAGAAAGTTTGATAAGCTACAAGCTCTTCTCATAACTTAATAATTAATGGTCGGGTTATGTTATGTTTCACATATGCCACTGGATCGGTGTGCCTCACATTTTCACTCAGGTCATTCTCAAGAAACACGTAGCCCAGCGGAATGAGGGGGGGTTTGAGTGGTGCTGGAGAGACGCTTTGCTGTGAGAGACGTTGCTCTGAATGTAATGTAATGTAGTTTCTCATATAGCGCACGTATCACCACAAAGGGTATCTCGGCGCTTGCTTTGGGAATCCGTCCTGGTTTTTCCCTGTGTGATAGCCCAGCTGGGCACCCCCAAGGTGAAAGCCAGGCATCCCGCTGCGGGGGCCGTAGTGGAGATTGAGCAAGCTATTGCAGAGTTGCAGAGCGTGAACCCCTGATTCAAGTAGGCACCGAAGCGAGAATTATCAGGTACGTGGACATTTGGGCTCCAAACCCTGCCGCGTCGGGAATTGAACCCTGGTCCCGGGCCGACCTCTGCTTCTGGGTCTGCCTCCTCTAACCGGTGAGCCACACTTCGTAATCAAATTATGCACTAGGGACTAAAAGGCAAATTCCGTCTGCGGAAGCGCTGGAGCAATGGTAATAAAACAGAAGCTGTGCGTGCTGATGAAAAAAAATCCATATGGACTACAATGTTTTTTATTTTAGAATGTTTAGTTACGCACACATACATGTAAGGATAAGACGTGAGTCATTAGAAGTTGATTCCGGTATTTATTGTAATCCCAACCGGAGCCAGGAAAAGGACAACCCTACACAACCTCCACTCCTTCCAACCATCATCCCGCTCACCTAAGTTCCACAGTAATGATGCAGAGAATGAGATCTTGTTGTAAAATGCTAATGTCACCAGCTGAGTGTGTTTTGCCCGCAAAGCACATAAAAACTACATTCCTAAAACATGATCCGAGAAGAAAAAGAACAAGCATTGGCCGCGCTGCCGTGAAAGTGACACGGCCGCACGGCCCGTGAAAGTGAAAGTGATCAACAGAGGAAAGACCGATGGCGGCTGCGCGCATGCACGCTCACGTGCACGCAAGCTTTAGGCCACCAAAAGCCTGTGCCAGCACTTTGAAAACTCACCTACTAAATGTCTCGCAGGGCAGCGCATGCGCTGGCTCAGGCGAGACCAAAAAAAGGGGGCCAAGTGGGTGGGGAAAGCAGGCAAACACCTACAGAAGCTTCCGCTGCAGTCTTCCCTCAGCAACTGCGGTGCAGCCACAGACGGGCCTCTGGCAAGATAAGGTGGGCAAAACACCAAGCCTCAATTACGCCCTCCTTCGGTGCTTTGGACCATCCTGACTCCACCCCTCGCCACCCTGCAGGCATAAGGTGCACAATATTGGGAACCAGGCCTTACAGTGCGGCAGGCCACACCCTTCAACAGTGGGGAGGCCTACTGAGTGGCCCGCCATCTTTTTTAAGTGCGCCTGGTCTCGCCGTGCCCCTTCATAATTGTGGGCAAGTCCCAGTTGGGGCGCATCCCAGGGCATTCTTGTTATGTGCATTATGAACAACACTGTAAGCATTCCAATCCTATGTGAGTGGCAAGGGGAGAGTGGGTAGCCAAAGGACGTTCATAGCAGCATTGCAATTATGAAAAGAATTAACAACTGCTTTGTGACTGTGTTTGCGGTAGCCAAGGGTGGAAGGTTTAGCCCCGGCAGAAGGCATGGCAACCACTCAAAAAGTGCAAGGTCAAAATTTGGCATCTTACAAACTGCTTGTGCAGGCTGCAGATATCTGGAACACTACCTTTAATACTCGAAATCACATTTAAAACGTGCCACTATTGGTGCTATTGTGAACCCTGTTACATTAAGGGACATGGGTGCAATGCAGGGAGATTGTGATGTAAGAAAGGGGAGTTCTGCTGTCCTATGCAGTCCTCATAGTGCTGATATAGGCAACCCTCCCACGCAATATGAACATAGCATGCACTGTAATAAATAATCACACAAAAACAGATTTGTTGGAAAACAGTTTGCTGCAGGTTTTTTTCGTACAAGGCACCGGGAAACCCTTGTTGAGTAGCTGAGCGCCATACAAATGCAAAAAATAAATAAATAAATAAATAAATATGCCAACGTGGTGGGTTTGCTTTGGCAGCCATGCAACACTTCTCATAAATAAGGCCCTCTGTGATCAGACAGAGGCTGGAAGGGCTGTGGCGAACTGGGAACTTTAGTTCATATTATGTGGGAAAGCCCATACCTACACGACTGCTGGAATGAAGTCTTAAATAATTAACACAAGATAACCGGGTCGGATTGCTAGTAAGGTGCACCATCAGAAGAAATGTAAACAGTACATAACACCAAAGGAGAAATAAATGTCTTCCTCTTGGCGGCATAAAAGACAGGTCACACATTTTGGGGGAAAGAAGCACCAGGGCCTTACCAGAAAGCATGGTTTCTGTTGGTGATGGAAAAACTACAATATGAAATACAGGACAAAGATAAACAATACCAGAGACTAGAAGCCCTGTGCTCTGCTTTTTTTTCACAGGATTGTTTGAGTCTAACTGTAAAGGCTGACAAATACAATGAAATCAGAAAAAGGAAAGCCTACAGAGGTGAGTATCATTTCATGGTAAAAACTCTGCAAAAAAACTTGAGCACAGTTCCGCTGGCAGAATGTCTCAATGGGTTCAACTCTTACCTCTGAGATATGTGGTAATCTGGGGCTGACGTGTTCGAATTTCGGCAAGATCAACTCAGCCTTCCAATCTTCTGGGGTCAGAAAACTGAGTAGCATTAAAATGGTTAATTTTTAGGTCGAGCCTTTACCATTCCGCAGGAATGGGAAATGGGGAGAATTCAAGTCGGCTATTTTCTCTTCAAACCAAAGGGCTTTCAGCCCGCGGTTTTCATGCAGTGCCCGTCAACATGCACGCGCATCGCATGCAAGCCCAGCCCAGTCCTCCCCTCATTCACGCCCACCCACCAGGCTCTCCCGCCCCCATCAGGCTTCTCTCCCAATCCGCATGCAAGCCCAGCCCAGTCCTCCCCTCATTCACGCCCACCCACCAGGCTCTCCCGCCCCCATCAGGCTTCTCTCCCAATCCGCATGCAAGCCCAGCCCAGTCCTCCCCTCATTCACGCCCACCCACCAGGCTCTCCCGCCCCCATCAGGCTTCTCTCCCAATCCGCCTGCCTCCCCTCGCGCATTCACGCCTCCCACCAGGCTTTCCCGCCCCCATCCGGCGTTTCATTTTTTTGTTTCTGGTGCACGTCGCGTTTCTCCTGTCCGAGTGCTCGCACCGCTTCCACCGCCTGGCTGGCTGCTCGCTGGCTCCCTCTCCCTCCATTCATGGTTTTTCATGCATGGCAAAAATCAATCGTGTTTATCAACATCGTGAAAGGCGTCTGCTTTCGTTTTGCACGCGCGCCCTTTTCTCGCGTGCACCTGGGTCAGAAAAGGACGCCATGCTTCTTCTGTCGATTGCTTTGGAGGGGTGGGCTGTGCGCTGCAGCCCCCCACCCCCTTGTTTTGCAGCGCACATGCCGCCATTTGCAGCAAACGGTTCGGGTTGGCCCGACAGATGGTCGTGTCCGTTGTGGTGGTGGTTCAGTCCCCATGTTCCGTTTTCTACTCCCATGTTGGGATCTATAGACGAGCATTTTCTGTACACATCTGCAGAATACGCGACTGAGGTCCACGAAAATGCTAGGAAGTGCCACGCTGTATCTCAGCGCTCAGCGTTGGTATCTCCTTTTCAAAAGGAACAAGGCAACGCGGGCAGAATATTCAAGTAGAATTTCAGCCTCTCGCATCAGGCTTCTCTCCACGCCTCCCACCAGGCTTTCCCGCCCCCATCCGGCGTTTTTTTTTTTGTTTCTGGTGCACGTCGCGTTTCTCCTGTCCGAGTGCTCGCACCGCTTCCACCGCCTGGCTGGCTGCTCGCTGGCTCCCTCTCCCTCCATTCATGGTTTTTCATGCATGGCAAAAATCAATCGTGTTTATCAACATCGTGAAAGGCGTCTGCTTTCGTTTTGCACGCGCGCCCTTTTCTCGCGTGCACCTGGGTCAGAAAAGGACGCCATGCTTCTTCTGTCGATTGCTTTGGAGGGGTGGGCTGTGCGCTGCAGCCCCCCACCCCCTTGTTTTGCAGCGCACATGCCGCCATTTGCAGCAAACGGTTCGGGTTGGCCCGACAGATGGTCGTGTCCGTTGTGGTGGTGGTTCAGTCCCCAT
Source organism: Lissotriton vulgaris (assembly GCF_964263255.1). Lineage (NCBI taxonomy): Eukaryota > Metazoa > Chordata > Amphibia > Caudata > Salamandridae > Lissotriton > Lissotriton vulgaris. Next base: position 700,118,362 of record NC_141697.1, on the reverse strand, counting down.
GTTCCGTTTTCTACTCCCATGTTGTGATCTATAGACGAGCATTTTCTGTACGCATCTGCAGAATACGCGACTGAGGTCCACGAAAATGCTAGGAAGTGCCACGCTGTATCTCAGCGCTCATCGTTGGTATCTCCTTTTCAAAAGGAACAAGGCAACGCGGGCAGAATATTCAAGTAGAATTTCAGCCTCTCGTTAGTTGTGCTTTTATCGTTTGGCTCTCTGTGGCTGCTTCTTAGTCGTCTGGAGCAGAAATGCCAGTCTGTGTCCCAATTAGGTCCTGGGTCCTCACCCTCACTCACTCACCCTCACTCACCCTCACTCACCCTCAACCCCTCACTCACCCTCACTCACCCTCACTCACCCTCACTCGCCCTCACTCACCCTCACTCACCCTCACTCGCCCTCACTCACCCTCACTCACCCTCACTCACCCTCACTCATCCTCACTCATCCTCACTCACCCTCAACCCCTCACCCTCACCCACCCTCAACCCCTCACCCTAACTCACACTCACTCCTCACTCACCCTCACTCATCCTCACTCACCCTCAACGCCTCACTCACACTCACCCTCACTCACCCTCACGCTCACTCACTCTCACTCACCCTCAACCCCTCAATCACCCTCAACCCCTCAATCACCCTCAACACCTCACTCACCCTCAACACCTCACTCACCCTCAACACCTCACTCACCCTCAACACCTCACTCACCCTCAACTCCACAGTCACCCTCACACGCACTCACCCTCAACTCCTCACCCTCACACTCACACACTCACACCCCCTCACTCACACTCACACACTCTCAATGACAATAACTCACACTCAGACTCACACACCCTCACACACCCTCACCATCACCCCCCATCACCCTCACACCCCCTCACTCACACTCACTCACACTCAATGACAATACCTCACACTCACCCTCACTCACACTCAACGCCTCCACCTCAACTCCTCACCCGCACTCACCCTCAACACCTCAATCACCCTCAACACCTCACCCTCAACACCTCACCATCACTCACCCTCAACACCTCACTCACCCTCAACTCCTCACTCACCCTCAACACCTCACTCACCCTCACTCTCACTCATCCTTACTCACCCTCAACACCTCACCCTCATCTACGCAACGCCACTCATCTACTAAAAGACACTCAACTACGCAACGCCACTCAACTACGCAACGCCACTCAACTACGCAACGCCACTCAACTACGCAATGCCACTCAACTATGCAACGCCACTCAACTATGCAACGCCACTCAACTATGCAACGACACTCAACTACGCAACGCCACTCACACATGCAACACCACTCACACATGCAACGCCACTAAACAACGCAACACCACTCAACTACGCAACGACACTCAACTACGCAACGACACTCAACTACGCAACGACACTCAACTACGCAACGACACTCAACTACGCAACGACACTCAACTACGCAACGACACTCAACTACGCAACGACACTCACACATACAACGCCACTCACACATGCAACACCACTCACACATGCAACGCCACTAAACAACGCAACACCACTCAACTATGCAACGCCACTCAACTACGCACACATGCAACGCCACTGCCACATGCAACGCCACTCACACTGCCAACGCCACTCACACTGCCAACGCCACTCACACAGGCAACGCCACTCACACAGGCAACACAAATCACACAGCCAACGCCTCACACACAGGCAACACCTCTCACACACGCAACGCCACTCACACACGCAATGCCACTCACACACGCAACGCCACTCACACACGCAACGCCACTCACACACGCAACGCCACACACGCAACGCCACTCACACACGCAACGCCACTCACACACACAACGCCACTCACACACGAACAACACTCACGTTGCCAATAGATCGCGCAGTACGACAGGTGGAACTATTACAATGGCAAATAACAATGCCTTTCACTGTTGTTATCATTTAGAATACATAAAGGGCTTTGTCATTTACACAACCAATAGCTCAAACTTTCCTACTGCGAGACCTATTGGCAACGCCAGTGCTTGTTATTTATGATACTATATAAAACAAGTTATTCATCTTAAATGAAGACAGTAAAGAGATGGGATATGTCAATGTCATCGGATTGGCCTACATAGCCGGACCCTCACATTAACTGGGCCATACAAGCACAGAGGAGCGGACGGTCAGCAGGAGCGGGATCGTCATAAAGTCCCAGTAGAAACCTCTTTGCCTTTGTACCTCACTTTTCTTACCCATGTCTGGGTCATAAATTGGAAAATCCTGGCTCAACTAGTGACTAAATCGCCCTCCTCGCTTTGGCGCCATGAACACTGACCTCAGACTCAGCTAAATGCCAATGACAGGCTGAGTGTCTGTGAGGCCAACCACAGAAAAATTCCCTCATGGCATAATTGTGCATTACATGTCTCTCATGTACATTTTTCACTACAAAGAAGTGTAATATTCAAGATGACAAACCTGGAAAATAAATTCAACATTTTGGGGATTTTTTTTAAAAGCATGAGTGCTCTCTACAAATACCTGATGCTTAGAGAGCATTATCCCTCATGCAAATGTGAATTTGCATAAAAAGTGAAACAACTCACATTCTTGTCAAGAGGTAAATCATTCTCTCTAACCTATTTGAATTATATTTACATTTTTAGGGTTTTCCTGATGCAGGAAAAAAGCCTTGTACTGGGACAGTCACACTATCTTTGCTATCCCTGAAGAGGTGTTGAAGCAAAATTGATGCTGCATAGTATTTTGCCAAGCTCTCTCCATTATCTGGTGGTAATCTGGACAGAGTATAAAATGGATGAGCCTTTCTCTAATCAGACAGTAAATTTTACCCAGAGTAGTTAACATAGGATAATCTCATTTTGAAACATTAATTCGTTTTCAAGTTTATCATTCATGAAATTAATCCCTTGATCTCAGATGGTGAATATTAAGCCCTTGCTGATTGAGATTCAAGAGTGCTTGTGTGAACATACAGCAACTAAGTCACACTTTCTTTTTTCATTTTAAGAATGCAGGGATTAGGGTTTATAGTTGAGGGGGATGTCAACCCTTCTAAAGCAATAACCGTAATCCTTGTCAGAGGGAAACACAAAAAGTCACAAATGTACCCCTTGCTTAACCCTTTTGTAGCCAGGCACAAAAGTATTCAGGCTTAACTTGTGGGCAATGTGTTAAGCATTTATGCAGCACCAAACAATAACAAAGTGAAAACACAACACAAGAAAAATCTGATACCAATTTAGAAAACTAGAGAAAACTTTAATAAATTATTTAACACCAGAAGACAAAAATCCAATCAGTACAACCCGGGTTATGAATTCTTCAAGTTTTCAATGAAAATGAGTGTCTAAAAAGCAAAGCGCCAACTGCAGACATCTAGTCATGCAATACCAGGGCTAAGTAAAAAGTTAGGGTTGACTGCGATGGTGCGCTGTTCGGATACATGAAGATACATGAGGTGGATTGGAGATGGTCTCTGCTTATTTTCAGACTTAAAAGAAATTTCTAAAAAAAATCTTTGAGAAGCTAAAGTTAGGCAGGGGCCGGTGGCTTAGTCAACTAATGCGTCCACTGTAGAGGCTTGTGTTTGACCTCATGGTCATAGGGTCAAATCCTGGTGGGTCCACTCAGCCTTTGATCTTTCTGAGGTTGATACATTGAGTACAATTGAGTTGGGCAAAAATAAACATCTGTTATTCAGCATCAAGATGCCTACGGGTGAACGTGTGCTTTATAAATACTTATAGTAAGAAAGCAACAGGAGTGTAACCCTTAGACCAGGTTGAGATCTGGGTAGGTAAGCAAAAAACTAACAACAATGTCTCAACCGGTATTATTTTAGGAAGGCAAGTATATATGCATGTATAAAACATTACAAGAAAGGAAAAGGGAGACTCGTGGTAAGGTTTGAAAAGTTCTCATGGCATCATATATTGAACAAGCATTTGCAATGCAATAGGTCTCGCAGCATTAAAGTTTGAGTTATTGGCATTGTATATGACAATGTGTTGCGTTAAATTATTAGCAAAGTCTTTATTGGTGTATAAAGATGATTTGCAAGATGATAGCTGTTGAAAAATATTAAGCAATGTTGGCAATAATATTATATTATAATAATATTGTAAGTTACTGTTGAGGTTATAAGCATTTTGATTGCGCATAGTGGTGTTATGGTGCCCTGAGTGATGCTGTGGTGGTGCTGAGTGATGCTGTGGTGATGCGATAGATAGTGAGGGCGATAGATAGATAGAGGGAGGGCGAAAGATAGATAGAGGGAGGGTGAAAGATATATAGAGGGAGGGCGAAAGATAGATAGAGGGAAGGCGAAAGATAGAGGGAGTGCGAGAGATAGAGGGAGGGCGAGAGATAGATAGAGGGCGAGAGATAGATAGAGGGAGGGCGAGAGATAGATAGAGGGGGTGAGAGATAGAGGGAGGGCAAGAGATAGAGGGAGGGCAAGAGAGATATAGAGAGAGGGCGAGAGAGAGATAGAGGGAGGGCGAGGGATGGAGTGTGGGCGAGGGATGAAGTGTGGGCGCGGGATGGAGTGTGTACTATGGATGGAGTGTGGGTGAGGGATGGAGTGTGGGCAAGGGATGGAGTGTGGGCGAGGAATGGAGTGTGGGGCGAGGGATGGAGTGTGGGGCGAGGGATGGAGTGTGGACTTGTGCAGGATCACACAGTTTGTTACAACTGGTAAGCGGGGCTCTGATAACAGCCGCTAGGGCACATTCCATGCCAGGGCACGTAGTGGCCTCTCCTCTGCAGCGCCCTTTCTCCACGAACAGCAGTCAGGAGTTGGTGCCCTTCAGTCCCCGTGTATCGCCCCAGTACTAAAGCGTGTGGCAATTAGAGAAGCGTTTTCCGTTGTCTTTCCACGCAGGACGCCAAAACCACATCCTATTTTGTTTCCTCCAGTTGGACAAGTTGCTGTTCGCTCCTCCAGTTCTCTGTCTCCCGGTGAGCACAGGAAGAGGGGGGTTCCAAGGAGCTGCAGAACAATATTGGGCTCCCGAGCATGGGGGCAGGGATGAGTTGGCACGGGGGAGCAGATCCGTTCTTGTGAAATCCCCAAAATGTGTGCAAATGTAAAACAGATGCACAGGCGAGCAGCATATGGAAAAAACAAACACCAGACCCGCCGCTGAGGGGGCCTTTGCGAGATAGCTCTGTCCTCCCACACCATGATTCTTACGTTTATTTATTTACTAACTTAGTAGTTTTATAAAGCGCTGTGTCGCCTTTCTGAGCTTTGGTGCATCAAGTGATTTGACAGAATGTTTGAGGGTTCAGAGGTTGCCAGAGAGCATGTGGCCCCCGGGCTCCTAGTGCCCGCCCTTACTGTGTGCTTAAAGTGCCGAGGGGGATCAGCTGCGCACACAACGTGCTGAGTCCTGCTCGGTGTCAGAGAGGGGACAGCGTCTGCAGGGAGCTTGGCCGCTGCTCAGGAATGCTTTGGGCGGAGAACATTAAACGCAAGTCCATGCTGGACACCACGGCAAAAGGGACATTCATATCACTAACTTTTAGAGCGCTTTAATCAAAGCGCTATACAAACCGACAAAAAAAATGAGTGGCACAGGAGTTATGTGATGATGTAAAAAAACAAAAAGCACTGGTCAAGCCAATAGGTCTCAAGTCCGAGGTGCGTGTAGGCACTCAACATCAGAACATAAATGAAGGTAGCACACATCCTTGCACTTATAGATCCATACATCAAACCACTGACTCAGTCTTGCCTTCGCCCACTTTCCCACCCACACTGAAACCCTCCCTACAATCACTCAACAGGCATATGCAGGATCAATTAAAAGAAAACAGAAAAGGAAACGAAGTCATCACCTAACTGTGGTAGGCGCTTACTTGAAGTAAAAGAAATTGCAGAAAATTAATCATGGCGGAGGGTGGTGGCCCTTTTGGAGTGATATTGTTCATAGTCCTAGATAACAAGACAATTCATGATCAGCGGAGCACGGGATCAAATAGCTCCTTTAGTTAATTAGACTTTTAGCGGACAAGGGCGCCTCTGCACGCATAGCCGATGACCCAGCTTGTAAAGTAGACTATATGGCTCTCAAAGTCTACCACGGTCGTATCAAGAAATCACCTTGTGACTTTTATACTAACAAAATTCAGTCTACCCAGAATCCTCTCGTGAAAGGCTCACCATTGTTAATTCCCTCTCTTCGCTATGTCTAGTCCCTGCCTCTACTTCAACATCAGAGAACACGAAACCTATTGTGGGGCGGGACTTCCGTCTTCTGAAGCCCCGCCTGGAGGAGCAGTGGTGACGCTGGGCTCCCATGCCCGAGGGAGAGCCCCCTGGAGCATGCAGAAGTCCTGAGTGGCAGTAAGTGGGCCTTAGTTGTAGGTGGATGCGGGGTGGGGGCTCGATGTGTGTGTGTGTGCGCGCGTGTGTGTATGTGTGCGACGGCGGGGGGTGTCTCTGTATGTGTGCGTGCGTGTATGTCCGCTTGTGTGTGTGTGTCTCTGTGTGTGCACATGCATGTGCGAAAGCAGGGGGAGGTGTGCCTGTGTGTGTTGGAGCTTCCCAGGAGATAGGATATGGCCACAGTGTGAGCGTTCGCACGCGAGCGGCCCGCTCCGATCCGATTTTTGAAGATGCGCGTGGCCATCTCTTGTCTCCTGGAAAGCTAAGTCGCCGACTATAGGTCTCTGGCGAGACAGCACATCGCGCTGTAAATGCCACGAGACCTAAAAAACAAATGATATACAATAATTGACAGCTGTATCAGCACTGTGCAAACAATTGCAAGGGCAACCCTAAGAGAACTGGTGCACTAATGTGCTCAAGACACAAGGTGACGGCGCAAGTGACACGTGAAAGACCAGCGAAAAGGCGCAATGTGACAAGGTGAAAAATCATGTACAAAGATATATAGTTCAACAATTGTTAATTACACAAGAGATCAAAGTTTGGTCAGTGATATTCTCTGAACCATATTGAGTTTTTGCGCCGTGAGTTTGCGCTGGATTGGTTGTCGACGTTTTGATCCTATTAAATCAGGTTCGTCTTCAGGACCGGGTAGCCGACTAACGGGTGCTGGTGGGGTAGTTTGCGCTTAGGCCCCTGTAACTTTTTGACCACATAAGGTATCCATGCCAAACGTGCGTCCTTTTCTTCCAATATCCTTGGGATTCTAAAGGTACCCAGGGTTTGTGGATTCACCTGGAGGGGTCCCAGAAATTAGCCAAAATACAGCTAAATCTTGGGTTTTTGGGGAAAAATGGGAAAAAAGGCTGCAAATGAAAGTGTCTGTTTTTTTCCCTGGAAATTGTATCAAAAAAGAATTATCAGGCTGAAATTACCATTTTCCCAGCTTTTAGGGAATTACAGAGTTTTGTCAAAAAACAAAAACATTTTACACAGTTTTGGCATTTTTCTGGGACATAGCCTATTTTTGCTAGTTTTTGTGCTTCCAGTTAATGGTAGAAATGGGTATGAAAGCAATAATGAATCATGGAAAGCTATACATTTTAGAAATGTAGACAACATTCTGAATTCAGCAAGGGGACATTTGTGTATATCCTTCAAGGTTTTGTTATAGAAATTAACAGTTAAATATAGGAGAAATTAACAGTTAAATATAGGAAAAATTGAAATTTACTTGAAAAAAACAGCCATTTGGGTCAACGTTTTCACCTGTAACTTCTTCTAATTAGGACAGCTGTTTGAAAGCAATATACCATTACATCTGCTGGACCTTTCTGGCTGTGGGGATATATAGGACTAGTAGGTTCACCAAGAACCCGACTAACCCAGAGCCAATAACTGAGCAGCGACTTGCAATCGTTTTTTATTATGTACTGGGTATATAGCAATTATTATGGGAAAATGTATACATGTATTTCTGAACTGGGAACAAAATATAGAGTTTAGGAACAGTAGATATTTGCACAGTTCCAAAATTGGGAATTCCCATACTAGCATGAGAATTATAGGTCATTTTTCAAAATGACTTCTTTTTTACACATTGTCTTTCATTTGGAAGGCAGAATTGTAATAACAGTTGCTCTACAATTCTCTGTTACCCTAAGTCTCCCGATAAAAATGGTACCTCACTTGTGTGAGTAGGCCTAGTGCCCACGACAGGAAACGGCTCAAAACGCAATGTGGACACACCACATTTTCACAATGAAAAATTACACCCTTTTTGCAAAGTGCCTATCTGTAGTCTTTGAACCATAGCTCTGCCGGCACCTAGGGAAACCTAGCAAACCTATACATTTTTGGCAACTAGACACCCAGGGGAATCCAGGATGGGGTGACTGGACTGGCTCTCACCAGGTTCTGTTACCCAGAATTCCTTGCAAACCTAACAAAAGTCAAAAAAACTAATTTTTCTCAAATTTCTGTGGTGGAAATTTCTGGAATCTGGGTGGATCCATAAAGTTCCACCCAATCCACGTTCCCCAAAGTCTTCCGAGAAAAATGGTACCTCACTTGTGTGGGTAGGCCTATTGCCCGTGGCAGGAAACAGCCCAAAATGGAACGTGGGCACACCACATTCTCACAGTGAAAATGACCCTTTTTTTACAAAATGCCTAGCTGTAGTTGTGGAACCCTAGCTCTGCCGGCACCCAAATGTATCCTGATATATCTACAGATCTGATTATTAAGAAAATGGCAGTGCCAGTATCCACCGGACCTATGGTGAATTTGAGGATTGTCAATTGTTATGTTTGAGGGCAGTTCTCTCTCTACCATTTCCCTATCTTCCCTGGGATTAGGGAATGCCCTGGGTCGCCCCTCCCATTTAGTCAAACTTTATTCTGTGACACAGAATACCTTGCATCACTTACTGGCAGCTTTAACACAGGAATTACAGTCGTAACCAGCCAGTCAAATTTCCTGGGTCTGAAGGCTACCTCTTCCAATAACATTTGCTTATTTTTCAGAATTTCCAGATCTCTAAATGATTTAGGAATTATTGGTCAAGTTATAGATAAAATTAAACATTTGGTGCCCACCTGAAAACTTTTTGTCACATAGATATGTCTCAAAACTGCTCTACAGTTTACACAAAAGCACCTATCCAGTGTAAAGTAAGCTTTATGCAAGTTTGGTGTATTCCTGTTCAATAGGTTATGCTATAGTCTAGCGCAAATATCCGTTGGCTCTAAAATCAGAAAATATTACTTTTTACGAAAAAAATTATTTAAAATACTCCATTCCAGTCAGAAATACTTTGTACTTGTGTTTGCCCATCATGCACTAATCAAAACATAGATGGACAATTCCAGCTGGAATAATTACTAAAACTCAAATAGAACCTCAACCATTAAAGCAGTCATTCATAGAATGAAAAGTCCCAAAACCATCAGAGCTCTCCCAAGAAGAACAGAGGGAAGGAACAAGTGGAGAGGTAAAAGAGAAACATTACACAAAAAGCTCGAAGAGGGAATCTCATTGACCCTTGTGGAGGATGCTCCACACAGAGTGAATAAATTCCCCTGTATCTCATTCTACAGAAATTCCTGCACTGCCCTCCAGATGAAATTAAAGTAATACTGAACCCAGATTACCAGGAAGGTTTTAGGAGAATATATAGGTTCTCTGTAACCTACAAAATATGTAAATGCTCTTTTCATCAGTACCTATTGAATACTCTACATGCCTTGTTCCTAACCAGTGTTTGTGGACTAAACTCTGGAAACTGCAAGTCTCATATCGTCCCATTTCACCGACATCTTACTATTCTAAGAATTCAATCTTAAATTCAGATGACCTGTCAATCATCATTACTGTGGCACCAGAGCACCTCTCGGTTTGGCTTGAATTTTGTGAAAGCCTAAAATCTTTTATCACAGTATCTTGACTCTCTGCCTGTTGAATGTCAAGCCACTTAGTCAATATTCCTGTGATCTCATTCATGTCAATGATAAAACTCTTTAATAGTAAGAGGGTCTGTGAGGAGGATGAGTGCGTGCAGACCAGATACTGCTGTAAGACAGGCAAACCCCTCCCACCCAGCCGATGTCATCAAGCGGTCTAGTCGTGATCGGAGACAACGGGGAGGAGCCGGTGACGTCAGCAGAGGTGCTGGTTACATCAGCGGAAAGGGATATCCCAGGATGCGGACCTGCGGAGGTGCAGAAGCTGAATCCAAGGAGGACGCAGACAGAGGAGGCGGAAGCAAGTGAGGGAGGAGACAGGGGCGAGGACGAAGGGAGCGGAACAACAAGGAGCCCAAGGAACATCGGCTGTGTAACGCGAGAACCCGGCGGCTGCTGCAGGGAGAAGATGCCCCGGGTTCCTACGCATAGCCCTGGAGACGGGTCGTGGCTCAAGGCGAGTACCGATCAGGGGATCATTCATTGAAACACTAGGGGTTGAGACGCACGTGTTGTTTTTTAACACGCACTACTGAAGAACCGGGTTTTAGAACCCAGCGGCGCCAGGGGAAACGCCCGATGTCTTCGGGTTCACCTGTCTTAGAATACAGAGACACGGGATACTTCTCGGTGACGTCAAGGACCAAGTTTATTGGCTGCAACCAGGAACAGAGGTCTACGAAGCACAACACGGGTGGTTCACTAGAGACTGCACAAATTCATAGAGCGAAGCATCGTCTTTTTGCTAAAAATCACATTCCTGGCTAGCATCAGTTACATACAAACGGGCCAATCAGATGATGACATTTCAAACATATCGCATGACGACAAACCCACTTTCCGTTGTCCAGCCCACCAGAAATGACTAGGCAAAATCCAACATTCCTGCTCGGACAGGCCGGACAACCACATAATAAAAAGGACCTCAACCCATATCAGAAATTAAGCCATAAAGGAAGGAACAGAAACAGATGAGAAGCAAGATAGAAGGGTGTGTGCATGTACCATAAACTCAGCAATGCCCTGCTCTTTGATCTCTATCTGACCAGCTGCCTAACAAGGAACTGGCTCAACGAGGTCAGCCTCGGGCAAGGGAGTCAGCTCATTCAGGTCACACAAAAGTCAGCTAAAAGTGTACGTGTCCCAAGGACTCGTTCGGCCGTAGTCATCGGCCTATGTGAGGGCAACCACAAAATGGCTGCCGTACACAAAAATGGAACACGAAGGTTCGAACGAAATCCCTGAATACGTAGTGTTCCCATTGATCAATTATGACGAAAACACTCGTACATACCGCACTCGTCATTTGCGGTCCGCTGATACAAAAATCGTCTAGATACGACGACCTTTATTGAACAGGTTCAGAATCACGGAAACTCAGATCCTCCTTTTGCCCTTATATAGGCAATAAACCTAAACCCATGTCAGTCTGAATCCAGGTCTATATTCATCAGATCATCAAGATGTTGCTGTAGCATCATCCTATTACTTAGTAACTCTCTCTTGGCAGGTCTCCTCGCACACGAAGTAGCACAAAGGCCACAAACAGCAGGAGCACACTGCACACAAAGACAGAACAGGAAAAGGATAGCTAAGATCATCCCAATGACCATCAGAATCTTCCATCCCCACGTGGATAACAATCCCCAAAACCATCCCATCAACGACCAATCTCCTTCGTCTCTATGTACAGACTCAGAGATCTTATATAGCCTGGAAATGGCTTGGAAAACTGTTGGAGCGTTGTCTGGAATGAAAACGCAGCAGCTCGATTGAATCAATTTACACACCCCACCTCTATCTGCAAGTATGACGTCTAACGCAACTCTGTTCTGAAGAGTCATTAGGCGATCCGACTGGAGCTCAGCAGTCAAGTTACTAAGGGCACCGGCAGTCTCGACTATGGTGGACTCAACCACTCTCGTCAACAGTCGAATGTTCCTGCTATTAGCCATAGGTCCCCAGAACGGCAGAAAACCCTTCAAGAAATCTCCCAATTCTTGTCCTGCGGTATCTTCCTTACTGAAGACACCTCTAACAACTCTCGTCTTGTGGTAATCTGCCGCAGCTGTAAATGTGGGAGGCAACAGGAACTAAACAAAACATGTGCCCGAAAAGTCAGGGGGCAACCATGTATATGCTTTATCGTAACAGATGAAATAGGTACCCTTAGCTGCTAGAAACGCTGGGGAAGTCTGAGACGCAAAAACATACGGCTCTCGGATTCTTGCCATTACCTTGCAGACAATAATGACCATGATGGGGCACTATCCAAATCGGAGGGGATCTTTTCGCTCGCTGGTTAACACTCAGACTAACTCCATATCCAGTAACGTTCCATCCAATGTATGCTTGTGTCTCATCTCTCGGAATAGTCTCATAGGAACTAATTCCTCTAATTATATCGACTATACCCTTGACCAGAGCACTAGTCTTCGGACTATCTTTCACAGAACGTTGGGGATAGACTCCATGAGCATAAATGAACATTGCTCTGTATGCCCAGACACAACCATTGTAGCTAAAAGGCAAAACCAGGTAAGGAATACCTTTATCGGTAGTATGAGGCATAAGGCCACACACCCAACAAATAGTCGTGTACATTACTAGCTGGTGTTGGTGCAAAAGCTGAACAAAGGAATTGTTAGTAAATTCCAGTCTTCTAACAGTTTCATGTTCGGGCAGAGGATGAAAAGAATGTGAAGAAACAGTAGGAGGAGGCATAGGTTGTGTAGTGGGCAAGAACGTCCCTTGAAAAGAGAATGTCGCATATCCAATTAAAAACATCATTAAACTAAACAGCATAAACAAACATAATATTAAAAAACGTTTTCTGCTCATTAATTTACAAATTTTGCTCTTAAAGCTCATTCTTTCAACAGGTCTCTCCATCTCGAAAAACTCCATCCTCTAATCGTGCTGCTCGTGGCGGTAGGGTGTTCCGTGCTAAAGAATGCGTCTGTCAGTCTAGGGAACGCCCTTAGACCAACCAGAACCGTCGACCTAATGTCTTCGGCTTGCACTTCAAAGACTTGACACCACGACCCTACAGCTGAACCCGGATGGTGGTTCGAAAAACAAAAATCAAAATAGTTCCTCGGAGGAGAGCTTAACCTTCAAAATAAGAAAAAGAAAGAATTTATCATTTTATTTGTCCAGCGACTCTCGGTCGCAAATTATAACGCTCTTTGCCAGGCAATGTCTGTTCTCTGAATAAGAGCTCAGGTTCAGAAGTGTCCAAACGATTCGACGGAGGCACAGCTTTTTACAGAAGATCGTCACTTTCTCGCTCAGTGTTCGTTCCAATCAAACGGGCATCGCTAAAAGGCAGAAAACGAGGCACGGTCTCAGTCTCAGAATCAGGAAGTCCTTTCTGGACCCACCGGTTGTATGGCAGAGGCAAAGGGGCCCTCTTACAATGTACGCCGTGGATCCAGTTCTTTTTACCGTGCACTCGTACTGCGGAACGGGTAGCCAAAAGAACTAAGTAGGGGCCGATCCAGCGGGGCTGCTCGTTCTTGGTGTGCTGGAAATTTTTCACTAACACCCATGAGCCAGGTTCGATGGCGTGTCCTGGATCTTCAGAAGCTTGTGGCAGTGTATCATGAACCTGTTGGTGCAAAACACGTAATTTAGCCGTCAATTCGTACAGGTAATCAAGCAATACAGGATGTTCTATCTCGCTAAATTTTGTCGGCCTCGGCACTCCCCAAATATTTGCCGGGCGACCAAACACCACCTCATAAGGACTAAGTCCCATTCGTGAATGCACAGTAATTCTTGTGGACAAAAGGGCTAATGGCAAGGCATCTGGCCATTGTAAACCAGAGCTCGCCTGAATCTTGGCTAGTTTTAGCTTAAGGGTGCCATTGTATCATTCAACTAATCCAGCTGACTGGGGGTGATTTGCAGTGTGAAACTTCTGCCTTATTCCTAATCCATCACACACTCTCTTCATCACTTGACCCACAAATTCACTCCCATTGTCACTGCAGATCATTCTCTGCAAACCAAACCTAGGGAAAAATTCCTTGATAAGGGCTTTCGCTGTGGACAAGGCAGTGTTATCTTTCAAAGGGTAGGCTTCCACCCATCTCGAAAAAGAGCAAACAACCACTAAAACATATTTCAGGTTGTTGCACCTCTCCATGTGGATGAAATCTAGCTGCAAAGCCTCAAATGGATACGTTGGAGGAGCAAAATGACCAGCTAGAGTTGGAGTTCCCTTACCAGGATTGTGCATCAAACACACCATACAGTTCTTAACCAAATTCTCTGCACACTTAGGAATATCAGCATTCTGCCATACTGGAGCTAACAACTTGCAAATCCCTTTCACACTGATATGAGCCATTCCATGAGCCATCGTAACCACTGGAAGTACATACGCATCGGGTAACAACCATCGCTGATGCTCTGACAACTCAATCCAACAACCATTCAAATCCAATTTACCCTTGCTTTCTCTCCATTCATTCAACTCTTTCTCTGTAGCTTCAGCTTGGATAGATTTCACACTCTCAATCGTATCTTCACACATACTTCTGTCCGGAACCCATCTCGCCGGACCCGCAACATACATTCGACTCATCACATCTCTTGCAGTTTCTTTCGCAACTACATCTGCAAACGCATTACCACGACCAACATCATCAGTAACTTTCTTATGCGCACTGCATTTCACAATCGCAACTTGCAACGGCAAAGTAAGTGATTCAAGAAGTTCATTCACCAACTGACCATGCTGAATCTTAGTTCCATGCGAAGTCAGGAACCCACGCTCTTTCCACAAACGTCCAAAACTATGAGCCCCACCAAACGCGTACTGGCTGTCGGTATACACAGTCACTCGTTTCCCTTTCGACAACAGACACGCTCTCGTCAATGCAATCAACTCTGCTGCTTGCGCTGAATTATGTGGGATGTGTGCAGCTTCAACAATCGTATGCAAAGTTGTAACAGCATATGCTGCAGTCGTATCACCATTCGGAAGCTTGAAGCACAAACCATCAACCCATAAGGTACCATCAGACTCTGCAAGAGGAGTATCCATAAGGTCTATCCTCCCTTTCGTTTCTTCCTCTGTCCTAAGGTAGCAATCATGCTGTTCAACAACATCTGTCTCAACTGAAATCGGCAACAATGTAGCTGGATTCAACGTGTTGCATCTCTTTATATGCACATGACTCGCTAAGAGTGTCAATTCGTAATCCGACAACCGAGCACTAGTTAAGTGCTGTGTCTTGGTGCGATTCAACAAGGTATCCACTGCATGTGGAACCATCACAATCAGTGTATTGTCCATCACCAAACCAGCAGACTGTCGAATCGAGACAGCTGCTGCTGCTGTGGCTCTCAAACAACTCGGCAATGCTCTAGCTACCGGATCCAAAGTCAACGAAAAATAAGCACATGGACGTTGCTTATCGCCAAACTGCTGTGTCAAAACTGACAATACACATCCCTCTCTCTCATGGACATACAACGTAAACGGCTTACTATAGTCGGGAGTACCCAACACAGGAGCCAAACACAACGCATCACGCAATTCTGAAAAGCTCTTTTGACATTCGTTGGTCCAAGGAATAGGATTTGGAGTATCCTTAACAGTAAGAGCTATCAAAGGCTTTGCAAGCAACGAAAAATTAGGGATCCACTGTCTACAGTATGATGTAATACCCAGAAAAGCACGTACTTCTCTCTGTGTCGTAGACACACTCATTTTCGCAATAGCTTGAATTCTTTCTGGGGTCAGTTTCCTTCCCTCCTTCGATAAGAGGTGACCTAAGTAGGTAACTTCTTGTCGACAATATTGCAACTTCGAAAGAGACACCTTATGATGGAAATCAGACAAATGACGTAACAACGACAAAGTAGCCTCTCTACAAATCTCTTCATTGTCAGCAGCAACTAACAGATCGTCGACATACTGGATAAGAGCAGCACCATCAGGTAAAACAAGCAAATCAAGTTGTTTTTTCAAAGCCTGACTATAGATCAATGGACTCTCACAATAGCCTTGAGGAGCGCGCTTAAACCGGAAACTTCATCCTCCTAAAGAGAAGCCAAAAATATCCCTACTCTCCACGGCAATCGGGATGCTGAAGAAAGCATTCTTCAAGTCAATCACTGAAAACCACGTGGCTGTAGCCGGAATCAAAGTCAAGCGGTGATATCAGGCACAACAGGAAATTGCGGAACTACAATCTTGTTCACCTCGCGAAGATCGATAACAAACCTATATACAGGAGGCTGTGAAGAATCAGTCCTTTTCAGAACAGGCAAAACCGGACTATTGCACACATTACCTCTCGTTTCTTCAATCACACCTTTCTCAATCAGATCATAGATGATCGCTAAAAGTGCTCGTTCGCCATCACTGGAAATTCGATATTGGGAAATACGTGGCAATCTAGCATTTGCTTTCAACGTCACAACATATGGCGGAATCTACAACAGACCCACATCATTAGGACCAGTAGCCCAAAGAGAATCAGGGAGAGAAGACAATTCAGCTGGAAGTCGATCTTTAGATAAATACATCGGAGAGATCACTCTCTTACCTAATGTAAGCTGTACTCATGAAGGAGAACAATGTATTGTCACATACAATCTTTTCAACAAGTCTAATCCCAACAAGTTCTCACCACAACCTGTCGTCAGAATGAGGGGTGCTTCGAATTCACAAGGTCCAACAGAAATAGACAACGGACTGGAAATCGGATTCGTAACCAGAGCGCCAGAAAAACCTACTGAAACATTCGTTAAGCCGGACAAAGGTGTGCCAGGGAGTTTAGAGTGCATGATAGAACTCTTTGCAGCACCAGTATCCAACAGAAAAGGCTCTGACACACCTGATGCAATCACTTTAACATAAGGTCCATTCTGATCTACTGGAACTGAAACAACTCCCTCTCTTTGTCTATGGCTGTCCTAGCAATCATTACCATCCATATCCTCACCTTCGACATAGTAATCGTCCGTATAGTACTTTGCTGTCCTACCAGACGCACCATTCTGCTGATCAAAGCTATTCATAGAATTCTGTGGAGGCAAAGGACGCGTATTCTGACCACGACCTCTACCTCTAGGAGCTTGCTGAACACCTCGACCTCTCACACCAGAAGCACCATTCGTGCGCTGTAACAGAACCGGACAACTACTCTTGAAATGACCCTCTTCTTTACAATACGCACACTGATTAGGGCCTACAGGAAAACGCTGTTGAGAAGACTTGAATCTTTGTGAGTTTCTCTGATATTGCTGAGGTTGCTGATAATCACGCTGATTATTACGAGGCGGATATGCTTGCTGTAAAAGAACCTTAGTCTTTAATTCTTTAGTCTTTTTGTCCGCTTTCTCTTTCTCATCCTTATCCCTATTCTCGTTGTACTGGGCAGTAGCCAAAATCTGTGCTGACGAAGAAACAGCCCATGCACTCTCAGAATCCTTCAACTTATTGCACAACTCGGGAAGCAGATTATGCACAAACTTGTCAACGAACAACCGTTGACCACCTTCCGTACTCATATCTTGACCACTTTGGTCAACAAACGTCTCTTCGAACCTAGTGAAAAAGTCGGACACGCTTTCGTCTTTCTTCTGCTTACACGCAGACAACTTGTCCCAATTAACACTCACGGCGGGCATTAAAGTCTTCATGTAATCAACAATCCTACCAGGGAGGTCTGCAACTAAATCCTCTGGTTTAGCACCACCTACTTGTCTAGCATCTGCGGCTCTAATATTATTCCATGTGTCACCTAACTCTTGAGCATGATCCGTATGACAAATCATTCCCCATATAGGCTGTGGAACAACATTCCCAAATAACAAGTCTATGTCGGCCAGATTCATAATACACGAACCCGCAGTCTGTGCTAATTCCTTATAGTACCCTGCAGGATTTTTACGTGGATCAGGCAAAGACTGCTTAAGGGCCTAAACTTCAACTCGCTTCAATGGAACATGTACCCAAACACGCTGGAAATGTGGCTGAACAGGTGGAACAGCAGTTGCATCACCCGGTCTCCAAACCGGGGGAACCTCTCTCATCGGATATTGTCGCGCCTTTCTCCTAATTGAAGAATCAGGCTCAAACAACGACCTAGCAGGAGACTCACTCCTGAACGACAACAATGTCGCAACTGCTTTCTCAACATCAAAACCCACTATAGTTCCCTTCGCAAACTCAGACTGTATACGGAACAACTCAGGCGGAGCTCGTCCTAAGTCACTATCTTCCCATTCTTCACGAAGGAAAGCACACATTGTCCCAAAAACATATCTCTGCGTCGGTGCTTCCCATTGACGGAAAACATCCATGACACACTCAAGACTATAGTTCAAAGGGTAAGTACCCATTTTCGCGCTAAATGATCCAATACTGAACGTTCATCAGGACCAGGCAATTGACTACGCAATTGTTTATGCTCTGCAACAGGAGTCATACCTAACGACCCAAGAAGAGGAGAAAAGAAACCAGCAACAGTATCAGTCATTCTCTGTCGAACAGAAGGAGAAGTTGACAAAAAAACAGGAGGAAAATCAGGATGAGCAGAAGCATGCACAGAAGCAGTAGCAAAGGGAGTAGACAATACAGGCGTAGGAGTAGCAGACGAAGGAAATAGCAAAGTCGGCGGCCCTTGAGAAGGCTGCGCCAAAGGAGTAGGAGCCAACGGAAGAGGAGCTGGCTGTTGAGGAACCACAGGTGGCAAAGCAACCGGAGGCTGCGCAACTAAAGGTGGCGGAGGTGCAGTAGCACT
This sequence comes from Lissotriton vulgaris, assembly GCF_964263255.1. Lineage (NCBI taxonomy): Eukaryota > Metazoa > Chordata > Amphibia > Caudata > Salamandridae > Lissotriton > Lissotriton vulgaris. Next base: position 700,099,703 of record NC_141697.1, on the reverse strand, counting down.
CTGCACATAAGGGGGTGGCGAACTCAACAAATGTGCCATCAAAGGATCTTTCTCAAGGTCTTTCTTTTCATCTTGCTGCTGAGGTGGCAAAGCTGGATAGCACTTATCTATCACCAGTTTACGTTGCCTAAGCAACTGTTCGCTTTCTTGTTCTTCTTCATTATCCCTAAACTGTATAGCAGCTTGCACCATTGACATACCTCGTTCTCGTTTATTTCTCTTCGCTAACTTAATTTCTTTCTGTTTAGCTTCCTTTCGCCATGAGCGGAAAGAGTCAAACATTGCCGGCCGGACTTTCTTCTTGAACAGTTTAACTTCGAGATTGTCGAAAATCTCAGTTTCAAAGCTACCATAACGGGGCCACTGTAGTACACCATCTTTCCTGGTATACCTAATCCATACTTCATTATACTTGATGGGGCCCACTCCATGTTTTAGATAGAGCTCATAGGTCGGAGTTCCAATCGGAGGAACCGGACACGAGTCCTCCAATCGGGAATCCCTATTACAACCACAACAAAATATCTTTCCAAGTCTGCTAAGACCAGGCATCTTCGTTCACTAGTCTAGCTTCAAACTTCAAGGGAATGTCAAAAACGATAGTCTTGCGAATACACGAGTCCCTTGGCTTTGGGGCCTGCAGGTACCAAATCAAAGAATCCCAAGGGGATACCAAAACAAAACTAAGGACTGGGATTTCTGTTGTCCAGCCCACCAGAAATGACTAGGCAAAATCCAACATTCCTGCTCGGACAGGCCGGACGACCACATAATAAAAAGGACCTCAACCCATATCAGAAATTAAGCCATAAAGGAAGGAACAGAAACAGATGAGAAGCAAGATAGAAGGGTGTGTGCATGTACCATAAACTCAGCAAAGTCCTGCTCTTTGATCTCTATCTGACCAGCTGCCTAACAAGGAACTGGCTCAACGAGGTCAGCCTCGGGCAAGGGAGTCAGCTCATTCAGGTCACACAAAAGTCAGCTAAAAGTGTACGTGTCCCAAGGACTCGTTCGGCCTTAGTCATCGGCCTATGTGAGGGCAACTACAAAATGGCTGCCGTACACAAAAATGGAACCAGAAGGTTCGAACGAAATCCCTGAATACGTAGTGTTCACATTGATCGATTATGACGAAAACACTCATACATCCCGCACTCTTCATTTGTGGTCCGCTGATACAAAAATCGTCTAGATACGACGACTTTTATTGAACAGGTTCAGAATCACGGAACCTCACTACTCCCTCATGGTCCCTTTCCCTTGGTGACGGTAGCACAGTTCAATAAAATGCTCAGAGAGCCCGGTTTTAACCCCAACCTGTTTTCTCTCCCTTTCCTACCCCGGCCTGAGAAAGAGAGAAGAGAGCAAGAGGCCTTGAGTCCAGGAAGCACTGCCCGACCTGGAAAAGCGAGAGAAGACCCTTGAAGAAGAAGAAAGGGGAGGACATTGCCTTAGTTGCTTTTTGTTCTTTTGTTTTCCCCTGTCCTGAAGTGCCACAGCAGAACTGTTGTGAAGTCCAGTACTCTCCCTCGGGGAAGAGCTAAAACCAAGCTATAATAAAAGCCTGGTTATCCCACAACTGCGTTCTGTGGTCCCTCCATTCCCCTTCTTGAGCGCCCCACTCCCTTCAGGGTCAATTTGCAGAAAAAGGGAGAATCCAGTAGTCAATCACTCAGCTTAGAACATTTAGAGAAAACCTTCACCAATAGGCTTTTTAGTTCTCTGTTTTGTTGATTTATTCAAATATCAAAATCATCATTACAGAAAATAAAACCGTAGGTATAATCCGAAGAATCAATATAAACCAATTCATCAATAAATGCAAAATGCAAAATGCCTTACGTTATGTATTAGCCACAGCACAATTGGCAAATAATCAATTTAAAAATAAAGCCCTAAATAAGTCTTTTTCTCAGTAAGTCTGAAATTCTGAGAGTCTAAGAGTCTTAACTAAATATCGTGGAAAAATCTTTATAAGGTTTTAGACTTGAAAATCACACAGATTCATGGCATGATACTATATAAAGAGGTGGTACAAAAAGGTTACTTGTATAGTGAATCAATCAAGCTGTTAGTTTCCAAACCTACCGAAGAACACCTACTTCCAAATTGATTTTCATTGGTCGTTAACCAATTTAATAGTTGCATGTAGTAAGTTATAAGTTTCAACTACACAGAAACAAGAGAAATCAACCTTAATACAATAGACTTTTCTACATAGCAACAGAGGTTTAGGTCAATAACCTTGCAAACTGTTTCAAACACATACCCACGGCCAAGGAAGCCAGAGAAAGGATACTTCACACATACAGAAAAACACCATAGCTTAACCTCAAGGATTTTCTGAAAGAAAATGGAAAACCATGAGAATGTACAACATTTACACAAGCACTCTTAGCAATGTGGAGTGGTAGGTCTGGTTATGCTAACTGAATCAAACTTATAATAAAATAATAATTTTCTACACTCAGGAGAGCCCCCATGGAAACCTCAGCAGGAATCCACAAACATTTCATGTTGGAACCCCTTCTCAGATTACCTAATGTCTCAACTTTATGTTTGCCTCCACTGCCACCAAGACCCACAGCAACATTGAATTTAAAGGTCTTTAATTCTGTCAACTTAGCACCGTTTTCTTGCTCTTGACCATCAAGGATCTGGCACCAGTTTCTCGGTCTCCTCCACTAACTTGTTCACAGCTAGGTCCTTACCAATTAGTCGACATCTTTCAGTGCCACATGTATGAAATCTGTTTCTTCTGTTTATTAACTGTGTAATCCAGTGATAGGGAGCAAAAATTTTCTCTCATCCTGTGTCATATCAGCCACTTCAATTGGCTCAGAGGATGATTCATTTCGGTTGGTTTTTAATGGTGTCCCTTGTAGTGTATAAAAGTCATGTTACCTTTTCTCATGCCCAACATCAGGGCTGTAGCTTTAGAGGTTTTTTTTGGGTGTGACACTCCCTAAATAAATGCATTTTTGGCATAGTAGTTGGGCCTTGAATCAGGTCTGCTATCTGTGTTGGTTTATCTACTTGTGCACATTTATAGACAAAACAGTGACCTTTGATGTTACGCACGAAAGAGTGAGAGAGAGACAGAGATTTACATCTATGCGCCACCTGGTGGCTGAATTTTAAAATGTAAATCAAGATAACCTGGAATCAATTCTGGCTTTACTGCTTGTCTAAACTATGTGACCCTTGGAAAGCATTTTATATAAAATCCTCTTATAACAAGAGCACCAGTGGTTAACCATTGCCTGGAAAGAGTGGTTCAGGGCTTTTAATGATTTTCTGAGAGCTATTAATTGCTTCATATTCAAACCTGAAAGGAAAAAATTGTTGTTGGAACATTAATTGTGTCTGGAAGGTCAGGGACTGTTTGTACATCTGCCTTTGTTCATACCTGATGATGCGGAAGAAGAGCTGGATGAATATGTCAAAGCAATCAAGAGATTGGAGAGATTCTTCTGCAAGTGGCCTAACTTAGTTGCTAGAAGACACATGTTTTTCCAAGAGAACAGCATGCTACAGAATGTATAGACATGAATGTGGCTTCTTTGCTTGTTTTGCCAGTCAAGTGCCAGTTTGGTGTTTTTACTGGTTTCGCTGGTTACCAGGTGTTTCAACAAAAAGAGTCATAAAAGGCTACTATCTTGTAAGAATCTATCCCTTGAGGAGGCTGTGGATATTGCCAAACATAACCAAGATTCTAAGTTGTCTGCCAAAGAATTGAATAAGTACACTGAGGAGAGTGTTCTGGCCATCAAAGGAACCAAGACCTTCCTTAGTAAATCACCTTATGTCTCGAGGAGAAAAAGTGGAAATCTCTGTTATAGCTGTGGATCTAGGTTTCATATTACCTCTTCAAAGCAATGTCCAGTTCTAGGGAAGGACTCCAACAAGTGTGGAGTTTCTGGTCACTTCGCCAGAGTATGTCAGGTAAACACTTGAAAAATCAGTGTGAATGGAGTGGCTGATAACCCCGATCAAGGGTACACAGACAGTGTGATAAAATGTGCTTTTGTGTGTCAGAATTCCTGAAAATTATATTCTCAGGTCCAGGGATCCAATTGAGGGCTTTGCCATTGGGGATGCATGTGTACCTTTAGAAGCAGTAACATTGTATTCCAAGGATGGAAGGCTTGATACAATGATCCTCTTTTTAGGCGTTGGACCGGCAGCTGACACGTGTTTAGTTTCAAAGAAACTTTTTCAAGGCTTCAATAAATAGTAGAATAATTCCAAAAGTGTTATACGGATATTAAGGTCTTGTAGTTGGGAATCGTCAGTCCCTATATATAGTAGTATTCTTACCCGGAACAAAAAATGTGCCCCATATTTTGAAATAGATCCAATAAAAAGTTGTAGATTATTGGGCGATGAATGTAGTGTTATGATATGCCCCTGTCAGTAAGCCTTCGTCCATGTAACGAGGCCGTTCCGAATACGTCAAGCAAACAACATCACCATGAGCTTATACGATGGTGTCTAAAGAAGTCTGATGGTCGGCAGATATCAACGCTGAAAATCATCAGTAAGCGAATTTGGTGAGTGCGGGTACGTTGTGTTCAATGCTGCTGCGTGACTCACGTCTGACTTTGCTTGAGCGAGTAGCCACAGTAGGGGGGCGTCGCAAGGAGCAGCAGGAAGCCATGTCATGTCCTGCCTCACACGTAGCCAATGTTATAAGAGGCAAAAACGAACACAACTCAAAGTAAGATAGGTTTTAATGATGCAAGTTCAACAAAAGGAAAGGGAGGGAGAAAAGCCATTTCCTCACCGCTCCCGAGGAAAATCCATTTCCAAGTGAGATTTCTCAATGCGGGTGATCAGATTACACAATGCGGCCAGTTATGGTCGCAACCACTCACGTTGAGAAACCTTCTGTACGCATTGAGAAAGCTGCTCGCGTGGCAGAAAAGAATTAGCACCCTTTTGTTCAGCAAATGGTGCCATTCGCGTTGATTTTCCAGCCCGGGACAAACACCCGGCGCTGAAATTGACGTGAAAGGCATGACCAAATGCACTCTACTGCTTGCAGAACTCTACATAGCATTAGGGAGTTTTTAGGTCACTTCGTGGAGTTTCGCAGAGCGGAACTCCACCCAGGCCTCATATGGACATAACACACTTTTTTCTTTATTATCACATATATGAACAATTTTACAAATCTGAGGTCAGGAAGTGCTCTGTAGAAGCACCTCTGAACTTTGATTTAATAGACTATATTGTTGCTCTATCTATAATAAGAATCTAGGCCATGTATAGGGTTTACATCAATACTGACTTGCCTCCTAAGTCACTAATAGCATTGTCGTTGGGGAGCGAGCTATTAATTTTTCTAAATTAATTTTTAAAATTATCACTTTTAATAAATGCCTGTCTATACAGTGATATAATATGATGTACTAAGGTGAAATGTTAACATATTAACTTTTTTGATTTTTGAAGAGACCGTACCAAATTTTTAAATGTTCTTTGCTGCAAGATTTGCATGGCAAATGTTTTCATAGCTTGGCTTGTGCATAGGCTCTTAAAGTCAATCCAGATCTTTTACCCAGCTTACCCTATTAATATACTGGCATGCCCACCTCTTTTTGCAACTTGGGCTTAGTACCTAAGACAGTCAGTCACTTGATAAAATTATTTTTAAAAGGCGAGGACTGGAAACATGGAGCCCTGCCTACATGCACCAATTTGACAACTCTACCATCGAGCCTTTTCAGACATGAAGAAGAGTGCGTGCAGCAAAGGTACAGTTAAAATAAGTGATCTCAGGACAGGGACTGTAGGTAATTGTGTTGTTTGTTACTATAGAATACAAAACTGTGGTAACCATAGAGAATAATTGATGTACAATACAATGGATCAACAATGAAACAATCAATTTTCACTGGATAATGAATTTAATTCCACCAAAATAAATTTGTTTTTCAATGACCTAAACCTGCCCATGCAAACTATTACACTCTAGGTTATTATTTTGTAATCTCTGATACAACAAAGTAAAAACCACAAATAACTGCACTTATACAGGATTATGTACTACCACATTATACAATTTTCCCATACAACGTATCCCCCACTATCCTTTGGGTCCTCCTTGCTTTTTTATTACTCTGCAAGTGGTGGTCACATAAAAAAATTTCAATGTTGTTCCACTTAGAGTATATGTACCGTGATCAAGACCAGTTTGGTCGAAACGCGTAGGTAGCATAAGGATGGCTAATTCAATAAAAGAAGAAGAAACCCTTTGGAGAGTGCTGCGTGAAGTTTTTTAGTGGCAAATATATATATATATTAGTTGCACTAACTATATATCGCGCACACGCAATCCACTGCTGATCATGTCACATATTAAATCATTCATGACATGGTCAGTGACATCACTGATGACATCACTGATGACATCTCAAATGACATCACTGATGACATCACTGATGACAACATCCAGTGACTGTATGTTTCTGTAAAGTTAAAATATGTCTTACATATTGAAGAATGAGTGGATGTATAAGTGTCTGGATGAAGGATTTAGTAGGTGCATGACTGACTGTATGAGTGAGTGATTAAATGTGTCTCACTGAGTGCATGGGTTAGTGACTAAACTGTCTTAATTTGTGCATCATTATGTCTGTTGTTCTGTAAACTGCTGCACGTGTTGATCAGTAGCTATATGAGTAACTATATGGGTTATTGATTGGTTGCCCAAGTATTTGTATGGGAGACTGAGTGTGTGCGTGGGTGGCTGGGAGGTGTATGACTCTGTGCATAGATGTGTGAGCAGTTGATTCACTAGATGTATGGGTTCAAAAGTGCATGTGGAAACAGCTGTATGGGCGGTTGACTATGTGCATGAGTGTATTGGTGATTGAATAGAGATCTCAGTGCTACATGTCAAAGTAAGTACATATGTAAAACACAGTACATGTGAGAGTTGACATATATAAATAACTGTGCATAAGAGCCAGTGAATGTGTGAGTGGCTGTATGGATCATTGTGAACTTGTATCAGGGATTGTATAAGAGAGTAAATGTGTGTTAGTATATGTTTGAATAAGTAAGGTGTGTATAACTGTATAGTTGAGGAAATGGAGGTGTGATTGATTCTTTGCATGACTGACTAGGTGTGTGAGTAACTCCATGGATGAGTGACAGTCTGTGAGTGTCTGTTTACACTGAGTGTATCTAAGATTATATTAGAGTCTGAAGAGGTTCATCGTATTATCACATGAATGATGTCATCAGTGATGTGATCAGTAATGTCAAATGAGATGTCATCAGTGATGTCATTTGAGATGTCATCAGTGATGTCATCAGTGATGTCATTTGAGATGTCATCAGTGATGTCATCAGTGATGTCATTTGAGATGTCATCAGTGATGTCATCAGTGATGTCATTTGAGATGTCATCAGTGATGTCATCAGTGATGTCACTGACCATGTCATGAATGATGTAATATGTGACATGATCAGCAATGGATTGCAGGTGTGCGATATATAGTTAGTGCAACTAACTATATATGCGAATTTCAATGGTTTTGTGTGAGTAAAATAAGGTTTTGTAAATGCTAATTCCTAACTATATATGGTCTATAACCTAAGGTTATTCAGTGAATTTTCAAGGTTTTGTAAATGCTAATTCCTAACTATATATGGTCTATAACCTATGGTTTTTTCAGTGAATATATATATATATATATATATATATATATATATATATATATATATATATATATATATTACCTCCAAGGCGGTTCCTTCGCGGGAGTTTGTGCAGCGCTCTCGCATGTGCGGTATCCTGCGGCAGAACCAAGCCGCTATTTATCACCACAACTTCTCCCAGCAGGGAAAACAACGGGTCGCACAGCCAACTTGGATTTAAACAGCAATCCTTTTTATTTCTTTCTTTTTCAAAGGGCAACAGGCGCAGAGATCAGATCTCTGCGCCTGTTGCCCTTTGAAAAAGAAAGAAATAAAAAGGATTGCTGTTTAAATCCAAGTTGGCTGTGCGACCCGTTGTTTTCCCTGCTGGGAGAAGTTGTGGTGATATATATATATATATATATATATATATATATATATATATATATATATATATATATATATATATATATATATATATATATATATATTTTACCTACTGGCGGTCGCCAGTAGGTATATATAGTTAGGATTTTTTCTCTATGTAACTTTTGAAAATTCTATGTCTAATAACTTTGGCGTTTGTGGACGGAATCGGCTGAAATTTTCAGGAAAATGGCACATTTTGTTTCTGAGCAGCTCCTGGGGGGGTTTCGTCAAAGGGGGGCCGAGAAAAAAGGGGGGTCCCAAAACGCGTTTGTAACATTGAGTTTTCCATAGGGCGTTTGGCCTCACTTTTAGCTCGAACGGCTGAATGGATTTGCATGAAACTTGGCAAAATTGTAGGGACTGGTAGCCCGATGTGCCTTTGCTGGGTCTCAATATATGTGCTCCAGTGGATTTTGAGAAATTAACGTTTTAAAAAATTTATATATCTGTGACAGCGTCCTGGGTAGCGCTCCGGTTCGCGTACTTTTCGCGTAACGGAGCTTTGCGAAGCGAAGCTGATTGGCTCCCCGGTGTCTGTAAACATTCTAAACAGTCCGTAGCGGCCGCCATCTTGTCTCTCGGTAGGATCGAGAGACAAGAGGAGGAGAAAAACGAACGGGGAATTTAATGAAAGGGGGAAGGTAGACCCCTCTTGACCCCCTAGGAATGATGTTGGGGTTATTAAAGGGTCCCGTGGGGCAAATAAAAGAAATGTGATTTTTCGCGGTAGAAGCGCTTCCCGGTTCGCGAACCGGGTCGCGAACTGGTAGCGAAACGGGAATTCGCCATTTTGTGTTTCGATTTAATTAAATTACAAGATGGAGGAAAAATAATGTGAGAAATGGGTATAAGGGGGTACGGGAGACGTATCCTGACCCCCTATGTTTTCTGAGGGTGGTTGAGGAGGCTCATATATGTTGATACTTGTCTTCCAGCGGCTGCGCGTGAGCGTTTTTTTTTTTTTTTTTTTGCTGCGTGACGTCTGTTAACGTTCGATTCGAAGGAAATCAGGAAGTGTTGACCGCCATTTTGACACTGCGAGTAAATATATTGTTAAAAATAATTGTTATAAATTAATCCGTATTGATAAACATTGTCTGCGCCATCTTGCTTTTTTTCCAATGCCACACTTTTGTCGTGCACAGCAGCCATTTTAGGTGCCTTGACCAGACCCACTCTCTGCACGCCGCCGATCGTGACGTCTGTTAACGTTCGATTCGAAGGAAATCAGGAAGTGTTGACCGCCATTTTGTCAGTGCGAGTAAATATATTGTTAAAAATAATTGTTATAAATTAATCCGTATTGATAAACATTGTCTGCGCCATCTTGCTTTTTTTCCAATGCCACACTTTTGTCGTGCACGGCAGCCATTTTAGATGCCTTGACCAGACCCACTCTCTGCACGCCGCCGATCCTCAGCATGGCTCCCCACCCTCGCAAGCATCTCCCCCATGCACTGGTCACCCACGCTCTCTCTCTCATGCATGGGCCATAAACCTCCTCCCATATGCGCTGCTCTTCCCTGAGAATCACACCCTGTGCTGAGGAAAATTCAGCCCAGATTACAACCGATGCCCAGGCTGCTGGCACAAGACGCCACTTAGTTCCCATCTTGAACGGTTACCAAATAAAGAGACGGGCGCTGGAAGCAGGAACACAAGAACAGAGTTTTATTTCTCATGAGGAGAGCCTGTCATTTCGGACACGCACATAGTGTCTTCAGGAGGTGCTCTAACAAGTTTCTCTGAGGTTTCGTCTTTTATACACATGTTTATGATGCACAAACATTCCTTATTGCAATAAAGATACTTCGAAGTAGGAAAAGCATGTTTGGAATCCCAGCTTCAGGCCTATTCCCATACCAGTCGCTCGGATGTCATCCCCCCCCCTCCTGAATGTAACAAGAGATTGTGATCTCTCAGCCGGACATTCCTACAGGACACGAGGGCAGGAGGGGATGATCAGATCAAAGGTTGGGCAGGCGTAAGATCGAGCACTTCGGATGGTGTATCACGGTTTTGTTATGCTGGGCAAAAAGGGGGGGGTGTACTCCCACGAGGCTTGGTCTTATGACTTGGGACCGGGTCGAGAGGCCAGGTGCAGCTGGGGGGGGGGGGGTTCGTCAGCAGAGGGGAAGGGTGTTCCTGGGAGGAAATGGGGGGGGGGTGTGGGTCAAGCAGGAGTGTTACTTCTAGAGCAGGGTCACGCAGAGGGAGAGGGCTTTATGGTCGATGCATGAGTTGTGTGCGCGGGAGGGGTGCTGGTGGTTTAACAAACGGGCAGAGAGGCCATGGTGCCTAAAAATGGCTGTCGTTTGCGTGCGTGCATAGGTCTATGCTGGCGGGATAATGCTATCAGTGTTTCGCGGTATTCGTTCTGTTTACAGCAAGGGGTATGGTGAACACAAATGAACGCCGCTTATGTACATATACCGCTTTTTAACATAAGTTAGTTCATTTCCGTGTTTTCCCCAACTGACGGGGTGTACATATAGCCATGTGTGGTCAATGGAAAGACATTTGTAAATACTGGCGGATTGCGTATAACCAGGTACATTCGATGCAATAGACGAGATGTAGAACATATGAGTTTACATTTGCTGGGTTATACATACAAGCCTAGAGATCGGCATAATACTTAGTCGGGGTCAATCAAGAAAAGGTTCAGACACATTATAGAATCATGTTCTGACTTTCTCTCCGGTGACATCAACGTACAGTAAAAAGTGCTCTGATACCTTCGGGTCTTGTCAGTGCTATATGAAACTTTTGGAAAACTAAATACACGAGTGACCGATGAAACATTTTGAAAGCAATACAAAGTGGTTGAGGGAGGAATTCAGTTCGATACAAGCAATTAGTCAAGGGGGCGGGTAGAAAGTTCAGAAAGGGGGTTTTCATCACAGTGTCTTTTTAGCAGCGAGCCATCACTGGTAGGCTCTAGTAGTCCGTCTTCTTTCGTTGGCGCTGTTGAGCACCGGCGGTGAAGCTATAGGTCCAGCTCGGATCCATCCTTACGCGTTGCAGGGTGCGATCAGTCCTCTGCTGTTAGATCACAGTCCTGTCTCCTAACTAATCTTCTCAGGGGTGCCTCATGCTGGGCACCTGCGTGTCTTTCTTCTTCCGTGGCAAAACCCTACTCTATCTAAATGCTGTTCTTCTTTTCTGAGTCAAGATTCATACGGAAAAAGGTGGTGTTGTTGGATAATCGAGGGAAGAGAGGGCGGAGTGGGATCAGATCTTTGAACACAGCAAGGGACCAAGGGAGCAAAGGATAACGAGCAGGCAGGTCCATCAGTCGGGCTCAAAGGGACGGGGACTTCAGGCACGAGTGGGTGAGCAGATCGAGGGCTTCAAGGCAGCCCTTCATCCTTTCATCTTCCGAGTTCGAGAGTGGTGCCTCGTCCCGCGTCTCGTTGCTCTGCGATTCCACCTTTGGTCAAGGTCACATGTGCTTCATTAACTGTGGCCAGGCTGTGCGTCACGTCCAGCCCCTCTCCTCCGGTGCTTGTGTATCTTTGAATAGGTACAAAACAAGTTTTAGAAAACTGGCAGGAGAAGACATTTATACATCTCAATTCCGCCCCCAATCCTAAGTAGTTGGGGGATAGGTTCATCGGTCACAGTCAGAAGTCATCACTATGGAGTATGTATGAGGGCATTTCCACTGAATTCGTAAGCCTATTTGGCGTTCATTCGTGACGTATGTGGAGAGAAGTCAGACTCCCATCGACAGTAATATGGCAAGTTACAATCGTTTTAGTTCCAGTCAATTTTGCCGAACACCTTTGTGTTCGAAGAGACCCAATTAGGTTTGTGCCGGTGGGGCACAACGTTACCACATAAGGGAAGAGGGAACAGGGGGACCCTCAGAGAGAGAATCGCCCGCACTCTAAACGAACCATTCGGTACACGTACGACATGGAGAGAGAGAGAGAGAGAGAGAGAGAGAAAGAGAGGGAGAGAGAGAGAGAGAGAGAGAGACGTGTACAATAATAGGCCATTTAGTGCGCACACAACACAGAACAGCAGGGGTCAAGTAATATGGAAACACAGGCAGAGGGACGACGTAGATCCATACATTACGTACACACAAACTCGGGCGGGGGGAGACAGTACATGTATTATATACAAAAATCCAAGACAAAACATAGAACAGTTGCTGGCCAAAAAGATCTCTTCCTGCATGCTGCGCATCCTTAGCATCCTACTTAATTCATCTGGGGGCTAAGCTCTTTTTACCTTTTTCTTCTCTCTTATCGTCGGCTGCCTTCGCTGGTGGCTTTGGTTGCAAATACTTACACCTTTGCCAATTGGTCGGGAACTAACCTGGTCGGGCTAATACTCAGGGGGGATCTTCGAATCATTTTTAGCGAATGGGTTTCCAGGCTGAGGCAACGGTAGGTGTCAGTCGGGAGAACAATGGGGCAGCTTTGAGTTTCATGTCTATGAGGGTGCGAGAAGGAGGTGGTAAATCTTAAACATTGGCAACATTCCTAGTCCTCCAGACGGAGGGTACTTGGGTAAACCTCACCTCGGAATATTCCTTAAACTTTCCCTATTTAGTTAAACGTAGGAATTTATTCATTGGTGCATGTCATTCTTGGTTGTATTATTCGGGGTGCCTGCTTCAGGCTGCCCTCCCAAGCGCTGGGTTCAGAGAGAGACATAGTCATTGTTTGCTCGTCGTGTATAGGCACCATATTCAAACCCTTTTTCCCATCCCATCGGCCGTTAAGTCACCATTTTTCCGTACTTTAATCGACGTTCCGAAGTGACCTGCAGAAAAGAGGGAAAAAGAAGGGGCGGGGGCAGCGTTTAAAACACATCAGCACGCATAAACCCGAAAAGGCTTTTACTTACTACATACTCGGCCTATCTCCACGGGATGCAGTCCCTACCATCTCGGCGTTTAAGCCCAGGGGGGACCGGTAATGTGGGAGAGATAATTATCGGAGGCCTGTGGATAGCATAGGTCGCCCAAGTGTGGCATTACGGATCGTGTACAGGGGAGGGTCAAAACAAAGGGCAGTCGGTATAAAGTGGGGGCGTGCTCTCCTTTGAGGAAGAGAGATAACCTACAGTGGTACGGGGTCGTTTTCGTTCGTACTAGGGGGGCCAGGTGACATTCCTTCGGGGTGGCTTAGGGGCATTTAAAACAACTTCCCTGATACAGGTAGCATATAAAGTAGAGGCTAAATACCAGGATCTTTATTGATTGCTTTATGCTGTACAAAAATGAAAAACACATACAACAAACCTGGACCATTCATATTTGCAATGTTTCTGCGTACTATACTTTTTAACCCTTAACTAATCGAGCTGCTTCATTTCACCTGCTTTTTTTTTTTTTATATCGGAAACAGTGGCCATTTATTCGAAACTTACCAATCTACGCGTTACAACTACGTTTGCTTTTTCAAAAACCTTTAATAAAAATGTTGGTGCACAAATACGGGCCTACAACCCCGTGGGCCGGCCACGGAGCAGGCTGGAACTGTAAATGGGGGGGGGGTTATTTATTTGTGGAAAACATAACAGAGTCAGTGGTCGTTGATTTCATAGTAAAAAGTGCGACAAGTGCAACAAAATCATATCGATCATTCATTGTGAGCAAGTACCAAAAGTGTCGACAATTCGAACCTTCAATAAATACAGTAATCAATGATGCATTAGAACTTAATATCAATTCATTGTCCGAACGTGTAATCAGTACCCGTCCCATGTCAATTCATTGTTCGAACGTATAATCAATACCCATCCCGGATCAATTCATTGTCCGAACATATAATCAGTCTTATCCCATATCAATTCATGTGCTAAAAACTGCATACATATCTCATGATATCAAAGCTGAGCAATCGGGGCACAACAAGGAGTTGAGAGTTTCATTTGTACCGGCGCCATTTTGGGTGAGGTCAGGAAGGTCCAAGTATAGTCAAAATGTCTCCACCAACTCGTGGTTGGACCTGGACCTCTTTCGGCAGTCCAAAAGTTTTCGTTGAAGGGTAGCAGAGGGGACTGGTGACATGAACCATCAGTCAAAGTGGGGTGGGAGGCAACAATCTCTCCTACCGGGTCATACTGGTGTCCCACCGGAACTGATCAAGTTGGTAGTCTTGCAGGATTTTGGTCATTTCAAGACTGAGGCCGGCGCCGGCATGAGCGCGCCAACGTCCCGCGGCTACGTCGTGGTCGTTCCGTGGGTGATCATGGCAGTCATTCCCCATCGGGGGTGTCTGCGGGGGTCGGGGGCCCCCGTGGCTCTTATAGAATCTTCAAAGTCGAGGAGAACGTTTCTGGACGCAGGTCTCATTTTCTAGCTGAACTCAGAAGCGCCGTTGCACCGCAACAGTGGACGAGACCCCCGCTGGGTGAGCGGAGCATCATTGCCTCGCAATAGTGGACGAGACCTTTTGTTGGGTGAGTGGAGCGTTGGGGGTGCAGCTGAGGGGCCCCCACCTGGGGGGGTGGGAGAGGCTTGTTCGCGCCGCCTCTCCCTCCCAGCGCACCCCACGCCGACACCTGGCGTTGATATCCATGATGTCCGGACCAGGCGATAAGAGGGGGGGGTCGGAGGCAGAGGCAAGACATCTCCCCGTGGCCTGCAGGGCGCCGCTTCAGGACCGAACGGGGAGCTCATACCAAGCCGGGGCCAGACTCGTCTTCCAGATGGGCGTAGCCGCGAACCTGTTGCACTTTGGGAGTTTCCGGAATGGGGGTAGGTATCTGCTGATTTGTATCTATTTCATGTTACCGTTATTGGGCGTAGCGGGCGGTGGGATAGACATGCTTGGAGCAGTGGGGGGGTGGCGGAGCCTAGCTACCTCGTGGCTGCCGTAACGTCAAGCTTGGCTTCTCTCACCACTTTCATGTTTCTTATTTCTAGCGAAGTCAAAAACTCATCAGTGGCCTACTGATTTTGTTCGATTTCTTTCCCTTCCTTTTCAAGTGTGTTTCATGCTAAAGTTTCTGTTTAACAGGATACAGTGATTACTTCGTATTTTACATATGTCTTCTTTATTAGGGGTACCCTCCGGTTGAGCCAGATGATGTACCTCTAATAAATGGTCCGGGTGGAACTAGTTTATCAATCAGTGGGGAGTAGATGAGCATGACAGATTACAACGGGGGACAAAGGTCCGCATTACCCACCCTTCACTACTTGCAAAGACTAGACAGAATATTTCTATTCCACGTTATTTGCAAACAGAGAATACCTCGAAAGAACTATTCCTTGAACAATAAATGTCCAGCCAATCAATCAATCAGTGGGGAGAAAAACAGGCATGACGGATTACAACGGGGGACAAAAGTCTGCATTACCTATCCTTCACTATTTGCAAAGGGAGACAGAATATTCCTATTCTTCTCTGTTTGTAGACAGGGAATATCTCAAAGAGCAATAATCAATAAAAAATTAGTAGGATTATAACACTTTAATAACTTATAAATATATACATCGCAACAAAAACAGTAAACACCTTAAAACATTGTTTATTAAAACAGAAGCAACAATGACAACTAACAGTAGTGATATCCTGGGCGGGTGATGGAACTGGGATTGTTAATGGAAAAACATCTACAGAGAAAGCTATTGGTGAATTATACTTCTCCGGAAATTTAAAACTCACAAATGTTTCATTTGTGTAATCGTTTCATAAACATGTACATTAAAAAACTAAATATGCTCCACTGTTTTAGAAAATCTTTACAGCTTGCTAGATCACCCTTTAAAGTTACAACTACGAAAACCTACTTACTTAAGCTGTTGAATTCGGCTTCAAATGTAAAGCATAAGTTCAAGCTAGCATATCATATGTCTAAAAGGTTTAACATAATTGATATGCAAATTTAAATACTACCCTTTCTTAATGGTGACACCTTATCTCTCCTATATCCCACAATTTCACTGAGCAAAGCAAAAGAAATTCCGAGGCCCTGAAGAAATAAGGCTTACTGTGGGGTTCAACTCATCAGCGTGCATAAATACGAAAATGTTTTTACCTACCACTTACTTGACATTTTTACAGCTTTTCATATTTGCTATTAAAAAACCATTGAAATTCACTGAAAAAACCATAGGTTATAGACCATATATAGTTAGGAATTAGCATTTACAAAACCTTAATTTACTCGCACAAAACTATTGAAATACGCAAATATAGTTAGTTGCGCTAACTATATATCGCGCACCCGCAATCCACTGCTGATGATGTCACATATTACATCATTCATGACATGGTCAGTGACATCACTGATGACATCACTGATGACATCAATCATGTGATAATACGATCAACCTCTTCAGACTCTAATATAACCTTAGATACATTCAGAGTAAACAGACACTCACAGACTATCACTCATCCATGGAGTTACTCACACACCTAGTCAGTCATGCACTGAATCAATCACACCTCCATTTCCTCAACTATACAGTTATACACACCTTACTTATTGAAACATATTCTAACACATATTTATTCTCTTATACAATCACTGATACAAGTTCACAATGATCCATACAGCCACTCACACATTCACTGGCTCTTATGCACAGTTATTTATATATCTCAACTCTCACATGTACTGTGTTTTACATATGTACTTACTTTGACATGTAGCACTGAGATATCCATTCACTCACCAATACACTCATGCACACAGTCAACCACCCATACAGCTGTTTCCACATGCACTTTTGAACCCATACATCTAGTGAATCAACTGCTCACACATCTATGCACAGAGTCACACACCTCCCAGCCACCCACACACACACACTCAGTCTCCCATACAAATACTTAGGCAACCAATCAATAACCCATATAGTTACTCATATAGCTACTGATCAACACATGCAGCAGTTTACAGAACAACAGATATAATGATGCAGAAATTAAGACAGTTTAGTCACTAACCCATGCACTCAGTGAGACACATTTAATCACTCTCTCATACAATCAGTCATGCACCTACTAAATCCTTCATCCAGACACTTATACATCCACTCATTCTTCAATATGTAAGACATATTTTAACTTTACAGAAACATACAGTCACTGGATGATGTCATCAGTGATGTCATCAGTGATGTCACTGACCATGTCATGAATGATGTAATATGTGACATCATCAGCAGTGGATTGCGGGTGCGCGATATATAGTTAGCGCAACTAACTATATATGCGAATTTCAATGGTTTTGTGCGAGTAAATTAAGGTTTTGTAAATGCTAATTCCTAACTATATATGGTCTATAACCTATGGTTTTTTCAGTGAATATATATATATATATATATATATATATATATATATATATATATATATATATATATATATATATATATATAAAACATTTCTATGGCAAAATGAAACACCTCATTTTGTTCCTTTGCAAATTAAATGTTTTAAGTGTTAACACTTTATTCCAATCAAGATGACTTCAGGTGTGCCATACTTTTGTCATAAGTAAGACTGTTAGCGCTCTAGTTGTTCTTTAGAACACTCTGGGACATTCTGTCACTGGGCTATAGTTGGGCTGCATCTGGCTGATATTTGGGCTACATTTGTTTTTTTTGTCTCTGGTGGCCATCTTTGGGCTACATTGGGCTACATTGGTCTACATTGGGCTACATTTGGGCTCTAACATATATATAGCCCAATGTAGTCCAATATATATTTTTCAAAGTTAATTTTCTTAAAAACCACTGGAGCATATATCTTGAGACATAGCAAAGGCACATCGGGCTACCAGTCCCTACAATTTTGCCAAGTTTTGTGGAAATCCATTCAGCCGTTCGAGCTAAAAGTGAGTCCAACCGCCCTATGGAAAACTCAATGTTAAAAACATGTTTTGGGACCCCCCTTTTTTCTCGGCCCCCGCTTGACGAAACCCCCCCAAACTTTCAGGGGACGCTCAGAAACAAAATGTGCCATTTTCCTGAAATTTTCAGCCAATTCCGTCCATCAACGCCAAAGTTATTCAACATAGAATTTTCAGAATTCCCTATTCAAAAAAATCCTAACTATATATACCTACTGGCAACCGCCAGTAGGTAATATATAACATTTCTATGGCAAAATGAAACCCCTCATTTTGTTCCTTTGCAAATTAAATGTTTTAAGTGTTAACACTTTATTCCAATCAAGATGACTTCAGGTGTGCCATACTTTTGTCATAAGTAAGACTGTTAGCGCTCTAGTTGTTCTTTAGAACACTCTGGGACATTCTGTCACTGGGCTATAGTTGGGCTACATCTGGCTGATATTTGAGCTACATTTGTTTTTTTTGTCTCTGGTGGCCATCTTTGGGCTACATTGGGCTACATTGGGCGACATTGGGCTACATTGGGCTACATTTGGGCTCTAACATATATATAGCCCAATGTAGCCCAATATATATTTTTCAAAGTTAATTTTCGTAAAAACCACTGGAGCATATATCTTGAGACATAGCAAAGGCACATCGGGCTACCAGTCCCTAGAATTTTGCCAAGTTTTGTGGAAATCCATTCAGCCGTTCGAGCTAAAAGTGAGTCCAACCGCCCTATGGAAAACTCAATGTTAAAAACACGTTTTGGGACCCCCCTTTTTTCTCGGCCCCCACTTGACGAAACCCCCCCAAACTTTCAGGGGACGCTCAGATACAAAATGTGCCATTTTCCTGAAAATTTCAGCCAATTCCGCCCATCAACGCCAAAGTTATTCAACATAGAATTTTCAGAAATCCCTATTCAAAAAAATCCTAACTATATATACCTACTGGCAACCGCCAGTAGGTGATATATATATATATATATATATATATAACGGATTTCTTCTCACACAAGAAGACAGAGGCCGGAGGGGAGTTTTGAAGGAACAGCTAGCTTTATTCAGGATGATGCCAGCAGCGGCGAATGCATTTCGCTCAACAGACCTTCATCAGCGCCCAATACTGTGTCCTTTCCTAGTGTTGCTCCTCCTGCTTAAAATACGTGACTGCACTCCTTGCTCCTCCCTCTAATGCTGTAGGCACACCTGAGCAGCTCCAATTTAGTCCACAGAACTGCAGTTCCCAGCATGCACAGTTTCGGCAAAAACCTGGGTCCGCGCTTGTCACAGGTGAGTTGGAAGGGACTGTTCACACCGCCCCCAATATCGCAGTCATTCCTCTTTGTCCCCTCACTGCTGCCACAGCCATTTCCACAATGCTGAAAATTACGAAGTAGCTGCCAAATGCGAGGCGTACTGCTCATGGAGATAAAATACCTCCTTCCTCGCACATCAGCATCACGTTTTCTGGCGGGCTCCGGCTCTTGTTGATCCCTCAACTTCAATGTACGCTGGAACAGCGGAACGCCAGCATTAGAGCCGGGTCTCTTCTCGTGGCAGGGCCTTCTGGATTGCGCTTCTGGCCGGCGCAATAAATATGACGGATTTCTTCTCACACAAGAAGACAGAGGCCGGAGGGGAGTTTTGAAGGAACAGCTAGCTTTATTCCGGATGATGCCAGCAGCGGCGAATGCATTTCGGTCAACAGACTATAAATAGTTCCCAACCTTATCTGATTGAGAAACCAGCACACGCCATTGTGGGGGGTTCTCTTGTTTATTGCGCAAGCTTCAATAGACCCATGGACAAAACAGGAACGCGTTTCAGCAGTCAAGCTGCCTTTCTCAACCTGGTATGCGCCATATTGATTCCTCTTTTTTACAGGAGACATTAGTAAAAACTAAAGATGCACTGCATTTCACTGCAATTGGTTGGATGCAAGCATGTGGGACGATGACCAGTACTTCTTAACAAATCACAAATACAGTTATTAAAAAAAACACAACAGAACCAGCTTGACTGCTGAAACGCGTTCCTGTTTTGTCCATGGGTCTATTGAAGCCTGCGCAATAAACGAGAGAACCCCCCACGATGGCGTGTGCTTGCTCTTCAATCAGATAAGGTTGAGAACTATTTTTGTACATACTGAGCGCCAGCGGCAGCGCCACCATCCAAGCACCACCAGCGATTTGGCAGCACACCAGTTTTTACCGCAATATGGATTTGCAATATATATATATATATCTATCTATATATATCTATCTATATCTATATATATATCTATATATATATATATATATATATATATATATATATATATATATATATTCACTGAAAAAACCATAGGTTATAGACCATATATAGTTAGGGATTAGCATTTACAAAACCTTAATTTACTCGCACAAAACCATAGAAATTCGCATATATAGTTAGTTGCAATAACTATATATCGCGCACCCGCAATCCACTGCTGATGATGTCACATATTACATCATTCATGACATGGTCAGTGACATCACTGATGACATCACTGATGACAACATCCAGTGTTTGTATGTTTCTGTAAAGTTAAAATATGTCTTACATATTGAAGAATGAGTGGATGTATAAGTGTCTGGATGAAGGATTTAGTAGGTGCATGACTGACTGTATGAGAGAGTGATTAAATGTGTCTCACTGAGTGCATGGGTTAGTGACTAAACTGTCTTAATTTGTGCATCATTATGTCTGTTGTTCTGTAAACTGCTGCATGTGTTAATCAGTAGCTATATGAGTAACTATATGGGTTATTGATTTGTTGCCCAAGTATTTGTATGGGAGACTGAGTATGTGTGTGGGTGGCTGGGAGGTGTATGACTCTGTGCATAGATGTGTGAGCAGTTGATTCACTAGATGTATGGGTTCAAACGTGCATGTGGAAACAGCTGTATGGGCAGTTGACTGTGTGCATGAGTGTATTGGTGAGTGAATGGATATCTCAGTGCTACATGTCAAAGTAAGTACATATGTAAAACACAGTACATGTGAGAGTTGACATATATAAATAACTGAGCATAAGAGCCAGTGAATGTGAGAGTGGCTGTATGAATCATTGTGAACTTGTATCAGGGATTGTATAAGAGAGTAAATATGTTTTAGGATATGTTTGAATTAGTAAGGTGTGTATAACTGTATAGTTGAGGAAATGGAGGAGTGATTGATTCTTTTCATGACTGACTAGATGTGTGAGTAACTCCATGGATGAGTGACAGTCTGTGAGTGTCTGTTTACACTGAGTGTATCTAAGGTTATATTAGAGTCTGAAGAGCTTCATCGTATTATCACATGAATGATGTCATCAGTGATGTCATCAGTGATGTCATCAGTGATGTCATTTGAGTTGTCAACAGTGATATCACTGACCATGTCATGAATGATGTAATATGTGACATCATCAGCAGTGGATTGCGGGTGCGCGATATATAGTTATTGCAACTAACTATATATGCGAATTTCTATGGTTTTGTGCGAGTAAATTAAGGTTTTGTAAATGCTAATCCCTAACTATATATGGTCTATAACCTATGGTTTTTTCAGTGAATTTTCAAGGTTTTGTAAATGCTAATTCCTAACTATATATGTTCTATAACCTATGGTTTCTTCAGTGAATTTCAATGGTTTTTTAATAGCAAATATAAAAAGCTGTCAAATGTCAAGTACGTGATAGGTAAAAACATTTTCGTGTTTATGCACGCTGATGTGCTTTGAACGCTGCCCCCCCCTCCCCCCCCCTCTTTTGTCTTAGGAGTACTCTCTCTTTGCAGATAGTGAAGGGTAGTTAACGCAGGCCTTTGCCCCCGTTGTAATCCGTTGTGCCTGCTTCTGTCTCCATTTGATTGATTGTTATCCAAGCATTTACTGTTTTAGAATTGGTTCTCTTTGGTTCATTCTCTATTTACAAACAAGCACAGAGTCGCAATACTCTGTTTAGTCTTTGCAGATAGTGAAAAATCGTTTAAAAAAACAAAAGGAATCGAGCAAAATCAGTAGGCCACTAATGGGATCTCTTTTTGACCTCGCTAAAATAGAAACATTATGAACAACCCCTCATGAGAAATACGAAACTAGTGAGATGAACTGAGCTCCACACCATGATGGCTGCAAGACAGCTCGGCTCCGCCACCCACCCCACCCAAAATAACGACAAACCCTATGCAAATATTATAAATATATACAACACACCAGCAAAGTAACAGGGTAAAACATTTTATTAAATAACTATTTACATAACTATTTTATACTTTGTGTTGCCCGATCCGGCTAGCTCAATCGATCGAGCATGAGACTCATGCACTCTGATCTCCTTGGCCTCAGTCAAGCATCAATAGTAAGATTTTCATACATGAGTGTACGTTCATGGTTTTGGTCCCTGAGTTGCTTCGATGTCACTGCCTTGCACAAATGGCATAAGTCCTGGATGTTGGGTGCCATAGTTCAGAGTTCTGAGCAGCGCTTGTAACACTGTCTGAAGCTTATTTGCACCTGCTGCAGCTTCACTATTCTCAAAGTAAGTGGGGGCCGTTTGTGGACCTGACTGCATTTGAAAACAATGTGATGCGGTGCCTCCCTAAACCGCTTGACGGAGGCCCCCGAGGTGCGGTGTGATGGCGCGGACTCGGAGGGGGCTGTTGGCTCCGACCCCCTCCCCAAGTCTTGTTGCCCTGGTGTGGCCTGAGATCGCCCCCGACATAGGCGGCCGGCTCCCGGGGTCAAGCGGAACTTTTTGCCTTTTGGTGACTCTTCCATTCTGGACCTTGTCCCACAATCCGTTCGACCTGAAGACACGTCCTGCGGTGCCCTACTCCGACCATCACATATTCCTGCGCCAGGAAACGGCGTGGGATGCACTAGAAGGGAGAGGCGGCGCGAACGAGCCTCCCCCACCTCCCCAGGTGGAGGTTTTTCAGGTACACCCCAGCGCTTTACGCAACCAGCTGAGTTGCGCCCGCTCTTGCGGCTACAGCGTCTCGCCCACCATCCACGTGAATTGCGCCCACTCTTGCAGTGCAGCGATAGGCGGCTGCCACAGGACTCTCAAAATGGCGGCCGGCTCTTCGGATTTAGGCCTGGCCCACTAAAATGGCCCTGGGACACCTTGGAACTCGGACGCTTGACTGCTAGGGCATGGACCCCATTCCCAAAAGCGTCCCCTCAGCCTTGAAGATTCTACAAAAGTCACCGGGGCCCCAGACTCCCGCAGACTTCCGGTGGTGAGCGACTGCAATGATTGCTCGCGGAATGGCCACGACGTAGCCACGGGGTGCTCTCATGCTGACGCCAGCTTCAATCTGAAACATCCAGAAACACTGTAGACTACCAATTCGATCAGTTCCGGTGGAGCCCCAACGTGACCCGGTAGAAAAGAACTTGCCCTCCCCTTTTTTGAGGGATGGTTCTTGTTGCCTGTCCCTTCTGTTGTCATTTTACAGAACTTTTTGGACTACTGAAAGGGGTTGTGTTCCGACCGCTGGTTGGTGGAGACATTTTGACTATATTCTGGACCTACGTTTTCGCGTAATGCGTCATATGACGCGTCACGTTAGCGCACCCGGAAGTGCTCCGGTGCGCGAGGCGCAGCTTCCCGGAAGCGATCCAGAGCGCGGCGCATAACGTAAGCATAACAGGTCATGTGACTTGTTAATAAAACTTTTCATTGCTTCATTTTACTTTTGTTATTCTAATGATGAAAGGCTTGGTCATATGACCTAAAAATAACGCTTTTCATTGCTTTCGAACATTTTTTTTTCCCAAATGATGAAAGCCCCACCTTTTTTTTTCTCACTCTGACTTGTAAAGCAAAGGACCCAGATGCATTTACAGTTTATCACTAACAATGTTCCAGGCTAATGTATTTTCCCGGGAAATTTACAACTGTCTTGCAAGTAAAATATTCCTTTTTCGAGAAAAAGGGCGTTTCTTCGTCCCATGAGGGAACCGTTGAGCAAAAGAGGCTCGGCCTGCTGTCTTAGTCGCTGATAGGCATGAATATCAGATTCTTATCGATCACTTTATGTTGCAGGAGTAGAAAACACAACAGCCCTTGACCATTTATCTTTACTGCGTTCCTGCGTATTATACCTTTTAACCGTCATGTAATTGGACTGCTTTATTTCACTTGCCTTTTACTGATTCGAAAACAGTGGCTATTATTCAAAACTTTACCAATGTAAGTACTACTACCATGTTTTGTTTTAAAAACCTTTATTGTGAAAATGTCAGTATACAAATACGGGCCTATAACCACGTGGGCCGGCCACGGAGCAAACTGGAATCGTATATGATGAGGGGACATTTACACTGTAGAAGAACGTAACGGGCGGGCCATTAGGTTGCAAGAACTAAGGTGTCTAACAGTTGTGGAATCGATGGACGTACATTTTATAATTAAAATACGACAAGCCAGTTACAATAAAATTATCTAGATATACATTTGCGGGCAAGTACCATGGGTGACGTTAATTCGAACTTTCAATAGTACAGTAATCAATAACACATCAGAACTTAATATCAATAGGGATGTCGAAATGTTCAATCAATTCTCGTCCCCGCCCGCCATGTGCTTCAAAACTGCATACGTATCTCGTGATATCAAGGTTGGGCAACCAGTACACAACAAGGAGTTACGAGTCCCATTTATACCGGCGCCATTTTGGGCGAGGCCGAGCAGGTCCAGGATATAGTCAAAATGTCTCCACCAACCATCGACTATGATGATGTTCATAAGCTCTATTGATTAGACTAACACTCCTCTCTCCACATGAAATTAATTTGCCGCAAGTTAAACATGTCATTTTCATTTGTCCAAAGTTCTTCTGAAGATTTAGAACCGTTTCCCTTGCCTCTGATGCTGTCACTGCCACTTCATTGGTGGATGTACTGGCAGGTCGGGGGTTATCCACCAAATCTCGAACTTGGGCAGCACTATAATTAATCGGGTGCCACCTCTCCATATGACGATGCATGGTATAATTACCATAACTATATTTTTTTTCGGTTCCTCTGGAGAGTACATCGTGGCAGATGAGGCAGGTAACGTACCGGGCATTTACCTTTTTTGCATGTGGAGGAAAGGAAAAAAATTCGAGCGTCCGAGTTCCAAGGTGTCCCAGGGCCATTTTAGTGGACCAGGCCCAAATCCAAAGAACAGGCCGCCATTTTGAGAGTCCTGTTGCAGCCGCCTATCGCTGTAGCAGCAAGAGCGGGCGAAACTCAGCTAGACGGCGCCCCACTGCAGATGAAGTGCCTCCACCTGGAGAGACGGGAGAGGCTCATTTGCGCCACCCCCCCCCCGCAGCATTGTAGGATGGCCACACCAGTACGGCAACTTGCTGGACACCACCTCGGTGCCATCCAGATCTCGGCGCGTTGTGCTGCCTTCGGCCTACTGTAGCCTCAAGTGCGGACGCAACTCAGCTGGATAGCGAGTGAAACACCAAGGGGCGCCCCACTGCAGCCGAGGAGCCTCCATCTTGGGGGCGAGGCACCGCATCACATTGCTTTCCAATGCAGTCAGATCCTCAAACAGCCCCCACTTACTGACGCCACCTCACAGGCCAACAGGGCACCCCACGGCGACTTTCGGCGCAGCATTGTAGGATGGCCACACCAGTGCGACAACTTGCTGGACACCACCTCGGTGCCATCCGGATCTCGGCGCATTGTGCTGCCTTCGGCCTATTCGCACATCGGTCCGCTACTGACGCCGCCTCACGGGCCAACGGATTTTTTTGGCTTTTTATAGCCCAAAGCCGCATAACAGGTCATGTGACTTGTTTTTAAAACTTTTCATTGGTTCATTTTACTTTTGGTTTCCTAATGATGGAAGGCTTGATCATATGACCTAAAAATAACACTTTTCATTGGATTAAAACACTTTTTTTTCCCAAACGATGAAAACCACACCTTTCTTTTTCTCACTCGGCAATCCAAAAAGGTTCTGTTAGATGACAACAGAGGGGACAGGCAAAAAGAACCATCACTCAAAAAAGGGGAGGGCAAGTTCTTCCCTACCGGGTCACGTTGGGGCTCCACCGGAACTCATCGAATTGATAGTCTACAGTGTTTCTGGATGTTTCAGACTGAAGCTGGCGTCAGCATGAGAGCACCACCATCTCGTAGCTCCGTCATGGCCATTCCGCAAGCAATCCTGACAGCCGCTCCCCACCGGAAGCCTGCGGGAGTCGGGGGCCCCCAAGACTTTTGTAGAATCTTCAAGGCTGAGGGGACGCTTGCGAGAATGGGGCCCAAGCCCTAGCAGACAAGCGTCCGAGTTCCAAGGTGTCCCAGGGCCATTTTAGTGGACCAGGCCCAAATCCGAAGAGCCTGCCGCCATTTTGAGAATCCTGTGGCAGCTGCCTATCGCTGCACCGCAAGAGTGGGCGCAACTCAGCTGAATGGCGGATTTTGGCACAGTGTACCAAAAGCGGGCGGAATGGCAACTGAAACGGTAAAGGGGCGCCCCACTACAGCAGACGAGCCTCCACCTGGGGAGGCCCGTTCACGCCGCCTCCCCCCCCGCTCCCCGGGGCGCCCCAACGCCGTTTTTCGGAGAAACATTGTAGGATACCAAAACCAGTGCGGCAACTTACTGGACATCACCTGGATGCCATCCACATCTCAGCGCGTTCTGCTACCTTGGGACTATTCGCACAACAGACCGCTACTGACGAGGCCTCTCCCCCCCCCCCCCCCGGGGCGCCCCACGCCATTTTTCGGAGCAGCATTGTAGGATACCAAAAACCAGTGCGGCACCCAGGTGACATCACCTGGGTGCCGTCCAGAACTCAGCATGTTGTGTTGCCTTGGGACTATTCGCACAAAAGACAGCTACTGACCATTGTTGCTTCCTTTTTCAAAATTTTTTTTAAATGTGTTTACTGTTTTTGTTGCGTTGTATATATTTATAAGTTATTAAAGTTTTATAATCCTACTACTTTGTTGGAGTGCTATATATTTTTAATGTGACACATAATTGTAAAAACTTTGATGTACAAAGAGGCATCCCTGGAATCTTCCGCTTCAGGCTCGGTCCCACACACCCTCACAGTGAGAATCCCCTCCCCAATCACAATACAGGATGGTTATCAGATAGTAGGAACGCGTGTGCTGTGACGGATCTCATGAGGTGGGGGCCTTGATCTACTGTAACTCCTTTGAACAGGGGTGATTCTTTAAAGTTGGGGCCATAAACTACATCCGCACGGCTAGGTGATAGCCTAGGACCGTCCTGGACAATTAGACACAGAGGAAGAGGAGTGTCAGAGGGTGTGGTAGTGAATAGGGTGAAAGGGAGGTGTCGGGCGGGCACAGGGTGTGATTCTCAGGGTAGAACAGCGCAGATGGGGGGAGGTTTATGGCCCATGCATGAGAGAGAGAGAGCGGGGGTGACCAGTGCGTGGGGGAGATGCTTGCGAGGGTGGGGAGCCATGCTGAGGATCGGCGACATGCAGAGAGTGGGTCTGGTCAAGGCATCTAAAATGGCTGCCGTGCACGACAAAATTGTGGCATTGGAAAAAAGGCAAGATGGCGCAGACAATGTTTATCAATACGGATTAATTTATAACAATTATTTTTAACAAAATATTTACTCGCAGTGACAAAATGGCGGTCAACACTTCCTGATTTCCTTCGAATCGAACGTTAACAGACGTCACGCAGCAAAAAAAAAAAAAAACGCTCACGCGCAGCCGCTGGAAGACATGTATCAACATATATGAGCCTCCTCAGCCACCCTCAGAAAACATAAAGGGTCAGGATACGTCTCCCGTACCCCCTTATACCCTGTAATTTATTTAAAACGAAATACAAAATGGCGAATTCCCATTTCGCTACCTGTTCGCGAACCGGGAAGCGCTTCTACCGTGAAAAATCAATTTTTTTTTTTTTTTCCCACGGGACCCTTTATTAACCCCAACATCATTCCTAGTGGGTCAAGAGGGGTCTACCTTGCCCCCTTTCATTAAATTCCCCCTTCGTTTTTCTCCTCTTCTTGTCTCTCGATCCTACCGAGAGACAAGATGGCGGCCTCTCCGGACTGTTTAGAATGTTGACAGACGCCGGAGAGCCAATCAGCTTCGCTTCGCAAAGCTCCGTTACGCGAAAAGTTCGCGAACCGGAGCGCTACCCGGGACGCTGTCACAGATATATCTGTTTTTTAAAACGTTAATTTCTCAAAATCCACTGGAGCACATATATTGAGACCCAGCAAAGGCACATCGGGCTAACAGTCCCTACAATTTTGCCAAGTTTTGTGCAAATCCATTCAGCCGTTCGAGCTAAAAGTGAGGCCAAACGCCCTATGGAAAAATGAATGGGAAAAACGCGTTTTGGGACCCCCCTTTTTTCTTGGCCCCCCCTTGACGAAACCCCCCCAAAATTTCAGGGGACGCTCAGAAACAAAATGTGCCATTTTCCTGAAAATTTCAGCCGATTCCGTCCACAAACGCCAAAGTTATTAAGCATAGAATTTTCAAAAGTTCCATAGAGAAAAAATCCTAACTATATATACCTACTGGCGACCGCCAGTAGGTAATTAATATATATATATATATATATATATATATATATATATATATATATATATATATATATATATATATATATATATATATATGTATATATGTATATATGTATATATACACCACAACGAAGATACTCCTTCCGGACTTACAGGGACCCACGGAGAGTGGCACGCACACCGGCGGAGCGATCCGGCTATTTAAATACCTTCTCATAACTTTAGCACTTTGCGCGCTCTCAGGAAAGAAAGACACATCGTCTCATCAGTATAACTGCTGTTTATTCACACAACGCGTTTCACCTATCCCAAGGTTTTATCACATGTATATTACTTACTGGCGGTCGCCAGTAGGTAGTTATAGTTAGGATTATTTTCAATGCAAAATCTCAACATTCTATTGGGAATAACTTTGGCGCCGATTGAGGAATCTGCCTGAAAATTTCCTCAAATTTGCCTTGCGGCGCTCCGGTCCTTCCCTGAAAGTTTGGGGGGGATTCGTCAAGCGGGGCCGAGATAAAAGGGGGGTCCCAAAACGTGTTTTCCCCATGTTAATTTCCATAGGGCGGTCGACCTCACTTTTAGTCCGAACGGCTGAATGGATTTCCACCAAACTTGGCAAAATTGTAGGGACTAGTAGCCCGATGTGCCTTTGCTATATCTCAGGATATGTGCTCCAGTGGTTTTTGAGTAATTTAGGTTAAAAAAAATATATATCTATGACCGCACCCCGGTACGCGCACCGGGGAGCGCACCGGGGAGCGCACCGGGCGTGCTACGCGACTTGCGCGCGGAAAGCTGATTGGCTCTCGGGTGTCTGTAAACATTCGAAACAGTCCGGAGCGGCCGCCATCTTGTGTCTCGGTAAGATCGAGGCACAACAGGTGGCAAAAACAAAAGGGGAAATGACCATAAGGGGGCAGAGTAGACTCCCCCTGACCCCCTAGGTTTGATGTGGGGGCTATAAAAGGGCTCCGCGGGAGAAAAAATAAAAAAATGTTTTTTTTCGATTTTTGCGGGGGGAGTGCCTGGAACGCGCACCGGGGAGCGGACCGGGGAGCGTAGCATGGGGAAACCCCAGTTTATTCACTGCGTCACCTCTACGACCCTTTCTTGCGTCAATACTCCCTTTTTGCATACATTACACCTGACGTAGGTATAATGTGGCGCAGGGGTTTACAAAGTGACGCATCTACCTAGATGCGTCACTTTGTAAATATAACTCAATAAGGTGCATGTTTTACGCTACTGATGCGTCACAAAAAGTGACTTACCGGTGGCGTAAAAGTACGAAGTGACGCATCTACCTAGATGCGTCACTTTGTAAATATGACTCAATAAGGTGCATTTTTAACAGCACTGGTGCGTCACAAAAAGTGACGTACCAGTGGCGTAAAAGCGACGCATGGCCTTATAAATGAGGCCTTCAGTCTTCTACTCATGCGTCATATTAAATATATGACGTATTATGTTGCAAGTACTTACAGATACGTCAGTATTTCAGACGTATCTGTAAGCGCAAAAGTGATGCATTGCTGGAGTGTGTCACAAAAATGATGCAACTCCAGCAATGCATCCTTTCACATGGGGCCAGGCCCATGTGAAAGGGCCTGCATCAGTCTTACGCCTGCTGTGAAACAGGTGCAAGATTTGGACGCAACAGCGTCATAAAAGTGACGCAGTGATATCTCATAGATTTCACTGCGTCACCTCTACGACCCTTTCTTGCGTCAATACGTCCCTTTTGCATACATTACACCTGACGTAGGTATAATGTGGCACAGGGGTTTACAAAGTGACGCATCTACCTAGATGCGTCACTTTGTAAATATGACTCAATAAGGTGCATTTTTTACAGCACTGGTGCGTCACAAAAAGTGACTTACCGGTGGCGTAAAAGTGAAGCATGGCCTCATAAATGAGGCCTTCAGTCTTCTACTCATGCGTCATATTAAATATATGACGCATTATGTCGCAAGTACTTACAGATACGTCAGTATTTCAGATGTATCTGTAAGCGCAAAAGTGATGCATTGCTGGAGTGCGTTACAAAAATGATGCAATTCCAGCAATGCACCCTTTCACATGGGGCCAGGCCCATGTGAAAGGGCCTGCATCAGTCTTACGCCTGATGCGAAACAGGCGCAGGATTTGAACGCAACAGCGTCATAAAAGTGACGCAGAGATATCTCATAGATTTCACTGCGTCACCTCTACGACCCTTTCTTGCATCAATACATCCCTTTTGCATACATTACACCTGACGTAGGTATAATGTGGCGCAGGGGTTTACAAAGTGACGCATCTACCTAGATGCGTCACTTTGTAAATATGACTCAAAAGGTGCATTTTTAACAGCACTGGTGCGTCACAAAAAGTGACGTACCGGTGGCGTAAAAGTGACGCATGGCCTTATAAATGAGGCCTTCAGTCTTCTACTCATGCGTCATATTAAATATATGATGTATTATGTCGCAAGTACTTAGAGATACGTCAGTATTTCAGATGTATCTGTAAGCGCAAAAGTGATGCATTGCTGGAGTGCGTCACAAAAATGATGCAACTCCAGCAATGCATCTTTTCTTACCCTTCCACACCCCTGTTCCTTTTCTACATTTTCTTTGAATATCTACATTCCCCATGTTCACTCTCCTTCTCCTTACTTTCCTTCCCAACACTCACCTTCTTTCAGTCCCCCTACTTCACTTACTTTCTCCTCTCATACCTTTCTGTTCTTTCTTACTCATTTTCCTTTCCTTTATCGATGCACTCCACTTCACTTACTCTTTTTCATTTTTTTAAGAATATAGCTCTTTGATGAGAATTGGAGGTAGTTCTGAAAAGAACTTTTTTTTTCTTTTTTCTTTTTTTAGAACAAAAACAAAAACAGGGAATGTAAACAGCTCAACAGGAGCAAAAAAAAAAAAAAAAAATTAGGGCTGGGAACGGCAGCGATGGTTCTCCAATGATCGAACCATGAGCAGATCACTTTGCTTCCCAAAGCAAAGTAGCTGATCACAGTATCTGCATTTAAGGACGCCTTTGTTAAATGCAGGCTGAATGTTCGGAACCAGCTCTTGTGATCTCCCCCTCACCGATGTTGTTGGTCCTCCGGTTGATGTAGAGGCCCCATCACTGGGAACCTCTTGTGCCAGAGCCCTGACACTTTCACAGGCAAAATTCTGGGGGTGCCTCCTCTCCACATGGCGAATCATTGTGGAGTTCCCAAAAGAATATTTTTTAGTGGGGTCACCCTGTGACAGGACTGTGTGACAGATCCTGCACTCCACTTTTGGAGCATTTACCTTCTTCTGGTCATCAGGTATGAAAAACAAATTCCAGATGAAATGTTCTTTGACCTACCGCTGAGGAGGCTCTTCATCAATGAAATCATTGGAGTCATCTTCACTGCTGGATGGTCTGGCAGCCATGATAATCCAAGATATCCAACATAGAACCGAGAGCAAAAAGGCAGGTCTTACAGTCACAAAAGTGAAAGAAGAAGTGAAGGAAATGAAGGGGATTTCATTCTTTGTAAAAAAAACTGTTAGCAACCAATGAAAAGTGTTATTTTAAGGTCACATGACTTGACGCGCTTACGCTGCGCGCACCGAAGCGCTTCCGGGGGCGTTAACGCGGCACGAACGTAGGCGCTTCCGGGGGCGCATACGCAGCGCGAACGAAGGCGCTTCCGGGGGCGCTTACGCGGCGCGCCTAAGTGACGTTTTGATAGTTTCACGGAAATGCAAAATCATTTTCATTTCCTTATTTAAAAAAACTGCTTTTATATGTATGGTACTAAATGTCTTGCGTTATTATTTACTTTTCATTCATATTTTTTTTCACGAACGCAAGTAGCGCTCTGGGTGCGCTTTCCGGAGAGCTTACCGGTGCGCGCACCCAGAGCGCCCCAGAAAAAAATGATTAAATTTTTTTTTAAATGTCATATTATTATACAAAATAATAATTAATACTTACACAAAACCAAATTTATAAAAAAATCGTAGGTTAGAAACTCGATATAGAAAGGAATTCGCTTTTAAAAAACCTTTGAAATTCACTGAAAAAACCATAGGTTTCACACCAGTTATAGTTAGGAATTAGCATTTAAAAAAACCTATTAAATTCACTGAAAAAACCATAGGTTTCATACCAGTTATAGTTAGCTGGAAATTTTACTGACATAAAACCATTGAAATTCCACGTTATAGTTAGTTGGACTCACTATAATTTGCACGCCTGCAATGCACTGCTGATGACGTCACATATTACATCACTCATGACATGGTCAATGACATCACTCATGACATCACTGTTCACACCATCCAGTGAATGTGTGTCTTTCCGAAAAATAAAGTGACTGACTCACTGTTTGTATGTGTTTTGAAGGCAGCATATGTGCAGGACTGTATTGGTGGATGAGTGTGTATATGTGTGTGTTAGTGAGTGAATGACTGTCTCACTAGTGTCTTTATCAGTTACTACATATGTTTTAATCTAGTATATGTGAGTATTGATGTATATACGTGAGTATATGTGAGAGTGAGAGATTGTAAGAGTTCCTGTTTAAATAAGTATGTCTTTCTATAAGTGATTGTTTAAGAGAGTAAGTATGTGTAAGTTTCCTTAGAAGTAAGGTGGTAGTGTGTGTATAGCTGTGTATTCAAATAAATGGATGTTCAATAGTTTATTTGCATGTGTGAGTATGTGTGTGAGTAACTTTTGGATGACTGTCGGTGTGTAACAGGATGTATAGGTGTATCACTACATATGATGAGTGAGTATATGTATGAGTGACTATATAGAACTGTTGGTGAATGAGTGGATGTGTATATACATGGTGGAATTACTGAATTGGTTGTTGTAACTGGTTTGGGTATCTCCATTTTTTTGAAAATGTTAGTTTCTATTTTTGAATATGTGTTTCAAGGGTTACATTACACTGAAAGGAGGTCTTTCACTCTGTCACAAGGATGGTGTCATCAGTGATGTCATGAGTGATGTCACTGACCATGTCATTAGTGATGTAATATGTGACGTCATCAGCAGTGCATTGCAGGCGCGCAATTTATAGTGAGTCCAACTAACTATAACGTGGAATTTTAATGGTTTTATGTCAGTAAAATTTCCAGCTAACTATATCTGGTGTGAAACCTATGGTTTTTTCAGTGAATTTAATAGGTTTTTTAAATGCTAATTCCTAACTATAACTGGTGTGAAACCTAGAAACCTATGTTTTTTTTCAGTGAATATATACATATATATATATATATATATATATATATATATATATATATATATATATATATATATATATATATTCGCACACTACAGCCATAAGGGAAACAGGAGCACTCAGCGGGTTGCCACATTCTTTTAATTTCATCCTGGCAGACCCGTTTCGGCGGACATGCCTTTCTCAATGCCGGTCAATTATAATACCAGTTAGAAGGTTGTTTAAAATGGTTCCCTCTTATTCCTTTTGGATATGCTATTCGTGACCATCAAAAGTGGACTGTACTCACTTGAAGGGAAAAAGCCTTTTCAGATCCGCCATCAAAGTGTGTCCAATATGTCATTAATTCATCATGCTTGTGTGCTTGTATACAACATTCTAGTGATTGTTACCGTCCCAAATGGATTCGAGCCACACAGCATTCATTTATCACACATCGTGACATATCATGGTGGTCTTCCCTTATCAATGGCATTGAGATGTATATATATAGTGGCCTACTAGCAGCCAATAGTAGGTAGTTATAGATAGTACCTAGTTTCCATAGTAAAAGTGTTTTTGTGTTGCTAATACCTTTGGCGCCTTTTGATGAATATTCACAAAATTTCTATTCAATTCGTCAAGTGAGGGGAGAAAAAAGGGGAGTTCCCAAAACACGTTTTCCCCATGCTATCTCCCATAGGGATTTTGAACACGACTACAGCCTGATCTGCTAAATGGAATTACACCAAATTTGGCAGAAAGCTAGAGCTTGTTCCAGAAATGTGTTTTTTGTAATTTGATGTAAATCAGTTCAATAGTTCTTAAGTATTAAAAAGAAAATTATGTATATCTAGGGATGCGGAGGGTCTGAAGATCTGACAGTTCACAAGGTGAGACCTGATTAGCTACCACCACTTCAATCAGAAAGTGGTGTCAGCCCTCTTGGGACTCGGCTCGAGTCCCAAGAAAAATGAAAAAAGAAACACAAGGGGCAGGGTAGAAATACCCTCACCCCTTAGGCTTGGTGGTGTAGTTCCTGTGGGCCCACAGGTCTTGGATGCCCTCATGCCCTTAGGCAGTAGTCTTCAAACGTTTTCATGCCACAACCTCCCAGTATAAAAATAAAATCATTGGCCCCCCTCAGAATTTTTCACAATTATTCTATTCAATTTGTAATGTTTAAGTATGTCTAGACTTATTTACACATTAGAGTTGTGTTAAACCTTTTAAAAATGGCCTATTACAGAATTACTGACTGCTGATCATTTGTTTTCAGGTTAAAACAAAGCACTGCTATCAGCATGATGCTTCATTTGACTGGCACCTGGTGCCCCCCTGGAATCAGTTAAGGTCTCCCTAGGGGGGGTCGCCCCCCAGTTTGAAGACCCCTTCTCTAAGGTAACTATAACTCAAGCCCTAGCCATTTACTGCTAATTACCCCACATATTACCTAACTCATGACATCTTCTATGACATCATTGATAACATCAGTGTAACATTTGGTATAAAATTATCGATGAGAAACTTGTGCATGGTGGGTGCACAAGTTATAGTTACCTTAGGGCACGAGTTATAGTTGCATGAGATAACTCTGACTATAACCGCTGAATTTCGATGGTTTTGTGTGTGTAAAATCTGAAGCTATCTATAACGTTCCTGTAAGTTTGTTTTTTAGTGAATCTCAACTGAAATAACAAACGTTAAAGGGAAGTTATTTTTAAGTGAAAATGTCATGTAAAACATGCCATTTTAAACTGACAAAACCACTGAACTGCACTTGTACCCTAAATTAACTATAACTCACACCCCAACCATTCACACTGCTATCATCAAGTATAACATTTCAGCTGTTGCAGGGATTTTATCAATGATGAGATAGAACATGTTATGACTGATGTAATATGTGAGGTCATACATACTACTACTGGTCGCGGGCAGCCAACTCCACATCGAGCATGGCCCTTAGCCCTGCATCCATGCCGGGATCAGGGTGGGGTTTAGGTGCCAGACCCTGGGTCCAACTGGTAGGGGTTGGGACACAACCTGGCACCCAAACCCACTGTGGGTGCACACGGCTAACTGTATGCTGTTACAATCTAAAGCGTGTCATTTTAAGTAACACAGACATACTGACTTTGTTAACAGGCCACAACAGCAAAATATTAAAAGGGTGCCTATTGACTTTATAAAGGGGTCAGAGTATCAACATATATGAAGTACACCCATTTTATTTGTCAAAAAAGCACTAATAAGTGTAACCAAATGTATATTTCCATTCATTCACACAGTGCAATAAAAATATATGCAATATTTAATAAAAGTTCCTGTCTTAAAAAAATGAATAAAATGTTATTTAAAAAAATAATCAACATGCGTTTGATTTCTTTTTTACAATTGTCAAGCTAAAAAGTGGAGCCAAAGACCCAGCCATAAGGGGCCTCTGCACTCCAGCTGAAGAGCACAGTGCTCCAGCTAGGAGTGCTGTAACAAAATATGGTAATCTCTGAAAGGAAATGAAATGACATATCGGTATTTGTAAAGCACAAACAATTATCTTAAGGGTGTCAAAGCACTGCGGGCTGTCGGGAAGATTAAGTGATCTATTGCCCAGAGTCACATGGTGCTGGGCTAATCTGCCGCCGGCAATCGAACCGTGAGCCCCATGCTCCAGAGTCAGACACTTGGCCGCTGTGTCACACCTCTTCCACAGCTCTCCTGGCGGTCATGGATTTAATGTTTGTTACTGTTATTTTATGTTGCTGGGTGGCTCCTGCACTCCTTGCAGCCCCCAGAACATTACAAAAAAGCTTGGTGGTGCCCTATGCTCCTTCTAGGGACACCGCAAGGCTCCAAAAAATATATTTTAAAAGCCATTGCTGGGCATTGTTAGGCGCCCCTTAATGTTGCAGTGAATAATAAATGAGGAGCTTCTTATGTTCATTTATTATTCATTTTATCTTTGGGATTTTTTGGGTGCCCTAGTGCCCACCTGGGCACCCACACCGAGCTGACCATTTCAATCCTGTCTTATTTGGGGGTCATGGGATGAGCCCAAGACCCACGCAGCTCCAGCTGGTTCCCCATCCAGCACCATACTGGACTCTGGTGGGAGCCAGCACCATTCCTTTGCTCCCACCGGGTGAGAGCAGAGCTTTTACGGCTTTCACCAGGTGGGAGAAAAGCTCTGGTTCTGGGTATGCCTACACTCTCCTGGGCGGTAAACAGCAGTGTCCCAAGGGATGGGGTCCCGGGGACACTGCAGCCATATCAGGCCCCGACGAATGGGGTTGCGCACCCACTCCCCTTTTGTACACTTCTGGGGGATGGGGTCCTGGGGCCTCAATAAGGCTCAGGAAGGGGGTTGTTTATCCCTCCCTTTAAAAATCTATGCTTCTCAGGAATTGGGGTTCCTAGAGCCTGTAAAAGCCTTGCACCTCTTCCCCTTAATATATCATACATTTGGTGTAAATCGATTCAATCATTCGGGCTGTAGTTTGCCTAAATGTCCCTTGTTGTCAATTGGCTGCACCTCACTTCCGTGAGAATGTCCCCCTAGGCACTATCATGGTCATGCGACCAACATTTCAGTTTTGTGATTTTAATAAAGTTCATCCAAAGTGTTCAAAAATAAATTCCATATGTTTGTTAGTTGTGAACAAGTTTATTTCACTTATCCATCATTATTCACTTTTTTAGTTTGTAATTGAATCCCATTTTTGAGTTCCAATGCATTTCGGGTTTAACAACCCTTCATCCGGGAAAATCTACAATAGCAACAACAATTGTAAAAGAACATGAAAGAACATAAACATTATGTACATACTCAATTGTGAGCGTTTTTTCAGTTTTTTGTGCCAGCATGCTCATTTGTAATTATGAATTTGTCAATGGTGGGGTTTGGTGGTGACTACGAGCAACGATTATCATGCAAGTTTTATGTTATTCGAGGAAGGACTAGCATGCACCAGAATGGGCTGTCTCTTTAACAGGCAGGTTGTGTTAGATCAGTCAGTGCAGTTCAAGAGGAAACTAATGATCAGTGGCCATGTACGATTTAAAAAACTGTCAATAATAGGTCTCAACACTCACAGGACTTATGTTTACAGGTGAAGAACACAAAGCTATTGCTCGTGTGTTGCATCTATAACATTAAAGCAAGAGAATCGTAACCATGTGATTATGTGAATTATAGCTAGTTGAATATTTAATAGATTAAGCGCGGGTTGGTAACTTACTTATTGCAAGTTTGTAAAACGCATCTGTAGAGAAAAGATAATCAAAGGCAAGTGGTCAATATGCTGGTTGCCGATATTTGGAATATATACAGATATGCGTCGGCTGACGACTTACGTAATAAACTTCCGTCTGTTGCGATGATGGTATTCTAAATATCATAAAGTCGATGTCGGAGATCCGAAGTATTGAGGTGAACAGCTGATGGGTGTGCTGGTGTTTATGTTTGTTCGAAATCAGTGATGGACTGTGGTCCAATGCGGTGGCGGCCATGATGTAGCGGTAATGTTTAAATGATTAGAACGTACCGGGTGTGGTTGTGTGATTCATTAATACGAACAAAGGCTGCTGTCTTATGTGACAATGTACTTTAATTTATTCAATCAAAGTCGGAGATCTGAAATAGTTTGTCTGATAGGCATTGCTGGATATCAATGACAGGCTATGGTGCAATGTGATGGCGGCCATTTTGTAACGATAAATGAATACACGTTGGAAAGTACCAAATGGTACTACAGTGGCGAATGTAATAGTGTGTTAAAGGTCTAAGGTCCACTAAATGTTGAAATACAAAAAGTTATAAAATACAGTGATACGGAGAATAAAATTACATATTTTGAACAGCAGTCAATATGAGGAAATTTAAAACGTTCTCGTCCTGTCGATTTCATATGTAGGTCAGAAATGTATAAATCACATAAGTATTTGATGCGGTCGTTCATTCCATATGGTTTCAGTAATTCCATTTTTTTTTTAAAACATATTTTATTGATTTTGTTCAGCAAACAAACCACAACGACATCCACTTCCCTTGGCATCATCAAATATATCTTCAAAATTA
The DNA here is from genome assembly GCF_964263255.1 of Lissotriton vulgaris. Lineage (NCBI taxonomy): Eukaryota > Metazoa > Chordata > Amphibia > Caudata > Salamandridae > Lissotriton > Lissotriton vulgaris. The sequence goes on along the minus strand of NC_141697.1, from coordinate 700,060,956 downwards.
CTCCCAACTAAACCCCCGGAATGGTTTCAGTAATTCCATGAGCGTAATCCAGTGATTCTCTCTTCGCAACAAGTACTTGTGATTGTCCCTTCCTTCTGTCTTCTGTACTGTTTCAAGTATCAGGAACTTGAGTTGACTGATATTATGTTGGTGTTCGAGAAAATGGGTAGCAACTGTAGATTTGGTGTTTTTGGTACGTATATTAGACTTGTGTTCAGTAATTCTTATCTTGATCTTACGTTCGGTCTTTCCAATGTATACCTGTTGACATGGGCATTTTAGTAAGTAGAGAACATTCATGGTATTGCAAGTACCTATTACTTGTAGTCTTATTTTATGTCCTTTACATGGGTGTGTAACTGGTGTTGTCCCTGTGATGATGTTATTGCATTTACTGCAGTTATGGCATGCCATGATGCCTTTAAATGATTCACGGTGAATTGATCTTGGTTGTTTCAAAATTTCACCTACATTTTTTCTCCTAGTATAGGCAAAGGTTGGATATTCGTGGAATATGTTGTATAAGTCCTGTTCTTGCATGAGGATAGGCCAGTGTTTTTTATGATACTCTTGTACTTATGACTAACAGTTGAAAATTTGGATACCAAGATGTTGGGTTTGTCTTCTTTGGGTTTAGTTTTCAGAAATAGATCGTCTCTTGATATGTTGGCACTTCGTTCAGTGGCTTGCATTAAAATGGACTTGGGATATCCTCTTTGTTCAAATCTGTTGACCGTTTCTTTAATCCATTGTTGTGTTATGTGTGGTTGTGACGGGATCCTTTTTGCTCTTATAATTTGTGAGTATGGTAAATGATTCTTGAGTGAAGCTTGGTGAAAACTGTTGTAGTGAAGGGTGTTGTTACGATCTATTGGCTTTCTATAAAAATCTGTCTCAAGTGAATAACCTGTATTAGTGATTGCCACGTCTAAAAAAGTGGTGTGATCTTGTGCCACTTCATATGAGAACTGTATACGATCGTTGATCGAGTTTAGCGCTTGTAACGCTTCTTCTAAGGTATCTCTAGGCCCATTCCAGATGATAAAAATGTCATTGATGTAACATATGAACAGTTTGCTATATGTTTGCCATGGTTGTTTCGATATGATATTATCTTCCTCGAACCTTTCCATAAATAAATTGGCGTACGCCGGGGCAGCCCAATTGCCCATTGATGTACCGGTAGTCTGTTAGTACCAATTTTCTTTCCACTTAAAGTAACTTTGATATAGGGTGAAATTGAGTAATTCCAATAGAAAGATTTGCATGTCCGAGTCTAAATCTGAAAATAGCAAGGCAAGTTCAATGGCTTCAATACCTAGGCTGTGTGGTATGGAGGTATACAAACTTTTTACATCTCCTGTGCACAGTAAGATAGGTTCATCGTTGTTAATTGAAATTTGTTTGAGTTTCAATAAAAAATCTGTGGTGTCCTTGATGTATGTTTTCATTTTGATGACTCTCGGTTGAAGATATTTGTCTATAAACTGTCCTATTGGTTCGTGTATGCTCCCGCGTGTTGAAAAGATGGGCCGGAATGGAGGTTTATGCAAGTTTTTATGAATCTTGGGGACCGTGTATATCGTGGGGCTCTTTGGGTATTCTTGTATTAGAAATGTTTTAGTTCTTTCGTTAATGGTACCGTTTTCGTAGGCTCTCTGAACAATTGTTTTTAGTGTGATCATGAAAGACTCAGTGGGGTTGGTTTCCAGTTTAATGAAAGTAGATTCATCGGTAACATGTTCGAGGACTTCCCTTTCATAATGTTCAGTACTCAGAATTACAATAGCTCCTCCTTTGTCTGCTTTTTGGCACAATATGTTGGGATTGTTTGCAATTTTGTGGAGTATTTCATATTCTTTGTTAGTAAGGTTGTTGTGTCTCCTTTTTTGTGTGTAGTTGATCTTAGTAAGGTCTTGTTTTACTAGGTTCTCAAAAATGTCTAATGTTTTATGGCTAACCGGGGCCATATAGTTGCTGTGTGGTTGTAATCCCAATAGTTGGTCTTTTTCAGTGATGCGTTGTTCTTGGACCACATTGTGAAAGAAGTTTCTTAATCTCAACTTCCTCATACATTTGAAGAGGCTTATTTCAAGTTCCAGTAAGTTGGTATGAGCTGTAGGGACGTATGATGTGCCTTTTTGAAGAACATTTATTTCTTCCTGATTCAACCTTTGGTCGAAAATATTTATGACTAGGTTTAATTCTTCTTGCCTTTGCTCTTCAGGGTAGCTATGGTGCTCCTGGTGGCTGGTGTTCCTTTTTCTTTTTCCCCTCCGGGGTCGCTTCTTTCCATTTGGCTTACCTCTAAATAAGGCCCTGCGGTAGTTGTGCGGGATTCACCTGTTTGTATATTGTGTAGTACCATTGTTGTTGTCTGCGGAATTAGATACGCTGTTTGAGCCTGTGTTAATCCCTGTTGTTTATCAGCTCTTTGTTGTCTGGGTCTACACCATATAAATGTCCCTTATTCTCAGCCCGCTTGTCAGATCACATTGAAACTTTCTAGGAAAGAGCTGAGGTGGATGAGACTTCTTTTTCAGAATGTTTTGTGAAGATTCATTAAACGATGCCAAAGTTATTAGCTAACCAAAAGATCCATTTCCAGAACTGGAGGAGCTGTCTTGATTTAGTGAGTCCTTTAAAATAACCCCTTTTTTGTCAAAGTTTAGTCTTTACAAACTCCACTTACTCCTGATTACCTTCTTTTATATAGGGTGTCTAAATTCCATACACCAGTCCCGAGGAAGACCCGCAGTGACATTCATTCAATTACGCGTACCCTTTGGTTCGAAAAGTCGAGGCTTCTTCAATCTGCTTATGTCCCTAGTCTCTTCACCCTTCCATTGAGAAGAAGGTATTCCAAAGAGTGATTCATATTGTATATATGTGTATTTAATCTTTATGTTTTATTGATCTCCATAGTATGTATGCACCTTATGTCACTTGGTTCACCAAAGTGACATTATTTATGTGGTTTGTTTTGCCATTCGTGTATGTGACAGTAATATATTAAATTGACTAATATAAATAATAGATATATTTTCAGAAAAAATGAATCTCTGTGGTGTGTTTTGACTTTTATCCCTGTCTAAAAACAAATTACGGGGGGCGTGGCCAAGATGGCGGCGGAGTAGGACGTGCTTCCATGTCTCTCCGGCGCCGCCTGAACATTCGCTTTGATTATCGCCCTGCCTGGTGCCCATCCATGCCAGCCGTGGAGCTCTACCGTACCTGAAGCCGGCTGTGCCTATATTTTTGTGCTGAGAGGTGGCTGGTGGGACAAAAGGGGGTGGTGATGGACGGAGCATCTGAATCATTCAAACACTCACACCCAGTCAAAAGATCAGGGTTTAATCCATCACCGTTCTTTAGCCCACTTTGCTACCCCAGTTCAGACATGGCTATATGCAAATCAGTCTGACCCTGTGCCTCATGGGAACAGTCCAGCCCGAACTGCCAAGCCATGTCTTCCCTGGACCGGAAACAAGCTTCCGAGGACCAGTTTCTGGCAATCCAGCCGTCTTCAGCCCGGCTTGCTTGAATCCAGTGGCAAAGTGAGCAAGGGACTCACGTCTGAGCATACCCTGCCACACTTATGGCGGCCAAAAGTGGTACAAAAGGGGGTGGTGATGGACGGAGCATCTGAATCAATCAAACACTCACACCCAGTCAAAAGATCAGGGTTTAATCCATCACCATTCTTTAGCCCACTTTGCCACCCCAGTTCAGAGGTGGCTGGTGGCTGACTCGAGCAGTTCGGCCCCAACACTTCTTACTCCCGTCGGGCCTGGTGGTGAAGGGAGTAGGGGCCCGCCTGCTGCAGTGAGGCACCCTGCCTGTGCGGTGTGGCTGCTGGAATAGTGGCAGGGCGGTGAGCCGTTGGCCTGCCCCGAGGCATGTGCCTTGCAGTGGAATTGGCGGGCGTCCTGCCCTAAGACCAGAGGTGTGGCGGCCATTGCCTCGGGCTGCAGCCTGCCCACATGTGCCGGGCCTAAGGAGGGGAGAGGTCCAGTGCGGTGTGGAGCAGCTTGGGAGCCGGCATTGGCGAGGCGGCAGCGGTCCAGACCCCCGCTGGGAGGGAGTGCGCTCCTGTGCCGCAGCTAGGAGGAGCAACGGTGTCTGGGCCCCAGTGGCGGAAAAAGTGCGAGGTGAGGAGCGAAAGGGAGGCTAACCTGTGACCGAGAGCTCGGTCCGCGAGTCAGCGGATGATGGGAGGCCCCTGCGGGTGGAGTAGGCGGTGGGCCTTGCTGCCGGGACTGTGCGTTGATTGCTTTGCGGCCCCCTGGTTCTCTCTTGCTTGCTGCCCGAAGGTGTGACGTCCTGCAGGGGGGCGTGGGGGTCCATCAGGCGGAGGCTTCCTTGGACTGTGGTGGCGGTGGGCCTTGTGCCTGCCTGGGACCCGGTACTCCTGGGAGCATTGCGGGCCTTATATCGGCCCGTACATCGCAGGCGGTGCCTCATTAGCCAGCTTCTACCCTGCTCTGCTGGAAGCTCCCCGAGGCCTGCGCTTGTGGAAATGCCCCGCCGGAGCAGTGTATACGGCGGAAGAGGTGGCGAGTGGCTGTGTTGAGGTCCACAGCGTGGCAGCCATTTTCTCGTGCTGCGGCCTACCCACGTGTGCCGGGCCAGTGAGTACGTGAGGCCTGGTGTAGCCAGAAGCAGCTTGGGAGCTTGCCTTGGTGGGACATCGGTGGCTGAGGGCTCCGCTGGGCGCTCGGATGCGGGAAGCCTTCGAGAGGAGATGGAGTTGGGATTCGATACCTGTGGTGTTCCCGCCGGGAGTGTGCGGGGGGGGGGCTATCAGTGTGGCCAGAGAAGAGGACTGTGGCTGTGGTGGAGATGAGCCTTGGCCTCCCCCGCAGTGGTGATTGTATTTACCCTGCTGCGGTGGGACCTCTGTAGACTGCGTGGAACTTGTGGTCGGCCTGAGACCCGGAGTGCAGGGCTCCTCTACTTTCTTTGATCGGGTGCTACAGTGAGGTACTCTTTGGTGCCTTGGATGGGGTGAAGGCTCTAACGAGTGGGACTAGGGGTCACGGACAGCGTATAGACTGAGGCAGCCCTTGCACTGGGGTGGCCTAAGGTGGTTGGTGGTCCTGGGTGCCGCCTGGTGCTGTTCCTAAGCGATTCTGCTGAGTTGAGGGGACCCAGGGAAAGTGGGAGGCTCACCATCAGCCCGTGCATCGGTGGGCGGTGTATCCCTGCTGTGTCTTGGGCTTTGGCTGCAGAGTAAAGTGGTGGGCGCTGTTGAGACCTGTTTGCGTTCTACTGGGCCCCTGACTGTACCGTGATGTCGGCCTCCAGGAACAAAAGGAACAAGCCCTTGAAGGACCTGCTACAAAAAGTGGCGGGTCAGGCTGCCTCACAGTTGGATGCCCAGTCCGCACAGGCTGAGGATAATGACTCGCCGGCGACTAAAGCATTTATGCTAGAGTTATTCGCAGCCATCAAAGAGGATATATCGGAGCTCTGCTCTCAGCTCTCCTCAGACGTGCGTGAGATGTGGCGGGATGTGGACGCCATTGGGGAGCGAGTAGAAACCTTGGAAGAACATGACCTGGGCACTGCCGGCGACATTCACCAGCTTCAGCAGGATTTCCTCCGCCTTACGGAACAGAACCTAGATTTGCAGGCACACGCCGAAGATTTGAAAAATCGGTCGCGGAGGAACAATATCAGAATCCGAGCTGTCCCGTGGAAAGGAGAGGGGGACATTCAGCGTGAGTATGTTGGTGCACTGCTCCCACAGATTCTTGATGAAGGGGAAGAGCAGGACATTCAGTTGGATCGTGTCCACCGCGTTGGCCTGCCGAGGGGCCCCAAAGCTCCGCCACCGGTCATCCTGGTGTGTGTGCATGATTTTCAGCTTAAAGAAAGGATCCTTCACAAAGCCCGTGACCTCAATCCTGTGCATTTTCAGGGCCATCAGCTGGGGCTCTTTCAAGACTTGGCGCCTTCCACCCTCATCAAGCGCAGAAACTTTAAACCTATCACTACCTACCTGCAGGAGCAGGGCATCCCCTGTTCGTGGGGACACCCATTTCGGATTATTTTTAAGCATAAGGGCAAGCTCCTGCAAATCTGCTCGCTGGATGCTGCCTTCGAGGAACTGGGTCTGGAGCGGCCCGCATCTCGGGCTGAGACCGCTGGATCACCTAAACGACAGCGCAGACGTCTACCGAATGGCAGAGAGTTGGGAGGTCTCCTCCGCCGGTGAAGCCGGACACATCCACAAGCCTGCTGGAGAGGGAGGCGGGATGTTTGGGGAGAGAGTGTGTTTCTTTTGCTCTTTCTGTCCTTGTGAATTGGAGGTGCCCTGTATCAGGGGTGGGTAAGGTTCTAGGATGGCGCCATGTTCCCCCAACAGTTGGTTTTGTCAGACGGACTACAGTCATTACATGAGACTCTTGGTATTTTCATTTTTCTGTGCCGTTCGGTACTTTCAAGTGGAGTTTGGGGTTTTGTTTGGGGTTGTTTTCGGGGCTCCGCATCAATCCTCCAGGTAGGTGGGTGCAGGTTAGGTCCGCGGGCTCCACACCATGGTCCCTTTAGCGCTGCTGCCCTGTGGTACCGTATTGGCTATTACCTTCTTTCCGAGAGATAGATTGGGTAGGGACCTAAAGATTGTAAGCCTGAACGTAAGGGGCTTGAATAGTCCTGTCAAGCGTGCGGCCATTCTTTTCCTATTGGAGAATGCGGAGGGTGACGTGTGCTTGTTACAGGAGACCCACCTCCTCCCTAGGGATACTAAATGAATGAAGGATAGGCGGCTCCGTGATTCCCTACTGCACTCGGAGTCAGCGGTGGCACGAATAAGGGACACTATCACTCAATACTTTGCCAACAATGATCGAGATGGCATGTCCTTGGTGTCGATATGAGAGGCCCTGAAATTGGTAGTACGGGGGGAGTTTATTGCGGTGGCATGTGCGCGGGTGCGCAAAGAGAAGCATGCAGAGTTAGAAAAGAAGGTGGGTGCCCTGGAAGCGATACATAAGAGGACCGGGGCTCCAAGTGTGTGGAGGGAGTTAGAGACAAAGCGGCGCATGCTGAAGCACCTAGATTTAGATAGGGCAGAGCACGCCCTTCTGCGCTTGCGGCACAAATTCTACCTCAGCGGGGACAAAGGGAGAAAGATATTAGCATATAGGTTGTGAGCACAGTTGACGGCTAATTAATCCATTAGGGATTCTCAGGCAGTGGAACATACCACTGATACACTTATTGTGGACTCTTTTCGGCAGTTCTATCAGGGCCTGCACAAGGGGAAAGCATCGGACTCTGCAGTAATAGCGTTTTTTTTGGCATCCTGTAACATTACCCCTCTCCTTAAGACCTCGGCTGACGCTCTGGATGCCGCGATCCGCATAGAGGAGGTCATATCCGCGATTGCTCGACTAAAGGTGGCCAAGTCCCCAGGGCCGGATGGCTTCTCTGCCATCTTTTATAAAACCTATTGTGTGGAGCTGGCTCCCTTTTTAACCCGCCTCTTCAACTCCTTTCTGGATACGGGAGAGGTGACTCCCTCCATGTCGGAGGCTGCCATTACAGTTATTCTCAAACCCAGAAAGGATGCTAAGGAGTGTGGATCGTATCAGCCGATCTCGCTCCTTAATATTGACGACAAGCTACTCGCGAGTATCCTAGCGGCGAGACTCAGCCCGCTGATGGATGGAGTTATAGACCCCGACCAGGCAGGCTTTATTCCAACGCAACAGGATGGAGATAACACTAAGTGGCTTCTTCATCTCATGGATCTGGTTCACCGTTCCCAGGTACAGGCCTTTTACGTGTCCATTGATGGGTAGAAGGCCTTCGATCGTGTGGACTGGGAATACCTGTTTGCGGTTTTGAAGGCCTTCGGACTGGGCAACAGATTTGTACGATGGGTGCAGTGCCTCTATGCGGCACCTAAGGCGGCGGTGATGGTGAATGGGTGCCGGTCAGTCCTCTTTCCCATCACCAGAGGGACACGCCAGGGGTGTCTCTAATCCCCTTTGCTTTTTGCGCTCTATATGGAGCATTTTGCCCAGCATATATGGTCAAATGTGGGTATTGCCGGGATTCGGTTCGGCGCTGATACGCACAAAATTAGCTTATATGCTGATTATGTGATCCTATCGCTCACTCATCCTCACTCCTTCTTGCGGCATTTGTCGGGTGAACTCCTCGAATTTGGTTCAGTTACGGGGTTTAAAGTCAATTTCTCCAAATCGCAAATACTCAATATCTCCATTCCTGAGGCAGAGGTGCAGGACTTGCGGCAGGACTTCGCCTTCCAGTGGGTACATTCTGACATTTAATACCTAGGAGTTCGCCTAACCTCCTCTATAGCTAAAACGGCCTCCCTTAACTACAAACTCCTGGTGGATCAGACGGCCAAATCGCTTTCGGATTGGGCCCGTCTCAACTTGGCTTGGTACCGGAGGTTGGCCGCAGTCAAAATGACGGTGCTACCGCGTATCCTGTACCTTTTTCAGATGCTGCCGCTGACTCCCCCGCCGGGTACTCTCCAGAAACTACAGGGACTCCTTAATAAGTTCTTGTGGGGCAATAAACGGCCAAAACTTGCCTTATCTCTTATTACCGCTCCTAAGGCTGTAGGTGGGATGAGTTTCCCCTTGCTGAAGGCCTACTTTCAGGCGGCATGTCTGCGTTATACCATTGAGTGGAATAGGCCCTGGTCCAGCAAACATTGGAACTTTATGGATCAGATGGTAGCGGGGTGTAATATTTGGCGCGAGCTGTGGCTGTCTCGCAAGCATAGAGCGTGGGGCCTCTACTCTTCCCTGGTGACATTGCCGACTATGAAAGCTTAGGATCAATTGGCACAGCGCAGGGGCTGGACTACTTTCTCTTCCCCTATGACTTCAATTGTTGATAATCCAGACTTCCCTCCAGGTTGTGCGTCCCCGGTCTTCCACCGCTTGTGGGAGGAGGGCTGTAAAAGGGTGGGCTCTCTCTTTGACCTTGACGGCCTGATTCTATTTCCCAGCTCTGTAAAGACAATTTTTCTCTACCAGAGTCCGATGCTTTTCCTTACTCGCAGGTGGCGTATTGGGTGACCCAGCCATCTAACTTCGCTTCTATGTCCTGCCGTTTGACGGCCTTTGAAAAATGGGTAGTTTGCAAGAAAGATGACCGTAAGCTTATATCTGAACTCTATGCCATGATTATGACACACCCCAAATCGCAGCGCACCAAGGCACAGGTCCGCTGGGAGACGGAGCTGGGGCGCCCACTGACACGTAAGGAGGAGGACCATGTTTTCTATCATGTTCATCATACCACTTCTAACGTAGTGGATACCGAGTTCGCCTATAAGGTGGCCGCTTATTGGTATTATACTCCAGCCCGTATCAAAGCTTGGATGCCGCGAAATCAGGCCTTTGTTGGAGGGGGTATGGTTCCTCAGGCACTTTGGGACACCTACTGTGGCATTGTCCGAAGTTAGAGCGGTTGGAAAGCGATCCCTGATGACTTGGACGATGCCTGCCATATCACATTCCCCCGAGCACCTGAACATACCCTATTGGGGCTTCCTCACACCAAATCGTTTCCTTTGCGCTCGCTGAGGGGTAGACAGATTGCATTAGCTTTGCTGGCAGCGCGACTAGTCATATTGGCGCAGTGGGGTTCCCCGACCTCTCCTGACCAGCGGGATTGGATTTGAAGGCTATGGCACCTTTTGGCTATGGAACGCCTTTCGATGAGCATGGATGGGAAGGGTGCTGAATACGCGGAACTGTGGGGCCCATTTCTGTGTCTCTTGTCTAAGGACCTGAGAGAGGTCACATGCCCGAAATACCTACAGATCCTTCAACTTATCCCTTTAGGGTCTAGGGGAACTACTAAGGCTGTCTGAGTGGTGGTGAGTGGTCCTAGAGACAGTAGGGAGTGGGAGGAGGAATTTGAGGCTGATGCGGAGGTGGGTGGAGGGTGGCGGTTTGGTGGGTTGGGGTTGGGGGGATTGTTTTTTTTTTCTAGTTTATGTCTGTTTTCTCTGTTTTAAAAGTGTTAGCTAAGCATCTGCACTGTCTGCTTCCATCGCGGGGTCGACCTCCGGGGTGTAGACCTCATTGCTGTGTTTGCGGTTCATAGAGAATGCTCTGCCGGCCAGTGGATGTAGGCAGTCGAGCCGTGTTCTGAGGTATTTTACCACTCAATAAAAATTATTGATTCTAAAACAAAATTACTGGAAATTGATTGACATTTGATTGCTATACAGGGGGACGCTACGCGCAAGTACAGCTGGTAACCTGCTGCTGGGGTGCTAATCGCTGCCAACCTTGGAAGCTGCCTAATTCACCCGGTTTTCTCGCCAATCACTGCCGAGGGTGACGGCTGTTACGGACACCAGGGACTTCATTTCCCAGCATCCCCCTGGGCCGCGCATATTGCTGATGTCGTCCCAGAGCGCCCGGAGGTGCTTAAATCATCGCGGAGTCTCCTGCGGCGATGGACGCTACGCGCAAGTACAGCTGGTCAACCTGCTGCTGGGGTGCTAATCACTGCCGGACCTTGGAAGCTGCCTAATTCACCCGGTTTTTACCCGGTTTTCTCGCCACATCACTGCCGAGAGTGACGACTCTAACTGACACCAGGGACTTCATTTCCCAGCATCCCCCTGGGCCACGCATATTGCTGATGTCATCCCCGAGCGCCCGGAGGTGCTTAAATCATTGCGACGCCTCCCGCAGCGCGGGACGCAAGCGGGCGCTGCCCGGGCAAAGCCCGGGCCAAGGGCGGGCCCATCCGCGCCCGTCGTAGCCAGAAGGAGGCAGGGCGGGGCCACCCCCTTTTCAACGCTGCAGCGGTGCCCCAAAAGACTTGGTTAGTGATCTTGGACTTTTTTACACGGTGACTTTCAATTCTAATCGATAGATATTGGATACATCTATACGCTTTCATTAAGTAGCTTTGTTTTGAGGGAATCTATTGGTAAAATCGTTGTATGATACTTATTCTTGGGATCTTACTTGTTCAAGGCAAGCCCAGGTCACTATTTTAGTGTACCAATTATGGAGAGGCGCAAGGCACAGGCAAATCAGAATGGGGTTTGGGTAATGCAAGAGTAACTGTGACCACTTTGGATGCCTTCCTGTCTAGAGCTGCGACAGTGATAGACAGGGAGATCGAGATGGTAAATAGACGCATATCTAGATCACCTACTGGCGGATCCTTACCGCTCCTGGATGGGGATATAAATCAATCAAAAAATTGTACAGATGAGATTGCGAACACCATATATACACAGGGGTTGGGGATTGGTATTCAAGATTCGGTTGTGCTCTCCCCTGTTTTGGAGTCCCAGCAGGATATTTTAGCTATGCCCCTGTCTCCCGTTGTTACTGTGACAAATAAGCAGGGGGCTGTCCCTCCAGATCTTAGCACAAAGGGTGTGGAAAGAAGACCGACCTCTACCACTTAGATTCCCACTGAGGCTTCTAGTAACTTCAATCCGCCGCAACAATAGGGGTGGGGCAATAGGGGTGGGGCACGTCGCTCAACTGGTAGCACTAAGAGAAAAGGGAAAGAAATGGGCAGTCAAGCGAAAAAGTCCAAATCTATTGCACCGTTGATACCAGCACCAGTAATTGGGGCAGTCCCGCCTGCGATTGATCTTTCATTGATGGAAGTGTTAAAATCCACTCTATGCAGCATATTGGATGACAAATTAGGCCCAATCATGATTAAATTACATAATATTGAGCAAAGTATAGCAGATCAGCACAATATTATACAATCCCTTCAAAACCGTAGTTGTGCAGCATTAGCCCCTTCTGCTTCAAATAATGAACTGCCGAAGGTGCCTTTAGAGGGGAAGTTTGGAGCCCACTGCCCTCTAAATAACTATGCTCCATCTGTCACAGATATGATTACTAGCAGTGCTGGGGGGCTGAATGACAAGACTCTTGATTGTTTGATAATAGACGTAGCTCATGCAGTAGAGAAACCCGGTGCAGCTCCTAATGTTGTGGGAAGGAAAGGGGGCATGTCGCAGGATTACACCAATGATGTACAACAGAATTTACAAGTTATTGATTCACCCCCACAATCAACCCCGCTGGTGGCAATTTTAGGGAATGTGCCTCCTCTCCCAGTTGGAACAAAAGAGGATTATGTTCAACTTAAAAATAAGGTTACTCACTGGCTGTCCTGTAATACCGTTGCTGGCCCAATGACCATACATAACATCATCATGGTCCATCGTGTTGCGTGGTTGGGAAGTTCCAGGAAAACAAGGAGGGGGGCTTTATTGTTGTGAATTTTAACAACCCATTCCCCGTAGAGAGAATCTTCAGGGAGGTCAATGCTGGTCTGGCATATAGGGGCCAAGGTAATCAGATACTGCCGCTGGGATATTTTTATAAGGCGGAGAACCTTAGACAGAATAATCTGAAATCAGAGCGTTATACTTGGCCCCATAAGCCGGTGGAGCAGTGTAGGGCCGGTCTTTTTAACCCCTGTGTAGAAAGGGATAATCCTTGGTGTGATTGTTATCTCTCTTCCTTTGCTCAGGGGCAAAATAGATTTGCAGTTCTCTCAGGGTTGAATGATTGTGACTGACTGAGTAAAAACGTAGTTCTCTTAGATCCAATAGCCCAGATGCCTGCGACTGTTGATTTTATTTTGCCGGATATTGGGTTCCCAACCCAAATGCCATCAGTGTTATCAAATGCAGAGTCATTAGAGGTCATAATTGGTGAGGGGCCATTGGTTTAGGAGCTGCCAGGAATACCATTATCTGTCCCACTGCAGGATCTACCTATTGTACCCTCTGAGGACCAACTTAAGATCCAGGATTATAATGTGCTGTCCTGGAATATTGTGGGGTTGGCAGAGACGATTGTATACCCATTATGGGTGCAGTTTGTTAGGCACGTCCCTGTGATCTGTCTCCAGGAGACATGGTTGGTTAACTGTAATCTTTTTTTGGAGGGGTATAAAGCTTTCCTTGTCCCTGCAACTCCAGCAGGTAGTGGAAGAGCAAGGGGTGGCCTGGTTATTTTTATTTCCTTGTCCGTGAAATGTAGGATTAAGGATATCTCTGCTTATAGTGATTTTCAAGCAATTGTTTTAAGGTGTGGAAACTTCAGTCTGTGTCTGATCAATTTTTATAATGCAGTGCACAGACAAGGGGTTTGTAAGATAACTCAGCTGGACAACTATGTTAAGCAGTATTGTTGCCCCTTTAGAAATAGTCTTATGATAGTAGGAGATTTTAACGTTCACCCGTGTGTGGATCCGGAATCTACTAACATGGGTGATTTGGGATGTCCAAGGATCCGGGGTCTCCATTTTGAGCACTCTACACAGGGAGATGTTCCTAACGATTTGCTCAATGAATATGATCTGTTTTCATCCATGTGCTTTGTAGCACCATCTAGTAATCAAAAGGTTCCATCTTTTAAAGGTCGCAGTGGTGGATCCTTTATAGATCATATCCTGATCTCTACAAGCGTCCGGTCCCTTTTATTGGGGTTAACAATATTAGAGAGTGCTTTCAGTGACCATAATCCTGTGTGTGTGTACTTGGGGGGGAGTATATTGAAAAGGCAGGATAGGGTGATAGATCCAGGTACGCTGAAGCTTACTGATGTTAGGCAACGCCTTAAATGGGCCCAAGTAATCCCGTCCCTTATTTATGAAAAGCTTTATGAATCTTGTGCGACAGAACTTTCTTACTGTGTGAAATCTCACTCTACTGCTATGGGTATTCTTAATGCTTTTAATGGGATCGTCTCCAAGGTGAGGACACTGTTATCTGTCCCGGCCAAAAGAAGGATTATCGGTGACCCTAAGTGGTTTAACCCAATATGCTCCAGAGCTGCCAGAGAACTAAAGGCAGCATTGAAAGTGAACCCTAGGGACCAATCTCAGATTCGCATTCTCCGCATTAATTATAAAAAGATATTGGCTAATCGCAAAACGGAATTGAAGGAGTCCACATGGCGGGAACTCTTAGATCCTTCAACTCTATCTAGTAGTTCTAGATTTTGGAGCCTTATTAACATACTTCTTTTTGAAAGGGACAGAGCTGAGGATTTGGGCACTAATATAACGGAAGAGGAATGGGTGTCTCATTTCAGCAGTAATTTTAAAAGTGCCTCAACCTTACCTCGGTTGCAAGCGAGAACTCAGAATAAGGACGTCGTTGTATTTACCCAAAGAGAAGTGGAGGAAGGCATCGCCAGTTTCTCGTGTAATAAGGCACCAGGTCCGGATGGTATTCCACCGGACCTTTTTAAATCTAATCCCTCCCTTTGGGCATCTATCCAGGTGGCAGTGCTTAATGCTGCTGCTAAGAAAGGGTGTCCAGAGTCATGGGGTGTCTCCACAATTGTTCCTGTGTTTAAAAAGGGAGATCGTAACAGCACTATGAATTACAGACCGATCTCCCTTATCGACTCTGTGGTTAAGGTTGTAGGCGGAGTCGTATTAAATAGATTGACGGCCTGGGCGGAAGAAAATAAGATTATTTCTGACATTCAGTAAAGTTCCGCCCAGGTCACTCTACCATGGCACAATGCCTTAATCTCTATCTGATCCTCGGACAGTATACTGTTGCCCGCCAGGGGACAATCTACATGGCCTTCATGGATCTCTCCTCCGCTTTTGACTGTGTCAATCGGGGGAAGTTGTGGCAGTCCATGAGGGCCATGGGGGTGGAGGCAAATTTTGTGGACTTTCTGTTGGACTTAAATAGACACTAGGGCAAACATTAGATACGCTCATGATTTGAGGGTCACCAGGGACTTTAGTGCAGAAAGGGGTGTACGGCAGGGGTGTATTTTAGCCCTGTTTCTCTTTAACCTCTACATCAATGACTTAGATAAGACCTTGTTAGAAACTGGGGCTGACTTTCCGTATGTGGGACGCAGGGGCCTGCCTATCTTGCTTTATGCAGACGATGCGGTTCTCTTGGCACGTACCCCTAAAAGCTTACAGATTTTGCTTAACACCTTTCGTAGGTTTATGGCCGATTGAGACCTGGCCATAAATAATTCGAAATCCTACGCAATGCAGGTCGGGCTGCGCCCCAAGAGGCAGTACACCTTTAAGGTGAACGGAGAAATAGTGGCCATAACTTTGACCTTCTCCTATTTGGGTGTCCTACTGGACGACGGTCTGGATTGGGGCCCACTACTTAAGAGGAAAAGGGGGAGGTGTCCAGGTCCAATGCAGCGATTTTTAATTTCGCAACTAAAATGGGCAAGTGCCCAACCGCTGCAATGTTAAAGATTTATCAAGCCAAGAGTCTATCGATTGCCAGCTATGGCAGCGAATTGTGGGGATATACAGGTTTGGAGGGTATTCAGGTGGCAGAAAACAATTTTTTAAAACAGCTGCTGGGGGTTCCTAAAGGGACCTCGAATTTAATAGTTCATGAAGAGACTGGTCTTACATTTATCTGCGATATTCTGGCTATGCGCCCATTGCTTTTTTGGCTCAAATGCTGGCTGAATGAAGATCTTGGTCTTACACAAGAGTTATTGAAAGAGATTTTGAGCCTGGACCACATGATCGAAATACCGTGGTTAAAGTACTTAAAGGGGTGCTTTAGAGAGTTGGGGCGTCCGGACCTTTATTTAATACCTGACCGTATTACCAGATGTGGCTTTTGTGAAACAATCTTTTATTTTGCCAAAGAAAGCAAAAAGAGAGGAGTTGGAACTGTCAAAAAATAGTGTCCGCAAGCACATGATGCTTAAATCCACTCTAGATATGGAGCCATATCTCTCATGGCCTTTGTCGGCTCACGAGCGCTTCCTACTGATCAGGTTCCGATTGGATTATTTCCATCTTATATTAGCCGTACCGAAGGGAAGTCACAAAGGACAAGTGTTAGCACCCTGTGGCTACAACAGTATGTCTTCACAGGACCTCCTGCACTTTGTGTTCTTTTGTAGTTTTTATGAAGCCCCTCAGAGGCTCTTTTTAAAATCTCTTTTAAAAAAGTTACATTTTTTACATGTTCGCCCCGCTCTCTATTTTTTACAATCATTAAAGCCAGAATGTATTCCATTTGTGGTTGGCTTCCTGAAATGTTCTCTAAGGTACAGAAATTGTCTGGAACCCTAAAAAGTTGGATGGTGTTTTATGAATTAATTTTTAAATTGTAATAATGTGGTGTCCTTTCTATTTCCTAATCTTTGTATATAAATTGGAATATTTGTATTGTATGTCCAGTTATGTATTTATGTGCTTTGTACATTTTTTTAGATGAATTGTAACTTTTTATGGTTTTCTATTATGCAAACCCGAATAAAGTTTATTGAAGGGAAAGATTGCTATACAGGAAAGACTCTACTAAGCGATTGGTTTACCCAACAAACTCAATGTAGATTACATTCTTACACTTCTGAGTGGCACAGAGTTTACCCCATTATTTTTAATGGATTACTGTCATTGGCAGCATGGCAAGGGCAATGCGTGGGGCAAGCTGCATTGGCCCTAGCACTTTTTTACAAAATAAGCACTGATTACCATTTGATAAATATTCTTTAGGTTCCACTCTATGATGACAGAGAAGCAGCCCACAGCATATACTGGTCACAAACAGTCAATGTAGATAATCTAAAGAGTCAGTTCAAGAGTGACGAAGAGTCACCTTCAGGGTAGCACAGGAGAAATGCAGCCTTACCTAATGCTTTTTAGACTCTACTGAGAAGCAACTGGTGGACAATCTGCAGGCATGGGCTGGGTACATGCAACTGGAGTCAAGATCCCAATTAGGAATATAGGTTGCCATGCAAATCTAGACAAGGCAAGGGTAAGAAAATAGGCAAGTGAAAGATGAGACGGTTATGCCCAATTCACACACAAACATTTTAAGATTTTTTTTCCAGGAATTAGCACTGCCAGGACCATTTCAGACTTTGCTTGCTAGGAACAACCCAAGTCTAACAGAAAACAGGTATGCACTAATTGCATGTACCCAGGATAAATGGTCTACACTGTCCATCCAGGAGAGACAGAGAAGCTCAAAGTATGCACTGGTTGCATGTAACCGAGATGAATTCTCTGTTAAGTCCACCCAGGAGTGATAGAGGAGTAGTCCAGACATGCCCAGCAGAGTCGGCCCTAGTATATGCTCTGTGGTGCGAACAGAAGCTACCCTTTTCATTATCATGTTACAGGCAGGCATGTTAAAAATGCTCTGCATAGCCCATCCAGAAGCAACAAAAAATACATATGGTATATACTACTGATTACAATGCATAAATAGGAAGTAGGCTAGGAAGGACGAATCAGGTGAGCCACATGACGGAACAGGAAGAGGTGGAGAAAGTAGTTCTTGTTTGGAAGTGGACATGAGGGAAGGAGGTTGGCTGAGCCACTAAGGGGCTCTGGCCTAATATCCACCACACAAATAAGGCTGAACATCCCCTAAACAATGTAAGAAAGGAGAATTGGATCCTGAAGAAACATGCACAATCCATGTGCAGAAAGCACAAAAACACCAATGCAAATACATCATATCCTGATGGAAATCCATTGGCTTGCATTTCCGGCCCGCACAATCTTAAAAAAACAGCTGCATCATTTACAAAGCTATCACGACCAACACTCCTGCTTATATCCCAAATTAGCTCACCCTCTCTGGTGGATCTCGGCCCACATGAAGGTAGGACACAATCAGCCTGCACACTAAGAAGTTTAAAAAAGAAAAAAGAAAACAGCAAGCCTTGTTCATCTATGTACCTAGGATCTGGAATAATATCCCCCTATCTATTAGGGCTGCTCCAACGCTGCTTCAGTTTAGAAAACAGTTGACGACTCCCCTCTTTATAGAACACTGCATCACAATGCATTAACCACCCTCAATTCAGCTGTAGCTCTTCTTATTCATTTACTTTATGCATGTTTTTGACCGTGTATAGTGTCCTCAGCCTTTTGCCTAGGTTCACGCTATCGAAATACCATATACATAAATATATACATACATAAATACATTTGCCGAAAATTAGCAGATAATTCTGCTCAACACTTGATCATCAAAGTCAAACTTTGAAAACAGAGGATATTACTTGCATGATCTTTGACTGCTGTTGTCGGTGAATAACTCTCAAGTGATACTCAGCGGGAGGGTCATAACCTTATTTCATTCTCATTTTTAGAAAAGTCTAGTTTACTGATGTACTACAGAATATTTACCTAGTCCAATACATGTCAATTTAGAATTGACTTTAGACTATCATTTTAATGTGAGAGTCAACTCATTGCATCTTTAACAGGTTGAGAGCTACGGGGATGCAATAATATGTATTGTTGCATTAGGTCAGTAATACTCAAAGATCCCTTTACATGCAACCCCTGGTGAACAGCAGCACTGGACTGCTGTTTAATTGACGGAGCACTAACGGGAAACAACACTTACAACGCAACTTTTACAACGCACTACCTTTACAACAAAACTTTTACAACGCAACATCCATTACAACGCATGCCATTACAACGCAACCATTACAACGAATGTCACTACAACGCATACCACTACAACGCATGTCATTACAACGCAGTCATTACAACGCATACCATTACAACGCATACCTACACTATCCAACATTTACCCTACTGTTGCACCCCCTGGAGTTAGAATAGTAATTTTTACCCCTACAATATCAAATACTTACCCTACTGTTGCACCCCCTGGAGTTAGAATAGTAATTTTTACCCCTACACTATCCAATACTTACCATACATGCAATTTAATGGTATACGTTGTAATAGTATGCGTTGTAAATGTAGTATGCGTTGTAGTGGAATGCGTTGTAAAGGTAGTTTCAAAGAATTTGTTGTAATGGCATGCGTTGTAATGGAATGCGTTGTAATGGATGTTGTGGTTTAAAAAATGCGTTGTAAAGGTATGCGTTGTAAAAGCATGCGTTGTAACGACATACATCCAGCACTAACATTCACCATGAAATTAAATAAACAGGGCAAGCATTTATTTACAGGTTAAAAGAAGTAAAATAAAAGAAGCATAAACGGTGTCTTGGCCGACTTACTTTTTGAAACACCTTTGTTTTGCAACATGCATATAAAAAAATAAAAATGTTCTTCAATAAATCACAAAAAATTGATTTCATTAACATGCAGAAGCGTTTCTCCTTAGCACATCAGATTGTATCAGTGCATTAAGAAGCATTTTTAAAAGTGACAGTTTTCAAACATGAGCGTAGAAACATTCACACTTCTCCCTCCCTGACTACAATGCCAATCAGTAAACTAAGATGCATGTCAGTTCTCATGTGGACCCCTCTGAGTGGCCTGGGATTGTTGGTACACATGGACAGCAGGATCGTTTATTAAATCAGTCATAAGAGAAGGGTTTATACAGTGCACATCCAGAACTCATGTATTTCAAGGTGCCATTATATGTGATAATATAGATGAAGAAGGCAAAGTGCCATAGATTAATTGCCTATGGTCACACAGTTTAGTTAAGTGGGGAGGCTGGGATGATCCCAGGTTTTCTGTTTTCATGTTGTGCACTTCTGTTTCCTTTTTCTTTTTTTTTTTTTTTTTTTTACTTTTCCTTCCCCCAACGGTAGGCTCTCGTCCACCTCTGAATGTCGGCGCTTCGTTCGCCCCGTACGATTCGTGGGACTTTCATTGGATTGCTGAGAAGCCTTGCGTGCTCTCAGCCTCATCTTTTAGGAGGTCTGCATGTAAACCTGGTCTCTGTCTCTCCTTATATTCTCTTCCCCTTTTTAATGACCACCCAAGCCCCGTCCTCTCCCAGGCTACCTCGTCAAGGCCAGTACCTGGCGCTGCTCTTGGCGCCCTCGCACTTCTGTTTCATTCCAATAGAATAATCAAGTTATGTCCTTTGTACACTTGACTTGCTCAAGATAGTGGTAGCAAGCAGAGAAGGCTTGCACCAAGCTGCGGTAGAGGGATAGCGACTCAGGTACAGCATAACACATCATTGTCAAGTCTATGACTCTTCTAGAGACTGGCCATTTTATTTATAGGGCATTTGGGAATGAAACCCTCAAAATAACTCAATGGCTCACTATCCACACCATGTAGATGTTACTTTTGCCCTATGCCCACCTTACACCACCCCCTTCCCACACCCAGCCCCCATTCTGCTGGCATCAATGTGGCCCTCGGTCACACTACAGACCATGCTTTTTACTCCTGGGAAAATGTTTGCAAGCACCCACGTGTTAGGTATGTAGTGTGCTTGAAAGCTAGCTGTAAAAGCTCTAACTTTTAGCATTCAAATTTCCAAAGTACAACTGGCCTCATGGGAAATTGAGGGAATCGCAGAGATGCCATTTATTGCCTCTGTAAAGGTTGTAGGGCTGGGGAAGAGCCGGTCACATTTCAGGCACAATTGACATCTGGATATCTCTGTGTCTGCCCTATTTGGCCCTACCCCTGCACTATAGTCATTCAGAGGTCCTTACCTGCAGGTACACTTCTGCTTTTCAAGTCTTGGGTAACAACTCAGCTGTCGGACACACCATTTGCTTACCATATATTTCTAGTGGGCATTGGGTCTGTCGCTTTCAATCACTGGCTTTATTGATCAGTATCTTTCAGTCATTTGCTACTGGGCAGAGCCATTCACATCATGACTAAGTTTGGGATATTTCTCTGTCACCTGAAGCTATGGCTGTTAGTGTGTCATCCTATAATACAATGCTTATACTGAGCTGTATCAGGGACTGCTTTAGAACTATAGGTCCTTCTGCTCCTGCTGGCTCCCTCTCTCTTTTTCATGTGTATCATTCTTCCGTTTTCCAGCCCATTACCCCTCCCATCTCTCATTCCAGCCCTTTCTGTTTTTTCTTATTCTCCTAGTACACCTGCTCACCACCCTTCCCTTTCCTTCCTCCTACCCCTTCCTCTTTCCTCTTTGTGCTCCATGCTCCTTGCCCTACCACCCCTCTTGTTCCCTCCAAATGCTCTTCCATCCCATAAACTTCTTGCTAGTGCAGGGCATCTATATTGTAGGCTACCTTGACTTTATACAGCCCTCATTTTTCTCCCATGTCAAATGAAGGCCGGATGGCAAAGGAGCCCTTATTACCATTCTTCTTTTCTCTTTATTTCTTAGAAAGTAGCCACTATCATGAAGGCTTCCTTGCCACCGACCTTTATTTAACATAGAAAAAAACAGGACTTTTTTAAATCATGGGAACCTTCAAAACAGGCGCTGCTTTTTTTTAGGCAATTAACCTCAGGTCTATTGGCTTTGTCGATGCTTATTATGAATGCTTACACAGTAGACCTCTCAAGTGGGCAATAGCGCGGCTTTGAGTTTCTCTGGTGAAGTGGGTGTCCCATGTATGGTACATGGGCAGTCCTTTGCCACCACCCATGGTTCTTTCACACAAAACCCTAGCTACTATCAATAGTAGTCAGGGTTTTGTGCCAAAAATTAACGCAACTTAAATGAGGCATTAAAATGAGAAATGCTTTCATTCCTCCTTTCTTTTATGACGTTGCATGTGTGCTGCACTGTGCAGCACACATACGAAGTAGGAAAGGTTGTAA
Source organism: Lissotriton vulgaris (assembly GCF_964263255.1). NCBI lineage: Eukaryota > Metazoa > Chordata > Amphibia > Caudata > Salamandridae > Lissotriton > Lissotriton vulgaris. Next base: position 700,039,434 of record NC_141697.1, on the reverse strand, counting down.
AGGCGGTTGAAGCATAGTTTGTACTTGATACCTTTCCAGTACAAAAACCTATGCAAGAGTTATGCAGACACCTTTGCACTATGGGGCAAAGGGATGTGCGTGGCATTTGGCAGCGTAAGTCTGCATTGGTGGTAGGGAGAGAGGAGGATTGTTCTATATCTCTGTAGAAAGGGCACAAGTCGAGGGTATACATGGGTAGACGGCGTCTACCCACTCTTTTCACAGGGTGGATGCCGTCTACCCTGCCAAGGGGTTGTCTCCACAGAAATATGCTAAATTTATCACAGTGTCATTTTCAGACACTGGGACACATTCAGCAGCACCTGCAAGCTGTCTGCGTTCGTCCTAAGCAACAACATGCAGGCGACGGGCTTATCAGACTCCAGCTTTGCCCATGACAAAAGCCAAAGTTAAGGGGCCAGCAGTTGTCCTCCCTGGGACCTAAGGGGAGCCTCACACCTAAATGGAATGCAGGGGAAACAAAAGGTACAGTGCTTATCACTTCACGGGTGCTTAACCACTCCCACGCGGGGTTAATTCCCCCACGGTGCGGGGGGGAGGGGTCGTGCACGGCACCGCAGTACTCATGACGAGTCCAGCTCGTCATGCTGCACAGTGGAGCTGTGCTCATGACGAGCTGGGCTCGTCATGACTCCGCCCACTCCCATAGAACACCTGCACAGGGGGGGAAATGGGCCGGCCGCGGCAGTTATGACGAGCTCAGCTCGTCATGAGCACAGCTACACTGTGCCTCATGAGGAGCTGAGCTAGTCATAAGCATGCAAGGGGTTATGAGAGACATGCTTTTGACTTTGTTCAGTCCCTGTATATAAGAGCTATGCCCACATTTTAAGAATGCAAGATGTGTTGATCTGCCCCAGTATTTACTCAAATTACAATTTAAATACCACTATTTTATTATATTTCTTTTACAGTGCTATAGCTCTACTCATCCAAATGTAGGGTGTCAGAGCACTTTATATCACATGCACAAATTATACATTGACATTAAATTCTAATTGTCTAAATCAATGTGTATGAAGTGTAATGTAAAACCGTGAAGGTTACAAGGCTACATGTCCTTCATAGCTCACTGTGCTATAATAGAATTATTACACTTTATGAACTGCAAGTAACAAAAAGATCTGTGTTAAAAGCAGTAGCCCACTTACCCATTTTCATAAAATAAAAATCTGTCATCTACATGTTACATAATGTGCTTTGCAGGAAACATATTAACCCTCTATGCCACTTTGATTCAAAACTGGCACTACAAAAAAATACAGATGTCTCCAGCAAATACGTTAACCTCCAGAGTTATTTTACCATTATTATTATTATTCCCTCTGATTTAATTGGCTCACAAAGATCTCTGGAGCAGGGGCCTTAACACCATAAAATATTTTAAAATGCAGACTTTGCAACCAATTGAGCAAAGCCGATTTACTGCTACGATTCTTCTTGTTGACAATTTGTTTGCTGCAGGATTAAAAAAAACAAAGGTTAAATTGAGACCCAGATTCTGCGCTGGGGTTGTGTCACTTTTTTGGCACAACTCGACAAAAAATCTCATTTGTTAAGTATTAGGGGGGACCCAGGGAGAGCCAGGCGCGAGCCGGTCTCTTCCTGGGTAGGTTCGCGCGAGGATCATGAACCAGGTGGGGCTGATTAGCGGAAGGGATAAAAGGGGAGACAGGCTGGCGGTTAGGAACTGCGTGGCGGGAGGCGAGAAGGGAGGTTTGTTTTGCGGCGCGTGTTTGGTATACCTTGGTTTTCACTGGACAAATGGAGGAAGCGGCGGAGGTCAGGAGGGCCGTGCAGATACTCTGCGAGGCCGGGCGCGAGGACCTGCTGCGGCCGGGTGTCCCGGCGGAGGCGTGGGTCGGAATGGCCCGCCCACCTTGCAAGGCTTCGGAGGGCGTCTCCAGGGCTGTGGAGGCGTGTTTATCCCCGGGCCCGGAGGACGAGGAAGACGGCGAGGCGGCCATGCCGGCGGACGGGCCCGTGCTCGTTGTGCCTGCCGCTGCTGTGGAACCCCCGCCGGGTGACCCGGGCGCCCCCCAGCAGGTATGTGATTTACCATTCTTTAGCGCTGGTTCTCGTGGGGCGCCCGGGGGGAGGCGGGGGCGTTCTGCGGGCCGGCAGGCTCCGCGTTCAGGCGGTCCGGTCTCTGGGAAGCCGGGGAAGCTGCAGGCGGGCCCAAGACCGAAGCGTGGGCGGAGCCTGGACTCCTATGGGCACTCGCTGTCCTCTCCCCCTGCCGTGATGACGGTAGACCCCCCCATTACGGTGCCCCATTTGCCGGAAGGGGTTTCCCCATACTTGTGGCTGAATGGCCAATGTTTTATGCTTTCGCCTGCCTCGCAGGGGCCTGGTCCTGCCCCCCCCCGCGATTTTGGCCCCCCACCTATGTGTGACGCCGCCGCTGGGCCACGCACTGCAGCGCTGCCGGGCCACCCCCCCCTGAGGCTTCCACTCCTGCCCCTGCTGTGGTTTCTGTGGGCACTGCTCCTAGTTTGCTGCCCCCCCCGGCCCCCAAGTCTGCGGCCGCTGGTGTGCCTGGCTCCCGGTCTGTCACCCCCACGCCCTTGGCTCCTGGTGAGAGGGGTTTGTTCCACAAGAGGGCGCCCCTGCACCCAGGGCAAGCCTTGTTCCCGGTCCCCAGGGGGCGGCCAGGTGGCCTCCAGGGTGGTCATACGACTGGGTCGGGTGGTGTCCATGGTCTGGCGTCGGTGGGCCGTCCCTTGGGGGGAGATTGCGGTTCAGCTTTCGAGGAGCATGTTGTTTCGAACACTTCATTGTCTGGCTTGAGCGGCCGCAGTTTTCAGGCTGCGCCTCTGGCTGGGCGGCTGTTGGCAGTTTCTACGGGCCCGGGAACTGTCCCCACGGCTGTTTCCAGTGGTGGGCTTTCAAGGGAGTTATCTGGAGCGGATAACTCTTCTACAGCTTTCGATACACACAGCTTTCAGAACATTGACTGGCAGTTTTATGATGGGGGTATTGGTGATGGGGCTTTGCCCAGTGGCAGCGCGCAAGTCGCATTTTCTGATGAAGTTTTCTGTGGGAGTTTTCATGATGATGATTTGGAGGAGGGGGAATTGAGAGACAAAGATGTTGGGCTTTTGGCAGCACGGGCCCAGGGGGGTGGGTTGGGGCAACCCACTGTTTCTCGTGTTTTGCAGGCGTCTCGTGCGGACCATGCAGCAGTACGAGGGGCAGTGAGGTCTGGACCTAATCAAGGGGATCGAGTGGCTGTTCAACCGCAGGCGGAGCAGCTGCCAAGAGGTAAGGATGGGTGGTGGTCTGTGTGGCAACCCAGGGAGAGTCTCCCGGTTAAAAGTACAAGATCTATTGGTACGGGTGATGGGGTTGTGGTTGAGCGAGTCGCTCTGGCACCGAGGCTTGAGCGGCCTGTAATTTCGAATGTTTCTACTGGGCAAGTTGCAAAAGAGTTTTCTACAACAGGGGATGGTGGGGTTGTGGTTGAGCGAGTCGCTCTGGCACCGGGGCTTGAGCGGCCTGTATTTTCGAATGTTTCTACTGTGCAAGTTGCAAAAGAAGTTTCTACAGCGGGGGATGGCTGGGTGGTTGCCACACGGGTCACGGAGGATAGTATCCGACCGAAAAAGTTGCCTTATTCAGGGGTTGGGATGCCCCTGGGGTCCCATTTGTCTGAAAAAACAAAGAATCTGATATGGTCTGGGGCATTTGTGGATGTTTTTCGACTTCTCCATAGGGATGTCCAGGCAAAAGAAGGGTCGAAGGAGGAGGAATTAGAATTGGCTCGGAGGCCTCGTGTTCCGAAGTCCATAGAGAACTGGACTTCGGCCTTTCTTATTTATGCCAGCGTTTATTGTCAACGTCATCCTGAGAAAGCAATAGACATGTTTAAATATGCAGATGTCATCCGCAAGGCTCACAGTTATTTTGGCGGCTTTGCTTGGTTGTCCTACGATGACGAATTCAGGGCGCGCATGAGCGCTTTCCCTGAGCGTTCGTGGGGTGAGGTTGATTCCGAGTTATGGTTGCAATGGATGGCATCGGCAAACCCACCTGCTACGACCCACACAGCTAGCGGGCAGCCCGTGTATTATCGGCCCTTTTCAGCTCGCCCCGCTCAGTCTGGGGCGGGGGTTTGGGGCAGAGGTCAATCAGCCGCCTCTGGCACATGCTGGCATTTTAACAGGGGTTCCTGTAACAGACCTGCTTGCAGGTACAAACATGAGTGTTCGCAGTGTGGAGGGAAGCATGCCCTCACCCAGTGTTTTCCCGGCCAGCGATTGGGTGATCAGGGAAGAGGTTCAGGGGGTAGGGGACAGCAACAACAGTCTGTTTACAAGGGCTCCTACTCCTATTAGGCAAGAGGTTCTCGATCTCTGGCTGGTGGATTATCCAGATTTTGAGGCCGCTAAGATTTTGTCTTGGGGTTTCAAAATTGGGTTTCGGATTGGGTATCAGGGACCCAGGGTGGGCAGGTGGTCGGACAATTTGAAGTCTGCGAAGGAGAGTCCCCATGTTGTGCGGAAGAAACTGGATGCAGAGCTTGCGGCTGGTAGGATTGCTGGTCCTTTTGTGACTTGTCCTCTGTCTGACTTGATTGTATCACCCCTGGGCGTGGTGCCCAAGAAGGCGGAAGGGGAGTTTTGTCTTATCCATCACCTGTCCTGGCCCGAGGGTTCATCAATTAATGACTTTATTGATCCAGCTGACTCAACTGTCAATTATGCTTCGGTGGACGATGCCTTACGGCTCGTGCGCACGGCCGGTGTTGGGGCTTTGCTGGCGAAGAGCGACATTCAGTCGGCTTTCCGGCTATTGCCCATTCATCCTTGGGATTTCAGTCTGTTGGGAATGCATTTTGATGGTAGTTTCTACGTGGATCGGGTGTTGCCCATGGGCTGTTCAGTGTCATGCTCCCTTTTTGAAACTTTCAGTACCTTCCTGCAGTGGCGATTCACTTTTGTTAGTGGCCACGTATTGGTCTGTCATTACCTTGATGATTTTCTTTTCATTGGGGAAGGTCGCTCTGGGCAGTGTCAGTCGGCTTTGAACATCTTTCAGGCTCTAGCGGAGGAATTGGGTGTTCCCTTGGCGCCGGACAAGACAGAGGGTCCCTGTACGTCCCTGACTTTCTTGGGGATTGAAATTGATACTCTGTCTATGGTGGCGAGATTGCCTGTGGCTAAAGTGAAGGAAATGTCTGCTTTCATACATCTGGTGTTGGGGGAGCGGAAAGTTGTTTTGAAAACTGTTCAGAAGTTGTTGGGTTACCTCAATTTTGCTTGCCGGGTTGTTCGGGCGGGCAGGACGTTCTGCAGACGTCTGGGTCTGTCCATGTCCGGAGCAAGCCTTCCCCATCATAGGGTGCGCATTACCACCGCGGTGCGTGCCGATTTGACTGTCTGGCTTCGTTTTCTACAGGAGTTTAATGGCGTGTCCTTGTTTTTTGCGGATGAGGACATGGTGTGGCAAGTACAGTTGTTCACTGATGCGTCAGGGGCTCACGGCTTCGGAATATTCTGGGAAGGTCGATGGTGCGCGGCCGGCTGGCCGGCGCACTGGAAGGATCAAGGTCGCAGCATAGCGTTTCTGGAGCTCTTCCCGCTGCTGGTTGCTTTGCACCTATGGGGGGATGAGTTTCAGAATCGCTCAGTCTTGTTTCACGTGGACAATTTGGCAGTAGTACACCTTGTCAATCACCAAAAGGCTCGCGATTTGCGGGTTTTGCGGCTCCTGCGCGCATTCATGCTGCGGTGTCTGCAATTAAATATTGTCTTTAAAGCACGGCATGTTCCTGGTACTTCTAATTGCATCGCTGACTCTTTGTCTCGCTTTCAGTGGTCCGAGTTTCGCAAGTTAGCTCCTGGGGCGGACCTGGAACCAACAGCGATCCCACAGTACGTATGGGACCTGGGGGATTGAGGGTTCACCACTTGGTAGAAAATTCAGTGGCTGAATCCACCCGGCGGGGTTATGTGAAAGCCTGGAATGAGTTTCTGCAGTTTGGTAAGGATTCGATGGGGCCGATCAGGGCTGGTTGGTCTGATGAACAATGCATCTTGCAGTTTGTTTTACATTTGGCGGACAAAGGCCTATCGCCCACTACCATTTCTGGCAAATTGGCTGGGGTTTCTTTTTATGGGCAGCTTTGGTGGGGGAGGGATCCGGTTGGGGGGGTGTTGGTTCGTAAAGTGTTGAAAGGTTTGGCCAGGCTCCGGGCTGGTGGTCAGCAGCTCCGGCAGCCAGTGACTTTTGAGTTGCTCCAGTTGCTGTTGCCGGAATTGGAGGTGTGTTGTCATGATGCTTTTGAGTGTGCCAAATTTCGTTTGTGTTTTGTTTGGTTGTTCTTTGGGGCATTTCGGGCATCAGAGTTGTTGGGGTTGCGGGGCAGGGTAGGTATGACCAGCAGTGAGGTGGTGTTGGAAAGTGACAGAGTGCGGCTGTGGCTGCGGGCATCCAAAACCGACCAGATGGGGAGGGGTAAGTGGGTGTTCCTTGGTAGGAGTGGTGTCTCTGCATGTTGCCCGGTTGGGGAATGGGAAGTGTTAGTGTCCTCTCCGCATTTTCTCCAGGGGTCCATATTTTGTCATGCGGATGGTAGTCCCATAGTTGCATCTCAATTGTTGGCTGTATTACGCAAGGTTTTGTTGCGCTTGGGGAAGGATCCTGTTCAATTTGGTACCCATTCCTTCAGAATTGGTGCGGCGACGGAGGCCGCTCGGTTGGGGTGGGACTGGTCCCAGATCCGACGCATTGGTCGTTGGCGTTCCAAGTGCTGTGAAAAGTATGTGAGGAAATAGTGCATTTTGGCTTGTCTAACATTTCTTTTTCTCCTAGGTCCTTGGCCATCAGTCGCCGGATGCAAACGGAGGGTGTGGATACTGGGGCACTCTTTTGTTAAACGAGCAGCTTTAGCCGCTGCCAGTCAGCTCTGTGGGAGATCACTTGGTCTGAACAGTATGACACACGAAGTCTCCTGGCATGGAACAGGGGGAATGCGCTGGGGTGGGCTTTTTCCCGCTTTGGCTGCTTTGGTTTCACAGTGTTTTGGGGGCCCTCCGGATCTCCTGGTGATACATTTGGGAGAGAATGACTTGGTTTCTCTCTCTGGGTTGACTTTGTTAAAACTAATGAAGCAGGACCTGGAAATCATCAGAACCACATGGGTGAGCACCATGCTCATATGGACTGAGTTTGTGCCTCGTTTGCAATGGCGTGGGGCGAGGAACCATTCCGCCCTGGAAAAGGCTAGAAGGAAAGTGAACAGGACAATGCAACTTTTTTGTCAACATTGGGGTATCTACAGTTTGGATCATTATCATTTAAAAGTCTCTGAACATCATTTATTTTGTGAGGACGGTGTGCATCTCTCAGCTTTGGGCATCTCTTTTTACCTTCTTGAGCTCAGGGATTTGATTAGCAAGGTTCTTCAGGTACAGTTGTGGTGTGCTCCTTCCTTTCCTTTAGGTGGGGCAGGAAAACGCTAAAGGTTTTCCTGGGTGGCGGGTTTTTGGTAGTGGGGGTGGGCAGCCTGGAGCGGGTTGGCCATCCTGAAGGGTAGCGTTGGGTAGGCTAGGGGTAGTAGGCAGGAGTTTGTTCGGGGTTTTGGGATTTAGGTTTCGTAGGCTCACTGTAGAGTTGAATTATGTAAATAAATAAATAATGAATGTGTTCATGAAATTTATGATGCACCTGTCCTAAAATAAAGTGGCCTTTCTTGCTCCTAAAAGAAGGTGTGGACAATGATTTCTTGCGCGAGGGGGGACCCAGGGAGAGCCAGGCGCGAGCCGGTCTCTTCCTGGGTAGGTTCGCGCGAGGATCATGAACCAGGTGGGGCTGATTAGCGGAAGGGATAAAAGGGGAGACAGGCTGGCGGTTAGGAACTGCGTGGCGGGAGGCGAGAAGGGAGGTTTGTTTTGCCCACCCACCCTCCCTCTTTTTTATTTATTTATGGGTTTTTTATTTTGCGGTGCTCTAGGCGCTGTTTCGTTTCTGTAGGCTTGCCACTGTTAGGATGGGTGCCTTTGTTCTTTTGGAGGCGGGTTTTTGGTAGTGGGGGTGGGCAGCCTGGAGCGGGTTGGCCATCCTGAAGGGTAGCGTTGGGTAGGCTAGGGGTAGTAGGCAGGAGTTTGTTCGGGATTTTGGGATTTAGGTTTCGTAGGCTCACTGTAGAGTTGAATTATGTAAATAAATAAATAATGAATGTGTTCATGAAATTTATGATGCACCTGTCCTAAAATAAAGTGGCCTTTCTTGCTCCTAAAAGAAGGTGTGGACAATGATTTCTTGCGCGATGATGCACTCAAATTTACTCATGGCAGACCTGTTACACATATGTCTGCGGTCTTAAGATCTGATGTCACTTCCTGTGAGGTCATGGGTTGTGATGCCACATGAGGTCAGGCGCCGTGATGTCACGCACCAAGATGTCACTTGCATACTGCCTAACTTTGTTAGTCCCCCCACTTAGTTTTTTAGGGCTTGTGCCCTGTCTGTATATATGGCACTATCCTTCTCTCCCTCTCGCGCAACGCAGCACAGCAACTTTGGGTCATGCGCTGCGTTTCATGAGAGTTTTTCAAATCTAGGCCATTGGGTTCTATAATATTGCTGAGGGACGTAAGGGCTTTTCTGTGGTTGCACGTAAGTTTATTTAGCCTATGGTGTTTCGTGAGGGTGGGTACAATTCGGTGCGTGGTTTCTTCCTAGGAAGCGGTGATATTTTGCGCAATGCTCCCACCAGAGCCTGGGCCTCCCTACTGCCAAGGCACTTACTTGCAGGGGTGATGGATGGTCCAGCAATATGCTGCCAGGGCGACTGTTGTCTCTGATACAGGCCGGTCATGGGTACGGTCCTACTCACAGAATAAGTGGGTATCTATGATAGGGCGATCCATCAGTGCCGCTGACAGGCATGCAAAATGCTGAGGGGCAAACCAGACGAGGTTGGCGCGGGGAGGAGACTCCCAACGTGTGAACTTGTCATTTCCGGGACGGCCCTCTCCACGATGGCGCCATTAGCAAAATGCAGACGGACGCGACAGATGGGAGGCCTTGACTGCAAAATATCACAAGGAGAGCACGCACTGCACGTGAGACGCGGTAGACCCTTGAACTGCGCAACGTCAAAACTGCCGCAGGCCTGCTAAGAGCACAGACGAGTTCGTTCCTCTGCTAATCCGTTTTAGATGTTTTTGCAAGCTTGTATTCTGGATTCCCAATGCTAATATGTAAATAATAGATAATATATTCCATGTCTGTTCCGTCGTTATCTTCGCCTCATTTTCCACCAGTCATGCTTCATCAACATTTCTCCGTCAAATCTGCCTTTGTTCTTATGTTTTGCTTCGTACAGCCTTTCAGTTTAAACTATTGTGCATTTATGAATATAAACTCAAATTAAACGTCAGCAACGGCAACAAGCCTGGGCTCGGCAAGCTTGAGCGACGTTTATTACTTGTAATCGCAGGCCTGCACAAAAAGGAGGGGGGAAAATATGTCACCAAGATGGCCCCTTATTCTCGCAACCAAAAATGTAAGTTTACAAAGTATTCACTGATTTGGCTTCTACTGAGCTTTTTACACTAATATTCCTTTCTTTTGTGCCATTATCATTTCTAGTGAAGAAAGCGAGGCTAAAAATCACGATTTAACCACCTACATTACTGGCAATAACGTTACAATGTCACTTAAACACTTTGTAACAGAAACTATAAGTAGGAGAGGGAAAATGGATTACCATCTAAATGGGCACCCAAAATATAGCAAAATAAATGACCAGTATTTAAAGGTTTAGATACATTACATAATTTGAAAAACACACTTTGACGCATCTTTATCACTGAAGCGAAAGGAACTTTGTGTGAAAAACGTGGACAGGCTTTTCGCAGTCACTCGAAGTCGAAGGAACCGATTGGTATAGTGGGCTACACATTGGTCCGTGCTCCATGCTGTGATGGGTGGAAGAACAAGCACTGGCATAGACAATAGGTCTCATCTTTATGCCTTTATAAGTATTTAGCCATGGAGCACATTATCCTGCGTACTACAACATCTACTGTTACTTCATGTGCCACTGGTGAACAACCACACACACACCCAAGGATCGGCTTCCGTGCTACTTAATGAAAATACGATAACGTCTCTTTAAAATTAAAAAAAAAAGTGTATTTCTTTAACAAAGAAGCTTTGACACTAATAGGCACAGTATAGCACTCCATTGAGAAGTATTTATTAAAGTGTTTTTTTGTACAACGAGTAGTCTGAACTTTTATATCCGGAAGTGCTTTCATGCGGGATTGTATATGTTGCATTCAGAGAGTCCAAGAGGATGTGACACACTCAGGGCACACAGAGGATGCAGCCAGAAGAAGCAAGAGCTTCCATCAAAGAACGTAAGTGACTGCAATTAGACTTTAGGGACATGTGTGTGGGTATGAATGCCACCTGCCCACTCTGTGTCTTTCTGCTTCTACTGTTTTCCAGTCCCTACACAACGACAGCCTCCTGCACCATGACTTCATTCTTCTTAATGTTGACTGCATCAGTCATTTACTGAACATAAGAGATGCGTGTTCCAATATACGCTATTCTGCTGAAAAAAAGAGATCTGGCACTGGTGCACCTATACTCTGGAAAGGTACTTGCTGGACATGACATATGCCAATTCAATTCCAATGCCAATTCGCTTTATTCGAGGTTCACTCATAAAAGCATGAAAAGTTATACTACAAAAAGGATAAAACTAGTTAAAATTTGATATACAAGCAAATAATTTAAAAAACATAGTGTAACTACATTATAAAATTCAAAGATACTCATTTAGTACATTATCTTACCAAATCAGTGATAATTTACAGAGAAGACATATTCAGTGATCGAGGAACATCTGACTAACAGTCCATGCCCATCCTAAATATTTGGCAGTAGCTATTGATATAGGGAGTAAAATGCTAGTGCGTATGATTCTTAAGGCTTCAGAACTGCTAGTAGTACCTAAGGACTTACACAGTGGAGATAACCAGATGCGTCTTGGTATTACATAGGCCGAACAGGCAAATAAAAAATGACCAGTTGTTTCTTGGTATACTCCACATGCCGGACAATTGCTAGTATACAGACCGCCCCACCTACTAGTCAGAGCTCTGAGGGTAGGGCACCTGTTCTAAGTTGGAAGAGGAGCTTCCTGCCCTTTGGTTTAGTTACAGCATCCCAGTAAAGCTCTAAGCTAGGGTTAAGTTTTGCTTCTAAAAAACCTCCAGCCATAGTCGAGGAGCTGGTACCACTACAGTTTCGGTACGCCACCTTCTCCCAATAAGTGTCTTTTAGGACTTTTTTAGATGGAAATAATGCTGTCTCTGGATGTTCCCACAGCATTTGGAGACCTAGAAAACCAAAGTTTCTCTAAGTTCATTCAACCAACTGACTTTATGGAAAACGTCAGACTTGATGATGTCTAGGAATCCGACCGCATAGTGCGAAAGTTCTGGAGTAGTCCAAAGCCTACGCCAATGTAAGATTGGACGAAGCTTAGCTAAATCTACAATAGGCTTCCTGCCGAGATCGTACCTGAGTGGCAGCAGGGGAGTACTTATGGGAAGACCAGTAATGGATCGAAAAAAACTTGTTTTCTGAAATTTGCAGTGGCTGTAATTTCTCGAAACCCCACAGTTCAGCGCCGTACAGCGCCGAGCTGAGGACTTTAGCCTCATAGACCTGGAGTGCTGATTTTATTGGTTTGGTTAAAGTTTTTCTATGTTCATTACCAAGTGCTCCTGCTGTTTGCCTATGCCTTAATACCGCAGTGTCTATATGTTGGGCCAATCTAAGATCCTTTGCCACATGAATCCCTAGGTACACAAAGGCATTAACCACCTCTAAAGGGCGACCATTCATGGTGAGTTTATTTTTAAAACTACAATGAGGATTAAAAGCCATGAGCTTAGTTTTAGCCACATTAACTTCTAAGCCATGGTCCCCACAACATTTTTCAAAAATAGATAGGGCATGCTGCAGACCACTCGGGGTCTTTGATAGAATCAGAGTATCGTCTGCAAACATTAAAATAGGTGTCTTGATGCCAGCCAAGGAAGGAGCATCAACATTTGCAGAGAGCATATGGGCAACAACACCATTAATATACAACGTAAAAAGCATGGGAGCCATCGCGCACTCTTGGCGGACACCGAGCTGCATTGGGAATTCTGAGGTAACCATTCCCTGCCCTCCCCACTGTATCTTAGCAAAGTTTGCTTCATGGAGTCTCATCAGCATTGTTAACAGTTCTACGGGCAGGCCCAGGTTCTTCAGGACTAGCCACAACTGAGACCTAGGGACTAGGTCAAAGGCATCCCGCAGATCGACAAATGCCGCGTACAGGCTGCCCTTGCCCAGTAGCACAGTCTTCCATTGCAGTAGGGTGAAGTGGAAGACCTGATCTATAGTACTGGTGAACTTCCGAAAACCCGCCTGGAAAGGGGACAAACCATTATTCTCCTCGGCCCAATCAAGTAACCTGTTGACTACCATTCTCCCAACCACCTTTTGAATAGTATCAATAAGGCTTATGGGCCTGTAATTACCAGGTTGTGATTTGTCTCCTTTTTTAAATACAGGGATTATCACTGCGCCCCGCCATGACGTCGGGACAGCAGCACCCTGAGCCACTGCATTGGCGAGGATGACAATATACTTGCCGCAGCGCTCTTTATCATAAATAAAGACGTCCGCCGGTACCCCGTCTAAACCCGGTGCTCTACCACTAGCCACTGTGCTGAAAGCCATTGTGACTTTGTTACTGCTGAAAGTATTTCCTTTATAAAAGACAGGCCTGAAGCCATCCATCATATTATCAAGCTGGTTTTGGGCGTACTGAGGTTTGAAGTAATTCACCCAGTCCTCCTGTGATACGGTATTGCTAGGAGGGTCAGATACACCCCCCTACCCCACTTGACTATATTCCAGAATTGCCTGGAATCTTTTCTATCACTGGCTTCCTTTAGACCTTGCCAATGAAGCTCGTCCCACAGTTTATTGGCTTTTGTTATAAACTTCCTAAACTCCTTTCTGGCAATGCGAATGATCTCCAATTGTCTACCCTTGATAGCTAAGCCAAGGGCAGACCTAGCATTCCTGCATTCAGCATTGTACCACTTAATCGGCTTGGGGTTTACACCAATAATCCTCTTAGCTGGTTTTAAGAAGTGATCCCTAATGCTTGAAAAAAGGATTTCATGGATTTTGGTTACATCATACAAACTTAGATTAGATATATTCGTTTGTTCAATGGCCAATATGGCTTTATCAACCTCTGCAACAATACTATCCAGAACCTGTTGATTGGCCATAACATGCACCCATTTTAACCTGCGCAAATTATTTGTCGGAACAATTATAGGTGTGCATTCCACGTCCAGGTACGGTTCTGCTTGATCAGATTTCCACCATTTATGCACTACACACAGCGGATTATGTTCACTTTCAGTTCGCCATATGACCTCCATATCACCAACCAGATTCCACAATTTCATACTACAGAGGACATAGTCAATTCTACTGCTATGTCGCCCATTGTCTAAAGTATTTGCCCCTATCTTATCGCCCTCAGTCCTTCCATTTAGTGCCCTTAACCCCCTTTCATAACAGATCGCATTTAGACATATAACATTCTCAGACCAGCGAATAACAGGTTTCAAGTCTAATTTGGGAACACCCCATTGCCTGTCCTCCTCGTCACCAGGAGAATCGTCATAGGTAACCAGAGGTTCGAAAGTTCGATTTAGATCGCCAGCTATAACAGTGTTATTATCTGTAGAGTTAGTTTCTAGGAGGGAATCTAGAGCCGCTAAAACTTCCGACCTCCCTCCCTTGCTACCCCTAACATAAACATTGTAAATATCAAGCTCTAATGAGTTGGATATATTTACTTTTGGTGGTTACCTCTTTCATATGGAGTGATAAGCTCTGCCGAACCCATATGACCAAGCCACCCATTGGTCGCCCCTTGGGTCCTTTAGTTGCCGGAACAAAGTAATTTAAATAGCCCAGGGCAAAATGAGGTTCACACAGCCAAGTCTCCTGGAAAATGCACACGCCAAATTCATTAATAAATGTTATCCAATCTGGAGACTGCTGTCTAGAGCGCAAGCCAGCAATGTTCCATGAGATTAACTTACCCACGCCAACCCTATTGCTGGTAATTGGAGTTGAGGAGGTGGCAATTTTAGGGGTAATACATGGTACCCTCTCTACATCCCCACTAGGTCTTAGATTTGAATAAGTTGGAGGATTCACCCTACTTTCCTCACTTATCTTTGTACTAAAATTTGGAGGGTAGTGAGCACCCATAATTTGATTACCGGCTGTCAATACTGCCCCTCTCACTCAAAGTGAATAGGCCAGTTACATATATGGTGAACCACCCCTCTGTCCCTAAAGTTTATAACAATGCAGTCCCCGGGAGATCTTTTCTCCGGTGTCCCACCCAACTTAATCTCCTGGAAAATAGGATTTCCCCGCTGACGTTTAAGGGGAGAGGACTGTTGTTGTTTAGCCAATGGGCAACCTTGTTTCTTAGCTCGGGATAAGGTTCTGATTTTTCCAGGCCTAATTCCGGAACACCAGTCAGCACTACAGTGTATGGAGCTGATTGTGGAGGTAGATTAATATGAGGAAGTATCCTCTTAGCTTTAGAAACTATAAATAGGTCCTTATCTGCATGAATATTCATATTCTTGTGTCCCGCGTGTTCACTGATATTAAGCGAACCACTCTCACCTATTTGCACACCCTCACCTTCAACCTCTCTCGAATCCCTCAGAGAAGTCCTACCAGTCTCCGGAGTGTGATGTATTCGTTGGGCAGCTAAAGGTCTGGATGGGGTTGGTGGCTGGGTTATATTATTGGGAACACTAGTTAGAGCTCTGGAACATGTTTGAGATGCCTGGCCTTATTATTGATACCATCCTCAAGTTGCCTTAGAGTATTGGAGCTAGATATCGTTATTTGCTCTAAGTGATCAATCTTTTCAGAGATCCGCTTTACCCTTTCAAAAAGTGGGGCCATTAGGGATTTCATGAGATGTTCAACTTTATCCATGAGTCCCTTGTTGTAAGTGGGAAAAGATAAAGGGGAAACAGGTTTTTCTGCTGGTAAAATACTTGATGAGGGGATACTAGTCGGTATGAGAGTTGAGGGTAAGGGATCATCTGAGTGATTAATTCCACCTTTAGATGTTTTGGGGGTTTTATCTATTTTTGCGATTTTAGGGCATTTTCCCCTCTGTCTGGTCCCACCGCATTTCCTTTTATTAACTGAGCCTTGCCCTTGGGCTGTCGTTACTGATTTTACGTTTGCTATAGATTTAGTTGGAAGAAGCATTAGTGACTCGTTTGATGTAATATCTAGGAGTAATTCCAGGCTAGAGTCAGTTTTGGTAATCTCCTTGATGATATTTAGGTTTGGAGACGCCTCAATTGGACAATCATTCTAGATACCCCAATGGACCCTACATTGGATGTTGTACTCCCATATATCGTTGGGGAGGTATCTGTTGCTATGAGACCCAAGGAGGAACGTTTGTTAAAAAGTGGTTCTAAAGAGAGGCGATGTTCAGCAACGGCGATTTCCTTTTCCAGCACTAATCTGGCCCTGGTTAGGAACTGATCCAAGGTACCAGTAACATTTCCTCCCTTACGTGGCATTTCAAACCTGTCTTCAGCTGGCAAATACTTTCAATAAAATTTAAACTAAACTGTATATCCAAGTCAAATGACACGGATGAACACAGACGATTTAATAGAGTAGTGGAAGATATAGAGTCTTACGTTACAGTCCAGGTCACAGATGTAAATGGGGTGGCCCAGCCCAGCCTGTTTCGGGCTGTGACGGGCTAGGACGGTCCCACCCTTGGCCCGGGCTTCGCCCGGCGCGTCCCGTGCTCGTCCTCGCGGGACAAGGGACCAGGCGGGGCTTTATGCGCCTCCTGGCGCGCACTCAAGTTTTTTGCGCCCCGTACAATCCTGGGGGTTGTAGTCTGGAACAGCCTGACCGGCGGAGCCAAGCCTGGCCGGTCAGTATCCTTGTACTGTATTTGCATTTCTATAGCGCTTACTACCCCTTAGAAGTCGTCAAGGTGCTTTTTCGCCTAGTAGCACGCTATTCCAGAACCCATAAAGGATTTGTGGTAAATTAGTATAGTGAAATATGAAAGTAATTTGAGTAGTGGGTATGTTAGTCAGTTATTTTGAGAGAGAAGGATAGTGGAGGGATAGAAGAGGGAAAACGGTTTGCATTTATATAGCGCTTGCTATCTTTGATGAGGTGTTGAAGCACTTTTTAGGTGAGTAGCATGCTACTCCATAACCCTTAACGGATTAGTGGTGAATTAGTATAGTGAAATATGAAAGTAATTTAATTGGTGAATATTTTAGTCAGTTATTTGGATTGAGAAGGATAGTGGAGGGAAAGAAGAGGAAAAAAAGGTTTGTATTTAGATAGCGCTTTCTAACCTCTGATGAGGTGTTGAAGCACTTTTCCAGCGAATAGCACGCTACTCCAGAACCCATAAAGGTTTAGTGGTGAATTCGTTTAGTGAAACAGCATTAGGTGCAGTTCTTTTCTTGCTACTAGGTGGCACTGGTAGAAAATGAGGAAAGTCAGGATGTAATAGTAGGACAAAGATACCTTTATAGTGGCTTAGTTACTATTAGTCCCTGTCACATTATACAGGAACAGAAACTGCTTCTAAGGCTGTTAAACACAGCTTTGAGCAATGGTGTTACGCACATATGCATATGTCTCAACTGGAATGCCCTAATCCTAGGCATTTGTGCAGCCCTCCAGTTCACTTCTTTAAGTCGGAGCCAATTGGTATAACTGTTCAGACCAATGTTTGAGAAATAATTGGGCAAGTGTTGATAATGACAAAAAGTATAAGGACTAAGGGTCCAACGTACAAAGAGACACAGTGGTTGCAATTTGTGAACCAACTTTTTGTGGCCTCGCTCTAATTTTGCCATGTGTCCTATGACTCCAGTTGCAGGGGAAATTAATTAGGCGGGTTGCTGTTTGCGAGCCCACGTGACTGAGTACAACCATGGAGATGTACTTGCGTCTGCACTCCCAAATGGAATTGTTTTAAGCATCCCATGTTCCTTAAAGAAACCAATGCTGCTTTAAAAAAAGAAAAGTTTCCTGTTTGGCATTCTTCGCGCCACCTGACATCACCCAACATTATTCCCAAGACGCTGTCTAAGGAAGACACTTTGCCCTCTGAGAATCTCTTACCTCATTTGCTGAATATGTAAACTTTTAATGGATAGTTACTACAATTGCAGTAGCAAGTCACTTATAAATCTCATATTGAATCACAATGAGACGGAAACGCCCCTTTCAAGCCCCTTCCTAATTGTGATTCGGAATGAGTTGCAAAACATCTTTTGTGATTCAGAAAGCCTTTTCCAAATTGCAAAATGTGTTTAATATATTCTAAAATATAATGTTGTGGTCATAACCCCAGTGATTTGTGGATTACAGGGTTTGGAACTGCAAAATGTTTTTCCCAGGGCCCACACATCAACAAACTCATTGGTTGATTCCACTGCAATAGAGAACGAGAAGGCTAAAGGAGAAAGGCTGCATTGAGCAACTTAGGCCTAGGTATAATAGTTATTCAGAAAGCCTAGCAAAACATTGCACTGCTTTTTGAAAAAACTTCAAGAGTGTAGTGGCAAAAGTATGTGTGTGGAGTAGCACAGCCTAAATTTTAAGAAAGCTTAGGAGTAGGGGGTGGAGCTTGCCCTCTGGTGAAATGGCCAGCATCTAAGTGCACTCTACTGGATTGGCTCCCTCAAGATTACATCCACCTGTAATAGGACAGGACAATCTACCAATTTACCAGCAATTGATTTAAGAGACCAGTGACGTCAACTAGTACCCTTACGGTTGCTGCCAACCAGCGGCTCAGCCAGGAATGCAAGGATCACATGGAGTCGCTGGACCTCTGCACAATGAAGGTGAGGCCTAGGAGGAAGCTGTTGAACTGCTTTCCATCAGGGCCTTCTTCATGCGATGCACCACTGGGGGGAGCTTACTGTGAGTGCCTCCTTCACTACTCATATCCCTGGGAGAATAGAGACTCAAATTGGGCTCGGCATGTGTCTCTGCAGCCACCCCTTTCCTGAATTCATGGCACATTTATTCTGGTGCTGGGAGCACTTTGAATGGGGCCATACAGTCAACTTATCTGCACCTTACAGCCTAGCCTGGTATTGAGTGAATAAGCGGGACCCATGGAATACAGTGACAAATCTTTCTGTAAGGCCCCTAGTGTCCACTGTGAGGTTTGCGGGGCTCGTTGAAAAGGACAATACAGTGCAGAACCTCCATCTCTGAGTGTTCACTGGTGATGACGTGTCTGTGTGTCCTGGCCTCTTTTAACATTACGCGCTGCCATAGGAGGCTACATCCTAAACTAGTCAAGGAGCTCCAATTCACAGAGGAACTCATGATCACCAAGCATCCAGCCAGGCCTGACTCAGTATTGACCATGCCGACCACAAACATGAAGACCATATGAAAGGAACTGTCAACCATCGGACAGTCTATTAAACAAATGGACTCAAAGGTGTCTGATCTATCCACTGAAGTCATATCCATGACATCAAATTGCACCTCCTTTCATTCAAAGCTTGGATGCACAGAAGAGAGGCTAGATTGTAGTGTAGTTCCTATTTTCCCTATAGGCCCTGCGCATTGGAATAACATAAACAGCAGTGTAGACGTAGGACTGCGGTCTTCTAGGTCTCTACTGACTATGTAGGAAACGCTGCTCCGTGAGACCCGTTCACCGCTGCTGACCTGATTACTGCGAAAGGAGAAGGCTTCATCTTTTCTTCGGACTCACTGGCTGTAGAGACCCCCCACCGCCTACCTCCCGCCGTCCTGCTGTGTCTTAAAATCCAGCACCGGGACCGCCGAGTGGAGCGAGGCGAGGGGCTGCCTACAACTCCCGGCAGCCCTCGAGGTCTCCAGCCACACCCCCTCCACGCCGCGCCAGGAGGCGCATAAAGGGAGTCATCGTTGCATGGAGCATTGAAACGCTGCTCCGTGAGACCCGTTCACCGCTGCTGACCTGATTACTGCCAAAGGAGAAGGCTTCATCTTTTCTTCGGACCCACTGGCTGTAGAGACCCCCCACCGCCTACCTCCCGCCGTCCTGCTGTGTCTTAAAATCCGGCAGCTGGACCGCCGAGTGGAGCGAGACGAGGGGCTGCCTACAACTCCCGGCAGCCCTCGAGGTCTCCAGCCACACCCCCTCCACGCCGCGCCAGGAGGCGCATAAAGGGCGTCATCGTTCCCTCTTGCAGGACGCTGGGCGAAGCCTGGGCCAAGGGTGGGCCCGTCCTAGCCCGTCACAGACCGGAGGAGACTGGGCTGGGCCCACCCCCCTAAGAACGATCATAAGGCAAGACCCCGATCAGTAAGTAACTCTATGAACACAAGTCATCCATGTTCTGATATTAAACCAAGCTCATTTCACTGCCACCCTTGTCCATCAGTATACAATGTCTACCATAGGCTCTAGGAGCAAAACTTTAAAAAACATGGCATCAACTGTCGGTCCCATCGATCTATTCATCACCAAAGTGAATCAAACCATCGACCAAACGGTAATGTTGATCGACCGACGAGTATCCTATGAATTAGATCAAGCAAGACGCTCATCAATGGGAATGCTAGCACAAGCACAAACTCCAAAACGTTCCATTACAAAATAATAGCAATCTGGAAACAAATGCGGACATTCATGTGATCCCAAACACCGTTGATCTATCCGTATCACTACAACTGTCAGACTCACAACTGAGTCAAGGTCTTGAGCAGACCCCTGACATCTTTGCTAGCCCGCAGCCAACACCTACCGAACCCACACAAAGTGAATCAAGAGGGATTAGGGAAGGGGCAATCCCAAAAGTGCAACATCACAAAGAAACACTCCCAAAAAATTTAACAAATATAGTTGCAACTAATTCAAATTCAAAAATTGTCGCCTCTATGGAACCCAACAGTAACACCAACTCCGACGTACTATTAGTCGAAGATCACAATGACAGACCTAATTCCAAGCAAACTCATAAGAAGTCGGCGGCCCCTACTACAACAAAAAATGTCAATAACACTAAAACACAAGCTTCTTTACTAAAAGAAATAGCTGAAATAGTCAAATATCAGCTACAACCGATTCAAAAAAGCCTGCAAATCATAGAAAAGCAAGTAGCAATACTGGTCGCTACCTCAAAAACAACCTCAAACCCAAGAAATAAAGAACACTTAAATTTACCCGGACTCAATGTCACATTAGGTAACGCAAAACCTACAGATAAACCAAAACAATCAGTCATTAGCTCGGCCACAATAAACAATACAAATGCAAAAACAGGAGAGACAATAAAAAAAACGAACAATCCGATTCCTTCTGAAGGACTGGGTTCTTTGGACCCAGCGGTGCCAGGGCACAACACCTGAAACCTTCGTGGGTAACCTGCTCCGGCGTACAAGTCACAGAGACACGGGACACTTCCTTCGGCGTCAAAGAGTCAAGGTTTATTTACTGCAGGGAACACAGAAGTCACAGGAAGTACATCGAGTGTAGTTCGGGGAGACTGCTTCAAATTGTATTTGTGGATCGCTCCTTTTATACAGTTTTTACCCATAGGATAACATGATACACAATAGTTTACAACCTGGTTCCCACAAGTCGCTCTCAGAGGGGTCGCTTAGATCACTTTGAAACACACAAGATCCGGAACATAAGTGCGGAAACATTTGGCGATTCCCAACTGTAAAAACCCATCTTCCCACCATTAGCAAATTCCAATCAGCAGTAAAGTAGATCGAAATAGGAACGAAGACAGGTGCAGAGGAAGACGGAGACAGTAGGGAGATCGGAAAGGGTGTAAAAGGGGAGTGTCGAGAAGCACGAGATACAGGCATCAAAGGGACGTGCCTAATGAGATGCACGACTGAGACAATAAGCCCGTGCGGCAAGATGAGCCTCGAGCGGCGCCATCTGCCTTATAGTAGCAACCCCCTCGTCATAAAGACACTTTCAAAGGACATGTGTCTTCCGCCATATCTTGGGAGTCCCAGGGTCGCGAAGCGGACAGCGTCCGTTCGCTGACTACTTGAGGGCAAGAGACAAAATGGATGCCGTATCTAAGATGGAACCCGTGGGTACAGATGACAAACCCACATAACAAACGAACGGTTTAAGTTAGCACAGCGAAACTGCGCACACTTACAAAACTCGTCATTTGCGGTTCATAGATACTAGACTCGACCATATTCGTGCGAGTCGAAAACACCACTTACAATCGTCACGGAACCTCAGACGCTCCTTTTGCCCTCATGTAGGCAAGCACTAGTCGGAATCATATTTGATATTCATCAGACCATCAAGATGTCGTTGTAGCATAGCTCTGTCCAACCGAGTCCCCTTGGTAACAGATGGTTGTCTCATACACGTTGTAGCACAGAGGCCACATAAGGCAGGACCACACTGCACACAAAGGCAACACGTGAACAGGAACACTACCACAACCCCGATGATCGTCAGAATCTTCCAACCCCAAGTCGACATCAGGCCCCAAAACCAACCGAGTAGCGTCCAATCCCCTACATCCACGTGTATGGATTCGGAGATCTTGTGCAACTTCGAGATGGCTTGATAGACAGTAGGAGCATTATCTGGACTATATTCCCCTCTATCCGGTGCCCTATAGGCTTGTACCTCTGCCTTAGGGATGAGAAAAGCATCATAGATCTCATCTTCCAAATCCTGTATTATCATCGATACCACCCACTGCCACGAGGTAGGACCCGGTTTGGGGGAACGTTCTGGAGAGGGGTGGAAACCTAGTGCACTTCGAAGCATTGTTTGGAATGCTCGAGCTGACCCTTGGGAACTATACGGTAACACCAGATATGGAATTCCCTTACCCGTAGTATGTGGCATCAACCCACACACCCAACAATTAGTAGTGTTAACCACTAACTGATGCTGATGGAGGAGCTGGATAAAGGAATTGTTGCGGAATTCTGCACGTCTAGCCTGTTCGTGTTCTGGTAACATATGAAAGGAATGAGGAGAAGCAGTAGAAGTAATGTTAGGGTAAGGAGTAGGAGTAGGGGTAGGAAGTAAGAAGTAAGACATAGTGTAATACACCCCACCCGCCAAAAATGCAGAAGCAGTTAAAAACAAAACAAACAACTGGGATACAAAACATTTCGTACGACTAAGTTTCTGCAGCTTGACTCTATATGCCTGAGCTCCTTCCAAATCATTCAGCTTCGAAAATGCCATTTCCCTACGACCGTCCGCAACGTTTCTTGACGCACTTCGTTCTGTGCAGCAATAGTCAATCCCCAGGAGTTCCTAGGAACCGACGGTCTTTAACCTAGCGTCAAGACCTACTGTCCAGAAGGAAGTACGCGCGCGGCCCTACGGCCCTCAATACACAATATGTATTTTATTTAGCACAAAAATCAGCTGTGGAAGGAAAAAGATACAAAAATCTTAATACACGTACAAACAATTTTCAATCATACGAAATGTTCAAAGTTGATCAGGGGAAACGAGGATATTGCAGTTATCAGTTTTTAACAAAGCAAGCAAATTTTTATTTGTCCTTAGTGTGAGAACGCAAAGAATATCGATGTTTCCCAGGACGTGTCTGCACGTCGAACAAAGGATCCGTTGAAGAGACAGCGTCCTGCTGATCAGTTTGTTGATTTGGTCTGGAATCTTTTGCTGACAATGTTCCAACAGTGGCTTTCTGCTGCGCTGAGTGTTCACCAACAAGCTGTGCGTCGCTAAAAGGTACAAACGCCGGCAATGTCTCTGCTTCTGTCGACGCAATGCCTTTCCTCACCCACGGGTCTGCCAGTAAAGGAATAGGGACTCGTTTACAATGGGTAGCATGTACCCAATTCTTCCGCCCCTCAAGACGAACGGCAGTCCTCGTGGCCAGGAGCACCTGGTGAGGTCCAACAAAACGGGGGTCCAGATTCTTCTTGCGCGAAAAATTACGGGTGACAACCCAATCACCGGGCTGGAGCTGGTGGCCTGGACCCTCCGTCTGCGTCGGCAAGGCGTTGTAAACCTGTTGATGAATTAACCTCAGTTTAGCAGTCAAGTCATGTAAGTAATCAATCAACATCGGAAACTCAAGATCAGAGAATATTCCTGGCCTAGGAACCCCCCACACATTCGCAGGACGGCCGAACACTATTTCATAGGGACTGAGCCCTATTCGGGAGTGTACAGTCGCCCTAGTTGACAGTAATGCTAGAGGCAAAGCATCAGGCCACGAAAGTCCAGTCGTAGCTTGAATCTTCGCTAATTTTAGTTTAAGGGTGCCATTGTACCCTTCAACCAATCCAGCTGACTGGGGATGATTGGCGCTATGGAATTTCTGATTTATTCCAAGGCCCTTACACACACTCTTCATCACACTTCCAACAAACTCACTTCCGTTATCTGACCACACGACTCTAGGCATTCCATACCGAGGAAAGTATTCCTTCAGTAGGATTTTCGCAGTAGACAAAGCAGTATTGTCTTTGAGGGGATAGGCCTCGATCCATCGGGAGAATGCGCAAACCACAACCAAAACATATTTCAGGTTATTGCATCGCTCCATATGGATGAAGTCCAATTGAATCACCTCAAAGGGATACGAAGGAGGAGCAAAACTGCCAGGGGGAGTTGGGGTTCCTTTGCCAGGATTGTACATTATACACACCATACAATTCTTCACCAAACGTTCAGCACACTTCGTAATACCATCATTCTTCCACACATCAGCCAACAACTTGCAAATACCTTTCGCGCTAATATGTGCTAACCCATGTGCCATTGTCACAACGGCTAGTACATACGCATCCGGTAACATCCATCTTTTCTGATCCGACAAATCAATCCAGCAACCATTCGCATCCAACCTTCCCGTACTTTCTTTCCACTTCGTCTTTTCAGTGTCGGTGGCCTCATTCTGAATTGCTTTCACGCTCTCTATAGTATTCTCACACATACTTGATTCTGTAGGCCACCTAACCGAATTCGTCACATACATTCGAGTGCTAAGGTTCCGGGCAGTCTCCTTAGCAATCTCATCTGCAAACGCATTACCACGACCAACATCATCCGTCACTTTACGATGCGCACTACATTTAACAATTGCAACTTGAGCAGGCAAAGTCAATGCATCCAAAAGATCGTTCACAAGCTGGCCATGCTGTATTTTCGTGCCATGTGACGTCAAGAAACCACGTTCTCGCCACAATCGTCCGAAACTATGCGCTACACCGAAAGCATACTGACTATCGGTGTACACATTCACACGTTTACCTTTTGCTAATACACATGCTCTAGTAAGAGCGATCAGCTCTGCAGCTTGGGCAGAATTCTGACTCAATCTCGCAGTCTCAACAACAGTATTCAATGTCACCACAGCATAAGCAGTAGTCACATCACCATTCGGCAATTTAAAACATGACCCATCCACATACAGGATGCCATCCGGGTCTTCCAATGGGGTGTTTTTAAGGTCCACACGACCTTTTGTTTCCTCCTCTGTCCGCAAGTAACAGTCATGTTCTGTTACTGCATCTGACTCTGCACTAATTGGTAACAAAGTTGCCGGATTTAGGACATTACAACGTTTTATCTGAATGTGGCTTGCCAAGAGCGTCAATTCGTACCCAGATAACCTCGCACTCGTCAAGTGCTGAGTTTTCGTACGGTTCAAAAGAGTATCGACTGCATGCGGAACCATCACCGTAAGCATATTATCCATGACCAATCCTGCTGATTGTCGGATGGAGACCGCAGCTGCCGCAGTTGCTCTCAAACAACTCGGCAATGCTCTAGCTACTGGGTCTAAGGTCGAGGAAAAATATGCACATGGACGTTGCTTACCACCAAAAGGTTGCGTTAAGACGCTTAAAGCACAACCTTCCCTCTCGTGAACATATAACGTGAACGGTTTACTGTAATCAGGGGTACCTAACACAGGAGCCGAACACAATGAATCACGTAATTCAGAAAAACTTTTCTGACATTCTTCCGTCCATGGTAAAGGAGTTGGAACATCCTTGCACGTAAGAGCCACCAATGGTTTCGCTAGCAATGAAAAATTTGGAATCCACTGCCTGCAGTACGATGTGATACCTAGAAAGGCACGCACATCTCTTTGGGTTTGTGGCACAGCCATGCGCGCAATCGCTGCAATTCTCTCAGGGGTCAATCTCCTTCCCTCCTTTGACAATAAGTGACCTAGGTAGGTTACTTCTTGACAACAATATTGGAGTTTAGAAGGTGACACCTTGTGATTTAACTCACAGAGATGTTGCAGCAACGACACTGTAGCAATTTTGCAAATGTCCTGAGTATCAGCAGCCACCAATAAGTCGTCGACGTATTGGATTAAAGCCGCACCAACCGGCAACCTAAACGCATCTAGTTGACCCTTCAAAGCTTGACTGTAAATCGATGGACTTTCACAGTAGCCCTGAGGAGCGCGTTTGAACCGGAAGCTACGTCCACCAAGAGAGAAACCGAAAAGGTCCCTGCTCTCTTCGGCAATCGGGATGCTGAAAAACGCATTTTTCAAATCAATCACCGAAAACCATGAAGCTGTAGCTGGAATCAGAGTCAGTAGCGCCGTAATGTCAGGCACAACAGGGAATTGAGGAACCACAATTTTATTCACCTCCCGTAAATCGATAACAAAACGATAAACAGGCGGTTTGGTAGGATCAGTACGTTTAAGAATGGGCAGTACAGGACTATTGCACACGTTTCCCCGAGTTTCTTCAATGACATCTTTCTCGATCAAATCATAGATGATCGCTAACAAAGCTCGTTCACCATCAAGGGAGATACGATATTGGGGAATACGTGGCAATCGCACATTCGATTTCAACTGAACAACATAAGGGGAGATATCAAGTAGGCCCACGTCATTTGGACCCGTCGCCCACAAAGATGCAGGAAGAGAACTCAATTCCGGTGGAAGCTTATCGAGGGACAAGTACATGGGGGAGACTACCCTCTCTCCTAACGTAAGCTTTACACCCGCAGGAGAACAATACAAAGTCGCATACAAGCGTTTAAGCAAATCCAGACCCAAAAGATTTTCGCCACAACCAGTAGACAAAATCAATGGAGCTTCGAGCTCACGTGGCCCAATTTTAAGGGGCAAAGGGCGCGAAACTGGATTGCTAACGGGGGCGCCAGAGAATCCAACGGAAACATTTGTTAAGCCAGACAAAGGTGCGCCAGGGAGTTTCGAATGCATGATAGAACTTTTCGCTGCACCAGTGTCCAACAGAAAAGGCTCAACGACGCCCGATGTAGCAACTGCGACGTAAGGCCCTCTCTGATCAACCGGAACTGATACCACTCCCTCTCCTTGTCTTTGGCTGTCCTAGTAATTACTGTCGTCAGTTCCCTGATCGACGTAATAATCGTCTACATTGTACTGCGCAGATCGTCCTTGCGATGATCCACGTTGATCGAAACAATTATTAGAGTTTGATGAGTTGTCAGAGCGGTCGTTCTGAGCACCACGACCTCTACCACGTGATGCGTGCTGTGCACCACCACGACCTCCTCTAGACGAATTACCACCACTACGGTCAGTTAAAGCAGGACAATTGAATTTAATGTGTCCCTCCTGTCTACAATAAGCACATTGATTGTACCCTAATGAAGATCTCTGAAAAGATGAATCATTACGCGGCTGCGATTGATTCGATTGCGACTGCGATCTATTCTGCTGAGGCGCATTCTGATTAGAACGCGGCGGATATGCTTGTTGTAACAACACTTTAGTTTTCAGCTCTTTCGTCTTTTTATCGGCACGGTCATTTTCCTCTTTTTCTCTATTTTCGTAATATTGTGCCGTAGCCAATATCTGAGCTGAGGTAGAAACGGCCCATGAACTTTCTGAATTTTTCAATTTATGGCTCAAGTCGGGCAATAAGTTCGATACGAATCTATCCACAAACAACCTCTGTCCACCCTCAGTACCCATATCCTGCCCACTATGATCGACGAATGTTTCCTCGAACCTCGTAAAGAAGTCTGAAACACTCTCATCTTTCTTCTGCTTACAGGCTGACAACTTGTCCCAATTTACCCTCATAGCTGGCATAAGCGTTTTCATTAACGTAATGATTCGCTGGGGAAGAAGTTCAATCAACTGATCGGGTTTAGTAGCAGCCACTTGTCCAGCGTCTGCCGCTGTAATGGCAGCCCAATCACCACCTAATTCATTCGCGTGATCTTGGTGACGAATCTTGGCCCATACCGGTTGCGGTACGACATTGCCAAACAACATGTCGATATCGGCCAGATTCATTATCGTAGCGTCTACGAGCTGCGATAATTCTTTGTAATACCCCGCAGGATTTTTGCGAGGATCAGGCAAAGTTTGTTTCACCTGAAGCACTTCCGATCGTTTCCAAGGGAGGTGTATCCACACTCTCTGGAAATGTGCTGGTATTGGAGCATTAGCATTAGTATTATCAGCGGGTACCCAAACTGGCGGAACTTCACGCATAGGATATTGGCCAGACCCATCTCGTTGTTCAATGTCCTCAACGAACAATGCATGAGGAATAGGAGCGGGACGAAGAGATAGCAACCGCTCAATAGCACGTCGGACATTAGTGTCGACTATCAGTCCAGTTGCGAACTGAAGCCGGAGTTCAGACAGGGCGGTCAGCACCTCGTCAGGCGCATTGGCCGCTATCTGATCATGTAAGAACTTGCACATTTCATCAAACACATATCTCTGAGTAGGTATGTTGAATTGAGCAAACGTTTCGAGGACAACACGAGGTGGATTTCTAACAGGGTTTATCATCCAACCCATCGCCATATTGTATAGCGCAACACGTTCTCTATTACCAGGAAGCTGGCTACGTCTCTGTGGACCATCAGAACCTGCAGACCCAAAAACAGGTCCGAGCGACTGAAAGAAGTTTGTCGCAAGGGGAGAATCACGATTACGAGTAGAGGGAGAAGAGTAAGACACAGGACTAACAAGAGAAGGAGTAGAGACGTTAGCAGCAACAGGGGTTAACAACACAGGAGCAGTAGCGTGAGCAGTAGCGGGAACAGGAGTATGTGGAAGCGGAGGAGCAGTAGGAATAGAAATAGGCAAAGGAGCAGGAACAGTCGGAAGAGCAGGTGCAGGTTGAGGAACTGGTGGAGGAATTACAGGTGGAAGAACAGGTACGGCAGGGACCACAGGAGCTGCGGTACCCTGTACGTACGGAGGTGGCGACTTCATAAGATAGGACATTAAAGAATCCTCAACTGCCTCTTCCTTCTTATCCGACTCCGTAGGCAAAACAGGATAGCATTTGTCTATGGACATACGCTGTAATCTCTCAAACACTTCCTCATCCTTATCCTCCTTATCACGCTGAAACTGCTCAGCTTTCTTCACTATAGTAGCAACAGTATCTCGCTGACTACGTTTATTTTGTCTGATCTCTTTCTGTCGGGCTTCTTTGCGCCAGAACCGAAAGGCATCAAACATGGCCGGCCTTGATTTACGTTCGAACAACTTTATTTCCAAATTATCTAAGATCGACGCTTCGAAGCTACCGTGAGGTGGCCAACGAAGATCGCCGTCTTTCTTTGTATATTTGATCCAATAATCGTTAAAAGCAATCGGGCCTAGCCCATGTTTGCTATATAAGTCATATGTAGGAGTTCCAACCGGAGGTATCGGACACGAGTCCTCCAGCAGGGAATCCGCACCACAAGGTCTAAAGCAACTGAACAAAGTACTGCGACCAGGCATCTTGCACACTAGCCGAGTTTCACAAACTTCAAGGGTTACGGGATTTCGGGATTTACCAAGTCCCAGCAAAGAACTAAACCCTTGGTCTTTGGCGGCTGCAGTCGTCAAACAAATACAACAACAACAAAGTACGCTAGCAAAGTGTCACCGACAAAAACACTCACACAGCGTGTACAACAAAGACACCCGCTAAAGTGTCTACAACAAAAACACTCGCTAAAGTGTTTACAACAAAGACACTCGCTAAAGTGTCTACAACCAAGAACTCTGGGAGCGACCCACAAATACTTAACTCAAAGATCAATGGCGTCCTCAGGAAGGCCCGTCAATCGTCTCGCTATACCAAGGTCTACGCCAGGCGCCAAAACAGGTCTACAGTCAGGGCAGCAGTCCGTCGCAGCCGTTAGGAGGCGGGAATCTTCGCGGGAAAAGTCTTCGGGCCACTTATTTCGACAACAGGATCGATGAAGCGGGGTGCACCTTCCCTCGGAGATTTCACACGAAGTTCCTCACGATCGTCGGGCTTGGACCGGTACCACTGATGCAGCCCCACGTTGGGCGCCAACTGAAGGACTGGGTTCTTTGGACCCAGCGGTGCCAGGGCACAACACCTGAAACCTTCGTGGGTAACCTGCTCCGGCGTACAAGTCACAGAGACACGGGACACTTCCTTCGGCGTCAAAGAGTCAAGGTTTATTTACTGCAGGGAACACAGAAGTCACAGGAAGTACATCGAGTGTAGTTCGGGGAGACTGCTTCAAATTGTATTTGTGGATCGCTCCTTTTATACAGTTTTTACCCATAGGATAACATGATACACAATAGTTTACAACCTGGTTCCCACAAGTCGCTCTCAGAGGGGTCGCTTAGATCACTTTGAAACACACAAGATCCGGAACATAAGTGCGGAAACATTTGGCGATTCCCAACTGTAAAAACCCATCTTCCCACCATTAGCAAATTCCAATCAGCAGTAAAGTAGATCGAAATAGGAACGAAGACAGGTGCAGAGGAAGACGGAGACAGTAGGGAGATCGGAAAGGGTGTAAAAGGGGAGTGTCGAGAAGCACGAGATACAGGCATCAAAGGGACGTGCCTAATGAGATGCACGACTGAGACAATAAGCCCGTGCGGCAAGATGAGCCTCGAGCGGCGCCATCTGCCTTATAGTAGCAACCCCCTCGTCATAAAGACACTTTCAAAGGACATGTGTCTTCCGCCATATCTTGGGAGTCCCAGGGTCGCGAAGCGGACAGCGTCCGTTCGCTGACTACTTGAGGGCAAGAGACAAAATGGATGCCGTATCTAAGATGGAACCCGTGGGTACAGATGACAAACCCACATAACAAACGAACGGTTTAAGTTAGCACAGCGAAACTGCGCACACTTACAAAACTCGTCATTTGCGGTTCATAGATACTAGACTCGACCATATTCGTGCGAGTCGAAAACACCACTTACAATCGTCACGGAACCTCACTTCACCCAAAAATAAGATCCCTCAAGAAACTACCAAAACAGTCGTAGGCACACAAAACAAATCACCAGGAAAACTCTCTAGAGCAGACGGCCCTGACACAAAAGCCCCCCCAGCAAAAACTCCCTCCAAACTTCCTGCATCAAATACCCTTCGCTACGATCAGACACAGAGACAATTTAATAAACCAGAACGGTTAAACAGACAACGGTCAAAATTGGTAAATCTTCCACCGGAAGCAGCACCCTTCGTTGTCATTTTAACAGGAGTCCCAGAACTGAGTAATGGCACAGAAGAACCAACTTGGTCATTATTAAATAAAACTCGATACTGGTTAAACATCAACAGACCTAACCACCCAAATAATATCACGAGAATCACCACCGCAAAAAGGGCTTCATGGATAGGTCATCAACCGAAAACAATACCTGGGGACTGTATAATTGTCAACCTCGAAAATCCCTGTGCTGTGGATTACATATGCTCTTGGGATTCATCAGGTAATACAGGAGGAATAAAGGTAAAACGTCTATCCTTCTTCTACCCCCAACAAAATCATCGCCCGATGACTTTAACTGGCCCCCAGAATGGTCCTGGAACCACCCTGATCACGAACAGAGAAACTGGAACCAGGGACACTGGGGCCAAGGAAACAATCAGAGAAACTGGAACCAGGGAGACTGGGCCCAAGGAAATAATCACACGAGCTGGCACCAGGGAGATTGGGGTCACGACTACAACGACAGGGGTGACTGGAACAACTATGGTAGGAGGACACGTCAACCACTTCATAGGGATACATGGGCTGGAATACCAACCTCAAACAGTTATAGCTGCCTGGATATGGTCGACTGACCATCATCAGAGACCTGTATCACAACCCATCCGCATAATTACAGAACTTGCATTAACAGGCCAGTCAAATATCTCGAAACTAAGATCTCTAATAAAATCCACCACACACCAAAAACGAGACAACAGGAACCAAAAGTAATGACAAAACTCCAATTCACGGTAAAACAGGCTGAAGAACGCCAGTGTATCACTAAGGCCAGCATTAGACCAACAACTTTGTTACAAACTACCCCAAGGTCACCTGTCAATACCAGTAAAAACCATGACAGGAACATGTTATTCTGGAACGTGGCGGGCCTAGCAACCAAATACATGGAAAGAAGTTTTTTAGATTTAGTTCACTTGAACGACATAATCTGCCTACAGGAGACATGGCTAAATAATTCAATCCACCTAGTGGGATATAGAACATACTTCTCCCAGGCAACAAAATCAATATCAGGAAGAAGCAAAGGAGGTCTAACTACATACATCTCCAATCTTTGGCCATGTTGTGAAGTAACTCCTGTCACACTCCACCAGAACTTTCAGATCATTAACATCAAAGGAACTAATCAAGAGGTTTATACCCTCATAAACTTCTATAACAACATGACCCTAAACGAGCTGTCCAAGGCCTTAAATGAAATTACTGAAGAGATTAACGAACTAAAGAGAAAACACGCCAGAGCTTCACACACAATAATTTGGGGAGGCGACTTTAATCTTCACTTATGTAAAAAAAAGTGATGCCCCCATCTGCGGGATCACAGACGAATATGGAAATCCGCTATCTCATTTTTCCCACACCCCCGAAGGCACCAATATGCAGGCCATTATGACTGAACTAGATATAGGGTTTGCAAACATGTTAAAAACGCCTATTTCTCAATTTTCTTCTACCTTTCACGGCAGAGGTTTTGAAACGTTAATAGATTACATCCTGATATCTAGCAACAAAGCCATGCGCATAAAATCATTTGAAGTGGAAAGTAATGCACTCAGCGACCACTTCCCACTTAGACTAACGTTTCAAGAACCAGATCTTCAAAAGAAAACAGAAAAGGTTCATTCCGGTTTGCTACATCAAGAAGTACTAACATTGAACATAATAAACGGGTATACCCTCAGATGGGGCAATCTAGACCAAGAACTCACCAGTGTGAAAATAATTAAAACATGTATTAACGAAATTGACAAATGCCTAGATCCTTCTACAAACTCAACAGAGATTATGAGTAGCTATTACGCAATAGCGAATGCAATAAGCAAAGAATTAACCAGACCCATTAAACAAAACAATACCTCAAGAAACAGGTGGTTTAATACAAAATGCACAAAAGCTTACTCAAACTTAAAGAAAGCCTTAACAAAAAAACCAAGAAACAGAGCAGAGGTAATCGAACTAAGGAAATCTTACACACAGGCAATCAAACAAAGGAAAAAGGAGTTACAAGCAAAGCTTTGGACCCAACTCCTAAAAAATAGTACCCTAAAAGACACTGCAGCCTTCTGGGAAACAGTTAAACCCCTTTTTTAACTGACAATAAAGTTGGCCCCTCTTTGGATGTCGCCATAAGTGCAGAAGACTGGGTACAACACTTCTCAGGAGTTTTTGGAGAGGTTAAATCTAAAGACCCAACTTTTCAAGATCCTCTCCCGCCGGTGCAATACCCGATAGAGATTCATTTTACACTTAAAGAAACAACTAATGCTATAAAATCTGCCAAAATTGGTAAAGCACCAGGACCAGATTCTATTCCTATGGATCTCTATAAAATCCTACCTGAATTATGGTCTCCTCTCCTAACCAAAGTGTTAAATGCAGCAAAAGATACTGGCCTTCCTGACTCCTGTTCAACTTCGATCCTGGTCCCTATCTTTAAAAAGGGCAACAGAGACAGTCCCACCTGTTATCGCCCCATATCTCTCCTGGACTCGATCGGAAAGATGCTAGGGCGTATACTTCTAAATCGACTCCAGGAGTGGTCAAAAGAGCAAGGGGTACTCTTGATGGAGCAAGGATTCGCACGTAAAGCGCCTTGCTCCAGTGCAAGAACCTCGTCTAATGTATAATCCTATTAAAATAGTTGTTCGTCATTTCTTATACGTTTTCCCATACACGCGGGTGTCCCCAGGATGCTTGCTCGTATGTCTTTTCCATATTAACGAAGCTTGCACTAAAGAATCGGCTGCTTCGCTGAAATTCAGTCTGCGCATGCGTCGGTCATACCCATGTGATGTGACGCACTCGCATTCTGGAGGGATTGTATTGCTCATGCGCACTGATGCAAAAATGGCCGCTTGTCTCTCACCACGCTTTTTGCTTGCTACCGCCGCTTCAGTCTATCTTATCTTTTCGCACTAAACAATAATGCTATAGTCATTATAAAGTAAGGGTTGGTTAGAATTTTATCATGGTATACAGTGTGATCATTTTTATATGTGATTTTAATTTGTTCTCGCTTACTTTTCATGTACCGCGTCTCTGGGGTAGGGAAATCGGGAGCGGAGCCATACTTGAGGCTCTGTTGGGCACCGTCACATGACTGGAGAAAAACTCCATTGCGCAGTAGCTGAAACAAGCCAGCTGGCTCCAGAAGCACAATGCGCCTGGGAACGTCTCTGGGAAGATGAGATCTTACCTTGGAAGAAGCAATACTGTTGCTACCTATTGTGAACTCTTGCTATACTGATGTATTCTATGCATGAGAACGTGAACCCAAGGGGCGGGTAGAAAATTTTAATATTTGAGAAGAAAAAGTTGAATTTTAGGAGGTGGTAATGACCGCACCACCTCTCCTGACCAATCATAATGTGGGAAACTGTCACTTGCAACATTAGTGGGTGGTCTGAGGGACCCCAAACTAGTATAATTGCCCTAGTTTAGCTTAGGAAAATTGTCCGACTTGTCCGAGTAGTAGACCTGTCACTGACCCTACGATCTCAATAGGTGCTCAATCTGAAAGTGCTGCGGAGCACTCTGTCCATACTTTCCACAAACTCCTAAGGGGTGGAAAAATCCTAAGTGCTGGCGAAGCACTTTGCTGGGGAATTCGAAAACCCAATCGGGGTTACTGGCGGATTACTTGCAGGAGGGGGTAACGCAGGCGTTGCTGTCCGAAGCTGTGGGTGTTGGTCGTACCCTGGGAGGCCCAGTCCTTTGACCTGAACCTGAGGGGTATCCTGTCCTGATCTGTCCGTGGGCTGTACCTGCTCGCATTCTGGCATTCCTTTTCTGAGGGTCCCTATCCCCGTCTTCCCATCTGACCCGTGGCCAGGGTTAGTCTTCAATCTGAATTAGGTAAATATCAGTCCGTGGGTTTGCATCTCACTCTCTCTCTCTCTCTCTATTCTTCTATTAAAGCACTCTTGCCAGTAATACTGCTCTATCACCTTTAAAGCAAATTATATGTGATTGTTTAGTAGGATTGTTCCACTTCTCTCCCCACCTTTAGAAAATTGCCAAACTGTTATATTTTAATAGTATGTTCCCGTTTTTCCCTTTCCTTTAGTTGATTGCAGTGAATTTAGCAAGAATAGTTTAAAGCACTTAGGATAAGTACACCTTTTAGGTCCCAATCATAAACCCATGTCCTAGTATAAAATTGCAGTGACTAGTTCTGTTCTAAATTCCTACCTTTAGTCTTCCCATATATTCTAATGGTTATAATTTTAGTGCAAAGTTACTTATTGGTGTTGATTTTGATGTTTGATATATTATTCTGCATATCGCTTATTGTCTTGGCATCTTCCCTTTGAACTCATATATAAAGTTTTAAAACTTCATCAGGTGTCTGTGGTCATTTTACAGAAATTGTGGATAAGTATGTGCTGAAGTATAAAGAGTATATTTTTTCCTAGGATTCCCTGTCTACTATTCTCCCTGTTAGCTCCAGATCTGTCATATGTAGTTGTGCCTGGGGTAAGTCAGGTACATGGTAAGCAGAGGTGAAAACCCAAACCTTAATTGCTCATAGAAGCGTGCAGTAGAAGCCATCACCCAGTTCACCCCAAATGTCAATGGTGTATTAAATCTTATGCACGCCAGGGCCCAGTGCGTGTAAGTAATTGGTGAACTCGGTGACCCGGGTGAACTGCGCGCTCTATCAGTAATTTTCTGGTAACCAGAGGATGGTTTGGACTAGTTAGATTAGGTAGACAGGGTAATTGATAAACAAACCGTGAAAATAAAATGTGCTGCTGATTTTCTACTGTATTGGTTCAAATATTTTGAAATGTTTTAAGGATTTATATGTAAATGTATATGATTTTGCATTGCTGCTATAGATATTACATGTTGAATTAACCCAGAATTGTTTGTAAGTGTTCAGTGTAGTCCGAATCCCCGGGGAAGTATTTAGCTAACGGTGAGCAGAATCCGGTTAGCTGTTGAAGTCACTAGGTTTGAGTCATTAGTGCAGGGTTAGGAATAACTGGAAGCACTAATTAGGACCTTTTGTTGCATCTGAATAAATGATAGCTACGAGTCCGGCATAAAACTTTCATTGCGATATCACCTAGTAAGGGTCGCATACGGAAGGAGTAGTAGGGTCTCCGAGGCTTGACTGGTAAGTAAAATAGTTCACTGGTGAAATCCCGGCTCAGTACATATCCCTGACGAAAGTGGATGAGTCGGAAGAATAACGGGTTCTATATTACTCGCATGTGAGGTTAGGCAAAGAAGTCTATCCAGAGTGAATGAGAAGTAGACAGAAGTGGTTTACTTGCAGTGAAAGGAAGTTTTTCTGTCTCTTTAGAACACTCAGACATAGTGGCAGACGTTGTGTGTTAGTAACTAAGTTTTACATTCGCACTTTAGGAAAAGTTAAAAGTTTCCGTTACCTTGTGAAGGAGGGAGTCGGTCGGAAGACTGCCCTGACGTCACTCCGTGCCGCGCTGGTATTGGTCAAAACAGCGGGTGCATAGTGGAGCTGAATTTGTGAAGGAGGGGTGAGTGCCGAAGCGTGAGACTCTGTCTTGCGAAAAGGCCGCGCACCCATTGGTTAAGGGTTTTTGTATTCTCAGACCTGATTGGGTATTGTGAAATAAAAGTCGCGCTAGCATTGGAAGCACAAAGGTAAACAAAATTAATCAAGCCGAGTTAGAAGCGAGTCTGGAAAGTTGCATGTGGTATCCAGATTTCATACCGAATCCAAAGTATCTAGGATTTCATAAGGATCAGCTTATACGAGGTAGACCGCACATGATGTATGGAGTAAAGAGGAAATTGTCATTTACTGACAAAGTAAAGAATTTTTTCAAAACCGACAAGCCCATTAGAACGAGGGAAGGTGTGCTCATTCCCCCGCCGAATACCCCTGCCTCTTTCATGCTGTTTGATAAAGGGTACCATACTTGTGTCTGGTTAGAAAATTGGGCAAAGTATACTGCAGATGACGGAGTCCTAGCATTCCCTGTTGAAGGTACATTTAATGGTAGGATTCTGTTTAACTTAAGGACCCGTATGAATGAATTACACCCTAGACCTAGGCTGACACAGTACGAAGCTCTGGAGGAATGGGAGATTGAGGCTGCAGAGCGAGATAAACCCCGGATGGATAAGGGAGTGAGTAAATGGTATCCGAGGGTTCAAGCACAGACCAAAGAGCAGAAAATGAAACAGTGGAGGCAATCTATGTTGACTGAAGGACTATTTCCTATGATGGGGGTATTAGAAGAGAAGAAAGGAAAATGTAAAGAAAAGACCCATCACCTAATGCCTGTAGGGGACTCAGAAGATGAGCACCTGGAAGATTTGTTAATGAAAAATCCACCTCCCTATGTTGCAGAGTCAGAACCTGTGCATTCTCCGAATCCATTTTCAAAATATCCCAGATGTAGGAGGGATAGTGATACAGATGGAACGGGTACAGACAGTAAAGTCAGTGACGGGGATGGGTTTTGCAGACCTAAATCTACGGTCCCAAATTATCAGCCGTTCGGGAAGGACCACCCCGATTGGTCACTCCGACTGCTCCAAGTATTTATCCTCCCTTGGTACCTCAGGTATTGCACGACAATTCTGCAGAAAAGGCTCTACGAGAAAAAGAAAAGGAAGCCCTGGCTAGACAGCGAGAGGATTTGGTTCGAACCATTGCCCAGATACATCCCCATCCTGATTCCCTGACTATTCCCGTAACTATTGGTCCAGCTATTCCACTGTATAGAGATAACCTGGCTAGTCCTCGTCCTCCTGTTATCTCCCCAATAATGCCTACTCCTAGTATCCCACCCTCGAGAAAGGAAGTATACATAGATGAGGATCAAGAGAGTGAGTGTGAATCAGTGGTTCTGATGGATTTGCCTATTAGGGAACCTAGGACTAGCATGTCGGGGGCAAGAAGTCAGAGTAGGTCAAAAGAGGTGTTGATTGAAGGTGCATCTGGGGTCAGGAGTGCCACAGTAGTATCCCCAGAAGAATTAGACAGATGGACCAAAGAGCTGGAGAAAGATACCACTCCCCAACCCAAAGCGTTAGAAATATATAAATTG
Source organism: Lissotriton vulgaris (assembly GCF_964263255.1). NCBI lineage: Eukaryota > Metazoa > Chordata > Amphibia > Caudata > Salamandridae > Lissotriton > Lissotriton vulgaris. The sequence goes on along the minus strand of NC_141697.1, from coordinate 700,001,748 downwards.
AGAATAGAAATAGAAGAAATGATGGCTGGAAATGTGGGGGTGGAACGCCTGAGCTCCTACAATGAAGAAGAATTGCTGTTCATCAGTAAAAATCTTACCCGAAACGCTAGATTGCTCCATGAAAGGTTAATGGACACTGCCACAGAAATGGGGATAGATGTCAGTCGCTCCAAAATTCTTCAGAAACCCTACAGAGTAGACTTTGCAGACAAAGACTTAGAAAGCTTGAATGTGATGGGAAAACAGATCCAGATAAAAGAATTATTAAAGCTTTTGCAGAAATGGGGGGATGTGGGAAAATGGAGAACCCGGTGGGCAAAGAAAAAGGAAGACAGTAGAGCGAAATCACAAGCGTCAGAATATATGCTGAAAGAAGTAACTCCCGCAGAAAAATTGTGTCCCATGAGAGAGGTCCCGGGAGGGAAATATGTCCATGTCCCTTGGTCCCGACAGGATATTGTGTCATTTACAAATGACTTCCCGAAATTACGGGAGAAGCCTGTTGATTGGTACAGGCAGGTAGAACGCTTCATAAAAGATCAGAAATGTCTGCTGAAAGACCTGGATGGGTTTTTCGACATTGTGGTCCCTGTAGATCTATGGACCGAATGTAAAATAGAAATTGATTGGCCTAATGATGAATACCCCAGAGATGAGAAAACCGGAGCTCCCTCACCTGATGTAATGAGGAAATATGACCAGGTCATACAATATCTCAAGAAAAAGGTACCCGCAAAGGAGACAGATTGGACCCGAATAGATAGAACAACCCAAGAACGTGATGAAACTGTACATTCCTTTTATGAAAGGTTGCTGCAAGTGTTTAAGACTTATAGTGGAATCGATAATGTAGACATGAAAGACATGACCCATTTCAGTTACCGATTTATCCTAGGACTAAGGCCTGAAATATCACAATGGATTCGAGACAATAAAATCAGTTGGCAGGGAAAACCTATAGATGATGTCTTAAAATACGCAAAGTATTGCGAAGATGAAATTGAAAATAAAAAGAAGGCTCTCAAGGAGAAGGTCATGTGGGCACAGGTGAAATTAGCTGAACAACAGGAGAAACAGTTAAGTAAATTGACTTCTAATAACAATACTCAGAATGCCACTGCTGGGGGAGGAGGAAAGCCCCGAACTAAAATGAGTAGAGAAGAGGCTATGAAGAAGTTTCCGTGCCACGGGTGCGGCCAGATAGGGCATTGGAGAGACGAGTGTCCACACCTGCAGGCCGGTAATGCCCCTGTAAATGGTTTAACTCCACAGGTGCAGAAAGAGGGGACAAGGAAGAACCAGCAACAGGTAAAATTACCTCCAGTACCTCGCGCTCCTAGACAAAATTTTAAGAATCAGGGTCAGCAGAATGAGAGGGCGGAAGTATGGGAAGTCGAGAATGAAAGCGATGCAGTCATACCACAGTACTTGTTAAATGACACCTTCCTCTATGAAAATCAAGATTGACGGGGCCTGAGAGGGGAGGACGAGGAGTGCGTGCTTGGCGCCTCCTTACCGGTAGACCAGACTGGACCATACATTGAAGGAAAGGTTGAGGGAAAAGACGTCACCTTTCTGTTGGACACTGGTGCTACCAGATCTACTGTAAGAACAGTGGATGTTCCTAACCTACCCCTCTCGGGAGAAGCGATCCAAGTAGTGGGCGTCTCCAATCAAATAATAAGTACTCCAGTAACTGAACCAATGGAAATTTCTATAGGAAATTTCAAGGAAATGCACAGATTTGTAGTCTGTGATTCCAGTCCTGTGAACCTGTTAGGACGTGATTTGTTGTGCAAGATGCATTGTACCATCTACTGCACACCAAAAGGCGTCGAAATACAGACCCCTGATGAAGATGGTCTGTACAAACTGATGTTGGTCAGACAAGATTCTGATATCAAACCTTTAACAGTTGAGGACTTACCTGAAGAACTCCAGTTAAGAGTAGTTCCAGAAGTGTGGGATTTCACAGGAAAAGATGTAGGCTTGATGGCAAATGTAGACCCAGTTAAAATAACGATAAAAACTAATGCTGTATACCCCAAAACCAGACAGTACAAAATGAGTGCAGAAGTGAAAGCAGGAGTAGCGACTGAAATTACCAGGCTGCTCGAAGCCGAAATAATAGAGGAAGTGATGAGCAGCCCCTGTAATTCGCCTATCATTGGGATCAAAAAGCCTAGTGGAAAGTACCGGGTAGTGCAAGATTTGCGCAAGGTAAACCAAATTGTTGTGCCTTGCTGTCCTATTGTGCCCAACCCTGCAGTGATACTGTATCAGATTCCCTGGAATGCAGAATGGTTCACTGTCATCGATCTGTGCCATGCATTCTTTTCCATCCCGTTGCATCCAGAAAGCAAATTCCTTTTCAGTTTTGAATTTGACAGCCATATCTATGTCTGGAATCGTGTCCCCCAGGGGTACACCGAAAGTCCATCGATTTTCAACCAGATACTAAAGAAGTGCCTTGAAACTCTGGTGCTGCCAAGAGAATCTGTTCTGGTGCAGTACATAGATGACCTATTGGTGGCATCTAAAACCCAGACAGACTGTGTCACCGACACCATTGCCTTGCTGAATCACCTAGGAAAGGGAGGACATAAAGTATCACCTGACAAGTTACAATTTTGCAAAAACTCAGTGAAGTATCTGGGGCACCAGATAAAAAAAGGAATCAGGAAAGTCACTACCGAAAGAATCAAAATAATTAAAGCCATGGAACTGCCCAGAACTCAGAAAGAAGTGAGAATGTTCTTAGGGGTTGTGGGTTACTGCAGACAATGGATTGTAGGATTTGCCGCGCTAGCAAGACCCCTGATAAAAATGACCAAGAAAGGAGTAGAAGACCCCGTCAGCTGGGACAGTGAAAGCATGAACGCTTGGGTAACATTGAGAAACTGTCTATGTACTGCTCCTGCATTGGGTATGCCTGACTACTCAAAGTCTTTTGAGCTTTTCTGTGACACAAGAGAGAATTGTGCTCTTTCAGTCCTGACCCAGGAGCACGGATTAATTAGGAGACCGGTGGCCTATTTTTCAGCCACCCTAGATCCGGTGGCTGCTGGATTACCGGGGTGCCTGAAAGCAGTTGCTGCTACTTGCGTCAGTCTGGAACAAAGTGAGAACATTGTCATGGGACACCACGTCACTGTATATGTTCCTCATTCTGTTGTGATCCTGCTGACTAGAACTAAGACCCAGTACCTCACACCTAGTCGGCTGACTAAGTATGAAAGAATCTTGATTGGTGCTGAAAACGTAACCATCTCCCGGTGCAATGTCCTAAACCCAGCGACACTGTTACCTATCCCTCTGGATGTAGAAATTGAGGAGGGAGGGGAACATAATTGCATCGATTTAACTGAGTTCAGTACAAAGCCCCGTCCGGACATCCGTGAAATAGCGTTACTTGATGGGGATAAGACAATGTTCGTGGATGGCTCGTGTTTAAGACATGAGAGTGGGAGCCTGAGTGCTGCCTATGCTGTGGTTACGTTGACAGAAACCATAGAAGCATCTTACCTGAGCGAGGTGAAATCTGCACAAGTGGCAGAGCTCATCGCGTTAACTAGAGCATGTAAGAGGGGTAAGAACAAGAGAATAACTGTTTACACAGACAGCCAGTATTGTTTCGGGGTTGTTCATGACTTCGGCCAATTATGGCTGCAAAGAGAATTCATGACTTCCTCAGGCACACCTATCAGAAACGGAAAGGTGGTGCATAACTTACTGGAAGCTATCCAATTGCCCAAAGAATTGGCTGTGGTCAAGTGCGCGGCTCACAGATCTGGAAACGATGATGTGACTGCCGGTAATAGGTACGCTGACCAAATTGCCCAGTTCTGTGCCCGATACCATATGTCACTCCAAATTGCGTTGTGGGGTGGAACCAGCTGCCAACTTATGTTGTTTGAGAATGTGTCAACGTGGGAAGAATTAAAGGATTTGCAACAGGCAACAGACAGGCAAGAAAAAGGCAGGTGGGCAGCAAATGGATGCAAATTGAGAGATGATGGTGTGGTGGTAAATTCGACTGGGGTGCCTGTACTGCCTGATAGCTTGATCGACCCCATGATCAGAATGATACATGAACCAACACATATGGGAAGAGACGCAATGTGTCGAGTGTTTGACAAGGTGTTCTGTAATTCAAAGTTCAGGAACCAGGCGGAAAGGCTTTGCCAGAGGTGCCTAGTGTGTCAGCAGTTCAATGCAGGGAAAAGGACTGTGGTAGAACAAAGTACGGTTGGAAAGGCAGTAGGTCCCTTTGTCAGAATGCAGGCAGACTTTGTAACCATGCCTAGGTGCAAAGGGTATAGATACATCTTAGTCATAGTTTGCCTATTCTCCCGGTGGGTGGAAGCTTATCCCGCTAAGAAAAATGATGCCCTAACTACTGCAAAATTGTTGCTCAGGGAGTTGATACCTAGGTACGGCATTCCCGAGACAATCGAAACGGACCAAGGTGGGCATTTTGCCAACGATGTCCTAGAAGAGCTCTGTAAAGCATTCCAAATGAAGCAAAGACTGCATTGTGCCTACCGTCCAGAGGCTTCTGGGGTAGTGGAACAAATAAATGGCACCCTGAAATCCAGATTGGCCAAAATGTGTGATTCCACAAAAATGAACATGATAGAGGCTTTACCCCTTGTGCTGATGAGTTTGAGAAGTATCCCGAACAGAAAAACTGGCCTGAGTCCCCATGAAGTGTTGATGGGAAGAGTGATGCGACAGGCATGGGTACCCGGACACAAACTGCTAAGCATTTCTGATGATATGGTACTAGAATACTGCAAGCAGCTGGGTGACCAAGTGCGTTCTCTCTCAGCAGATTGGAGAGACAGAAGACGAGTGGCCAAAGACTCCAGCACACAAACTGCAACCAGGAGATTGGGTGGCGTTAAAGAAACACACCCGGAGCAGTTGCCTGAAACCAAGGTGGGGAAAGCCACGACAAGTGATCCTCGTCACTACAACTGCTGTAAAGTATGCGGGCGTACCGAAGTGGATCCACGCCAGCCACACAAAGCGGGTAACTGGAGAAAACGCGACTGAAGCTGAAGGCAGCGCAGCTGAAGAAGCTCCCGAGGAGGAGAGTCCGGAGCTAGCTGACATCGAACTGCCGAGCACAAGTCGAGACGTTGAGTGGTTCCCTGCCGACGACCAGGTTCATGATCCAATACGAACCAGGAAATATTCCTACTTAGACAGTGAGTGGGAAAGTCCAGGTGAGCTAGAAATGGACGAAGAAGATCAGGTCAACGAGAATCACATCACACCTGATCAGGAAGTAGGCCAAGTAGAGTCAGATAAAGACACCGAAACTCCTCCTGAAACTCCAGAGACTGGAGAGGGACAGATAGTAATTAGAGCTGACGTTCATGCAGAAGAAGATGAAGAGATTGAAGAGCATGAACAGGAACAGATAGAAATAGATCAACGTGCTCAGACAACCGAAGTAAAGCCAAAGAAAAATAAAAAGCAAGTACGATTTGAATCTGAGCAAGGTCAGACTAGGGACCAGGCAGAAGACATAGATGAAAGACCTGGAACAAGTCAGACAGGTAGGGAAACAGAAGTGCCACAACCAAAAGTAAAAAGAGTACACGAAGAAGGCCAAGTTTCCTCTACCACTGGGAGGCACGGAGGCAGAAGTGCACCCCGATACGTCAAAAGACTGAGACTCAGACTAAAGACAGTCGAAGAGAAACTGAAAGACCGAAAAAGGGCTGAAAGTGAAAGAAAGGCAGCCCAAGGAAAATCGCTAAGAAAGAGCGACAGACTAAAGAAACAGAACCGACTGTATCGGAGCCCTGAGTGGACTTACTTTGTGTTGGAGGAAATAGACGAACCACACCACAGTGGCAACAGTGACGAAGAGTCCATCGCTGATCGGAGTTCTGACGAAGACCCTCCTTGAGAGAGCCCCGAAGTGAGCCTTTGGTGCCAAGAAACGAAGAGGGGTAGCAAAAGCCACCTGTAAGCTAAAAATGTCTGATCCGAATGTCTCTGGAAGGTCCCGATGTGGGTGTCTTAAAACTTGCTGTAAAATATGCTTGTGTAGTATAGCAATGCTAATAATAATGTGGATAGGACTAACAGTTTTTCTACCTTTTATGATAAGTAAAAATCCTAATTTGTCCCCTACTGAACCAGAAGCAGTAGACGTAGGGGCTGTACAGACTGTAGAAACACCACGAAACTTAGAAAGACGCGACAAACAAGTAGGCTTGACACACACACAACCTAATTTAGAAGCATCAGATGAGGATGGACTACACTTTCACAAAATGAGAAACAGGACACATTTGAATGTTTTTGCTAACTTGTTGGTGCATTACGTAGAAGCTATGGAAATAGAGGATTGTTATGTCTGCATGAAGCTACCTACCTCAGTGGCTGAAGGCGTGACATATCACCATCTACCTTTAACCTATGGAATTTCCTGCAGTATTTTAGCTAGCTTGTTTTATAGGAGCACTTTACAGTACTATTATTCAAATGCTGACGTAGTATTTTCTGAACTTCCTATTAGACACCTGAACCTTGTACATACCAAAAGTGACGTGACCCGTTATATGGGAGAATATTTTCTGACTATAGGCAACATAGATTTGGATGAAGCAAGACAAGATAATCTGACCTGTTCTCTGCAAGAGCAGGAAAAGATGTTCATTAAGATGGCAGACAGAAGGAGAGAAAAGTTTCAAAAGAAGGCAAATGACGAAAAGGATAGGGTCCCTAAATGGGCTGAGCACATGGATAACACCTCGCAAGGCGAAGCTAATCCTGCCTTGTTACTGGATTTTGAACGAAAAGGGAAACTTTGTATCCATAGGGAAAAGACAGAGTACTATAACAATGTATTCATCGGTTCCAGCGAGTGTGAACATAATTACAAGGTAATTGGAGGTTGGGGTTTCAAAAATGGGTCAGAACCTGTGTTTCCCGGAATATATTATATATGTGGGAACAAGGCTTATTTCAAATTGCCGGATCACTGGTATGGAAGCTGCTACTTTGGCATTGTTTTCCCGAAAATATACCATGTGAATAATGCTGCTGGAAGCGATGAAGAAACTAATGGCTTAGTGCGTAGTAAACGTGAAAGTGTAGGTGAAATTATAGGTGATATTTTTAGTGCACTGATACCTGGAATGGGGGTAGTTCTGAACACGCATAGAATCTGCAAATTGTCTACAGTAGTGGACCGGCTATCAACGGACACTGCTGCTGGATTCCTGATGGTCAATACTGAAATGGTTGCGATCAGATCAATGGTTTTACAAAACCGTCTTGCCTTTGACACCCTATTAGCAAAAGAGGGCGGAGTCTGTAGAATGCTGAAGGCGCAACATTGTTGCACTTACATTCCTGATAAAAGTATCGAATTAAAACAATATGTGAAGAACATAACTAATTTAGAAAAAGAACTCAAACCATTGGAGGTTGACAGTGCCTGGACGAGACTGACTGGAGGTCTCTCCTCTATAGGTAGTTGGTTTTCTAACCTAGGTAGAAATATTTTGTGGAAAATACTGATGCCAATAGTTGTGATAGGTGTGGTTGTATTGATTATCTTTATCTGTTGCAAATGCCAAAAATGCAAAAAGAAGTCTCTAGAACCTAAGAGGGGGGTGAAGAGAAATATTGATGAACTAGAATTAGAGGAATTAAGGAATGAAGTCTACAAGAAGGTGAAAAATCACCACTCTCATAGAGAAGCTGAAAGAAAACTCAACAATAAATTTGTTGAAATTCAAATGAGTGATGTGGATGAATGAAAAGTTGGCATCTGTTTCCTTTATGTGGTGATGATAGTAAATATCATCAAAGAGGGGATTGATGGAGCAAGGATTCGCACGTAAAGCGCCTTGCTCCAGTGCAAGAACCTCGTCTAATGTATAATCCTATTAAAATAGTTGTTCGTCATTTCTTATACGTTTTCCCATACACGCGGGTGTCCCTAGGATGCTTGCTCGTATGTCTTTTCCATATTAACGAAGCTTGCACTAAAGAATCGGCTGCTTCGCTGAAATTCAGTCTGCGCATGCGTCGGTCATACCCATGTGATGTGACGCACTCGCATTCTGGAGGGATTGTATTGCTCATGCGCACTGATGCAAAAATGGCCGCTTGTCTCTCACCACGCTTTCTGCTTGCTACCGCCGCTTCAGTCTATCTTATCTTTTCGCACTAAACAATAATGCTATAGTCATTATAAAGTAAGGGTTGGTTAGAATTTTATCATGGTATACAGTGTGATCATTTTTATATGTGATTTTAATTTGTTCTCGCTTACTTTTCATGTACCGCGTCTCTGGGGCTGGGAAATCGGGAGCGGAGCCATACTTGAGGCTCTGTTGGGCACCGTCACATGACTGGAGAAAAACTCCATTGCGCAGAAGCTGAAACAAGCCAGCTGGCTCCAGAAGCACAATGCGCCTGGGAACGTCTCTGGGAAGATGAGATCTTACCTTGGAAGAAGCAATACTGTTGCTACCTATTGTGAACTCTTGCTATACTGATGTATTCTATGCATGAGAACGTGAACCCAAGGGGCGGGTAGAAAATTTTAATATTTGAGAAGAAAAAGTTGAATTTTAGGAGGTGGTAATGACCGCACCACCTCTCCTGACCAATCATAATGTGGGAAACTGTCACTTGCAACATTAGTGGGTGGTCTGAGGGACCCCAAACTAGTATAATTGCCCTAGTTTAGCTTAGGAAAATTGTCCGACTTGTCCGAGTAGCATACCTGTCACTGACCCTACGATCTCAATAGGTGCTCAATCTGAAAGTGCTGCGGAGCACTCTGTCCATACTTTCCACAAACTCCTAAGGGGTGGAAAAATCCTAAGTGCTGGCGAAGCACTTTGCTGGGGAATTCGAAAACCCAATCGGGGTTACTGGCGGATTACTTGCAGGAGGGGGTAACGCAGGCGTTGCTGTCCGAAGCTGTGGGTGTTGGTCGTACCCTGGGAGGCCCAGTCCTTTGACCTGAACCTGAGGGGTATCCTGTCCTGATCTGTCCATGGGCTGTACCTGCTCGCATTCTGGCATTCCTTTTCTGAGGGTCCCTATCCCCGTCTTCCCATCTGACCCGTGGCCAGGGTTAGTCTTCAATCTGAATTAGGTAAATATCAGTCCGTGGGTTTGCATCTCACTCTCTCTCTCTCTCTCTATTCTTCTATTAAAGCACTCTTGCCAGTGATACTGCTCTATCACCTTTAAAGCAAATTATATGTGATTGTTTAGTAGGATTGTTCCACTTCTCTCCCCACCTTTAGAAAATTGCCAAACTGTTATATTTTAATAGTATGTTCCCGTTTTTCCCTTTCCTTTAGTTGATTGCAGTGAATTTAGCAAGAATAGTTTAAAGCACTTAGGATGAGTACACATTTTAGGTCCCAATCATAAACCCATGTCCTAGTATAAAATTGCAGTGACTAGTTCTGTTCTAAATTCCTACCTTTAGTCTTCCCATATATTCTAATGGTTATAATTTTAGTGCAAAGTTACTTATTGGTGTTGATTTTGATGTTTGATATATTATTCTGCATATCGCCTATTGTCTTGGCATCTTCCCTTTGAACTCATATATAAAGTTTTAAAACTTCATCAGGTGTCTGTGGTCATTTTACAGAAATTGTGGATAAGTATGTGCTGAAGTATAAAGAGTATATTTTTTCCTAGGATTCCCTGTCTACTATTTTCCCTGTTAGCTCCAGATCTGTCATATGTAGTTGTGCCTGGGGTAAGTCAGGTACATGGTAAGCAGAGGTGAAAACCCAAACCTTAATTGCTCATAGAAGCGTGCAGTAGAAGCCATCACCCAGTTCACCCCAAATGTCAATGGTGTATTAAATCTTATGCACGCCAGGGCCCAGTGCATGTAAGTAATTGGTGAACTCGGTGACCCGGGTGAACTGCGCGCTCTATCACTCTCAGACCTTCAATATGGGTTCAGGGCTGGGCTGAGCACCGTGGATCAAGTCTTGAACCTAACACTGCTTGCTGGAAAATATGTAACAGCGAAAAAATCTTGCCTACATATGGTGTATGTCGATCTTACAGCAGCTTTCGATTGCGTGGAACATTCGAAGCTTTGGACAATAATGCTACAAATGGGGATAGAACCATCTATAGTAGATATCCTCCGTGAACTATACACTGGTGCCACGGGAAAGGTCAGATTTGGAACAGCAGGACAACTAACCAACAGCTTCCCAATTCAGAAGGGGGTCAGACAAGGGTGCGTGCTGGCCCCCTTCCTATTCACGCTCTACACGAACGGTTTAGAGGCTGCAATGCTAAAGGGCGTTAAAGATCTCCCGGAAGCCGGTCGTCGGCAGATTCCAGCGTTACTATATGCCGACGACGCGGTAACTCTGGCACAAACATCAGTCCAGCTTCAGTGGGCCTTAAACAACTATTGTACCTTCATGACCAGTCTAAATCTAAAAGTGAACATAAGGAAAACTTACGTAATGCATGCCGGCAACAGAGGGAAAAAAGAGAAGAAAATCTATGTGTTCAACCTGCCCCTCGAAAGAGTCAACACATATCCTTATCTCGGCATAACTATTGATGAGGCGTTTAACTGGAGAGAATCAATCAATTCAAGAAAGTTAGCCCTCATAAGAGCAGTCGGTGCCTTAAAAGCATTTTCATTTCGTTTGGGAAAAAGACCACCAAACGAAATGATCAAGATATATAACGCAAAATCTATTAGTACAGCCACCTTTGGAGCAGGAGTTTGGGGTACAACGAATGTAGAACAACTTCAAAAAGTCGAAAACTCCTTCCTAAAGTTTCTACTGGCTGTTCCTAACAGCACTACCACATTTGGCTGTCACCTTGAACTCGGAGTACATTATATATCAGACATCATTAAGAGTCAGCCTATCATGCTATGGCGTAGAATATGGGCCACGGATGAATGCCACCTCACAAGAACAATAATAGAGGACTGCATGAAATTAGACTATATGAAAAAGATAAAATGGCTGGACTATGCAAAATCATTTTTCACTGACATTGGTTTCCCGAGATTCTTTGACGACCCACCGTCCGTAACAGACATATCAAAAAAAGACTTAAAAACACTTTGTCTGTCGCATTTATCGGAACTCCGGATGTTGTGCGAAATAGGTAAGCCTTCAGTTCAACAATGCCTATTGATACAGTTGGTCCCAACCATCCAACCTTACCTGCAGTATGATTTGTCGCAATTCGAAAAGCTTCTTCTTACTCGTTTCAGGCTCAATTTATATCATTTTATGGTTTTATTTCCCACCCAGAACGTATGGACTCAAAACATATCGGTGTGTCCTTGTGACTCTACGTCCCCACAGTCTACAATTCACGTTCTTTTTTTCTGCAAATTTTACACGCCACTACGCAGGAGGTGGATATTACCACTACTAAAAGTCATGAACATCCGTAGATGTCGCCCTGCCTACCTGGCACTGCAACTTTTGGAAAATTCCTTGATGACAAAATCTGTGGCACAATATTTAAAACTATGCATTAGGCACCGTATGAACCTGTAATGATATGTAACAGTTTTCTATCAAACAAGGATCGTGAAAACATTTTTATAATTCTTTTGTAACGAACGAAGAATGGTTTTTAATATTTATTGTGTTTTTTATGTACTTTTATGGTTTTCACATATGGAACCCGAATAAAGATATTTTGAATTTGAATTTGACTATGTTAGACTTAATTTAGGTTTGCGCCAGCTAGCTCAGAGGTCACTGGAAACTTTCTTGACTGAATAGGAAGTGATCAGCTTCCCTGGCTCAGACAAGAAGGGATTCAGCTTCCGACAACCGCATAAACATGACAACTTTGCTCCTCAGAATAAGAGTCAATCTCTAGAGTTGTGTGAAACAATAGACTGCTATTTCACTCAGTCAGTTGTGCAGATTTACTTTCACCAGAGTGCAGAGAATAGAGAGACAGGCGTTTTTCAATAAAAGATATTATCTATTGAGCAGTCTTCCTTCTCATGCAAGAGAAATGAATTGCCACAATTGCAAGACTTGTTATTATGAAAAGTATGTGCTGAAGTATAAAGAGTATATTTTTTCCTAGGATTCCCTGTCTACTATTTTCCCTGTTAGCTCCAGATCTGTCATATGTAGTTGTGCCTGGGGTAAGTCAGGTACATGGTAAGCAGAGGTGAAAACCCAAACCTTAATTGCTCATAGAAGCGTGCAGTAGAAGCCATCACCCAGTTCACCCCAAATGTCAATGGTGTATTAAATCTTATGCACGCCAGGGCCCAGTGCGTGTAAGTAATTGGTGAACTCGGTGACCCGGGTGAACTGCGCGCTCTATCACTCTCAGACCTTCAATATGGGTTCAGGGCTGGGCTGAGCACCGTGGATCAAGTCTTGAACCTAACACTGCTTGCTGGAAAATATGTAACAGCGAAAAAATCTTGCCTACATATGGTGTATGTCGATCTTACAGCAGCTTTCGATTGCGTGGAACATTCGAAGCTTTGGACAATAATGCTACAAATGGGGATAGAACCATCTATAGTAGATATCCTCCGTGAACTATACACTGGTGCCACGGGAAAGGTCAGATTTGGAACAGCAGGACAACTAACCAACAGCTTCCCAATTCAGAAGGGGGTCAGACAAGGGTGCGTGCTGGCCCCCTTCCTATTCACGCTCTACACGAACGGTCTAGAGGCTGCAATGCTAAAGGGCGTTAAAGATCTCCCGGAAGCCGGTCGTCGGCAGATTCCAGCGTTACTATACGCCGACGACGCGGTAACTCTGGCACAAACATCAGTCCAGCTTCAGTGGGCCTTAAACAACTATTGTACCTTCATGACCAGTCTAAATCTAAAAGTGAACATAAGGAAAACTTACGTAATGCATGCCGGCAACAGAGGGAAAAAAGAGAAGAAAATCTATGTGGACAACCTGCCCCTCGAAAGAGTCAACACATATCCTTATCTCGGCATAACTATTGATGAGGCGTTTAACTGGAGAGAATCAATCAATTCAAGAAAGTTAGCCCTCATAAGAGCAGTCGGTGCCTTAAAAGCATTTTCATTTCGTTTGGGAAAAAGACCACCAAACGAAATGATCAAGATATATAACGCAAAATCTATTAGTACAGCCACCTTTGGAGCAGGAGTTTGGGGTACAACGAATGTAGAACAACTTCAAAAAGTCGAAAACTCCTTCCTAAAGTTTCTACTGGCTGTTCCTAACAGCACTACCACATTTGGCTGTCACCTTGAACTCGGAGTACATTATATATCAGACATCATTAAGAGTCAGCCTATCATGCTATGGCGTAGAATATGGGCCACGGATGAATGCCACCTCACAAGAACAATAATAGAGGACTGCATGAAATTAGACTATATGAAAAAGATAAAATGGCTGGACTATGCAAAATCATTTTTCACTGACATTGGTTTCCCGAGATTCTTTGACGACCCACCGTCCGTAACAGACATATCAAAAAAAGACTTAAAAACACTTTGTCTGTCGCATTTATCGGAACTCCGGATGTTGTGCGAAATAGGTAAGCCTTCAGTTCAACAATGCCTATTGATACAGTTGGTCCCAACCATCCAACCTTACCTGCAGTATGATTTGTCGCAATTCGAAAAGCTTCTTCTTACTCGTTTCAGGCTCAATTTATATCATTTTATGGTTTTATTTCCCACCCAGAACGTATGGACTCAAAACATATCGGTGTGTCCTTGTGACTCTACATCCCCACAGTCTACAATTCACGTTCTTTTTTTCTGCAAATTTTACACGCCACTACGCAGGAGGTGGATATTACCACTACTAAAAGTCATGAACATCCGTAGATGTCGCCCTGCCTACCTGGCACTGCAACTTTTGGAAAATTCCTTGATGACAAAATCTGTGGCACAATATTTAAAACTATGCATTAGGCACCGTATGAACCTGTAATGATATGTAACAGTTTTCTATCAAACAAGGATCGTGAAAACATTTTTATAATTCTTTTGTAACGAACGAAGAATGGTTTTTAATATTTATTGTGTTTTTTATGTACTTTTATGGTTTTCACACATGGAACCCGAATAAAGATATTTTGAATTTGAATTTGACTATGTTAGACTTAATTTAGGTTTGCGCCAGCTAGCTCAGAGGTCACTGGAAACTTTCTTGACTGAATAGGAAGTGATCAGCTTCCCTGGCTCAGACAAGAAGGGATTCAGCTTCCGACAACCGCATAAACATGACAACTTTGCTCCTCAGAATAAGAGTCAATCTCTAGAGTTGTGTGAAACAATAGACTGCTATTTCACTCAGTCAGTTGTGCAGATTTACTTTCACCAGAGTGCAGAGAATAGAGAGACAGGCGTTTTTCAATAAAAGATATTATCTATTGAGCAGTCTTCCTTCTCATGCAAGAGAAATGAATTGCCACAATTGCAAGACTTGTTATTATGAAAAGTGCGTACAGTAAAAGGAGTATTACGAAATAATACTGTAAAAGCATTGATATGGTTTCTTAGCCATAAGATAGTTAAAATGAATAAAATATATATATTCATATATACATTAGCTAACGACCTCAACTGGTGCTTCTAACTACGCCTACCCCGGTGTACCTGACCTAAGCCTAATACGTGGGAGGGAGTAAGTAAGTAGCAATTTAAGTTAAGTTGGTTTTGCCAAGAGTTTGTTTCAAGAATTCTCTCTAAGGGTTTAGTCTGCACCGTACCTCTGGAATAGAATGCAGGAGGTCTGGTATCTCCTCTCAGGACCCGATATCCCAGTCACCCGCAAGGGTAGGCTGGAAACGCCGGAGCTGAATTTTCTCGGCAGGAGAAAAGACAGCGTCTTTCTCAGCGCGTCAAGGAGAAGGGGCAGCGTCCGTGGGCTTCTCGTATCTGCTGGGCTCTCTGCAAGGGGACAGCTGTTCTGCTCCAGTATTCACCACCACCGTGTGCTTGCTTAAGGCAACGTTGGTATATTTATACCTGAAAGGTGCCAAGTTTGACGTAAGTTTTTGGACATGAGACGGCAATAAAGATGTCATTAAGAACTGGTCGTTCTTACAGTGCTCGCAGGAGTTCTATTACTAATCAAAACAAAGCAAGCGGGGCTTTCCCAGGTTGCTGGGGGTTTGGTATGTCGAAAGAACTCGATGTGCTATCTAGGAATCTAAGGAAGTGGCTTCTGCTGTGTCATGGACTGTCATGGACTGCAGAGGCGAGTTACTGAAATATGGCTCTGATTGTTATGCCATTATAGGGATATGTATTGAATATAGCCGTACAGGGGCATGAGGTCACAATATTGATCGGGGTCCTAGATAAAACACATCACCCACTCCACGAATTTATGTCCATCAAATTACTAAAAACTAAAGCAATAAGAAGCACGTGTATTCCTACCCACCTCAAAATACATTTTGCATTTGAAATGGTGTATATGAAATACATGTAAATGAATAGGTACTGTACGTTATCAAGCATAGTAATCATTCAAAAATATTGCATATGTATTCAGTTGAACGATTTTGCGAAGAATTACACATGAAATGTCTCTAAATACAGAAAAGAAGGGCGAGACTATTTCATCACATATAAATACAATTGCTGTAAAATGTGCTAGAGGCTGAGGTAATATTTTGTCTCTAGGTCTACTGAAAATAGAAGCTCTGTTCTGTATGAATAGTTCTACTTTAAGCAAAGTACGTGTGCCAGAAAAAAGGTAAATATTTTGTAAATTTTGGAAAAAAAAAATTTTCATGTTGAGCGGGGAAAAATAGTTCAAAACGCTTTTCAGTAGCTTTTGTTTATCAAAGCTGCAGGCCGAATTCAGAGTTCATGGGAACGCTGTGTGCCGGGATGTTTTTCCAAAAAGTTATTGTTTCTGTTCAGGGGAGAACATCATTTCAGACAGGCTCGCAAAGGATTGGTCTACATATTCAGGTGACAGTTCGACCAAGTTCGATAATGCTGTAACTTGGCAGTTGTGAGAATGATTGCTATCATCGATTTCAGGATCAGCAATGCTCACAGAAGGTCGTACCTGGGTGATGCTGCTTCCATTTCTTGCCTCACTGCCACCACCTAGTCATAGCGCAGGAGTCTCAACGAATGCCGTCATCAGGATTGGTAACCGCTGGGGACAACACGATGCCTGAGCCGTTACTGGACTTAGCAAAGTATCGACATCCATTGGTGCTGCTGATTGTAGTGCAAGACAGGTGTCTAACATGCACTCCTCTCCGCATAGCATACATCGAAGCACAGGTAAGATGCAGGTCTGCCATATAGGTCTGAATGAAAGAAACCAGGTCATATTCAGATCTCTTAGCCGGGCTAATCCAAGGATTTTAGTTATGCGGTCCCGGTAGCGTATTGCTAGGATCGTTTCTTCCATCGTTGCCGGAGTCATGTCTGCGGTCTGGTTTGCCATATCGGAGCAGGAGGGTCAAAAATAAAATACCTGCTACGAGTCCCAAAAATAGTGGTACGCCGCCAAAGATCGAATGATCAAAATTGGGAAAGATACCAAGGACTGCTTCGAATGGTGCTAACAGTCCCGAAAAAATTGTCCTAAATACATTCGAGATACCACTGGCATTCGACAAATTTAGGATTTGGCTGAGCATTTCTGTGAAATGCACCGGGCAATTTGTTGATAAAAGTGTATGTATCTCTGCCACCGTCCTTGCAACTTGGAGATCATACGTCTCTTTTGATGACGAGATGGGCACTGTTGTCTGCAAAAGCACAGACTTCATTCTGCTTAAAGTATCAATTCGTATAGAAGAGATATTCAAACTAGGCCAAATCGGAGCCACTGAGTCTCCAGGGCCGTTCGGATACAATACTTGCATACAGCAAGTGACCATGGAACTCACGCTTAAGAGATATGCTTTCCCTGGCACCAAGCCACAACAGCTGTGATCGGTTATTAGAACGTAACTCCTGTTAGAAAGTTGCCCAAAGAATGGCTCTATTTGTGCTGCAGGTGTGCCATGCTGGTGGCATGAAAGGTTGTTTGAAGTACCCTCACAGGCCCCATGTAAGTTAATACCTTGGCACAAAAGTATACCGCTTAGTGAATGTTTACACTCATTACCACTAAGAAATACATTTTTGTTGTTGTCACTATAACATGTGTGTGTATAAGGTAATTTCCATGATGACTTAATGTATCCTTTATCCAACTTTTCATACTGGCCTGCCGGTATATACTCAAGGCAATTTTTAAATTGGAAAGTTGTTATCGGAATTGTGATAATCCTGTGTATTATCCATTCAATGACAGGTCTTTCTGACATTGTCAATGGTAATCTCTCAAGTTTTTCGATGCTCAGGATTGTATAGTCTGCTCCTTTCTGTGCCAAACTGATTTGTTTATCAGTAAGGTTAAAGATGGAAAACAATGACGTTGTGTTGATTAAACGCCATGGCACATAGCCCGAACGGAGATTTTGCAACGTCCAGCCTAGCTGTGCAATAGAATGCAATTGGGACTGGCCATGTTGTAACATTAGCAAGTCCTGGTCTATTATATCAATTGCAGATGATACAATACTGTCCAGTGAATATATTCTGGAGGACAGAGTCATTAACCCATTGTCCACAACAGAAAGTGATTTTTCCAAATTAATACGATCAATTTCTCGTATTTTCTCTGCTGTTTCAATTTGAGATTCTTTCCATGCCTCGTTGTATGCAGCATATATGCTGGCAGCTATGAAACGTTTTTGATGCTGTTTGCGTGGTCCCATAATGAAATCGCGCAAGTCAGCACCATCTTTAAGTAAAGACAAGTGTTGCTTAATTTGTGCCAGTGTGGATGTTTGTAGCCATTCAAGGCATAGTTTCCCTACACTGTAAGTTGTTACTATCCCTGGATGTTGTCTCTGGGAGTATCTAGGGTCTGGTCTGGACATTTTTAACCCCTGTATTTTGTTCAGGAATCTATCTTGACAGTTATTCGTGTAGGTAGGCCAGATTAACCACTTTTTCCAATCAGGATATGTTCTGTTTTTATTTAAAATTTGGGATACGTCTATTTCAGTATCTGTGGTTGCATTATCAGGTATTGGCTTTGGAATAGACGGTGTGTTAAGGTCTTTAATCATGGCTAGTCCAAGACATGTTGTTTGTTGAATTGTGTCATTCAAGAACATTATTTGTTCTGGGATCATGCAGGCTCGAAATAATGCTTCTAGGCCTTGTACCTGCCAATCTTTTGTACCCCAGATGGTTTTTGTTATAATGTTATTTTTCCAGAAATCAAAAACAAAAGTAATCATTTTTTCATAAAATGCTTCTGAATATATCAATTTAGTATTTGTCAGCATGGTTTTCGTCCCTGTTTTATCCAACAGTTTATAATAAAATGTTTCTGCATTACTTGTGTTAAACCCTGAGAAGTTTTGGAATTTCTCATAGCATGTTTTTGAACTGCTTGTAGGTGGAGTAGCACAATGTTCCCATTGGTTATATTTAAAAACATTTCTAGGTTGAGCAGATTTATGTAAATAGTGGTCTGCGTAATGTGTTAAACAGTACATCTGTTCATAATTAGATGAACCTTTTAAATAATCATGTTCTGTACATTTTGCTGACAACACTAAATCCAACATCATATTATTTATACTTTCAAAATCCTAATCATCAGAGAATGTACTTGATTTTACAAAGTCACTTAATGAAACCTTAAACTGGTGAGGATATTTCAAGATCTCGACCGGTCCATATATTTCATAGTCTGTTTTGTCCCAAACTACCCCGCCAGGTATTGGAATGGCTGTGACATTCACTGAAGATAGTTCTCTTTTCTCGATGTGAGATGATTTGTGAGGCTTCTGAACTAAGTTGATGTTCTGACTTGCTGTGTCCATTGAACTGTGATAAATGTTCCTAAAATTAAAACTAAAATTAGGCATAGTAGGAGTATAAGTACCCCTGATACAATCCAATGCTCAATCAATGGTGCATTCAGATATGCTTCTTTGATTTGATGAAAGAGTTCTGTTGCTTTTTCTTTAAAAGTCTTTGTTGCTGGTGTCACTTCAGGTTCGCTTTGATCTTCAGAAAAGTTATCGAAATTGATGAAGTAGCCAGATGCAGTTCTGTCGATTGTTGGAATTGTTTTCTCAATTTGCCTTTCATTAGCACATTCTGATGCTACTTTATTGTAGACTGGTGTTTCATGAGGAACTGTTTCAATTTGTGTTTCAAGAGGCCGAAGTTCGATGGCATATCTGCATTGTCCTTTTTTATTCACTGCAGGTTTATCAAATGTGATTAGTCTTTCAGTTTGAACCTCTTGGATACTTGCAAATTTGGGTATTCTGTTACTTCTTGGGAGTCCACTGGGCCTACTATTTATTATAGGCCACATGATTGTGGTTTTACCAGGTCGATTGATACAACTCGGTTCTCCTTTTTACCAGCAAGAGGCGGTAGTACTACTGATCTTGTTCCGTTGATTGCTAAGACAGGTACTGCTTTTCTGTAAGAAGGCCCAAATTCCTTCTTCACCGCTATTTTCTCTCTGACCAGATCCCCAATCTTTGGAATCCAGACAGGTCTTACTGGGACAGGTGGTGTGTCTTCAGTGGTGGTTGGCTGTTGTTTTAACTTTATGTTACTCAGGGCTTTTCTTGTTTCATTTAAGTCCTGTAAAACAGCCAAACGATCTTTGATGTCAAAGTCTTTATTCTTATCTTCTACCACTGAAGCAAGACTATCTAAGTCCTGAACTTGCTAGTTCCGAACAATAGTTCGTAACGGCTGAAACCTTTTAGAGAATTTCTTGGCAAGTTGTTAAGACTACGTTGGACACTTATTAAATGCTTGACCCACCCATCACCCGAACCTAATACATTTGCCGTTATAGATTGCTTTATGTCCCGTTTTTTCTTTCCACTACCCCGTTTCCCTCAGGATGGAAGGGACAAGAGAATCGCAATCCAATGCCCATGCTGGTCATTGCCTCCTTATAAGCTCGAGAGCTAAAAGCAGGACCCTGGTCAGAATGAAGCATGGCAATTGCGTATGTGCCGATAAAGACT
The DNA here is from genome assembly GCF_964263255.1 of Lissotriton vulgaris. Lineage (NCBI taxonomy): Eukaryota > Metazoa > Chordata > Amphibia > Caudata > Salamandridae > Lissotriton > Lissotriton vulgaris. Next base: position 699,981,675 of record NC_141697.1, on the reverse strand, counting down.
CGCAAATCTTTTATAACAGTTCTTGCGTCAGCCGAGCGCTGGGGCCACATTCTTTTAAGTGAATGTAGTCTTAAACAATTAATAGGATGCTGGATTGCATGTGTAGATAGCTCTATGCTACCTTCATAAATGGCCATGGAATTACTCCGCTTGACTCGCTACTGCGGTCTCTGTCGCAGTCTGGACAGTTCTTTACAAATTTATAACGGTGCAGGCTCATCCCCGGCCACCAGTATGCTGATTGTAATTCAGTCAGAGATTCCTTCATCTGTTTGTGCCTTGGACCCAATCCCATGTGTGCGTCTGCTATTAAAAAGTTTCTCCGATTCGTGTTTGGAATTACCCTATCCCCCACTCCAGGGATTCGAGCAAAAGGAATGAAGTTTGCATCAATGTCGTACGTATAATTGAGTGGATAGTTCACAGGTAGTGCTGCACAGTTGCCTTTTGAAGACGTTTTTACCGCCAGCATGGTTTCCCCGTCTATATATTTTTCTGAACGCTTTTTTGTGGCTACGGAAGCCGGTTTAGTTGCTTCCGTTGTGGCTGAACTAGCCAATGAATTCCCTGCAACGTGAACGCCATCACTTTGATGACTCAGAGTGTGTATCACGTGAGTCTTCTGTAGTTCTGTCTGAAAAAGAACTACCTGTTTTCAGAGCATTTTATGCTTGATTGTGGCACCTGTGTCGTCTTTGTAATCATTTTGAACCCAGTTCTGCAAATCATTATTGTAAGAATTGACGCAAAAATGCGAATCGCACACGATTAGTGTCGGGAATTCACGTTCGGCATTTTCAAGCGCCATCTTTAAAGATCTGATTTCAGCTCGCTGAGCCGAACATTTTCTCAGTGATTCAGTTTTTGTTATTTTCGGTCTGAATTTACCGCAGAGCCAGCGACCTTTAACAATCGCGCAGGCTGCATCGTTGGATTTATCTTCTACATTGTAATGCTGTACAAATCTGTCTGTATAGATTATACAGGAGTACTGTTCTAGAGGGAGAATTTCGATTGGCAGAGGATATTCTTTTTCGTATTTTAAATCATTCAGTTTTTTCATGTGCGGGGCGAAATAGTATTTCACGTCTTTGTCAGGATTCGCCCCCACAGCAGCTCTAAACCGCCATAAACTACAATTCCCATGAGAGTTAGGGGTTAACAGGAAGTGATATAAACAGTACTGGAATCCATGTTCTTTGCGCGTAATTTTGTGTTCTGCATCCTTCGGAGGCTGTCGGAGGTGTTCCGTAGATGAGAGCGCCCGGAGCTGGAAGTTGGTGACATCAGCAGAAGCCGCCGTGTTGTGAGTAGGGGAGTACTGCTTAGCCAAGCAGCTATCGTTGCCAGAGAATCATTTGTTGTGATTACGGGCATATCAGGTCAGTGAGCGGCTGCCACTGTTCCCCGGTTGTGCGCGTAGTGAGTGTCAGCTCACAGAACTGTACAGCGGGTTACTGTGAGCGGCTGCCACGTAACGCCGGCTGTGTGGGGAGAGTGTTGTTCATTTAAAGACTTTACAGCGGTTACTGCGTGCTCGGAGGCAGCGTAACACCGTCTGTGTTTGGATCTTAGGAATCAATGCCAAGACTTTACAGCGGGTTACTGCGTGCTCGGAGGCAGCGTAACACCGTCTGTTTATTTGGAACCTTTTTGTTTCTGTCCTGCAAAGAAGGAGCGGAGCCTTGCGGTGGTCGCAACCACAGGTTACCGTGTCTATGAGTCCGCACTGAGGAGTGTGGAAGGTGCTGTGAGGATAACAGCATTGATTGATTACTTGCTTTAAGTTTTGTACATAACTATTTACCTAGGTAGGGGTTGACCCTTTACAAGTTCTCAAGGAGGGCTGTGTTTCTTCATGTTCAGTCGCATCTTTGCAAGAGATGAATGTAATCTTATGCATACCTGCTACTTACAAGAAGTTAAGGAAGGTTACTCTTTCCTGTGAAGTCAAAAGAGTTGCATAACAGGGTATGGTGAATCATAACGCATATTCATATTAGATCGCCTAAATGACATATAGTTACTGATGTATGGTTCTGCTTTCTTCTTCAGAGGTGTTACATGGGGGTCTTTTGATGTTAGTTTAATGCGTGTGCAGAGGACCACCAGGTATTTTTGACCTTTGTGAATTAGCGAGAATTGATGAGAGTAGATTGATTACCATTGTCTTATTGTTGTGTTTATGTCTTTAGAGCCTTTGTCCCTGCTGACCCCTCCCCTACCTAGTGTCCCTCGCTTGATAACTCGAAGACCCTGGGGGGTAACCCCATTTCAGGGTGCTTGGTGATGTCAGGAGATGGTCCTTTATTCTGCTGCGACTGAACCCGGCGGAACCAGACCTGACAGTCTTCTGCAGCAAAAGAGTTTTCCCACTGTATCCATTTCGAATCCAGTGACACTGTAGGCAGGTTTACTGGGCTGAATAGTGCCTCGAAGGCTGATTCTGCTGTGAGAACAGTGATCCTTTTGCCTTGTGCTAGTGCTCGTTCTTTCGCTATAGCAGTTTGCACTGCCTTTACAGTATTTTCTGTGAGACTGAATGTTTTTCCTGCATGTGTGTACAGATGTGATTTGTAAGCTATTGGTACCGTTTCTCCCTCATTAGAGGTCAGGTACGTGAATCCGCATCTTCCTGGGATGACCCGGATTACAAGGTTGCGTGTATTGTCACGTGTTTCTAATTTTGTTTTAGCTAACATGTCTGTTTGCAGAGATCTCAAAATTTTTGTGTGTTTTTGAGTCCAGTTGATTGGTTTAAAATCAGGTTTTATTAATTCGTAGAGAGGTTTAATTCTCCCTTCATAGTTTAAAATGTAAGTTCTTCCGAAATTCAGGAAGCCTAGAATCGATTGTAAGTTCTTCAGCATTTTCGGTGCTTGGAGTACAGAGCACTTCTCTAAGAAGTTGTCCGCTAGGCTTTTTCCTTCACTTGATAATTCGTATCCTAAGAATAAGACTGTTAGATGGGCAATTCTTGACTTTTTAAAGTTAAATTTGTAACCCTCTGCTGTGAACCCAAGTATTATGGTGTTAACTCTTTTCAAGTGAGTATCCAAGTCGTCGTCTGTGAGATAGATGTCACCGACATAAGATAATGCCTCATCATCATATATTTGTAGTAACTCCGTTACTCTGGCTGAGAATAGTCCTGGGCTGTTCTTGAATCCCTGTGGGAGCCTACAGAAATTTTTCTGTGACCCCATTATTGAGAAAGCGGTTAAGTACCTGCTTTCTGGTGCAATATTTTGGCAAAAGAACCCATTAGATATGTCTAATGTCGTTTTGTATTTTTTGCGAACTATGTTATTCATTAGTGCAGCACTATGCGAATTTTGTACCGCAAATGTTTTGCAACATGAGTTAAGGTGTCTGTAGTCCAAGACTAGACGATACGAATCATCCGGTTTGGAGACAGGAAACAAAGGATTGTTCATTTGAGAGGTGCAGGTTTCAATTTCCCCTTGGTATTCAAGTTGATCTAAAATCTCCCTGACCTGTTTTTTAGCTTCTTGCTTAATTGGGTACTGCCTTTGTGCAGTCGGTTGACTTTTTAACTGGATTTTGTGAGGAGGAGAGTCCTCATCCCATCCTACATGATTTTTATATAGTGCAGGTGCTTGAGCTACTGCCCATTTCCTTGCATATATATATTTAGTGTGAATTGGAATGTGATTTGAGAAGGCAGGCATAATCATTTCTTCGCCATGAGGGCACTCCCTGACAAACTCCGGGGGCCAATCTTTCTCAGCTAACAGGATGTCATAGCCTTTTGAGAGGTTATCCCAAAATAGACCCCTTATTTTTCTAGTCTTATCTCCCTCTATACGCAGTGTTATTTCGTATATCTTATGAGGTTCGCTAACTCTGGTGTCTGCAGTTTCTACCTAAATGTATTCATTCGTGTCGACTGTCTCCAGATGACTCATCAGGATCTTGCGAGCTATGCTGATTGCTGCTGCACTGTCTAGCATTGTCTGTGCCCACTCTCCGTTTTTCAGCTGTGTCCTCAGTATTCTCGGCATGTTCGATTACTCTAATACTGGCTACCTTCTTCCTCGGGAATTGTAATTTTTTACTTTGAGCAGGTTCCTTGTCTTTGGACTTGGTGTGCTCTTCCCTTGGGTCTGACCGTCCTCTTCTTTCCGATTTCTGCGAAAAAGATCGAGAGGGACGTGTATCAATACTTTGATATCTATCAGGCTTTTTCAAGTTATCCCTATTTCTAAGGCTATATCTTTTCTCAGAGTGCTCCCTCTGGGGAGACTGGTGTTCTCGAGTCGGAGTTCTTTCCATCCGCCGAGGAGACCTTCCTCTGGACTGGAAAACTTTTTCTTTGGGAGTGGATTGTTTATTTCCATCCCAGCTCTTTTTAGGAGTATTTAGATTATTTTTAATAAATAATTTTTCAGGATTTTCGAGTAGTTGGGGTTTTACATGTTTCCCACCCAAACTATCTCTACCTAATTCTTCATAGCATTTTTCTATAATTCTGGCAAGCTCAATTGGTTGATCTGTTATATCTGTTTCTTTCAATTTCTGGCGGATCACCACAGATGCTGCTTCTCCTTTTATGTTGGCTAGTAATATAGCCGAGACCTGCTTCAAGTCTTTCAGTAATTTCATACCAAGAGTTAAAGCAGGTTCTGGACCGTATTCATTCTGAATTTGTTTTAGCACATCTGGTATTACCGCCATGGACGGAACACCATGTGTTTTTGTGTAAATGGAAGCAAAGACTGTACCCCAAGTGTCACAGTCCTCCACATGTGGTGCGACCCCCATTGGAAGGCAGATAGTCAGAATTCTGTGTTTCTCAATAGGGGTAGTATTCGGGAATACTGCCTCTATTTGAGTAATTTTCTGTGCTAACCAGAAAGGAATTTGTTCCCGTTTTGCAGGAGTTTTTCCAAGACATGATTGTATGTTCTGTGGTGTAATTTTATTTGTGTTCCCCTTATGAGGGGTCAGCTGTGGAATATTAACAGCTGTTTGGACTGTTGCAGTCCGCATTACATATTGGACTAACTGTCTGTGTATTTGATTAATAATTTTAGCTGGGCTAAAAGTTCTTCTCTTGACATTTTATCAATGTCTGGATGTGGTGTGTAGCTGGCTAGAACCGGCCACGTTGCTCCTGGTCTACCTAGTGGACCGTGCCTGGTAATGTGATCATTATGTTTTAGGGCGCCTTCAAACCAGAGCAAGTGATCTTGGTATTTTAATGGGATTTCAATCTCCTCGAAAGGAGCGTATTCATCCGGTGGTTCCTCTATTTTATAATAGTGGAACTCGTGTGTTGTAGCGTTTGCCGCTGGAAAGTTTATCCAAGAATACAATACCTCTGTCTGCCGATATTCGTGTGCCTCTATCACGAAAATGACTGTACCACCTCGTGATGTCAGTCCGTTTTCTATAAGTTTTGAAGTTATAGATTTTCTTATGTTTGCCGGGATGATAATCGCACCCGGTTCATTAATCCCTGTAACATCGGGACCCTGTTGATTCGCGTTTGCTGCGACTTCATTGGTTCCGATGTTATTGCCATTTTCTGACATTGTATTAATGAAGGTTTGCAGAGCAGGTTTTCAAGGAAACAAAGATTAGGTGCACAATATTTTGGAACACTGTATCCTTCAACGTTGACTAAACCAGAAACTCTACATAGGAATCTCTTCCTACTAAGTTCCGGCGGATTTTAACCTTTCACCCACTCCAGACGTCTATTGGAGTATTTATGGGAGAAAGGGTCTGTGTGAAAAAGCACGACTGAGTTACTCTAACGTCTTGTGTTAGTTTTATCGCCTTACCAAACGTTGGGGGCCATGTATTGTAGTTCCTATTTTCCCTATAGGCCCTGCGCATTGGAATAACATAAACAGCAGTGTAGACGTAGGACTGCGGTCTTCTAGGTCTCTACTGACTATGTTAGACTTAATTTAGCTTTGCGCCAGCTAGCTCAGAGGTCACTGGAAACTTTCTTGACTGAATAGGAAGTGATCAGCTTCCCTGGCTCAGACAAGAAGGGATTCAGCTTCCGACAACCGCATAAACATGACAACTTTGCTCCTCAGAATAAGAGTCAATCTCTAGAGTCGTGTGAAACAATAGACTGCTATTTCACTCAGTCAGTTGTGCAGATTTACTTTCACCAGAGTGCAGAGAATAGAGAGACAGGCGTTTTTCAATAAAAGATATTATTTATTGAGCAGTCTTCCTCCTCATGCAAGAGAAATGAATTGCCACAATTGCAAGACTTGTTATTATGAAAAGTGCGTACAGTAAAAGGAGTATTACGAAATAATACTGTAAAAGCATTGATATGGTTTCTTAGCCATAAGATAGTTAAAATGAATAAAATACATATATTCATATATACATTAGCTAACAACCTCAACTGGTGCTTCTAACTACGCCTACCCCGGTGTACCTGACCTAAGCCTAATACGTGGGAGGGAGCAAGTAAGTAGCAATTTAAGTTAAGTTGGTTTTGCCAAGAGTTTGTTTCAAGAATTCTCTCTAAGGGTTTAGTCAGCACCGTACCTCTGGAATAGAATGCAGGAGGTCTGGTATCTCCTCTCAGGACCAGATATCCCAGTCACCCGCAAGGGTAGGCTGGAAACACCGGAGCTGGATTTTCTCGGCAGGAGAAAAGACAGCGTCAAGGGGGAGGGGCAGCGTCCGTGGGCTTCTCGCATCTGCTGGGCTCTCTGCAAGGGGACAGCTGTTCTGCTCCAGTATTCACCACCACCGTGTGCTTGCTTAAGGCAACGTTGGTATATTTATACCTGAAAGGTGCTGAGTTTGACGTAAGTTTTTGGACATGAGACGTCAATAAAGATGTCATTAAGAACTGGTCGTTCTTACAGTGCTCGCAGGAGTTCTATTACTAATCAAAACAAAGCAAGCGGGGCTTTCCCAGGTTGCTGGGGGTTTGGTATGTCGAAAGAACTCGGTGTGATATCTAGGAATCTAAGGAAGTGGCTTCTGCTGTGCCATGGACTGCAGAGGCGAGTTACTGAAATATGGCTCTGATTGTTATGCCATTATAGGGATATGTATTGATTATAGCCGTGTAGGGGCATGAGGTCACAATATTGATCGGGGTCCTAGATAAAACACATCAAGATAAGACGAAAGGGCTTGTAGGTGCCCTGCCAGAATGGGGCAAAGACATCCAATATCTAGGGAGGAAAGTGAAGGCACTTGAAAATGGGGCCCGACAAGACAACAGCCATGTACATGGACTTTCGAAAATTATTGAAAAAGACGACAATGCAGGATTCCTCCAATCCTTCATATTGTGGCTCCCAGGCATTACCTTTTCTGAAGTGCTGAAGATCCAGAGAGCACAGTGGATTCATTCCACTCATCAGAAATGAAGCGACTCTCCACCTCCAATTATAGCTTATCCTCTCTGATACCAACGTGTGAGATTAATACTTAGGTCAGCGAAGCAACACAACGGCCTGTTTCAATTCAAAGGACATTCAATCAGCTTATTTACAGATTTCTCCAACAAGATAAATTAGATACAGTAGCGCTTTCTGGTCTTTGGCTAAGATTTAAAGACATGAACTTTAAATATGGTCTACTGAACCTGCTATCATGATTTTGACAATATAAGGCACCATTAAGGAATACTTTTAACAAAAAGACTCTGAGAACCTCATAGACTTTCTGAAATCATCAAACATAGAAATTACATCTTCACACATCGCTACTAATGATTTAGACACTCAACACCCTCCCCATGTAAAGCACCGATCTCGCCGACATTGTTCACAAAGACTGTCCGATCCCAACATAGGCATTCGGCTGCAACAGTTTGAATAACATTGCTGAATAGTTGCACAGTGTTAGAGAGAAATCACAATCACCTTGTAAGTCCCATGCAATAGTACAAGGTGAACAAGACTGGAACTTGGCCCCCCATTGGTAGTCATTTACATATGGGCTAGAAAGATCACTTTATCCAACCTCTTGACTGGTTGATTGAAACTCCAATACCTTTTCATGTATTTTGACTTTGACCACTGGATCATCTCCTTGTGTGTGGTGCTTCTACCATCATGATCCATTGACATTAACATTAACCATACTCTGTCGGTGTCACATCATCACTGCCTGACCCTTGTCTGTGACAGGACAGGCAGGACAGGAAGGGGCGGTGGGAGGAAGAGGAAATGAGGTTGGGGAAGTCAGTTGCGAGTAGACACGATAAAATAAAGACGTGTTCAACTTAACTCCGGGCTCCTGTCATCATTGGGGTAAGGCGCGACACTGGCGACAAGGGTGGGATTAGCTCCAAAGCCCACACATTGCCTATACCCCTGCCGTCCGTGAACGGCCAAAGAACCGAGAGCCTGCAGCCTGTGTCGGAGCAGCTTGTGAGGAGCGCGAAAAATGGAACGCGCCACATGCCGCGCCTGAATGCTGCCTTAGCGCAACGATCAGCAACCCTGACACTGCCTGCCCGGCAGGAGGGACGCTCAGCGCGCGCATGACAGAAGCGGCCAGAAACACAGAAACGGCGCGAAAACGGCGCGGAAGCCAGGGAGCGCCTGGTGATAGACTGCCACGATCGGTGGTGAGAGGGTGAGTCCTGAAGGTCTGGGAACTCAATTGCATGACTCGGTAGGCAAAGTGAATGTCTACAGAGACCCAGCAAGAGACATTGAAGACTGCAAGTGCAGGTCTACACGAAGCCACATGTCCCGAGTGGCGGCCATCTTAAGGTCAGGCATCGCCCGCCCATAGACATTCATTGAAAATTTAGTGTCGGACATTTTGAGGTCAGGCGTCACCAAATAACAGACACAGATTTGTTCAGTGGACATTAGAGAAGCCGAATTTACTGATTGAAACTGCAGCAGCCAGCGGAGTAAACCAACAAGCAGAGATGTCGGTTACCAGCTCGACAGGTGCCTCAGGAGGAGCACCGGCAGCCCCAGGCAACCCACCACTGTTAGCACCAGCCCACCAAGCACTCATGGGAGTACCATACCTGCGGCCACCGGACCCCTTGGAGCTGACGTCCGGTAACAGCATGGGACCTAAGTGGAAGAGTTGGGCCGAGGATTTTGAAGACTACATGACTGGGTCCCAAGTACAAGACCCCAAGCAGAAGTTAAATGCCCTACGGAACCTGGTGCGGAAAGACATTGCGCAGATCATTAAGGAACTGCCTAACGCGGCCACCGCCCCATACGACGATGTCAAGGGAGCCCTTGACCGAAGATTTCTACACAAACGCAACTTTGACTATGAACGCTACACGTTCAACCTAGCCACTCAAGAGAGAGACGAGCGCATGTGGGACTTCATCGTGCGCATCAGACGGCTAGCTCGCCATTGCGAATTCGACAACTTCAACACCGAGGACGCGCTACGGCTCCGCATAATTGAAGGTTGTCACTCTGAGTCACTACGTCGGCGACTGCTGAAGAAGCATTACACCCTCGAAGAAATTGAGGAAATGACACGCACCAACGACCAGGCGGAGGACCACGCAAAGAAGATGGAGACTAATAAGACTGATAGGAAGGAGCAAGCCTTCAGAATGCAAGTGCACAAGGAAAGCAAGCATCGGACCGATCACCACAAAACGAGTATTTTACGTCTTCCCGGAGGTCGTCGGCACGTTATGAATCGCGACACACCAAGCCCAGCAAAACAGCACCCGCGTGTTACAGATGCGGCCAGGATTACCCTCATTCAGGACAATGCCCAGCCATCGGGCAAAGGTACCATCGCTGCGGCAGGGAAAACCTTTTCGAGATTGTCTGTCAGACCCAACGCTCGGGTGAAGGTCATCAAAAACTCGAACTATCACACAGCATCATGCCCGTGCAGTGAAGGGGCGAGAAGAACGCTCCTCTAGTTCTTCCCGGTCGAGTGTCCGGTCTGTAAGCTCATATCGATCACGAAAATCAACATCCAGCGAGTCATCGTCACGCACACCCGTGTCACAAGACAGTGACGAATACATCTGTATGGTATCAGACCCGGACCGACTGAAGAAATACCCGAAGCTAGACATCCGGATAGGAGAACACCCAGCAAAATTCGTCCTGGACTCGGGAGCCTCTTTAAATTACATCTGCGCACTAGAATACCAGAGCATGAAACCACGACCCAAACTAGAACCTGCAGCAGTCAGAATATTCACGTGGATGTCCAGGAAGCCACTGCCATGCCTAGGCCGTTTCAGCATGACTTTGTCGTACAAAGACCGACAGATCCCAGCTTATATCCACATTATCGAGGGCCCAGACGTGACCGACTGCCTGCTCAGCCTGCCGACAGCTGAAAGGTTGAAGCTCGTGGAACTCCTTTACATGACTGAAGATGCCCCGGACATTGTTGCGAAATTTCCAAACCTCTTCAAGGGACTAGGGAAGCTAAACCAATTCAAGGTGAAACTACATATTGATGAGCGCGTGACTCCAGTGGCACAACACCACAGGAAGGTGCCGTTCCATTTGCAGCAAGCTATTGATGACGAACTCCAAGATCTGCTAAAGACTGACATCATTGAGCGCACTTCAGGTCCAACTCCATGGGTGTCGCCTGTGGTGGTCGTACCGAAAAAGGGACAGGACAACAAAGTGCGCCTGTGTGTGGATATGCGTGCACCCAATGTGGCCATTGAAAGAGAACGCCACCCTGGACCACACATCAGTGATATGATCGCTCGCCTCAACGGAGCCACGGTATTCTCGAAACTCGATCTTAACAAGGGATACCATCAGCTTGAACTCCATGACAAGTCATGCTACATTACTACTTTTACAACCCATCAAGGACTCTTCCGCTATAAGCGTTTGAACTTTGGCATCTCGTCAGCTGCCGAAATTTTTCAAAAGGCTATCAGACGAGTAATTCAAGGGATCCGCAATGCGTTCAACTACAGCGATGACCTGTTAGTGTTTGGAAAAGATCAGCCTGAACACGACACAGCTCTAGACAGAGTATGCCATGTTCTGCTGAATCCAAACTTGACTCTGAATGCAGAAAAATGCGAGTTTCACAGATCGACTTTGAAATTTTATGGCCACATCTTTTCCAAAGATGGTATGAAACCTGACCCTGACAAAGTCTCTGCCCTCGAGGACACACCAACACCGCAGGACGTGAGTGACCTCCGTTCTTTCCTCAGTATGGCAAGCTATTGTGCACAGTATATCCAGGATTTTGCCACCATCAGCCACCCCCTCAGAGAGCTCACTCATCAGGGTCAGCCTTTTGTTTGGACAGATGCCTGTGATCACTCCTTCCACAAAATCAAACACGCTGTCAGCTCTGCCATCAACCTGGCTTACTTTGATGCTAAGAAACGAACTGAAATTACTGTTGACGCCAGCCCGGTGGGCCTAGGCACCATCCTGGCACAATATCAGGAGGACTCAGACCAACGCCATATCATTGCATATGCCAGTCGCAGTCTCACCAGCACTGAGAAACGATACTCTCAACCGGAGAAGGAGAGCCTGGCGGTGGTCTGGGCCTGCGAACATTTCCACCTTTTTGTTTATGGCAAACATTTTACCATCATCACCGACCACCAAGCCCTTGTCACGATTTTTGGTAATCCCAAAGCCAAGATGCCCCAGCGTATCGAACGATGGGGACTACGACTCCAGGATTACATATATATTATTGTCCACAAACCCGGGAAGTCGGAAAATCCAGCGGACTACATGTCCCAACACCCTAAGACAACTACTAATGAGGAGCGCTCAGTGGCTGAAGAATATATCCACTTTGTCATCGACACGGCGTGTCCGCCCACAGTTCCCCTTGAGGCGATCCGAGAAGCATCTGTCCAGGACCCAATCATTCAGGACGTCACGGATCGCATACGAAACAACTCATGGCGACACGTGAAGGACATGTCTCAGGACTCTGGCCAGTGGTCCCAAGAAATAACTGCGTTTAAACACATTCATGAAGAACTGTCCATCAGCGAAGACGGTCTGATTCTGAGAGGGGGGAGGATTGTCGTTCCTCAAAGACTAAGACAAGGAGTGATCAACCTCGCTCATGAAGGCCACAGAGTGCCACAAAAAAAGGCTCTACGAGATCGTGTCTGGTTTCCCACACTTGATCAGATGGTAGAAACCACACTCAAAGACTGTGTCTCGTGTCAGCTGGTAAGCCGTCGCGAACCACCGGCCACTCTACAGATGTCGGAACTACCAGAAGGAGTATGGCAACAAGTCGCCGTTGATTTCTTTGGCCCCCTGAAATCCAGCCAATACATCGTCATTATGGACAAGTACTCCCGGTTTCCATTCGCACAACTGATATCATCCACCAAGGCGACTGCAGTGATTCCAGTCCTCAATGAAACCTTCGCAGCATGGGGCATTCCATTGCGAGTCAAGTCGGACAATGGACCCCCATTCAATGGCCACGAATTTGCAGAATTCGCAAGACATCTCCATTTTAAACACCAAAAGATCACACCAGTATGGCCCCAAGCCAACGGCATGGTGGAACGCTCTATGGGAACTTTGAAGAAATCAGTGCAGCAAGCGGAACTGGCTCACCAAGACATCCAGCAAGCCCTAAATGAAGTGCTGAGGGCATATCTCACCACGCCCCACAATACTACCAATCAATGTCCAGCCACTCTGATGTGGGGAAGAGTCCCTCATACTCGACTGCCCACTCTGGACAGTGCACTCCAACCTCAAGCTACAAACATCGATCATGAGACATTGGTCAAAATAGACTATGACAAGAAACTGCAAATGAAGACGTATGCTGATCAGCGTAGACGCGCGAGACACACTGACATTCCAGAGGGAGACTGGGTGATGGTCCGGCGTGATCGAAGAACAAAACAAGACAGCCGCTACCTCGCTCACCCCCTGAAGGTTAGCAGCCGGAAAGGAACTATGATCACGGCAGAGGCTGACCACAAACGGATAACCAGGAATATTTCACATTTCAAGAAATGCAACTCTCACGGGCGAAATGAAAGTCAACAGTGGGAATCCACCACTGACACAGAAAGTCGAAGAGTGCTTTGTGTGCGTGAGTAAGGAGCCGGAAAGTGATCCTCTTATTGACGGGAAGCCAATGGAGGTTTTTCAGGTGACCAGAGATATGTTCTTTACGCAGGATGTCTAATATGAGCCTGGCTGAGGCGTTTTGGATTCGTTGGAGTTTTTTCTGGAGTTTAGCGGTAGTCCCGGCATAGAGGGTGTTTCCATAGTCCAGTCGGCTCGTGACCAGAGCGTGGGTGACCGTTTTCCTAGTTTCGGTGGGGATCCAACGAAATGTTTTTTTGAGCATGCGAAGAATGTTGAAGCAGGATGAGGAGACGGCGTTGACTTGTCTGATCATTGAAAGTGAGGAATCCAGGATGACGCCCAGGTTCCGTGCATGGTCTGTCGGGATGGGTGCTTTTCCAAGGGCTTCTGGCCACCAAGAGTCGTCCCATGCGGAGGGGGAGGTACCTAAGATGAGGACTTCTGTTTTATCTGAGTTCAGTTTCAGACGGCTGTGTTTCATCCATTCGGCTACTTCTTTCATTCCTTCGTGTAGGTTCGTTTTGGCGGTGCTAGGGTCATTGGTGAGTGATAGGATCAGTTGAGTGTCATCCGCGTAGGAGATGATGTTGAGGTTGTGTTGGCGGGCGATGGCCGCGAGGGGGCTCATGTAAACATTGAAAAGGGTGGGGCTGAGTGAGGATCCTTGTGGTACGCCGCAGATGACTTCAGTGGCCTCTGACTTGAATGGGGGAAGGCGGACTCTCTGAGTTCTTCCGGTGAGGAACGAGGTGATCCATTCCAGTGCTTTTCCTTGGGTTCCGATGTTTCTGTGGCGCTGTAGAAGGGTGCTATGGCAGACTGTGTCGAAGGCTGCGGAGAGGTCGAGGAGGATGAGGGCGACTGTGTCTCCATTGTCCAGTAGAGTACGAATGTCGTCTGTTGCTGCGATGAGGGCGGTCTCAGTGCTGTGTTTTGCTCGGAAGCCGGACTGTGAGGAGTCGAGGGATTTGTTGGCTTCGAGGAAGGCGGCGAGCTGGTTGTTGACAGCTTTCTCGATGACTTTGGCCGGGAATGGAAGGAGCGAGATGGGGCGGTAATTTTTGAGTTCGGTGGGGTCCGCTGTGGGTTTCTTCAGAAGGGCGCTGAGTTCAGCGTGTTTCCAGCTTTCCGGGAAGGTGGCGGATTTGAAGGAGCAGTTGATGACGTCTCGGAGGTGCGGTGCTATGATGGAGTCTGCTTTGTTGAAGATGTGGTGAGGGCATGGGTCTGTGGGGGATCCTGAGTGGATGGAGTTCATCAGGCGGATGGTGTCCTCAGTGGAGATTGGGTTCCAGTCATTAAGGATGTTCGAGGGGGGTGGAGGTTCAGCAGATGGTTGGGTGGGTTGGTCTTCGGGTTGGTTGTCGAAGCTGTTGTGGATGTCTGCAATTTTGTTGTGGAAGAATGAGGCTAGGGAGTCGCAGAGTGCTTGAGAGGGGGTGATGTCGTTAGAGTTGGCCGAGGGATTGGTAAATTCCTTGACGATGTTGAAAAGTTCCTCGCTGTTATGGGCGTTGTTATCTAGTCGTTCCTTGAAGGCGGTTTTCTTGGCTTTTCGGATCAGTTGGTGGTGTATGCGGGTGGCGTTTTTGAAGGCGTCCTTGGTGCTGGTGGTTGGGTCTTTTTTCCAGGCCTTCTCAAGGGAGCGGCAGAGTTTCTTGGATTTCTTAAGATCATCGTTGAACCATGATGCCTTCTTGCTGCCAAGTTTGCTTTGTCGTTTTTTCAGTGGTGCTAGGAAGTCGGCGCTGTTGGAAAGCCATAGGGTGAGGTTGGTGGCGGCTTGGTCGGGGTTTGAGGAGTGGGCTGGGGGGTTTAGAAGAAGCGATGAGGAGATCTGGTCGATGGTGATTTTGTTCCAGTTTCTTTGCAGAGTTGGTTGGCGTTGGTTGTTGGGTTTGGGCTTGTTGTAGGTAAAGTGAACGCAGCTGTGGTCAGTCCAGAGGAGAGCCGTAGTGTGGCTGAAGGAGACATGATTGCTGGAGGTGAAGATAGGGTCGAGAGTGTGACCTGCGATGTGGGTGGGGGAAGTGACCAGTTGTTTAAGTCCGAGGTTGGCGAGGTTGTCCAGAAGGGTGGTGGAGTTGCGGTCGTTGTTCTTTTCAAGGTGAAAGTTGAGGTCTCCCAGAAGGATGTAATCTTTGGAGGGGAGGGCGTGTGGGGTGATGAAGTCCGTTATGTCCTCACTAAATTGTGCGCGGGGTCCTGGTGGCCTGTAGAGGAGGGTGCCTCTGAGTGTGGTCTTGGGGTCGATGTGGATCTGGAAGTGAAGGTGTTCAGAGTTGGCGAGATTGATGTCAGAGCTGGTTGAGATGTGGATGGATTTCTTATGGACGATAGCGATTCCTCCTCCTGTGTGGCCGGTACGGTCCTTGCGTATGATCTTATAATCATCTGGAATGGCAATGGTGATGTCTGGGGCGGAGGAGGCGTTCATCCATGTTTCTGTAAGGAAGGCGACGTCCGGAGAGATGGTGTCTAGTAGATTCCATAGGTCAATGGCGTGCCTG
Organism: Lissotriton vulgaris; assembly: GCF_964263255.1. Classification (NCBI taxonomy): domain Eukaryota; kingdom Metazoa; phylum Chordata; class Amphibia; order Caudata; family Salamandridae; genus Lissotriton; species Lissotriton vulgaris. Next base: position 699,966,122 of record NC_141697.1, on the reverse strand, counting down.
TGGACCGATCGGGTGTTGAACAAGATGCATTGTAGGTGGTTGGGGTCGGGAATCTGAGGTGTGATCGAAGTGGAGATGTTGACGGTTCCGATGAATCTGCAGGAGTAGCATGAGAAAGGTCCATGGATGTGTCCAGGAGCGGCTTGGACGCAGTTGGGGGGACGGCCGGGGTTGAGGGCTAGGAGGGTGGTGGCATCGTAGGTAATGCGGGAGGGGTGGGCATTACGAGGACCAGGGGCTCTGGCGCTGGGCGCGGTCCAGGTGCGGACGGGCGTAGACGGGCTTACCTTTGGCGCACCTTCGGCGCGAATGGGGCGCGGTCGCTGCGCGTGAACGCTGCGCGCGGGAGTAACTGTCATATATGGATGGTGGAGGGGGAGGGGCAAGGGCGGTTCAGCTGGGAGGCGGGGCGGGCTACAGATGACCACAACAACAACAAAATGGAGGCGGAGGGGGGAGCACAGCGGAGCGCTAGGGCAAACGCGCAAACACAGAGAAAGCAGCAAATAAAAATTCTAAAAGTGCAAATAAATCAGAGCGGCAACCAGGCACACAGCAGGCAACAATAATTAGGCAGTTGAACAAAGCAAAGCAGCAAAACAATACCGAGTGTCACAGAGGGACACTGGGGAGCGACCACTCAGCCCGAGTGAGAGGAGCGAGTCACGGCGCTTTCTGGTAAGGGAGCGCTGTTCTAGACAGTGGGAGGGCGGTTCAGCTGGGAGGCGGGGCGGGCTACAGATGACCACAACAACAACAAAATGGAGGCGGAGGGGGGAGCACAGCGGAGCGCTAGGGCAAACGCGCAAACACAGAGAAAGCAGCAAATAAAAATTCTAAAAGTGCAAATAAATCAGAGCGGCAACCAGGCACACAGCAGGCAACAATAATTAGGCAGTTGAACAAAGCAAAGCAGCAAAACGATACCGAGTGTCACAGAGGGACACTGGGGAGCGACCACTCAGCCTGAGTGAGAGGAGCGAGTCACGGCGCTTTCTGGTAAGGGAGCGCTGTTCTAGACAGTGGGAGGGTGGTTCAGCTGGGAGGCGGGCGGGCTACAGATGACCACAACAACAACAAAATGGAGGCGGAGGGGGGAGCACAGCGGAGCGCTAGGGCAAACGCGCAAACACAGAGAAAGCAGCAAATAAAAATTCTAAAAGTGCAAATAAATCAGAGCGGCAACCAGGCACACAGCAGGCAACAATAATTAGGCAGTTGAACAAAGCAAAGCAGCAAAACGATACCGAGTGTCACAGAGGGACACTGGGGAGCGACCACTCAGCCCGAGTGAGAGGCGCGAGTCACATACAAACCACGCTTTATCATACACACACCTGTCCCTGTTTCTTCTTTATGGTCTGTTTCACAAGGAGGAGGTGCCCGATTTTATTGGGGGTTCATTGATATCTGATGGAAGTTCTGGGCCTTGCTGGGTAATCTATCACGAACTGGACAAACTGAAATGTGGGATTGTCATCATGACTTTGCTTTCTCTTTGTAATAGAAATATTTATATGACGGAACTGTAAAACTAGGAATTCTTGCCCGAAGCTGATATTTTTGTATAAAAGGAGAAGGCTGGTTCTGTAAAAACGAACAGTCTCCTGAGAATATACACACCCTGCTGTTGTACTTCTAGGACGCTTGTTACTTGGGTGCAGCCAATAAACTCGATTCTTGACATCACCTAGAAGACTCTCTGTTTCTGTGGTCCAAAATAGGAAGAACTCAAGAGGTCTCTGAGTGTTCCCCCTGGCATCGCCGGGTCCCTAAAAACCCGGTACCTCAGTTGGCGCCCAACTCGGGGAGGTATCAAGCGGTATTGGTCCAAGCCAGATGTTCGTGAGGAGCTTCGTGTGAAAATTCCAGAGGACGGCCAGCCACTTCAGCGACCCCTGTATGTCGACGTGGTTCTGAAGGTCTTTGCTGCGAGGTTCCCCACGTCCCGACGGCTACGAAGGACTGCTGCCCTGACTATCGCCCTGTTTTGGACCCATTGATACTTGGTAGAGCGAAACGATAGACGAGTCTTCTAGTGACGTCATCGATCTTCAAATACTTCAGTTAAGTATAAGTGGAGCGTCTCCCAGTCCTTCGTTTGATTCTTAGTTTTGGTATCCTTGAGATACGCTTTGTTTGGAACTTGCAAGCGCCAAAACCAAGGGACTCGTGTATTCACGAGACTATCGTATTCGATAATCCTTTGAAGTTTGAAGCTAGACTAGAGAGCGAAGATGCCTGGTCTTAGCAGACTTGGAAACTTGTTTTGTCTTGGTTGTAGTAGGGACTCCCGATTAGAGGACTCGTGTCCGGTTCCTCCAATTGGAACTCCAACATATGAGCTCTATGTGAAGCACGGCGTAGGCCCTATTACATATAATGAAGTGTGGATCCGATACACCAGAAATGATGGTGTTTTAAAATGGCCTCAATATGGTAGCTTTGACACAGAGATTTTAGATAATCTAGAGGTTAAACTTTTCAAGAAGAAAGCCCGGCCGGCGATGTTTGACTCCTTTCGCCTATGGCGCAAGGAAGCCAAACAGAAGGAAATGAAATTAGCAAAGAAAAATAAACGAGGTATGTCCATGGTACAAGCTGCAGTTGCATTTAGGGATAATGAGGAAGAGCAAGAGAACGAACAAACACTTAGAAGTAAGAAGCTAGCAGTAGATAAATGCTACCCAGTCCTGCCAAATAGAGGACAGGAATCAAAAGGGACAGTTGAGAAGGATCCTTTAATGTCCCACTTACTGAGTTCACCACCCCCCTATGCACAGAATGCTACTGCACCCCCGCAACGCTTTGTTATACCTCGCCCCTCTGCACAAACACTAGTTCTTCCACAAGCACCAGCTCCTCTTCAGCTGGTTTCTACTCCTCCAGCGCAGCCCTCTCAGGGGCCGCCGCCTTTGCTACATACTCTGTCTGCTTTTTCTACGATTTCGCATACTGCTCCAACTGCTTATCCTGATTCTACTTCTGCTACTGCCTCGACTTCTACTTTACATCAGCCTGTCTTTTCCGGCGTTTCTGCCTTTCCACCAGCTTCTCCTTCTGTACGACAGAGAGTGGCAAACACTGTTACTGGTCTTTTCTCACCATTCTTTGGGTCGTCTAAGACGACCCCTAACACAGAACGTAGGCAGTTGCGGAGTCGACAGCCTGACTATCACGAGAGAGAAGTACTGAATGAATTAGCACGCAAATGGGTTACCGATACTGCAAAGTATAACGTTCAGTCCGTTATGGAAGTCTTCCATCAGTGGGAAGCGTCCACACAGAGATATGTTTTTGAACAAATGTGTGTATTCTTTTGTGAGGATTTGAGAGGAAATGATCCTGAGTACGACCTGCGCGAATTATTCCGTGTGCGGTTCAAGTTCGCAGAAGGTATGATTGTGGGTGCCGATGTTGAACTAGTGATAGACATGTTGTTGTCTTATAGGAGTAAGGGAAGCAATTCTGGACCACTTGCTGATCATGACAGTCCAGGTAGAAAAAAAGCGCGACAGTATCCCATGAGAGAGGTTCCCCCAGTCTGGAGGGAAGGCGACGCAAATGCGAATCCAGCCATTCCCCTGCATTTTCCGCGTGTATGGGTACATGTCCCTTGGAAAAGATCTGAAGTTTTAGCGCTCAAGCAGACGTTGCCTGATCCCCGCAAAAATCCTACAGGGTACCATAAGGAGTTATCACAAACTGCCAGCTCCTGTATCATGAATCTAGCAGATGTAGACATGTTGTTTGGGAAGTTGTCCCACAGCCTTTATGGGGAAAAATTTGTCATGCAGACCATGATCAAGAGTTAGGTGACACATGGGTTAATATTGCTGCTGCTGATGCCAGACAAGTTGGTGGCTCTAAGCCCGAGCCTTTAGTAGCAGAACTTCCTGGTAGAATTATTGCATACATGAAGACTTTAATGCCCAAATTGCGTGTGAATTGGGACACTTTGTCTGCGTGCAAACAGAAAAAAGATGAGAATGTGTCTGACTTTTTCACGCAGTTTGAAGAAACATTCGTCGATCATAGTGGTCAGGATATGGCTACTGAGGGTGGCCAGAGATTGTTTGTTGACAAATTTGGACATAATTTGCTTCCTGGACTGTGTAGTAAATTGAAGGATTCAGAGAGTGCATGGGCTGTTTCCACGTCAGCACAGATTTTAGCTACGGCCCAGTACTACGAAAATAGGCGCAAAGATGAGCTAGAGAAAGCAGACAAAAAGACTAAAGAATTGAAAACTAAAGTCCTTCTGCAGCAAGCTTATCCACCTCGTAATAATAGCCAGCACGATTATCAGCAACCGCAGCAGTATTCGAGGGACTCGCAAAGAAACGAGTCTTCCCAACGGCGTTTACCACATGGTCCGAATCAGAGTGCGTATTGCAAGGAAGAGGGTCATTTCAAGAATAATTGTTAGGCATTGTTAAGACGTTTGAATGGTGTTTCTGGTGCAAGAGGTAGAGGTGTTCAGCAGACCCCTAGAGGTAGGGGTCGTGGAAATTTCCCCCAGAATGCTCCTTCTTTTCCGCCTCAGAATTCCATGAACAGCTTTGGCCAACAGAATAATGCGGTTTCTAGGACAGCTCAGTACTATGCTGATGACTACTATGCAGAGACCGAGAATGAGGGTAATGATTGCTAGGACAGCCGTGGATAAAGAGAGGGAGTTGTTTCAGTTCCAGTAGATCAGAATGGACCCTATGTTGAGGTGATTACATCAGGTGTGTCAGAGCCTTTTCTGCTGGATACTGGTGCTACAAAAAGTTCTATGATGCATTCAAAACTTCCTGGCACAGCTTTGTCTGGCGAAATGAATGTTTCTGTAGGTTTTTCTGGCGCCCCGGTTAGGAACCCGATCACTAGTCCTATGTCCCTTTCTGTTGGGCCATGTGAATTAGAAGCACCCCTCATTCTTACAACAGGTTGTGGTGAAAACTTGTTAGGATTGGATCTGTTAAAGAGACTATACTCGACTTTGTACTGTTCTCCTTCGGGAGTACAACTTACCCTAGGTAAGAAAGTGGTTTATCCAATGTATTTGTCAAGGGAAAAACTTCCAACAGAATTGTCCTCTCTTCCAGATACACTTTGGGCTACTGGTTCTAATGATGTGGGTCTTTTAGAAATAGCGCCATATGTTGTAACATTGAAAGCCAATGTTAGAATGCCACGTATTCCCCAATACAAGATCTCTAGCGAAGGTGAAAAGGCGTTGTTAGCAATCATTTACGATCTGATTGAGAAAGATGTCATTGAAGAGACAACAGGGAACATCTGTAACAGTCCTGTTCTGCCGGTTTTAAAGCGTACTGATCCTTCCCAACCACCTGTCTATAGGTTCGTGATTGATCTTAGAGAAGTGAATAAGATTGTTGTGCCACAGTTTCCAGTTGTTCCCGACATTACTGCCTTATTGACTATGATTCCAGCTTCAGCCACTTGGTTCACAGTGATTGACTTGAAGAACGCTTTCTTCAGCACCCCTATTGCTGAGGAGAGCAGAGATATTTTTGGCTTCAATTTAGGAGGCCGAAGCTTCCGCTTCAAACACGCTCCTCATGGTTACTGTGAAAGTCCATCTATATTCAGTCAGGCTCTGAAATCACAACTTGACACGATTGTTCTACCTGACGGCGCAACTCTTATTCAGTATGTTGATGATTTGCTGGTCGCTGCAGATACCGAGGAGATTTGCAAGCAAGCCTCTTTGTCATCGTTGCGTCATTTATGTGATATGAAGCACAAAGTCTCTCTTTCAAAACTGCAATTTTGTCGACAAGAAGTGACCTACTTAGGTCACATCTTATCGAAGGAGGGAAGGAAACTGACCCCAGAGAGAATACAGGCAATTGCAAAGTTGAGTGTCCCAAGGACACAGAGAGAAGTGCATGCTTTCTTGGGCATTACATCATATTGCAGACAATGGATACCGAACTTCTCCTTGTTGGCCAAACCTTTGGTGGCCTTAACTTGCAAAGATACACCGAAACCCATTCCATGGTCTGAAGAGTGTCAGAAAAGCTTTCACGAATTGCGTGATGCATTGTGTTTGGCTCCTGTGTTGGGTACCCCCGACAACAGTAAACCTTTTACGTTGTATGTCCACGAGAAGGAAGGTTGTGCATTATCAGTTCTGACACAATGTTTTGGGGGCAAACAGCGTCCATGCGTATACTTTTCAGCAACTCTAGATCCAGTAGCTAAGGCATTACCAAGTTGCTTGAGAGCCACTGCGGCAGCAGCTGTCTGTATTTGACAGTCTGCTGGGATAGTAATGAATAATGTACTGATTGTTATGGTCCCACATGCAGTAGACATTTTACTGAACAGAACGAAGACACAGCACTTAACTAGTGCTCGATTGTCAAGTTATGAGCTGACACTGTTAGCGAGCCATGTCCACATAAAGAGATGCGACACATTAAACCCAGCCACGTTATTGCCCATTCCGGTAGAAACAGATGAAGTTGAACAACATGATTGCTGTTTTAGGACAGAGGAAGAGACAAAAGGGAGAGTGGACTTACAGGACACTCCTCTTCCTGAGTGTGACAATGCCTTATGGGTTGATGGTTCGTGTTTCAAGTTGCCAAATGGTGATACGACTGCAGCATATGCTGTGACAACATTGCACACGATTGTTGAAGCTGCAAGTATCCCACACAATTCCGCACAAGCAGCAGAATTGATTGCGCTCACAAGAGCATGTGTGTTAGCAAAAGGAAAGCGCGTGAATGTGTACACGGACAGCCAATACGCCTTTGGCGTGGCTCACAGTTTTGGACGATTGTGGCGTGAACGTGGGTTCCTGACATCGCACGGTACAAAGATCCAGCATGGTCAGTTAGTAAATGAGCTTCTCGAGTCACTGACCTTGCCACTACAGGTTGCGATTGTGAAATGCAGTGCACACAAAAAGATTCAAGATGATGTTGGTCGTGGGAATGCGTTTACGGATGAAGTTGCAAAAGAAACTGCAAGGAATGTAATGAGTCGAATGTATGTTGCAGGCCCTGCGAGATGGATTGGTGATGTGGGTATGTGCGAAGATACAATTGAGAGTGTGAAGTCTATCGAATCCGAAGCCACAGAAAAAGAGGTGAATGAATGGAGAGAAAGTAAGGGTAGATTGGATGCGAATGGTTGTTGGGTCGAATTGTCAGAGCATCAGAGATGGCTGCTACCCGATGCGTATGTGCTTGCAGTGGTTACAATGGCTCATGGAATGGCTCACAATAGTGTGAAAGGGATCTGTAAGTTGTTGGCTCCAGTATGGCAGAATAGTGGAATCCCTAAATGCGCAGAGAATGTGGTCAAGAACTGTATGGTGTGTCTGAAGTACAATCCTGGTAGGGGAACCCCAACTCCAGCTGGTCATTTTGCGCCTCCAACGTATCCGTTCGAGGTTTTGAAGCTAGATTTCATCCACATGGAAAGGTGCAACAATCTGAAATACGTACTCGTTGTTGTTTGTGCCTTTTCCAGGTGGGTGAAGGCGTATCCCCTTAAGGACAATACTGCCTTATCCACAGCCAAAGCCCTTGTCAAAGAGTTCTTCCCCAGATTCGGAATGCCTAGAATGGTCTGGAGTGATAATGGGAGTGAATTCGTGGGACGAGTGATGAAGAGAGTGTGTGAGGGGCTAGGCATACAACAGAAGTTCCACGCTGCAAATCACCCCCAATCAGCTGGACTAGTAGAGTGCTATAACGGCACTCTAAAATTGAAACTGGCCAAGATTCAAGCAAGCACCGGTCTTAAATGGCCTGACGCCCTGCCTTTGGCACTCCTATCGACAAGAATGACTGTCCACTCTAGAGTGGGACTTAGTCCTCATGAAATTGTGTTCGGCCGTCCGGCCAACATATGGGGAGTGCCAAGGCCCACAAGGTTCAGTGAGATAGAGCATCCTGTACTGCTTGACTATTTGCACGAATTGACGACTAAATTGCGTGTTTTACACCAACAGGTCCACGACAGTCTGCCTCAGGCCTCCGAAGCTCCAGGACACCCTATCGATCCTGGAACTTATGTCATTGTGAAGAACTTCCAGCGAACGAAGAATGATCAGCCCCGGTGGACCGGCCCTCATTTAGTTCTTCTCTCGACCAGATCCGCCGTCCTAGTTGAAGGGAAAAAACATTGTTTGCATGGGAACCATTGTAAGCGGGTCCCACTGCCCCTTCCATATGACCGGTGGGTCCAGGAGGGAATCGCTGACTCTGAGACCGAAACTGTGCCTCGCTTCTTACCCTTCAGTGATGCACATTAGAAAGGAACTACTTCAGAAAAGGAAAGCGATAACATTCTGCAAGGATCTGTGCCACCGTCAATGCAGTTGGACACTACTGAGCCTGAACTCCTGTTTCTGGACCACACAGCTCCTGGTCGAAACCGGTATAACTTGAGGCCATGACATATGACTATGGACAAATAAAAACGTTTTTTTCTTTTTGATTGTGCAGCTCTCTCATCTAGGATACTTGCTCATTTTTGATTTTCGAACCACCATCCGGTTCTGCTGCTAGGGTCGCGGTTGCCACAGTCTTTGGAGTGCAGCTGGAGACGGTTAGGTCAACAGTTCTGGTTGGTCTAAGGGAGTTACCCTGGACTGAACAGAAGCACTCCTTAGTAGAATCAATCTCCCACCGCGGGCAGCAATTTAGAGGATGGAGTTTCCCGAGATGGAGAGACCTGCCAAGTCAGCGAACTTTGAAACAAGAATATGCACTGTGATGGCTAAAAAACAATTTTTAATAACATGCATTTTCATGTTGTGCAGTATAATGATGTTTTTGATTGGCTATGCTTTATTCACCTTTCGAGTTTCATTTACACACGAAACTCAGCCCACACCTCCTCCTACTGTTTCCCCACACTCCTTTCACCCTCTACCTGAACACGAGTCTGCCAGAAGGTTAGAATTTATAAATAACTCATTCGTTCAGCTCCTACACCAGCACCAGTCTGTAATGAACACAACGAATTGTTGGGTATGTGGACTTATGCCACACACGACAGACAAGGGTATCCCGTATTTTGTCCTGCCGTTTAGCTACTATGGTTCTCTGTGGGCATTTCAAACAATGTTCCTATTCGCCATCTAACCATATCCCCCGCGTCCCGCAGGAAGAAATTCAAGCAACAAGGCGCTAGTGGCAGGAATCAGAAATATGAGCAGAGAGATTGACACATATAGGACAATTCCCAGAGATGAATTGGAGCCTTACAGTAGGTGGGATATAACGAAGTATGGAATTTCCTTGAGTGAGAGCCAGCAAGCAAAGAAATCCTCCCCAATCTGGATAGTACCCCATCAAGGTCTCCTATGTCTGCAGGGAAATGGCAACAACCCTGGAGCTCAGTTAGGGAAGAGTGTCTGTACTGAAACTTATGTCTTCCCGTCTCAGACCTCCCCTTCATTCTTAGCGGCTAAGGGTACCTACTTCGTCTGCCAGGATAGAGCATATACATGGTTGCCCCCTGACTTCTCGGGCACATGTTTTATCTCATTCCTGTTGCCACCCACCTAAACGGCCGAGGCAGATTACCATAGGACAAGGACAGTTAGGGGTGTCGTGAGAAAAGACGACACTGCGGAACAAGAGTTTGGGGATTTCGCAAAAGGTTTTCTGCCATTTTGGGGGCCTATGGTGAACAGCAGGAGCATTCGCCAACTGACGAGGGTAGTTGAATCCGCCGTGATCGAAACGGCTGGTGCCATTAGTAACTTGACTGCGGAGCTCCAGTCGGACCGCCTTATGACTCTTCAGAACAGGGTTGCCCTAGATGTCATACTTGCAGACCGTGGTGGGGTATGTAAAGTGATCCAATCCAGTTGCTGCATTTTCATCCCTGACAATGCTCCGACAGTATACCAGGCCATCTCCAAACTGCATAAGATCTCTGAGTCCATTCATGTGGAAAAAGGAGACTGGTCTTTGCTAGGGTGGTTCTGGGAACTGATATCTGCCTGGGGATGGAAAACTCTGATATTCATTGGAATAGTCTTAGCCATTCTGTTCCTGTTCTGCCTGTGTGTACAGTGCGCTTCTGTGATATGTGGCCTCTGTGCTACATCATGTGTAAGGAAGCCTGTGTCAAGGGACGAACTAAGTAACAGGATGATGCTACAGCAGCATCTCCATGACTTCATGAATACAGATTTGGACTCAGATTAGCATGAGTTATTGCCTATATAAGGGCAAAAGGAGGGTCTGTGGTACTGAAAATTCTGGACCCTGCTATGATGTGGTACCGAAGCCCAACACTCGTGTTAAAAATATCATCATATCATGACGAATTTAGTATCGGCAGACCGGTAATGATGAGGACATTATACCTATGCATTTGCGTCATGATCGAGTGATGCAATCACCTTAAAATCGTAGTTTCCGTCTTGAACCCTCTGGTTCCATTTTGTGAGCGGCATCCATCTTGTGGTTGCCCTTATATAGTCAATTGACCAAGGCCGAATTCGAGCTGAAAGGACACGTAGACCTTTGCTGACTCCTTTGTGACCTGGGCGAGCTGACCCCACTGCCTCAAGCCAAACCTGTTCGGGCAGTCCCCATCCCAATGGCCGAGCGAGATTAGCATCAAGGTACAACATGTCATAAACCGTTTACCGCATACAAACCACGCTTTATCATACACACACCTGTCCCTGTTTCTTCTTTATGGTCTGTTTTACAAGGAGGATGTGCCCGATTTTATTGGGGGTTCATCGATATCTGATGGAAGTTCTGGGCCTTGCTGGGTAATCTATCACGAACTGGACAAACTGAAATGTGGGATTGTCATCATGACTTTGCTTTCTCTTTGTAATAGAAATATTTATATGACCGAACTGTAAAACTAGGAATTCTTGCCCGAAGCTGATATTTTTGTATAAAAGGAGAAGGCTGGTTCTGTAAAAACGAACAGTCTCCTGAGAATATACACACCGTGCTGTTGTACTTCTAGGACGCTTGTTACTTGGTTGCAGCCAATAAACTCGATCCTTGACATCACCTAGAAGACTCTGTGTTTCTGTGGTCCAAAACAGGAAGAACTCAAGAGGTGTCTGGGTGTTCCCCCTGGCACCGCCGGGTCCCTAAAAACCCGGTACCTCAACGGAACATAGAAGCTGACTCTTGATCTCAAGTAGGAAGGTCCATTGCCTCATAAAGCAGAATGTAGGGTCTTAAACTTTACTCTTTCTTTCACAGGCAACCAGTGAAGGTCCCGGAGATGCAGCATGACATTAGACCTCTTAGGGACGTTGAGTAGCAACCGAGCCACTGCATTCTGGATTACCTGGAATTTATTGAGGAGATAACTGGCAAGCAGGCATATAACACATTGGCATAGTCAATGCGAGACGTAATCAAGGCTTGGATAACCGTTTTCCTAGCATCTACAGGTAGTAGCGGTAAAAACGTATTTAATGCTTTCAAAACCCCAGAGCATGTTCCTGACAGCCTATTAATTTGAGGCCCAAAGGACAGCTTGTCATTGAACCATATCCCTATATTTTTTACCGGTCCACTCTGAGGCGCCGGCGGGGGAGACTCGTCTGGCCAAAAAAGAGAGCCAGAACTGCGTAGGGAAATTTCTAAACAGAAGAATCTCCATCTTGTCCTCATTACATTTTAATTGGGCCTTCGCTAACCAGTGAAAAACTGCAGTGAGGCAGGCTTTCACATGCGTGCAATTTGCTTCACCCCCCCTTATTCCAGGAAAAGAGCAACTGTGTATCATCTGCACATGAGATGAATTTGGCCCTGAGTTTGTCTGCTGTCTTAATTAACGGGGACATATAAATCTTAAGCAACAAGGTGCTCAAAACCGAACACCTGCGGAACCCCAGTGTCCAATTTTTGAGGGGCGGCTGAGAAGGGAGGAACCCAAATTTGTTGGGTTCTATCTTCCAAATAGAATTCAAACCAAATCCAGGCTAAGCCATCCACCCCAATCTCCCGCGGACGGTTTAGAAGCATGGCATGAGGTGCCGTGTCGAACGCCGCCGACAAATCCAGTAAAAGCAGAAAGAATACACTGAGATAGATTGGGCAGACATGGAACCATACAACAGAGTTTTCTGTGAGCCCAAAATGACGTTTTCATTTTTTAAGATACTTCATTTGTGGGTAGGTCACCTATGAGACTGCATAAGGCAGGTTTACTCACCAGTAATAGATGGTGAATGTGTTGTGCAAGTCTTTGTGACATATTGAATATCCTATAGCATTGCTGCTTGCTCCACCGTTATTGGGTGGCAGTATGGCAAGTAAGGTCATTCTTGTCCAGATCACACACATTTGGTCTTTTATGCTACTGGATAAGACGGACATTTAGGGTCTGGGTACACATTTCTGTATCTGGCTAGCCACATCTTTGGCAGCAACCAAGATACACGTTTTCTATGCTCCGTATGCAATTGTTAGTGATTATTCCCAGATTGTGTTTATTCTCGTTTGATTTATATGTATCCTATTGTTCAAGATGACATTTTCATGCATTGTTGCATCATCCATTATGTTATGTCACACCTTATACTATGCATGCCTCTCTCACACTCCATTCCACAACCCCTCCCCTTCCCCCATTTGTCTCTGTAGCCCCCACTCTCTTCTTGTTCCCCCCACACCCTCCCTTTTCATTATCTGCCCTCTTTTTGAATGCTGACAAAAAAATACAAGGAATTTTTGCAGAAAAAAGCATAGGAGGTTAGGGCACTGGTGGATCAGAATTGTGTGTATTCAGCAAGATTCAAGGTAGAATAGCTGAAAGGCTGGACAGAACTTTGTATAATCACTTGTCACAGGGGTAAATCATCATAAAATTGTTCAGATGTCCTTGGTTCATAGCACTGCGTTTAATATGCTGGGTACAGATCTATCTTCTGTGTGAGGTAGGTCAGTGCATTAATGCTCTTGTTGGGAAGATGATTGTGTAAACTCCTGGTCAGAAGTAACAGCCAGTAAGTTATGCACATGTTGCAAGCAGCTCAGGCAAACATCAAGGAATATGTTCAGATCCTCATAGGTTTTAACTTAACCTTTCATTAGGTCATAGTTAACAAAATGGGTTCTGTTTAGTAGTAACTAGCAGCCCGCCCCAGCGTTGCCTGGGGTAGAAGGGGGCTGGGGACTGCGAGGCATTTAAAACCGAGCCATCCCAGAAAAGAAAATGAGTTCCCCTTCCCCCAGATCGTTGCTACGTTGCTCTCCTGCCCAGGCCCCCGCCCGCCACGACATTGTCTGTGTCCCGGACAATGTTGTGGCGGGTGGGGGCCGGGGCGGGAGAGCACGCAAGCCTGAAATGCTGGCTTCCCCTACCCCCGCCTGCCCTGACATTCCCCAGCAGCCTGTGCCCCCGCCCGCCCCGACCCTGGCTGCCCCGGATTCTTACCTTGCCTCTGCTGCTCACACCGCTGGTCCATATTTCTCCGCTCCGCCGCTCTGCCACTCACCACCTGTCCGCCGCCTCTCCTCCCCCCGCCATGTCCGCCTCTCCGCTCCGCCGCTGGCCTCCGCTCCTCCCCTGCGCGCCATGTCCGCCGCTCCTGGGACGCTGCTCCTCCCCTGCTCCTGAAGTGACGACGCACGTCGCGGCCGGCGCTACTTTGGGGGAACTACTTTTTGTAAAAATGTACCTTTTATATAACGTTTATTTTAAAAAATTTTAAAGCCTATGACCATCTACACACCCTGCCGATTTCAACGGTGTATCGGGTGTGTAGATTGGCGCTGTGGTTCCCGAGTTTACCTGGCTCAAAGGTGCAAGTTCTCTCTTTATAATAGTAGTATAGATAAACACTTATTAGTAAGAAAACAACACAACAGTTTGTATTAGGTGTCACATAAATATCTACATACAGATAGGCACCCATTCCTGACGTTTCGACAAAGCACATGTAGACCAAATTATTGTAAATGATATGGAGCTTGAGAAAGTAAAAAACTTGAGCAGCACCATGGCGTGTATTTGGTTTCTCCCTGACACAGTTGCCTAATCTAGCTGGAGGGTGCTATTGCCCAGGGCGGCTCTTTCTAATCTTGTAATCTGAAAGGACACAACTTGGACAAAAGGAACTATTGATTGTCTGTGATGCGAGGCATTTAAAACCGAGCCATCCCAGAAAAGAAAATGAGTTCCCCTTCCCCCAGATCGTTGCTACGTTGCACTGGCGCCAAGGCAAGTGTCCCATTGACTGCACACCGCACCAAGACAAAGTATTGAGGCCTCACTGGGGTACAACCCAGTTCTGGTTCAGGAATGGCTGACGGAATCCAGCTGGTTTCTTCTACCCCAGTGGTTCCGAAACTTTTGACTCCTGAGGACCCCCATTGAGTCATCACTGGAAGCCTGATACCCCCAAGCAATTTGTAGGATTTAAATTTCAAGCATCAAAAAAGTAATTCGGAAACAAATAATACACCTGTGCACACAAAACAAATACTCAAATTATTAATGATTTTAGGGGCATATTTACAAGCCCCTATCCCCATAGGAACATCACTTTTTGAGACGTTCCCGTGGCGATAGGGCTTCGCCTTTTTTACAAGGCAACGTTAAGGCACTTAACGTGGATTAACGTTGCCTTGAAAATAAGACCCCCCTTTCACCCAATGCTTAGCGAGAAAGGGGTGGGCAGTGGGTGTTGCGGTGGGCATTTCCCCTGCAACACACATTGATTTTGACGCTGCCCCCTATTTACAAGGGCAGTGTAAATGGGAAGCAGCGCCAAAATTAGGGCCAGGGAAACCCTGGTCTTAACTTGGCAAAACAAGGTGAAATGCTTAATTTCTCCTTGTTTTTGCAAAATGCCTTGATTGTTTATGTTCAGGAAGGTGACCCTTCCTGCACATCAACAATCTTTTAAAAAAAAATACATTTTGTAACTTTCATGTGTGCTGTATTAAGCAGCACACATAGAAGTGACAAAACGACATTTCAAGATTGTTTATGTGCAGGAAGGGGGGACCTTCCTGTACATAAACAATCTTCCTCTGTTAAGTGTAGCATCAGCACAGGGGAAACGCAGGGCTGCACCATTTTCTTGTACATATGGTGCAGCCCTGCGTTTCTGAAGTGGCGGAGTGTGTTGTTAAGCCAAGGAGGGTAAAGACACTCTCCGTCACTTCTGTTGTATTTTATATTGAAAGAATTTGCAAGAAAACGAAACAGGCTAATGGGAAGGTTGGTGCTGCATCTCCGTGACTAACATTTCAATGGTTGGTTTTATTACGCAGTACAAGGCTCCTGCTCCTGCCAGGGCCAGACGGGAAACCCAAAGCAGCCCTGGCAAATTAATTCAGACCAGTCCCCATACGGTGCACACCAAGTGCAGTGAGTGAGCCTGACCACTACAAAGGGTGCTTTCGGAGCCCCCCCTAAGAAATTTAGGAAACAATGGTGTGCAGGCTACAACACATTTATCATTATATATTGAATTGTATTAGCTTTTAAAGAATAGTAAATGAAGACCTGACTATGCACCAGAATACAAAAATCTTTCTGAGGGTTCTTCAATGATTCCCCCACTATCACCCTCCAACAGTGCTTCTCATCTCTCTATAGCGTCTCTGTCACTTGTATTTCATTTTTTATAGCATCTCTCATACCATTGTAGGATGTCGGAGCAATTTACATCACACATGTTAGGAGACAGTGAATCATACGTGTAAATCAGCGTATAGAAAATGTTGCATAAGGCAAAGGGGACTACAAGGTGTGGAACTCACATGTCATTCATACTGGTAGGCATTTTTAAAGAGTGCTTGGTCTGGAGAAGCACAGACTCAGGATTCAGAACATCAGTGGTTAGCATTGACTTTAGCAATAAATATGTATTTCCACCAAAATAAACCTTTTTAGACGCATCAGGATAATGAAAGACTGGGAAAAAACATAGGTCACGAACTTGTACCTTGCAGTTTGCAAGCAGCTGTTTGATGACAGTTTATAGGTCTTTTTTTAATTTTTTTTATTTAAGAAAAATGGTACATATAAGGACAAGTTTCGAAAATTCTTACATACATGATAAGAATTGATATACATTTGATATATTTACATACATTTTTTAAATAAATCTTGTTAGCGGGAGCGAGGAGAATAAATATATAAATAGGGATAGAAATCAGTTTCAGTTAATTAGAGACAAACAGTTTTTTTTTTATCTATTTCTATCTGTTCTCCAATTAGTTACAGGAGCCCACAAGCGTATACCCTTGTTACGCTTCCTCTTGCCTTTATATTCATATAGACAGGATTCTATGTTGTGGATTCCTAGAAATCTTGAAAGCCACATCTGGAAGGATGGAGGATTCGTATCTTTCCAGGCCGCAGAAATTAAAATTCTGAGTGCAGCAACAGATAAAAACATTAAATCTCTTTCGACCTCACCTAAACCCAACTTGGAGTCTGTACCCAGTAAAATTAAGGTAGGGGATAGGTCGATGGACTGACCTAGCAGCCCCTTCATAAATTTCAATATTTCTTTTTTAACATTATCCAACTGTTTGCAGGAAGAAAACATATGTATAATATCAGCCTGACTTTCGTTACATCTGGGGCAATTATAATTTTCGCTCAGACCCCAGGCAAATATCTTCGCAGGTGTATGGTAAAGATTAAAAATAGTCTTGTAGTGTTGCGCACAAAGATTTGATGCCCGAAATATTTTTTTATTTAATACGAGGGCAAGATCCAAATCGACATCAGAATCTCCTAATTTTGTCGCCCATTTAGACTCGACCTTCTCGATATCGTCCGGGGTTTGATCCAATAAACAATTATATAAAATCTTAATCTTCCTACAGCCCCTATTTAATAACTCAATCATTGGGAAATCTACTGTACGTGAGATCCGTGGCCTGACTGCCTTAATTGCTCTGGTAACTTGACCATATACCAGCCATTGACTGTCTGGGATACCAAATCTTTCCTGCAGAATTTCAAACTCCAGGATTTCCCCTTCTTCCATCACATCTCCCTAGGATGAAAGCCCCAACCTTTACCACATCAGCAAATTACTATTATTTTTTAGTTGAGGAAAAAGAGATGAGTTATACAGTTGCAGATAGGAATTAACTTTCGGGATACTAAACATTTTCATAATTGCTTTCCAAACCTGCGATGCGCCAAACAGTGTCTTCAATCCTGTTTTTTTTTATAAAAGCTTCGTTCCAATTCACACTGGAATACATTTATAGCCTTTTCTCCCAATAACATCCTATATATCTGTGGCGGGCATTGTTGATCTACAAACCCAGGTGTTATATCAGGTACGGATGTAGATTGAAATAGAATAGTCATTTGAGTTAACAGGCAGGCCCAATGATATAACTTTAAATTCGGCAATCCCATCCCCCCCTTTCTCTGGACAGTGCCATTAAGTTTGTAGATCGCCTTACCCTGCAATATTGCCACACAAATCTGATAAACATAGATTCAAGTTGCTTCATGATCCTTTCCTCTATTACTAAAGGGATCGCTCGAAATAAGTAGAGGACTCTAAGGAACATGGAATTTTAACTGCATTCACCCTTCCTATTAATGAGAGGTGTAGCACATCTATTGTTTTTAATTACTTCTCAATGTCCTTAATAAGTGGCAGATAGTTCTCGCTTACAATTTTCTCGAGAGTGGCATTAATTTTCACCCCTAAATATATGGCAGAGTCAACGAATCTATAGTCAGATTTGACTATATTTTTGGAGCAGATAACCTGCGTTTTTGTTTCATTTAGAAGATAGCCTGACTCTTCCCCAAACAGTTTAGCCATCTGAATCAGAATAGGAAGGGTTTGTTGTGGATTATTTGTTAACACTGCAAGGTCGTCAGCGTAGGCCAGTATTTTACTTGAATAACCATTGCATGTCACTGGAACTTTCTCTGGACAATCAAGTATACACTGTATAAGGGGGTCAATATACAACGCAAATAAAATGGGGGAACAGGGACAGCCTTGCCTAGTTCCTCTCTTTATATGTATAACCCCAGATTTCTCGTCCATTGCTGTCACCTTCGCTGTCGGTTCTACATACATGGCTTTAAGGGCCCCTATAATATTGGGGCCAAACCCCCTCGCTTCTAAAATAGTCCAGAGAAGGCTCCAATCCATGCGGTCAAAAGCCTTCTCTGCGTCGAGCAGGATCATAGCGACATCCCTTCCCCACGGCAGCCTGGGCAACAAACAGAGATATTGCCCTACAAGTATGATCTGTTGTACCCCGACCGGGGACAAACCCATGCTGCCATGGAGATACAAGTCCGCCGACGACCCTGCTCAACCTCTTTGCCAGAATTTTAGAATACAGCTTGGTATCAGAATTTATTAGTGAAATGGGTCCGTAAGACCCTGCCTTTTCCGCTGGTTTCCCCTTTTTATGGAAAATTGCTATATTTGTTTCTTTCCAAGAGGCGGGTGTTAATCCTGTACACATAACCCCATTAAACAAATCTACCAGAAGCGGAGGGATTTCGTTTCCTACTGTTTTATAGACTTCTAAAGGTATCCCATCAGGACCTGATGCTTTACCTGAGGCCAATTCCCGCAAAGCAGCTGTTACTTGTAATAATGTAATTTCCTCTTCCATTTTTTTTAACTGACTCCTCTAAGAGTGGGCCCCTATCTTGTATTCCTTCCCCTGGTTTTTTAGTAGGTTCTTCCTGCTCATATAGCTGCTGATAAAATTTCTCGAATACTCTTAAAATGTCCTTGCTTTCTGTATACCTGATCTCATCCTCCTCTATACATACAATAGTATTCCTTGCTTTTTCCTGCCTCAGCCTGAGGGCAAGCGCTCTCCCTGCCTGTTCACCGGTCTCATATCTTTTAACCCTATTTGACTGGTATTCTCCTGTGGCTTTTATAGTTACCTCTTTCTGGGGTGCGGCTTTGATTGTCAATAAAGCTTCCTGACTTACGGTGGTATTAGCTCCTTTGATTATATCTATCATATGTTGCTCTTCTACTTTTACTAACTCTTTCATCAAACCCTCAATCTTATTTCTATCTTCCTTTCTTAGTCTTGCTGAGCAGCTAATAGTTTCACCCCTCAATGCTGCCTTAAAAGTTTCCCAAACTGTGTTTCTAGACGCACTGTAACTGTTTGCTGCAAAGAATTGTGGGACCCATTTTTTCAGATGATCTATAAATCTATTATCACTAAGGAGATTTTTCTCAATAGACCAAGAGTTACTTTTTCTTTCCCTCTGACCTATATTATAGGATAGAATCAATGGGTTATGGCCAGACACCACTTTAGGAAGTTTTAGTATGTCAACTTTCGACAATTCAGAGGACGAGATCAAGAAGTAGTCTAATTTAGTGTATTTTTGGGCAGGATTAGAAAAGTATGTGTATTCAGAGTCCAAGGGGTTTTTTACCCCTCATACATCAAACATCCCATGAGAGCTCAAAAGAGATCGAATAGATTGATAAACCATGGGTTTCCGACCTACATATGATTCTGACCCGACCCAGTCAGCCGAAATATTAAAATCCCCTGCTATTATCAATGGTGTAGCCCATCCCACCAGTTCAGTTTCTAAAAAATCGAATATTTTGGGCTCATCCTGATTGGAGCCACACGTCACACATAACGTAAAACCGAGGTCTAAGTCGACAATTAACCATCTCCCATTACTATCCGCCTTCACTTTCCTTGCTTTACCTAGGGAACATCGAATCAGTATAGCTACACCTCGGATTGAAGACGTCTGTGTAGAGCAGGCTACTAACTCAAAGCCGCCCAGGGAGAGTAGATTACGTTTTGACCATGGGAGATGGGTTTCTTGTATACAGATAATATCAATTCTTTCGTGCCTTACTAAGAATGCCAATCTCTGCCTTTTCCTCCAGTCATTCAGGCCTCCCGCATTAATAATGCATATTCTAACGCTTGCCATTTGATTGTTTATATATCTCATCACTTAAATCCTTACTCATGTTGTTGTCCTTCTCATCAAATCTTTGTCCAAAATTGTACCACTTTCCTTTTTTCTCCTTTTTCCACCCTTCCACCACACAATCCCACCCCACATCCCTCACTCCTCCCCTCCCTCCTAGACCCTTGCCCCATCCGCCCTCCCCACCCCCCTACTCTCCCCTCTTCGTGAGGCACACAGAACTAGTCTGTGTTGGTGATGGAATACAGTGATTCCAGTGAGGACGCTAACATCAGTAACAACTTAGTACAAAACTCGTGGAGCCCAAAGCAAATCTGCTTACTATAAAACAAAGAAAAAAGAAGAAATAACCAAACTATCAGTATTTCAAATCCCTACGCGGCTACTGATTATAACAGCTCATTCCTGCATTAAATATCAATACATTGACAGTAATAATCATAATCATATAGAGTCCAAATATTCTTGAACTTTGATCTCTGAAGAAAAGAATAAAGTTTTGCCCTTATTTACTATCTTCAGCTGTGCAGGATTTAACAGAAAGGCCTGCAAATTCTTTTCCTGACAGGGCTTAATCATCCCTCTTAGCCGCCATCGCTTTTCCACAGTAGTGTGGCAGAAGAAGGATATTCCTTCGGCATTTCTTTTTGTATTTGGTCTTGCGAGGTCTGATATAGCTTGCCGTAGGACAAAGTTCCCAATGTATATCAATACTGCTCTTGGATAGGCCCCCTCCTTCGTATTTTTTTTATGTTAAAAGGTATACGATGGACTCTTTGGACTTCTGTGGGCCAGTTCCATCCATTTAGTTCGGGGAAAGCCTGGGTAAATAACTTGATTATGTAAGCCTTAATGTCGGACCCCTCGTTTCCCTCCGGAACTCCAAGTACGCGCAGGTTATTTCTGTATAATCTATTTTCCATTTCTTCTAATTTCCAATGGATATCAGTCATCTGCGCATCATATGACAGTTTATAGGTCATTGTGCGAGATTACGATTGTCACCTATGAACTGCACTTTAACAAAAGAATCTCTCTGCCAAAAGTGGTAACCCAATAAAATACTGATTCTTAAAATGCATGGTGCACATTCTTTGCAGTAGGCATTTTAACCCTCTGTGCTACATTAGATAAGTCTAAGCTGCTACTGGACAGAACTCTCATCTCTCTCCAGCAGGGACATTAATCACTGGAGTTATCTTGACACTTTTATTGTTCTTTATAAACTGCTAATGACACAAGATACTTTGCAGTGTTTTTAAAACTGCTGCCTGTGGACCCCCTGGGAATGTGTCAGGGACCCCTGGGGGTCCGCGGACCACAGTTTGGGAAACACTGTTCTACCCAGTCTAAACTCTGGATGATCCCCAAGCATGCTACTGAAATGGACAATACATGATGTTATCCATTTGGCAATGGTGTGTCCGTAGAAGCTACCCGTTTGGAATAATTGACCTCAACTTTTATAAATATATTTTGTGAGGAATGCAGATCCCAGGTTTGCTCCAAATAAAAGATCAGGGCATTCCCGATGTCCATATCATGGTCTTCTCCTTCGACAAAAAGTTTAGGGAATCTAGAAACAAATGCAGGTGATACAACTTTTTTCATTCAGATGCAACTCTGAAAACAAAATACTTTTGTTATGAAGGAAGGTTGGGCTTGGAAGACCACCTTGTCATTATGGGACTTTGGGAACAGGTGAGGTGCAAATGACATGCAGCAAGCCTTTGTGCCTGGCCAGTCATGTAGTCTAGATGCCTCAGAAGGCCACTGCTTCAGAAGGCTTGTGCACCAGCCTGGCTTCAGTTGGTTGTGTCTTGGGTGCCAGTGGGACCCAGGCTGGAGAGAATAAATCCATTAGGCCCATCAGAAACGTAAGTACAAATGGGAGAAGGCACCAAATGGATCCCTTAATACTGATAACTATTGCAGCATCTGTGATAAGAAACAAAACACGTAAAAGGCCAAGAAATAACTCAAGCAAAAAGATGGGGTACACCTCACAATGTAGTGCACTGGTGTGATTGAGTAAATAGATATCAACATTCAATACATGGAACATATGAAGAAACTTCACATAATTCACAACCTCATAAATATGCAAACACTGTTAAAACCATAATGAATTATAAGCACATATATATGTTCATAATAAATACTCAATCAAATATCCACGCACAGACCTCACCATTTAACAGCCCTCTATAGAAGTTTCTTTATTCCAAGCGCAGGTTGGCCAAAATTATTTAAAGCCAAACAAGTTGTATGAGATAAGATCTGTTGAATAACAAGCATTTACAATGCAACGGTCTCGCCTTTGCAAAAGTTCGATCTATTGGCATTGTAAATGACAACATTTTTATTTATGTGTTAGTTTTGAAAACAGATAAATAAATGACATTGTCATTTACAATGCCAATAGCTTAATCCCTCACAAATGCGAGACCTATTGCATTTGCAACCACACACACGCACAGAGAGCCACACACACACACAGAGCCACACACACACACACACACACAGAGCCACAGACATAGAGCCACACACACACACACACACAGAGCCACAACTACACGTGTTACCATCCTTGTGGGGACTATGTGTGAATACCAGCCTTGTGGGGACTAACCTTTCCCAATGTTTTTAAACTACACTAATGACAGAAAAATGTTAAGAAAAAATTCATGATACAGGATCCTGCTTCAAATTTGCAAATATGTTGTTATTTAATCGTGCGCACAGCACCATCCTTGTGGGGACTTGAACATGTGCTACCATCCTTGTGGGGACCTAGTCTGTAACACTGTTTGTGACTGAATACAGTCAAAGGCACATGGCTAAATGTTTATTTTATAAATAATATACACAAACAACATTACAATCTATTCTTATATGAATTGCTGCATATATACTAGGGGTATATATTAAAGACAGATTATGTTAATGTGCAAGAAAATATCATATCATGCTTAAAGAAAGACACGTGATGCTGCATTTAACCTATATATTAGTGCTTAAAATCTTAGGAGATAAGGGAATTAATACATAAAGAAATTAACATATGGAACCAAGGAATATGGTCAAGTGGAACCCAGAGCTTGATTAGCTGCTTACATTTTTTCCAAAATAGATGTTCAAGTCCCCACAGAGATAGTGGGTGAAGATCATTGTGTTTAAGTCTCCATAGAAATAGTGTGCACATTCAAAGCTTAAATCCCATTATAAAGAGTGTGAAGCTAATGGTGTTCAAGCCCACGCAGAGGTTGTGAGTAATTATAAGAATGCTCAAGTCCCCACAGAGATGGTGTGTTATTATAGTGATAATTAAGTCCCCACAAAGATAGTGTGTTATCATAGAGATGTTCAAGTTCCCACAGAGATGGTGTGTTATCATAGTGATGTTCAAGTCCCCACAGAGATGGTGTGTTATCATAGTGATGTTCAAGTCCCCACAGAGATGGTGTGTTATCATAGTGATGTTCAAGTCCCCACAGAGATGGTGTGTTATCATAGTGATGTTCAAGTCCCCACAGAGATGGTGTGTTATCATAGTGATGTTCAAGTCCCCACAAAGATAGTGCATTATTATAGCGATGTTTAAGTCTTCAAAGAGTGCATGAAGGTGATTGTGTTTAAGTCCTCATTAAAATAAGGCCTAATTCACTAAGTTAAACTTAGACAAAAAGTCTAACTTCACTACTTTTTAGTATTCCCAAAGGTAAATTTAGACCAACAGTCTAACTTTACTTCTTTTAAATATTCACATAGCCCCATACAGAGAATGTGAAGCTGATGATATTCAAGTCAAAGCAAACACAAGGACATGATGGACGGAGTGCTCAAACTTTTCAGTCACTCACCCCCAGTTACAGATCTGAGTTGAATCCATCATTGTTCTTTAGCTCACTTTGCTACCCCAGTTCAGACCCAGCTATATGTAAATCAGTCTTGACCCTGAGCCTCATGGCACCCCCTGGAGCTTCACGTTGAAACAGAGCTTGCGTTTAGTTACAGGAATGCTCAAGTCCCCACAGAGATGGTGTGTTTTTATAGTGAAGTTCAAGTCTCCACAAAGTTAGTGTTTTATTATAGTTTTTTGCAAGCCCCAAAAAGATATTGTGTTAATTTAGCAATGTTTAAGTCCCCACAGAGAGAGTGCATGAAGATGATTGTGTTTAAGTCCTCATTAAAATAGGGCTGATTCACAAAGGTAAACTTGGACAAAAAATCTAACTTTTCTACTGTTCAGTTTCACAAATGTAAACTTAGACCAAAAGTCTAACTTTACTACTTTTCTGTATTCACAAAGCCCCATACAGAGAATGTGAAGCTGATGATCCTCATGTCAAAACAGAGCTTGCATGTAATTACAGGAATGCTCAAGTCCCCACAGAGATGGTGTGTGATTATAATATTACCACGGTCGCCAAGAAGAATGTGTGTGATTACAGACAAGCCCAGGTCCCCACAGAGATATTGTGTGATTATAGACATGCCCAGGTCCCCACAGAGATAGTGTGAGATTATAGACATGCCCAGGTCCCCACAGAGATAGTGTGTGAATATAGAGATTTCGAGGTCCCCACAGAGATAGTGTGTGATTACAGACATGCCCAGGTCCCCACAGAGATAGTGTGTGACTACAGAGATGTTGAGGTCCCCACAGAGATAGTGTGTGATTACAGACATGCCCAGGTCCCCACAGAGATAGTGTGTGACTATAGAGATGTAGAGGTACCCACAGAGATAGTGTGTGATTATAGACATGCCCAGGTCCCCACAGAGATAGTGTGTGACTATAGTATTACCACAGTTGCCAAAGAGAATGTGTGTGATTATAGACATACCCGGGTCCCCACAGAGATAGAGTATGATTTAAGACATGCCCAGGTCCTCACACATATAGAGTTTATTTATAGACATGCTCAGGTCCCCACAGAGATAGTGTGTGATTAATGGGACGCACACGGATAGCACACGGTGATAGTGCATGATTAAAGTCATGTACAAGTCCTCACATAGAGATTGCACGATTACAGTGAGGTTTAAGTCCTCACAGTGATAATGTGTGATTACAGTCATATGCAAGTCTCCACAGTGATGTGTGTATTGATAGGTTTGTTGGAGAACACATACAGATCGTATTAGTCTGGTGGCTTAAATGAATGAATCCACTTGAGGGATATATGTTTGACCACTCTAACATGTTTGAATCCTGGTGCTACTACTCAGCCTATATTCCTTCCAAACAAGGTGAAACATGGGAAACTTTCACAAAGTTGAAACCTCTATTTGTTCAGCCTTTTATATTTGGAGTGTAAAATAGAAATCCTTAAACAAGGTTCAAACATTCTCAAAAGTGCCTATGTCAGCTACAAGAGACTTTCTCAGTGTTAATGGTTTTGTTATTTGAAGGGCACATCATATACAAGAGTCTTACAAATTGTATTCCTGAACTGAGCTTGTATGCTCATAATGTAAGAGTAGAGAAAGTCACTTTGGCTGACATACAGCTGTCTTTTTCATGGAGATAAAAACCTCAGAATGTGCCTACTTTAACTATTGGAATCTTTCACAATGTTAACAAAACTTTTTTGAGGAGTGCGCCCAAATGTTGTGCTTCGGTGTGTGTGGGCTATAAAACTAGGCTTCCTAAAAGGAGCTGGTGAATCCTTTGTTCAGGAAAAGAGAATGACAATTTGATAGTCGTGCACTAGAAGTTTTTGTGTGAAAAGAAACCTTCCAAAATATCATGTGACATAAATATATTGTCAAAAATATCACCTCTGCAAAAATATAGTGGAACAGAATATCAAAATTAAGCATGGATTTTTTATTGCATACAATATGGTAATGAAGACAATTGTTGTAATTAATATTGGGTACTTTAGTATACTTGTAATAAACATTGTTTTTAATTATATATATATATATATATATATACATATATATATATATATATATATATATATATATATATATATATATATATATACTTATAATATTAGTAAAATTGTCTTTTTTAAATATAGTTTGCAATTTTAAATGTGTAACTGAATTTTCAAAAGGTAATTAGATGGGTCTGGTGGCTCAGTACTATTGGGTAAACATAAACACCTGTTAGCGCCAAGATGCCTAAGAGTTAATGTGCAATCTAAAGAATACCTATGTTAAGTAGTTTATAATTTAGTAGGGGGATATTTGGGTTTATAGGGGAATATGGAGGGAAGTTAATTACATTTTAACAAATCGTTTTTTAATGTTAAGTAATGTAAGATAAAATCAATATATAAATGTTTAGCATGTAATGTTTTAATTCTCTCATTTATTTGGGTTTAATTTCAGATTTTTAATTTATATTTTTTATGGTATAATTAGTTATAGATAGATTAGCAGCATTTTATTTGAATGAAAATAGTTTTTTTTATAATTTTTTTGTTTTTTAAATATTTAATGTATAAATCATTATATAATTTTTTCATTTAATATTTAAAATGAAAGAATAGTTTTTTGTAGACTATGCAAGAATTAATTAGTAGTATATATCAACAAGTGTATATTTGTTATTTTTATATGTTTCATTTATTTTAATGTTATTATTGTTTTATTTATATTTTTATTTATCTTCTTGGTGTTTGTGTTTTTTTTCAGTAGTTGTGAGAGAAGTGAATTCTACGTATGTTTATTTAAATATTTCATTTAATTATACATTTATTTTGTATATTTAAATGTATACAATATATATTTTCTAATTTAACTATGGTTAATAATTTGATGCTTTGGGTATTTAAATATTTTTTTTAAATGACTGTATTGGAATGGTATATGTAACCTTTCTGAAGTCCAACACTTTCCCTACTGTTGCTTAAATGGGCGTGGGAACAGCAAATCTAGCCCACCCAATTCCTATGCTTTCCTTATTATTGCTTGATTGGGGTGGGGGTAGTTAATATAACCCTTACAAAGTCCCACACTTTCCCTACAGTTGCTTTGGATGGAATGAGAATAGTAAATATAACCCCTTTGAAGTTCAATACTTTCCCTTCTGTTTTATACATATTGGGGTGGGAATAGCGCATCTAATATCCCTCTGAAGTCCTACACTTTCCCAGCTGTTGCTTACATTGCAGTGGGAAGAGTAAATCTAACCTCTCCGAAAGTCAGCACTTTCCTTGCTTTTGCTTAGGGTGGAATGGGAATAGTAAATTTGACCCCTTCAGATGTTCAAAACCTTCCCTATTGTTGTTTAGACTAGAGTGGAAATGGCCATTTGAACCCCTCTGAAGTCCAACACTTTCCCTACTGTTACTTAGGGGCCCTTTAGAATATCAGGCGGATCGCCACTGCCGGCCTTGTGGTGGTGATCCGCCCGCCAAATGTCCCTGTTTCACCCCTGCCATATTAGTATGGCGAGGGGTACCGCCACTTTTCTGCCAGTCAGATTGCCGGCCGGGCGAAAAAGTCACACAGTATGGTGGTGGTGTCTTGCAGGCACCACCATCCATATTACTATGCCTGCGGAGGGATGTCTTTCCATGGCAGAGAGTCTCCGCCATGGAAAGGCATGCGGTGAACACTTTGGGGGCCCGTTGCGGGCTCCCGAGGGGGTTAGGGGGATGGGTGGCTGCACTTGTGGGGTACCTATGGAACCCCACTACATTGCCTCGCACAAGGTGGCAGGCACTGCGCGGTGCCTGTCACGTTGTGCATACCAATGCACAACATGCATTTTTTACATTGCGGCGGGTGCTGCCTACAGCACCACCCGCCGCAAAGTAAAAAATGCAAGATGCGACCGCCAGGGTGGTGGTCGCATCATAATTGGCATGGCAAGACCACTGCACCTCTGGCGGGCAGTCCCATTTGCCATTGCGGTCGCCCGCCATAGTAATAGGCCCCTTAGATTGGAGTGGAAGTAACAAACAATGACCTTCCAGCGGACTTGCTCCCTTCATAGTGAAGCTCCACCTGGTAGCTGCTGCTGCCCCTGTTGCTGCTGCTAACGCTTGGTCCGGAGTTCGAGGCCCACCTCCACCCGCAGGCCCCTGCCTGCACCTCACATCTGGTGATTTAGTGGTAGTGCGTCACATTCTTCTGCTGCTGGGCTGTCCCTCTGCCTCTCTTTTCTGATTTCTGTCTTTAACCAGCTTTTTACTTTTTTACCTTTTTCTTTCCTTTGTTTGCCATCCTTCTACCTGTCCAGCCCCCCAGCACAACTTAATGGCAGCTGCTTCATGGCTGAATCGCTGGGGTGCCAAAGACAGGCCGTGCAATCCTTACACAAACACGCCACAGAAATATGGGATCTCCTCAATGTGGCCTCTCACAACATCACCTTCTTCATGGAAACCTTGATCAACCCCTGATCCAGACCGGACAGCGCCATCACCATCCCCAAAGGGCTACAAAATAACCCGCAAGGACTGCACCAACCGACCAGGATGAGGCATCGCCATCATCCACAAGAACACCCTCGGACTGACCACGCACTCAAACAACCAAATGACAACCATGGAACACCTCCACTTCCAGATCCAGACCAACAACACCCTCTGCAGCACCATGATATGATCCATCAAGATCCCCAGAACGATAAAAGAGAAAGATTCTTGGGGATTCCTGGCTGTGTTAAAATTATTTCAGCATGAGTGATTCATGTTGTTTGGTACTCATGGTTGTCATTAGCAGTATGCGGCCCAACTTGTTGACTTCAAGCCAACCCTTCCTCCAGGATTACATGGAGGTCTTGTCTGAGGTAGTAGCCTTCCTGCTACTTGGAGGACAACTCCATACACCTACTTGGATGAATACTTCAGCCTGACCCACGAAGCGGCTGGTAAATAAGGAGTTGGAGGCGATCTGCCACTGCCCTTCAGATTCACATAATTTTGGTAGCAAGGAAAAGTCTAAGTGTCACCCCTAACTCAGTGTCTTCGTTATATTGACTTACTTCTTGCTTTGTCTGGTCACTATAATTCATTTATGGTATTTGACATTTGTTTGTTAGCAGCAACACTTCCTTTACTATGGATGGTATGTGAATATTTTGGCTTTTGAAGAAAGAGGGAGACCTAATCTTCAGATTGCTGAATACATTATCAATTGCAGTCTTAAAATGTAACATTTTCACTGGCCCTGTTGTTCCACAAATACAATGCGGACAGACTTCTTAGTCTGAAGTCAAGTCAGAAACCTTGAACCACAATGGGTTTTCAGAGTGCTACAGGAGAGAGGATGTGGTGTTACAGCAGAGCTGCTGACTTTGGAACTGGGGAAGCAGGTTCAAACCTCTTAGTTCATATACAGGATAGTCTGTGGCCAGAACAACTCTAATTGAACATACCTGATTAGTAAGAATGTGAGGAGGAATAGCAGCATTTATGTAAAGCCTAGAGTGCTTAATGGTAATCTCTAATTCTTCTAGTCCAAGTTTCTTTGTCATAGTCTTTCACCTACAGCTTTGCTTTGCCTGGAGTGCTTCTATAATTGGCCTGCTTCTCTTTTAGCAAATTTATTTGGAGGGCCAGAAAACTATCTCCTACAGATTTTTAGTGTTTATAAATGCAAGTTATTTTCTCCAAGGTTGAGTCCACCTCATTAGTACGGCCTGTGATGAGAAAGACTATGACAGTGGGTTATGAAGATAACCTGTAAGGTACTGATTATGTATCTGGCAGAGCAGAATTCTCATTTGGAAATCAGATCTGCCCTATCACGACTGGGACAGGTTTTGCACACGCAGTTTTCCTGGGTACGAGAACACCAGATCTTATTTTCCTGGATGAAATTTCCAGCTGGAAACATTTAATAAAGCTTTGGCTGCAACAGCAGACAATCCTCATCCCCAATCCTGGACACGCATTTTGTCTGGTAACAGGGAAGCATTCACTTGCCCCCCTGCCAGAACTTTCCTTCCCTTTGTCTCCCCAACCTTCCAAACTCCTCTATCCACCTCCACCCTCTCGAAAGCCCCCGCTTCTACTTACAATCTGCTAAAACTAGCTGGAAATACTGTGCAGAATTCCACACTGTAATTTGGCATCTGCACAGTTATTTCCCATTCCAAAAGGTATGACTCATCATAGGTCAGTATAATGGTTCAGATCAAGTGCTACTTGGTCTAGTAAACTGTGAGCTATCAAAGTGTAAGGTAACATTTAGGCCCGTGCATAATCTTCATTAGTTGGGTGAAATCCCAAGTAATTTATAAATGTCACATTATTTAAAATGTGCAAAATTTACTTACATTCGCCTGTTGGGTGCTGGTTTGAATAGAAGTTGTCTAGCAGGGAGGCATTTTATCCATGAACTAGTCAATTTCTGCTTAAGCCAATCTCGGTCTGTCTGCACATTTTGTAACTTTTCTGTTCTGTGTATGCCCACAGCCATCACCTATCACCTAGAAAAGTCATGTGAGGTGCACATTGTGTAATTGAGCAACTATTTTTCTGAAATTTTGTGTTACTTTGGGGAAAAATAAGTTGTGAAAATTCACCACATCCCTAATAATTACAAGTATCTGAGCCAAATAATCATGGCAGTAGCAGACTGGAAGACACATTAAAAAACATATTTTAATTGTGTATGACGCTGCTTGTAACATATCAGGTTTCACAAATATTATGCCACCCATGAAGTAGAAGAAAACTATGTTATCACAAGGCAGTAGGGGGATATTCAACTATAAAGCCAATGAGTTGGGTTCCGAAGGCAGTGGAAAATGTAACTGTGTGTAAATTAAAGAAACACCAGCCGCCCACAAATCCACTTTTTGAAGTCAAGTGCAGCCTGAATCCTATGCTGACAAGACGTCATGGAAAATGTTGTGAGACAAGCACATCTCACAAAAATCAAGCATCCCTTTCTTTACCATCCTTTGTCAAATAAAATTAAGTCTGAAGTGGACCTTCCAGAGGTACCAATGATGTTTTTCCAGCTAGCTGTTCAGCATGTCCCTCTTTGTATAGGAGTGCACCCAGTTAAACATCCACAGCTCCCAGAGAGGTGGGAATAGCCATGACTAAAGAAAAAGAGAAAAAGCTAGGTATCAAAGACCCCTCCTGTTGTCTTATAGCAAAGTAGACAAAAAAATAATTGGGGTTCTGGCGATTTAGTGCAAAATATGTTTGGACCGGTACAGCTTTCAGGTGTGTAGCAAGAGTCCTCCTCCCGTCTCAGTAGCTGAAAACATGGTAATATAGATTTTTTACAAGATACCATGGTGCCTAGTCAGGATGGCAACCCACTACAAGATGAAGGTCTTGGTTAGCATTTGCTGCGTAAGGATAGGTAACACCTATTGCTGAGTAGATCATTTAGTATAATTGTGGGCAGAATGGCATGGCAGCCAGTATGACAGATATTTATTTATTTACGGTGGCAGCAGCCTGGCCCTCGTGAACCTTGCTGACTATTCTTGACAGCGTAGTCATTCTTTAGAAGCGGCTGCTCGCTCTAATGCATTTTAGGTGCTAGCGCGACGGAATATTGCCATTGTTATTTTAAATCATTTTAAATCATTTCAAGCATTGTGCAGATACTAATTACCTGAATTGTTGTTCTTTCTGCTGTCCGCCCGTTCCATCGCGGCTGGTGCCGTTTGTGTGGAGGGTGAGACGCGCCGCCATCTTTGGTGTAGCCGGACCACACTTAGCGGTCTAGCTATCACGGGAGGCTGGCCATAAAACACTTCCTGAACCAGGGCTTTTCGAGAACGCTCGGCTGGTGGCAGCAGCCTGGCCCTCGTGAACCTTGCTGACTATTCTTGACAGCGTAGTCATTCTTTAGAAGCGGCTGCTCGCTCTAATGCATTTTAGGTGCTAGCCCGACGGAATATTGCCATTGTTATTTTAAATCATTTTAAATCATTTCAAGCATTGTGCAGATACTAATTACCTGAATTGTTGTTCTTTCTGCTGTCCGCCCCGTTCCATCGCGGCTGGTGCCGTTTGTGTGGAGGGTGAGACGCGCCGCCATCTTTGGTGTAGCCGGACCACACTTAGCGGTCTAGCTATCACGGGAGGCTGGCCATATAAACAATGTGTATTCAGGAGCGCAGCGGACGAGCGCAGCGGGCGCGACAAATGCGCGCCGAAGTCGCGCATAAGTCAAGCCCGTCTGCGCCCGTCCGCGGCAGACCGGGGCTCGGGGCCAGACCCCCTGGTCAAATATATACGTACACCGCTGCATCGCTGTTGTCATTAAGACCCTTTGACAGCACTACCTTCTCCCCGCCCGCTCACATCTTAAAACGCGCCGCTATGTACGGTATTCTAAAACCAGATTTTAAGCTCACTAAAGCCTGTAAGCCCTCACCACGCCCCACTCCCTCTTCCACACATGTGCTTCAGACTACTTTAAAATGTTTATATTTAAACACTAGGTCCATGGTAAAACACCATTTGGACATTTTCCTTTTGCTTCAGGCCGAACAGCCAGACCTTCTATGTCTATCTGAGACTTGGCTTAATGATGCTTCCCTACCTGACATCTTGGCGGCAGTTCCTTCTGAGTACTATATACTGCATGTCGATAGGCCAGCTGGTAAGAGGGGCGGAGGGGTTGCTGTAATTATTCGCAAAAACCTTAAAGTCTCTCTTCTACCATCCTTTGATCTGACAGGATCAGACAATGTAATCTTTAAAATGGATGTGGACACTGGATCTTTTCTCGTGATCCTCATCTATCGCCCCCCTCAAAATATGCCTACTTTTGCCGCATCCTTATCGGAACAACTTGCCCCCCTTATCATTTCCCATGACAAAATTGTACTGCTGGGTGATTTTAATCTCTGGCTGGACTCGGTGGAATCTGACTCTCAGGCAGCCACATTGAAAGACACTCTCTCTGATCTTAATCTCATCCAACATATCCACTCTCCTACACATGAGAAAGGTCATAGCCGTAACCAAATTTGGTCTCAAAACATCTCTTTGGCAGTTAATTCCATCCTGCCTTGCATTTGGTCGGACCATTCCCTGATTAACTTCACCTTGACCATTGCAAAAAATAGCAAATCTCTTCCTCAACTAGGTGGGAAGGCAAGAATGTGGAAGAAGGTTGACATTCCGGCCTTTCTCCAACTGCTAACCTCTACTTGCCCTACATTTGATCTAGACATAGAGAAATCAGAAGAGGTCTTCTCCGAATGGCTACTTCAGGCAGCTGAAGTTCATGCCCCCTGTGTTAACTTTTCCCGCTCTCGCCCCAATGATGCTCACAGGTGGTTCACATCTCACCTAAAAGCCCTTAAACTCAAAGTTCGCCAAATGGAGCGCAAATGGCGCGTAGCCTACTTAGAACATGACAGAGCCAACTTTCGCAAGGCCCGTAGGGAATACCAAAATCTCATCCTTAAATGCAAAACTGATTATTTTTCTGATAAAATTCTCAAGGCCCAAAATAAATCAAAAGAGCTGTTCAATATTGTGGAAAATCTCAGCTCCAGCGACAGAACGTCTCTTCCAATGGTTCCCACCCAAGAGCTCTGCAACACACTTAACTCTTTTTTCTTTGATAAAATTTACAAGATCAAGCAAAGTATTCCCACTACTCAGCCCCCTCTTTTGTTAGCTGACACTTGCTACAATCCTACCACTTTAGATTCCTACCCCCTCATAGATAATATCAAGTTATTCAAATTATTATCCAAAGTCAAAACTGGCTCCCCTGATGACATTTGCCCCCCTCACATCCTGAAGGAAGTGGGCACCAATCTTCCTGGGTGCTTACTTTCTCTATTGAATGGGTCACTTGCACAGGGCAAAGTTCCACGCAACCTGAAAAAAGCTCTTCTCGTTCCCCTCATAAAAAAGGCAGGAGCTAACCCGCTAGATCCCATCAACTATAGACCCATATCATTGCTGCCATACTTTGCCAAATTGCTGGAGTCACATGTTTGTGAAACTATCTCCAGCTTCTTAGAAAAATCTGAGTATCTGGCACCGAATCAAGCAGGGTTCCGTCCTTGCCATTCCACCGAGGCGGTTATCCTCTCGGTGTTAAACACTTTGAGGCGGAATGCAGATGCAGGAATCCATCAGGCGCTTGTGCTACTGGACCTCTCTGCTGCGTTCGACACGGTCGACCACACCATCTTGGTCGACCGTGTCGAGCAGGCAGGTCTCAGGGGCCCCGCATTGAGCTGGATCCGCTCTTTCATCTCGGGCCGCACACAATCGGTCAGATTAGGCTCCTTCTCTGCTCCCACTATACCCACTACCTGTGGGGTACCACAAGGTTCCTCATTATCTCCCCTTCTTTTTAATGTCTACCTACGCCCTCTCTTGCACTCCCTGCGGAATGCTAATGTTACCATCTTTAACTATGCGGTTGATTTGCAGCTCATCTTCCCTCTTAACACCATGGACTCAGTGGGCGAATTCCAAAGAACTATGTCCCACATACTGAGTTGGATGAGCTGCAATCATCTGAAGCTCAACCCGGGCAAGACCGAGCTGGTCCTGCCCGGACAGAGCCCTCTTAGTTGGAATTCCAACTTTTGGCCCACTAACATGGGAGCGCCTCCTACTAAGTCCCCCGTGGTTAAAAGCCTAGGCATTTTCATCAGCGAGGATCTCTCGCTAAAAAGACAGGTTGGAGCGGTGGTATCTTCCAGTATTTTTCAATTGAAGAAAATAAAAAAAATTGCTCGTTTCTTTTCTTCAGCAGCTCTCACACAGATCGTCCTCTCCTTGGTTCTGTCCAGGCTGGACTTCTCTAACAGCCTTTACCTTGGCCTCCAAACTGGTGAGCTTAAACGCCTCCAGCTTGTTCAGAACCAAGCCGCCAGGCTCCTCCTTAATATATCCAGGAGGCAATCCATCAGACCTGGCCTCAAGCAGCTACATTGGTTGCCAGTTGAGCAACGTGTGGCCTTCAAGGCTGGATGTATTCTGTTCAGGTCCTTGAATGACTCTGGCCCTTCATTTATCAGAGATCTATTTAAAAAATACTGCCCCTCGCGTCACCTTCGATCTACCTACAAATCTCTTCTAACTGTACCTCTATTTAAAAGGAAACGCCTCGGAGGCAGCTGTTTCGATCACCAAGCTGCTGTTCTTTGGAACTCCCTTCCTCTCCATATAAAACAGAACGATAACATCCTCAGCTTCAGACAATCCCTGAAAACCTGGCTGTTTTCTCAAGCTTACTACTGATAGCACTGCTCTATTCCTTGACTACCCTGCCTGGTTCCTCTTGCAGCGCCATGAAGCCTCCGGGCGTACGAGCGCTTAACAAATCCCAACTAACATTAACATTAACATTTATTTTATTTTGTATTCCTCTCCGCTTCCTTCCCGCCGACCACCCCCACTCAATTGCAGCCACTACTGCTGCTTCCTAACAAATCTTTGTTCAACTGGAAGGAAACCCAATTCACAGTCCCATGACATCCTTGGTTCAAAAAGTTTCTGTCTTACACCGGTGGGCTTAGGTTACATCATGGTTGTCATAATGGTTGACCAATTTCTACTTCCCCAATGGCTCTGGCACGATTTACAAAGGAGAGAGTGTACCCTTTGCGAATTAGATACCACCCAACTCAGGGTTTGGTAATTCATCATACCTCTTTCATGATCCTGCCTATTAACATTGCAGAAAGAATAGCAAATGCCAATTTGAGTTTGCAGATCCTCTGATTATGGGCCAGATGTACAAAAGATTGAATTCACCAGAAATAGTCTCACTGACTTTTTGTGAATCCAGTTAAATTTTGAAAACTGACCTATGCATAAATAGGCGAGTTTGCAAGATTCCTGTATAAAGTGGCTCAAAATCCAACCTACCTCATTAATAATAATGACATAGGTTACATATTGTGACTCAGCCTAGTTGGTAGCACTCCTAAAACCCAATGTAGGAGCTGGTATACGTTTACAGACTCCTAAAACCTGATTAATAGATAGGGAAAACCCAGTTTGCTTTTGCAAATCCAGCTAATTTGCAAATTTGACATCACAAAATAGGTCAGTTAGTCTGGTGCTTTGCGAATCAGAAGGAGTGTTTGACAGCAATAGAGATTTGTACATCTGGAAACTAGTTTCTGATTTAAGGTTTTGGAGACTTCTTGACAACTGTGTGATACACAGTGTAACAATTGTAATTTACTATACACAACAACATTCCTAATATAGAAAACATCCCTTTTATGAAGTTTGAACAACAGTCTGTAATATTCATACATTTAATCAGTGACACAAAAACAAATGCATACCAACCATGTAATAAAAGCATAATAGTTTGTAAATGTTGTGCATGATAACCTGCAACTCCTCATATAGATTAGCGTACTGTTTGTCTACAAGTCTCTTCAGCACTTTAGGTATTAGCCCTACACAATATCCATACTATACCATATTTTTCTGTTCCTACCAACCTTCGATCTATCTATCTCAAAACCTAAAACCAGGACCAACGTACCCCTTTGCATTACCTATCTTATCAGAGAACATTTAGTAGTTTACATTTCTGGTGCTCTATATAGTAAACGTGTGCAAAAGGTCTGCATGTTCAAATGACTCACTTCTGGCTCTCCGCTATAGGAAAATCATTCTTGGTGCTATTTATTTCTAGTATGCAGCGTAGCCAGACTGCTTGTGTGGCAAAGTATATTAGCGCTAGTGCAATGTTGAATTGTACTAATGGCTAGTTTGAATAGGCTATTCCACATTATCATTGTATTTTAGGTTGCAATAGGTTGAATGCTAAATTAAAGCGGAGAAAGTAAAATTGGGTCTCCCTTACGACCTATGCTTTTAAAGATTGTGCGCATTTTCTTTCTTTTTCCTCTCAATGTGGCTGGCATTTACATTTAAAGAAAATGTGTATGATTATAAAAAAATTAGAATATTTTCGTTATTTGAACAGTTTATGAAACCACAGTTAGATTTGAACTAGGTGGCTTCTGTGCATTACAATAATTTCAAACGCTGTGGACTGCAATATAACTGCGACTTTTACCGGAGCAGTAATATGAGTTAAAGCATCTTATCTATATTTATTACAAACTGAAGGAGTCACTATGTATTAAAACTATATTTTTATTACACACAGTAGCAAAATGTATATTTAATAATAAAACAAATTGTAAGGCCGTATACCTGTAAATGATTTAACTTCAGCCCGCATTTCCTACAGGGTGTATACACCTGCCAGACTTCACTCTGAAATTCACTTTACGCTGCAGCTTCGTAGAGGCCAAAGACAGTGCATTTTAAAGTCCTGCTAATGCTGGGAGATTCCGGTCGGGCCTGGGGGATGCGAGCAGCTGCTCTGCAACTATAGATATGTTAATGAAATCCTTTAACTCGTGTTTTGTGCTACTGTTGAAGGAAGGGTGTGCCTGGCAGCCTAGCCCAGGTGAAGAGAGGCGCTAGTTACCGCATTGTTAAGTGTAGCGGCCTCATGCTGTGACTGGGGCGATCAGTCATCCTGGAGTCACTTTCAAATCAATTGC
The DNA here is from genome assembly GCF_964263255.1 of Lissotriton vulgaris. NCBI lineage: Eukaryota > Metazoa > Chordata > Amphibia > Caudata > Salamandridae > Lissotriton > Lissotriton vulgaris. Next base: position 699,928,747 of record NC_141697.1, on the reverse strand, counting down.
ACTTTCAAGAAAACCTACCATTTTAAAAGTCCCAAACTCCAACAAAGCTCTGCCCCTTGCAAGAATATACCTGGTATGTGTAAACTAAATTAACCATATCTATTTCTGCAGTATATTTCCCGTAAGGGATTAGAACATCTCAACAGTAAATGCTAAAAATAATTCCGGTTTATTTACAATTGATGTGTAGAATTGATTTACAGAATAATTAACTGCTCCTCAAGAAGGGATTCCATTTTACTTGTACGACTTTATATTATAGCTTCCCACATGCAACAAATCCTGCATTGTAAAGTGGGGAATACACCGAGGAAGTGAGGTAGCATAATTCTATAGCATTTCATTAACAAAATGACAGAGCATTAAAACAGTCAGCCCATTTTACCAGTTCAAAATAGTGTGGACTGGACCCTGTTGCAGGCTTATAGGTTTATGGAAACTCGCTGAACTGGTCACGAGAATATTTGACTTAATTTGACTTGTATCCTGAAACTGAATATCGACATCTAATTCTGTCTAATGTAGAAGCTGATAATCTAACTGAAATAGTGCAGTGTTTTTGATTTTTTTTTAAACCAGTAAGCTGTATTTGGTTCTCTCTTTCTCATTTTATAGTGCATAACACTGAGTGGCTCTGCACCTAAAATTACTTTAGCATTTGGTACTGGTAACTAACTACCAATATGGTTTTCCCACACAAATAATAACGAAGGCCCCGACATTAAGTATTTCTGAAGTAAGCCTATTTGATTACATTGCAGTTAGCATTGTTAGAAATTTTAGGAAAACAATTATTAAACCGCTCCTTTTGCCAAAATACCTCTGTTCCCTTTGTCAAAATGGCTCAGTGAGTTAAACGCTAGATGCTGAAAAGTGTGCCAATCTGTAGGTCGTGTTGGAATCCCAATAAAACCCACTCAACCTTCCGTTCTTCTACAGTTTTTAAACTGACCACGATTATGGTGGGTAATAGTAACACCCGTTATTTTGCAGAAAGAGTAGTTACTATTATGGTGCTTCTTTCATTGTTGGGTAAAAGGCACAAATCAGCTATGCAGCATCATTTTCACCTGAATTACAAAACTGGTATAAAAAGAATGTTTGCTCGCCCTTGCCCTCCACGGATTACCATTCAGGTGTAAACTGGGTCCACTGGCATTTTGTGCATGATTATACCACCTGTTTTTGCAGATTGGAACATGGCACATAAATGGTGAAGTACAAAAACTGATTGCGCGCACACTAACTTGTAAATCTGGTGTAAAAGACACACCACCCACCCAATTTATATGTTTTTTGTACCAGAGTGTTTTTCCATCCGCTGCTTAGAATGAGATATTAATGTTAGCTAAAATGTTCCAAATTCTCACTGTCAACATGCGTAGAGCAATTGTGATTTAGCTCTGGATGTGAAAGCTTCTCAGGTCATATTAATGTCTGGGTTAGTTATCAGTAATTTACCAGTCCTCATCCTCTCTTTTAGGTCCACATTCTGATCCTAGAAGAATTACTGTGCGCTAATTTCCCTTTAGGAACCATTCAAAAGCACACATCTGGCCTCATTCTCACGGTTATGTCTGTGAGGGTATACTAGTTGGTGTCTCCCTTGAGCAAATAAGGATTGCAAATCCCCCCCCCCTCCCGAATGGTAAATAACATGCAGATCATATATTTCCAGCACCAGTTCTGCATGTTTTCTCCCTTCTGGGACAAAAATGGGCCTAAATCCACATACATTTACCACCTGCTTACAACAGGGGGTAGACGTTATGAGGGTTTTTATTTTCTTGGTCGCCGGGGGTAAACATCCTATAAAATGACTGCGTTACTCCGCAAAATCTTTTACAACGCAGGGCTTTACAACGCAAACCATTACAACACTCTGGTGGAGTTAAAATAGTAATTTGTGTTGTAAAGGACAATGCATTGTAATGGATTGCGTTGTAAATCCCTGTGTTGTAAAAGATTTTGCGGAGTAAAAAATGTGTGGTAATGGCAAGCATTGTAAATGTGTGCGGGGTAAAGTGTCATATTCGGTAGAAGGTTCAGGAGTGGCTGGAAGGCACAGTTTCCTCATCTTCAGCTGGGAAAAGCATTTTCCTTCCCATGCTGAAGTATGAGTGTGGACAGTGTCTGAGCACAGCAGCCTTCCTCAGCCCCCGATGCTCCTAGGAAGTCTTCACATCCTGTGTCTCTTGGCTTAGAAAAATCAGCTCAGAAGTTTGAGGACCGGATAACTCAGGGCTCAGAAACTAAAAAAAAACTGTTGTTGGTCAGACCAATATTCCGCCATGGATACCACTCCAGACAGCTCTAAAGGAGATTCTTGGTGATTTTTTCCAGGGGGCAATCTTATTGCACGAATATGAATTTTTCTTCTCAGAATAAGAATAAGAAATAATGTGTGGAATCTGGGTTATAACATTAGATTTCCACACATTTTTCCTCTTCATGACCAGTTTCAAAATGTACATTTTGGCAGGTACTACCTAGCAAAATTCAAGCATGGAAAAAGCTTTACTCCACTCTCCCAAACTTTAATCCACTTTACGCTATGCCACTCTACTCTATGCCACTCTACGCCATGCCACTCCACCCTGTGCCATGCCACTCCACGCTATGCCACTCCACCCTGCGCCATTCAATGCCACGCCACTCCACTCCACTCCATGGCACCTCACTCTACGGCGCTCCACTCTAAGGCGCTCCACTCCACGGCGCTCCACTCCATTTTACGATATTCTACTCCACAAAACGATGCCCCTTCATTCTTTGGCCCTCTACTTCACTTCACTCTACTTCACTCTATGCCAATCCACTCCACTCTGACATTTTACGAGCCTCCACTCTGACACTCCACTCTACAACACCCTATTCCACTCCACTCTAGGCTACTTTAACCCACTTAAAGCTATGCCACTCCACACAATGCCACTCCACGCCACTCAACTCCGATCTACGCCACTCCACTTTACCCCACTCTACTCCACAACACTATGCCCTTCCACTCTTTTCCACTCTGCGTCAATCCACTCTACTTCACTCCACTCCACTTTACTCTAAGCCACTCCACACCACTCTATGACATTCTACACGCCTCCACTCTATGACACTCCACTCTACATCACTATTCAGCTCCACTCATGCCCATCCACTCTATGCTCTTCCACTCCACGACCCTCCCCTCTAAGAACCTCCATTCTATGACTCTCCATTCTACGACCCTCCATTCTACGACCCTCCCCTCTTTGACCCTCCCCTCTTTGACCCTCCCCTCTTTGACCCTCCCCTCTTTGACCCTCCCCTCTTTGACCCTCCCCTCTTTGACCCTCCCCTCTTTGACCCTCCCCTCTTCGACCCTCCCCTCTTCGATCCTCCCCACTATGACCCACCCTCCCCTCTACGGCCCTCCACTCTACGATCCTCCATGATACACCATGTTACTCTACACCACTCCACTCAAGGACACTCTATGCCCCTCTGCTTTATGACACTCCTCTCTATGCCACTCCGCACCGCTCTGCGCCACTCTATGCCACTCTACACCATTCTACACCACTCTACTCAGCTCAACAGCACTAAAGTCCTCTGTACTCTACTCCTCTCTACCCCACTCCACGACACTCCACGACACTCCACGACACTCCTGGTACCATATACTAGGGATTTATATGTAAGTTAACTTATGTCATTTGGGGGTAAGCCAAATAAACATATACTTTTAAGGGTTAAAGCAAATGCACTGAGGCCTGGTAAACAGAGCCCATGACACTACAGAGTCATTACACCAGTACCTAACAGTAGAGAAAATGGGGGCAAAAGTTAATGACGAAGCTGCAAAAAGCCCTTGTCTCACAGAAGCATCTTCCTAATGGACAATGTGGCGTATCTGACCTGTATAGAATGTACGTGAAGTATTCTGTCTAATGCAGTATAATGGCTCTATATGTGTGATGAATTTTGTTGGAAAGTACTGTTGGAAGTGGAATGATGTAAGATTATGAGGCTTATTTGTGCTTTATTGTTTAGCTGTGCCAGTAGGTGCCATGCCCCATGGGTAAACCCCATGAAAGAGGCAGCAGTCCAGATGAGGTGCTTGTAAAGTCCCAATAAAGGTGCAAAAATCCTGTTCACAAATACATCGGCCATCATGAAAAGTGCTGGTACTGTCAATTATTGTTATAGTAGCCCAGTTGAGAAGTGCAAGAGCTGTCCCTCAAACGTAAAACAGTCCTAACGAGTGAGTGCAGTATCAGTAGTTAAACATGTTTGGTGCTGGACTTACTGTTTTTTTTTAGCAGTAGCAACTTACAATTGTACATTTGGCTTTAACTACTTCTTCGGGAAGTGAAGACGTATAGGTTTATATACTTTAGATTAACTTTACAATCAGATTTTGTGAATAGCGAAAAGTTCTAACTGAAAAGCAAAAGAGTAAATTACATGTGTAAATAAACACATGTGTAAGTTACCTTTATAAATAACCCTGCTAGAGTTTTTGATTCACTAAACTGGCGTGCATGACCGATGTCCTATTGTAAAATATCTTTGTCTTGGTGTCTGTACCTCCTGTGGTAGAGCTGGCAGTGGAATGTTACATGAGGGTAGCGAGTCTGGAATGTATGGTTTGTTCTGGAGTTTGTGTAAGTCTGATGTGTGTGTGAGACTGAATGGTAGGATATTGTGAGTGGCAGTTGATGGTCAGACTTACCAAGGTGACAAGCCTTCCTCTTGCACTCCTCATGTGGTGCTGCAACTTCTTCAATTAGCTCCAGGAAGGTGTTAATGCATACCTTTATCTTTTTCTGACCTTGTTACATCTCCCTCTTCCATTGCTCTGTCCTAAGGCCATATCTCAAAGTTTATTTCTCACTGTTATAGTGTCCCTGTACTGATGCTCATTTCTTTCTGTGCCAATATTTGTGTCTCCCTATATCAGAGTTCATGTAAGCCTGTCTCATTGGCAGTGAATTGCAGTTAGTGTGCTTTCCTGCTTTTACCATACCTCGAACATTCTTGTCTTCTGTTTCTATATCTCCTCATGTCACTGTCCCATGACTCAACCTCCCTCAGTTTTCATTCTGCGTCTTCCTGTTCCAAATCCTTATGGTACCTGAGTGTGTGTCTTCTTATGCCTATGTTTAGGTCGAGCCTGAGCCAGCACCCATGTGCTGCTCTGCGAGGCTTCTTGTAAGCACTCTAAATTATTCCGTGTGGGTCTGACATCTCCCACACATAAGGAATGGCTTTGGGTGTTGCTTTACAGTAATGAAAGCACGCAAATGGCTAATGGCGGGTGCATGGTCCACCTTCATTTTTAATGTTCACTCCCACATCGTTTTGCTCTCGGGAGCGAGCAGCGGCGCATAGGGTGGCAGCTGCATTCCTCGTGGGTCAGGTTACACATATCCATACATGCCAACATTTTAGTACAGGGATGTGAGAGATTTAAAATAAAAAACGGGAAGAATGAAAATTCCCCATTGACTTCTATTATACAGAATGCAATTTCAGATGGGAGACCGCTAAAATAAACCAATTTTTGGCTTGAAAAATCGGTAGTCTCCCGCCTGAATCGGGTCTATTAGCATGTATGCACACAATGCACCGTGCGTTCGCTTTTGCTTGTTTTCCACTGTCGTGATGGCACATCTTTGCTTTGACCTCAACATGACATATTCCTCTTCTCACTGCAGACGCAATAGGATGTTTTCTGCTTTACTCAGATGTGTTTTTCTTGGCTTTCATAAGGCATTGTTTCTCAGTCTTTGCATGACGCTGCTGTTAGGATGGCTGTTTTATTTCAATTGTTTTGTTCCGATGACACATTCTAATGCTTTCCCCTATAATCTCGCTTTGCTTGGATCCATAAACCAATGTCTGATGGTACCGTGATCTCTACCGCCGCTAGACGCCAGCACTATAATTATATTTAAGGTCATTATTTTCTTTGCCTTCTTGTCACAACTTTAGTTTTTTAAATATAGCGGTTCGATTGTGGGTTGCTGTGTTCTCTGTGATATAAATTCAGCTGTAAGATCCAACTAGAGAACTCAGAGAAGGGTGTACTATTAAGCTGAGTTTACAATGGACTGCTTGTCACTGGGACCTGCCAACCCCCAACCCGTGGTTGCAAGCGACAGCAGTCCGTGCATTGTCCCACAGAGCTCGGTTATTTTACGAGACGTTATAGGTTTTGCCCTGTTCTTGTTGTGCACATGTGCACTCATCAGTTTTCGCTGTGTTAGTCATTTCACCATTGTCCTGCTCGTTTTGTGGCAAGTGCATCTAACGATGCATTCATCTGTTCATCTGTGCACGTGAACAGTAGGTCTGGGTTCTGCACCGGGCACGAGACTGGATGCAGCATCCAGGCCTCCGCTGCTGCAGTGTGCAAGGGCCATGTCTTCAAGTGTGTTATAAAAAGCATCACATGACCTGACCTCACCAATAACCTTCATGTTCTTTAACTCGACCTCTTCCCTCCCTCGCTCCCTTTCTCACACACATGCGCTTTCACTCTACTTCTCTACTCCCTCACCATCCATTAGTCTCGCTCTCTGTGCTTTTCTGTCTTAATTCCTTTGCTTTCCCTTCCCACTCCCTCGCTCACTCCCTTCCATATATTTCTTGTGTAGCTTCTGCCTCCTCACTCTCTCTCCCTCTGGTGCTTACAACCTTTCTCTTTTTTCCCCTAACAACCCTGTGCTCTCGTTCTTCCGCTCTCCTGCATTTTCCTCCTTCCCACTGTCTCCCTCTCCCACTGCCTCTGTTGTAGTATGTCTTTCTTCTCGTTCCTCTGCCTCTCTACTCTCTTTTCAGTCCCCCCGTTTCTGGCCCTTTCTGTTTCCCTGCTACTCTCCCTCTCATGCCCACATGATGTCCCTTTTCTCTGTCTTTTGCTCCCCTCTTCTCCCTAACACCAACAGCATCACCTTCACTATTTTTCCTTCTCTTCTTCCTCTCACCACTATATTTCCTCCTTTCTCTCCTCTCCTTCTCCCACACGCACGCTCTCTCCCTGATTCACCTTCTTGCGCTCTTTCTGGTCTTCTTTCTCCCCTCACTCCCAGCCTTCCTTCCTTCTACCCCTCTTCACATCCATTCTTCAGTTTTATATTGCTCTTATTTATTGCAAACTCCACCCAAAGATGTACATGAGCACCAATTAGTATTATTTGTGCTCCTTTCTTCCTTCCACCTAGGCTTCCCGAGAAGTGTCAGACCTCGTGGAGATAAATTGCCTTAGAACACGCTGAATATGTTATAATTACAATTTAAATCAATTTATAAGCGCAAAGCTTCAAGCACACGTGGTTAAAAAATTGCCCAGCGCAACTACCACTGTTAAACGAGATGTGACTGGTTGCTCTGTCTTCTTTCTGATGTTTGTAAACTCGCAGCTTGTGTGCTGCATGGCTAATATGGTCTCAAAGGCGAGACCTATTGGCTATGCCAATGCTTGTTTTTTGTATCGTTATTTTTTTCATATTTCTACCCGAATCCTAGCATCCTATATTGTCTCTCTTTTTGTTTCTGTTTTTCTGTCTTCCCACATCTGTTCATTTCCATATCCTCCCATGTCTACCTTCCTCTGTTCATTGTTCTCTATGTTCCCCTTTGTCTATGACTCCACATGTGTCTAGTTCCAGTGGCTGATTGAAAAACATCTGCAAAATGAAACTCTGCGTTTTGCATTTTTGTTCTGTTCAACATACAGCAGGCTTATAAATTCCAGGAACAGCAGGACAATCTACAGGGAAGACTTTTATTTAAAAGGAGCTTCTCGAACTCGAGATACTGTACGTCGAAAATGCATGCAGGACCAGCAGTGAGGATTACAGAAACAATGATATGATATGAACTTGCAGAATGTAAAGACAGTCAAGAATGGAGATTAAGCAACTTCCTTAGATTTGCAAAATGTTTTTGTTTAGCGCATAAGAAACTGTTAAAACTGGTGTCGAGATGCAAAACTATTTCCTTAAATTCTCCTAACAAAATTAATAACTCATTCTTCACCAGCTAGACTTCCAGATTGAAATGCTCATTTTTATATGGACAATAGAGAGAGAGATGATATTGTGAAATAAATAGTTTTTTTGCACTAAATCTTTAATTACGCTATGCTTATGAACACTCACCTTTCTTGTAGTACTCTGATAAAGGTTTATTAAATTCAGATTGCTGTTTTCATTGCTCATTATTAGATCACTAAACAATTTACAACTTAAAGAGATTTAGTGTAAAATTCAAAATTTGACAGCACACTGCAGCATCACAGTTTTTTGCATATGGAGAAAGAGCACTAACCTTTTTGAAATGTGTTTTGCAACTAAACAGAATACAAGCATCTCATGTTGTTTTATACATAGATACCCTTGCCTTCATTTCCTTGCACATTTGAGAGGTGCAGTTCTGAAAAAGTTCGTTTTCAGTGAAAAGCATTCTGTAAACGTCTATGCCGTACTTAATTCAAGGCTATCATGACGTTTAGATAAAAGCAAGTATGCTAAACTCGGGTGCAGACAGCTTCGTGTGACACAACACACCACCAGCCCCTGTATTCCCTTTCCCTCACAACCACAGCCTGCTGCCTGCTGCAGCTGTTTCCCGGGAAGGCGCACTGCTGGGGAAGTCAAGCTCTCGGCCCTTTGTTATGCTGATCTTGCGGTAGAGGCATTCACACCTCTCCTCGGCCATAGTCATGACAACGGAGGGCACTGCGAGGCTCTCAACTTGCATATCAACAGGTACTTTGGGAGGGCTGCAAACAGGATACAACTGCCTGCATGTTTCAGGTTGCAGAGTTAGCCAAGACAGAGCGGGAACTTTCATTCCCAGAAAGTGGAAATGGGCATTTCAGTACCAAAATCGCCTAGTTTGGAAAACCAATGCAAAAATTGACTATCATCAGATAGACACGTTTATGAATATAATTAAATTCACATTCCAAAATTAATTGCATATCCCGAATGAAAGGAACATCTTTCATATCAAGTTTTAAAATAATTGTTTAAAAACAAATCTATTTCAACTCATGCAGTAACTGTAGGTTGTTTTTGAAATTCACACAATGTAAACGACTTTGTATGAGTTTGATATTTTTAATTGATTTTAGATTGGCGCACAAATGTATCTGTAACTAGTATGTTCCCTTTTTCTGTACAACTACAGGCCCACAAGCGCTAGAAAAAAAGTACAAACAAAGCAATACACCCCTTCTTCTGCTGTTCATCACTATCAACAAAAAGAAAGTGCGCCACATCACCACTTATGTGCACTTATGCATACATGCCAACATTTCAGGAGAGCAAAGTGGGAGATTAAAAAAAAAATCGGAAGACTGGGCCTTGAATCGGGTTACTGGCATGTATGGGCTTTGGAAGAGTGCTGCTGCAGGATCGGACATTTGAAACGTAAATGCACGGTTTTTTTCTTACCTTTCAGAAGCATGGAGCATAATGGCAGGCAGAGCGGGTGATGCAAGTGTTGGGCACTGGCCTTGGCAGTGCATGCACCCCCCACCACCCTGTGGCAGCCCGGGCTGAAACAGTTACCCCCCCCCCCCCCCCCCCCCTCAGTACTTCACAGGTCTGTAAAAGACGATTCCCTTGTTAATGACGCTTTGTTGGTTTTTCACCCCTTCGAGAGCCCCTGCATCGCCACTCTTTGTTGGAAGAATTGGCACTTTACACAATACCAAGCCCTGCAAGCTGAAACCCCAGAGGAATCGGGTTTTTGCTTGTAGGAATCGGGAGGCGGGAGACTAGCCTTCAAATCGGTAGTCTCACGCCTGAATCGGGAGGGTTGGCATGTCTGCTTATGCATCATGACGCTATGGCAGCCCCAACGTGATGATGTATATGTGTACATGTTTTGTGTCACAATGCATGCAGCAGCATTCTATTTTTTAATTTTCTATTCCAGGTTGGCAGATTTGCAACATTGAGCAGTAATTTTTTTTAAAGTGCATGATGGCACACTTAGGAAAGGGAGTGACCTGGTAGGAAATCACAGCTGCCAAGACCTCCTAAAAACAGGATGAAGAGGGACAGGAGACAAACAGAGGAGCAGAGTGGCAGTCGTAGGAGGTCAACACTGCTCTCAGCAGTGATGATTAAAACTAACCAGTGACAAGGGAAGTTATGGAGAAGCAACAGAAAGACGAGGGATGACAAAAACACAGAACAGATGAGGGCAAGGATTTGAAAGGGAGGCAGAACACAATACAGAGGTGGAGTGAAAGAAAACATGTTCTCCCATAGAGTGCTGAAAACAAAACAAACAAGCATTGGGAAATGCATTAGGTTTCTCCTATGAGATTAACCTCTTAAGTGCGCCCGTCGGCCAACGGCCATCGCAAATACTACCTCTGTAGTGCTGCGCACGCCCGTTGGCCGTCAACTCAGTCAGTGAGGGACTCAATGAACAAGAAGAAATAGTGAAGCTGATGGGACTCCTATGAGATCATTATTAGACACATCGCATGGTGCCTGCCACGTAGTGCAGGGAAATGCAAACATGCCATTTGCGGTTGCTGTGGTGGCGGTCGCATCATATGTCATTTGCGGGACAGCCACCTTATAGGCAACCGATCCCAATCCCCGGGACGATGGCAGACGGAGTGAAGTCCATCCGCCATCGTAATAAGCCCCTATGTGTTTAGAGGAGTTCTGACAACTTTTGGGCCCGGTACAACTGCACCTGCTGCACCATTAAAATCATGCCTCTAATGCCTGCAATATAACTAAATTTTTGACTGCCTGTTTAGTAATAAAATATAGCAATATTTAGTGTTTAGAGGAGTTATGCCAACTTCTGGCCCTGGTGCCACTGCACCTGCCACACCATTCAAATCATGACCCAATTGCCTGTAAGGTAACTGCACTTGTGACTGCCTGATTCATAGTAAAATGTTGCAATATTTAGTGTTTAGAGGGGTTCCTAGAGCTTTGGGCCCCGGTGTCGCTGCACCATTGAATTCATGACCCTAGTGCATGCAAGGTAACTGCACTTGTGACTGCTTATTTAGTAGTTAAATATAGGAATATTTGGTGTTTAGTGGGATCCCTAGAGCTTTTGGCCCAGGTGCCACTGCACCTGCTGCACCATTCAAAGCAAGCCCCTTTTAACTGTAAGATAACTGCAATTGTAACTGCCTGTTTAGTAGTCAAATATAGCAATATTATTTGTTTAGAGGAGTTATGACAACTTTTGGGCCTGGTGCTACTGCACCTGCTGTCTCATTCAAATCATAACCCTGTGGTCTGCACTTGTGGTTGCATGTTCAGGAATAAAATATAGCCATATTAGGTATTTAGTGGGGTGCCTGAAGCTTTTGGTCCCAGTGCCACTAAACCTGCTGCACTATTAAAATCATGGCCCTTGTGCTTGCCAGATAACTGCCATTAAGCTTCACCCATTTCCTATAAAAAGTTAGCACATTGGGTGTCACTTAAAAACCTTGGTGCCAATCAACTTAGAATCAAATGTACACATAGTCTCTCAAACGCAAAGTTAAAATTACTAAATGGCAGAGTTGGAATAATTGAGCCATTGCCCCATATTTTAATTTGCCTTGCGCAACATCTTATTGACTTATATACAAATTATTCTTCCTTGGCACAGTAGCCCATTCCACGGGTCCATGCAGCCACTGTTAGGGTTGTCATAGATCTCGACTGTCTAGCCAAATCTCTTTTGGATATGAGATAACCCAGGGCAACTGATAGACTAGTGTGCCTTCTACCTTCTAACTCATTCATCCATCCTAGCACTATCATCTTGGGCTCAAGTTCTATCTGTCTGTTCACTACATACCTCAGGATGTCATAGATTTTATGTCGGTACCTGTATTATGGGGCAGTCCCATATCATGTGAAAAAAAGTTTCCCACTCCATATCACATCTTTGGCAACAAGGATCTGTGACTGGTTTCATTTTACTCATAGGGCTATAATGTACCCTGTGCAGGCATTTAAGCTGTTTCACCCTCAATCTCTTAGAGACCACCAATACTCTGAGGGTCATTTTACCCTCCACCCAGTCTTTCTCTTCCAGTGTACTTGCATCTTGCTCCCAGTGTTCTTTAAGAGTTAACATGGGGTCTGGAGTGCTGTTGATCAGTATGGGCTACAGTCGAGAACTCCTCTTCTCACTACGCCTTGAAATAGTGGTGCATGCCTCTAGGAGTTTGGCCCCAAATTGGGAAATGAGTAGCACAAGCTGTACTGTTTCCTATTTAAATAAAGAAGGGCTGTTTCATGGATAACACCACACATTTGCCATGCATCCTTTCATAAAACTTAAGCAGCAATAAAGGAGAAAAGTCAAAATCTGGCTAACTGGAAAAATGAATGTGATTGCACAATGTACACTTGCAACCAGGAGAAACAAAAACTCTCTTGGTGCATCCTCCTTTTTATATAATTGTTCTTCACCTACCCTTTGGAATGTCAAACAATGGTTTTAATTTGTAAAGGTTTAGGAACAGTTTTTAAATTAAGCAATTCAAATGATTTTAATGTATTTACATATTATGACAATATTTGAATATAGCTTCAAAGAAATGCATTCATTTTATAAGAACATGTCTTTTCTGTTAAAAAGAAACTTTGCACAGTACTTTGGGCATACCAGTGCCTCAGTTTGCTCTCTGCAAGAACGTAGCCTTTAGTGAAATGCAACCCTAATCACTCACTCATCCAGCCATCATCTAAAATAACATATTCCATTGTGCCTATTAATATCCAAACAAAGGAAAAGTAAAATAAAGACTCTGAAGTCCTGGTAAAATGTAACAATAGACATTGATGGCTGTAAGTTATAAGCAAAACAGGATCAAAGCAGTTTAAATTGAATCACAGTGCAATGCACCATCATTTTTTAATAGCAGACATGCATCAAATGGCAATAGTGAAGCATTTTCGGATTTGAAACTGGCCCAAATTGCTTTTGCAATGTTCATAAACCCACTATCAATTTTCAGACACAAAAAGTCTAAATTCAATAGCTTTATATAAATAACAATGTATTGTAATTAATAGAGGAAAGGTTAATATGCATGAAAAATATTTGGCTAAACACAAATTATTGAGCTTTTCCTTTGAAATGTCTGTCCTTGCTGCTGCTAGTGTTTGTTTCTGCAGAGCTAAGTGTGTTTAAATGCAAAGTGTGTTTAAGACTGCAGTACCGCCTCCTGGCTACGGGGGCAGAGCGAGCAAAAATATTAACACACTTGATGAAACACAGGTCCCCACAAGGTCATTTTTTTAAAAGTTGTAAAAATTGGCACACATGTTCTTGAAGTCATTTTTTATCATTTAGAAGACATTGCCTTGTGGGGACCTGGGTTCAGGTCCCCACAGTGCAATCAAGTCCCCACAGCGTGAGTGTGTTATCACACCCAAGTCCCCACAAGGATAGTAACACAAACCCACACACACACACACACAGAGCCACACACACACACACAGAGCCACACACACAGAGCCATACACACATACACAGAGCCACAGAGCATAATTCCAAGAGCCAACGTAGTTAAAATATTACTTGTGAAGAAGCATCCGGGGCACCGTGGAGGCGCTGACAGCTCATTTGCTTCATTTTCATTATGGCCAAATGAAAAAAAAGTGGCGCGCAATCCAAACGAAGAGCGCGGCCTTGCCTGCTGCTGCTCCTGTGAATGCGTGCACTTCCCGCTGAAGGTAGCTTAGGCAGTAGACGTCTATCCCCTGACTTCACCGCCGCCCCCACAAAGCACTTTTTCCAATTATACTTTTTCGTCCTTTTACTGATCCCTGCCCTGTGAATGACGTGCGCGCACCCGCTTGGTATATGTAAAACAATTGTCCCAAGGATTTATCGTAGAAAAATCTGAAATACGGTAAATGCTGCAAAGGATAAAATATAAACTACGCAATTAGACAAAAAAAACTAAAACCGCTTCATGCTGTAGCAAGAATACAGTTTTAATAAACTGAGGACCACCACCAGATATCTGATAAAACAGCAGAAAAAGCAAATTCTTAGAAAATGGGTGAGGGAAAACAAAGTGGTCACCAACATGTGACCCCGAGCTGCTTGCAGCCCCCGCAGTACATATCTGGGGGCTCTTTGCATTTAGCTACTAGTTTAGCCACCTACAGGACCCCTCAAAGATCGCAGCCACATGGGTCATGCTGGAATTGAAGTCTTACAGTACAACGCGAAAAGACACTACAAGTCCCAGAATGCAAAGAGCTCATGGCCCAACAGCTAGGACCGAACGAAGGAGTCGGCACGCGCGCGATATCTTGATAATACAGAGACCTGCACTCCGCACAGATACTGGGAACATTCTAGTACAGAAGCAGAAGGGATAACATCCATGGCACGCTTCATGGGGAGAGGGGGAGGGGAGGCTTCCGGGCTCCGAAATTTTCCCAGAAATCAAGAGACTAGTGCCAGACTTTAAGCCTAAGAGATTACAGCGCTGAGCTAAACTCACCGAAACAAGGGAAAACAGACAGCGCTAGATGCTGTGTGTACCCCAACTTTACCGGATTAAAAACCACAGGCCACCCAGTGTGTGAACACCTCACCTGCCCAGCGAGGGGCGTGCGTTATCACAAGCCACCCAGTGCGTGATCATTTCACCTGCCAAGCAAGGGACGTGAAGGGGGTCACAAGCCTCCCAGGCCTGAGACCTCACCTGCCCAGTGAGATGCACGAGTCACAAGCCACCCAGTGAGTGAACATTCCGCCTGAGGCACTTCAATAAATGTACCTAAATAGAACAAGACAAACAGACTGCCCCTTGTAATATATCTCAAGGCTCAACACGAGTCCTTAACTTAAATCCGCAGTGCTAGGCTCACTGAGACTAGAGAGACATCAAGACATCCACTCGTTTATGGAAAAGATTTTCTTAATTTATTTCATTTCCTTTTTTTAAACTTATAAAGCTGATATAAATACACATTATACAATAACAAATCAAGAAAATTAGAACATCTCAACAGTATGCGGTTAGAGTTCAGTCATTCCTTCTATTTCCCACACATCCCTTCACACATTCAATTGGATTCAAAACTCAGTAATTTCTTCAAACATACCAAACCTAAAAGGATTCACACATACTCTTACATTCTTCAATCATCCAGTACATATCACAAAACAGTTGCCAGATTTATCGATGTATTCTGTCCTGAAATGGCTCCCAGGAAAAGCACGGAAACCAGATGGTTAGGTGACAGGACAGGTTTGAGGCGCCAATGCGCGTTTCGGTGTTAAGGCCAATCTATGGCCACACCTTCATCAGGGCAAACTGCCGAAGGGAGGGGGGTGAGAAAGGCAACCGCAAACAATCTGAAATTAATAAAATATCTTTTTAGGAATATATTCATTAACATACTAATAATTTATCACAGGTAGCTTCAAACTAATTTCATATCCTGTTTATGACATGTCTCAAATAAGCAACAGTGAGCTTAGACAGTACGCGATACATTTTGTTATACAACAATAGCAATAAACCCAGAAACCCACACAATCACAAAACAATAAACTTTGAAAAAGAAAAGCAACAACACAAAACTCTATATTATATAGAGTTTTGTGTTGTTGCTTTTCTTTTAGGTATTTATTTAGGTATTGATTCCCCTGCGAGTCTGCCCCACATTTGTTTCTTCAGGGGGCCCCTTCTCTTTATATGGGTTGTACTTCAATAAATGTAGCCAGCACTTACAAACGCCTACAGTCGCACAGCACAGTAAAGATGAAGGCCGGTAGCTTCTGATCCAAGCCTGCAGTCCGAACCAAGCATGAAACGTTCAGGGACGCAGTGCAAGGCCCCGTTCTAGAGTTTATAAAGTGACTTCCGCCCTTCTAGTTTAGTGTCCCAGCACCATGTCACCTCATCGAATGGACCGAAGTGCACCATGGGAGGTGAAGGAGGAGCAGGGGGTCAAACCCCTGCCTAGAGACCCCCACCACCCAGTCTGCAGGCCCGGCTCACGCGGGCACCTCAGGGTAATATTTTTTTTTTTTTTTTTTTTTTTTTTTTTTTTTTTTTGGTAATCCTCATATATCACAGATGGAACTCTTGATGGGACACTGGCTCCTCCATGCACTGCTGGCCGTACTGCACCGACCCTCGTTGGTTTTGGCCTGATGCATGTTAGTTTGCCCGTACCCTCAAGTAGCCACTACCTTCCCCTCCAAACTCCTTTTCTTTCACCGGTCCGTGTGCGCCCTTTGCTACTTAGGAGTACGGGGAACCAGCAGGGCTCCAGACAAATCATTGGAAAACCAATCATCGAGATTGCCATGCCACCAAGGCTGCCCACACATTCGTCATGCTTCTGGGATCGCATGCCACATCTGATTTACAAGTTAACATAATCTGCCTCAGGCAATTAGCAAAGGTTGGGGGAGTTGGATCTTTCCATGCCCTACAAATCTCGCGCCTTGCTAAGAGGATGATAAAAAATACAAATTTGGTGGGAAGGTCATTAACTTGATAGTTCATCACAAGCCCAAACATGACTGTGAACCTTGGGAGTGCTATAGGCATTAAGAGGACTTCTTCCAGAAATTTCTTTATCTTCCCCCAATATTCCGCTAAATCAGGACAATCCATAAACATATGAACATCGTCTGCCTTCAAGAGGCCACACCTTGGGCAATTGTAGTCAATATTTGAGAATTTTGCCAATTTCTTCGGAGTTATATAGACCCTATACATAGTGTATAGGTGATTCCTTTTCAACGCAGCCGGCTTGATTACAGCATTCAACACCCTGAAGGAGCTGCGCCAAGAATCCAAAAGAGGCCCGTTAGTCGGGGTGAGGGCGTTACACCACAATTTACTGATTTCAGCCTCCGTCACATCCTCCCCTTCTAACATTGCCGAATACCAAAAAGATATTTGGCTTTTCCACTTACCCCTTCTAGCTACCGCATCAAATTTAGGGTTAGGGGGGTTATTATCATTAGGTATCCCAGATCTCGTTGTCCACCAGCCTGACAATTGGTAGTATTTAAACCGCGTCAGGGCCCCCCTAGTTAGATTGGACAATGCGTCCCAGCTTAAGAGTTGGCCATCTCCCTGCAGATCTCCCCACCTCTGCAGCCCTGCCTGTTTCAAAGGTAGTGACAGTTGATCATTAAGGCAGGCTGGGAGGCCTGGTGAGTCCCATATGGGTGCCTGCGGCGCGTAATAGGTAATATTTAGTTTAATCCTTACAAATACCCAATTTTTCAAGGCTGACCTTAAGATCTTCAACCTTACTTTTTTAAAGAATTTTGGGTCCCCAAACTTATAAAGAAAAAAACTGGAACCCTGAGGAACCTCCTTTAATAGCACAGAGAATAGCAGCCCCATTGATGATTGGTCCATATGACCCGCCATAATTCTAAAATGCTTAAAATGAAAAGCGTGGCAATACAGCATTAAATCTGGAAAGGCGAGTCCTCCTGTCTTGAGACCCCTTCTTAATTTCTTCCATGCTATGCGAGGGCCTTTGGCATTCCAAATGAATGAGCCCAGTTTTCCTTGTAGTTTTTTAATTAAGGGTGCTGGAAAGGATAATGGGATGGCGTTAAATAGAAAAGTAACCTTAGGGAGCACTATCATTTTCAGGAGATTCACTCTCCCGTATATGTTTAGAGGCAGAGAGGACCAACGTTGCAATAGAGCAATTGTATCTTTAATGATCCTTTCTAGATTAGTTTTGGGGATTTCATCTATCTCATTAACCAAATGGATTCCCAGGTACCTCATTTTATTCTTTTTCCCTAACGAGCTAGACTGCTGGTTCCATTCCATTATTTCCGTTTTTTCAGCATTAATTGCGTACCCCGAAATGTTACCAAACCCCATTGCAAGATCTAATAGTCTGGGGATTGCCACATCCGGATTTATAGTATACATTAACAAGTCATCCGCGTACAAAGCCACCTTAAACTCCATTTCCGCAATCTTAAAGGGTTTAATTATTGGATCGGCTCTTAATAGACACACGAATGGCTCTAAATACAAGTCAAACAAAAGGGGGGATAGGGGACATCCCTGACGAGTGCCTCGGGAGATATGAAACTGCTCTGTCAGAGAACCATTTACTAGGACCTTTGCTGTTGGGTCTGAGTATAAAAGCTTAATGGCTGTTATATAGTTCGTCGGAAAGCCAAATTTTTCCATCGCCAACCACAAGTAGTTCCAGTCAACTTGGTCGAATGCCTTCGCGGCGTCTACTGCTACTATGGTCAGAGGCAGTTTCTTTTCTTGAGCTACATCAATGGCAGCCACCACTTGAAAGGTCAGCTCATTGAGCTGCCTGTCCGGAATGAAGCCCCTTTGGTCACAATGTACTACCGATTTTACTACCTTTGCTAGTCTCGTAGCCAATACCCCCGCGAATATTTTATAGTCAACATTTAGAAGTGAAATGGACCTGTAGGACTCTATCCTACTCGGGTCCTTATTTGGCTTCAACAATAATGTGACCGTTGCCTCCGCCCAGGACCTGGGGACCTGTCCTCCCCTGAGTAAGACTTCGTTAAACAATAGGGTCAGAACCCCTATGATCTGCTCTAAAACGATCTTAAACAGCTACACTGGAAGCCCATCTGGGCCTGCGGCTTTGCCCTTAGTCATTTTCGCCACCTGAGCCCTGACTTCCCCTTCTTTGATTTCTGAACTAAGGTAAGAACAATCAGTCTCAGATAACTTAGGGAGCTGGACATTTGCAAACCAGGATTCTGCTTGTTGCTTATCCCCAGAGGAGTTAGGTCCATATAGAGACTGCATGTATCTCTTTGCTTCTTCTCTGATACAGTCATCCTCGTTAGTTTTTTCCCCTGTACCTGATAAAACCAAGCTGTCTATCTGGTTTCTTGTTCTGTCGGCTCGGGCCTTCCATGCCAGGAGACGTCCACACTTCTCACCGTAAGCAAACTGCTGTAGATTACTAATGTCCCACTTTTCCTTCAAATCCTTGTCCAACCCTGCTTGAAATTCTGCTCGCAAACAATCGAGCTCTCTCTGAAGTATTTGCCTGTTGTCCGACTCCTCTGCCGATGCCCTCTGTAACTCCAGTTCCTTAAGCTTGATTCTAGAAATCCATGCTTCCCTTCTCTCTTTCCTCAGTCTGTTCCTCCTGATCATCAGAGTTGTTAACAAGCCTCGGGAGAAAGCTTTATACGATTCCCAGACAATTTGTTTATTTGCTGACCCTGTATTGACCCTAAAAAATTCTTCAGACTGGGTAACTAAATCCTGTCGCACTCCTTCTTCCAGCAGCAGCGTCCGATCCAGTGTCCATCTCCTATGATGTTTTTTTCTGTATCATATTGACTACCATTTCCACCATTGAGTGGTCTGACAGAATTGCAGGGACATAAGATATAGAGTCGACAGCCGATGAGAGGTTCTTATCTACCAGGAAAAAATCTATCCTCGAATGGTGCCCATATCTTCTACTGTAGAAAGAATAATCTCTTCCCCCTGGGTTTTTGAATCTCCAAATGTCCATCAAATTAAAATCCCTCATGATGTTCTTAAGTTCTAGACTAGTTTTTTTTGGGGGGGAAAACTTCACTCTCGATGTTCTATCAAGATCTCTATCAAAAATAAGATTAAAATCTCCCCCTACAATTATCGGGCCTGTTGTCTCTATTAAGTTAGTTTTAAGTTTTATCAAAGCCCCCGGGGCATCTAGATTCGGGCCGTAGTATACTGCGCAGACCAAAGGGGCGCTTCCCACCATCAGAGAAGCTATCAACCATCTGCCTGAAATGTCTGTATCGTGTTTTATCAACCTGATCCCTGTGCCTGCTCTAATAATCACGGCCACCCCCGTGTACTACCGCTCTGTCCCGAGGAAATGAAATCCTGGACCCATCTACATCTCCCAAATATTTGACTACATTCTTCCCTCTCTACATGCGTCTCCTCTAATAAGCAAATATGTGCCCCTGATCTGAACAAAAAATCAATGACCCTTCTTGCTTTAGACCTATCCCTTAACCCGTTAACATTCCAGCTTATAAATTTTATGCTATATATCGTATCGGCCATAATTCTCTATGATCCCTTTAAGCATTTTGAGCCAGGTCCCTACCTGGACATGAATTATTTTCAAACCAATATGAGGATTTATTTTACTTTTTTCCCCTGCTCCCCTCCCTCCTCCCCCCCTCCCCTGAGGAACCCCCCCCCTTTACTCCTACGGCGATCTTGTCGCCAGTCGGGAGCTCACCAGACTACCGGGTGGAAACCCTTATGCAATTATTTTTCTATATACATACGACAAAGGCTAGATAGATTAATCAATTCATCCCCTCTTCCCCACTATTCCCAAGTTGAACACCCCTTATCTTGAAAGAGAAATTTTTTTTTTTTTCTTTTTTTTTTTTTTTTACATTATAACCCTCTTTTTTCCCTTCTATTTCAACTTCCTGATTTACTTTACCATTTATTTCCTTATTTTTGAAATCTACTCGCACCCTGAGACCCAGCGACCCTACACACACCATTTATCACCTTAAAACACGTGTTGCTTAGATTCTAAGCTAAAGATCTAACTAATTTTGCTCTCTACACCCCAGGGGCTTTTCAGAGGCTTATATATCTCCCTCAAATGTATTTTCGCGCATCAAGGTGAGGAAGGAGTCGACCTCTTGTACTGAATTAAAGTTATGAGTTTTGTTTTTCCAAACCACTCTCAAAAAGGCAGGGAACTTCATCTGCACCTGTGCCCCTAAACTCCTCAGATCAGGCATTCGACTCCCCAACTCCCACTGCCTTTGTGCTGTTATCTTCCCCACATCAGAACGAATCAGGTAGTTAGCTGAACCTAATTGTAGAGATTTTTCCTTCAGAGCTTTACTCAAAATCAATTCTTTAACCGAAAAGGATAAAAAATTCACCAAGATTTTTCGAGGCTCTGACCTCCCTGTGCGCTGCCTAAAAGGATCTCTGTGGGCTCTTTGTATCTCTCTTTCAAGATCTATTTCTGGACTGTCTTTTAGGACGCCCTCTCTGAGGATTTTACATATAAAGGCTTTGACATCCCCATTTTCCAACCCTTCAGGAATTTTCAAAAATTTCAGATTGTTCCTTCTTGAGTGGATTTCTAATCTTTCCACATCCATCTGAAGGTCTCTATTTCGCGCTCTTAGTGTCTCAATGTCTCTTTGATGTCTTTGTGAGGCTCCTTTTAAGAAACTGACATCTTCCTCCAGCACCTCAGTGCGTTTGCTGACATCCACCAATTTTTGCTCCAGACTGGCGCACTGATCATGAATGATTTTTTGGTTGGCCTCGGATGTGTCAAATTTCTGATCAAGTTTTGTCAACAAATCCTCTATAAGACTTAGAAGAAGAGCTCCCACCTGTGACAAGCCTGCGTCCGGGGTTGTCTCTAACGATCTTGCAGAAGATAGGGGGCTGGCCTGGGTGGCCTGTGCCGACCTCTGACCTGAAGGTCCTCCCTCTATTCTGATTTCATCCTCTTGCACTAGCTCTTCCTCTGACCTCTCCTGACTCTCTTGATTTGTTGCATCCTCTAACTGTCCCAGAACCGTATAGCTGTTTTTTAGAGTCACTGCGAAAGAAACACCTGGTATATCAGGAGAAGTATGATCCGATACATTTCTGACACTTTGAGGGTCTATGGCTTTTAGGCCCTTTGACGTAGGGTGACTAGACGGACCCGGTGATCCTGATGAACTGGGACAGGGGGCACTCCCTCCCCCTAATGGGGTGTCAACCACCTTCTCCATTATTTTAAAATAGGCCTTTAAGGAAGGGGCGGGCTTGGGGACAGTCCCGCAGGTCTTTAGTGGCTTCAGCTTTAGCTTCTGCCTTTGCTTTTGCTTAGTCACTTCCCCCACGATATTACTCCTACTACTCCTACTACTCCTCCTTCTTCTTCCTATCGGGGAGATTGGGATGACACCTGTAGAGACAGCGACGGGTACCTCAGCTCCTAACTTCTGTATCGTGAATCTTGACCTTAACTGATACCTATTCCGAACTGGTGGTTTGGATGGGGGAAAAGGTGGGGAGGGAGGGGGGGGAGAGGAAAGAACGTTGACGGATACGTTAGAGGATATATTAGAGGGCACCTTACTCTTTCCCTTATCTTTAATGGCAGTCTTATTCTTATTCTTATTCTTATAGACCTCCCCCACCAGATTCTCTGAAAGCGTAACTACCTCCTCGTCTTGCCTGGGGTATGTAGGCAGATTCACTGGTATTGAACTTGCTTCAGAGTCCATGCCCTTATCCTGTAGCAAACGCTGCAGCTTACATACTGCTCCTCCACTGCTGAGTTTCAGCACGACAGTACTCCTCTGGTGCCTAGGTATCTGACCCCCCCTCGCCTCACCCCCCTTCTCCTCACCCTCCTTTAAGGTGGCGCAATACACAAAATTATTGATTAACGGCGAGCCGAGGCTTACTCTTGCCAACAGCCGCCTAGCTTGCCTCCATGCATAAGCCCAGTCCCTTGAACCCTGCGCTATTCCGCCGAAATACCTCCTCTCCTTTTGCGCTGTAGAGTGGATACAGGGACCTTCGACGTCGCTGCCCGTTGGACCAGAATCAAATTCTGGAAGACGCCTAATCGAGCTCATTACACACCCCACCGATGTGCGTTGGCTAACTGTCTCACCGCCGGCCGCCTTCACTTCCTGATCCCGTCTCCGTCTCCGTCCTCGTTCTCACCGTCCCTCTGCTCCCCCAGGGTCCTAGTGCCGGGCGCTCTCCTAGGCTGGTGTAAACGCCGCCGCCTCTTCTTGCTCGATTAATTTACCGTATAGTGGGGAAAAACAGAGATGAACGCCATCAAAAAACGGCTCGCATTAATCTATACATGATCCGCTCTGTTCTCACCGTTTTTGAGCCTCTGTCGTAGCCTTTTCCACGGGGAAACCACCTCCCGGTCCGGAGCTCCCTCGGCAGACGTCAGCCTGCCGCCATGTCCCTCCCAGTCACTCATGTGTAAGGAATCGGCACCTCAGGGTTAAACAAACAGCCGGGATTCCTGCCAAGGAAAAAACGCAGAGGGGTGAAAAGAAGGGGAAATGTGGAGTTTCCATTGAGAGCAGCAGCTCAGCTCAGGACTGAAAGCATGTCGCTTTAAAGCCAAAAACACACCCGACGCCGCACAATGGCTCCGTCCAGGCCACGGAGCTGCGCTCCCCTCCCAGGAGAGACGCCCAGATGGGCCCGTGATCAGAAACAACGTGAACCACAAACACGAGAAGGAAACCTGCAGTTTCCACCTCCCTGGCAACAGCAACAGCCCCTACCCCTAAAGCGACTCCCCGGGAGCAGCGGCGAGGGCAGGCGGTGTGTGGGGACAGACTGGATGGACTCAACAGCGACTCCATGGAAGGGCAGGTGACGGCCGGCGACACAGTCAACAGATGTTGACATTGGAAAGGTCTGTCACAGCACTGATTGCAGCAGGTACGGTGGCGCGTGCAGGTAAGAGCTTGTGAGAGAAACAACGGGCTGCAAAACGCAGTAAAAATGGACACAGAACACAGGACCATCTGATCTGGAAATGGTGCCAACGCAGCCCTGTGATAGGATGGACAGTAGCCATGGAATTAGGTGACTGAACCACTAGTGAACCCAGTGTGTCGAGTCCTTTGCCAGGAAAGTAAAGTGCCCTTCAAGCTGCTGTTTGAATTACAAACTAGCAGCAGCAAAAGCAGGAATGCTTGTTTTGGAATCAGGAAATGGAGTGGTCGAAAGTGGGGTGGGGGAAGCCAACCAGAACAAGCGCTCGCGTAGTGGTTGTCTGACGTAGCCTTTCTCTTCCCCCGACTTCCTTCTGCGGTAAAAGGTTTCTAATCTTTATGGGGCAGGCCCCATAAAGATAACAAATCTTTTACAGCAGAAGCAAGTCAAGTAAGCCAGTCTGAAAAGGACGGGGTTTACAGAGAAAGAAGAATGTCACTAGGACCTCTTCTCCAATGGCTGGCCACCGTTTAGGACTCCAGCCAATGGAAAAGAGGGGAGGGGCTTAACCTCGCTAGTAGAAAATACCCTATATCATTAAATCTCGCCATCTCGCCTGCGCATGTGCGCAGTCTTTTGCAGGCCGAGACCTAAAAACAAGAGCGGACATGTTCTCCCTCTGCCAATATGGGAGTTCCCAAAGCCCGACACCACACTTGGGAAAAGCCACTAAAAATGTATGAGGTTCAATCTAAAATGAGTAGGATAAAAATGATGTTGTGAGTTGTTTAGAAAAGAAAAGACGGGACTCCAAAATCCCTGGGGTTGAAACAGAGGCATTCAATCCCGTAGGTTTACTACATTCTCTTACCATTCTTATATAACTCACAAAATGTCAAAACAAATCTTTCATTAAAGCTTTAGTTGAGGCATTTATCGGATCGGGATTGGTAAATAATTCAGGAACACCCAACTAGGAACAGACCCTCCTAAAGTATGCAGGGTCGGATTGGACTATAGGGCAATCAGGTAGTGCCTGATGGGCTGGTCTGACAAGTCAGCATGTTGGCTGGTTTATGTATGGTCTGCTGGTCCAGTTTTTACTATTGGTTTCCCTGATATTAAACCAAACATTACCTGCAGCAAGCACTTATACAGCATGTCTTAACATGTTGTGAACTGTCCCAATTTGCAAACATGGGACACTTTTTTAAATTATCTGATTCACTAATGTTGCCCAGGCCTATTTTCTGTCCCAGTCTAACCCTGAATGTATGATAACCAAGGGATCTTTAATCCATTATCCATAGCTAAGCAATCTCTAGGTACTGACCTAGCAAAAATGGCCGACCGTTTCATCCAAATTGATGTCCTTAAAAAAGAATATAAAACAGAGGCCAAATTACTGACAGAGAAGCTAAAAGAAAGGAGGTACCCATTACATCTGATTAGAAAGGCAAAAAGAGCAAGAGATATAGCAATTGAGACCTACTCTTAACAGACAGAGAAACAAAGGCTAAATAACAGATCATATGAATAAGAACTTTCACAAATCTCTGCAATCAACTAAGAAAAGAATTAATAAATACTGGAGATACTAAAGAACAATAATCTTAATTTGGAAAAACCTCTCTTCTCCTTCAATAGAAACAGAAGTATAACAAATATGTCAGTCCACACACATTTTAAAACAAATAACCAGAGATAACAGAATACACTCTGGGGCTTGCCATCTGTCAAGGGACATTTCCCATGTGGTCAGAGCACAGTGTGTGCATACACAACACATACAGAGCCTTTAGGCCTAGGTCTAGAATATATATGGGAGCAGAGAAGCCAAACTAACTGTAACACAAACAATGTGATATAGGTGATAACTTGGCCATGCCGACTGAGATACATATGAATGACCACTTGAAAAGTACACATGAGGATCACAGAACACCGTAGTATTATCAGATGTTCTCGTAACACAACAAAAATGACTAGCCGTTTCATAACAAGCGGCCACAGTGAAAATGATATAAGACGGACAGTAATAGAAAAAATAACAGTGAACTACAACGCAATCAGGCTCCTAACAAAACGTGAGCAAAGATTGGTTTATAACTTGGGCACACACAAGAAGGGACTGAATGATGAAATTCTTTGAAACTTTGTAATACATTGAAAAACTAAAATGGATGGTCACCTCAGTCTCCACAACAGATCTGATATTAATATATATATGTTCGCGGCGTCAACAGGCCTTGGGGGATCGAGATGTCCGGTGTCCACCAGTGTCTTTAGGCCGGCCTGGGTGGAGTTAGGTATTTCACTTCCGTTAGACCGCTATGTTTCTGCATGACTGCCCCTGCTCAATCGCGGACTCTTTGATTTTGGCAGCAGCAGTACGAGGAGACTCAAGGAGGTGGCCGTGGACTTTGAAATGCTCTGGGGAATCCTTCACCACCCACTGCAGGCAAGCACTTACTAACTGTTTCCCACTCCCCCACGCAACCGACACAGTTGCGCAGACACTATGCTTTCGGGGAGTTGAAGTTCAGCGCACTCATCGCAAGCAACCACAGGTGTGCCGATTGCATCAGGGGGAGGAGACTACGGTGCTTGCACACATTTAGCAGCAGGACTGGTATATTTGGGAGAAGGACTCGTTACAGTGCAGGGCGCTGAGGAAGGCTGTTTGCCAAAATGCATTCGCCGCCACTATGACATTTTAGATAAAGCGAGTTACCTACCTTGAAATCCCCTCTGGCCTCTGATTTCTTCAACTGAAGGGATGTGGTGTGATATATGTATATATATATATATTACCTACTGGCGATCGTCAGTAGGTAGTTATAGTTAGGACCTAGTTTCCATAGGAAATCGACAACATTCTATTTGGAATAACTTTGGCGCTGGTGGACGAATCTTCGCGAATTTCTCCAAGAAAATGGCCTGCTTCGCTCCGCACCTGCCCCTTCAACTGAAGGGCTATTACCTACTGGCGATCGCCAGTAGGTAGTTATAGTTAGGTAGTTATAGTTAGGACCTAGTTTCCATAGGAAATACACAACATTCTATTTGGAATAACTTTGGCGCTGGTGGACGAATCTTCGCAAATTTCTCCAAGAAAATGGCCTGATTCGCTCCGCTCCTGCTCCGAAAGTTTGGGGGTGATTAGTCAAGTGGGGGCTGAAAAAAAAGGGGGGTCCCAAAATGTGTTTTCCCCATGCAATTTTCCATAGGAACCTTTATCCAGGGCTACAGCCCGAACGGCTGAACGGAATTACACCAAATTTGGCAGAGAGGTAGAGTTCGGTTCGCAGATTGTGCTTTTTGTTAAATGGTGTAAATTTGTTCAGTAGTTCCTGAGACAATCAAAAGTAAAATCATAGCGATATCTAGAGACGAAGTACTGTACGCGTACCGAAATCCGTACAATTACGAGCACGAGCTGCATGTTGATTGGATGTCAACTGTCTGTCAACACTCCAAACCAGGAAGTGTTGGGAGCCATCTTGTGCCTCGGTAGAACCAAGTCACAAGAAAATAGTAAAACAAAGTTGAAAAATAAGGAAAGGGGGCAGGGTAGAAACATCCTGAGCTTCTAGGCCTGCTCAGGGGGTCTCACATGGATCATTAGGGCCCACATTTTATTTTTTTAAATGGCGCGGTACGCGTATGGTACGTGTTTTGGGAAAAAAACGCTTTATTGTTAATTAGCCCCCAGGGGGGTCAAATGTCGGGGGCAATTGTTTTTTCATAATAAGGGGTCCAGAGGGGCTTTAACTATATATATGCGGGGGGGTCTCATGGCCCTCCTGGAGCCCTGGGGATTCGCCAGTTCCTAGGGCCTCTTTTTATTTAAAAAAAACTGTGGGGGGGTTTCAAGCCCCCTACACATGCCCCGGGGACCTCTACCTCCCCAGGGCTCTAATATAGAAAATAGGGGGGATGGACCTCTGTTAAGGTAACAAGTTGCTCTTTTCCTTTAAGAGCAACTTGTTATTCACAAGTCTGTATCTGTTTACCTCGAGCGTCTCCTCGCGCTCTATTGTTGTTTAATGTGCCCCTTTCATTCCACTGTTCTCGTTGCGGCTGCCTGTAACTGCTTATTCAGGCAGTTGCAATGAGAGCGTTGGAATGACCGGTTGTGGGCTTGTATTACTTATATTTCGATCTTTAAATAAACACTTAAGCAATCAAGCACTACATTTCTGGAGCAGTTATTCATCTCTAACACCACCCAGCCCTGGGGACTACCTCCCCTCGGGGCTTTTGAATGTTGGGAGGGGGGCCGCATGGCCCCCTTCCTGGAGCCTTTGATGGCCCTGGGGACCACCACCTTTCAGGGACAGCTTCTGCAGTGTCCCGGGGTGCCTACAGTGCCGCCTTCTGCAGTGCCCGGGGTGACGAAAAGCAATACCGGCTCCCGAAGGACACGGGCAGCTGGCTAGGACCGTGGGGGGCTTTGGCTCATAAAAAACTGTTCTTTTCAGAACTAACTTTACTGGTCAAAGAAAGAGTTATATTTCTGTGATAATATGTAAAACTTTCCGGGTTTTTTTCTGCACCGGTTGTACTCTCTACGCATGCGCAGTCTCGTTTCCAAGCCCACGCTTCTTTGTTTTTCTTCAAGTTCGCCAAGCAAACCTCTCCTCATTTCAGGTATTACATTTGCCGCTTTCTTCTGTCGGGTCATGTGCCTCATCCGCTGCTATACTTTTGTAATATATTAATAATCATGTTCTATCTATATTTATTTGAAACGTATTGCAGAGGCGCCAAATGTTAATTACATACTCCGTCCTCCGCCATTTTAGTAGTTTTCCTCCGTTATTTTTAATGTACCTGCTACTTTCAATTTACCCCATCTATCTTCTCTGTGATCCATGAGATTTCCTGCCACAGACACCACGGTGTTTGTCCTTGGCCTCCGATCTTATCAGACTTGGTCACACGCATACCTAAAAACTAATTTGAAGCACGTAAGGCACCGGGGGTGGTGCTAGGGCAGCCGGAGGGAGTCAGACTGCTGGCCCGGACAATGCAGCGCTGCTGACGGCCATCACGCAATCTCGTGATATGCTGGATACGAAGATCGGCGTGGTGGGCGCCGATGTGATGCTGTTGTGCCAGGACCTTCGCAAAGCGGTCGCTCGCATCACGGAGGCAGAGACCAGGGTCAAGACGGTGGAGGGCGACATCGGCGCCCTGAAGAAGAGAGTCGCCGACCTGGAGCAGACGCAGCGGGGCCTGGCGCTCCGTGTGGAGGATGCCGAAGGGCGGGCACGACGGAATAATCTGCGGTTTGTCGGCTTTCCGGAGGACTGCGAGAAGGGGCCTATGGATGTTTTCCTATCCCGGTGGCTAGAGAGTTGGCTACCCCCGGACGCCCTGTCGCGCTGTTTCGTGGTGGAGCGCGCCCACCGCGCCTTGACACAAAAGCCGCCGGCTGGGGAGCGGCCTCGCCCGATCATTGCTCGGATCCTTAACTACCACGACAGGGACGTCATCCTCCGGGAGGCTCGACTCAAGGACACCCTGCTGTTTGATAACTGTAAAATTATGATCTTCCCGGACTATACCAAGCTGGTCCAGCAGCAGAGACATTCCTTTCTGGCGGTCAAGGCCAAGCTACGGGGCCTGAAGATCCAATATTCGCTGCTCTACCCGGCCCGCCTCCGTGTAATCTTCAACTCGAAGACCCACTTCTTTGATTCTCCGGAAGCTGTCTTCGCCTGGACTGACGAGACGGTCCGGCTTCGACCACATGTCCAGCCGGGGCTGCACTCCGGTTCCTCACGCAGTTCTTCTCAGGAACGGAGCGACCACCCGAACAAAGGGAAGCGGCATCGCAAGTCTCGTTCGAGGCGGAGGTCCTTGTCTCGAGACCCCCTCTTGGGGGACACACAGCCGGAGACGGATTACTCTGACAGGGGGCCCTGACTACTGTTCACCGACTTTTGGCTCCTTGCTTTTCTTCTGTGGCCGTCCACTGCGGCGACCGCCTGCCAGTCGACGGTTCAGGCGTAACCTGGTGCAGTATTACCTGGCTCATTGGCTTATGCTTGGGACTCATGTGAACTAATGCTCTTTATCATGCACTGTTTTTGATTGTGCCTTATTCTGGGGGGGGGGACATGTTCTAAGGGCTGCCTCCTCCTGTTGGGTCTGGGGGGTGTGTTTGGGAGTGTGCTTGGTTGGTGGTAGGGGGGTTGTTTGGGATCCATTGGCATGTCTGACTTTCGGCGCTATGTTCTGGGCCTGAAGTACCGCGACAGATACTTGATCGTTTCTTGAGGTATTGGGGTGGGGGAAGGGGGTCATGGGTTGTTGGATGGCTGGTTGGGGGGGTTTGTTCTTCGGGGGTTGTGGGTATCGGGGTCCTGTTTTATGGGGTGCACGTGGTCTTCCTGAACTTTGCAACTGTGGGGTCTGGGGCCTGGGCCGGGAGCCGGGGATTGTGGGGCTGGGTGCGTTGTGCTAATGGTTGATGTCCCTCATTTAGCGCCTTCGAGCGCTTCCATGCATGTTCTTAGCTGGAATGTCCGGGGACTCTTGGACAAGATTAAACGGGGGGCGGTGCTTCGCTGGGCTAAGAGGGACCTGGCGGATGTGCTCCTTCTTCAAGAAACGCACATGCTAGGTACGAAGGCTCTGAGTCTGCAGCGCTTTGGCTTTCATCAGGTGTTCCATGCCGGGTTTACTAGGGGCTCCAGGGGGGTGGCCATTCTTATTCATAGGCGGCTGGCATACACTCACGAGCGTCAATGGCTCGACCCCCAGGGGCGTTTTGTGTTTGTTCAAGGGAAGATTGGTGCGGAGCCTGTGGTATTTGGCTGTGTGTATGCTCCCCCCCCTTGCAATGGGCCTTAGCTGAACGGTTGTTTGCCTTATGGACTGAACTCCCCCACTCCCTGGCTGTGATTGGTGGCGACTGGAACGATGTAGTGGATGTGGCGTTGGACCGGCAGAGGAGGCCCGGAGTGGCGCTGTTGTCCTCCCCTACGCGTTTGGGGGCTATGATTGTTGGCCTGGGATGGGCAGATGTGTGGAGGCACTAGCATGCGGAGCGGCGAGAGTACACCTATGTCTCGGCTGTCCATGGCTCCCTTTCGCGCCTGGATTGTGTGTTTGTTCCGAGAGCCTTCCTTGCTAGAGTGAAGGGGGCGGCGATTCGGCCTCGCGGGCTCTCTGATCATTCCCCTGTGGCAGTCCAAATAGATCTGCACAGGGCACGCCAACCTTTCAGATGGCGGATGTCCACGTGGCACCTGCAGCGCCCTGATTACTCCCAGCATCTTCGTGGCGCGATCGCCCAATATTGGCAGGACAACCTTGCCGGGGATGTGGACGCGGTGACCGTCTGGGAGGCCATGAAGCCCACCCTGCGGGGTATAGATATTGCTTGGTGTGCATCTGCTCGCCGGACTCGGCTGGAAAGCATTGTTGCTGCAGCGGGGCGGGTGGAAGAACTTGAGGCTCGCCACAGAGAGACGACTGATGATGTCGCACTGCGGCTGCTCCTGCAGGCGCAGCAGTCTTACTCCTCGGTCTTGTTAGACGAGGCTCGCCAGGCTTGGTTGGCCACCCATAGCCGGGTGTACCAGTGGGGCGACAAGTCTTGCACCATGCTCCATAGGCTTTGTCAACAGAATTTGCAGCCTCTTACACTGCCGGGTCTTGTCGATGACACAGGAGTGGCGATCACAGACCCGGCAACTCTTGCCACGAACTTTGCGCTTTAGAAATTGAAGGACTCCGCAGGCACACGCCGGGAGCTTCTCTGTGTTATCTTTTTTAAAAATACCTGAAATCTATTGCTTTTACTTGTGTGTGCTACTCTCCCTAAGCCCTCCTGAAACAGCCGTGAAGCGCTGCATAGCGCCGGCTGCAACGACCGATACCACGCCATTCAGGCGAGTCCCTGGGCCACGCCCACTTCACAGGCCACGCCCCCTACGTCAGGCAGCCTATAAAAACGCGCCTTGGTGAGCGCCGCCTCGAGAAATTGAAGGACTCCGCAGGCACACGCCGGGAGCTTCTCTGTGTTATCTTTTTTAAAAATACCTGAAATCTATTGCTTTTACTTGTGTGTGCTACTCTCCCTAAGCCCTCCTGAAACAGCCGTGAAGCGCTGCATAGCGCCGGCTGCAACGACCGATACCACGCCATTCAGGCGAGTCCCTGGGCCACGCCCACTTCACAGGCCACGCCCCCTACGTCAGGCAGCCTATAAAAACGCGCCTTGGTGAGCGCCGCCTCGAGAAATTGAAGGACTCCGCAGGCACACGCCGGGAGCTTCTCTGTGTTATCTTTTTTAAAAATACCTGAAATCTATTGCTTTTACTTGTGTGTGCTACTCTCCCTAAGCCCTCCTGAAACAGCCGTGAAGCGCTGCATAGCGCCGGCTGCAACGACCGATACCACGCCATTCAGGCGAGTCCCTGGGCCACGCCCACTTCACAGGCCACGCCCCCTACGTCAGGCAGCCTATAAAAACGCGCCTTGGTGAGCGCCGCCTCGAGAAATTGAAGGACTCCGCAGGCACACGCCGGGAGCTTCTCTGTGTTATCTTTTTTAAAAATACCTGAAATCTATTGCTTTTACTTGTGTGTGCTACTCTCCCTAAGCCCTCCTGAAACAGCCGTGAAGCGCTGCATAGCGCCGGCTGCAACGACCGATACCACGCCATTCAGGCGAGTCCCTGGGCCACGCCCACTTCACAGGCCACGCCCCCTACGTCAGGCAGCCTATAAAAACGCGCCTTGGTGAGCGCCGCCTCGAGAAATTGAAGGACTCCGCAGGCACACGCCGGGAGCTTCTCTGTGTTATCTTTTTTAAAAATACCTGAAATCTATTGCTTTTACTTGTGTGTGCTACTCTCCCTAAGCCCTCCTGAAACAGCCGTGAAGCGCTGCATAGCGCCGGCTGCAACGACCGATACCACGCCATTCAGGCGAGTCCCTGGGCCACGCCCACTTCACAGGCCACGCCCCCTACGTTGGCTACATCATGTGTTGCCACCGGAAGCGCAGCGGACGAGCGCAGCGGGAGCGCCGTTTGCGCGCCGAAGGCGCGCCTAAGGCAAGCCCGTCTGCGCCCGTCCGCGTCCCGGACGCGGCCAGCGCCAGCCCCCCTGCAGCTGCCCCCCTACCCTGTAACCGGCTGCGTGTTCCCTACTCTCGTGAGTATTTAATTGCACTGAACACTAAATCTTGCTCCTGTTCGAGTCAATGGGACCCGGCGGATGCTGTTCAGTACACTTGTCAATCATGCTCATTCCGCTCTCAACCTACTCTTCCAGCCTCCACACAGTGTGCTACTGACCCGTCTAGTCTCCGGGCCGGCTTGATCAATGCCAGATCTCTGGTAAAACATTCTAATGAAATATTCGAGCTACTAAGTGACAACGAGTTTGACCTTCTCTTTGTCACCGAAACTTGGCTCAATGACACATGTAACCCAGTGATCGAACTTGCCATCCCACGTGGCTTTAAAATTATCAGACAAGACCGCCCCCTAGGCAGAGGAGGTGGCGTAGCAGCCATTTTTCGGGATAAATGGACCTTTTCTCTAGACCCTATGGGCCCATCCATTGATGCTGAGGTACTCCATTTTTCTCTCACTTTAGGGGCTCACTTTACCTTAGGTGGATCTCTGGTTTACCGACCACCTGGCCACGCAGGAAAATTTCTAGAGGCACTAGAGGACATGATAGTCCCACGCGCCCTGAAATACCCCACATATCTCCTTCTGGGGGACTTTAATATCCATGTGGACCAGCTTGATCTATCCGACACAGTTCGGCTAAACGATGCGTTTGCGATGGCCCAACTGAAACAGTGGATCAAGGCTCCCACTCACTCAGGGGGTCATGCCCTTGATTTAGTATGCACCAATTTTAATATAAATATGTCCGAACCTGAGAAATTAAACTGGTCTGATCACATGCTAATAAGATTCTCCTGGCCCTTGTCCCGCCCTGCTGAGACCAACCAATCTGTGGCTCATACACAGAAAATTAATTTAGCTTCACTCTGTGACCATCTCCATACCTCTCGCCCCTCACTGCCTTCAGAAATTGAACCAGCAGTGAGCGTATTCAACTCATGGATTAAAGAAGGTGTTGCTCTCTCAACCAAATCAGGTCGCGTCTGTAGAGTTCGCTCCTCCCCCTCTAAACCCTGGTTCTCCAACACCCTCCGCGATCTTAAATCAGGCTGTAAAAAACTCGAAAGACGTTGGAGACAAGCATACCTCCCTGAGGCCAAGAAAGAACTTAGAACAGCTCAAAAGAAATATTATGCTGCAATTAAAGTGGCAAAAAGCTCATACTATGAAGGGCGTATTTCCAAGGCCAACAACAACAGCGCGGAAATCTTTGCTGTTGTTAAAAGCTTTGTCTCCCCCTGCGCCGCTCACCCTCTTCTAGCCTCATCGGCAAAATGGTGTGAAGAACTCTCTGTGTTTTTTGTGGAAAAAATCGATAAAATCCAAGATGATCTGCTCACTGTATGCAACAATTTCCCAGCCTCTATGACCACTCCTACTCCCACTATGCCCACTTCTACGGATCAGTTTGCCCTCTTCACTCCGGTGAATCCAACTGAGGTCGCGAAAATTCTGGCCACCCTAAAATCGGGCTCCCCAGCGGACCCTTGCCCAGCCAGAGTCCTTGCGGGCCTGGCTAACACAGTCGGCCAAGAGGTGACGCATATAGTGAACCTCTCCTTTTCCAGCGCCACAGTTCCAGCTTGCTGGAAACAGGCAAAACTGCTACCACTCCTTAAGAAAAATGGCCTAGATCCAAAAACTCCCGCTAATTTCCGACCCATCTCCTTACTGCCAGCTCTAACAAAGATATGCGAAAAAGTTGCATTCTCACAGCTGGACCGATTCGTAGAAGACTCTCAAGCTCTCCACCCTGCGCAATCAGGTTTTAGAGCTGCTTTCAGCACAGAGACGGCCCTGGTTGAGGTCTCTGAGGCTATCCGGGAGTGCCTAGACGGAGGTGGCAGAGCGGCGCTGATTTTATTGGACCTCTCTGCCGCCTTCGATACGGTCCCTCACTCCCTCCTACTCACCAGACTAGCAGACATTGGCATAACTGGCCCTGCCCTCGGTTGGCTGAGATCTTTCTTAGATGACAGGTCCCAGCAAGTGTGGATGCCACCTTTCTCTTCCTCTCCCAAAAAACTCTCAACTGGCGTTCCACAGGGCTCCACCCTGAGCCCCCTGCTTTTTAATGTCTATATGACCCCCCTTATCTATCTTGCGGAACAGCTGGGGGCCAAAATTATGGCCTACGCCGATGATACCCAGCTCTTGTTTACATGGCCCAAAAACAACCTTGACACGACGAGAGTCCAATTTTGCCTATCATCGGTCTTCCGCTGGCTGGCCTTGGCTCAACTTAAGTGCAATGAGAGCAAATCTGAGATCCTACTTTACGGCTCCTTCCCAGATAATTTCTATGATTCTCTCTGGCCCACCGATTTTCCCAGCCCTAAATCCACAGGTGGACCTGCAAAAAACCTAGGAATCTGGTTCAGCAATAATCTCAGATTTGAAGATCACCTGAAAAAACTCACCGGAATCTGCTTTTCCACTCTTAAAACTCTACGCAGATTCCTTCCTTTGCTTCCGCGATCAGCTAAGGAGACGGTCATTCGCGCTCTGATATTATCCAGACTGGATTATGCGAATGCTCTCTACAGCGGACTCCCAGCCTATCTGATCCATCGCCTCCAAGTCATCCAAAATGCTGCGGTCCGGCTGCTGTTTAACATTCCCAGAAGATCTAGCGTTCGCCAACCACTCCGAGACCTTCACTGGCTTCCAGTGGCGCAAAGGATCCTATTCAAGATTCTTGTGCTAGCATACCGAGCACTCCACCTAACAGGCCCTACCTATTTGAGAAAAAGATTCTCTCTCTATGCCCCCAATCGCCCTCTCAGATCAAGCAATCTCCATCAAATGACTATACCAAAGTTCAAATATAGCAGGCTTGGCGGACAATCCATTTCTGTTAGAGCAGCGAGAGCTTGGAATACCCTGCCTCTGCAATTGAGAACAGCCCCTTCCATCATGGCTTTCAGGAAAGGCCTAAAAACCTACCTCTTCAACACCAATGCCTAAAGGCTGCTCCTCCCTTGCATCTACTGTGATCTGTCCCCTTCTTTTTTCTCTTCGCGCCAGGATACTATACTATTTAGTAGCAGAGCGCGTTATAAAAGCCTCTATAATAAAATATAATAATAATTATGGGCGTCAATATGCCTCCCGGGAGACTCTCTCCCCTGCTGATATTGCGGATTATCTCGCGTCGGTTCCCCCATCTGCTGTGTCCGATGAGTGCGTGATGCCCTGGATCTTCCATTGACGGCTGAGGAGCTTGGGGACGCACTGGGTCAGCTAAATGTGGGCAAGGCGCCGGGGCCGAGCGGATTCCCCAGCGAATTTTACAAGAAATTCCATCTGCAGCTCGGGCCGCATTACTTGCGTGCCCTGGAGCAGGCGCGAGATCGTGGCCGCCTCCCACCGGATTGGCGCCATGCCGAAATCGTGGTGTTCCTGAAGCCGGGTAGGCCCCCAGGTCGCCCTGAATCTTATCGCCCCATTTCCCTTATTAACTTCGAAGCCAAGCTCCTGGCCAAGGCGCTCGCGAACCGCTTGCTTCCACACATTTCGGCCCTTGTTCACCCTGATCAGGCAGGCTTTATGCCGCGCCGGGCAACGAGACACAATATACGGCGGGCGCAGGCTGCGATAGAGGCGATTGGGTCTTCGGAGGATCAGGCGGCGCTACTATTGGCCGACATCGACAGTGCCTTTGATTCAGTCAGCTGGACCTTTCTTTTTACCCTCTTACCGCTGCTGAACCTCGGCCCGGTCTTCATCTCCTATGTCCGGCTGCTCTATACTGAGGTCACAGCCTCGGTGCGTGTCTCGGGGGCGGCTTCGGCTCGGTTCCCAGTGACCAGGGGCACGCGTCAAGGGTGTCCGCTCTCCCCCTACCTTTTCGTGCTGGCCATGGAGCCGCTGGCCGCCAGGGTACGCCATGATGTGCTATATCGTGGCTTTGTATGGGGTGCGGATCATTCGGACCGCATAGCTTTATATGCGGACGACGTGCTGTTCTTCATGACTGACCTGCAGCGTACGGGCCCTCGTGTCCTGGAACTAATGCAGGACTTTGGTCGGGCGTCGGGGCTCTTCCTTAACCCGCGCAAGTCGACCCTATGGGTGCTGGGGGGTGGCGCAGTGGACTGTCCTTGGGCTGCATCCCTTCAGGTGGCTGTGGAGGGTGTGAAGTACCTGGGTGTTTTCCTCTCTGCTTCGCCCACAGTGGCGTGGGACCGGAACATCCAGCCGGTATGGGACCGGGTCCAGATGGACGTCAAGACATGGACGCGTATGCCTCTTAACATCTATGGCCGGTCGGCCATCTTTAAGATGGTGGCCTTGCCCCGTCTCCTCTACCAACTACAGAATCATCCCTTTCCGATTGATCCGCAGTGGTTCCGTAGTGTCGACTCTGTGCTGGGCCGGTTTCTGTGGGCTGGGGGTGCCTCCAGGGTGGCGCTACGCACGTGCTTCCTCTCTACATACTGCGGCGGCTTGGCGACTGCAGATATTTTGTCCTACTATCAGGCCTCCCATCTCCTTGTGCTTAACGAGTGGTGGTATGGGGACCGCAGTGATCCGGCCTATGCCCTGGAACATTCTCTGATGGGTGACGCCTCCCTCCACACATTGCTGTACTCGGCCAGGCGGAGGCGACTGCTTCCCAGGGTCACCCAGGTGGTGTTCCCGGTCTGGCGGCGGGCCCTACACCGTATGGGTTGGTGGGGTAGGCTGACGGCCGAGACTCCGTTGTGGCGTAATGGCCTGCTACCGGCGTTGGCATCTTTGCAGGGGTTCGACGGCTGGGACGCGATCGGGATCTCCTCCCTCGGACATGTCCTCTCTGGCACTACCCTTAAATCCTTTCAGGATCTCAGCTCTGAATTCAACATGCCCAGGTCCCAGTTCTTCCGTTACCTCCAATTTCGCCACGCTCTTACTCCTAGCCTGGTGGGCTTAGAGCAGCTCCCTGACTTCAGTCCCATTGAGGCGAAACTCTTTATGGGCGACCTGGGTGACAAGAAGGTCTCCCAGATATACCGCTCTCTGGTCACGCACTGCTCCCCTTCGCTCTCGACATTGAAGGCCTCGTGGGAGAATGATGTTGGTCCCCTGGATGAGGACGACTGGCGCGAGGCCCTTGAATCTCCCCGTGGTGCTGCTATAGCTGTCCGCCTCCGCTTCATCCAGTTCAAATACCTCCACCGAGCTTATTTCACTAGGGACCGTTTGTGGCGGGCGGGACTTATTGCAACTCCGGAGTGCCTGAGGTGTGGTTCTGAAAGGGGCACCCTTTTTCATACTGTGTGGTCCTGTGAGAGACTGACTCGATTCTGGGCCGGGGTATGGGACTGTCTGTCTGAGGTGTTGGGGTGGGACCTGCCTCGTACCCCTAGATTGGGCCTGCTTCATGTTCTGGAAAACATTGGGGGCAACGTTTACAAGCGCCATTTGTTGTTGCTGGGGCTTGTGGTAGAGAAGAGGGATCTGGCGCAGGCCTGGAAGAGCGAGCGCGCCCCCCCACTCAGTGCCTGGAAGGCGGGCCTGGACTTCCTCATGGGTTTGGAGCAGCCTGTTTTCGAAGCTCTGGGGTGTCCCCGCAAACATTACAAAATTTGGAAACGGTGGGCGGACTACAGGGGCCTGACCCTCGACCCCCCCCTGGACGTTGATGATGCACTGCCACTGGATGTTGACCCCACGCCCTAGGCCGCTGGCCGGACCACCTTTGTATGCCATCTCATGTTGCTGAACTGTGATCACGTGCACCGGGTTAGGGTGGGATAAGGGGTGGGTAGCTGCGGGAGGGGTTGGCGGGAGTTTTTGGGGTTGGGTGGGCAGGGGTAGCTAGAAATATCTCGTTCTATAACACTGGGTTCAATGCTATGTCAATGCTGTGCCTTTTCGTATCTGTCGTTGACAGTCTCCTCCTGACTGTGGAGGGCTGTACTGAAACTTGCTTGAACTCATAATAAAAATGGTTTTGAAAAAAAAAATTCGCAAGAGGTTTGTAAATAAGGTACAAATTGCTTTTGTTTTACTTTGATTTCCTTTCTATGTTGTATATAACTTATTGTACAGCCAGTACTTTTCAACCCTACTGTCAAACATCTTACTATAGTATAAATATTATTTTTGTTGTGGACCGTCACCCCCCGCCCCCAACAAAAAACAAGTTTATGGGTTTTTTTAATTAACTTTTATTAAAACAACAATAACTGTAAACGTAACTTAAAGATAATATAATAAACAACTAGAAAAATAACTTTAATAAAACAGTATTATAAACAAATTGTAATGTGGACATAGGATAGGTAATCTGAAAAACAAAAAAGAAAATTAGAGTTTAAAGTTATGTAGATGTGACTAAATAAGGTGAAGCATTACAAGTGAAGGTAACACTATGACTTTACGTGTGTAGTGTGCCTAGTACATTTTACTTCTGTTATAGTCCTGTGTTCCAGTGGTGTCTATATGGAAGTGCCTACTGCGTCACTGACACATAAGTGGCACAATGGGATTGTAAATACGCCAATTTATTTCTAATGCATTGCAATGGAGGCATTCTATATCTAGGCCGCTATGCTTACCTTGTATAAACACTGCGACCACCAGAGTTCACAACTTCAATTTAACTCTGCTTCTACACGTCAAAGTAGACAGCAGTGTCTATAACTTTAAAAGTAAAATTATGTCACAGAGAGTGAGAGAGAGAAAGAGAGAGAAAACAACATTAAAACTGTGAGAGAAAGTTATAGATGGAGCAGTTAATACAGGAGAAAATACTCATAGCTCACCTTTTGCCTCCGTCGTGTGTCCACGGATGTGCTGCTTCAGAGTGCACCCTCAACTTGCTCTATATGTAACATCCTACATAACAAAATCAGAAAAGACAGAATTGAAAGAAATGTGGAAAGAGATTTCCCACGAGAAGAGTCTAAGTAAGAAATTATATAGTTACAGTTTGAAGATGTTATCTCATCGAGAAATTGGAGCATATGAATGTTTGGATCGCTTATCATCTGCAAGTCTATACTCCAAATTAGAAGAATCATTTGGGTGAGTCTAGGTCTTGCTGCAACTCAAAATTGAGTACTTAAATCTGTACAAGAAATAGAATATTTAGCTGAAAAAGGGCCAGAAAGTACAGATATTGTGAAAACTAATATGTTGGATACAGATTATCCAAATAGAAGTCATCATCTTGAGAACATTTGTCTCTATGAAGTGCTGCACAACTATATTTTTAAACGGAATATTACAGAAAACATCAATAATGGTATATATGCCGTGATTGGTTCTGAAGGATGTTTGGTGAAGCAAAGAAAAGGACATTTGATTAATCACCATAAACTGAGTTGCGAAACTCCTGACAAAAGGAAATTTTAATGTGAGTTCTTAATATTGCGTACCTAGACTATTGCACCCCATTGCAGAGTCTGGAGTTGAGATGTTTTCTTGAAAAGTCAGACACAGATTTACAAGCTCCTTACGCCACTTTTCCCATGCTAAAAGTGACACAAAAGTGGCGAAATAAGCTTGTAGATCTGTTTCTCAGTCTGTTGTAACCTATCTGTTGTCACTGCTCGGAGGTAATTATACATTTCTACACAGTCAAGCTGCTGCACACTACCCACTCTCCCCTTTCACAAAAATTCTTTGCTCACCTAGTGCCATTGGTGTGATTGAAAGAGGGTGCTCTAAGTGTAGAAGAAGCCTTCACTGTAACCAAGAGAGTTCACCACTTCAACTCAGATAAGGTTCTATACAGCAGATTTCGGGCGGGGGGGGCTTAACTTCAAGCAAAAAGAAGAGTGAAGATGCAGAGGCTGTAAGCCGGGGGGACATCAAAGCCTCATTAATAAGCAAAATGTCTTAAAAAGACCTGTGAAGTACTCGGTGCGACTGTGTGTGGGCCCAGGAAGCTATCTCATCCTAGCTG
Source organism: Lissotriton vulgaris (assembly GCF_964263255.1). Lineage (NCBI taxonomy): Eukaryota > Metazoa > Chordata > Amphibia > Caudata > Salamandridae > Lissotriton > Lissotriton vulgaris. The sequence goes on along the minus strand of NC_141697.1, from coordinate 699,888,227 downwards.
AAGCCGCATTAGCCCAATGTGTGTTTTGCGTGCCTGCTGCATACTACACATTCTCTCCTTTCACAGATAACTTGTCGTTCTTTCGGAAACAAGCTTCTTTGCTCACCTTGTGCCATTGCCGTCATTCAAACAGGGAGCACTACTTGTCGAAGCAGGCTTCTCAGTCCTTGTTACAATGGCCGCGCATCATCGCAGAATACACAAACGTAGAGCCTTGTAAGTTTCTTTTGGGGGGGTGTCGTCAATTTGTAAAGACACTAAGTGCGCTGGGGATGCCCAAATGTGGGTCCCAGGCACTCCACACCACTGGAGTCAAGCTAGCCGGGCTGATGAGAGGTGTTACCTCGAAACCGGTCCGGTCCTCGGATGCTTGATTCCGTTCTGGGAAGGACATGGCTTTTGTAGTTCGGACTGGACTGTTCCCATGGGGCACAGGGTCAGAGCTGATTTGCATATCGCCATTGTCTAACCCAGGGTGGTGTGGGGTGCAAAAAAACGATGGATTTGGGCCCAGATCTTTGGACTGGGGTGAGTGTGTGACATTGATCCACATTCGGTCCATCACCTGTTGTGTTTGTCAATTTGTAAAACACAACCTGTAAGATAAAAAGAAAGTTAACATTGTGTGTAATTTTTTTATGAAACGAGAGACGAAATAAGAGAGTGATTGAAAACAATACTCGCAGCTCACCTTTTTGTCACCGATGTTTTTCACCATGTGCGGGCATAATTCATCCTAAAGCTCTACATCTAAAAGATAATAAAAGAAAGATTTTATGATTGGTAATTGTTACTATATTAATTTGGAGTTAGATAACATTGCGCTTTTATACACGTTCCTTCTCACATTTTTACGAACTGTTTGTATTGGTATTATTCCGGACATTTCAGCGATTATAAAAACGTTCCTGCTATTGGGAAAAAAATGTATACATGTAAATTAATACACTATATAGGAGTGCGTTCGTCTAAAATACTAAGTCGCGTTTTTGTATCTAGTCTGCTACAACCCTGACTCCCTCCGATGCGTACTCAAGCCTCATTGCTGCCTTTTCATGGAAAAGACACCTTCTGCATGATGTAGTCCCGATCTCCAACAAAGAAGTCTCATATATGGTGCTGAGTCTTGATATCTCTATGGCTAACAACATACTCGTGCTCCCATCATCATCGCAGGTTCTTCACTCGCTCAGTGCTTCAGGCACCACTAAGTCAGTGACCAAAGAGGCCACGCATGTAGTAGTGGGCCCCCTTGTTCGGTACTTTAGGACCAACTCTAAAATGGCATACAACAAGTATTTTTCATCTTTTCTATACATAGGGTCACGTGTGTAGTGACGAATGCGCTGGATGGGTGTGGTGTGGTTGCATACATCTGGTCGCTCCCCACGCCGCACGGCTCCTCCTGTGCACCCGTGACTCCCCCCTCTGCTGCCGCCACCGGGAATCCGCCGCTGGTGGGCCTGTTACTGGATTTATCTGCTCGCTGTTGTTTTTGACTTTGCTTCTGCACTTTTACTTGTAATCTGTATTTTACTCTGCTAACGCTCCCTGCGCTCCTTGCCCTCTGTGCCCCCCGCTCCACGCTTCCCGCCGCTGCTCCCTATGGTCCCGCCCCCTTTTGCCTTCTGTGTCCCTTCCCTCGCCCATTGGCCCCCCCGCTCCCGCCTCCCAGCTGCTCCTCCCTCCCACTTGGCCTCTTATGGAGGTCGCCGCGCGGCAGTGGCTGTGAACTGACCTCTGGTCGCTCCCCATGCCATACGGCTCCTCCTGTGCACCCGTGACTCCCCCCTCTGCTGCCGCCACCGGCAATCCGCCGCTGGTGAGCCCCTGGTGACTGTTACTGGATTTATCTGCTCACTGTTGTTTTTGACTTTGCTTCTGCACTTTTACTCTGTAGTCTGTATTTTACTCTGCTAACGCTCCCTGCGCTCCTTGCCCTCTGTGCCCCCCGCTCCACGCTTCCCGCCGCTGCTCCCTATGGTCCCGCCCCCTTTTGCCTTCTGTGTCCCTTTCCTCGCACATTAGCCGCCCTGCTCCCGCCTCCCAGTTGCTCCTCCCTCCCACTTCGCCTCTTATGGAGGTCGCCGCGTGGATGCGCAGCGAACGCGTGCAGCGGGCGCGCCGCTGGCGCACCGAAGGTGCACCGTCTGCGCCTTGACCGCGCCCGGCGCCAGAACCCCTGGACCCCACACCCGCCACAACGCCAGACTGCACTACGACTCATGCACCCTCCATGCACTCAACACCGGACGAGACCACCCCTGCTACCAGGCCATCCCGAAGCACACCCAAGGGCCCTTCACCTGCCGGAACTGCAGCTTCACCAGCATTCAGCCTGCCAAACCACCAACCAGAGAACCCAACCACCTCCGATGCATCCTCCTCAACACCCGCTCCGCTCGCAAGCACGCCATCAAACTTTGGGACCTCCTAGATTCTAAAAAAAAATAATAATAATAATTAGTGGTGGGAGAGGCGCGCCTACTAAATCAACAATACTCAATGAAAAATTATATATATGTTATACTACGCGTGCCACAGAGGTAGGCGCAATGCCCATACTGCGCCAGTCACTTAATAAATAATATGGTCAAGCGAAACCGCTTGTCCTCTGCGCACAGTTGCTAGTCCAAATTGGATATTTAACAAATAATCAAATATGCGTTTATATATAGAAGACACAACAACCATGTCAAGTTGAGTCAATACGTATTTTTTACTGTCTTCAACACATTATTCTAGATCATAATGTTCATGATTCTGGAATTTTACTATAAATTCATCATGTTAGGAACTCTAATGTTTGTATCACATCAAGAATCCTATTTTATCTCACAGATTGCCCTTGCCCAATGCATTTCGGGCCTCGCGGCCCTTCGTCAGGGGCAATACCTGAAAAACATAAACATAATGTACTTTTTACTCTATTGAAGGACCTTCAACTATACAGTTTACAATTCACTACAGCAAACAACATGATGGTATAATGTCTTTAGAAAAATGCTTGCCTAAAACATTGAATAAGGAGAATCATGAAAAATGAGAAACATATATCCTGTAATTTACATGCCATTGGTCAGAAATTAATTGTTAACATTTAACTCACTTGTGTTAATGTGAAGGACGGCAGGAAAACAAGAAGCAATTGCAAGAGTTTCCGGACATAAGAAGGCTTGACGCTATGATGTGCTAAAATGTAAACAAACCTAAGGTGACCGGAGTATTCAGTGTGGACATACGATTGCAACCTATAACATTTGAGCAGTGAACTCACTTGAAACCGACGATAAACAAATGCTTACAAAAGATCCCAGAACATTAAAGAACTTCTTAAATCAAGACCAGGCTCTCAAACAACTATCTATAAAGGAATGAAGAAATGCCAGAACTGTGTTCAATGTAATAATGTTATGGTGACTGACACTGTGAAGCATCCCCATACAGGAGAAACCATTCCAACCAGGATAAATGCGGATTGCAACACCATGAATGTCATTTACGTGATTAAGTGTCCCTGCGGTCTGTTGTACGTAGGGACGGTATGGTAGCGGTTTCGCTTGATCATAACCTCCCAGATTCTACCACCCCGACGTCGCCTTCCTGACAGAGACCTGGCTGAACGCCACCTCAGCACCAGACATCGCCATAGCCATCCCACAAGGCTACAAGATCTCCCGCAGAGACTGCGCCAACGGAGTTGGAGGGGGAATCGCCATCGTTCACAAAGACACCCTCAGAGTCTCGACCAACACCAACGACACCCTCACGACTGCCGAACACATGCACTTCCAGATCCACACCGATCCCAACACGACCCTCAGAGGAACACTCGTCTACAGACCACCCGGACCACAACCACAGTTCAACGACACCATCACCGACCTCATCAGCACCCACGCCCTCGCCTCCACGGACTACATCCTCCTCGGGGACCTTAATTTCCACCTCGAAAACAACAACGACACCAACTCCACTACCCTTATCGACAACCTCCCTAACCTTGGACTCAAACAGCTCGTGACGACCCCCACCCATGCCGCAGGACACACGCTGGACCCCATCTTCTCCGCAAGCCCCCACGCCTCCTTCAACCACACCACCGAACCACACTGGACCGACCACAGATGCGTCCACTTCACCTTCAAGAAACCCACCACACACCACCGCACCCAACAGCTGCCACATCGCTGCTGGGACAAGGTCACCAAGGACCAACTGACAACCACCCTCGCCCTGAGACCACCCGGTGACCCCATAGACCTGACACCGCCGTGACCAACCTCAAACAGTGGTTTAACGACTGCACCAATGCCCTCGCCCCTTTATAGATCTCCACAACCGACCACACCAACAATAAAGCCGCCTGGTTCACCGAAGACCTCCGGACATCCAAGCGCACCTGCCGGAAGCTAGAGAAGAAATGGCTCCACGACCGAACACCAGACAGCCACACAGCCCACAAGAACGCCACCCGCAGACACCACCAACTCATCAGGACCACCAAGAGGACAGCTTTCAAGAACCCCCTAGACAACAACGCACAGAACACCAAAGAGCTCTTCAGCATTGTGAAAGAACTCTCCAACCCCAGCTCCACCGCCAACAACATTCCACCATCACAGGACCTGTGCGACTCCCTGGCCACCTTCTTTCACCACAAGATCACCGACATCCACGACAGCTTCAACTCCGACACCCCCGCACCCACCACCGAGACCACCACCCCCGCGATCTGCACCCTCACCAGCCGCCTGACAGCCTAGTCCACCGTCAGCGACGAAGGCACCATCAAAACCATGAACTCCATCCACTCCGGATCCCCATCCGACCCCTACCCTCACCACGTTTTCAACAAAGCCAGCACAACCATCGCGCCCCACCTCCGGAAAGCAATCAACATCTCCTTCGAAACAGCAACCTTACCGGAAAGCTGGAAGCACGCCGAGATCAATGCCCTACTGAAGAAACCTAAGGTGGACCCCAAGGACCTCAAGAACTTCCAGCCCATCTCCCTGCTCCCGTTCCCGGAAAAAGTGACAGAGAACATTGTCAACAAACAGCTAACACGCTACCTCGAAGACAAAAACATCCTGGACCCTTCCCAATCCGGTTTTCGCAGCAACCACAGCACCAAAACCGCCCTCATCGCCGCCACCGACGACATCAGGATCCTGATGGACAAGGGAGAAACAGCCGCCCTCATCCTCCTAGACCTATCAGCAGTCTTCGACACGGTCTGCCACCACACCTTATCAGCACGCCTCCACGACGCCGGAATCCAAGAGAAGGCCCTGGCCTGGACCACTTCCTTCCTCTCCGGCAGAACCCAGAGCGTCCGCCTCCCACCCTTCTGCTCTAAGACCACCAAGATCATCTGCAGCGTCCCTCAGGGATCCTCCCTCAGACCGACGCTGTTCAATATCTACATGGCACCGCTCGCCCACGTCGCACAACAACATAGCCTCAATATAATCTCCTACGCCGACGACACCCAGCTGATCGTCTCCCTCACCAAAGACCCCCACACCGCCAAAGCCAATCTCCACAGAGGAATGAATGCCGTCGCCGACTGGATGAAGGGCAGCAGACTGAAGCTGAATTCAGACCAAACGGAGGTCCTCCTCCTCGGACCCACCCCATCAGCCTGGGACGACTCCTGGTGGCCCACATTGCTAGGCACTGCCCCGGAACCCACCGACCCCGCACGCAACCTGGGGGTCATTCTCGACTCCGCCCTCTCCATGACCAAGCAAGTCAACGCCGTCCTGCTTCAACACCCTCCGAATGTTCCGCAGGATCTTCAAATGGATCCCCCCCCCGACACGAGAAAAACTGTCACCCAGGCCCTCGTCACCAGCAGACTCGACTACGGGAATGCCCTCTACTCAGGAACTACAACCAAGCTCCTGAGACGACTGTAACGAATCCAGAACGCTTCGGCACGACTGATCCTCAACGTCCCCTGACGCAGCCACATCACACCCCATCTAAGAAGCCTACACTGGCTCCCCGTCAACAAGAGGATCACCTTCAAACTCCTCATCCACGCACACAATCCGCTACACAACACCGGACCTACATACCTCAACGACCGACTCAGCTTCCACACCCCCACCCGCAGCCTCCGCTCGGCCAGCCTCGCCCTCGCCTCAGTTCCTCGTATCCGAAAGGCCACCACAGGCGGCAGATCCTTCTCCTACCTCTCGCCAAGACCTGGAACGCTCTCCCTACCAGCCTACGACAGACCCAGGACCTGCTGACCTTCAGAAGACTTCTCATGCAGTCAGTACCCAAGTAATTATGGAGCAATGTAGGCCTTAGGCCATGGACTGCTTTGAACCCCTATAGACTATGCTTGCAGTCTTCTATGAACCTACAAACTTGCCTTTTATATATTCTATTCCCCAGTCTGCATCCTTATACTTTGAGCAAACACTATGTCATTGCTGATTCAGTATTGTACTGAGCTATTCAGCAGAAATTTAGTTAGTCACTCTCCTAGCAGAACTGTAATCATCCAGTCAGTACCCAAGTAATCACAGAGCAAAGTAGGCCTTAGGCCATGGACTTCTTTAAACCCCTATAGACTATGCTTGCAGTCTTTTATGAACCTGCAAACTTGCCTTTTATACCTTCAATTTCCCAGTCTGTATCGTTACACTTTCACCAAACACTCTCACACTACTGTTTCAGTATTGTAGTGAACCATACAGCAGTATGTGCTTATCTATACACTGTTCTAAAAGTGAAGCAGTAACACATTCAGCTTGATACTGCTTGCAGAACTCTTATCATCCAGTCAGTACCCAAATATTCATGTAGTAAAGTAGGCCTTAGTATATGGACTGCTTCAAACTCCTATTTAGTATGCATGTACTCTTCTATTCACCTGAAAACTTGTCTTTTAAACTTTTAATTACCTGGTCTCTATCCTTATACTCCCTCCAAACAGTTTGCCACTACTGTTTCAATATTGTAGTGAGCCATATAGCAATATATGCTTATCTATACACTGTACAAAAAGTGTAGCAGTTATACATTCAGCTCTACACTCTCCTTGGAGAAGTGTAATCATTCTACCACTACCCAAGTAGTCATGCAGCAATGTAGGCCTAGGCATGGACTGTTTCAAACACCTATAGATAATAAATGCAGTTTTCTAAACATCTGAAAACTTGGCTTTTAAACTTTGAATTGCCCAGTCTGTATCCTGACACTTCCTCCAAACATTTTGCTACTGCTATTTTAGTATTGTAGTGAGTTATACATCAGTATGTTCTTATATGTGCACTGTTCTAAAAGTGAAGGTGCTAGATATTCAGCTAGACAATCTCTTTGTAGAAGTGTAAGCATTCAGTCGTTTTCCAAATAGTGATACACTAAAGTAGGCCTTAGGGTATGGACTGCTTCAAATCCCTATAGACTATGCATTCACTGTTTCTATATATCAGCAAACTTGTCTTTTATACCTTCAATTGCCTAGTCTGTATTGTTACACTTTTACCAAACACTCTCACACTACTGTTTCAGTATTGTAGAGAACCATACAGTAGTATGTGCTTATCTATACACTGTTGTAAAAGTAAAGCTACTATACATTCAGCCACGCACTCTCCTTGGAGAATTGTAATCATTCAGCCAGTATTCAAGTACTCATGGTGCAAAGTGGGCCTTAGGGCATGGACTGCTTCAAACTCCTATACACTATGCATGCACTGTTCTATGCACTTGCAAATTTACCTATTATATGTTCAATTCCCCAGTCTCTATTCATACACTTCCACCAAACAATCTGTCATTTCTGTTATAGTTTTGTAGTGACTCATTGATCAGTGTGTAGTTATCCATTCGCTACAAACAAACAGTAATCAGCAGATGTACAATAAGTGGTACATCCCCAGAGATATGCCAGTTATAGTGCACTGTGACATCACCACAATGGATGCACCATATTTACAATGTGGTGTATTATGGGGCAAAAACGGCACAGATATGGGATGTATTTGTGTTGTGAAGGTGGCGCATTGCTTGACTTGTGTTGCAAGCGCAACGCAGCTCCAGCAATGCTCTTGGGGCTCTATGCTTACAATGCTGTGTCAATCCTTACACCTGTTTCAAGCAGATGCAGGGTTTTGACGCAGCATAAGCCTAAAAGTGACTGAATTAAATCTTATAGATTTCACTCACTCACTTTTAGGAGGTGTTCCTGCACCAGAACACCTCCACCCCCTTCTGCACAAGAAAGCCTCCTTCTGGTGCAGGGCTTTACAATGTGATGCACCTTCCATATGCATCACATTGTAAATACCATATACTATGGCACATCTTTTGCACCACCACTGCATCACAAAAGTGACGCAACAGATGTGTGAAAGAGGCACAAGGGGGTTGTAAATCCGCTCCTAACACATACAAATTCACCCAGGCAGTTTCACCAGTAGTGCAAATTGAAGCATAGACTTGTAACATATTTATATGGATATGTTACATTCAAGTGCTTCGGAAGTACTACAGTATACTATAGGTAAAAACCTTATAGATTTATGCTGTAGTACTTCCTTATAGTTCTGCACTTTCATATTCACCATACACTAGTAATGTGTTCATTCATTCATTTATGAACTACACATTCATTCTGACAAACTTTTACACACTAACATAGAAATCTAGTTCTTTCTTTGACTATTGAAGGTAGTTCTGAAAAGAACTGTTTTTTTGTCTTTTTAGTTTTCTATTATTTTGTATTTTTTCAACATGTTTTTTAAACCAAAAAAAATTGAACTGGAAACAAAAATACTGTGGAACAGGAACAAAAAAGAAAAAAAATATATTGTCTTTGACAACGGTGCTCTTCTTTCCTCTTCACAATTAGGTCAATAGACTGCTCTCCGTAACAAAGGAGTTCTCTGCAAAATTTGCAATGAATTGTGAGATCACAAACTGTGGCACAATAATAGGATGCGAACTGCTCGGAGGAGGTGGTGGTGCAGTTGAGGTAGAAGGAACTGAAGGTTCAGGATTCTCCTGCAACCTTTGTGTTGCCATCCTTGCAAAGTTGTTTGGATGCAGGTTTTTGACATGGCGAACCATGCTGGCAGTCCTAAAAGAGTACTTTTTAGTGGGGTCGCCCCTGGAAAGAATAACCTCACAGATCTTGCACGTTACTTTCGGCGCATTCACCTTTTTCTGTCCATCCGGATATGAAAAAAACTTCCAAATCAAAGCTTCTTTTCTCTTTTTCTGAGGTGGCTCAGCAACAAAATCTTCCTCAGAGGAATGTTCTGATGAACTCTGAAGAAGACCAGCCATTGTAGAGTTTGGTTCTAAAGGACTACAGCTCCAAAGAATAGATGTGTCTCCTGGGAAAGTCCAAGTAGAATGATCAAAATGGGAGGGGTCTTTCAATAGTTGGAATAGGAAGTATTATGAATCAATCAAAACTCTCCTTTTATGATCACATGGCTTTGCGTACGCTTACGGTGTGCTTACGGTGCTCTTACGATGTGAGTACGTGCAACGTACCATCGCGATTTTCGTAATTGCTTTCAAAAGTACTATACGCTTATTAAAAGTTTAAAAAAACTCGTTTCATGGTTATCCCAGATAATGTCTTCCCTTAATATGTACATTAAATACATAAATATTTGTTTTTGAACAATTAGAAACTTGGGGCGCGGTACATGATGTCACGCAGAAGCGTTGATGCGACGCGCAACGTCAAAGCGTATCCGTAACGAGTGCGCGGGTACGCACTGAGTACGATTAGCCATACAAGTCCCTGGTGGGCTAGTTGGCCTCCAGGGACCCTCAGGATTGAGAAGGAATTAATTCCCCAACTTAAACCGCACAGCAGGGTGTGTTAGCAGACATGTCACTTCAGGCCACACTCCCTTCCTTCACCACTGTTCAAACATGCCCTGTGTCACAGAGCGCATTACACAGTGGAGAAGGGAGGGGACGGGGCCTTAGATGATGTGTGCAAACACGCCCTGTGGTGCGTTTTAAGTTGGGGAAATAATTCCCCTTCAATGCTGAGGGCCCCTGGGGGCTAACTAGCCTACCAGGTGCTTCCAGTAAGCGCTACTGCGCTGGGTTGCAGAGAGGTGGACTAGGCCGTGCCCCTTTTTACACCTCTCTGCAATGCAGCTCTGTGGCGCTAACTAGAGATACCTGGTGGGCTAGTTGTACCCAAGGAACACTCAGGATTCAAGGGGACTTTATCCACCAAATTAAAATGGCCACAGGGCGTGTTTGCACACGTAAGCTCAGCCCCCCTTCCTTCACCAGTGCGCAAACCCGCCCTGTGGCTCATTTTAAGAGGTAGTTTTAATCCCTCTGCCCTATTATGTAGTAGGGGCTTACAGAGGAGGTCATGCTAATAACAGGGGTACCCCAACGCATAGTGTCCCCTAGTGTATGTAGGTGTTTTGACTGTATTCTAAGTGTCTTTTAGCATAGCACTGGCTCTAGGACTGGTTAGTCAGCGTCAGTTACCACTAGTACCCATCTGAAAAAGTTGAGGGTACAGGATGATTTTGCCAGAAGGCCTCTTTCTGCTCCTCTGTTTGTTCTTTCTGCACGTCTTCCTTCTTCCTGAACTTTTCTTCGTCTTTGAGGACTTCTGTTGCTTCTTTCTGCATTTCTGTTTCTTCTTTCTTTGTTTTTTTTCTTTTTTCACATGTCCTACCTCTGAAGGCATAGGTAGAAACTAGCATTTAAAAAACCTTAGGTTTCAGTTACGTTGAAGTTAGAAATTAGCTTTTAAAAAACCTTTGAAATTCACTGAAAAAAAATCATAGATTTCAGGCACGTTATAGTTAGGAATTAGCATTTAAAAAACCTTAGAAATTCACTGAAAAAAACATAGGTTTCAGGGGCGGTATAGTTAGCTGGACATTTCACTTGTACAAAACCATTGAAATTCCACTGTTATAGTTAGTTCCGCTAACTATAACTCATGCGCCCGCAATGCACTGCTGATGACGTCACATATTACATCACTCATGACATCACTGATGACATCATCCTTGTGATAGAGTGGCAGACCTCCTCTCAGCCTAATATAACATTTGATACACACACTCAAAAATAGAAACTAAGATTTTCCAAACAATGGACAACAATGGACATACCAATACCACTTACAACACACCTATTTAGTAATTCCAAGATCTACACACACATCCACTCATTCACCAACAGTCATATACAGACACTCATACATGTACTCAATGGTCATATGTACTCATACACCTATACATCCTGTTACACAATGACACTCATCCATGGAGTTACTCACACACATAGTCACACATGTAAACAAAGTATCAAACATCCATTAAATTGCATATTCAGTTATACACACACCACCACACTTACTGGTACAGAAACTTACACATCTCTTAAGCAATCACAGACTAATTAAGATAGGAACTCTACCAATCTCTCACTCTCACATATACTCACTTATATACACCAAAACTCACATATACTAGTTTGAAACATATGTAGTTACTCATAAAGACACTATTGAGACAGTCATTCACTCACTAACACACCCATATGCACACTCATCCACCCATACAGTCATGCACAAATACTGTCTCAACACATACAAACAGTGACGCACTCATTCATGCATCTATGCACTAAGCAATACCCCCACTGAACCACACAGACACTCAGACACTCATACTGATACTCTAAAAACCAACTAATAGCCTATATAGATAAGTGTAGTAATAAGGACAACACAGGTATGATGAAGTCAACATAGTTCTATTGAAGAGTAGATAAAGCAGGTAAGAAGGTCTCTGTAAGCTCCATCAATAGTCCTTCAACAGTCCAACCGGGCGCAGCCTGCTAGCTGCTCAGCCCCATCCATCCAACTGTCATTCTGCTGCAGTCATCCAAGCACAGTCATAGTTCACAGAAGTGCTTGACAGCCTCATGGATTTCACCTGTCCTCCTACTAGCCATTATGGTAGAGGCCCTTCCATTTATCGCAGTTTGGGTATTTTGAAGTTCAGCTTGCAGACATTGCAATTATTTTATCAGTTAATACTTGCTCAATCGTTACTGAAAATTTCCTCACACATACTCATTGTATTTACCATTCATCATAGAAAAGTATTGCTTCCATCGACATGTGTTTACATGTTGCTTTTGTATTACTGTGGTGAAATTCCAAACAAGCATTGACAATGCTAATAGGTCTGGCTTTAAATGAATTTTGTATGGGAATGTGAAGCATTACAAGTAAATTGCATGGGAATAAATGTGTATTTGTGTGGAAGCAAAAAAACTAAGAATAATATTGGTGTAAGTTAAAAGATCAAGTGACAATTGCACTGCCAAGCCAGACCTACAAATCCATGTAGGTTAATGACTGCCCTCCTCCCATCTGTGCTGCAACCAGAGAAAAACATCATAAATTACCTAGTTGTCTAAGACACTTTAATAGCCTTCTAGTTATGTATGTGGCCACAGAATTTCAAGCTTAGGCAGCTGGATAAATAAGCAAAATTATCACAGCTGCATAGAGGGCAAACACTTTTTTGTGGAAGCACACAACTTCTGTCCAATAAAAACATGAACTTACTGATTCCCAAAGCCCGTGTTAGTGATGCTCACACAATTGTCTGGTGACAGCTGCGCTCTAAAGTCAGACCATTAAAAAATAATCCTGTTGGTTCATGTAGCTGATTGACTTCTCTCCCGCTCAGAAGAATTACGATTCTCCAATTAGTATGCTAAGAGAATCTTGATTTCATTAAAGTCTATGGAGGCTAACATTATGCAACAAGATTTTATTGCTGCCCCAATATGCAGACCTTTAAAGAATAGTACTGCATCGTAAAACATTAGACTGTTCATAAGGGACTATAAGTATCCAGGGCACAAAGTCATCCTCTTCTTTTTGCTGCGTCAAAAAAGAAACAAGACACCTCTGTAATTTCTTTTGCATTCTATAAAACATTATATGAGGACAATGGAGAAAAAAACAACTCACAGTAAATGAAATCCAACCAGTGAACATCAAAATTGTAGAACAGCAACTTCAAAAAGCAATACTTTTTTCTACAAACATTTACACCAAGGTATAATGGAACCCACACTCTTAGAATGCTCACCTTTAAATCCCTCTTCTCAAGGGTGTGGAGGGTGGAATAATGTTAGCCTCCATAGTCTTTAAAGAAATCAAGATTCTCTGATCATACTAATTGGAGAATCACCATTTCATTACAAGGCTGGAGGCTACCATTGTGCATGTGTAAAGCCTGCTTAAGCTTTATTACTAGCATGCTCTACTGGTCTCAAACAAAACTTTGCAAAAGTCTTTGCATTCGACCAGCCGGCTGTTTTAAGTATTACATGCAGGGAACCAACTGACCAAAAGACTTTACTAGCCATGGCCTCTATAGAGGAATGGGCTCCAAACCTTGAAATGTCGACACCAGCCTCGCTCATAATTATGTGCACCCATCTGGCCAGTGTGGCCGCAGATACAGGTTTATAAGGTTTTAAGTAGGATCTAAGAAGTTGATCAATGCTGTGTGACATAAACTCCGAGACTTTGCTCTCGTACTACTCCATACATCTTACCACACATAATTTCTCACAATCATGGAAAAAGGAGTAGAAGACTGAATCTGTCAGTGTCTTTGTTCTTTTCCAAACATCAAAATGTACACCATTTGATAAGTAGAACCTATTAGATAACTGTAGTGCTTTGATGTCTGAGACTCTTCTAAAAGAAATTAAACATAACAAGGTTGACAATTTCATTGATATTTGTTTAAGGGAAAGTAAGTATTGTTTGGCCAGGAGCTAAAGAGCTTGAAAATCAAGTTAACATCCCACAGTGACTCATAACATACCCTAGGGGGTCTCTTAAGTCTCACACCTTTCATCACTCTTCTTATTAGAGGATTACTACAGATTGCCAAATTATTAACCAAAGCATGACCAGAGGAAATTGCAGATCTATAACAATTGATTGTCCTATAGGAAAGGCCAGAGTTAAAAAGCTTTGCTAGATAATTGGCTATCTGCTGTACAGGGACTTCCACAGAATCCTGATCCCTTTCCATACACCAACCAAACCATTTTTTCCAAACACCCCTGTATCTTTTTCTTCTTCGGGGGGGGGCATGACTCATCCAGTAAACCGTTACCTTCTCCTGAAAGCCATGAATTCCTACTTGATCCCCTAACATCCTCCAAAAAACAAGGTATCGTTTACTTGTTCGGGGGGCCATGACTCATCCAGTAAACCGTTAGCTTCGCCTGAAAGCCATGAATATCTACTTGATCCCCTGAAATCCTCCAAATAACAAGGTTCTTGTTCCCCTCTAAGACTAAAGGGTGTTCCTCTCTGTCTAAACACTGTAGTAGATCCAAGGATACCGGAACCAGGCGTGGAATATCTAGTGCAAGCTCCATCACTCCCGGGAACCATACCTGAGACCTCCAGAAGGGACTCACGAGGATACTGCTGCAACATTCTAGTCTTACTTTCCACAACACTTTCTGAATCATGGCAAACAGGGGAAAGGCATATCCCTTGTTCTGGCCCCAGTGTTGGAGAAAAGCATCTACAGCTGCTGCTTTTGGATCTGGTCTCCACTTGAAATATAACGGTACTTGGAAGGTTAGTATGCTTGCAAATAGGTCTATCTGAATTGTCCCCCATAAGTCTTGTATTAGAACGAAAACCTTTGCCTGTGGCATCCAATCGCTGGAATCCTGGAGAAATCTGGAATTCCAGTCCGCCCTTACATTCTGAAGGCCTGGAATGTATTTTGCTTTTAACACAATGTTGTGTTCCCAACAAAAATACCACATTATTTTTGCCAACTCTGCCAAGGCTTTCATCCATGTACCACCCAATTGGTTTATGTATGACTCTGCTGCGAAAATTGTCTAATCGAATCAGTGTGTTTGAATTTTTCAGAAAATTCCCGAAACTCGTTAAGGCATTCAGATCAGCCAGCATCTCTAAATAATTTAAATGGAGTGACTGCTCTTCCTGTGACCATTTCCCACTTGTTTTTAAAATGCCTGGCCAGGCTCCCCAGCCCTGGATGCTTGCATCTGATTCCAGAACACAGTCCGGAACAATCCCAAAGAAGGCCTTGCCATACAATGCTTCGAGATTCTGTAGTCAACATTCCAGATCCTGTAAAGCCTCCTCTGATAGAGGGAGAGAATCCCCATTCTATAAACCTTTCCTAAACCCCATAGCTTTCAATCTCTGTAGACCCCTGTAGTGTAGAGGGCCAGTCCAAATGGTATGCTTGCTAGATCTCTCAGACGAATTGATGTTTTGCACAAAACTGATTTCATCTCCTTCTTTATCTTTGTCACTTTCTTGTGTGGAAGAACAAATTGCGATACAATTGAATTTACTTGGAACCCCAGAAACTCTATGTCCTCCATGGAGACCATTACAGATGTCTCTGTGTTAACTATGAAGCCCAAGCTCTCCAGGAGTTCTATCGTCCAAGACAGATGCTTCAGAAGCTCCAATTTGTCCTGATACATAATGAGGATATTCTCCAAGTATATGATTAGACAAACTCGACTCTGTCTGAGGTAGCTTACCACAGGACAAATCACCTTGGTGAAACACCATGGAGCCGAGGACAGCACGAACGGCAGGCAGAGGAATTGACAATTAAGGCCCCTCCATGAGAAGCATACATATTTCTAGTTGTCCCCGTCCATGGGTATCATGAAGTAAGAATATTTGAGGTCCAACTTTACCAGCCAATACGTGGCCTGCAAAATACCCCTCCAAAGATGGACACCTTCAATCTTGAAATGTCCGTAGATTAGAAATGTGTTTAATTCCCTTAAGTTTATAACAGGGCACCATCCTTTGTCTTTCTTTTTCACCAAAGAAACCATGGTCACAAAGCCCCCTGCCAATTCCTGTTCTGGGACCTGAATTAATGCCCCTTTGTCAAACATTTGGGATACTTCTGAGTCTATGAGCGACCTTTTCTCATCCACAACCAACTTCTGGGTTTTATCGTTTGGGCTTGATACTCCTAAAATTCTATTCTGAATCCTCCAACAGTTTCCCAAGTGTCCTGAGCTATTTTTCCCAATTGTGGATAAACAATCTTAACCTTCCTCTCACCTTGACGAGAGAAGGAGAGATACTGCTCTCCTTGATATCCTGCGTTTGAGGTCCTGCGTTTGAGGTTTCTTGATATTCTCCCACCCGGGGTAGAAGTTTGAGTTTTGGCTGTAACCTCTGCTGTAGGTACCCAAGCCTCTTTGTTCTTGTGGGTAAAACTGTGACCTAAAGGCTCCAAGATTGAGAGCCAGTCCCCTCCTGTCAGGCTATCCAAAAATAGCCTACGAGCCAAAGACTCTGTGCATGCTCGTTTGAGCCTCACTAAAGGCTTTGAAGTTAGAAACCTATTTTCCTTTTTACTTACAAAGGTTCCATCAAAAGGAGGTCTTAGAATCACCCATGTCCTCTCTAGAGGACAAGTCTGCTAGCTTAGAATTCATCCTCATTAATACTGCCTTCCTTCTCTCCATAATCAGGATAGCATTAGCACTACCCAGCATACATATGATTAAGCATGGGCGAAATGTGCGAATTCGCAATCCGCAAATTGGTGCGAAAGCGGACTCACAATTCGCAAAATTCGCGAATTTGCGAATTTGCTGTTTTTGCCAGTTCGCGAGGGTTTTGTACAAGTTCGGGAACGCGAACTTACTTGTATGGTTGCGACGGTCGCGACCATGTTGTTTCTACGTGTCCAGCCTGTTTGCGACCCTGTGGTTCATCGCGGCCACCCTCAGGTTCATCACTGCCACCCTCTGGTTCACCAATGCCACCCTCTGGTTCGCCACTGCCACCCTCTGGATCATCACTGCCACTCTCTGGTTCATCACTGCCACCCTCTGGTTTGCCACTGACACCCTCTGGATCATCACTGTTCCCCTTGGGTTTATCAGAGCACCCTCTGGTTCATCACTGCCACCCTCTGGTTGATCACTGCCATCCTCTGGTTCATCCCTGCCACCCTCTGGTTGATCACTGCCATCCTCTGGTTCATCACAGTGTAGGAAGGTGGATACCTGACTATGGTTACCCCAGATTTTTTTGCCTAGTGTTTAGCTGGTTTTCTACTAAGTTGGCCTGGGATCCTGCTAATCAGGGCCCCAGGCCATCTGTTCTCTCTGTAAAATTCATATCCATGTACTTTAGGTACATTACCAATTGGGATTGGATCATCTCATCATCCCCTGTACAGAGTACTATAGGTACCCAGGGCATAGGTGCATCCAAGGCCTACCAGGGGTTGCAGCATATCTTTTGCCACCCCTGGCTGGCTATCCAAACTGACACAACTGGCTGATCACTCAGCTGGGGCAAGATGGTGTAATCACCCCTTGCTTAGATATAGTATACCTATATCTAAAGCTATGTCTGGACACATATGCACCTATAAGTCACTCCTATGGCAGGCCTTAACAATCCTCGAGGCAGAGTGCTTGGTTTTATGTGAGATGGTGCTCTAGAATGAGTTGAGCCTGTCTGCAGCTTTTGGAACCATGTCCTTTAGCTGTTCTGGGATATTGCCATACCATATACTCTTAAGTGCATTATAATCCTTGCGGTTACTTGCTAACTCTGGTTTGGCTTTATCGAAACATGTAGTGTAAGGTGTCATACGCTTTGGAATACTACCCCCTCACCAGTTCTGGCAACGGGGGTAGCATTCCACCCTTCTAGAGGGAGAAGACATATTGGTTTGCTTTAAACGCGGTTAAATCTAACTAGAGCCTCAGCATCACAAAATGGATGCTGCTGCCACTGACACAAGTCTGGCCTCCTGCTGCTGACTGAAACTCCGGCAGGGGAGGCCTGGACAATAGGTTTCCTGTTGCAGGGAGGAATTACACATCCCCAGACAGGAGATAGTGGATTGGGGCAGGGAGGGCTGAATGAAACTAGACACTGCCTGGGGCACACAAGGTGTCCCATGTAAAGTCCAGTTCAAACCGGTGCTAGGGCTCTCCAGCCCCAGCTCTGGCGCGAAACGGGACAAAGGGAAAGGGGTGTAACCACCCCCTTCCTGGTCCCCACCCATAGGAGGGACCTAGCAGGAGATCCAGCCCCTAGATTTGGAATAAAGGTAGGAGCTGTGCCAATGCAAACCAGATCATCCTGACTGAAACTTTGAAACAAAACTCTGGACCCTTCGACAGCCCACTCGACGTGGAAGACTGAAGAATCTCCTTTGTGGTCAAGGAGTGGCCACCCTCTGCAAGCAGGCACCATCAGCGCATCAAGACTTTCTTTGCCGTTGCTCCCGCCGGAGCTCAAACAACAGAGATTGACAAGACCCAGACTCCCAGACATCCAACAGCTCGATCCACAGTCCTGGCAAAGCTGAGACCCGTGAAGGCGACGAGAGACGTGGGACTGGCCATCTTGAAAAGTCAATGAAGTGCTTCCTGTGCAGCTCCTGAGGCACACTCGATGCTGTGCTTTGGGGTTTGAGAATCCCCAGCCCCGAGCAGCCTGTGCTCCAAAGATCATCCCTCCACACTCACCGAGTGCTGCATGGGGCCCTTTTGCACTTTTCCTGCTCGACGCGCTGTCCGGTCGCTTGCCCGTTGGCTAGTGGCCTCTGTGACAACGATCCATCAAAACTACACTGCTGGTCTGGTTGCTCCAGACTGGCCCTAGCTCCCCTAAAAAGTAGCCATTGATCTGACCTTCCCGGTCCGATCCAGAAGACATCTTTGAGTCCTGCTTGGGTTGCATTTTCCAAGGTTTGGTGACTCCAATTCGAGAACCAAAACTGCCGACAGCAAGAGCCTTTGTGAGACAGCTCGTGTCCACCAGCTGGTCATCTTCGATCCTTCCTGGTCCACGTGGCAGAGGAGACAAACTAATCAACAGCACCTGATCGCAACCCGACACTGCCTGGTTCCGTCCTGGTTCCATCCTGGTCACTGGCTAGTGACCTAGACTCTGTCCCCTCTGCTTTCAAGTACTCTACATCTTCGATCCACCCTTTGTTCCAACCGGACTCTTCTCTCCTGGCCGCCTGCAGCATCTTTACCTCCAGGCTCCATAGAACTCCAAGAAGAAACCCGACGCACTTTGGCACCTATGCACCCGCTTCCTGTGGGTGAGGTAACAAGATTACACCGGTGCTCCTATAGTGGTTTACACCTCTAGTGTCCTAGTTTTTAGTGTCTAAGTTCTAGTCTATCGGAAGACTCCTAAACCTATAACTTTCTGATTTTTACGCACCATTGACTTGTATGGTAAACGCGGTTGCCTATAGACACGGCACCCGCATCCTGTGGGCCACCTATGTCCTAACCTTTGTTAGTCCAGTGTAGGCTCAGCGATTCCCTAGGCCCTAGGCCTGTTTATTGTGCGTGACGTGGTACTTATACCACTTTCCTAATATATGGTTTGAGTGGCCACCCGGCCTATCCATAATTGTGCATCTTATTGTATGTTATACTGTTTTCTTTGTTTAATGCTTGTGCTCATAAAGAGTCAAGGGGATTATTGTAGAAATAAATACATATATTTTATAATATATAACTTGTGTGGTGTCCTTTCATTTGGTATTTAAAGGATTGCATATGGTAAAACAGCTGGCTTCACATGCCCTCTTGAGTTTAGCCTAAGACTGCTTTTGTCCATGCTACCACTGGGATAGCTGGTCTATAAGGTTGACTTACAACCAATCACCATAAGGGTTGTTTGGACTGGGGCAAGGTGCTAACTAGAATAGTGATCATCATATACCAGGCCAACTTCTCACACACAGCACCCTCTGGTTAGCCACTGCCACCTTCTGGATCATCACTCCCACCCTCTGGTTCATCACTGCCACCCTCTGGTTTGCCACTGCCAACCTCTGGATCATCACTGTCCCCCTCTGGTTTATCACAGCACCCTCTGGTTGATCACTGCCACCCTCTGGTTGATCACTGCCATCCTCTGGTTCATCCCTGCCACCCTCTGGTTCATTACTGCCACTCTCTGGTTTGCCACTGCCACCCTCTGGATCCTCACTGTCCCCCTCTGGTTTATCACAGCACCCTCTGGTTCACAACTACCACCCTCTTGTTCACCACTGTAGATTATGGGGGGAAAGCAAAGCACACCTTCCCAGCCTCAACTGAGATGAATTCATTTGGGGCTGGTTAATGTGTCACTGAATTTGAGCTTCAAGTCTGGCACCTGCTTCCTTAGCTGTAAGTGCTTAATGTTGCAGTTTAATGTTTTTTTACAGGAGCATTGTGCCATACTTGTAACTATTCTCTGACCCTGCTTTGAGGGTCAGAGCAGGGTCAGAGAATAGTTGCAAGTAGGCAACTGAGCTTTGGAGGGGCCCCTCAGGAAGCACTACAGGGAATGGTTACAAATCAGCTTGAACTTTTGCACCTGCTAAGTGCTTTCAGTTTTGCAATATTCGTTTTTCTGCAAGTTCGCGAGATTCGCGCGGCGCGAATTCACTCGAAATCGAACTTGCAATCTGCGAATTCGTGCGAATTTGCAGATTTCTTCTTTTTTTGCGTGTTCGCCCGTTTTTCTGCTTATTCGCATACGGTCGTACATGGGCGCGGCCAACTTGTGCGCGTTGCGTATTTCCGGTTCCGGGCGCGAGGTGCATGGTCGCGTTGTGCGCGTTCCGAGTTTACGTGTTCGCTTGCGTTTGTGCGTGCTCGCGGGGGAAATATCGCGCAAACTTACCTATGCGGTCCTCTATGGGCGCGGCCATCTTGTTTTTCAGTCATTGCTATGGTTTTGGGCATGCTATACTTTTAATCTGTCTTGAATCTTTGCAAAACCTATGTAAACAACAAGAGAGAAAGGGCAAAGTAGAATACTACTCTCACACCCCTTAGGATAATCATTCAAAAACAACTAAAGAGTATCTTTAACTATAATATACATAAAGCACAAAAGGAGAAACGGTGAGACGGCCTGTCCACCACCACCCATAAGTGCCCTACGCAAAAATATTAACTGTGTCAAAATTAAAGGTAGTGAATTCCCAGTGAGGAAAAAGGAACCCATCAGGCACCCACACACGGTAGGTAGCCATTTGTCTTCATCGGGTTCCTGTTGTTAGTACGTGTAGAGATAAAACAAACCAAAAAGGTGCAGATTAAAATGAGTGTAGACCACTCCCTCAACCAACACTTTTAAAAGAGGGGTGATTCGAACCCAATTAAAAAACAGTGTGAAATGAACGGACAAAAAAGGGTTAAGTAAATTTGAACCCCCTGTCCTAAAAATCGGTCGACATGTTTCAGCTTTAGAGTCCTATTCGACCCAGCATTCCTCAGGACCAGTAGTATATTCTCTCCCAGAGGGGCAGGGCACAGAACTGAGGTTGCGCACCTGAGTTTTACCAGTGCAGCGATTACAAGTTGGTAAACGCGTATCTATAGTTGATTACTTTTCTCCCAATGTGAGTAGGCTCTTTAGGGTGTGCCCTGCCCCTTTGCCCAGGACCAGGGCAAAGGGAGCCGGCAAGGACAAGGGGAAGGGGCCAGCACCCCGTAGCCGGCTCCCTTGCGGCCATTTCAGGGGGGAGGATGTGACGCCCAGGGAGATCTTCTCTGCGGTGGAGGTGGCCGCATTGATATTCTTTGTTCTGCGACACCTCCCTAAGACCGTGGCAGCAGGGGGCAGGCCCGGTCAAGGGTATGGCCTCCGGGAGCGTCGCCAGCGTTGGGATAAGGTGTGCCGGGCCATGCACCGGGAGTCGAGGGTCCGGCCCACCTACGACCAAGCGACGCACCGGTGGACTGACATCCTCGACCGGGAGCAGGACCTGCTCCACGTACTCGGCGTGGAGATCCCTGGCCTAGGTGAGTACTAGTAGCTATTTATGAACTCCTTTTTTTCTACTGGTCTGTGTTATATTGCTAATATGTCTTTTTCACGAAGATGAAGAATACTGCAGCTTTGCAGTTGCTTGCCTGCTCAGTGGCGTTGCTCCTATGCTTACTTGTTTGCAACTTTGTGCACATTTTTTCTGAATATGTATGAGTGTAGTGCTTTACAGAACTGCGTAATGCTAGTGAGACTAGAGACTCAAGTCTAGCCGTTCCTTTGTACTCCTGCTGCCATTAAGAAGAAGAGATAGGGGTGGATTCATAGGTTTAGTATAGTATGACTTGTTATTAGTACGTAGTACGTAGTAGGACATTTTTTAGTGGTCTGCACTCTGCAATCGTTATGCCGGACTGTGTCTGTCACGTGCGCCGCCTGCTGCTGATTGCTGGCAGTCATACTACAACCGTTTTGTTGTTGGTTTAGCTAGTGATGTACCTAACTTTCCAAGTAGACGGTCTGCGAATCAAGCAATACTGTACTACTATCCTCCTAGTTGACCAGATCAGATAGGTCAATACATGTAGGGCAATTCTTGCTAATTTGTTTCCCCGAGATAATTTAAGACTGTGTTCAAAGAAATCAAATATTTCACGAGACTTCCTCCATGTTTGTTTTTTTTTTTCATGATCATCAGCACCTCCCAGGGGCACGAACACCACCCAGACTCCGACGGAACAGAGTGAGCAGGAAGTCCAGGAACGGTCCTCTGCTGGCCACAGTAAGTTCTTGTGTTTTTAATTTACTTATACTTCCCTTACTTGTATAGCTTCTACTCATTCCAAACTGTTTCCCAATAATATCTTTTACAAAATACTATGTGGCATATTTAGAATGACTCGCGCATCCCTGCGTATCACCAGGGATGCGCCAGCAGTAAGTGTGCGCCATGCCTCCGACACCCATGATGCGCTGCATTTACAATGCGATGCACCATGGTTCAAAAACGGCACAGATGGGTGACGAATTCTGTACCCTAAAGGCGTCACATTGCTGGAGTTGCAGCGCAAGCACGAGGCAGCACAAGTAATGCTCTAGGTGGGGCCCATTTTGCTAATGCTGCATCAAGCCTTACGGCTTCTTCAAGCAGACGCAGGGGTTTGACGTACCATTGGCCTAAAAGTGACTGATTAAAATCTTGAAGATTTCACTCAGCCACTTTTAGCATGCGTTCCAGCGCAGGAACGGCCACCCCTGCGGCGGCACGCCTCCTTAAGGCGCAGGGCTTTACAACGTCACGCATCTCCCAGATGACTCACGTTGTAAATACCCCGCACCATGGTGTATCTTTTGCGCTGCCGCTGCGTCACAAAAGTGATTTGGCGGCGCAAGGGCCTTATAAATCTGCCCCTTAGTCTTTTATCTTCCTGTACACTGTGTTTCTACATTCTTATCCTGCCTCTCTACCATCACTGTACGTGCTACTACTATTTATTATTATTAATTTCGGAGGGGTTCAGTGTAGGTAGCTAAGCTTGCCCATTCGGCAAACAGTGTTAAACAAAACTCTGATCATGCAATAGCTGTAGAATCATGCAGTGCAGTCCTCTGTGTTGCCCTTGTTGTATATGCTAGTGTTTTTAATGTTAGTGCTTTGACAATTTATAACAACAAAATGTCAATGTTCACCAAGAAGAAGCTATTAATTGGCGATATGATAGTAGTACATTCCACGTAGTCCATACCGCTAGTGTTTCATGGACTATTCTGTACATACAGAAGTATGGAGAAGAGAAATAGGACATTGTTTATGATATATAGGTGCAGTTCGATCTTTTCCACATACCTCGTTCCTAACTCCTAAGTAACTGTGCCTGACTCGGGAGCCATCACCTTATTGGAACTTCAAATCCTCGTGGTGGTGTGACTTTGAGGAGTAGTTGGTGCTGTCTGCAAAGAATCATGTTGCACGTTCACGATGAAGCATTCATCAGTTGTGCCAAAAATAGTTGCATGGTATCATATGGCTAATGAAGCGTCAACCGCCTCCCCCAAACTGTGGCTTCTTGTTTCACTATTTCTCTTCCATTATGAATCTGAATATGTGGTGGTGTATGGCACCTAAAAATGTGGCTTGTATTTCATAGGCGTCACAACATCAAATGCGGCACCTACCACCAGTGCCGGGGCCAGCAGCAGCGCGGAGGGGTCTGCTCAAGGGGCGGATGCGGCGGTGTCACAAGTGCCACCTGGAGGAGCTGAGGGGGATGGCGCAGCAGCGGCGGACGGTGGTAAGTTATTATACTCCTTAGATCTTGACATTTTAGAGTATGATCGCAAAGGAGTGTATGATGTACTGCACAATAGACATTTCAGTACAACAAGAAGACTGTACTGTTAAGAACAGTTACTGATTTAGAACAACATTTTAGGCAATCACGGATAAAACAGTCACCGTAGAATTATCAATTGCATTGGTTCTGGAAGTTCTCGAGTAAGCAATGGCCTTCTCAATTTGACTTCAAATCAGCTGTGAAACTTTCATTGTGAAGCCAAGTAATCTCAGATGAAATTGCAGGGATGTGATGATCGAAAAGGGAAAGAACTTAGGGTCAATGAAAGGAAAGACTGTTGGAGGAGAAATGGTAAAGTGACTGCCTGTGTGGGTGAATCAGAAAATCCATGTGTGGTGAGCATTACAATATGTATCATTGTGGTCAACCTCAAATGCAATTCAAGAGGGTGCTTTACCAAAGAAATTGAAAAGGTGCTTACTTTCTTCTTAAGAAAAAAAAAGTTGTTATAGTAGAGACATTAAGTAGAATGATAGACGTTTAATTTTGAAGCCTATATGTTATCTAGTACTTCCACAGACATAGCTGAGGTGTAAGTAAGTAGAGCAGACGATCAGTGCATGAAGAGTGTTACTTTTTTCGAACAGCTTGTCCTTGCCAGAATTGCAAACCAGAGGAAATCAAAAAAGTTCAAGTTATGATTGTTCTGAAAGTCGCCCTTGCCTAAAGTAACAATACAGTACTTTACAAGCACAGCGTATATTGTGTATGGTTTGTGTAGTTGACAATTATATCAAGTCAAGTCCCTTCCAGTGTCAATTATGGTTACCACACTCACTCCCTATGTTAATGTTTTTCTTTCTGCTTTGTTAATCATGGGTGGACTATCGCTGTGGTTCACTCAATCTATCACAACTATCCACCTAAACCAGAGGTCTTCAAACTTTTGGATGCCGGGACCCCCCTGTCAACATTTTCAAGCATAAGGACCCCCTCCTGACAAAAATTTCTAAACCTCTAGGTTATGAGGAAGGTGAGGACCAAATTATGCGACAGGCTTGACTAAATTGTGTGAGTAGAAAATGTTAATAATGTTCTGTGATGCTGCGTATTTTGGGGTAGCATTGCTTTATTATTTAGATTTTTTTCAAACACAGTAATACTGGGGAAAGATTTCACTCCATCAGTACCAGTTTATAACCAAAATACAGCAATTAACATCAGAAAGATGTCTTGTCAACCTCTGTGAAGGGCCTCCCAATCCGCAGGAATACGCGCTGCCACATTAGAAGCTCACCTGGCCATGGCCGGGAGCAGCAAGGGTGAGTGCATGGTGATCAGTGTGAGTGCATGGTGATTGGTGTGAGTGCATGGTGATCAGTGCGAGTGCATGGTGATCAGTGCGAGTGCATTGTGATCAGTGTGAGTGTATTGTGATCGCTGGGAGTGCAGGGGGAGCATGAAAGTGAATGCGAGAATGAGAAGTGAGTAGTCTGAAAGCAGGGTGCATTCCCAAAAACTTGAAGCGTAGGGTTTCAGATATAAGTTAAATTATTGCTTAATGGCATTAATCAGGGATCGAGGGTGGAGGAAATAAATAATGTGCTGATCCTGCAACAAACTTCCAGTCTAATGATTAGGGTTACCAGCTCATTATTTTGATGGCCCAGAAATAAGCAGTCACCTACAGCTGTATTTTTTGCACTTATCTGTGAATACTTAGAACAGCAAATATAAATAGAAAGCACTTTTAATTGTGTTCTATGGATGCCTTAATGATCCATGACTAATAATTAAAGAGAATAAAGACAGAAAAGTCACATACCTAATTAATACATACTTTTTTATTTATAACTCAATTTAGTGTCAAGAGTAGGCCTCTGCAGGATCTTTAAACAACACATAGCAGGCATGTTTCTTTTGGCAACCCAACTTTATATTTATTTTCATTAAATGCATTCTCACACTACAGCAGTAAGTGTAAAAATGCAAATGTAAGAAATAGGCAGAGTGGGGGCCCAGGGGGTACTGGAACCATAAAAGAACGAATCTTTAGTAATCAGTAAACATAGGGATGTAAATGTGCTAATGGTCTTTAAAGACCTGTGAAAACTCAGGCCGGAGATAAGACTGCCCAGCCGAGGCCCCAGGAGCGCGAGCTGCACTGCAGCAGCCCGGGCTGAGAGACAGGATGGGGGAGGAGGGGGGCTGAAGCCCTGGAGGCAGAAGTGACACTGTGAAGGCGCGACCCCCTTTGCATCATTCCACGGCCCCCCTGGGGGTCGCGCCCCACAGTTTTAAGACCCCTGACCTAAACTCATCCTCATCCATCATATAAGCACTGAAGACATAATGTGCTTGGCTGGATACAATCAGAAAACAATAATCTTCATGTTCCTTGTAGTACAGAATGGCCAGTGGGGCCAGTGTGAAATATAAATTTAATTGAGCAGTAGCCCTTCAAGTAACCGAGTATGGCCACTGCCACCCTTAATCCAAAAGTAAGAGCTTCCCTATCCCGAACTGTATGCACTGCTTAAAGTAATGCAAGTCTGCGTCATCATGGGTTGTGTTTCTTTTTCTTGGGTGCAAGTTGACTGAGCTGGCATTATGCCTGCTACCACAACTTCAGCTATAAGTAATTTTGCTCAAAGTATTGAAAAAACCAATCATGCTGCTGTACTCTCTGACTCTGTATTGAGTCCATAGTACTGCATGGTAGTAGAATTCCTGAAACTGCCACTGTTACTGGCCTACAAAGACGGCGTAAAGATACAATACATGCCAAATGTTATAGTGTGCTTGCAAATTGCTAGTATTAATGAGAGACAACTTTCAGTTGAATTTTCTTTTGTGTTATTGTTACCGAGTCTTGGTTACATTATTTTTATTTAGTTCTTCATATAGATGCTCCACCAAAGCTCACAAGGAAGGAGATGGCTGTCCGGGCCAGGGCCCGCAAGGTGGAGGCCATAGTTGTTGAATATCGCCGGCTGTGTGCTCGGGAACTGGAGGAGGGGGCCTCTACCTCCACAACCTCTTCAATTGCCCCCGTGCCCACCAGCCAGCAGCCTCCAGCACGGGGCCGGGCTCCCGCATCCAGCCTCCCGCCGCCGCTGCCGCTCAGCTTCAAGACCAAGAGCAGCTGGCCCCCTCAGCGCCTCCGAGTGGACCACCTGGAGCGCACAGTTGAAAAGCTCTGTAAAGATGTCCGGGACCTCCGCAAGGACCGACGGGACCGCCTACACCGCCGGTAGTGACTCTATGTCTCTTGCCCCTTTTTTAAAGACTGTTGGGGGGTGGGATCCGGAAGTTGGGTTTATTTTATTTTATTTGAAAAAGGACTCATGGACACGTGTTTGGGTTAGGGAGGGGTGGGACTAGTTTTGTTGTTAGGGAAATATATAATTATTTATTTTACTTACCTAGTGTACGTGTTGATGTCATTTGTTTAGGGTGGTGTTGGGCGGGGGTTACGGCACATTTGGTACTTTCCTCCAACTTACCCGTTCCGTTCCAGAGAACAGCAAGAATTATCTAAACCGTCCAACATTTTTCAAAATTGGCAATAACAGACTTAGTGAATTCAATTGGCCAACTATTACTTTATTAGTACTACTGTCATTCTCTCCTCCGAGTCCTCGTCCATTATTCTACCTCCCCAAAATGCTTATCTTACCCGTGTTTCATTTTTGCGAATACAGCTTGGCACAGCGCTGGCTGCATGTCAAATGGTGATTGCGCCTTCCAGGACAGAATTTCCTTTGTTGTGGTGTTAGTGTATGAGTGTTACCACACTAGCAGAAGTAGCAGCATATGTAAAACAAAGCAAAGAAATGAGACATATAATGGCCTGAGCTAAATATTAGAAGAACTTAATGAACAGTAGTCTAATAAGTTTTGGGAAAAAATATTTGCATGGATGATTATGGCTATAGTAAGAAGAGTAAGACATCAGCGTAACAGTGTGTAAGACATTTTTTAGGATGATGTTGATTGTTGACGATGGTGGTGCTGCATGACATTCACAATGTATTTATTTATTTATTTATTTTCAAAGTTTTATATAGAAAAATATTCTTTTTCACCATAATTGAAAGATCCTATTCTTCATGTAGCTGACTGAAAAATTGATTTGAGGAGGTTGCTTGCACCTTATCCTCCCCAGCAAGTGTGTGGGATAATTGTTGTGATGTAGTGTAACACCTCAATGAATACCACACAGCCCGGGGGAAGAGGGTTAGGGTTTGAAAATTGGATGGGAACGGGGTTTGTGGGGAAAGGTTTGTTGAGAGAGAGAAAAAAAATGCAGCATGGACAAACAAGTCAATGGAGATAAACAAATCTTTGGAAACGAACCTATCTAGAAATCTTTTAAGGGACATAAAGTTATTGCATGCACTACTGGATGCATGAAGTTGTTTGGTAATAGTGTACAGAAAAGTAAGTGTTACTTTATAATAGTAACTATGAAGAAATAATGTCAAAGGTATAGGGCATGCAATAATTACGCAATTTCACTAGTCTATCTGCCCCTCAGATGGAAGAACAACTTAGTACATTACTATATAATGGCTGGAGGTATGAATTGAAGAAGAGAGCAAATAAATTGATATAGTTACTTACACACATAGAAGTTCACAGCAATAACATAACTTAAAAGAAAAGTATAAGAGCATGCATATAGTTACTGATACTGTGTTTTGGTGAAGTTGTCCTGTTGAATTTGGGAAGATGCATGCATGCAGCCATTCCTCTTCTTTGCGGTACTCCTCCATTCCATCTGACGCTCCGTCAATCAACGTTGGTGACCACAAGACACCTTGTCCACTGCCTGCCTGTCGGATGCTTAATTGCGGGTCGCTAATGTGAAGCCACTAGTCGAGCCCGAGTTCATCCTTTTTCCCATCGCACAATTTGAAAGGCGGCCTATAATTGTTGATTGAAAAACAGGAAGTGTTAACACCATGGAGAAAAAAAGTAAGGTATGTCCGCGGTGTAGTGCAATAAGTCACACAATCCATTTCAGAATCGTCAGTACAATACTCTTGAAAGTGCGTACTCTGAGTTTCCTTTTGAAGGATAATTAAGTATGGGCAAATTTTGTGGATCTTTCTCCTCCAGCTGGGTGTAGTGTTAACTGCGATTTTACAACAAAAGTAGACCTTCGCTGCAGTGCTTCCAATCCAAACCCTTTAAATCCAGTTTCAAAAATATAAAAGACCCACAATCCCATCCCAATAAACGTGCAATACTGCTCCCTGTCTGAGGCCTAGTGGAAAATGGTTCTAAAACGTACTTTGTAATTAAAGTAGGCCCAAATGAATCCCACCTTTTCCTCCATGGATTCCCTTCAAATCACTTGCAACCAAATGTATACATTTCCAAGAGTGCTCCACACGACCCCAGAAATCAGTTGAAAAAAAGTTAAAAAAATGTTGAACACCCCCAAACACATGGAATACTGTAGTGCTGCTAAGTGCTAACCCTAACGAGCCCCAAGTGAAAAATACTTCAAAAGACACTTTCTGCAAGTAGGCCGAATCCACCCTTCCCCGCCATGGATTTTCTTCAAACCACTTGCAATCCAAAGTATCAATAGCCAGCATTGCTCCAAGTCTCGCAAACCCCCCCACAAACACCAGGAACCCCCCAAACAGCACCCCGAAAACGCTAGAGTGAGCGAAATATAAGAAATGCAAAAACTTTTTCCTCATGGATTTTCTCCAAAACACTTTTTTCCGGTATTAGACCTTCACAGCAATGCCCCCAGACCCGTCAACCCAGGCGAAAACATGTTTAACCCCCACAAACAGCCAAAAAGCAAAAATGGAAAAATGGGCACTTAGAAATATTTAGCCCTAGTTCCAAATTCACTCCGTGTGCGCTCTGCAGCTAGGTCCTAACTCCCCTTTGCCACCATGGATTTCCTTCAAACCTCTTGCAATCAAAGTATCCATACCCAGCGGTGCTCCAAGAACTCAAAACCCACCCATAAACACCAGAAACCCTCCCAAACAGCCCCCCAAAAACGCTAAAGTGAGCGAAATTACTGAAAATGGAAAAACTTTTTCACCTCTGATTTTCTCCAAACCACTTTTATCCGGTATTAGACCTTGGCAGCAATGCATCCAGACCCGTCAACCTAGGCGGAAACAAGTTTAACACCCCCCCAAACAGCCAAAAAGCAAAAACGGAAAAATGGTCACTTAGACATATTTCTGCATATTTCCCAGATCACTCCGTGCGCTAGGCCCTAACTCCCCTTTGCCACCATGGATTTTCGTCAAACCTCTTGCAATCAAAAGTATCCATACCCAGCGTTGCTCCAAGACCCTAAAACCCACCCACAAACACCAGGAACCCCCCCAAGAAGGCCCCCAAAAACACGAAAGTGAGCAAAAACTCTGAAAAGTTTAAAACTTTTTCACCTCCGATTTTATCCAAAATACTTTTATCCAGTATTAGACCTTCACAGCAATGCCCCCAGACCCCTCAACCCAGGCGGAAACAAGTTTAACACCCCCAAACAGGCAAAAAGCAAAAGTACAAAAACGGGGACTTAGAAATATTTTGCCCTGCTTCCAAAATCACTCCGTGCGCGCTCTGCAGCTAGGCCCTAACTCCCCTTTGCCACCATGGATTTTCTCCAAAATAAATGCAATCAACATTAGACTGTGCCAGCAGTGATCCCAGACCCCAAAACCCTCCCACAAAAACCTAGAAGCCCCCCAAACAGCACCCCAAAGACAGGCAAGTGAGCAAAAACGCAAAAACTTTTTCACCTCCGATTTGTTCTAAAACACTTGATTCCGATATTAGACCTTCCGAGCTATGCCCCCAGACCCCTGCAGCCACCCGCCCAAAAGCAGAACAACCCCAAACAAGCAAAAAGCAAAAATGGGCCTACCTTCAATTCAGTCCAAATACGCTCTGCAGCTAGGCCCTAACTCCCCTTTTCCACCATGAATTTCATGAAAAACAAATTCAATCAACATTAGACTGTGCCAGCAGTGCTCACAGACCCCAAAACCCACCCCTAGAAGCCCCCCAAACAGCCCCCCAAAAACATGCAATACTGGTATATTCAAAACATGGCAAATTGCGCTGTTCACAAAACATTGCTGTTTTCAGCACTTTCACTACTTCGATCCTCTTGAAACTCACATGGACAGTCACTTGTTCCAGCGATACACAAGAATCTCAGCAAGGCAGAACAAAATGGAACCACTGCACTCTTTGAAGAAGAAGAAAAAGAAGAAGGAAGGTCTACGACTAGTTTTCACTTAGTTTTCACCCAAACACACGCGCCCGCAAAACACCCAAAAAGGCCAAAATTCTGCCAATTCTGGAGCAAAGAACACCAAACCCCCTAAAACATTGCCAGCATCATTATGAACGAGCCAATGTTAGAAATGGGATCCCTGACCAGCCAGGGCTTGCGCCAAAGTCAGTCAGAGACCACCACTTCCACGTCAGGGCAAGGGAGTTACGCGCCAAGATAACCCCTGCTCACCCCCTTGGTAACATAGCACAAGCAGTAAGGCTAAACTCGGAGGCAATGTGAGTTAAGTGTTTGTGCATTCCCCCCCAGCAACAACACCCAAGGCCCACCACAAAGGAAACTCCACACAAGGTTATGTATAAAAATAGCCTTTGTATTACACCAAAACACATTAGATAAAAACACACACTTCACAATGTGCCAACAGGCACGGGCGGAATTTACAGGGGATATGTACAAGACAGGGCCACCTGTACCACTGTCAGGAATCAGCACTTTTATAACTAGAAATACTGTTAGAATTAGCACTTAGAACATAGAGTATAAATCACTTTAGCACACAACCAGAAACTACTGGTAACCGGTAAGTACCACCTACGCAACCCTAACCACCTTAGGAGAATATTACGTAGGGAACCAGGACCTCACAGGGAACACCTGTGCTAGGAGAAAACAACCAACTAAATATCACCTTACATTTAGGGGTATAGGCCTGGGAACAAAACACATGATGGATAAACATACATTCAGCGGTGTAAGAACAAGGCACATGATGCATAAAACACATTCAGAGGTGCAGCACAGGAGAACACATGATGCATAAACAACACATTCAGAAGTGTAAGAACAAGGCACATGATGCATCAAAACACATTCAGAGGTGCAGCACAGGAGCATTTGCAGAAATTACCTTAGCACAGAACTTACATCAAAGTCCAGGTTGCGCCACTGCACCAAAACCTAAACGTAGCAGCTGCCCACTACTTGCTGGGCAGCTGAGGACAGGGACAGAACAGGACCTAAATGCTGAGGGAAATGGATAGGGGGAGTCTGGAGGAGGAGTATAAAGGAGCATGATTGAGTTGTGAATTTGTGAACCTCAGGAATGCAGACTGAGGCACCTTCAAATCAATAAGAAATATAAGATGAAGACAGTGCTGCTGATAGACTTGTTGTGATTATGTGATTAGAGTTTTGTTGTGGTAAAAGTTGCAAAACAAAGAAAGACACACAGGAATAAAAGTGAATAAGGACGAAAAAAAGGAAGTCATTTTCAGGGCTCTGTGTCAGGGAAGTAGAGCTCGTCCTCCAACTCCATGATTTGAGATGGGAGTAGGTCAGGTAACAGAGAAGAACATCCGTCACCTGAGTCGGTGTCCTCTTCTTCCTGCGTGCATTCACGTACTTTGTAATGTGTTGGTATTAAGTGCTGATTCATCTTGATCAGTGTTAACCTCTCCTCATTTTTGGCCGAGAGCCGGGACCTTTTTGAAGTTACAATGGCACCAGCAGCACTAAAAACACGTTCAGAAGACACGCTTGCGAGTGGGCAAGACAAATAATTTAGAGCCAGGTTGGCGATCAGTGGCCATATAGCCATTTTCCTGTACCAATACAGAAATGGGTTCGTATGAACAAAGACCTGTGTTGGCTCATCCAGATAGGCCTGCACCATCAACTCAAGGTTCTCCACGGGACCATCTGTGGCCTTCTCAGCACTGGAACGAACAAACCCTTGATGAGTTAGCCAATCCGCTTCCAACAATTTTATGGCTGGGCCTGGTGCAGGTGAGGATGATGATAGGGTTGCTGCTGGTGTCATTAAGGGCTGTGAGGGAAAGTGACTCCCTTCGGCCACAGATTCAGAAGTGGAACTTGACGCTGGATTGCCTGCTGATTCAGGTGGACTTCTGACGGCTCCTTGAATTCTCTGCCGATCTTTTTCGAACCGTCTGGCTGACACAGCTATCCAATGTTTGTACTTTGAAACATCTGCCTCATCAAAAGGAATGAATGCTTTGCTGGCCACTGCCTTTTTGTACCATGGATCCAGAATAGTGGCACAAATGTAATGTTGTTCTGTATGTATCTTTTGAAGCCTTTCATTGGCAACTAGGCAGCTTAATAAGTTCTCCGCCAACAGATATGCAGCTTGCTTTCCACCATCATCTCTCAACGTTGAAGACACCGCCTTCATTTGGTGCTCTAGCATGCGCAACAATGGGATAGCTTTGCTCAAAGAACAGTCCTCCCTGCTGACTTCACGCGTGAAGACCTCAAAAGGACGAAGCATGTCTGTAAGGCTTTTAACTAGCTGCCATTCCTCCGACTCCAGCCTCAAGTCATTAATAGTAGAACCTACTGTAAAGATATAGTCATTGATTACCATGCACTGCTCAAATAGACGCTCAAGCATGTAAAAGGTTGAGTTCCAACGTGTTGCTACCTCCTGGATGAGTCCTTTGACTGGCACTTTATGTACATGTTGAATGCTCCTCTGCTGCTTCCGGGCCTTAAAAGAATGGCTGAAATGTGTGCAGATTCTTCAGCACATAGACAGTAACTTCTTGACTTGGGGTTCAGTTTTCAAGAAATCTTGAACAACCAGCTTTATACAGTGCGCCAAACACAGCACTCCGAAATAGTCACCGTCCTGCATGGCCCTAACTATATTACTGCCATTATCCGTGGAAACATAACTAACTATGCCATTTCTTGGTTGCAGCCATTCAGAGACCTTACTTTTAAACTCATCCAAAATGTTTTTTGCAGTATGACTTTTCTCCATGGCAAACATGGCTAATGTTGCATGTTTCCGAGAAGCTTGAAAAACTGTGTCCAGGTCAGCAACTGCACTTGACTTGACTCTAACCCCTGCAACCCCTGCAAAAGACCATGCAAAAGAGACCCAGTGTGCAGTGATGCACATGTAATCAAGGGCTTGGCAACTGGTCCACATGTCTGTTGTCAAGTGGATAGTGTGAACAGCACTCTTCTGCAAAGCTGCCCCAATCACCTCCAGCACATCTTGATGTAGTGCTGGAACCGCAACTCTAGGACCGGCTAGGAACCTTCCATTTAGGGCAGACTGTTGCCACTAATTCTAGAAACCCCACCCCTTCCACAAAAGAAAAAGGGAGAAGGTCCAGCGCTAGCATTTTAGCCAGCTTCGCATTATACAGACGTACCGTTGGGTGGTTGCGTTCAAATGGCGCCTCCAACCAGAACATTCCGCTAATGGTGGGATAGATCATTTTACGTGATGATGATGATGATGACCTCTTCAAACCAGTTAGGCCCATTAATGTAGTTTTTCGCATTGGTGTCTCTCCAACACTTTTAGTGTGCCTCATAGATGTTGAAGGGGTAGAGGGTGTGGGCGATACCACTGCAGTGCTGCTGCCAGGGGTACTGGGTGTACTAGAAAAAATGTCTGTCACTTCTTCACTTCCCCCCTGCACAATCAGATTCTCGTCATCATCAGATTCAATATCAAGGGATACATTTGGATTTTTTTTTCTTTTGGCTTCCTCGATCTTCCTCATGTGTGCTTCCCACTGGATAGGGTGGTGTTGTTTGAGATGAGCTCTCTGGCCTCCGGTACCATAGTTGGTACCAACCCCGACCAACTAATACTTTACAAATCGGACAAACAACCATGTTTTCCGCCTTTGCGCTAACAGTAAAGAAGTACCAAACTGTGGACGGGTGATGTCTGCTGGTGGTGGAGGTGCTACTTTGACTTTCAATGCCAGATGAAGTGGAGGATGGGCGTGCCTGAATTCGTTTCTGTTGTTCACTTACAGCACCACTACTTGAGGTCGAGCTGGATGGAGGTCCATGCCGGCCCTTCTGACTAAAAAAGATGGAAGCTGTAGGTCGTGTTGGTGTTGTAGTTAACGCTGGTGGTACCAGTGCCACGCCGCCCATATCCCGCTCAACAGCCATTCGGGCTAGGGTTAAAATGTCTGTCTGCTGCATGCCTGCTGGGGCTGGAGTGACGACTGTGATGTCTGGGTCATTGTCAGACTGTTCATCAGCGGCAGAAGATACCACTTCTTGTTCGTCGTCATCACCCATAAGTGGAAACTTTGTGGGAGCCTTCCTTTTAGGCTTAGCTACCTTTGTCGGCTCATCATGGGGTGACTCACTCTCAGACTGCATTGGTGGGTTCCAATCAACATCAGCATCATCAGAAGGAAGGGGGCTTGAAGAAGAATTTCTAGTATCCCTCCTTGACCTTTTTCTTGCTGGGGATCTGGAAGACAATGGATAATCATCGTCAGGAGGAGTGGCTTCCTCGCATACCTCCTCTTGAATAGCAATTTCCTGATGTGCCCCTACTTCTGGAGGAACAAGCGTTGTATGCAGTTGTGCAGCTCCACGAACCTCTAGTTGCACCTCTTCATACACCTGTCGATGCGCCTCTCCTTGCGGCTCTACTTGCGGCTCTACATGCGCCTCTCCTTGCGCCTCTAAATGCGCCTCTCCATGCGCCTCTCCTTGCGCCTCTCCTTGCCCATGTACTTGCGCTTGTACTAGTTGCACCTGTGGTTGTCGTTGAGGCTGTGGTTGTTAAACACTCATCAGCTGAGTTACACCCGGCGTTGATTGGATGGTACTTTCTTGTGATGAGCCAAGATCACTGGTCGATGGTGATTCAACAACCAAAGTGGCTGCCGCAGCAGCACTCAAAGTGGTCTTGGACCTAACTTGGCGTGGTGGCACTGAGCCCAATGAAGCGGAGGTGCTGCTTCCAGCTTGGTCCCCGGCGGACACCGCTGCTGCTGCAGGCGTAGTTTTTTTTTCCCAAAAAAGGTGTCGTTGGGCACACCAGTCTTCTTGGTAGGTGGTACCACTTGCTTCTCCTGCTCCTTCTTACTGGCAGTGGCACCGGTGACTTTTTTCGCTGAGGTGCTACGGTCAACTTTCTTTGGGGCCATCTTCTTGAGATGTCAGAACAGCAGGCCGCAGTTGCAAGAGTTGCAGAGTTGTCTTGTCTGTGGCCACATGTGACGTCACGTGACATTGTGCTGCACACACCGCTACAGGATTTCCTCCTGGCACTGGTGGTTCTCTTGTGCACCTAAAAGCAATGGAGCCAGAGGAACATCAGTTATACAGCCCAAAAAGTCGAAAAACACTCAAAAATCCCCACAATCCCATGCCATCCATGCCCTCAATGATGTTTAAATTCAAGACACCCAAGGGAAATACTAGGCCCATGCACAACTGAGTAGAGTACCCCTGGGCATAATGGTTGAAAGCAAGGCGAAGTGGGTGCAGGCCTGAGCACACTGCCTGGCTTCAAAATGGCTCCTTGACCCCCACCACATGGCCAGGCCCTGCCTGTCCCAGGCCTCAAAATGCCCCCCACCCACATGGCCAGGCCCCAACACCACCCCAAAAAGTCGAAAAACTCTCAAAAATCACCACAATCCTATGCCATCCATGCCCTCAATGATGTTTAAATTCATGACACCCCACAGAAAGACTAGGCCCATGCACCACTGAGTACCCCTGGGCATAATGGTTGAAAGCAAGGCAAAGTGGGTGCAGGCCTGAGCACACTGCCTGGCTTCAAAATGGCCCCTTGACCCCCACCACATGGCCAGGCCCTGCCTGTCCCAGGCCTCAAAATGGCTCCTACCCACATGGCCAGGCCCCAACACCACCCCAAAAAGTCAAAAAACCCTCAGAAATCACCACAATCCCATGCCATCCATACCCTCAATGATGTTTAAATTCAAGACACCCAAGAGAAAGACTAGGCCCATGCACCACTGAGTACCCCTGGGCATAATGGTTAAAAGCAATGCAAAGTGGGTGCAGGCCCGAGCACACTGCCTGGCTTCAAAATGGTCCCTTGACCCCCACTACATGGCCAAGCCCTACCTGTCCCAGGCCTCAAAATGGCCCCCACCCACATGGCCAGGCCCCAACACCACCCCAAAAAGTCAGAAAACACTCAAAATCACCACAATCCCATGCCATCCATGCACTCAATGATGTTTACATTCAAGACACCCCAGAGAAAGACTAGGCCCATGCACCACTGAGTACCCCTGGGCATAATGGTTGAAAGCAAGGCAAAGTGGGTGCAGGCCTGAGCACACTGCCTGGCTTCAAAATGGTCCCTTGACCCCCACCACATGGCCAGGCCCTGCCTGTCCCAGGCCTCAGAATGGCCCCCACCCACATGGCCAGGCCCCAACACCATCAATCAAGCATTTATATATAGCGCACTACTCACCCGGAGGGTCTCAAGGCGCTTGGAGAGGGGGGGTCCGCTACTGCTCGAACAGCCAGGTCTTGAGCTGCTTACTGAAGGCGAGGTGGTCTTGGGTCAGGCGGAGGCGGGTCGGGAGGGAGTTCCAGGTCTTGGCGGCCAGGTAGGAGAAGGACCTTCCTCCTGTGGTGGCTCTTCGGATGCGGGGGACGGCGGCGAGGGCATGGCTGGTCGATCGAAGTTGGCGTGTGGGAGTGTAGAAGTTGAGGCGGCTGTTGAGGTATCTTGGGCCTCGGTTGTGTAGGGCTTTGTGTGCGTGGGTGAGGAGACGGAAGGTGATTCTCTTGTTGATCGGGAGCCAGTGCAGGTCTCACAAGTGTCCGGAAATGTGGCTGTGTCGGGAGATGTCGAGGATGAGTCTTGCTGAGGCGTTCTGGATCCACTGGAGTCTCTTCTGGAGTTTGGCGGTGGTTCCGGCGTAGAGGGAGTTTCCGTAGTCCAGTCGGCTGGTGACGAGGGCCTGGGTGACCGTCTTCCTGGTCTCGGTGGGGATCCACCGGAAGATCTTACGTAGCATGCACAGGATGTTGAAGCACGACGAGGAGACGGCGTTGACTTGTCTGGTCATGGAGAGGGAGGAGTCCAGGATGAAGCCCAGGTTGCGTGCGTGGTCTGTGGGTTTGGGTGCGCTGCCCAGGGCCGGGGGCCACCAGGAGTCGTCCCAGGCGGCGGGTGACGATCCCAGGATGAGGACTTCCTTCTTATCTGAGTTCAGTTTCAGGCGGCTGTTCATCATCCACTCGGCTACGTCTTTCATCCCTTCGTGTAGGTTGGTTCTGGCGGTGGCGGGGTCTTTGGTGAGGGAGAGGATCAGCTGGGTTTCGTCAGCGTAAGAGATGATGTTGAGGTTGTGTTGGCGTCCGATGGCTGCGAGGGGGCTCATGTAGACGTTGAAGAGGGTGGGGCTGAGTGATGATCCTTGTGGTACTCCGCAGATGACTTCGGTGGCCTCGGATCTGAACGGGGGGAGGCGGACTCTCTGTGTCCTACCGACGAGGAAGGAGATGATCCATTCTAGTGCCTTCTCTTAGATTCCGACGTTGCTGAGGCGCTGCACTAGGGTGCGGTGGCAGACAGTGTTGAATGCCGCGGAGAGGTCCAGGAGGATGAGGGCCGCAGTTTCCCCGTTGTCCAGCAGGGCTCGGATGTCATCGGTGGCTGCGATGAGGGCGGTCTCGGTGCTGTGGTTGGCCCGGAAGCCAGACTGCGAGAGGTCGAGGGATCCGCTCGTCTCGAGGAAGGCGGCCAGCTCCTTGATGACGGTCTTCTCGGTGACTTTGGCCGGAAACGGGAGGAGCGAGATGGGGCGGTAGTTTTTGAGTTCGGTGGGGTCTGCTGACGGTTTCTTCAGGAGAGCGCTGAGTTTGGCGTGCTTCCAGCTGTCCGGGAAGGTAGCGGTGTCGAAGGAGGTGTTGATGATGTCCCGCAGGTGGGGTGCGATGACAGCGTCAGCTTTGTTGAAGACGTGGTGAGGGCAGGGGTCGGTTGGGGATCCGGAGTGGATGGAGTTCATTGTGCGGATGGTGTCTTCGGTGGTGGTTGGGGTCCAGGCGCGGAGGGTGGCGGTGGGGGGCGTTGGTGCGGTCGTAGGGTGCGTCGGTTGCGAGCTGAAGCTGTTGTGTATGTCTACGATCTTGTTGTGGAAGTAGGAGGTGAGGGAGTTGCAGAGGTCTTGTGATGGGGTGATGTCGTTGTTTCCGGTGTTGGGGTTGGAGAGCTCTTTGACGATGTTGAAGAGTTCCTTGCTGTTGTGTGCGTTGTTGTCCAGTCGTTCCTTGAATGCGGTTTTCTTGGTGGTCTGGATCAGTTGGTGGTGTTTTCGGGTTGCAAGCTTGAGGATGGTCATGTTGTCTGGTGTAGGGTCTCTGTGCCAGGCTCGCTCGAGGGCACGGCAGTTCTTCTTGGAGCTCTTGAGTTCGTCGGTGAACCATGGTGCTTTCTTACTGCCGGGTCTGCTGGGTGGGGTTTTAAGTGGGGCGTGGTCATCTGCGCAGTTGCTGATCCACTTCGTGAGGTTGTTGGTGGCCTGGCTGGGGTTCGATGAGCTGGCGGGGGGTCTTGGCTCAGGGCTGCGACAAGCTGGTCGGCTGTGATCCAGCTTCTGCGTGCGACCTGTTGCTGGTGGTGGTGGATAGTGTTCTTTCTGAAGCTGAAGTGGACACAGCTGTGGTCCGTCCAGTGGAGTCCGGTCGTGTGGCTGAAGGCGATGTGCTTGCTGGATGAGAAGATGGGGTCGAGTGTGTGTCCAGCGTAGTGGGTGGGGGAGGTCACCAGCTGCTTGAGACCGAGGTTGTCGAGGTTGTCCAGCAGGGTAGTGGTGTTGCGGTCGTTGTTGTTCTCCAGGTGAAAGTTGAGGTCCCCGAGGAGGATGTAGTCGGGGGAGGGGAGGGCGTGCGGGCTGATGAAGTCGGCGATGTCTTCGCTGAATTGTGTGCGTGGTCCCGGGGGTCTGTAGATGAGGGTGCCTCTGAGGGTGGTCTTAAGGTCGGTGTGGATCTGGAAGTGCAGGTGTTCGGCGGCTGCGAGGGTGTCGTCGGTGTTGGTCGTGATGCGGATGGTGTTCTTGTGAACGATGGCGATGCCTCCTCCGGTCTGGTTGACGCGGTCCCTCCGGGTGATCTTGTATCCGTCCGGCATGGCGATCGCAATGTCGGGCGCTGAGGAGGCGTTCATCCAGGTTTCAGTGAGGAAGGCGACGTCTGGGGATGTAGTGTCGATCAGGTTCCAGAGTTGGACGGCGTGCCTGTGGACGGAGCAGTTGTTGAGCAGGATGCACTTCAGGTGGTTGCTGTTGGTGCTCGGCTTTGCGGGTGCGGTGCAGGTCCGGATGCAGGTGAACTTGCAGGAGTGGCAGCTGAAAGGTCCGTGGGCGCAAAAAGTAAAAAAACACTCAAAAATCACCACAATCCCATGCCATCCATGCCCTCAATTTTTTTTTTGTTTGAATATTTTTATTGTTACAAATTGTAGACATTAAGCCATTTGACAAATCTTGAATAGGAACTAGTCCTCTCGGCCAAGCTGGGTTGCATGTCTGTTCTCCTGGGTATGCATATTTGTGAAAGAAACAGCAGTCAGAAATAAATCAGTGGCGGATAATAGAGTATAACTTGTCAGTAGTTACATAAACAATCTATGTTACAAGGTATAATAGAACTAACAGTGGTCGCCTGTCAACATAAACTATTAACTGCTTCTACCTATCCTATTAGCAGAGTGGCATGGTGAAAGCACTCATTGTATTGTGATGGTAAATGCAAGGCTACACATATATGTCCGTAGTATTATACATATTCAAGGCTTACATCCAGACTCTAGAAAACCATGAGTGTCAACAGATAAAAAAACAGTAAAGATATAGACTAGAGACTAGATATCCACGCTCTAATAGTGCGTATGTACATGTGCGCCACTCTAAAGGTAGGCAACAGAGGATGGGGGAAGTGAGCCTGTCCAATATTGTGTTAGTGCAAAGGTAGGTCAGGGTGGCTGCTGGCGAGTGTGCCCGGGGGGTAGGGGGGGAGGGGGGAGGGCCAGCGCAGGGGAGGGGGGCAGAGGGGAGGTGGGGGGGCTCCGGGGGGGAGCGCGGTAGGGTGTAGAAGGGGGTCACTGTCGGTAGGCTGATCAGTGTTGGTTGGGTGCCTAAGTAATGCCCATTTGCTGGCACATCCGATGGTGTGCAGACAGGGCGGCGTCCCAGTCCTGTGCTATGGGGTACATGCGGAGACCTGCTGTCTCCTCCCTATGCAGCGCCACACTTTCCGCTCCGGCCCAGTTGTTAAAGGAATTGCGCCAATCTATCGCTCGGGGGGGACATTGTTCTTCCAGCGCTTGGTGATGAGGCGCTTCGCTGTTATCAGCCCCAAGTCCCAGAACCGCGTTTGAATCTTCGTTTGTTTAGTACGCTTAAATAATCCCAGAAGGCAAGCTTCCCACGTGTTTGGTAAGCAGCCTCCCGTCGCTGTCGCCAATGAGGCCGATACCGCAATCCAATAGTTGCAGAGGGGAGGGCACCCCCAGAGGACATGCAGCAGGTCTGCATCTAACAAACCACATCTGGGACATGCCGAGGTGGTGAGGCCAAAATAGCGATTCAACTTGTCTGGAGTCAGATATGCTCGGTGTATGATATAATACTGGATTATTTTAAAACGTGAGTTCCGCGGAACATTTCCTGCTCCGGCCAACACCATTGCCCATTGTTTATCAGACCAGTCGCGGCCTCTATCTGCCGCCCACTTGTCCCTCAGACGTTTTGGCGAAAATTGCGTGTGGTAGTGTAGCGCTTGGGCGAGCCAGTGCACTATGTGAGAACCATTTCCCATCACGTGCAGATATTAAATCAGTAAGTGCATGGGCGACTCCTCAGATAGGTCTCCCCAGGCCCTCGCCAGTATGCAAAGGAGTTTTGCATGGACCAGGAATTGTCCTTGTGGTAGGTCAGTATTGGCCGCCAGAGTCTCAAAGGAGAGTAGAGCCCCCTCTTTGTACAAATCTCCCAAGCCGACCAGGTCAGCAGTCTTCCAACTGTTCAGTGCAGTCTCCGACAGCGCGCCTCCCTCCCAGGGCGTTCCCAAAAGCGGTAGATTTGGGGCAAATGGCTTTATGGAGTTTGTGAGTCTGAGGCTTCTCGCATAGCATTTCTTTGCCACCGCTAAGTGTATTTGATCAGGGTAGCGACACTTGGCCAAAGGGTGGAACAGCGCGTGTATCTGTGTCACGGTCATTACCGTATCTGCTGTGGCGGTATCGTTTAGATTCCTGCCACTCAGCCAGTAAGTGACCCATTGCAGCTGTGCCGCTAGATAGTATAGTTCCTGATTAGGGACTGCCAATCCCCCAGCTTCCGTTGCTGCATAGAGAGTCTTCAGCGCTACACGAGGGCGCCCCTTATTCCAAATCAGGCGTCTGGTCAGGGTTTCAAGTTCCCGGAAAATGCGGGCTGGGACGTACACTGGTAGATTTGCATAGTAGTACAATAGTTTCGGAAGTACTATCATTTTCGTGAGTGTGACTCGAGCTGGGACATTTAGCGGAATAAAGTTCCAAAAAGTGACCTGAGCCGTTAGTGACGAAATGGCTCTGACCAGGTTGCCCTCTAGCAGGGCAATTGGGTCACGATAAATCCGGATCCCCTGGTACCGGAAGACAGTTGGGTACCATATGAGTCTCTCCCCCATTACCTCAACATCGCACTCTGGCATGTCAGCCGCGAACGAATACACTCCAGACTTCGCCCAATTGACGCGTAAACCCGGCATCTCTCCAAAGGTTCTGAAGATGTCGGTAAGAACCATCCATGCCCTCAATGATGTTTAAATTCAAGACACCCCAGAGAAAGACTAGGCCCATGCACCACTGAGTACCCCTGGGCATAATGGTTGAAAGCAAGGCAAACTGGGTGCAGGCCTCAGCACACTGTCTGGCTTCAAAATGGCCCCTTGACCCCAACCACATGGCCAGGCCTTGCCTGTCCCAGGCCTCAAAATGGCCCCCACCCACATGGCCAGGCCCCAACACCACCCCAAAAAGTCGAAAAACACTCAAAAATCACCACAATCCCATGCCATCCATGCCCTCAATGATGTTTAAATTCAAGACACCCCAGAAAAAGACTAGACCCATGCACCACTGAGTACCCCTGGGCATAATGGTTGAAAGCAATGCAAAGTTGGTGCAGGCCTGAGCACACTGCCTCGCTTCAAAATGGCCCCTTGACCCCCACCACATGGCCAGGCCCTGCCTGTACCAGGCCGCAAAATGGCCCCCACCCACATGGCCAGGCCCCAAAACCACCCCAAAAAGTCAAAAAACACTCAAAAATCACCACAATCCCATGCCATCCATGCCTTCAATGATGTTTAAATTCAAGACACCCCACAGAAAGAATAGGCCCATGCACCACTCACTACACCTGGGCCTACTGGCTAGTGAGGCTTTACAGGCACCCCAAAATTAAAAAAAAAATCAACATATAACAGTGAGCTAAAATTCCATGACATAAATGAGAATTAAGTTCAAAAACAAATCACAGAAACAGTTGTATCATGCACCCATGACTAACCATGGGCCTACTGGATACTGTGGCTACCCACCACAATATATATTTTGTTAAAGTTGTGAAAAAGGTTTTAGAACTGTAGTTGCATCAACTGCAAGGCCCCAAACAAACAACACCAACTTACTTGTAAAATCTCAAGTCCAAAGGTGATCCAAACTCCAAAAAGTCTTCAAATACAAATCCAGCAGCAATCACAGAAAGTAATCCTTCCAGCTCAACAGCCAAATGAAAGTGACCAGTACATGCACAAAGCACT
The DNA here is from genome assembly GCF_964263255.1 of Lissotriton vulgaris. Lineage (NCBI taxonomy): Eukaryota > Metazoa > Chordata > Amphibia > Caudata > Salamandridae > Lissotriton > Lissotriton vulgaris. The sequence continues at coordinate 699,844,192 of NC_141697.1, read as the reverse complement.
GGGAGGAGCCTTCTGGACAGGAACAGGAAGTTAGAGACTCTGAGGCACTTCTTTCCTCCCACCCCACCCCAACAAATGGACTCCTGCACCAAAAAGTGCAGTCAAATGTCAATCTGAGGAGTTATTCTGATCAAAATCATAATTTTCACAAGGTTCATGCTTCCTGCAGGGAATTTCTTGTGCAGGATTGCAATTTTTGCAATTTCGGGAACGCGAGCTGTTCGAATCTTCCGCCGGAAGTCAGCTGCGCGCCGTTGCGGGCTTTTATGACGTACTTGCGTTGTCAAACTCTCGCCGTGCACGCGATAACGTAATTGCATTCGAAAAACTCTCGCGCGATCACGCAGCAAGATCGAAAATGGCGCCACACACGCAAACCCTGAAGAAAAACAACTCGGCAGACTCAGAATCACGGTAAGACAACGCCGCGCGCGCAATATTGTATTTTTCAAACGCGACCAAGCAAAATAATTTGTAGCTTGCAAATTTGCGGATTATTGGGTAAATTTGCGCGATTCGCGAAATCATCAAAAATCCGCAAATTCGCCCGCGAAACGGATTTTACGCCCATGCTTACATATGATAAATGTGCCCAACCCCTGAGAAGGTCAATGTTTACTGAAGCATTCTTGGTTCTGTCATCTTCTGCTATATCTAGTACACAGTTGAGTGGGCTCAAAATGTCAAGGGCCTTATCATGACATTGTTTAAAACATTTTGCGATATCCTTTCTAGGGTCCTTTCCAAAATTAAATAGAAAGGTTATGGGTTCTGGTTCCAGATTGGGTGTGTTGCCCACTTTAACCTCCATAGAGGGTCTAGGACACTCAGTTCATAATAAATTGTGAGTGTCCTTGTCCAGTGGCTTCCATACACAATAAGATAAACATCAAAAGGGGGAGGTAGAGGAAGAATGTATGAGAACGAGTCCTCCAAAAACGTACTTAATAACCAAAGAGAGTCACTCTTGTCCTAAGTGTAAAGTATTCTCACACCCTCATGTTGGAAAAAAATATTTTCTTTAAAAATCCCTCACCCACCAGAGTTGTCCCTCATGGAATGCTTCATCATAGGGTTCTTCCCAAACCAGCTGCAGAAAGGGGCGTGCTACGACCAACGGGTACATGGGAGCACTGATAGTATTGGAACCTATTCAGATGAGAAAGGTACAGATGAGTGGGTTTTAAAAAAAAAGATTAGAAATATCTGGCTAGTAGGAAAGTATTACTTAATAGCACCCCAAGTCGATAGGATTAAAATAAGGGGACAGTGAGAGACTTACGTGGTCATGTCCCTGAGTTTCTCTGGTCAACTACTTTCTAGACCTACTCTAAGGCTTCTCATCAGGACCTATGGAGGCTACTCCCTGTTACCACTCTTTCAGTCCTGGAGATCACAGTGTTCTCAGATATCTATCTGGATTGGCTTTCCATAACAGGTCCCATATATATCATCCAGCCACTGCCCTGTCCATATGAAGCCAATATTTATCTGACTCCCTCATGGCTCATTCACACATCACTCTTAGTTTGTGCTGCTTTATAATATAGAGAAAAGTCAGGCAACGTCAGGTCTCCTCATTTAGGAGTCATAGTTGTTTAAAGGGGAGACGTGCTCTTCGACCTTGCCACATAAATTGTATTGTCAGCAAAAAAAATCCCTAGGTAGCGCTATAGGGAGACCTTGAAATAGGTATAAAATCTGGGGCGAGGCTGTCAATTTAATTGTACTAATGTCCCTAAGCCCTGAAAGATACATAGGGGACCATCATTTAAGTTCAGTTTTAAATTGTCTGAGCAGTGGAGGGTAGTTGGCACGATGTAAGACTGAAATCTGAGAGGGGATTTTGATCGATGCCTTTTTTCGCCCATTGGAAGGGCGTCTGTTTTACCAGTGATTCCATTTTCTGTGTGGGTAGGGTTAAATTTAGAAGAAATGGTTTATGAAGATTAATGTGGTAGCTCAATACTGCTCCATTGCATTTTAATTCTTGTTGTAGGGCAATTATTGATGTGGAGGGAGAGCAACACATTGTCCGCAAAAAGGGAGATCTTGTGATCTTGACAAAAAAGAAAGGGGACTAAGGGGGGCTTTTTAAAGAAGTCCAGACTCCCTGCCCACCTGAGTCATGTCCTGCAAAAAGAGATTGGAGCAGTTCCTCTATGTTTTATGTCACCTACAGACTAATTAGTGGTGGTGAGGAGGGAGAAGGGTAGAGGAGGTAGAGGGATGGAGGATCCCGCTTGGGCGGAACTAGGGTCCTCACACACCCATCAAGCTAGGTGTCATGCTTCATCATATGGACCTGCTCCTCGTTGAGCCGGCGCTGCAATGCTCAACGGGCACCCGCGAAGGGGATCTTTGTCGGACATCTTTTGTTTCTTAGCCGTATGATGAAGTGCGGGTATGTGGCCCTTGTGTGTGTAGATAAATGGGTGGTGCAGTGAGTGCGTTGTTTTTAAAAAAGGTTGGATATTCCAAATAAATGTGTTTATTCTGGTTGGTAATCCACCTTAATAAAATTAATATATAATTGAGTGGCAACAGCCCTAGTGAGGGGTATTTATTAAATCTTGGGCTCTACTCTATGGGTCGACATGTTTCTTGCCCTGTTGGTCAGTAAGTACTGTGGCAATTCTTCAGGACCTATATATGTGCAATGTGTGAATGAAGCGTGGTGTTTGGTATCTACACTAAATGGTGCTTCTAAATAGTTGCTACCAAAAATGGTTGACTACATGTCCAAGCTTATGTAGTCATGATTTGAAGGACCTGGGGAAATATAAATAGTGTGGAGAGAAGGGAGAAGATACTTATTAACGCTGTGTAATCTTAGAGTCGCTTCCAACTTGTAAACACTGCCATTCCAATTGGTCCATACCTCCTATTTATTGTGTGTACTCAGTGCCAAAGTGGTTTAAAAATGTGTGCATTAAAAAAGATTTGTTATCACTGTCACAAGTAAGCATACTTTCTCACTGAAGCCTTGCTCATGCCTGTTCCAACTCATGCTGTCCAAGTGTACCTTATTGTGCCTGTCGATAGCGTATTTCTCACTCGTTGCTATCTTAAAACCAAATGTAAGTGCCCAAACTGTTAATGAGGTGTCCCGAGTATCCAGACTCACCTCACTCAATGGTGCGAGGTGCTTCAACATGGGCTGGCGGTTCGCCGGGGCGCCTCGTTAGTAGGAGCCCTATTAGTCACAAAACGAGGAATGGAGAGCATTAAGAAACATTGTAAGAGCCTGGTCGGAATTGGATGCCCCCGTAGTTAACAATGTATGAGACGCTATCCCCCTCGCCATGAGAGTGGTGGAGTGCCGCGGACCTGTTGCGGGCAGGGAAACGAGTCTGAGGCGCCACTGGTAGCGGTGTCAGTCCGTTCGCTGCCGTTCTAAAAAGGGGAAAAGGGGAGCGTAGCTCCTGAGGGTACTGCCCACTTACTTGTGCCTGGTGAGTCCACGTTGGAAACCTACCCTCGCCACCAGTCCCACGGCCGCTGGTAACCCTGGCGTCTCACGGGAGGTAAAAATACTGTTTAGTGGCCGGGTGTGGGCGTGGTTGCCGCCACGGACTTCCGGGTCGGCGTCTCAGGTGTTAGTGGAGTTCCTAGTCTGTTATGGAGGCCATCTTGGAGAATGCTCTGGTGTGTTGGCATTACATAGAGTTATTAGTGGCGTTGGGATTTAGAAAAACTCAATGAGTTCTATATATCAGTATCGCTGGGGCTATTGATATTGGTGGTTTGTGCATAGCTAATTTACACGCGCAGCAGTCAATTGGGTGTGTCATGTCGGGACCTATTTTATCCTGATGGTGGTATTGCCAGTTAACCAGGAACCCAGTAGACAACTTACAGAACAACTCAACAGGCTCTATATATCAGTAGCGCTGAGGCTATTGATAATGGTGGTTTGTGCGTAGCTAATTTACACGCGCAGCAACCAATTGGGCGTGTCATGTCGGAACCTATTATTCCCGGATGGTGGTGTTGCCAGTTAACCAGGAACACAAAAAGACAAATTATAGGTAACAGAAAACAAACATCAAACCCCAGGTCGGGCGTTTAATTCTTGCAACCCTATCCAAAAAGTGGACTCAATAAACCTAGGTCATTTCTCATGTAGTTTAGGTAGTAGTATTGACCGGGCTTTTACCAGTCATCTGTAGAGTCGGGATAATGGTAGGACTAATCACTGTTGGATCAATTCAATGCTCTACAGCCTCATTACTAAAGGATAGTCGTCTAAGACGCTATGTACGATAGTCGCAAGGTTGGGGGTGAGAGTTACACATCTGACCAGTGTCTGACTGTGAGTGGGCTGATAGCAAGTGTTGCCTCACCTACATCCATTAATTCCCAGTGTCTGTGTCTAGGACGGCATGACCAATGAAGAAACACCTGGTTAATACAGACCTGCATCTAATAATCATCTTTTGTTCAATGATGCCCATGGTACGTTGTCATTCAACCCCTTGGTGGATGTTGACAAGCGATGTATCCAGCGTTGTTCAGTTCTGAAAAGGGAGTTGTGTTTGCTCCCTGGAAGGTGTTCTAGGACTAGCCATTCTAGTGATTCCAGGTTGTGGCCCTTCTCATGGTAGTGGGTGTACATCTTTGTAGTCAGTCTGTGGCACCTAATGTTGTTCTTGTGCTCAGTTATTCTTATTTTGACTGGTCTCATTGTCATCCCTATGTACAGTTCGCCACAAGGGCATGTTATCATATAAATGCATCTGTATGTATTGCAATTGGTGTACTTATTGAGTGTCCACATGAAGGAGTTAGTAAGGGTGATGGTTTTGGTCACTCGGGTCTGGTTACAGACCGAGCATCCCCCGCACGGCTAGTGTCCTTTGACGGCGGGGAGATCCCAAACGGTTCTCTGTGAATTGCTTGTTTGGTTTTTGGGTGTGGTATGTATGATCACATCCTTAAGCTTCTGTGTTCGTTTGAAGGCAAATCTGGGCACCGGGAGGTCTAATGACCCTGTATTGAGGATACCCCAGTGTTTTTTAATAATCCCTTTGATGCGTGTGGAGTTAGGTGTGAATGAGGTCACACACGTCAGGGATTCTGCCTCCTCCCTATTTCTTTTCTGCAGCAGGGTTTCTCTGCGGTTATAAAGTGCCCTCTTAGATGAGTCTTTTATCAGTTTGCTAGGGTAACTTCTGGTGTTAAGGTTTTCCTCTAGGATTTTTGCCTCTATTTTGTAATCATTGGTTGAGCTACAGTTGCGTCTCAGGCGCAAAAATTGTCCAAATGGTAAGTTGTCGCTGAGTGTCTTAGGGTGGTAGCTCTGATATAGTAGTGAGCTATTCCTGTCGGTGGGCTTCCGGTAGAGTGTTGTCTTGAAACCGCCTTCTGCCAGTTGTACATTGAGGTCAAGGAAGGGTATATTGGTAGCTGAAATTGTGTGGGTGAATCTCAGGTGTTGGTTTTGGGTGTTAATCCATTCACAGAATGATTCACATGTGGTCTGGTCGCCCTTCCATAGGATCAGGATGTCATCTATAAATCTCTTCCATAATATGATGTTATTTATAAATGGGTTATTCTGACTCCTAATGATGTGTTCCTCAAAGTGGGCCATGTAGAGGCAGGCTACACTAGGGGCAAAAGTGCTCCCCATAGATGTACCTTGGGACTGATGGTACAATTGTTTCTGGTATTCAAAAAAGTTTTCCGTGAGTGCTATCGTTGCGCACCCCATGATGAATGAGATTGGTGTTCGTGAGTCCCACTCCTCTTTTCTTAGCCAGTTTTCCACCACTTCCAGAGTATCTCTCTGGGGTATATTTGTGTACAATTGTTCTACATCTAAAGTGACTAGTAGGTTGATGTTGGATGTGTCAGTAATCCCTTCGAGTACACACAGAATGTCGGTGGTGTCCTGTACATATGCTGGTGTCCCTGCCACTATTGGTTGTAAAAAGGGGTCGCAGTACCTCGAGAGTGGTTCCAGGAGGGACCCAATTCCTGATACAATAGGTCTCCCTGGTATCGGGGAGGTGCCTTTGTGTATTTTTGGCAGGGTGTAGAAGTAGGGGATTTTAGGATCTAAGGCAATCAGAAAACCTGCCTCCTTTTTGGACATCCATCCATTAGCTTCAGCTTCAGTTACCAAACTGGTGATCTCATTTTTTAGCCTTGGTGTGTGGTCTGTCTGGATAGGTGTGTAGTATCACGCATTATTTAGTTGTCGTTTACACTCCTGGTCGTGGTCATCAGTAGTTTGGACGACAGTGGGTCCTCCTTTGTCCGCCATTTTGATGGTGATACTGGTGTCCTCTGCTAGGGATCTGGCTGCTGCTTGCTCTGCTTTCGAGAGGTTGTTAATGGTGCGGGTGTATGTAATCCCATCTAGCTCTTTAAGTACTGCTTTCTCGAACGTCAATACTTCTGATGGTACCATCCCATTGTTTGGGGTGAATGTCGAGGGGTTCCTCAGGCCAGAATCTTGGTTGTCGTCGGGTAGAGTGTCTTGAAAGTAAGCCTTGAGGCGAATCTTCCTGAAACACGCTTGAATTTCACAGTTATTTCTAAATCTGTTGGTTCTTGAGGTGGACACAAAGCCCATTCCTTTCTCTAGGACCTTGGTTTCTGTGTCTGTTAGTGGTCTTTCAGACAAATTTACAACCAAGGTTTTCAATTCCTTTTCCCCTTCGCCCGTCCCCTGTTCTCCATTTGTGGGGTGGTTTGGTCTTGCCATTGGACTCCTTTGGGATTTCCTCTGTTGCGCCCTCTTCCTCTGCCCCAACCTCTGCCTAAAAAAGGGTTCTCAAAGGGATAGTATTGAGGAAGGCATTGTGGATACATTGGCATCTGCCAGAATGGAGGTGCCTGCATGGGTAGTCGTGGTCCCTGATATTGTTGTGTATGGTTGTAGTTCATATTCGGGTAGCTGCGGTTCCTTTTCTGATTGTTGTTCCTTCTACTGTCAGATCTGGAGTTGCAATCACTGGAACCTCTCCTGCTCCCTTCTGTACCATCATCTGATGAGTATCCCTTGTTGGATGAGGTGTAGTCATCCTTGAGGTGTGGGAACACTGTTTCCTTGTTGAATTTCTGGATGTCTTTTTGGAGTTTGGTTACTTTGCGTTTGAGCAGGTATTCTTTGTTTTCCGCAAATTCACTGTTGATCTTGGCCAATTTAGATCTGAAAGGTGGTGATTGTACTACTGATTTAAGAGCGGCTTCAGCTGCTTGTATCTTTATCAGTAGTGCATCTGTGAGTCTCTGTGCAGTGTTGATTATCAAGACTAGGAGGTCCCTGGTACACTTCCAGGAGACCCCACACCAGTCCTTTTTGAAAGCCGGGTCTTCCAGGAAGATCCTGGGTATTATATTGACTATCAGGCCATTGGGGGCTATATTCCCCCTCAAGTATTCTGTCATCATTGCCCAGTGTAAGGTTATTTTTATCCATTCCTTTTTCAGGGCCGTTATTGATGCCTAATCTTCGCTCTGTGACCCTGAGGCCGTGTTTGAGGCGGAGCCCAAGATGGAGGGTGCTCGCTGTTGGATGTCAGAAACTGCTTCTTCATCGAAGCTGATGCCTTGGTTGTTTTCCATTGTAAGGATGGCAAAGCGGAAGAGAGAGAAAGTACTTAGTGATTACGATTCGCGATAGCGAAGGGGGGGTTGTTGGGGGGGAGGAAGGGGTGGGTTGGTTAGTTTCTTATTGTTGAATCTGGTCCAGTAAATGCCTTCTTGGCACTATTTGGAAACCTATTGTCCCACGGGGGAAGCCTGTGCCTATAATCTTGACAAGAAAGAAAGGGGACTAAGGGGGGCTTTTTAAAGAGGTCCAGACTCCCTGCCCACCTTAAACATGTCCTGCAAAAAGAGATTGGAGCAGTTCCTCTATGTTTGATGTCACCTACCGACTAATTAGTGGTGGTTAGGAGGGAGAAGGGTAGAGGAGGTAGAGGAGGTAGAGGGATGGGGGATCCCGCTTGGGCAGAACTAGGGTCCTCACACACCCAGCAAGCTAGGTGTCATGCTTCATCATATGGACCTGCTCCTCGTTGAGCCGGCGCTGCAATGCTCAACGGGCACCCGCGAAGGGGCTCTTTGTCGGAGATCTTTTGTTCCTTAGTCGTATGATGAAGTGCGGGTATGTGGCCCTTGTGTGTGTAGATAAATGGGTGGTGCAGTGGGTGCATTGTTTTTAAAAACGGTTGGATATTCCAAATAAATGCGTTTATTCTGGTTGGTAATCCACCTTAATTAAATTAATATATAATAGAGTGGCAACAGCCCTAGTTAGGGGTATTTATTAAATCTTGTGCTCTACTCTATGGATCGACATGTTTCTTGCCCTGTAGGTCAGTAAGTACTGTGGCAATTCTTCAGGACCTATATATGTGCAATGTGTGAATGAAGCGTGGTAATTGGTATCTACACTAAATGGTGCTTCTAAATAGTTGCTACTATTAATGGTTGACTACATGTCCAAGCTTATGCAGTCATCATTTGAAGGACCTGGGGAAATATAAACAGTGTGGAGAGAAGGGAGAACATACTTATTAACGCTGTGTAATCTTAGAGTCGCTTCCAACTTGTACACACTGCCATTCCAATTGGTCCATACCTCCTATTTATTGTGTGTACTCAGTGTGAAAGTGGTTTAAAAATTTGTGCCTTAAAAAAGATTTGTTATCTCTGTCACAAGTAAGCATTCTTTCTCCTTCAAACCTTGCTCATGCCTGTTCCAACTCATGCTGTCCAAGTGTAACTTATCGTGCCTGTCGATAGCGTATTTCTCACTCATTGCTATCTCAAAACCAAATGTAAGTGCCCAAGCTGTTAATGCGGTGTCCGGAGTATCCAGACTCACCTCACTCAATGGTGCGAGGTTCTTCAACATGGGCTGGCGGTTCGTCGGGGCGCCTCGTTAGTAGGAGCCCTATTAGTCACAAAACGGGGAATGGAGAGCATTAAGAAACATTGTAAGAGCCTGGTCGGAATTGGATGCCCCAGTAGTTAACAATGTATGAGGCCCTGTTCCCCTCGCCATGACAGCGGTGGAGTGCCGCGGACCCGTTGCGGGCAGGGAAACGAGTCTGAGGCGCCACAGGTAGCGTTGTCAGTCCGTTCCCCGCCGAAATGGGCTGCTGCTGACCCCCGTCTTGGTCAAGGATTCAGTTTCCCCACACGTACTACGAATGGGAAAAGGGAAGCATACCTCCTGAGGGTACTGCCCACTTACTTGTGCCTGGTGAGTCTGCGTTGGAAACCTACCCTCGCCGCCAGTCCCACGGCCGCTGGTAACCCTGGTGTCTCACGGGAGGTAAAAATACTGTTTAGTGGCCGGGTGTGGGCGTGGTTGCCGTCACAGACTTCCGGGTCGGCGTCTCAGGTGTTAGTGGAGTTCCTAGTCTGTTATGGCGGCTATCTTGGAGAATGCCCTGGTGTGTTGGTATTACATAGAGTTATTAGTGGCATTGGGATTTAGAAAAACTCAACAAGCTCTATATATCAGTATCGCTGGGGCTATTGATATTGGTGGTTTGTGCATAGCTAATTTACACGCGCAACAGTCAATTGGGCGTGTCATGTTGGGACCTATTTTACCCGAATGGTGGCATTGCCAGTTAACCAGGAACCCAGTAGACAACTTACAGAACAACTCAACAGGCTCTATATATCAGTAGCGCTGAGGCTATTGATAATAGTGGTTTGTGCGTAGCTAAAGGAAATACCGCTAACGGCCGGGGTTGCTCTGAGTTTAGCGGCCAAGGGTTCTATACTGAGTGCAAATAAAAGTGGGGCCAATGGGCATCCTTGGCATGTTCTTATACTAATTGGAAAAAACTGGATCCCATTCCCACTCTATATTAACCACCAATCATGTGAGCAGATGTGTGTAATTTGCTCGAACCATATCGATATATTGTTCGCCTAACCCAAACTTGCGAAGAGCATGGAAGAGGAAGGATCAATTCAACTGGTCGAAGGCCTTTTCAGCATCTAATGCCACCAAAAACGTCCGAGATCTGCATCTTGGGGACCTTTTCTACCAGGTGGATCATCCTCTGTAGGTTATTGTGTGATTGCCTCCCTTGAAAAAAACCTGACTGATCCAAATAGATCAAATCTGGGAAAAACAAATCAAATCTGGTAGCCAGGACTTTCATATGGAATTTAATGTTGAGAGTGAGCAGGGCTATAGGATTATATGAAGAACAATAGTGAGAGTCTTTCGCTCGTTTGGGGATGACCAAGATCAATGCCTAGCTCATCGTTGGATAACCATGCCAGTGGATGCCATTTAGTTAAACAGATGCATAGGAGAAGGGATTAGGTCTGAACTAAATGTTTTGAAGAACTGGGCTTATAACCCATCGGGCCCTGGGGATTTATGCAATTTGAGAGCATTAATTGCTGGCCATACCTTGTCTGCATTGATCGGGCTACTCAGTACTTCATTCTGATCTGCAGTTACGCGGGGCAACTCCACATCCCGTAGCGGGCCTAATTGTGTCTCTACACTTGGTGATTCAGATGTATATAGGGTTGTGTAAAAGTCAGGGAAAGTTTTTGCTTTGTCTTTCTCCTTTGTCTGTACAAATATGAGGGCTAAAGTATTTCTTAAGTTCTATCCTAAGCTGTTGTGCCAAATGGATGCCCACTTTATTCCCTTTGGCGTATATCTTGCGCTTAAGATGGAGCAGCATTTATTCTGCCTTGTTGGTGTATATTACGGTTAGTTTTCCCCTAAGAGCTGTAGCTTTCCTTGCAATGCGAGAGTGGGAATTTCTTTGTGTGCTTTCTCTGCTGTCTGGAGCTTGTTCTCCAGAGAAAGTCTAACCTTGGTTTTCTGCTCCATTTAATGCTGACATCAGAGAGGTGAACGTACCTCTAATTGTTGCCTTTAAGACGTCCCCGGTAGTGGAATGGATGGTATCCTTCGGGTCAACTAATTGCAAGTATTCTCTATTCGATTACATACATCATCTCGTAGGTGACTGTCCCTGGTTAGAGAGCCCAGTAAAAACCAACGACAAAGAAATAGGTTCAAAGTTTATCATCATAGAGACATGTTCTGATAATTGGCTAAGAAAGACATAGTCAATACGCGAGTAGGAGGGGTGGGAATGGGAAAAGAAGCTTTAGTCCCAGGCGGATTGATGTGCCTTTCTGCTGGCGTCAAGCATGCCTTTAGATTATATTGCGGTTTTTAAGACCTTGGGAAAGATGCCTGTGGGTGCTCTGTGTGGGTGGGCGCTATCTATTTTTGGATCCACATGAGGTGAAGCCCTATTAATATAATGTCACCTTCTGCAAATCCTCCCGAGAGGGTAAGGAAAGAGTGGAGAAAAACAGCTTGTGCCATGTTCGGGGAGTATATCGAGACTCTTGTACACATCCTGCCTAATATCGTCCCTTTTACCATCATCACTCTTCCTTCCCTTTCGGATATGGAATTGGAGAGAGGAATGGAAGAGAAAGGCCACTGCATTATGCTTAGTGGGAGCTGAGGTGCGGTAAATTGTAGAATATGCTTTGTGTCATAGTCTATGTTCGTCACTGCATTTGACATGAGTCTCTTGCAATGCTACTATATTGCATCTTTTATCAAACAGATATTTCCATATTTGAGTTGTTTAGCTGGGGAGTTAAGCCCCTTAATGTTCCACGTCAGTGTGGTCAACGCCATGATAGTGGGTTATATTTAAAGGCAAATGTGGTCATTTCTCGAGTCTCTTCCCTGGTTTCACGTTGCTCTTCTCTCCCTCCCAAGATCGCTGGACGTTAAAGGCAATACAGAAGGATTAAGTCCATCTATATTTGATGTTGTGTTCGTCAGTAAGAAGCTTGAACTGTAGGTGACAAGCAAGAGTGGCCGGGACAATATCTTGAAACGTGGAACATGATGTTCTTTGAAAGGAAATCTCCTCCACCTTTCTCGCTTGCTGTAGGATTGCCTCTTTAACTTTGAAAGAGAGCAGTTTTGCCAGGACGTCTTGTGGGAGCTTTCCTTCACCTTGGAACAAGGGGCCCATTCTATGGATTTTTTCAAGCTTGATTGTGGGGCCAGTCTTCCCAAGGAGCTCAGAGAACAGGCAACCACAAAAGCCTCTAAATCTGGTCGCTCCACACCCTCCCCCAGATGTCGTAGTCTGATGTTGTCACATCAGGAGTGATTTTCCAGGTCCTTGCATTTTAGTAGAGTGGCTTTTAAATCGGTTTGAGCATATGAAGAGGAATCTTCGAGTCGGCCTATTCTATGGTCTAGAGAGTCTGGCAGGCATTATCCAATTAGAGTGACCATGCCCTAACAGAGTCCACATCTTGTTGGAGAGTAGTGAGCTTCAGGGTGAAGTCTGTTCGAAGAGCCTCTAAAGAGGTAGTGAGAGCAGCTTTGAGTTTCTCCTGTGCTTCCTTTTTAAAGCTCAGGAGAGAGGATTTTAGTTCTTCTTTAGTTAGTACCATTGCGCCGGTCGGAGGTTCAGGTGGGGGCTGGTCTCTCGTCTCGGCAGGTTAGAAGTAGCTTGACACCCTTTTCATCTGTAATTTCTTCTGAGGCATGTAGATCGTGACTATTCCCGTAGAATAAGGACTGGCACTGAAAGTTCCTCTGTATCGCCAGTGGCTGTACTGGATGCTCTTTTGAAGGTATCCATACGTATCTTAGCTGCCACTGGGTTATCCTCAGGACAGTTGGGGAGGATTCCTATCTGTGACCTCACCACCAGTTACAAGCGGATATTATTTCCTTGTGTTAGAGTAGCGCTAAATTACTCCTTGTCCCCAACGGAAGGAGATCTGCCCGAGTCTAAGATGTTAATACCTAGCTCTGAAGAGTCGAATCCTTAACCTCTGCAGCATCCCCTGTGTGATCTAGTTATGCTTATCTTCAGGTTCATTGAGAAAAGGGGTTGCCTACATATTTAACTCTAATTCTGGCAAAGTCAGCCCTATTAAATCTTTCCTTTGCTGCAGACATTACACAGACTCTTGGAGGAGAAATTTCCACCCCCTGCGCCTCTTATCTGACCATCGCCCCAACCTCAGACCCCCACCTGTAAGGTTTCGCGCCCCAAATCCAGCAAGAGACTCCTGGAATGCCACATGACCAAGGTAGTTCAATAGGAGAGAGGGAGCAGGCCTGGGTGTAGAGACCTCAGACAGTGTGGCACTCCCAGGGTCTGATATTGTATATTTCCTATCTCATCCTTTCTTCGTCAATCACTTTCCGTCCCTGGCTAGGGGGAGCAACAAAACCATCTACTGGGCCCAGAGCAGCCACCTTCCTCCACGTAGCACCTCAGGGCGGGTCTGCGAAGAGCTCGATTACTGTGTAGCGTGGCTGCCCTTTTGAGGTCAGGCAAAGGGGGCCTCATCAATGTCACAGTGCAGCCGCATGGAGTACCATGGCTCCCCTCCACCCGGCCTCTGGCGCCTCCACGGCTCCAATGATCCAGTGCTCTTCTAGGAGCAGCCAACGGGAAGGCGATTCCTCCTGGGGTTCCCCGGCCTACATAACTGGTGTAGGTGCCGTTCCTCCAGGAATCGTTTTTGGCCATGTCTCAATGCTCCACTTCGATGGGGGGGAGCCATCCAGGGGTGAATTAGGATTGTGTAGTTGTTCCCATTGGACGCATGACGTGGGCCCTGCTGAGTGGCTCGTCCGCACTGAATTGAAGATTTATCAGATGTATGATACCATTTTTAAATGAATAAGAGTAAATCAGATACAATACCCTTAAAGGTGGACACAGATTATTTAATTTATATAACTGAGTTATATTGTATTTAATACTGGGAAGCCCACTCTTCACAATGTCACAGTCCTTACTCGTCACACAATATAACTAGCTTATGCGATAAAAAATAAAAAACACAAATCATGTGGAAGACATGCTATCTGGGAGTGGATGTACAGAAAGATAGCTTGATGCTTCAAGAGCCAATTCATGGGTGTAAAAGAATCACCCACACCCTGCATTTCTAAACAACGATGACAAAAAAACCTTGGGAAATAAACAGCACATAATTCTGCCATTTCCCGGGTGGCAGAAAGTTGCTAGTCACAGTTAATAGGCATTCAGAGAAGCCAAATATTATCTAAATTAGAAACGTTGCTAAAAACACAAAGATTTCTACACATTCTAAAGACTAACAATGGTACGCTTTGTCACGGATGTGAATTTCATCCCTACCTAATCGGGCATCAATGGGTAGCTCTCAGTGGCCATAGGTACATGGTGATCCAAATAACTTCATTAGGATCTTTCAGAAGGTTAAAGCAGAAGAGTAATCAGTGGTCTTCGAGCTATAGATCAATGACTTAGACTTGGAGAAATGTATTCTGGCTCCAGGGCTGATACGATTTCGAGCCGTGCATCCCAGAGCCATTTTCCTGTGAGGAGATCAAGTTAGGTAGAGTTATATCAACAACAGAGTGAGCTGCTGCAGAGGCACTCGATTCTAGGGCAACCAAGTAGGTGATCTGGTGTTGGTAATACACTAATATCTTGTAGGGGAGTTTAGGATGCAAACTCTCTGACAGTGGTGGGTCATTGTGTATCTCATGTGATATATTAAATAACAGAAAAATACTGCATCCACTACATCGACCTAACCACTACAAGACAAGGTAGCCATATAATTATTGTTCTTAACTCCACCTACACTTATCTCTGATGGTATTAGTGAAGTTAAGAATAGTACATTTATTCTTACCTTGTGATGTAGTCGTAGGCAATGTAGTGGATGTGATATTGAAAGACATGTACTGTAGTCGGGATGTAGGCAGTTCAATATGGAGCATAATTCAGACCACTTTAAATGTTCCCTCATACAAGAATTTCAAACAGCAACAAATGGTTGATCTAGAAATGTTTGATTCTTGGCAAGACCTAATTTTTGGTGTCGTGGGTCACCTGGGCTATCGCTGACACACAACCTCTTCTAATATGAACTAAGCTGACTGTAAGATGGGGCTCAGAGGCCAGCCCTAAGCTGAACCATGCTTGTGCCATAGGTATCAGTATGAACTAAGACTATGCCAATCTTACAAAAAATGAAGTAATGTGTTAGACTAAAGTTCTTCTTCGCAGATTGAAAGAAAGCTGTTAATCTTCCTCAACACACGTAAGGCCGGCTTATCAGTAGTGTTCCACAAGTGTCTATCCTACATCCCTTTCTGTTTAATGTGTATAATTTACTTAGTCGGGGCCTGATTCTATGGTTAAGCACATAACCTCCAGCTAATATGTGGTCTCTGTTATTATAGTTCAGACAAGACCACAGAAAATCCATCTGTTGTTGCCAATTGCTAGCAAGCTATTTGCCATCCCACCACAACAATGCTATTATGAACCAATCTAAAGGCCACCTGTTGGAACAGCAAAGAATGGGCCACTCTACCCCTTCAACTAAACTGGGGGAGAAGCAGTCAATCATTAAGTGCCCAAAGCTTCATTTTAAGTGTGCCTGAGCGGAGAATAGCACACAGAGAGCCACGCACGCCAGCCAGACCGGAGAGCAGATCCAGAATCCCGCCACCAGTCGCGCCGCCGCCTTGGGACTACGTTTCCCATCAGGCTTAGCGGCGGCGCGTTCCCCGACGCGGGAGAAGCGACGGGAGGGGCTGCATAAAATCGAGAGCCCTCGGTGGAGCGGTGGGGAGAAGCAGTCAATCATTAAGTGCCCAAAGCTTCATTTTAAGTGTGCCTGAGCGGAGAATAGCACACAGAGAGCCACGCACGCCAGTCAGACCGGAGAGCAGATCCAGAATCCCGCCACCAGTCGCGCCGCCGCCTTGGGACTACGTTTCCCATCAGGCTTAGCGGCGGCGCGTTCCCCGACGCGGGAGAAGCGACAGGAGGGGCTGCATAAAATCGAGAGCCCTCGGTGGAGCGGTGGGGAGAAGCAGTCAATCATTAAGTGCCCAAAGCTTCATTTTAAGTGTGCCTGAGCGGAGAATAGCACACAGAGAGCCACGCACGCCAGCCAGACCGGAGAGCAGATCCAGAATCCCGCCACCAGTCGCGCCGCCGCCTTGGGACTACGTTTCCCATCAGGCTTAGCGGCGGCGCGTTCCCCGACGCAGGAGAAGCGACGGGAGGGGCTGCATAAAATCGAGAGCCCTCGGTGGAGCGGTGGGGAGAAGCAGTCAATCATTAAGTGCCCAAAGCTTCATTTTAAGTGTGCCTGAGCGGAGAATAGCACACAGAGAGCCACGCACGCCAGCCAGACCGGAGAGCAGATCCAGAATCCCGCCACCAGTCGCGCCGCCGCCTTGGGACTACGTTTCCCATCAGGCTTAGCGGCGGCGCGTTCCCCGACGCGGGAGAAGCGACGGGAGGGGCTGCATAAAATCGAGAGCCCTCAGCGTCGCGGGACGCGAGTGGGACGCCCGGGGCGAAGCCCGGGCAAAGGGCGGGCCGTCTGAGGCCGTCCGAGGACCTCAGAGGACGGGACAGCGCAACCCCGCTGACACCCATCAATTTAGAACACTCCCCAAGTAAGTCTTCTACGCACGCTGTCCCTATTGGAGATTGTATCGTTACTCTCTCACAATGTCCACAAGGGGCAGTCGCAGCAAGACCGCTGCAGGAGCTGGGAAAGTCACCGGGCCAATTGACAACTTCATCTTTAAGGCCAATGAAGCAATTGATCACGGCATTTCATTATTGGAGCGCAGAGTTTCCCTGGAATTGGCCCAAGCAAAACGCTCTTCCTTGGGTCTCCTCGCCACAGCAAATACACCCATTAGAAACAACTTTGCTGATGGCGTCGCCATCACCAATGCCAACGCAGAGATCCACACCATGCCTAATACCGTGGATTTATCAGTAACACAACTTCTCTCTGACTCCCTACGGAGTCTGGAAAAATCACCTAATTTAGATGTTACTGATAACTTTAACACAGAACTGGATCTCGTTACAAACTCTATTCCAACAATGAGTTTTCCAGAGAACTCGGACATAATACCTATTGTAGAGTCTCAAGTACTTCTTACCTCACTAACTGAGACCACACGCGATCACGCTATTGACCCAATTTTGTCCACAGACCTCGACCCCATGGCTACAAATTGTTCCCCTCCTCGAGCTTTAGCTACTACACATATACTCGTGGATTCAACCCCTACATCAAGAGTATTGCGAGGGTTAAGGGAAGGAGCGATACAGAAGCAGAAACCGCCCCAAGGCCCAAATATATCTACATCCAATGGAAGCCCTCTCCCTCAGAGAAAGCTGGGGAAAAACCCACCTAATAACCAAAAAAAGGCTAGTAAAAAACTTAATGCAGGATTAAGTAATAAAGGAGATCCGTCCTTTAAGGAGGGGTCATATAAAGATTGCTCCTCAACAAATCAACTTATAACAAAGGTTGGGGAAATTATATCTGCCCATCTTGCCACCATCGAAAAGAGACTAGGGAATATGGAAAAACAACTTAACGAATTAAGCGCCCTAGTTAAAAACCCACTACCCAAAGATACTCCAGTCTTAGTGGTAGCAAAACCACATACTCAACCTTCTTTGGGACAAGCCGTGAAAAAACCAGCCCCAACCCCTAGTAACACACATAAGCAAAATCTACCTCCAAAGGGAGTTACGAATAAGTCAAACACACCCACACCCACCCCAAACACAATCACACAGGGGAAACAACCTAACCCAACACAATCAAAGGGGGATACCACTAGCAACCTTAAGGACAGGAATAAAAACACTCAAGGAAGATTCCACGCTAACTTGCCACCCGGATCTAGTCCATATGTAGTGGTAATGACGGGAGTCCCTGAGATACCGGACAACACTGAAGAGCCAACCTGGTCTCTATTAAACAAAGTCAGTTTTTGGTTGAATAACAACAGACCCCTACCCCCATACTGCAGGAGCAAAATCCTAACAGTTAGAAGAGTACCATGGGTGGGCCGAGAAACACAGAAAACACATGGTGACTGTGTGATTGTTAACTTTGACGACCCACGCACGGTAGAACACATCTGTTCATGGAGAAGCGAGGGGTATAGCGAAGGCATAGAAACAAAACATCTTTCCTTTTTCTATCCATCTAGGAGATTCAATCAGCACCACAATGCCTTCGAGAGAAACTGGTGTCATACGGGGCAAGGAGATGAGGGAAACAACTGGGGTGAGCGGGGGTTAGATAACAACTACAGACATCCCTATAGGAACATACCAAGCAGAGATGCTTATTGGGGTATACCAGTTTTTAACAGATTCAGCAGTCTCGATATGGTGGATTGACTCCCCCCATTATCACCGGGGCTGCTGAATACTGAACTGGAGGGAACAAAACAGGGTTGCCCCGCTGAGCTGGTTAAAAATATAGAGATGGTCGATATGGAAACATCAGGCACCCAACTGGCCCAAAATTACCCGAAGCTGCCACTAGTAAGGGAAGACAAACTAACGGATAACACTATAGGATGCAAAACAACTAACCCTCTAGACCCACATATTCATAAAAACCCTAATAGTGTGCTAACGATTGTTAGCTGGAACGTAGCCGGACTCCAAAAACGGGTATTGGACCAGGAATGGTTAAAATTCATATCTAACAAAGATATTATAATGTTGCAAGAGACATGGGCTACCTCTGAAATAACCATAGAGGGTTTTGAATGTTACAGCATCTGCGCTCAAAAGCCAGCTTTTGGTCGCCCCATGGGAGGCTTGCTGATTGGGTTCAGAATAGCTCTAGGGGGGACTATTAGGCCAATACCAACTAAGAGCCTAAATATTCAAATTATCGAGTTTACCTGTAGATCATCGTTACATCTGATCAACTTTTATAATAACGACTTTCACTCGACCCCCAACAAAAACTATATAGAACTATTCGAGAACATAACAAGAATAACTGAATCAACCAACAACTATGCAAGCAACGGGATTATCCTAGCTGGGGATTTTAATGCCAAATTATCAAGAACCAAAGCAGGTACAAACCAACTAGATAGGGCCACCAAACGCGGGAATGAATTGAAAAACTTCATAAATACCCACACCCTATCAAATATAATGGACACATTTATACATAGCGATAGTGCATATATTCCAACTTTCAGAGGGAGAGATTTCTCCAGCACAGTAGATTACATCTTCACTTCTGTGGAACTACTAGACAAAGTCACCCAAGCAGGAGTAGTAGAAACAGCCTTTGGTGATCATAATGCACTTGAACTCAGCCTAAGAATGGGTCCGATCCAAGTACCTCCCCGCACTTTGGGAGCAAGAGATATTACGACATCAACAGACAACCTCAGGTTAAAGTGGAAAGGGGTGAACTGCGAACCCATTATGGACATAATTATAAACAATCACCAACCAACAGTTGCTTCCTGCCTATTTACGGATGGGAATCACCATAGGATAATTGAAGACTTTGAACATTTGTGCCATGTTATTAAGACTCTTCTGACAGTTTCCCACAGGAAAAATAACGACGAACCCAGATGGTTCGACAGTTGTTGCTCAGCGGCAAACAAGGCACTTCGTAAGGCACTAAACTCCAAACCGAGAGACCTTGCTGATGTACGGACCGCCAGGCATGCCTATAAAACAGCTATAGGGATAAGGAAGGCTGCCATGGTAGAGGATCAGTGGAAAGAACTATCAGTCTCTGCTACTATGGGAAATAGTGCAACTTTTTGGCCCGCTGTAAGGAAGATGCGGGACATGGGGAAACAACTGTCACCAATCAGCTGCACCATTTCAAGTCAGAACTGGGAGCAACACTTCTCCAATATATATGCTAATCCCGCTGCTCCTGTAGAAGACCAACATTTTGATAAACTGAGCCCACTTGACATAACTCTGGGGGAGGTCCTTTTGGCCATTAATCAAAGCCTGGGGAACAAGGCACCTGGGCCGGACGGCTTCCCAATTGATTTAATTAAACATAGACCAGAATTTTGGGGGCCCATTCTGGTTAATGTTTTCAACAGCGTACCGTTGGGCACCATCCCCGCTACCTGGTCTACAAGCACAATAGTACCTATTTACAAAAAAGGTGAAAGATCGGACCCTGCAAATTATAGGCCCATCTCACTCTTAGACAACACCCTGAAAATCTTGGGCCGGGTGTTGTACAACAGAGTGAATGACTGGGCCGAAGAATCAGGGGTGCTAGACAGATGTCAGATGGGCTTTAGAAGCAGGGTCGGGACAACAGAACAATGCCTGAATCTCAATCTTATAATAGGCAAATACACCATAGCCAAGGCTTCTCCTATTTATCTAGCCTTTATGGACTTGTCGTCCGCATTCGACCTTGTGAATAGGTCGAAATTGTGGGCGACACTTCTCTCCTATGGCCTTGATGAACCCTTGGTATACTTCCTAGCTTACCTACATGCGGACACCAAAGCCCGGGTACGAATCGGAATGGAGGGCGAAACCTCGGGGGCAATTAAGGTGGAAAGAGGCGTCCGACAGGGGTGCGTTTTAGCACCCCTGTTATTCATCATCTACATAAATGGTCTGAGTGACTCCCTGAAAGAGACGATAACGGACGTCCCGAAAATCCAAGGGAATCTGCTACCCGCACTCCTTTACGCAGATGATGCGGTGATCATGGGCTTAACACCGAACGCTCTCCGTGCCCTGGTCAAGAGCTTTGCACTTTTTATGGGGAAACTGGACCTGAAGGTGAATTTTAAAAAATCATTTGTTATGACATGCGGGCCAGGGGCTAAACAACTGAACTCCATTTCAATTGGACCAGAGAAGTTATATTCCACCAAATCATTCCCATATTTAGGCATGGTCTTTGCTGCGAACGGCCTGTGGAGTGGGCATCTCGCCCACGCCACAGGCAAGTTCTCAAAGGCCATAAATTCCATCCTTGCCTTGCCACGGCCAAAAAGGTCAGAAACAACCGGGGCAATTATGAAAATCTACAAATTGCAATGTGTTCCGGTTGCAACCTATGGAGCAGAAATTTGGGGGATAGTGAGCCCATCTAGCCTGCAGACAGAAGAAAACCGGTTGTGCAGAAAAGTTTTAGGAGCTCCTATTTCCTCTTCCGGGTACATCTGCCACGCCGAGCTCAATTTGCCCTATATAACCGACTTCATTGCCACGCGACCCGCAATATTTTGGCTGTCGATTTGGTCTAATGAACGTGCTACCTTAACACAGGATATTGTGTCTGAATGCCTAAACTGTGACAAGGGTATGAGCATCCCGTGGCTCCGGGCAACAAAGGAAAGCCTAGACAGCATTGGCAAAATCCATCTTTTTAACGATCCTGCCCAGATTAAGAGCTCGGATAAGAAGGACATACAAATCGAACTTCATGCCCTCTTCAGGGAAAAGAGGTTGGAGATAGAACTACAAAAACAAACTGTTAAATCTTATGTGACTAATATAAACAATGATCTATCTCCACAACAAATACCTTTATACCTCAGACTCCCCCTGACCAACTGGGAGAGGTCGCTGTTATTTCGCCTAAGAGCTGGATCTACAAAATACTCACTTTGCTTTCCCATGGGCCACAGCACATCGAACTTTGGACACGAGCTAAGCCCCTGCCCCTGTGATGGTCATAGTAGACAAAATTAACTACATTTCTTTTTTCACTGTAAATTTTTTATGAAATATATCAAGTGGTTTTTAGCTCCATATTTTAAAAAACGAAGGCCAGTTTCCCTAATTCAATCATATCATATGCTTTTAAATTTAGACAATGACGATCTGATTTTTCGTGCAACCTCATTTTTGAAAGTTATATTCCACGCACGGAAATCTATGGAACCTCCCTGAAACGCTCATGCACCCAAAAATGCCTCCTATGCAACAGCACTTTAGTTACCTGTAATGCACATTGGAACGCACTTTAATAATCTGATCTTGATTGTTTACATTATCATTGCTGCTTTCTTTTAATTATTTTATGGTAACTGTGTAAAACTACTTTTAAAGATGTCTTTTTATGTATATGTGACTTTCATGGATTTTTTGCAATCCGAATAAAGTTTTCTTTGAATTGAATTGTGTATAATTTACTTAGTCGGGGGCCTGATTCTATGGTTAAGCACATAACCTCCAGCTAATATGTGGTCTCTGTTATTATAGTTCAGACAAGACCACAGAAAATCCATCTGTTGTTGCCAATTGCTAGCAAGCTATTTGCCATCCCACCACAACAATGCTATTATGAACCAATCTAAAGGCCACCTGTTGGAACAGCAAAGAATGGGCCACTCTACCCCTTCAACTAAATAGGAGCGTTACATAGGAATATACACTGACTCCAAGCTTGCTCTGAATACCCAGGTGGCAAATGTGGCTACTTAGTGTTTTCTTCACCTGAGAATTACTAAAGAACATTTTTCCCGTCCTCAGTACTCAGTTACCCACATCTGTAATCAATGACTTCCCATCTAGATTATGGGAACACTCTTTTCCCTGCAGCACTGGGAAAGGCTGGGTACAGACTTCATCTGGTACAAAATATGGTCTCAAGGTTAGTAGGACAGCCTTTCTAGTTGTGAACACATCACCCCTCGAGTATTACACCTGTGACACATCCACAGCCGTATTTGCTTCAAAGCCATGACAAGTGTACACAAATGTTATTAGCATATCCTAAGCAGAGCCCTTGGTTTTACCAACCTCGTGTGCCCACAGGTAGTATGGTGACCAGGGTTGGATTGGCCAGTCAACTACTCTAATATTTCCCTAGTAGAATTCAGGCTAAGGGACTGCGTTTAGAGCAGGATGGTATGTCGTGGTGATGAAGCAAGGACTCATATAAAAGAGACTTGCTCAGACGCAATCCTATCATATAAACCCGTAACGAAATAATACATTTGTATTGTTGTACTAATATGCACTACATTTCACATATTTAGCAAAGAGGGGAAGCTTGCCTATGTGTTATACTAACAAGTAAACTGAATACAATTAAAGACGGCTGCTAAAGCGCAAAATGGTATTGCGCATGCGTCAACTTCTTCTACGTAGTACGACGTCTTAATGCTTGGAGGGAAAAGTTTGCTTCTTTGCTCTAGCATCTAAGATGGCCACTTGGAAACTCATGTGCTAAGCATCTGCTTGCTGAAACTAAAATTGAGTTGTATACTAAATGCTAATGCATAAATAGTTTTTATAAGTAAGTGTGATTAGAGTAGAGATAGGTGGTATACAGTGAATTAATTTATTTTTGGTTCTAATACTTTGTCTTTTGATCTCTCTATTAGATCGTGTTTGGGCCTCGTACAGATGCTATGGTCTGCCACCCACGTGGGTCCTGACCATGCGCATGAGAGACAACTCCAAAGTAGTGAGCTCAAGTCTTAGACCCGGCCAAGGACATTCTCCACTCAAGTCCTAGGAACCAGCTGAACATCCTGAAGATTCAATGGACAACTGTGAAAATTATATACAATGTTGTCAATAATATTTGTTAATATAGGTGGGAAATAAAGCATGGGAGAACAAATTAATGGGCGGGAACTTAAAACAATAAACTGTAAGAAATTATTGAAAATTTAGCATGGTGTGATGATCATCCCCTTAGCTTGCCCAATCAGAAATGGGAGTTTCATAAAGCTGAAACATTTAGGGGTGGTACATGCCATTAAAAAAGTAAAACGGGGGTAGTTTAGTTAGATTAGTGTGGTGGGTGTCGCATCCAAATGCTGAGAGACCGAGATGCTGTTCGATTACCCGAAGAAGCAGTCTTAGAATTTCATGAGCAAATAGAATTTAGAAGATGATCTGAGGAGGAAAATAGTGTCAGAGAGGTGTGAGACACAGGCGTCGAATCCAGAAGAGGTCATCTATCCTGTCCTGTAGTACCTGTCGACAGAACTTTAAAGGGCCCGTAGACTCTTGATCAGAGGGGTCTTGTGAAAGTTGAAGAAATTGATGTACATAGACAGCATTCATTTCCCTTCTTCTCCCACTCCTCTCCCTGTGAACACCATGAATGCCATAGACTATTGACCGTATCACTCCGCCAGTGGGAGCCCATACCTATATGCATATGCACAGCCATTCTGGGCACCATGGCCTTTTTACCCATTGGAATCCCCGGCTTCCCTCCTGCGCGTATCTTGCACCCCCTCTCTCATGTATAGACCATGAAACCCTTTCCCTTTGCGCGACCCTGATGTGAAAGGCAACCCTCCTGCTTGACCCAGGCATTCCCCATTTCCCTCTCGAAGAAGCATCCTTCGCCTCAGCTGACATAGCCCCCCAGCTGTATCTGACTGCCCCTGTTCTCCCATGTACAGGTCATAGGATCTCTCTCTCTCTCTCTGTGCGACTCTGACCCTGCGCGCACCCTGACCCCCTCCCTCTCCTCACATGGGCAAGTCATAAACCTTCTTCTTCTGCAAGACCCTGTCCTTGGGAGTCACGGCCGCGCCTGACCAACACCTCCTTCCCTTCCATGAATGCCCCTCTGTTGACAAGCCTTCCTTCAGCGCTCGATTGTCCACGCGGCATGAATACCACTCCTTTTGATGACCCCTTCCCCCGAGCCCGGCTGACCACACAGGTCCGAGGCCATCGCCTAAGCCGGAAGATACCATTTACTGCCCCCTTATTGTATAAGGTCCCTCTCCTTCAAAGGACCCTCTATTGATCCAAGGCCTCCCCACCCCCTGTGAT
Organism: Lissotriton vulgaris; assembly: GCF_964263255.1. NCBI lineage: Eukaryota > Metazoa > Chordata > Amphibia > Caudata > Salamandridae > Lissotriton > Lissotriton vulgaris. Next base: position 699,819,566 of record NC_141697.1, on the reverse strand, counting down.
ATGATCAGGCGCACACATCCTAAGACTCGGCAGAACACTCAACTGCGTGATGACCCCTCCCCTCTTATCAGCAGGTCAAGGGTCCCTATTGTGAACGCATGTGGGGTAGGATTGACACGAGGATTATAGGGATGTCTTTTCCTTTGCGTCATACTGTCCTGATTGTACTCTCAAGTGTTTTGTAAGATATAAAAGCCAGAGTCTCAGCTCACTTGTTAGAGCACCTCCCGAAAGACACTGTGTTTCGTGTCCGAAATGACTGGCTCTCCTCATGAGAATTAAACTCTGTTCTTGATTCCTGCTTCCAGCGCCCGTCTCTTTATTTGGTAATTATTCAACATGGGAACTAAGAGGCGGTTTGCGCCAGCAGCCTGGGCATCGATAGAATTATGGGCTCATTTTCCACAATTGGCGTCCCAACGCGGGGTCCATCAGTGACATAGGGTTCGGTAAGAAAGATCCAGATGAAGAAGTGAACGTCTAAAATGATCGGAGTATACCTGCCTTGAGAAGGGCCCTAGCCCGGCTGCCGATCAAAAGAACTTCACCAATTCTGAAAGGACCTCTCTTGAGTGACCTATTGTCCTGACTGGAATCCCACAGGAATGCTACATGGAGTAAGAGAACAATCAGGCGCTGGAGGAGGAAGACGAAGAACTGTCCGTATGGTCCGGTCCGGGTAAGATTAAGTAGGGTGTTTTTACGCCTGATTGGTAGGGTGGTTCTATCCACCTGATTGATTGATTGATTGTATTGAAATCGGTATTTGTATACTGATATTGTATTGGTTGGTATTGGTTCATTTAGCTTTGAAGGCTACTTGACATATTGGTTCTCTTCTGGAGAACGAGACATTCTCTGTTTGCAAACAGCGACGAATAGGAACGTCGTCCCTCTTTGCAGATAGAGAAGGGTAGGTAATGCAGACTTTTGTCCCCGTTGTAATCCGTCATGCCTACTTTTCTCCCCACTGATTGTTTTGAAGTCGATTAATAATCGATTGTTGCTCTTTGAGATCTTCCCTGTCCACAAACAGAGACGAATAGGAATATTCTGTTCCCTTTATGGATAGCGAAGGGCAGGTAATGCAGACATTTGTCCCCGTTGTAATCCGTCATGCCTGTTTTTCTCCCCATTGATTGGTTGGTTGCCTGGACATTGTTGTCCCAGGAATTGTTTCGTTTGAGGTATTTTCTATTTGCAAACAACGTGAAATAGAAATATTCTGTCTAGTCTTTGCAAGTAGAAAAGGGTAGGTTATGCCCCTTTGTGAATTCGTCAGTCCTACCCACTCCCCACTGGTTGGTTATTGGGGGGTAGCTCGCATGGTCCGCCCAGGAGACTACCCTTATGGAGGACATATGCTCTCCACTCATGGGCCATTTAGTAGAAATAGACCGACTGGTCCGTCCAGGAGGCTACCCTAGTAAGTGGAAGTACATCGCTCGGTCTGTCCAGGATGATACCCTAATGAAGGAATATATGTTCCCCTTTTTGATCGATAATCTCGTTCCACCCCGGACCATTTATTGGAGGGAACTCGTCTGGTCCGTCCAGAAGTACCCCCTAGTGAAAAGAACACATAAAAATATGAAGTGATCACCGTTCCCTACTAACAGAAGACTTTAGCCCGAAACACGCTAAGGAAAAGAAAGAAAATAAAAAGAAATCAGGCTAAGTCAGTAACCCCCTGATGAGCTTTTGACTTCACCAAAAATAAGAAACATTAGAAATAGTTCGTAATAAGAAATGTAAAATGGCGAAAAGGTTTGACAGCAAAAAATAACCACGAGGTAGCTAGGCTTCACTGCCTGTTCCTGCTCCCAACATGTCTGCCTCATTGCCCGCCACGCCCAAATAACGGTCACACGAAATAGAAACAATTCAATAGGTACCTACCCCCATTCCGGAAGCTCCCGAAGTGCAACAGGTCCGCGGTTACGCCCATCCGGAAGGCGAGGCCTCGAGGCACGAGGGGCTCGCCTGGCCACGGTCGGTAGGAGGTGATGTTGGGCAGGCGGTCCAAAGGATGACAAGGACCTCTCCATCTTTTCTCTTCGGCCGCGGGGAGAGAGGGGGCTGTCTTGCCTCGGCCACCGACCACCCCTCTCTCTCACCCGATCCGGCTTTCGTCGAAGGCCGAAGCCAAGGCGAGGATGACGGCATTTCTTTGTGCTATAATGGCCGCAACTACACCCAACGCCTGATAGTTGCAAGTAGTCCCGCCACGTGTCCACCCCTGGACAGTTCCAGGTAGTCCCGCCACATGTCAAGAGAAAAGAGGGGGGGGGCTGTCTTGCCTCAGCCGCCGACCACCCCCCCCCCATCTTCAATGGCTGGCACGGCCAATATCGAAGCGACGGAGCCGAGGAACGGAGAGGGGTCGCTGGAAGGGGGAGGCGGCGCGAACGAGCCTCCCCCACCTCCCTCCAGGTGGAGGCTTCCAGCGACACCCCAATGCTCTTACTTAAAGAGGGTCAACATCAAAAAGCGGTCTTCTGCCCAGGACGGGCACACGCTCCATATCGTCTCTCCTCGACCTTGAAGATTCTATAAGAGCCGGGGGGCCCCCGACCCCCCTGCATGGGTGCCCCCGCCCCTTCACTGGGAACCACGACATCGGTGCAACTCCTGCCGGCGCCAGCCTCGGATTGGAAATGGCTAAAATGCAGCCACGACACAGACTTGTTCAGTTCCGGAGGAACACCAGAATGACCCGGTAGGAAAATTGTTGCCGCCCTCCCCACTCTTTGACTAATGGTCCATATTTGTTAGACTGTTAACCACATAGCACAAAACTTTTTGAACTGCCAACGGAAGGTTCTGGGCCAACCATGCGAGACTAGAGACATTCTGACTGTGCTGGAACTCGCCTGACCCCACCCAAAATGGCGTCGACACAAAATGAGACGTTTTGAATAAACTTTGTTGCACCCTGATTGCGCAAGCTTTTTGCCCCGAGATATATATAACGTTTTGGATAATGAAAGTAGATATGAAGGATATTGAGTATGTGCTTGGACAATGAATTGACTTAGGGTGGGTACTGATTATGAGTTGGAAAATGAATTGGTGTAATTTAGGTAATGAATGAACATTGGATAATGAATTTATGAATTTATTAAAGATGAATTACTGACATGCATCATGTTTGCTCTGTAGGGGAGTTTAATACGATTTTATTGCACTGCCGCACTTTATGCAATGAACTGCCACCAGCTTTGTTCTTCCTATGTACAGTTCCAATCTGCTCCGTGGCCAGTCCACTGGGTTGTAGGCCTGTATTTATACATCAACACTTTTTATTAAAAGTATTTTGAAAACGAAAGCATAGTTGTAGCGGTTGCATTAATGAGTTTTGAATGTATTACTACTGTGAGCAACGAGAAAGTATGATGAAGGCTAAAGGTTAAAAAGGACCCGATATTTAGCAGCCACACTATGTGTCACAGGCAGCCGGAAAAGTGCTTTAAAAGCCCTAAAACGACACCACAGAAATGCCACCTGACCGCCACCCTTGTACCCGATCAAAAGGGGTTACGACCAAGTAACTCATGTAGGTACGCAGATCGTCAATGATTATCTGTCTGACATTACTGGTCCCTCTGGGTTTAAACGCCGTGATGGTAGAGAAATGCACTACGTGGAGATAGGTCGAGTATGTGGTAGGTAAAAACATTTCCGGATTACTGCATGCTGATGAGGTTTGAATATTGCCCCCCCACCCCTTCTTTCTCCTCCCTTCTGCAGGTCACGTCGGAACCTTGGCTGATGTATGGAAGGACGATGACCGAACCGCCAATGAGAAGGGGAAGAAGGGAATATGAGCATGGTCCTTATGACAAATAAAAGTTTTTAAAAGACGTAGACTTAAACATGACTGTTCCTCCTTAGAACATAGCAACTGGGAGGAAGAACTGACATAGAAACTGGACAGGTACTGAATGACGAAAAATTGACTAGAAACGACGCGTTAAATAATGTAACTGGACGTTTTGACTAGGTAGGGAAAGGACAAAGAAAAATATACGGGTAAGGGTTATCACGGCACCACCCGTCTGGGAAGTTAGAAATGTTGCTGGTGTTCAAAATGCACTGCCCCCCTTTTTCGCACTCTTATAGATGTAGCCAAGCTGTCCGACTGTTCTCCCGATCAATACTTGCCGTTGCCTCAGCCCGGAGAACTTCCCACCAAAGGAAGGAACTGAAAAATGGTTTAAAATCCAACCATGGGTAAATAGCACGACCAGGCTAATTTCTGGCCGACCAACGACTGAGGTGTAAGTATTGGCAATTGGGAACGCTGGCCGACATAACTGGCGAGAAGGAAAGGGAGGGAAGGGTAGAAAGAGCTAAGCACATAGATAAATAAGATAGTAAAGATACGTAGGATATAATATGGATTTTGTTGGCCACCTGTTGTTTCCTGTCCTGTCGTGAATGTCTTATATATGTGTAATGCATGTGCCGTCTTCCCTGTCTGAGTTTGTGTGTGTGTAATGTACGGATTTATGTCTTCCCTCTGTCTGTATTTGCGTGTTACCTGACCTTTGCTGTTCTGTGTTGTAAGCGCACTAAATGACCTATTTTCGTACACGTCTCTCTCTCTCTACATGTCATACGTGTACCGAATGGCTCGCTTAGATTGCGGACGACTCTCACTCTCTATGAGAGTCTCCCTATTTTCTCTCCCTCTTTTTGGTAAAATTGTGCCCCACCGGCACCAGCCTGATTTGATACTTATTGAACGCGGAGGTGTTCAGCGAAATTGACCGAAATAAAAATGATTGTACCTCGCCATATTACTACCTCTCCTTTCTACAAAAATAAATGAACTTGAATTGGCTGAAAAGGAAAGGACAGGTAAGACGGCTAAGGTCCCCCAAATCTGGCTATTCATAGGGGAACTGTATGTCAATGGCACCTTATGTCTGTTCTTCAGAGACGAACGCCAACGTCTAGATTGACACCCAATGCCCAGATTGCCCCACCCCTTCGCACCCAAGCGCGAGCGCCCGAAGTATACCCTCCCCATTTGATAGACCCCAGCTGCTGTCCCGGATATAAACATGATGACCATGAGTAGCTGTTGACCCTCGAGAAAACCTTGTTTTGCCCGACTCTCGACGATAGCGCCCCCGCCCTGTGTGAAAAGGTTAGCCAGTCCTGAAGGGAAATGCTCCGCAAATGTTGAATATGATGTAATGCACAGTTGATGGAAATATTATTTTGTCCTCACTTGAATTCTAAATGGGACGATGAATAAACCTGCCATAAACACAGTAGGAATGCTGACACATGCACTGCTTGGTAATAGACCTCTGACTGTGACCGATGAGCATAAACTCTCAAATGCGTAGAATTGAGGGAGGAATTCATATGCGTAGATGTCTTCTTCTGCCATTTCTCTAAAACGTTGTCTTGTACCTATTCAAAGATTCACGATCACCGAAGGAGATGGGTCAGATGTGACGTACAGCCTGACTGCAGATCTTGGGACACGTATGACATCGACCAGAGGTGGAGCTGCAGAGCAACAAGATACGGGACGAGACCGCAATTTCAACGTGGAAAATGAAAAATGACGGGCCGCCTTGAAGCCCTCCGACTGCTTACCCACGTGTGCCTGGAGTCTCCGTCCGCCTTCTTTGGGCCCGATTGATGGGCCTGCCTGCTTGTTATCCTTTGCTCCCTTGGTCCCCTTTGTGTGTCCCAGGAACTCTGACCCAACTCCGCTCTCTCTCTCTCTCCTATCGACTATTTGAACCACATTCACCCTCTTTCCCACGTGACTTTTTTGCCAAAGGAAAGAACTGCATTCATATGGGAATAGGGTGTTGCCACAGAACTATAGGTGCCGAGCATAAGGCGCCGCCAAACGGATTGTTTAGGGAACAGGACTGTGGTCTAACAGCAGAGGACTGACCGCACCCTGCAACGCGTAAGGATAGAACCGAGCTGGACCTATAGCTCCACCGCCGGTGCTCAACAGCGCCAACGAAAGTACCCGGATTAGAGCCTACCAGTGATGGCTCACTGATAAAAAGACACTGTGACGAAGAAATCTTGTGTATTGAACTGAATTCCGCTCTCAACTACCTGGTCAAAACTGTTCATTGGTCACATTTTTAAGTTAGACAGATTTATGCTATGTAGTGCGTTTAATTGTCAGGAACACAACGAAATGCAATTTCCTATGTGCTGCATTCTGCCCATCACCTCGACTGTCTATGATTGTACGTCAAATGTTAGTATCGACAAAATGCTAATTCATCAGCGATGCCTGTCTATCTGTAAACCCATCGATTGCAAAAATGACTGCTGTTATGTAAAAAGGGGCGACTGTGAAAGTTGAAGAAATTGATGTACATAGACAGCATTCATTTCCCTTCTTCTCCCACTCCTCTCCCTGTGAACACCATGAATGCCATAGACTATTGACCGTATCACTCCGCCAGTGGGAGCCCATACCTATATGCATATGCACAGCCATTCTGGGCACCATGGCCTTTTTACCCATTGGAATCCCCGGCTTCCCTCCTGCGCGTATCTTGCACCCCCTCTCTCATGTATAGACCATGAAACCCTTTCCCTTTGCGCGACCCTGATGTGAAAGGCAACCCTCCTGCTTGACCCAGGCATTCCCCATTTCCCTCTCGAAGAAGCATCCTTCGCCTCAGCTGACATAGCCCCCCAGCTGTATCTGACTGCCCCTGTTCTCCCATGTACAGGTCATAGGATCTCTCTCTCTCTCTCTGTGCGACTCTGACCCTGCGCGCACCCTGACCCCCTCCCTCTCCTCACATGGGCAAGTCATAAACCTTCTTCTTCTGCAAGACCCTGTCCTTGGGAGTCACGGCCGCGCCTGACCAACACCTCCTTCCCTTCCATGAATGCCCCTCTGTTGACAAGCCTTCCTTCAGCGCTCGATTGTCCACGCGGCATGAATACCACTCCTTTTGATGACCCCTTCCCCCGAGCCCGGCTGACCACACAGGTCCGAGGCCATCGCCTAAGCCGGAAGATACCATTTACTGCCCCCTTATTGTATAAGGTCCCTCTCCTTCAAAGGACCCTCTATTGATCCAAGGCCTCCCCACCCCCTGTGATATGATCAGGCGCACACATCCTAAGACTCGGCAGAACACTCAACTGCGTGATGACCCCTCCCCTCTTATCAGCAGGTCAAGGGTCCCTATTGTGAACGCATGTGGGGTAGGATTGACACGAGGATTATAGGGATGTCTTTTCCTTTGCGTCATACTGTCCTGATTGTACTCTCAAGTGTTTTGTAAGATATAAAAGCCAGAGTCTCAGCTCACTTGTTAGAGCACCTCCCGAAAGACACTGTGTTTCGTGTCCGAAATGACTGGCTCTCCTCATGAGAATTAAACTCTGTTCTTGATTCCTGCTTCCAGCGCCCGTCTCTTTATTTGGTAATTATTCAACATGGGAACTAAGAGGCGGTTTGCGCCAGCAGCCTGGGCATCGATAGAATTATGGGCTCATTTTCCACAGTCTGATCCTCACACCATCCTAGGTAAATATAATCTATGTTGTGTCAATGTGCTTCTCTTTCTCTCTATCCTCTTTTTTCTGTCATTGTGAATTTCATTTAATAGAATACTGAAATTTAATATGATCTTACTTCCTCTGGATATGATGGAGTTGACACTGTAATTTGCTTTGCTCATATGATTAATTAGAGAAACAAATGTAAACTTTCTTGAGTCTGTTATTATTTAAGAAGCAATAGGGTAAATAAATGTTAGGTCCCATCATCAATGACTCTTCAACTAAAATAAAGATCCATTGGTTATAAGAGGGGTTCGGATCAGTAAAAGGATAGGGATCAGATAATGTCCTTAAATAAGGTTGAACCCACACCTTGTCCCCCTCCCCACCAGCGGTGTTGGCCAGCCTATATGAGAGAGTGTGTGTTTGAGGGCCCAGATGAATGGAATGATGTTAGGTTTTTGCAGGTTGGTAACTCACGCTGGATCAAAGGTCCAACCATACTACAATGGCCTCCAGAACTGTGCGTTAATTTGAACTATCTTGTCACCTAATTGCGGTTTCTAATCTGGTCCTGACAAGTACGTATGATGACAGAGCCTTCTCCTTTGTCAAAGTAAAATGGTGACTTTCTACTGAATACAACTATTTAGATTATATATCAAGGTTTGGTTGTTTACCCCAAATGTGTATTGATTAGTGTCTGAAATTTAATTCAGATGCACTTTTAGCTGTTATGTACTATTCTTAGGCTGTTCTGTTCATTCCTGATAGGGCCATGAAGCTAAAGCATACCGCTCTGAAGAAATAAATGAACTGAAGGCAAGACCAGGGACCTTACACTCAACTGCGAGTTTATGTGTTATGTGTCTCATCTTTAATTCTACTTTGCAGTCTTTTCTCATGTTAAAACACTGCCCTCATCGACAATGAGGCAAAATATTTTTCAGGGACCTTACTAGAGGAACTCTTGGTGTGGGTAACTGGCAAAGGAATAATAACACTAAACCAAACTGGGTTTTTAAAAACCTTGGGTACAACAACTAACATCATGGTCATATCACCCATAGACTGCAGCAATGGTTCTTGATTGTGATAGTGAGTAGACTCTTGAGGCGGAAGCCGGGAGTCAGGAAACGCATTTCTTTTTATTTGTGCCATTTTATTTTACTTGCACCATTTTAGTAGATCGCAAATCTAGTTGTGTGACAATCTAAATATTTGTTTCACTTCATTTATTTTGCACCGTTAGTAGATCATAAAACTAAATCTGTGTGGCATTTTAAACAATCACTGAACGCTGTGTTGATGCTTTTGGATTTTAAAAATAGAGCTCTGCCCCTACCTCCTCCTTTGCACGCCCAGTGAGTCCACCCTGTTCTCAGTAGCCGATTAAGGGCCTCTGGAACGCGGGACTAGGCACGACCAATTTCCCTTCAGGCGCCATATTGGGCATGCAGCAGGCTCAGCGGGCTAGTGTTTAGGGCGATTAGGCCCAGCACTACATATTGAGCCTAAGCCTCCCTAACGCGGTGATAGTGAGTAGACTCTTGAGGCAGAAGCTGGGAGTCAGGGAACGCATTTCTTTTTATTTGTGTCATTTTATTTTACTTGCACCATTTTAGTAGATCGTAAATCTAGTTGTGTGACAATCTAAATATTCGTTTCACTTAATTTATTTTGCACTGTTAGTAGATCGTAAAACTAAATCTGTGTGGCATTTTAAACAATCACTGAACGCTGTGTTGATGCGTTTGGATTTTAAATATAGCGCACTGCCCCTACCTCCACCTTTGCACGCCCAGTGAGTCCACGCTGTTCTCAGTAGCCGATTAAGGGCCTCTGGAGCGCGGGACTAGGCACGACCAATTTCCCTTCAGGCGCCATATTGGGTGTACCGCAGGCTCAGCGGGCTAGTGTTTAGGGCGATTAGGCCCAGCACTACAAAATGCCCCTCCCACCTCGGCCGCGCAGCGGACGAGCGCAGCGGGTGCGACGATGGTGCGCCAGAGGTAAGCCCGTCTGCGCTCGTCCGGCTAGGCAGAGCTCAGAGCTCGGCACTATGGTAGGATTTCATCAGACCCCACTCAAATACTCTAGAGAAGCCCTGATGCACATAAGAAGGGGATAGTCCCTCCAACCACTGCCCTCACTGCCCTTACAAGTTTAAGTTGAATGAGCCTTGTCGAGCCATCTCCATCTCAATACGCATGGCCCTAGTCAATTGTAGATCGCTCCCTAAACATGCTGTAGAAATCTACCGAATTCTAGATGACCTCCAGTTGGAAATCCTCTTCCTGACAGAAACATGGTTAGGACCTGACTCAGACCCAGACATCATTAAGTCTCTCCCACCGGGCTTTCTTATCCAGCATGTAGACCGATCAAAAGGGAAGGGAGGGGGAATCGCCATCATTTATAGGGACCATCTTTCCTGCCGTCTGCAAGGCAGCCCCCTCTCTGACTGCAAAAATGTTCTATTTATGATTCAAGTCTCCTCATGTAAATCTCTCTCGGGACTTCTTATTTACCGCCCGCCGGGCCCAATAGGACAATTCTGCAGCTCACTTCTGGAACACTCAGGCACACTGGCTGCTACCCACTCTAGCTTTATGATCTTAGGAGATCTTAATATCCACTTCGACAAGGGCGAAGATAAACTAGCTTCTGATCTGCTACTAGACCTTGAAACCCACCAGCTGAGGCTGGAAAGTCGGTGTCCCACCCATACGCTAGGGCACCTCCTGGACCCAATTTTCTCCAACATCCCTGACCTTACAATCTTAGGTCCTACTCCGATACCATGGTCAGACCACTTCCTAATATTGCTGAACTGGCGGCTCTCCGTCCTCTCCCGCCCCAGACCTCCACCTAGCAAACCTACACGCCCCTGGGCTAAATTAGACCCGGAAAAATGGAAGTACAACCTGGAGCTCTCCTCTCCATCATTAGTCTCGGATCCCGCATTAGCCAACGCTGAGTTCTCTAAGTGGATTGGAGAGACATTGGATAAAACTCTCCCGAAAAAATCTACCTGCAAACCTCGAGGTAAAATCACCTCGCCTTGGTTCACCAAGGAAGTACGCCTCGTAAAAAAGCTCTGCAAAAGAACTGAAAGAGAATGGAGAAAAAACTTCGACCCCATCAAGAAGATAGAATATAAACATATGATCCTTAAATACAAAAAGTCCCTCAAAGCTGCACAGTCCAACTTTTTTGAAGAAAAAATTAGGCTATCTGCCAATTCATCTAAGGAGACCTTCCAAATTGCAAAAAAACTCCTAAAAACCCCTGATCCTCCCTCCCCTGTGGAACCCTCGGTCAGCCGGTGCAACGAATTAGCCGAGTTTTTTGATTCCAAGATTAAAAGGATTCTCAACTCCCTCCCCCTGCAAACACCTGACAAACCTTCCCCTCATAATCCGCCCAGATCTGTATCCCAGGCTCGGGAGCCCCAGCTGACCCGGTTCGCCCCCACGACAGTAGATACTCTATCCCCAGTACTACAATCAATCAAAAGTGGATCTTCAGTGGACCCTGCACCTTTTAACATCCTAAAACCAGTTGCCCCAACCATCCTGCCTCTCATGGCGAATCTGATTAACACCTCGCTTTCTCATGGTATTGTCCCGCCGAGCTGGAAAAAGGCAACCATTAAGGCCCTGATCAAGAAACCACACTTAGATCCCCTGGACCTAAGTAATTTTCGGCCGATCTCCCTACTACCAGGCATCAGTAAGGTCGCGGAAAAATATGTCAATCGTCAACTTTCCGAGGTATACAACTGTTCAACGAAGTTTTTACCACGCACTACCATTACAACGCAGGCATTACCCCGCATACCATTACAACGCATTGCGCTGGGGGGCGCTCTAGGATAGGGAATAAGTATAATTTTATATCCAACACCTTCCCTAGTGTCCACGGGGACTGGAGTTGGAATATAAAATTATACTTACCACTATCCAGCACCTCTAAGCGCTATGCGTTGTAACGGTATTCGTTGTAAATACCGCGTTGTAATGGTATGCGTGGTAAAAGTATGCGTTGTAACGTCATACATCCACTTTCCGACTACCTCGAAGTCAATGGCCTTCTTAAGCCCTCACAGACGGGCTTTAGACCAGGCCAGAGCACAGAGACCGTGATGTTGGCGGTGGTCGAAGAGGCAAGAAAGATCATTGACTCAGGAGGATCAGTGGCAGTGATCCTCCTGGACCTTAGTGCAGCCTTCGACACCGTCAACCACTCCATACTGGTCCACAGGCTTAAGGACCTGGGTATCTCAGGGCCTGCCTTGTCCTGGCTGGAATCCTTCTTGAGTGACTGTTCCTTCCAGGTAGCGGACGGTAATTTCACCTCCAAGTCAACACCTATACACTGTGGGGTCCCTCAGGGCTCATCTCTGAGCCCGACCCTTTTTAATGTGTACATGTCCCCCCTTGAGAAGATCGTCGCCCCATTTGGGATCAAGCTTTTAACCTATGCGGACGACACCCAGCTGGTGGTATCCCTTAGTCAGCATGACCACCCTTCCACCAATCTCTACACCTGTCTTGGTGACATAACCAAATGGATGGACAGGTCCAACCTTAAGCTCAATAGCGAAAAAGACAGAGATCATGGTCCTAGGCAACCAGTCACACTTCCGCCCTGAGTCCCTGTGGCCTCCCTGTATGGGTATACCCCCTACCCCTAAAAGTGAAATTAAGAGCTTAGGGATCTGGCTGGACGAGGGTCTTAATTTCTCCTCCCAAGCCAGGAAAACGGCCGGAACCTGCTATGGTCTCCTACGGACCTCCAGAAAAATCCTTCCTCTGCTCCCTGCACAATCTCAAAAATTACTGATTCAGGGCCTTGTGGTGTCCCGTTTGGACTATGGCAATGCCTTGTATCTAGGGGCCCCCAACAAGATGCTGGCAAAACTCCAGGCTGTGCAAAACACTGCCGCCCGTCTTCTCACAGGGACACACAGCCGCTGCTCAGCCAAAACAGCCCTTAAATCACTACATTGGCTGCCCATCCAAGAAAGGGTGCATTTTAAAGCTCTGCACCACCCATAAAATCTTGCACAGAAAGGCCCCACCCATCCTAAAGGACCTTATTGCCCCCTACAAAACTAACAGAACCCTCCGCTCTTCACACTCAAACTTGGCATCAGTACCTAGGATTTGGAAGGCCCGCTCTGGAGGCCGACTATTTTCATACAATGCCTCCAAGCTGTGGAACACACTGCCCCCAGACATCCAGGCCCAGCCCAACCTTCTTCCATTTCGTAAATTACTTAAGACCTGGCTGTTTCCCTAATTCACCTCCCCCTCAACCTCTTCTGATCTATCTCTAGCGCTGGGACGCTCACGGGCAGCCATGCGCTTTACAAATCTGTAAAATAAAATAAAATAAATAAAATAGACAAGGTGAAAACCTCAAAACAGCAACTTCATCTATGCTTCATCGATTACAAGGCAGTATTCAACCATATGGACAGGATCATGATCTGGAGCAAACTGGCAGGCTGGGGCATTCCTGGACTCTCCTGGACTAATAATTGCTCTTCACATGGACACATGGGTGCAGGTGAAACTGGGAGGAGTAGTGCACCTCTCAAGCAAAAGGGTAAAGCAGGGGTGCGTCCTGGCCCCCACTTTGTTCAATCTGTTCTTAGCCGACCTGACGCTGGCACTCAACGCCTGCAACTCCCATGCACGAAGGCTAGCGAGCTTGGCGTTGTCGAGGCTCATGTACGTTGAAGACGTAGTTCTATTCAGTCATATTAAGGCAGGCTTACAGCGCCTTCTCAACACACACAGGAATATTCGGATAACAACAGATTAACCATCAATTTTGACAAAATACGCACTATGACAATTGGCAACAAGAGGTTAAATCAACAGGCATGGTTCTGGGGAAAGATGCAAAATCAGTCAGCTACAGACTACAAATACCAATACCCAGGGGTGATCGTTGACAAAGCAGTCAACTTTGTGCAACAAATGGACACTATGAAAAGGAAAAGTCTGGCACTAGCAGTGTCACTAAAGAGCTTAAAAATAAAATTAAATGGGCCATCATTCTCTCCTCTTCTCCGGGTGGTGCATGCCAAACTGATGCGAAATATAGAATATGGAAGCGAGCTCCAAAGAGGTAGGGATGTTAAAATCCTAGACAGCACACAAGTGAAAGCATACAGGCTTATCTTCTGTCTACCTAAGCGTACCTCATCAGCACAAATCAGGCTGGTCTCCAAATGGAGTCCCTGGTGAGGCGAAGAGCTTTCATCAACCTCTGGGGCAAATTCAGGAAAACGGCTACCAGTACTCTCAACCACTACTTATGGCCGGAACTCCAACAGAGGGACTCATCGCCTAATAGAGTATATTTGAAGGAATCCCTGGCCAAGATTGGGTTGACCCAGTTATGGGAAACACCAACCACCCATCCTATGATCAAAGAATCTGTATGGAAATCAGTTAAACTTCTCTCCTTCGTAAGACACATGGTGGAATTCTCAGATAGAGCCCATGCCTGGATGTCATTAAACACCTACACCGCAACAGCACCCCAGAACTACTTTGGCCTAGGCTTACCTAGATCCATTAAAGAGCAATTCTTGAAGTACCATCTGGGGTTGCTACCATGCATATTTAATTTTCCCTAGAGGCCGACAGAATCCATAACAAACATCTGCTGTTTGTGTGGTACTGACACTGAGAACATACCGCACCTGCAATGCACCTGTGAGAAGCTGCTGGAGGAAAGAAGACAAATGCTGAAAGCTCCATTTAGCCAAAGAAGTATTCGCTCACGGAAATAGGTGTGTTGGCCTGCTTCACCCTAGATGATCCACAGCTAAACTGTCGATTGGTAAAGTGCCAAGCATTCGTGCGTAGAAAATTGCCAATGGCTACAATACGCTGAGAAGACGCTCTCTCTTAGCACCTTACATCTGCGGCTCTCAGCACTCAGCACCTTTTGCACATGGGCTTGGAACGGTGAAGCTGGGAGAGGGTCTCTGGGTACCACTCCAGACGGAGACTTGCCAATTCCTAATCCCTGCTGTTGCACACAGCACTTTCTGATCTCCTGCACTTTTTGCACTTGGGTTTTGAACCCAAGTGTGGCAAGGGCTTCTGGGTCTCATTTTATGTAGAGGTGCCTCTAATCAGGTCCACCCCTCGACCTTCAGTCTCTGCTTTTGCACACAGCACTTTCTGTTTCCAAACCTTCGTACCTACTCACCTACCCTTTAGGGCTCACTTGACTCCTACCGCACTCTCTCACTGCTACTCCGACAACAGGAATCTCCCCTACTTGCTGCACGCCCAAAATATATTTTAATATTGTCATTTTATGGTTAACTCTAGCATAATTTATTACAATACTTTTTAAAGTAATTTTAATTGGTTTTAGCTTATGAGAAAGTTTTTATCCTACCACGAGAAAGATGTTACCTTAACATATGTGTAACACAGTATTATGTGCGTATTCAATGTTTTATTGCTGGTGTTATTATTGTAGTTGGTTTAAGTAACTATGCAAACAAAATAAACGTAAACTAACTAACGTTGGGACATTGTCTACTATGTTCTGTTGGTGTTTGTGAAGGTTTTTATGCTTAACAAATCTAGGAATGTGCAGACCCTGGGATGCTCAGATACGTCCCTCCGTTCTCTGGTTTTGTATCAGGAATTTAGCAAAATGTACGTTCCATGGGGCCTCATTTATGAAAAGTGACGCACAGGCCCGGACTGGCCGTAGTGGGCAAGGGTGGGGGCCGGGTTTGGGCCTCTGGGGGCCGATTTTGTTACAGGGACGATTCTGCAGCTATGCTGCAAAATGGTCCCTGTAACAAAATCGGCCGAAAACCGGCCCTGGCAAAGAGCTCGGCGGCACACCCCATCCCCTGGGGGTCGGGGCCGAGCACTTTGCCAGGGCCGGTTTTGGTTCCCAGTCTGGCCCTGGTGACACATCGCTGCGTGAAAACAGTGATGCGTCACTTTT
Organism: Lissotriton vulgaris; assembly: GCF_964263255.1. Classification (NCBI taxonomy): domain Eukaryota; kingdom Metazoa; phylum Chordata; class Amphibia; order Caudata; family Salamandridae; genus Lissotriton; species Lissotriton vulgaris. The sequence goes on along the minus strand of NC_141697.1, from coordinate 699,804,050 downwards.
CACTGCGTCCTCCTTGCGACACCAATGATGCGTCACATTAACAGTATGACGCATCATGGGGCAAGGAGTGGCGCAAAAGTGACGCATTGCTGGAGTGTGTCACAAAAGTGACGCAACTCCAGCAATGTATGCTTTCACATGGGGCAAGCCCCATGTGATAGGGCCTGCGTCAGTCTTACGCCTGCAGTGAGGCAGGCGTAAGAAATTGACGCATTTGTGTTCTAGTAGTGTCGCAGTGAAATCTTATAGATTTCACTGCGTCACTTCCATGACCCTTTCTTGCGTCAGAACGCCCCTCCTGCATACATTATACCTGGCGTAGGTATAATGTAGCGCAGGGGTTTACAAAGTGACGCATCTACCTAGGTGCGTCACTTTGTAAATATGGTGCAACAAGGCACATTTCTTTACGCTGCTGGTGCTTCACAAAAAGTGACACACCGGTGGCGTAAAAGTGACGCATGGCCTCATAAATGAAGCCCCATGTTCTCACGAAGACGGTGGGAAGTGGTGGCAGGTCTGCGCTGGACATCACTATATGTGCGCCCCGAATTATAAACACTGCGCGCGACATTCTGCATATTTGGCCTCGCCCCCGAATCCATGTTTGACGGGCCGGGCCACTGATCGTTCCGCCCATGGGTTCCCTAGGTTTCAGAGCCTGGGGCCGTTCAACTCAGAGAGGACAGAGGTCAGAGTCTGCCAATGTCTGAGGATTGTGAGAGAGGAAACCTTACCTCTGCTGCTTTTAAAACTGACCTGTCAGCTGTGCCTGCTCGCGCCCAGGCGGGGTCATGTGGGCAGCGCTATATTATTCTATGTCTCGGGAAGGGGGTGTGAAAGGGAGAGCAGTGGGGGATGCCTGTGATACAGGTGGTATCTCTATAATCTCTGGCGACGGGGAGCCATGCCCCTCCCCCATGGCTACTCACGGAAAAGGCGAAGCGGGCCGAGCTCCGGACACCTGGGAGGTGAAGAGGTCACCAAAGCCTTTGTGCTGATGTGAAAGGTATACATGTCTACACGTTCCCACCTGCAGATTCAGATAAGAGCATTAACGGAGTCCGCCCATGGCACCGGGGTGCATAGCTGCACTGGGAATAAACAGGCCAGGCCGAGACGCATAGAGACTGCAGGTCACGCAGCGGCCATGTCATGCAGCCTCCATGCCAGATAACAGCATATCACAAAACAGCTGGCTACTGCCATTTGCAAAGAACCACTAAACACACATTAGCCATGTCATTCATCCAAATATGCTGTCACGCCATTATAACAAGTAGATAACAAATTGGCTTTATCATAGGATTGGCATTTCATACAATGTCCGTGCCATACAACTGATATTTTATAGAACCTCTATACAGCATAAAGAAGCCATAAACCAGGTCTAGTACCTCGGTGGATTAATGCATCTGCTGCAGGAATATCTGTTTGACCTCAAAGTCACAGGTTTGAATCCAGGTGGGACCGCTCAGCCTTTCATGCTTCCAAGGTCGATAAAGTACGATTGGGATGTGTAACACGAAACATCTGTTATTTGAGCAGCAAGATACCCACCTGGGTGAGCATGCGCTTTACAAATTTACGCCATATTTTAAGTCACTGACCTTCAATTTTATAAAACTGCTGCATTAGAGAATTATCACATCATACAATTGTCCCGGCAGAGAACTACAATAAAACTAAATTGCCTTGTGACAGAACCACCGTGGCACTAGACACCCAGGTGACAATACCTCTGTTTACTGTAAACCTTTATGTCACTGAACTGCATTTTTGCAACATCACAGAAACACCACATGAACCAATGCTCATAGGTCCGAAGTACCATAAATTAGAGCCAACATGGCACTAAATCACAATAAACATAAGCGCTGTAGTGTAGTAATTTCACTATGCCATAAGCCACAATGTCACTAGACAATAGCACAGAACTATGGTATAACCTAATCGCCGTATCACTGAACCACTGGTTCCATCATCATATGATGAATTTGTGGACAAACTCTCCTGTGAATGAGTTAAGATATGAGACTCAGACAGACGCTTTCCTAAGAACAAACTTAGATGCCTATTTATATGAGAAAGGACTCAGAGATGCCCTGGGGCTATCAGATACATGAGACATACAAGACCATTTGAGGTTCTAGTAGAAAGTAAAGGCCTGGCTTTTCCCATGCTAGGGATGCAATACCCTCCAAAGTCTTAGCACCAAAAACCTGAGCAACCTTTGACACCTCTCCAGTCAAGAGTGGTCCAAGATACACTCTGGAACAAGGTCCGTTCCCAGAAAAGTCACAGGAAGGTTGGAAATGGTGAAGTATTACAGCTTTAATCAGTGGATACCTTAGAGTAATCCTCACATGATTGTCCTTATAAGCCTTCGCCTTTATCTTGGCTGCCTATAGCTGGTTAGATAGAGTATCTACCCGAAAGAGCATTATCAAAGGTAAGTAACTTGTTTATTACAATGGAAGGCATATCTCTTCATGACTTGGTAGCATGATTTCTTAATGAGTGAGATTGGTTCAGGGGGTTTGTATTGTTTTGACATTTATATAATGCTTTCCAAAGCCATTGTTTGGCCTAAAGCACGTCTTCTGTAGAGGTGTAAGTAGTTACTCCAAATGTATAGTTCATGTAGCTGTTTTATTTGTTTGTAAGCAGTCAGTCTTGAAAACGTCACACCAGATCCCAAATTTGTCCCAGGATAAATGCATTTTGTGAAAGGGCACCTGAAAGCAGCGACAACATCCACCACTTCAGGAAGCAGATCAAACAGGGTCTGTTGCTGCCCCTCAGTCTCCATGCATGTCTTTTTAGATTGCGCAAATTCGGATTGAGGACCCTGCCCTGCTGCTGAGGCAGGAAGTCCTCGCAAAATGGCAGCCTGCTCAGAGGAAAGATCCTCATGCCCAGAAAGTCTGGGTACCACTCTCTGGTTGCCCTATCAGGAACCACAGGATGATTTGGAATATCTTTACCAATATTTTTCAGTACTCTTGGCAGGAGAAGCAGTGGCAGGAGTCCTGAGTTTAATTCCAGACAGAATGTACTTGCAGAAACTCAAATGTGCACAACTGTAGACCCTGCACTTTTTCAATGGTTTAAAAAAAATCTAGGCAGAGTTCTCTCCAATGCTGGAAGGAGCACCGTGCTACCTTGGGGAAGAAGGTGCCACTGGTGATCTGCCAGATGACAGGGGTCCTGCCAGGTGGTTTACATCAGGAAATATACCTGGCATTCCAACCACCTCTAGGGGCACAGAGCCTCTTGGCACAGGAACATACTCCACCCTGCTTGTTACAGTTCCTCAAAGTTTTGGTGGTGTCTGTGAGAGTCCGCACCAGTTTCCTCTTGATGGATGGCAAGAAGAGCTTCTTTGCCAGATAAATGGCCAGCAACTCTAGTAGGGACCAGAGCATCCTGAACTCCATCTCTCCCAGATGACTTCCACAGCCCAGCAGAGATGTGTCTGTCACCATCATTAGCTTTGGGAGGAGAAAGGAGATGGGCCTGCCCCTTGATCAGTCATTCCTGCATATCTAGATCTATCTCCTCCAAAACCTGGATGCCATTGATCAGACTGCCTAGATGCTAGGCTCATTGTAACTTCAAATTCCATTGCATAGCCCACATGTGCAATCTGGCCTAATTGATTAGAAGAATGCAGGAGGCTAAAAGACCAAGAAGTCTCTGAGAGCTGCTCTCACTGTGATCCAAGATCGAGCCTGAAACAGTAAGATCATAGCCCTCATCTCCTGTCTCATTGTGATAGAGTGAGAGCCCTGATCTCCACTGTGTCAATGATTGCCCAAATGAATGAAAGCCTCTGCAAAGGATTCAGGTGGGACTTCGGCTGAATGATAGTAAATCAAAATGATGTAAAGAGGTTTGACGTTGTCCAGAGGTGGTCCACGATTTACTGTGATGGGCTCGCCTTCAACAGCTAGTCACCAAGATACAGAAAGGCTGGCTTCCCTGAATGCTGAAAGTGGGCAGCAACCACAGACACCATTTTTGTGAACACCTGAGGGATGCTAGTGAGGCTGAACGAGAGCACAGCAAACTGAAAATAATCCTGGCCCACCTTGAATCACAGATAACATCTGTGGGACTGCAAGATGGGTATAAGAAAATACGTGACTAGCAATGTTGGACCCGGGGTCACCGGTCCACCTAGGGTAGGCTGGCACAAAGTGGGAAGGCCTAACTTCAGGGCAACCGTGTCGTACTTGCGTCACATTCACCACAGCAATCCAGTGCACCTCCACCAAAAATGACACCACACCATCTTTAGAAAAAGTAGAAACCCTTTATCTTTCCTTTCAATTAGGTTGTCAGTTGCATCACAATTTAATAAGTCAACATTTTAGACATTACCATTGGATCACTTGTACTTGTAAACGCATGTCATGACATAAGATTTCATAACTTAAGCGAACCTTATTTAGTCATAGCATTAGTAAGCAGGGTAGATGTAAAAATCTATCTCAATCAATGACTCATTTCAATACAAAAGTAAGAGAGATAGGCCCTATGGGCAGTTCTGTAGCAATTCACATCAGTAAAGAATCAAGCAGCTGAATGCATTAATAAACAAGCAGATGAATGCCTAGAAGAAGAAGGCAGGCCAATTCATTAACTCATATAAGCATTAAGTTATCAGCGTAATACACTCACTTAATGAAGGCAGTTCAGGAATTAATTTAGCAATGTAGCGTGGTTCACACTTTTAGACAAGCATAGCTACACACTAATTTAAGCAGACCAACATGCCCTCAGTTTGGTGTCTTGCCAAGCGCTAGTTCTAGGAGAGCTGCAGACAGCCAGTAGCAGTCCCTCGGCTTGCAGATCCTTCGTAACAAGGGAATCCCTACAGTGTAACCCTGCTGGTCTCCTTTCCCTGGGCCGACCATTCACTCTTTCCTTCTGGGGCCAGGGAGTCTGATCAGTTAAATTCCAGCAGAGGTCTCTGTGTGCTGTGCCTCCCCTCCCACTAGGCCCAACACCCCGCTTACTTCAAAGCGTGAGGCTCTGACAGACGAACAGCTGATTCCGGAAATCCGAGGGATCAAGGTTCCTCAATGACTGCTGTTACCTGAATCAATGGAGGAAGGCCCACGGAGGCTGGAACTACACCGGGGACAGGTCGCGCTTTGATTACAGCCTCTCCGGCTGTCTCCGCGCAATGACTCCACACGCCCACATCGGAGGTAAAATCCTCCCTCGGCCTCCTCCGACCCCGCCTTACACCTTCCGGCGCTCTTCTTGTCAACGCCATGTGGGGCTCTATTCAGGCCTCAGTAACCTGGCAACCAGTCCCGAGGCAGCGCTCACTCTCTGTCAACACCGGTTCCCAGGATCTCCACAGCAGGGGGACCGGCGGACAAATGACACCCACAGCGCGCACCTTTCACCCGTCAAGCACCACACGGGACCGGGTGAGAGGGCGCCTCCAGTTCCGATTTGAAGAGCAGTGTCTACCCCTCAGAGGCACGAACCAGGCTGGCAGTGGTGAGTTAACGTAGGCGCAGAGAGCGCGGGACGGCCCAGAGTCTGCGGCGGTTAAGCCACACAATGCCCAACATGAGAGTAAGCTCCGGTGAGATGCATCAGGACAGCCAAGAGGCTGGATGCACGAGAGCTCCAGGAGACAGCAAGGGTGAAGGAAAGAATGGCAGAAGTCTTGGCCCCATACAGGGGGGGCAGTAACACTCACCCCCAGATGCCAATTCAAGTGCCCTCAGCACACCCGGGGTAGTCCCTGATCCCCCTATCTAAGGAGGCACAAGGGGTGATGTGGTCCCAGAGGTCTGGTGTTAGCAGGGCTAGGTCAACGTGTAGGGGGTAGCGTCAGCAGAAAGGGGCAGCAACCCCTAAGGGCAATCAAACCCCCCCCCTCAGTGCACTAACCTCCCCACTCAGTAGCCTGAACTCCGGTCTAGTCACTCTCCACACAAAATGCCAGTCGAACATTCCAGCTATATATAGCCTGGGCCCTGAGTGACTAGAGTGGACCAGAAGGTTCTGGAACCCCTCATGTCATCCTATGGCCCAAGGCTCTGAGGTGACAGTTGACAGGCCACCATTTTGTAGAGGTGCACCTATTCTTTCCCCATTTTAAAAGAGCACCTGCGCCTTATTACTAATTGGTAATAATAAGGTGCCCAGAGACCTTAAGTCAACACCCAAAAACACAGTGGACGCAAAAATGGGAGGCAGAAAGGGAGAAAAAATAAGGAGGGACCACCCAAAGGGCTGACAGGTCTAACAAGCAGATCCAAGGACACCATCCAGTCATGCTGGTTCAGAGTGAATACAACCTGGGCCAGCATGAACCTTGTGAATTTGTCCTCCTGCTGGAAGGCATTCAGAGTGTAAAGGTCCAGAATACACCTGAGGCTCTTGTCCTTCTTCAGAACAAAGAAAAGGAAACAGTTTTTAGTGCCTCCTCTTCCAAGTTGTGAACCCTTGATTGCACCATTGGAGAGCAACAACCACACCTATGTAATAGTGTAGTGTAGTTCCTATATTCCCAATAGGCTCTGCGCATTGAAATAATATATCCGATAGATTAGACGTAGGACTGAGGTCGACTAGGTCTCTATCGAATATACTAGACTTAATTTTGTGTGGCAGCTAGCTCAGAGGTCACTAGAACCTTTCTCGAATTCACAAGAAGGGATTAGTCACTGACAACCGCATAAACATGACAACTTGGTTTCCCCAAGATAAAACGTATCTTCAGAGTCGTGGAAACAATAGATAGCTATTTCACTCAGTCAATCGTGCATGCTTCGTTTCACTAGAGGTGCAGAGAAAGTAGAAAGAAGAGGCATTTTCAATTAAAGGATTTATTGCACAGTTTTCTTTCTCAAGCATAAGAAATGAACTTCTACAATAGTAAAACTGTTTGTAAAATATAATGTGTACAGTATAAATAGTAGAAAATAATACTGTAAGAGCATTGTATGGTTCCTAAACCATATATAAATACATACATAAATAGCAGAGGCTAAAAGAACTCAACTGGTGCTTCTAAAATACGCCTACCCCGGTGTACCTAACCTAAGCTTAGTACGAGGGAGGAAGTAAGTGAGGTGTAGCATAAAGGTAGTATTCTTTTTGCCAAGAATCTGCTCAAGATTTCTCTAAGGGTCTAATCAGCTCCGTACCTTAATTTAGAATGGAGAAGGTCAGTCTGGGGACTCGATTTCCCAACAACCCGTAAGGGTAGCTTGGAAACACTGGAGCTGGATTTCTTGGCAGGAGAAAAGACAGCATCTCTCTCAGTGTGTCTGCTGGAGGGTCGGCTTCCTTCGGCACTTGCTGTAGCAGGGTGCGTCTGGCAAGTAGATAGTTGAACTGCTCCAAACCACCGCGTGTTTGCTTGGGCGAGTGTGGGCATATTTATACCTTGAAGGTGCCGACTTTGACGTACAGTTGGACATAATAACGTCATCAAAGAGTCTCAGTTCTTTGAAAACTCCATGAGTTTTTGGACAAATCAATATTCAAGCAAGGGGAAGTCCCCGGCTGCTGAGGCGGATTTTTCCAAGAAATCGTTGTGAATTTTCAGAACTAGTGGAAGTAGCCCTGCCGTATTTGGACTGCATGAGCTATGCCTGAATATGGTTCTGATTTCCATGCCTATATAAGGATATGGTGATTTATACCTATTTAAGCGCATGAATCGGGAAACTTACAAATGGGTCCTAAAATGATACATAACACCCACTCCACGTTATCATGTTCATCTAAGTTCAAGCACTAAAACATATAATCTAGAGCATGTGTTTACAACCCCCAAAAAATCATACAAAATGCATTTGAAATGGTTGCACACGAAAAATGAGCACTTTGTATAGTACACATTTAAGGAAAATGACTTCATTGTAAGCATATGATATGACATTAGCAATGCTAATTGAATGAATCACAAAAAATACATTAATGACATGGCTCTTAGTTACAGAAGAAAAAGGTCAAGACCATCACATAGCAGAATATACAAACTGTTTTGGTTTGTGGAATACGCTAATATTGTTTCTAGGAAGTGTTCAAGGAATTCTTGTTCTCTAAGAATAGTCATACTTTAAGCAGATTACTTTTTGTTTTTGGGAAAAAGTCAAATAAATCTGTCGTAAAAATAGAGTCTCAAACTTGGTAGTTTTTGTTTTGAAAAAAGTGAATGTCGAATTTCAGAGTTCGAAAGCATGCTGTGCACTAACTTTAATAGTTATTCTCGGTGTCAGGAGCAAACATTAAGTCATCAAGGCTGGCAAAGAAATCGTCTACCACAGTAGGTAAAATTTCGACTACTTCATTAAGAAGGTCAATTGTGCACAGATACGAAGCATCGCCGTCAGCGTCAGCCGCGTTAGCAATGTTCATATCAGATGGTACCTGTGTGCCTGTTGGTCCGCGTATCTCACCTCCAGTTGGATTTGCCGTGAGATCTCAATGAATGCCGTCATCAGGATTGGTAGTCGCAGGGGGCAACACAACACATGAGCCTTTACCGGACCCAGTAATGCGTCAGCATCCGTTTGCATAACCGATGGTAGTGTTAGACAGACATCTAACACGCATTCCTCTCCACAAAGCAGGCATCGTAGAACAGGTAAGATGCAATCTTGCCAGATCGATCTGAATGACAGGAACCATGTGGTATTCAGATCTCACAAACGAGCCAAGCTAAGGATCTGTGTTATTCTCTCACGATACCGCATGGCCTGGAGCGCATTTTCCATGCTGACTTGGGTATCGCTGGTGGCCGGATGTGCCATAACGGAGCAGGAGGAATAAAAATCGGATCCCTGCTACGAGTCCCAAAATGAAAGGCAGGCCGCTGAACACAGAGTGGACGAAGTTAAGAAAAATGCTCAGGACTGCTTCAAAGGGTGCTAACAGTCCCGAAAAAAATCATCTTAAATACATGTGCAATACTGCTGGTATCAGACATGTTAAAAATACGACCTAACATTTCTGCAAAATGTACTGGGCAGTTTGTTGATAATAAAGCATGTATCTCTGCAGAGGACCTTGCAACTTGCAGATCTTACATCTCTCTGGACGAGGTCAGTGGCACAGTTTTTTACAAAAGAATGGCTTTCATTCTGCTTAAAGTATCAATTCGTATAGAAGAGATGTTCAGTGAAGGCCATAGTGGCGACTCCCCGTCTGTCTTGGTTTTGGGAAACAATACTTGCATACAACAAGTGACCCTGGCTGACACAGTAACGAGATAGCTTATTCCTGGCATCATTCCACAACAGCTGTGATCATTTAACATAATGTAGCTACCATTGGAAAGCTGCCTGAAAATTGGATCTATCACCGCTGTGGGCGAACCCTGCAGGTGGCAAGAAAGGTTATTGGAAGAACTTTCGCAGGCTCCGTGTAAATGTATACCTTGACACAATAGTGTACCACTTAGTGAGTTTTCACAATTTTTACCACTAAGAAATACTTCCTTTCCCCCACTCCAACATTTGTGTGTGTATGGTAAATCCCAGGTAGACTTAATGTATTCTTTACCCAACCTTTCATACAGGCCTGCTGGTATGTGTTTTAAGCAATACTGAAACTGGAAAGTCGTCACTGGTATCGTGATGGTGCCATGTATTATCCATTCATCTGATGGTTTCTCAGAAACGGTCAATGGTAATCTCTCCAGTTTTTCAATGCTCAGCACCGTATAGTCTGCACCCCTCTGTGCCAACGAGATTTGTTTATCTGTAAGGTTAAATACAGTAAACAATGACGTAGTGTTGATTAGACGCCAAGGCACATAGCCAGAATGAAGGTTTTGCAACGTTCAGCCCAATAGCATTATAGAACGTAATTGAGACTGGCCATGTTGTAGCATTAGCAAGTCTTGTTCCATTATGTCTATGGCAGATAATACAATGCTGTCTAAAGAATATATTCTGGACGACAGAGTTGTTAACCCATTGTCAACTACAGACAGTGATTTCTCTAAATGAATACGATCAATTTCTCGTATTCTTTCAGCTGTTCCATTTGCGTGACTTTCAAAGCTTCATTGTAAGCAGCATATATACCGGCAAATCTGAAAGATTTATGACGTGGATTACGAGGTCCAAGTAAGAATTCTCATACATCAACGCCATCTTTGAGCATAGATAAGTGTTGTTTTATTTCTGGAAGTGTGGATCTCTGTAGCCACTCAAGGCATAGTTTTCCTACACTATAAGTTGTTATTATCCCTGGATGTTGTCTTTGGATATATCTTGGATCTGGCCGAGTTACTGTGAACCCTTGTGTCTTGTTCAGGAATCTATCTTGACAGTTATTCGTGTCTGTGGGCCATATTAACCTTTTTTTCCATTCAGGATTTGTTCTGTTCTGTTGTAAAATATAATTTACGTCTACCTCCTCATCTGAAGTAAAATCACTATCAGGTGTGGGTTTAGGTATGGGCGGTTTGTTTAAATCTTTTATCTTAGCAATGCCAAGACAAATGTCTGTTGAACAGTGTCATTTAAAAACATCATTTGTTCTGGGATGATGCAGGCTCTGAACAATGTTTCTAAACCTTGTACCTGCCAGTCTTTTGTGCCCCAAACAGTTTTTGTCTCAATGTTGTCTTTCCAAAAGTCAAAGCCTAGGGTGAACAATTGAGCATAAAAGGCAGCAGAATACATTTGTTTAGTATTTGTCAACATACTTTTCATGCCTGTCTTATTCACATTTTTTAAGTAAAAACTTTCTGGGTTTGTAACATTAAAACCTGTGAAATATGGACATTTTCCAAAACACGTTCTAGAACTATCTTTTGGAGGCGTTGGACAATTTTCCCATTGATTATAAGTTAAAACATTTCTAGGGTTTGCAGATTTATGCAAGTAATGATGGCCAACATGATTAAAACAAAATTTGATGAACCTTCTAAGTATTCATGTTTTGTACATTTTGTTGACATTTCTAAGTCTGCCATCATGTTATTAACAGTCTCAAAGTCCCAATCATCAGAAAATGTGCTTGGTGAGATGAAATCACTCAAGGAAACCTTAAATTGATGAGGAATCTTTAGCAGCTCCACAGGGCCATAAATGTCATAATCAGTTGTATCACATGCTCTTCCACCAGGTAGTGGGACCGCTGTGATGTTCACTGATGACAGGTCTTGTTGTTCACGATGAGATGATTTGTGTGGCTTCAGGAGCAATTCGATGTTCTTACTTGCTGTGTCCCTTTTAATGTGTTTTCCATCTATCAGCTTTCATAAACTTAACAAAAGAATGAGCCATAGCAGGAGATAAAGTACACCTAACACAATCCAAACTTCAATCCATGGTGAAACATTTGTAAACTCTTGACCAAGTTCCTTTACTTTTTCCTTGAAAGATTTGTTTACTGGCGTAATTTCAGGTTCACTTGGATCCTCAGAAAAGTTATCGAAGTTGATAAAATAGCCAGAGGCAGTTCTGTCAATTGTTGGTATCGCATCCAGATTTTTTGAAATTGCTGGAGTTGCTTGTTCCCTTGACATGTTTGTATAGTCAGATGCTACATCATTGTAGACGGGAGTTTCTTGACGAACTGTTATTTGGGTTTCAAGAGGCACAAGTTCCATGGCTTTGTTGCATAGTCGTTCTTTTCTCACTGCAGGTTTATCAAAGGTGATAAGTCTTTCAGTTTGAACCTCTTGGATAGTAGCAAGATTTGGTTGTCTGCTACATCTTGGCAGTCCACTGGGCCTACTGCTTATTATTGGCCACATGGTGTGGTTTTACCAGGTCAATTGACACAGACCGGTTCTCCTTTTTTCCAGCAAGGGGAGGCAGTAGTACTGTTCTTGATCCGTGGATTGCTAGTACAGGTACTAGTTTTCTGTAAGAAGGCCAAAATTCCTTCTTGTCCGCTATTTTCTCCCTGACCGGATCCCCGATCTTTGGAATCCAGACAGGTCTTGCTGAGACAGGTAGCTTTTCTTCAGTGCTCGTTGGCTTTTCGCTGGTATTGCTTAGACTTCTTCTTGTTTCATTTAAGTCCTGTAAAACAGCCAAACGATCTTTGATATCAAAGGGTTTTTGTTCCACCACTGAAGTGTGACGATCGAGGTCTTCAACCAACATTCTAGTACCAAAAAGGGTTTCATACCCTAGCTGTTATAGATTGCTTTATGTCAAGTTTTTTTCTCTCCACAACCGAATTTCCCACAGGATGGAATGGACTCGAAAATCGCAATGCAACGCCCAAGCTGGCTATGGCCTCCTTGTAAGCCCTAGAGCTACATGCAGGACCCTGGTCAGAATGTAGCGTGCCGATTGCGTTTGGGCAGATAAAGACTCGCAAATCTTTTATAACAGTTACCGCGTCAGCTGAGCGCTGAGGCCACATCCAAATGAATCTCGAGCATGAATCCACTGCGACCATGATATATTTATAGTTGCCATCCCTTTGTAAGGGACCACAGTGGTCCAGGTAAACACACTCTAGTGGTTGATCTGAAATCAGAAGAGGCTTCTGCGCCGGGCGTTTTACTGTTGAAACTCTAATTTTCTGGCAGATTTCACATTCCAAAACATAGTTTCTGGTTTGTTTCCTCATGCGTGGCCATCAGTATCGCTGTTTTAATAATGAAAGTGTGGTGGAAACACCTACATGTGCAGAGGCAAGCCCTTCTGGTGCCGGTAAGATTAGTCCTAACCTATGTTCCATGTTTGGTATTACTCTATCCCCCACTCCAGGGATTCGAGCAAAAGGAACATTATTCACATCAGTTATATATGAGTACTTGAGTGGAAAGACCTTCAGTAGTGTTTTACCACTGTCTTTTATTGAAGCAGTGACTGCTTGCATTATTTTGCTATTTTAGTTTTTGAACAAGTAATTGCAGCTACGGAAGCCGTTTGCACAGCTGCCTTCACGGCTTCATCAGCCAATGAATTCCCTGCAACGTGAACGCCATCACGCTGATGACTCAGTGTATGGATCATGTGAGTCTTTTGTTGTTCCTTCTGCAAAAGAACTACTTGTTCCCAAACCATTTTATGCTTGATTGTGCCACCTTTTGCATCTTTAAAACCATTTTGAACCCAGTTCTGCAGATATTCATTGTAAGACTGGACGCAGTAATACTAATCGCACACTATGAGTGTGGGGAATTCGCGATCAGTATTTTCCAGCGCTATCTTGAATGCTTGGAGTTCAGCTCGCTGAGCTGTACAGTCTCCTAGTGACTGAGTTTTTGTTACCATAGGTCTAAATTTACCATCGTGCCAGCGACCTTTAACAATCCCGCACGCAGCACTGTAAGCTTGTTTACCCCCAATTGCGGGCTGTGCTGATCCGTCTGTATATATCATACAGCCATAATGTTCTAGAGGTAGAATTTCAGTAGGCAGAGGATATTCTTGTTCGTATTGGAGAAATGCTTGTGTCTTCAAGTAAGGGTCAAAAACGTATTCAACGTCTGTTGCAGCAAGAGAATTAACCCATGGTATCCATCTCGGATGTAGAGCTTTTGCATTTGGAATGCTTGCCTTCGTCACTGCCTCTAAGGCAGGTACAGGTGTAACGATAATAATGCGTTTACCTTGTGCTAGGGCTCTCGCATCTCCCTGGGATGATTCGGATTACAAGGTTGCGTACATTGTCTCGTGTTTGTAAGTGTGTTGTTGCCAACATGTCTGTTTGTACTGAACGCAAAATTTGTGTGTGTTTTTGAGTCCAAGTAGTTGGTTTGAAATCAGGTTTGATTAGTTCGTAGAGAGGTTTAACCCTTTCTGCGTAATTCAAAATGTAAGTTCTTCCGAAGTTTAGGAATCCTAGAATTGACTGTAAGTTTTTCAGCGTTTTTGGAGTTTGGAGCAGCGCACATTTTCTAAAAAGTATGCTGCCAGGCTTTTGCCTTCACTCGAAAATTCGTATCTCAAGAACAGGACGTTGAGGTGGGCATGTCTTGATTTTTTAAAGTTGAATTTATACACTTCTGAGGCGAACCCAAGTATTATGGTGTTCACCTTGTTCAAGTGCCTGTCCAAATCATCATCTGTAAGGTAGATGTCATCGATATAAGATAATGCCTCATCATTATACGTTTGTAGTAACTCTGTTACTCTGGCTGAAAATAATCCAGGACTGTTCTTGAATCCCTGGGGGAGACGACAGAAGTGTTGTTGTGTCCCCATTATTGAGAAAGCGGTCAAGTATCTGCTTTCTGGTGCAATGTTTTGACAGAAGAAATCGTTTGAAATATCTAAAGTAGTTTTATATTTCTTCCGAAGTATATTATTCATCAGTGCTGCACTGTGTGAATTTTGTACTGCAAAAGTTTTGCAACAAGAGTTTGAATGTCTGTAATCTAAAACGAGACAATATGTTTCATCTGGTTTGGAGACAGGAAACAAAGGATTGTTAATTGACGAGGTGCATGTTTCAATCACCCCTTGGTATTCAAGTTGATCTAAGATCTCCCTGACTTGTTTTTTAGCTTCCTGCTTTACTGGATACTGCCTCTGAGCAGTAGGTTGATTTTTTAACTGTATTTTATGGTGAGGAGAATCCTCATCCCATCCCACGTGATTTTGATATAATGCTGGAGCCTGCGAGGAAGTCTGAAAGGTACGAGAGGATTGTGTATCAGTATCTTGATATCAATCAAGTTTTCTTAAATTATCCCTATTTCTAAGGTTATATCTCTTTTCAGAGTGCTCCTTTTGAGGAGATCTACCTCTGGACTGAGAGCGCTTCTCTTTAGGAAGTGACTCTCTACTATTTTCCCATTTCTTTTTAGTAGTAGTTAGATTGTTTTTGATAAAAACTTTTTCAGGATTTTCTGTTAGTTCAGGCTTCACAGGTTTCCCTCCCAAACTATCTCTTCCTAGTTCTTCATAGGATTTTTCAATAATTCTAGCAAGTTCATACGGTTGCTCAGTAATATCAAGTTCTTTTAATTTTTAGCGGATTGCCACTGATGCTGCTTCACCTTTAATGTTAGCTAATAAGATAGCTGAAACCTGTTTGAAATCTTTCAGTAATTTCATACCCAGATATAAGGCCGGTTCTGGACCGTATTCATTTTGAATCTGTCTCAGAACGTCTGGTATTACCGCCATAGACAGGACACCATGTGTTTTTGTGTAGATTGAAGCAAAGACTGTACCCCAAGTGTCACAGTCCTCCACGTGTGGTGCAATCCCCATTGGTAAACAGATTGTTAGAATCCTGTGTTTCTCATGAGGTGTACTGTCGGGAAATATTGGCTCTATTTAAGTAATTTTCTGGGCTAACCAGAATGGAATTTGTTCCCTTTTTGCGGGCAACTTACCGATTACTTACTGTATATTCTGTGGTGTGATTTTGTTTGTGTTCCCCTGATGAGGGGTGTGCTGTGGAAATCTTTCAGCAGGTTGGACTGTTAAAGTCTGCATGACATATTGTACCAATTGTCTATGTATTTTAATTAATTGTTTTAGCTGAGCTAACAGTTCTACATCTGACATTCTTTCAATGTTAGAATGTAGTATATAGCTGGCTAGTATTGGCCATGTAGCTCCTGGTCTACCTAGTGGACTGAGCCTGGTAATGTGATTTTGATGTTGTAGGGCGCCTTTAAACCAGAGCTGATGCTCTTGGTAAGTTAGTGGAATTTCAACGTCCTCGAAAGGAACGTATTCCGCTGGATGTTCCTCCATTTTGTAGAAGTGGAACAAATGTGTTGTTGGATTTGCCTGTGGAAAGACAATCCATGAATAGAATACCTCTGTCTGCCGATATTCATGTGCCTCTATGGAAAATATAACCGTACCACCTCTCGGTGATAGGCCATTTTCTATAAGCTTTATAGCTATGGCTTTTCTCACGTTTTTCCAGGATGATTATAGCATCCGGGTCATTTTGTTGGAGACCTGTCTCGTCTAAACCCGGTTGGGCTGCAGTTCTTGCAGCTCCACTGCCCCCGGGATTATCCTCGTTGGACATTTTGTTAAGAAGTTTTTCAGAGTAAGTTTCAAGGAAATAAAGATAAGGTGCACAATATTTTGGAACACTGTATCCTTCAACGTTGAACAAAAGCAAAACTAATACATAGGATTTTTCGTCCTACTCAGTTTATGGCGGATATTTTATCCTTTAACCACTCCAGACGTCTATTGGAGTTTTTAAGGGATAAAGAGGTCTCTGTGAAAAGCACGACTGAGTTACTCTAGTATCTAGCGTTGAATTAGTGCCTTACCAAACATTGGGCGCCATGTAGTGTAGTTCCTACATGCCCAATAGGCTCTGCGCATTGGAATGATATATCCTATAGATTAGACGTAGGACTGAGGTCAACTAGGTCTCTATCGAATATACTAGACTTAATTGTGTGTGCCATCTAGCTCAGAGGTCACTAGAAACTTTCTTGAATTCACAAGAAGGGATTAGTCTCTGACAACCCCATAAACATGACAACTTTGTTTCCCCAAGATAAAACGTATCTTCAGAGTTGTGAAACAATAGATAGCTATTTCACTCAGTCAATCGTGCATGCTTCGTTTCACTAGAGGTGCAGAGAAAGTAGAAAGACGGGACGTTTTCAATAAAAGGATTTATTGAACAGTCTTCTTTCTCAAGCATAAGAAATGAACTGCTACAATAGTAAAACTGTTTGTAAAATATAATGCGTACAGTATAAATAGTAGAATAAAATAATACTGTAAGAGCATTGTATGGTTCCTAAACCATATACAAATACATACATAAATAACAGAGGCTAAATGTACTCAACTGGTGCTTCTAAAATGCGCCTACCCCGGTGTACCTAACCTAAGCTTAGTACGAGGGAGGAAGTAAGTGAGGTGTAGCATAAAGGTAGTATTCTTTTTGCCAAGAATCTGCTCAAGAATTCTCTAAGGGTCTAATAAGCTCCGTACCTTAATTTAGAATGGAGAAGGTCGGTCTCGGGACTCGATTTCCCAACAACCCGCAAGGGTAGCTTGGAAACACTGGATCTGGATTTCTTGGCAGGAGAAAAGACAGCATCTCTCTCAGTGCGTCTGCTGGAGGGTTGGCTTCCTTCGGCACTTGCTGTAGCAGGGCGCGTCGGGAAAGTAGATAGTCGAACGGCTCCAAACCACCGTGTGTTTGCTTGGGTGAGTGTGGGCATATTTATACCTTGAAAGTGCCGACTTTGACGTACAGTTGGACATAATAACGTCATCAAAGAGTCTCAGTACTTTGAAAACTCCATGAGTTCTTGTACAAATCAATATTCAAACAAGGGAAAGTCCCCGGCTGCTGAGGCTGAGTTTTCCAAGAAATCGTTGTGGAACTAGTGGAAGTAGCCCTGCCGTATTTGGACTGCATGAGCTATGACTGAATATGGTTATGATTTCTATGCTTATATAAGGATATGGTGATTTATACCTTTATAAGGGCATGAATCGGGAAACTTACAATAGGGTCCTAAAATTATACATATCAATAGAATGCACTAGTGATCATCTGAAATACGTTATGGTGTAGGAGGAAGTGGGTATGCCAGATCGAAAAGTCCAAACATGAAGAATCGGCAGCCTGGGAGTAAATGTTGAATCCTGTCTACCACTTGTTGGGCATGAGCCACTAAGGGCAAACTATAGTGGGTACTGGCCATTGTAGCAGGGGAGGAGGAATTGGAGGACTGATTCGACTGCTAGCTGTCTACCAGACTCGCACCCATGAAGGGACTGGGTTTTCTGCTGCATCAGTGGTTTGTCTGCCCTCAGACATAGCCTCTAAACTTTTTGGAGTGATGTGAGAACTGTTTGGCAGAGGTCAAAAGCCCCAATGAGGGTACCGCAGTTCTGCTGTCCTCAAAGCGGTCCAAAGCAGAGTCCAGCCTCTCACCAAAAAGTGGGGACCCACTAAAAGGAATATCATTGAGGAAGACATGTACATCGCAAGAGAATCTTTAGTAATGCGTCCACGCTTGTTGACGAAGGACAACACTAGTTATCCATCAGGTACTACAGACTGTCTGGGAGGGACTGCACTACGAGGTAGTCCGCAGTATAGAGCACTGAGCAGATAACATATTTGATAACATCCAGTCCATCATGGATTTTCTGGGCCAAAGAGGCCCTATGGTCTTTTGCTGACTACTGACAAGATTTTGCTAGTTATGTCCGAAAAGGCTTGTGTGTAGCAGCCAAGCAAACAAATAGCATTTAAAGAGTGCAGTGTCAAACTGGCTGAAGGAAACACGTGCTTGTCAACAGAATCAATCCTCTTGGATGTCCTATCAGAGGAGTAGTTTGAAATTAGTTGGGGTTTACCTTTCTGGTCAAGGACTAAACAATAAGACTTTCTGGAGTGGAGTGTTTAGTGGGAAAATTCAGGTCACCGGGCTCTGGTCAAGTGGCCAACAAAGTATTAGAGAAGTTATCTTTAAAAGGAATCAGTGGCTCAGAAGACGGAATCCCATGCTTCAAAATCACAAAAAGAACATTTGCTTTGGTCTCAACTAAGATAATCTGCAATTCTAGTGTCTCAGCTGCCTTTTGGACCACTACTGCAAATGAAGCACTCCGTTAGTTCTGTTGGTGGCCCAAGAGGTGAGTCAAGCTCTGTCTCAGACATTGTGTCAAGCCTGCGGACAATTTATAAATCAATGTATAAGGCACCATTAGTATAGTGAGGGCTGAAAGCCATTCTCATCACTGTCATTATCATCATCATTTACATTGATGTCCCCTGCTCTGACATTGGATCAGAGTCAGAATCAAAGCGATAATGTTACCTCTGCTGGTATGTGCAATATGGTTGAGGCACTGGGGTTGTCCAGTTGTATTTAATTTTTTTTTAATTTATGAAGCACATGAATCACCCCCGGAGGGGTATCTCAGCGCCATAGGGAACATAGCAGACAGTACAGACCAAAAGACCACTTGCATTTTTGTTATTTCATAGAGTGGCATCAGTCATGCTCGAGCTCAAGATGGTTTGGGTCCGTCATTGGTGTCAGCACTGGATTACCCTCCAGCACCAGTAGCGTTGACATAGGGATCAAGGTAGTAGGGACCGGCATCGAATTTGGGGCCCAGTATGAGCCTGTTAACTGGGTCAGATGCTGAGAAGGATGGACTCGCCTTTGGTAGACCAACTGGAGGCCCCTGTGTGCCTGCAGAGTCAATGACAGCCAAGTACCCTCGGACTGGAAGGACCAGCTGAGGATTGGTTCTGTGGCTGAAAACCTCAAAGGAGTGCGGCTGACATATTATTGCCTTTGCGTCTTCTCTTTGGAGAAAGAGCAGC
This sequence comes from Lissotriton vulgaris, assembly GCF_964263255.1. Classification (NCBI taxonomy): domain Eukaryota; kingdom Metazoa; phylum Chordata; class Amphibia; order Caudata; family Salamandridae; genus Lissotriton; species Lissotriton vulgaris. The sequence goes on along the minus strand of NC_141697.1, from coordinate 699,784,796 downwards.
AGGATGGGGTTGAGTCCCACTGAGCTTTCTTCTGCTTGTATTTAGCCTTGGACTTTGAGTGTGAAGTGGAGTGGCTGCATGAATGACTTTGGAACTGGGAACAAATCCACACCTGTGACTTGAGGTGTGAGCGGGACCTACATGAAGGCTGTGACTTTGTCTTGTGTTCAGCAACATGCAGATTTTCCTCCCTTTCATAAAACATCTTCAGGTGTGAGAGATTTATTGCATGATTTAGAGTTGTGTTCCGAGCCCAGACACCAAAGGCATACCTTGTGCAGGTCCGTGATCGACATCTGCTTCCTGAAGTCATTATATAGGTTAAAACCTGTTGTTCTAAATGGGGACTTCGGGCCCGATTCACAGAATGAACTTAAGACTCAATCCTAAACTTACTACTGTTTTGGTATTCACAGATTGCACTTACTACTTTTGGTATTCACAGAATGAAATTACTACTTTTGGCATTCACAGAATGCACTTACTACTTTTGGCATTCACAGAATGAACTTACTCATTTCGGTATTCACAGAAGCTAGGACTCCTAACTTTAGGACTCCTAAATGCCTTCTGTGAATACCGAAAGTCTTAAAATTAGGATTTTTCTCAATTTAGTAGTAGTAAAGTTAGGACTCCTAACTTTAGGACTCCTAAATGCCTTCTGTGAATACCGAAATGCTTAAAATTAGGATGTTTCTCAATTTAGTAGTAGTAAAGTTAGGACTCTTAACTTTAGGACTCCAAAATGCCTTCTGTGAATACCGAAAGTCCTAAAATTACGATTTTTCTCAATTTAGTAGTAGTAAAGTCAGGACTACTAACTTTAGGACGCCTAAATGCCTTCTGTGAATACAGAAAGTCTTAAAATTAGGATTTTTCTCAATTTAGTAGTAGTAAAGTTCTTTACTACTACTAAATTGAGAAAAATCCTAATTTTAAGACTTTCGGTATTCACAGAAGGCATTTAGGCGTCCTAAAGTTAGTAGTCCTAACTTTACTACTACTAATGCAGTACACTGCTTGTGTGCTCAATCATGACATGAACAATGGGATTCATAGATCATCAGCATAGAGGATGAATTGCTGTAGCATTGATAGTGTTAATGAATTTAAATATGTTTTAATTAATTGTAACACTAGCTTTAAGAGATGGGATGCAAGGGGTTTATGGGTATTAGGTAGGGAAATGTATTAATACTCAAGTGTTAATGTTAATGCCTGAGTATTAATATTTAAACATTCAAAAATACGGCAGTTAATATTCATATTAATATTAATTAGTTAAAATTATTTTACATAATTGTAACACTTGCTTTTTAGGATGGAGTGCAAGGGAAATAAGGGTACTGCGTGGGGAAGGGTATTAATCAATTTTAATATGTGTGTATTCATATTTCAACATTACAGTTTATATTAATATTGATAATATTTTATTGAAATATTTGTAATAACTGTTATACTAACTTTTAGGGACAGGATGCAAGGGACATAGGAGTACTTGGTGGGGAACTGTATTAATACGTATGTATTAATTTGAATACCTGCGGATTAATATTCAATCATTAAAATATATGGTAATTGACATTCATTATTTCAAATATTTTCAAAGAATTGGAATTGGAAAGATGCATGCAGGAGCACTGATGGTTTAAAGCCAAGCTTTAACCCCTGTTGTACATTTCTCCACACCTTTATGCAAATAAAAGGCATATTTAAGCTATAGGCCTAAAGACAGCACCTATAACCATGTTCCGTCTTGAGCAAAGTGTGCTTAATGACAAAGACAGGTGAGTGCGCCCACTCACTGATAACACACTAACCGGGAAGACCTGAAATATAAGTCTTCCATATATATTCCTTTGGTCCTGACGAGGGCCACAGACCTGTAGAAGCTGTTCCAGGGTGAAACACATCGACCCAACCACTAGGTGGCGTGGAACAGTGACTCATCAACTAAACACTGCTTTGTTTTTAGACTTATCCTTATCCTAGTCTTTTCCCCTAATAAAGATTTACCTACAGGATAGGAGATCATTTTAATTCACTTACCATTGTCGACATCCAGAAAGTCTCCCTCCGGGTGGAGGTTTGATGGTATTTGCAGAACAGGGACACTCAAGACAAGACCTGATGATGCTGCTACCCACTGAACCACACTAAGCAGTGATTACATACACCACAGTCTGTGAACATGAGGTTGAGGGTCTCTGAGACAAACATTTCTGAAACTCTAGTTTTGAGAATTATGTGGTTTATCCACCCCATTTTCTGATAGATAACCAGTACCTCCTGGAAGCTGTATGAATATCTGCTTCTTCCTCCCTCCATTCTTTTTATTTGTTCAATTATTGTTGCTTCTAAAAAAAGAAAATGGAAAAAAGTATAATAATGTATTTTTACTGCATTGTTTTTTTCCATTATTATTTTGCCTGCTAAGAGAAGGAAAACAATTATTGTTATTTTGGCTAGACACTAGATGCCCTGTTAAATTAATTTTTTTTCATGTTATCTTTTTAACCTTAAAGGAAATGTTGTTAGTTATGCTAGGAAAAATGAAATTGCTCTGTTGTGGCATTTTGAAGGAAGGAACTGGCAGTTGGACTTTCTCCTTTCAAATGGTTTTTCCCAGATGGTGGAGCATTCTGTTACTTTAAAGATATAAAGATGACATTTTTGAACTGTTTTATTTTTATTTAAATGATTGTGAATTACTTGTGTTTTCTACGTTTTTCACTTTACTTTTGCCAGAAATGGTGATTTCTTTTTTTTTATTGGAAATCAGGCATATTTAAATGTACAATATGTATAACGATTATATTGGTTTACCAGCATCGACAATGATCACAATAGAAAGTTCCAGTTTCTAGCCTTCGATATTGACATACTTACAGTGTACTTATATTGCATATTGATATTTCACTGCAACTTACAATCGTTGGGGGTGGTCTCCGTGGCTTAATAGTAGAAATATATAAGATACGTGCAGAATACTTATTATTAACATTTATACACATTTAACCAATGCCTTGCCTATTGTGTTCCCCCACCCAGGATGTTAAGGGTTCCCAGATATTCAAACCTTTTCTCGTGGTTTTTAGACCTTTACAAGGGAAATTTCCTGGCGGCTGATATATACTAGCTTATATAGCCATTGTTGAAATGTGGAGGGCTCCCGATCCTTTCATGCTGTGGCAATCAAAAGATGTGCAACTGCTAATGTTAAAAACACAAAATCCCTCTGTGCTAAGTCTAGCTGCACCCGATTGTCATATCCCAATACCATCATAGTAGAAGTAATTGTTATCTTTGTATTTCAATGACTGAAACCAAAAAGACTCTATCCCTTCTTTTAGCCTGTCCAACTCTCTACAAGAATAAAACATATGTACACTGTCTGCTGGACCAATTTGACACCTCGGACATTCGTCTCTTTCCCCATCCATAAAGTTTGGCTGGTGTATAGTAAAGATTATACACTGTTTTATATTGTTGAGCTTTAAAATTAGCGGACATAAAAACTTTATCCCCAATCTCCAAAGCTGTATCAATATCCACCTCCCCATCACAAGCCTATCCATCAATTTTGATTCTGTTTTATCAATATCATCCGGTACATTCTTCAACAATTCTTGATAACATTTTTTAATTCTATTTACTGAATTATCCATGAGCTGCAGAAGTGGTAGTGGCCTAATATTGATATGGTCCTTGGAGATTCCTCTTACACGATTACGTACTTGTAGGTATTTAAAACAGGAGTCTCCTTGTAAACCAAACCTTTGAGCTAGTTCAATAAACACCACCAATTCCTGGTTAAGATACAAATCTGCTATCATAGTAATCCCCACCAGCTCCCATTTTTTGGCCATAACATCATATACTGCTTGAGGTAGAAAATCCGAGTGCCAGAGTAGGGTGTATTTATTGTATCTACTTATTTTACAGAATTTCTCCACCCTTTTCCAAACCTTCAGCACACTTTCAATGCATTTATAGCCCTTTTTAGGTCTCGGTAATATCCGGTCTGCCGAAGGCAGACCGGAAGTCCGAGAATTAATGTCAGTAAGAGGGCTGCTTTATCTCTCCCTCTTTTTGGCTCTCCCTCCATTGGCTGGCTTCCTAAACGGAGGCCAGTCATTGGAGGAGAGAGCCGTCCCTCCGAATAGGCTCCGTCTTTTTCGGATTTGGGGGTGTCATTTTTGCTGTTCTTTAGCTGGTGACGTAGCCCGTCACTCAGGACAGCAAAACCACGCCCCCAAATCCGAAAAAAATCGGAAGCTTATGGCCGCCATTTTTCTGCACAGTAAGATGAGGTAGGTCGCCTGCTCCCGCTGTTCGTAGCTCCCGCCCCCTCCCGCTGTTCGTGGCTCCCGCTGTCCCCTCCTCCTGTCCCCTCCCGCTGTTCGTGGCTCCTGCTGTGGTAGGTCGCCTGCTCCCGCTGTTTGTAGATCCCGCCCCCTCCCGCTGTTCGTAGCTCCCGCCCCCTCCCGCTGTTTGTGGCTCCCGCTGTCCCCCCTCCCGCTATAGTAATGTGGATCTGGCTCAATAATGTCTTATTCAACAGACCCCTTGACAGCCCCACTCTTCCATTTAAAGTGTGCTTCTTCTGTAATTTTCATGTTTCCATAACTCACTCTTTGTCCGTCGGCCCCTCCCCCCTCCATTTAGTAGAAGGACGGCCCTCTGCGCAGAAATCGGCGGGCCCTCCACTTGTGATGTAAGCGCCGCACCCCCCGCCGCCTTCTGAAATCACATCCCCGCACCAAGGCCGCTCCTTCTGTGTCAGAAATGAAAATAATAATGGGAAATAAATATCCGGCTGCGGTTTTACGATGGAAGCCCCGGGCTAGCAATGCGCAGACGATCAGCGCACGGCGAGGGAGCGGCTGCGCCGGGAGTGAGCACCGGCCGTGCCGGCCTCTGGCTGCAGAACATGGCGGGGGCGGCGGCTCCCAAGGGGCCGGGGACGAGCAGTGACCTGGAAAGCACTGGTGGGCATTTCTGGGCCTGGAGAGACTTCTACGACATTCACACTACTGAAAACCGGGCTGGCAAACACCAGCGTTAATGAAATAATTAATTATATAATGTAATACTGCAGGCTCCCACCTCCCATCTCTCCTTTACTCACCCCAGACCTCAACTCACTTCTATCATCTCCCAATTAACACTGCTGGTTTTCTTCCTTCTTCTATCCTTCCATCACTATTCAATCCAGCTAGCAGACTCGCGTGTCCTCCGCTCAAATTAACTCGCTCCTCACTATTCTAATCCTAATCTGCTATGCTCATATTTCCCTGTACTAATCCACCACTAATCCTTGTGGGTTCCGGAGTAGTGTACTACTCGCAGACAAGCGCTTTGATACCTCCCTCCTCGGGGATAGTAAGCGCTATATAAATACAATTACATTTGGTGTTACCGCTATCATTGTCATAATTAGGACCGATAATTCCACTTTCCGCTCAGTGCAGTGAGAGTTCTCATAACACTGAAGAACAGCGACTATGCTGAAATGAAAACTACCTTGAATGCGAGGTACACCGTTGAATATTAGCCTCAGCCCCCAAAAATGGAATAAGAAGGCTCTGTCAATTGGAGCTGCTCTCTAGGCACACTGCGCTGCGAGGCCTGAAGGAGACCCTCGCAGCACTTTATGGACTGAAACCCGTTTGAGTGCTGATGGCTTGTCCATTCCTTAGCATTCCTCAGTGAAACATTGTTTTTCCACGGTGCACCCCCAAAATATGGAAGTGCACCGTGAGGCACCAGAGATAATGACACGTGACACCTACCCCCTTCCCTGCCTTTGCCCTTGAAGTGCATCCGTTTGTCTGTAAAGCCGAGCTTCTGCATATGGCCTGGACGGGCCTGATCCCATGTAAATTGATACTTGTATAGCGCACTACTCACCCGCAAGGGTCTCAAGGCGCTTGTACGAATACCGCTGTGGAACCCAAAATGTATCCGTACTGGCAAAAACGTCACAAGGAATTACAACTAATGAGCCCTCCAGACCCACCCGTCTCACCCCTGACAGCATCGCTGGGATATGTCACAGGGAGTGCGAAACCCCATCGCACGTGTGTTCATCGGTCCTCCTAATTGGCATAAGAAGAACTGGATGGATTGGGGGAGGGGGGTGCACCCTGGCTGGGTGACCTTACTACTTGTTCTGATAGTCCTGACCAGGGTCGGAGTGGGATCACGATTCGGCCCGGGCCCTGACAAAAAAAGTGGCCCACATTCAAGAGGCGTGGCCCATATTTAAGGGGCGTGGCCCACATTCAAGGGGCGTGCCCTTTCACGAAACACCATTTGCACAGACAAGGAATGAAAGTGGGAGGATACTGTTCTTGCACACGACACAGGGCCAAGGTGACAATGGCCTACATGCTGAGCAACTTTTTGTCACAAAATTATTTCAGCCCTCCAGCACAGGAGCACCTGAAAAGCAGCAAAGCCCCTGCTATTACTAACCTACTCAGCCCTCCCCAGACCTTCAGCTCAGGAGCACATGAACAGAGGTAAGGCCCCTGCAATTAGTAAATTAATCAACCCTCCAGGCCTTGGGAAAATGTCCTGGCAGGGGAGCACAAAACACAGCTTTCTGGGTCATCCAAGGTAGCCAGGTAGCCAGGGGGGAGGCTGAGGTGAAGCTGGTGCATGGGAAGTGCCTTCCCAGTGTGTTCTGGCAGTTTGAGTATTTACCATTTACTGTAGTATTACCCTTGTACCTGTGTATGGTACCCTTTTGTAACTTGCACAAGTCACTTTTCTCTTGTAACACACTGTTTGCTACCTCTCACTTTTTGTTTGCTTTAGATGCTTGCACAAGTGCCACCATTGCCTACGTAATGTTTGTTCTTGTGCTGGAGTGTCTGCCATTAATTGCAGTATTATACCTCTACTTGTATTTTGTACGCTTTTATAACCTGCACACATCTCTTTATCCTCCTGTAATGTATCGATTGCTCCTCTTGTATTTTGGTTGCTCACTATTGTCACTTTTGATTCATGTAACTTAACGTTTGCTTTTGTAATTTGTCCACTTATAATTTTCACCTCATGTATTATTGCTGTTCCTAGTGTGAAGCGCTCTGACACCTTCGGGTAAAGTCCGCGCTATATAAAATCACATAAATAAATAAATAAAACAAAAAAATTCCAAACATCACCAGGCCCCCACAGCAAGACCCATTCTTCCTCGCCCACTATGCCCTGAATGTGAAGGGCTGTGGGCGAGGTGCTAAGACTAACACCGTTTCTGGGCTACATGGGCGCCAGGGGGCCGAGGTGCAAATGGCTCAAAGGCCTGAGAAACACCTGGCCCCCAGGGAGGCCGATTATTGCAAACAATCACCCCTCCCCAGCCCAGCCTCAGCTTGATTGCTTGGCAGGGTAGGGGTGAAGGAGAGCCCTCAGCTGACAATCGCTGTCTGGCCGCACAGCGAGGCAGCTTTCATTTTCTGTCTCTGTCTCCGTGCACTCTGTGGGCCGTTTTTTTTTCTCCCCTTTCCTAGTCCACTCTCTGTGGACTGGGACAGGGGAGAAAAAAACGGCCCACAGAGGGCACTGAGGCACCGGCCCTTCGGCCCATTCCCGAATGCCCGCCTTGCCAATCCGCCCCTGGTCCTGACCCTTGCACCCTCGGCTTCCGTCCTCACCCCTCAACGCGTTGTGTTATTACCTTGTCGAGCCTGCTCACCAGCATTACCAATGGGTTACTACTTCCTGCTGTGCTGCTTGCGTCACTGTTATCAGGGATAATGAGATGCTGTTAGTCCACACCGGAAGGGCTACAGCGCCTGTGACCGACAGTTAAACGTTTGAAAAGTTTTCGTAAATTTGGGTTAAAACGTTTCGATGAGCTTTAGCCTCTAATGATGTCCTTTATTTTAATCCAGTTTTTAGGTCTCTGTAATATCCGGAAGTCCGAGAATTAATGTCAGTAAGAGGGCTGCTTTATCCCTCCCTCTTTTTGGCTCTCCCTCCATTGGCTGGCTTCCTAAACGGAGGCCAATCATTGGAGGAGAGAGCCGTCCCTCCGAATAGGCTCCGTCTTTTTCGGATTTGGGGGAGTCATTTTTGCTGTTCTTTAGCTGGTGATGTAGCCCGTCACTCAGGACAGCAAAACCACGCCCCCAAATCCGAAAAAAATCGGAAGCTTATGGCCGCCATGTTTCTGCACAGTAAGATGAGGTAGGTCACCTGCTCCCACTGTTCGTAGCTCCCGCCCCCTCCCGCTGTCCGTGGCTCCCGCTGTCCCCCCTCCCGTCCCCTCCCACTGTTCGTGGCTCCCGCTGTGGTAGGTCGCCTGCTCCCGCTGTTCGTAGCTCCCGCCCCCTCCCGCTGTTCGTAGCTCCCGCCCCCTCCCGCTGTTAGTTGCTCCCGCTGTCCCCCCTCCCGCTATAGTAATGTGTATCTGGCTCAATAATGTCTTATTCAACAGTGTGTATCTACTCTACACATGCTACCGTCCTCACCTCACCCAACTATTAATGTGTACTATGTGGGATAATATCACAGCTGCATAAATAGTTTACGGGAAGGAAATCTGAAATAGAAAAATATTAGGGAAGCAGAGGGGTGTCCAAAGGGAGTCCCTTTCCGGGAATTCTAGCATTGGGTCAAATGGAAGGCAAGTTAAGATGGCGGTGGAATCTGAAGCTCAGCATGGCGCAGTCTGTGTGTGGTTACGCCATGTCCAACCTGGCACGGTAGCAGCGTGTACTATGCAAAGGAGGTGGGCGCTTTTTGTTTGGGCAGCGCTTTGAAATAGAACTTCATGAAAGGTCTCGGAAAGAATTGATTGCTCTGTCCTTAAGACCGATGTCACACAGCTGCGAAGGAAACCAGAATGCGGAGGGGTGCCCTGGGCTCTGCATGAATCGACGGTTCTTCGGGTGTCAGTAGTGGTCTGTCTGAGAGCTGGCAGCGAGGCTGAGAAGATTCTGCAGCATTATTCAGCCGTGCGCTTTCTTAACTTTGTGGTTAACCAGCATCCCACGCAGTTACACTGGGAACACGAACACCCTAACAAGGCTAAGACATTACTATAGAGTCCAAGGACATTTCATATTATTTGTCTTTGATTCTTTCCTCTATGTCCTCCTGAGGTAACAAGTGCGTCATCTGAAAGGTACAGATGGATGCGCACATTGTGCGTGATTCACATAGATATATACATGCACATACGTGACGTGCGTGAGTGATATGTCATGGCGTTCTTTTGCACATGCACAATCGAACCACTCTTTCACTGGTGGGAGTCCTCCAGGTATGCCACGGCAAATAACGGGGAAATGCAATGTAAAGCAGAGCTCCCAAGTTTCACAGCCTCCCGCGGTCAGGTTTTTTTTTGCTTTGCGTTCCGGGATGTGCAGTCCAGATGCTGTAATGAAAAAAGCAGGACAACAAGTCCCACAATGCAAAGCAACAAAAACCAGTACTGCATACGGTCTCACGCGCCAACCTTGGAAACTCGAGGGCTCTGTGTAAAATTACCCATAACGTAAAAAACGTATGCACGTTCGCAAAAATCTAGACTCGAACTTCTCTTGCTTATGTAATGCATACAGTTTGGGGGTGCATTAACCTTAGTGGCGTGGCCCATAAAGTTCATTGCTCGCCCCTCTGTGATGCCCTTCCGTTTGTGAGGTAACCCCGGCCACTCCCCTTCTGGAACAAACTCAAAGGAATGCATTCCCTGGTGGTAGTGACTCGAATCACGCAGGATACATGTTATTGTTTGTTGCAAAGATACAGGGAAATGGGAAGAAGGTGACAGCTGACACCGGGGGAATCAGGGGAGAACTCTGAAAGTAGCGAGCAGCGTGGTAAACAATTTTTTTGTGTCATTTAAAATAAGCATAAGTATTAATCAAGTCCTTCTTAACAAATTATAATGAGGGCGACCCAAGATAATATCCGAGGTTTTCTTATTCATCTGATAAAGAGTCAGGGAAGGTCGTTGCTGTACGCCGTCGTTGAGGTGTTGCTGTTTAGCACTGGTAGAGACAGCCCAATCGACACCCTATATAAAAACATGCACTCTTTTTATTCTCAAATAGTTCCATTGTCAAAGTATCCTTCGGCTTCTCGCTCATTTAAATTTGCCCTTTTACACCCACCGAACCTGAATAACAAATGTTAAGCTCCTCCTCGGAGGGGTTTTTATAAGACAAAGGGGCTTATTTGCAAGCCCATTGCGCCGCCTGTACCTCACTGTTTCCCCATATTAGAAGTGACGCACCGGAGGCGCAAGGGGCTTTTTGAAAATACCCCCACAGTTCCCAATAGCTGAGTATCCAGACTTGTGGGGAACAGTCATGTATGCACAAACCAGAAAATAATAGAACCTTTATCCAAAAACAACCATTTGAGGATTTGCTTCCAAGTGCTGATTGGTCCACATCCCCACTTCAAACAAGAGAGACTTCACTAAAAACAAACTAGTGGCCAACTCTACTCTGAAGGAGGAATGCTTTAACAAGTTAGTTGCCTGACAAAAATATTCTCTGCTACAATAATTTATGGACGCTTCCTAAATGCAGAGAGGTTTTAGGTCTCGGTAATATCCGGTCTGCCGAAGGCAGACCGTAAGTCCGAGAATTAATGTCAGTAAGAGGGCTACTTTATCCCTCCCTCTTTTTGGCTCTCCCTCCATTGGCTGGCTTCCTAAATGGAGGCCAGTCATTGGAGGAGAGAGCCGTCCCTCCGAATAGGCTCCGTCTTTTTCGGATTTGGGGGCGTCATTTTTGCTGTACTTTAGCTCGTGACGTAGCCCGTCACTCAGGACAGCAAAACCACGCCCCCAAATCCGAAAAATATCGGAAGCTTATGGCAGCCATTTTTCTGCACAGTAAGATGAGGTAGGTCGCCTGCTCCCGCTGTTCGTAGCTCCCACCCCCTCCCGCTGTTCGTGGCTCCCGCTGTCCCCCCTCCCGTCCCCTCCCGCTGTTCGTGGCTCCCGCTGTGGTAGGTCGCCTGCTCCCGCTGTTCGTAGCTCCCGCCCCCTCCGGCTGTTCGTGGCTCCCACTGTCCCCCCTCCCGCTGTTCTTGGCTACCGCTGTCCCCCCTCCCGCACCCTCCCGCTGTTCGTGGCTCCCGCTGTCCTTCCTCCCACCCCCCTCCCGCTGTTCGTGTATCCGATTCTTCACCAGGTGGCAACTTTGCCATGGCAACAGTAATCTGGAGCCTTCCAGTCCTCCATGTAAGAGTCGGACACTGCCAGCAGATAGCATAATGAATGACTAAACACGGGTCCCTCTTTTGTAAGTGCTCCAACAAAACATGACGTGCACCAATAGCTCCAAGTACTTTAAACACAGAGGAGGTACTTAAGAATCCACAGTAGATATATTCTTCTAGTTCTGATCGTGAACAATTGATCTGTAGTTGCTGAAAAAATACGGGAACAATAGATTGTATTGGTAAGCATAAACAGCTCAGATTTATTACAACACCTTCTTAAAACAATAATTTACTATCTGAGTTTACAGTAGTTTGATATAGTTTGCGTCCTAAGCAGTAGTCCTCTTCACCGGAAGTTACAAAAAACTCACGTTGCAGTTAAAACGAAAAAGTTATGCCCTGTACAGCGTTCTATACTCCAAATGTCTAACTATCAACAACTTTAATGATATGGGGCCCGATATAGGTAAATCCCATTTACCGATTTTGAAATACCGAATTTTACCGATTCGGTATTTCAAAATCGGTAAATGGGATGTAGGTCCCAACATCTGGAATCGTTAACGATTCCTTACAAATTCGGTATTTACCGATTCGTTATTTACCGAATCGGTATTTGACTTTAATCCTATGGGCTTCAAAGGCCCATAGGATTCAATAGCAAATACCGATTCGGTATTTACCGAATCGGTATTTGCTATTGAATCCTATGGGCCTTTGAAGCCCATAGGATTAAAGTCAAATACCGATTCGGTAAATAACGAATCGGTAAATACCGAATTTGACAAGGGTGCAGGGGGTGTCACTTTGACACCCTCTAGCACCCCCAAAACGGGCATGTGTGCAATGTGGCACACAGACATGCCCTAAGGGCACGTCTGTCTGTCACATGGCACATGTGTACATGCACAGATGTGCATGTACACAGGAATCGGTATTTTACCATGGATTTGTATTCCATGGTAAAATACCGATTCTGTAAGCCATGTGCTGATGGAACATTGGCTACCTACATTGCATTTTCGGTAATTTTACCGAATCGTTATCATTACCGAATCAGTAAATATTACCGATTCGGTAAATTTACCGATTCGGTAATGATAACGATTCGGTAAAATTACCGAAAATGTGCCCCTACATCTCGATAGCCCCTTTACCGATCGGAAACGGCCGAAAATCGGTATTTTTGGCCGATTCCGATCGGTAAAGGGCTACCTACATCGGGCCCATGGTGTTGAACAAAATGTCTGCAGTGATGCGCAATATGGCACATAAGGGAATATGCTTATGAAACTCGAAACCATAATGTGTGCTTAGATTCACATACTATAATGAATCATAGAATGCAGATCAATATATGTTTCTAATAGTCACAATAATTTTGCTTTAATACAAAATGAGCATTTTAATGGAGTGACGACTCTAACATTGCTCTCATAAAGGTTTGGATGTTGTTTTTGTGTGGCTCGTTAAGGTGAGCAGCCCTGAGAGGCGCAGCCATGTCCCCCTTGGGGGGACCCAGTGGCGCGCGGTGCTCCGAGCAGGATGGTGTGTCATTGTACACTGGTGCAGTCACTGCACTGCTCACTGCTCTCCGAGGGGGACGTGCATTGAGACCGCCTATTACTGTCAGTGTTTGTTCTATTTAGCATCCACAATGAACCCCTACTATGATTTGCATTTTCGATCGCAGTTTCAGAATTAGCAAAGAGTTGGTCCCATTGCGATTGCCCTCCGGATCTGGTATGCACTCACACATTTTGCTTACTGCTACAGCTTCTGGTAGCTCGTTCGTACTCATCAGACTCTTAGTATACGTTACAGGGATAGGTTTGGGAGTTTCCAGTCTGAATCAGGATTGGTTTATTCATCTCTATGTGCCCTAGTACTCGGTTACCATCGTTGACTCCTTTTCTAGAAATTCAACACAAAATGGGATAGATTTGATTGGTTTCTGGAAAGTCTGGAAAGACTTGTGATTTCTTTCTCTCGTGTCCTGCTTCAATGCTCCCCTCCTCTAAACACACACCGCACCCATGCACTCCTTGTTGCTCCCTCATCTTTCCCCCCAACTTCGTCCATTGCTTCCCCGGCATCTATTCCCCGACTATTCTAACTCACTTTCACTCCCTTTCACTACCTCACTCTCTCTCTATCTCACTACATCACAACCTCACTCTCCGTTTCTATCTCACTACCTCAGAACATCCCTCTCCCTCACTACCTCACTCTTTCACTACCTGACTCTCTTGGTCTCTCACTACCTCACTCTCTATCTACCTCACTCTCTCTCTCACTACCTCACTCTCTCTCTATTTCACCACCTCACTCTCTCTCTATCTCACTACCTCACTCTCTCTATCTCTATCTCACTACCTCACTCTCTCTCTGCTAATGCCATAGGTCTCGCATATGCAAGCAATTAAGCTATTGCCAATATAAATGACAATGCCATTTATTTAGGGATACAAAAAAAAATGAGCAATGCCAATAGCTCTACCTATAATATTGCCGAGACCATTGCATTGTAAATGCTTGTTTATAATAGTTCAGATCATCCTGACGTTGAAGTACTCCTACTGCAGCTTCCCCTATAGCCAGCTGATAGATAGTAGGTAGCAACAGACTGCCTGCCCTTCTATAATCAAAAAAGTAAAGGATACCTAGAAGCTGTAAAGCAGTAGCCCAATAATATAGCTGTAGGTTAGGGGCACCCCACCCCCCACGTTCCACAGGCAAGGTCAAGTATTTAAATGCTCAATGGATCTTTTGATAACCCCAGATAAAACTAAATAGCATACCCTCAATTTTATGTATTTTGCTGGCAGCTAATTTCAAAGAAATAGCACAAAATAGATACAACACCTTTGGGAATATCTTCATTTTATCTACATTGACCCTCCCAATTATTGTAAGATGCAAATGATCTATACGTCTCAGTTCTCTATTTATTGATCCCTTTACTGGATCAATATTTACAGCCGAGAGATTACCTTTTTAGGTGTTAAAATAACCCCCAAATACGTAGCTGCCTCAGTTACACGTGGATCTTGTATCAGACATTGGGAGGGACAGATGATTTGAGTTTTAGTTTTATTTAAAAGATATATATGATTTCCTCCCAAATTTTTCTACCATCTTCTTTATTAGCATAATTTCCTTTCGGCGTGCTGATGTTACTATTGCAATATCGTCTGCATATGCGAGAATCTTCGTCTCATAGCCTTGTGTTACAACAGCAGCAACAGCAGTTTCAGCAGCATATCATCTCTCTGAGACATTATCATATCCATATCAGCTCTTTGTACCACCATTTCATCCTCTAAAACAGATATTCGCCCTTCTGCCACAATGATTCTCTCCGTAAACTCATTACAAGTTTTTGCTATTCTCCTAACCGTATTTTGGAGCTTACGACAAGCAGTATGTGTCTTCTGGTCTTCCATACGGGTTTCTGCTCTATGATCTAGTATTGATTGATGGATTGAGATCAAAGATACTTCATCCAGATTAATAGCTGCAGCTCCCAACGCTTGTTCCTCCGCATCATTTACATCAGGTATGGTTTGAGGAGAGAGAGATATTTCCCACGTCAAGCTCTTGCATTTCCCAGATTGAGTAACCTTCACCTTCTCTGCCTCTTTCAATTTGGCTTTCTCACACACCATGGTAGCATCCAAACTTCTTTCTTCCAGAGTTGAGTCATTTTGTTCACTACCTAAGCTCATAAGTGAACCCTCCAAAGACCCACATTTCAGCCCTTCATCTTGATCTTTATCTGATGCACTGATGGATCTGAAAGCGAGTAGAAATGTTCACCCAAATCGCTCTCCCTATTGGCTTTAATTTCATTCCCTGCATCCAGCACCTGCTCGAAGACATGACTAGAAGGGAAATCTAGAGTAGAGACGTCTGAAGCATTTACTCCTTTTTCCGCTACATTCTGACTTTGTAGAGCAGTCACTTTCTGTTGTGTCAAAGACTCAAATTGACCCAAGGGCAAACCTTATTTCCCTGATTGTATAGTGACTGTTTGACTCTCTGATTCATCTTGGGGTTTTTGTTGACTCAAGATGTTAACAAGAGCTCAAATATTCCCAATATGGTATACAGTTTCTCCCAGTTGTGTTGCTATCCCTTTAACACAATTTGTGGATATTGCTTTAGCTTTTTCTTTTCTTAATGATGCAAACATTTGGGAAACTTTCTTCTTCTTAACATCGATCGTGTGTTCACCACCCTGAGTAGAACAGTCCAGTTCTCCTACTGCACCCTCCAAAGCTGCTTTCATTTTGCTTCCTACCTTCGATATATCCTGTGATCTGTTACCGAACGGTGTGTTCTACATCCCCCTGCTCTTGCCTCTGCGTGCAAATTTAGACGGCATCTTGACGTGTTTTATGCTGCTGCTGATGAAATGTCTCAGAGACACCGGCTTCACCGGACACCTCCTTGGTCAATGGCGACTCTGCCCCGGCACAGAGACGCCTTCCTCGGTACACTCACCACCACTTCTCTACGCGTCCGGCTCACTCCCGGATCCAGCATCCGCCAATTCCTGGAGCAGATGCACCCCGGGATTAAAAAAAACAAGGATACCGTGCTCTGAGCACTGGGCTCCTACTCCAGTGCGGCCCACCACAGCAGCAGATTCCAGCCCTCCTACAGCGTCCGCAGTCAACACAGGTGCACAGTCCAGCAGGCACACCCTCCAGCAGCCAGCCCGACCCAGCCCGGCCTTGGTCAACACCGGTAAGTCAGTGAGATGCTTCCGGGCAGAAGTCTCCAGTCAGGGTCGGATTGGGATCACAATTTGGCCCGGGCACTGTCGAAAAAAGCGGCCCACATTCAGGGGGCGTGGCCTACAATTAAGGGGCGTGGCCCACATTCAAGGGGCGTGCCCTTTCATGAAACACCATTTGGTTACACACGTCAATGTCCTTGAATATTAGATGTAAATACATTAAGAATTTGGACAAGTATGATAGTGCACTGTCCAGTGACCAGCTGAAAGAGGGCATCAAAGAGCAGAAATTGGATTATAAATTCAAATTTGTTCCGAACAGGGGCCCAAAAAAATGTTTGGCCCAGGGCCCCCAAAATCCTTAAGTTGTTTGGTACAGACAAGGAAGGAAAGTGAGAGGATACTGTTCTTGCACAGGACACAGGGCCAAGGTGACAATGGCGCCATGCTGAGCAACTAAAAAAAAGCAAGGCCGCTTTCTGTCACAAAATTATTCGAGCCCTCCAGGGAAGGAGCACCTAATAAGTAGCGTAGCCCCTGCTATTACTAACCTACTCAGCCCTCCCCAGACCTTCCGCTCAGGAGCACATGAATAGCCTCAGGGCAATGTCCTGGCAGGGGAGCACAAAACATAGCTGCTGGGTCATCCATGGTAGCCAGGGGGAGGCTGAGGTGAAGATGGTGCAAGTTGCAAAGATCACCTGGCCCCACAGAGAGACCCATTCTTCCTCACCCACTATGCCCTGAATGTGAAGGGCTGTGGGTGAGGAGTTAAAACCAACACAGTTTATGTGCTGCGTGGGCCCCACAGGGGCAGAGGTGAAAATGGCTCAAAGGCCTGCGCAACACCTGGCCCCCAGGGAGGCTGATTTTTTCCAAACAATCACCCCCTCACCAGCCACCCTCAGGGTGATTGCTTTGCAGGGCAGGGGGTGAAGGAGAGGCCACAGTGGAGAATCGCTGTACAGCCGCACAGTGAAGCTGCATTCATTTCTCTGTCTCTGTGCCCTCTTTGGGCCGTTTTTTTCCCTCCCCTTTCCTAGTCTACAGAGAGCACAGAGACAGAGAAATGAATGCAGCTTCACTGTGCGGCTGGGAAAGGGGAAAAAAAACCAGCCCACAGAGGGCACGGAGACACCGGCCCTTCGGCCAATGTCCGAATGCCCGCATTGCCAATCCGGCCCTGTCTCCAGTATGCTCTGTTCAATATTTTTTCATTTAGTATTTTCGTTTAGGATACTGCTTTTTCTTTGTTCATAATTCACTGAAATTTAAGCCTTTCCGGTCATTCCTAGTGGATTTTCTTGAGGAAAGGGGAGACACTGAGGAGCTTATCGCTCACACGTCCATCCCACGACGCCATCTTTGCCCCTTCTGGAAATGGTGATTTCTATGTGGAATTTGTTGTGCAATTTGTAGAATTTAATCTGTTGGTAGATGTATCTCTATGAGTAAAAAAAAAAAAATAGGCAGATTTTATTTCAGATTTTAGGAGGTATTCTATCTCCACCCTAATCACTATTCAGTTGCTGCCCTGAGGTAAGTACTCAGCAGAGTTAGAGTTCTAATTTTGTCCCAGTCACTTGCCCTGGGGTATGACCCCAGCAAAGTTAGTGCACTCAGTGATACCCCGAAATTGGTCCCAGGATGCTTGTTTCCGGTGCAGAGAGGACCTGGCCTGGCAGTTCCTATGAGGAACAGGGTGAAGACTGATTTGCAGGTGGTCTTGGTTTCTTAGGGTGATGCCCCCACACTCAGCAGGCGGTCTAGCAGGTTCTGCCCACAATCCCAATCGCAGGCAGAAGTCTTGCAGAGCTTCCCTCCTCATGCAGCCTGGCTGGTTTCTCAGCAGAGGACTAAGTATGGGATCTCACACTCCCTTACTTATTGTTCTTTTCCAGACACAAAATGTGATCTAGGGTCTAGACCTTTGAAGTTTTATGTTGAGGTTCTGCTTCTTTGATATGAGCATCACTCCCCTTCATTCTTCCTTCTGAATGAAGTCTGTCACAGCAGGCAGGACTCCGAAGCTGATTAACCCACAACACATTTCATGGGAGTGACTCTACATATTCCATAAACCCTACTGTTTATGATTCTCTTATCAGCCCCATCTCGCTCTTCTTAAGATGTGTTTAGACCCCTTCCTTGTGGCTTGTTACTGAATCAAAGAGGCCTTTGCAATTCACAGGGAGAGCCTTACTCCTCCTTATCCAGTGCTTGCCCCACCCAGTTTACAGGAATGCCGCAATATACAGTTCTGTTTGGAGGAGATTCCTCTACTCTCATGCTTTGATCAGGCAGGCCTGGGCTTCCCAAAATGGATCCTGAGGTCCTCCGTGTAATGTACCAATGTAGGCACTTCTGCACAGTCACAACACATTTTACTGTCTAGTACTGTTGTGCCCATGTACCATGCCACCAGAACTTCCACATGCAGCACACATACTCAGTCTGAGTACACTGTTCAGCACTACAGTCCCTCTATACTTCACCAGAATGTGTCACTTTTAATCCACACTACCAGCGCATACACATTTATCATATGCACTCTGTTCCACACTTTACTCTAGGTGTAGAGTGTGTCTTGCGGCTCACATACATTCAACTCGAGTTTTCACCATGCACGCCCTTCCACGTCAATTTGATGAAGGCCAAGGGTGGGTGAAACACACAGCAGCTGAAGTTTTAAAAAGGTGAGTGAGCCTGTAGGTTCCATTCCAGTGACACAGGGTAAAAGGAACCTGTTCACTACTACTGATCATTACACGGTATGCTGTCACCACCACGCTTGTCCTCTTTAATACCTGGTGAAGCCAGTAGCCTCCCACCACTATGAGGGTAGCGCTTTGGGCACCCCTCCCGATTCAAAAAGTCTGCAATCCTTGAGAAAAGGCATATGCCCTGGCGCACACACATGATTTTCTTGGCCTGTGACAAAAAAATCAGCATTAGGGACCCAGACAACAATACATTTGGTCACTCAGGGCAGGGGTACACGTCTTCACCATGCAGAGGACTTTTTCATCCCAACAAGGCTCTTGGTTTTCACCCAAGACTTCTATAGGGGACCTTCTTAGTAACTCACTAATGTAAATCATGCGTGATCTTTGCCTCTTCCTTTCAGTGCAGCACTATTAAGCACTGCTACTCACAACAGGTTGCACTCCAGAATATCAAGTGGTAAATATTGTTTTACCACAATATCGAGGTCGATCTATTTCAAAGCCAAAATATTGAGGACGTAAGCACATATCAGTAAGTATAAATGTACTCTTCTTAACTTCACATCTATATACCTTCAATGCATTCATCTAATCAAGGTTCATATATTGGGAGTTAAAGTACAGTATATATATTTGGAGTTAAAGTCAGTGGTGCTGGAATGATTTTCATAGTGGGGTACTGCCTTTAAAGTTACGTCACTGAAGTCATAAGGATTGTGAAAAATCCAACTGTCACGCAAAAAATGTGGTACGCCCATTCGGCAGCACAGGGGTATGGGTGTGTGTGGTATGTACCTGATGGTGCAGTAAATTTGCACAGGCATGCAGTTTTACTGGTAAAACCATATAGCACACAAACAATTATATGTGGAAACCGGTTTTCAGCTAATATTTATCAGAATCAACTTAATTCGGGCCGAATATCGCCCATAAAAGTCACATAAAAACAACAATTAAGACATGACATAAAACAGTTACTTAAACAATACGTGTTTGTTAAAAACAACAGCATAAAATTCGACAGAGTTAGCAGGATGATTATGAGAGCATAGTGCAGCAGGCCCTCACGTCTAATTTCAACAAGCATCAGCAATGTAATCTGCAATGCAATAGCTCTCGCATTTGTGAGAGTATCAGCTTTTGGCACTGTAAATGACAATGCCCTTTATGTACTTTTATGTGTGTTTTGAAAATCAAAACATAAGTAAAAGGCATTGTCATTTACAATGCCAATAGCTGAAACTCTTGCAAATGTGAGACCCATTGAATTCCACATGCTGGACCCTCCTGCAGTAAGAGAAACTCATTAAAGAAAATAGTGCTTCCACACTAAAGAAGAAGTACCGTTTATACACCGAAGTAAAAGGGCCAGTCCTCATTGAACAAGCCTAATAACGAATTAGAAGCCAGCATTTACGAAGGAAAATGACACAAGCCAATGACAAATATGGGAGGAGAGTGGGCAAGCCTTCAAGTACATAATCCACTATAACATGGCTCACAGAGCAGTGCATGCGCTGCCCAGGCTTGACCTAAAAAGGAACCAACATACAGGGTGGTGTCTTTGTCTTATAATTGTAATAAAAAAGTAAAAGCCCTGAAGTGACCACTAGCATTAGCCATTAGCACTGAGTCATCCGCATATAAAACCGTGGGTAACAATCTATCTGCCCTTAATTATTGGTACATCATGAGTGATTCTGGTTTAAAAAAACGTGGAGCTCATTGATATATAAAATAAATAAAAGAGGGGCCAACACACACCCTTATCTCACACCCCGGTAAATATCTATATCATTAGATACCTCGGCCTTATTCCTAATTCTGACCCTGGCTCTCATATCTATGTGCAAATACGCATGGAGGTGCATATGGTCTACATCATCACGATAAGAGCATTCACCAAAGCTTGGGGAAGCTAACACAGTCAAATGCTGCGGTCAGGTCCATAAATGCTAAGTAAAAATGGATTTGCTTGGCAACAGTGTATTTACCAAGCACCAAGTTCAGATTCAAGCTTAGTTCAATTTCTCCTATTTTGTTTCTGAGCCCATATTGACATGTGTATAGGACAGACTCTGCTTGAACCCACTCCTTGGTTCTATTAGCTAATATTCAGCGGGAGCTACTCTGCTATGCCGGAGAAGCATTGACCCACCTGCCTGCAGCCAATAAAATAAAAAATAAAATGGTAATAAACCCTTGTTTGTTATTGTTTTTTTTTTTCTCTCAGAGCTGAGGCATGGGGTGGTCAGGGTGAAGACAGGCTAGAGGAGGAGAGTTGGGACTGCTATTCAGTGCGCATGGCGGTCTGTCTGGCCGTCTCAGGCAGTCCAAACTGTCATGCGCACTGAAGCTCTCTTCAACCCCAGCTGCGTTGCTGGGTTGGGGAGCCCATTAACTTGCAATGGAGGATAGAGAGATGGGCAGTCCAGCTTCCGTGATATTCACTCGACATTGCAAACCGGCAGGCGTGAACAACCTGGCTGATTACTTGCATTGCCATCCTGTGGACATGGGTAACAGCGCCCAGAGAGAAGAAGATCCAGGAGCAGTTCATATGGTTGATTACTGTGGCACCGTACCCTCGATCCTGCATCTTAACCGGCAGTGAACCGCCGCTACTGCCAGTGATCACTGAACCTCTCAGCACCTCACCCTGGGCCGCAATAAGCATGGACTTTGCAAGCTTTCCGGATCATCAGCTCACGCTGGTAGTGATGGACAGTCACTCAACATTTCCAGTGGTGGAATTGGTCAGGTTGACATCTTTTCAGTGTGAAAAGCTGGCGTTGGACTGCTTTTTTGCACTACTAAGGCTACTGGATGAGAGCAAAATAGACAATGGCCCTTCTTTTTAAGGTCAAGAATTCAAGGACTACCTCTATAGCCTTAGCATTCGACACAGAAGGATCATGCCACTATTGCCTCTGGCCAAACAGCGAGGTAGAGAGATTTATGTGAACACTGAACAAAGCACTCAGGACTGGAGTGGAAAAGGGTGAAGACCTGGAGACCTGCTTGCAGCAATTTCTAAGGGCCTATCGCCAGACATTGCACTGCACAACATGAAAAGGTCTGGGCAGGATGTGGTGCCTGCGGGACCCTCATGGTAGCCAGGGGTAATGGATGTAATGACCTACTAAGCAAGGAGAAACACCAACAATGACGAGGCCAATTGTCGAAGGAGAGCATCTGAACCATGCATTGGGGTTGGAGATAAAGTGGTCCTCGAGGATCGACATCCCAGATGGAAGTACAGCACTCCCTTTGAGAAAGAGACCTGGGAGGTTGTGAGAGTTCAGGGGTACCATAATAACTACTGTGAGAGGAAACATGGAAGTCTCGAGAAACATTTCATGGTTCAATAAAATTCAGGAGAGAGAGGCTGAGGCTGTTGAGGAGCCCGGTTTGTAAGAGCTCGAGGTGGGAGTTCCTGAAGGAGTGCTGGGGAACCTCCGGGAACGTACTCCTAATTCCAAGGCTTTAACATGGTCATGGAGAAGTGATCCATTCACCTAGAGAAGGAGTGGCTCCAACAATCCCGGGAGTGACCAAGGGCCAGCAAGGTTATCCTTACAGTCTATGGGCCAATCCCTGGCCCAGCCAGAGATTGAGAGACTTTGCAGCACGCAAAGTCTCTCAATCTGATCTCTATGCATGTTGTTTCACTCATGTTGGTGATATTTATCACACAGACTGCCAGCAGACAGACACGTGCAGGCTGCTGCGACCACGCATCATTCGTGCTTCGTAGGACTCTAAACTGAGAAATCTTCCTTGCAAAGTGGACACCCGCCCACATCCTGGCCCGCTTAATCTTCATGTATCACTACCAAGTGATCTCTCCCTGAGTTTCGCCAATTCATCCTGACCTACCATTTCTTCTTCCTACCACATTGTGATCGTTGGCGCACACCCTCAACAAGGAACCCGGCTGGGTCTCCCTGTGAGTATCTTTCTTCTTTTCACTTCACTTACGGTTGGCACTAATCACCAGAGCTAGGCGATTTGCAATTCAGATGTCCCTACTTTCCCAGGTCCTGATGAGACCCCACATTCTGAGAGGGTCGAAACGCCGTCGGCACTATTGATGAAAGTGAACCAGTCACACAGCACTTATTATTAAATACAGCTGATGTACATTGTATAAAAATATCAGATGTGGTCGCTTTCTATTAGACAAAAATTGTGAAACCTTGCAAATACTGTCACATTATGTCACTCAACAGTTAGGTTCATATTACACTTGGGACACCTTGCACAATTAATTTTTTCTGTACAAAACTTTCTATACTGTGTGACTAATACATATTTATGTGTTAAAAAAACATTGGTGATTCTGGTCCTCTCTCTTTGACTTCAGTATAACCCTCGTATCGCGATTACGCATTCAATAGAATTGTATACAGATTACTATTCCACAGGAACCATTGTTTTCTTGTTATCGCTAGGGCTATGAAGCACTACACAAATGGAGTTACAATTACCTGACAGTTAACACCGAACTAAAGAGCACTGTTCTCCTCACATGAACTCAAGAGACAGGGACGGCTCTAGGCTCATGGCGGCCCTGGGCAGGGAGCGTAGGTAGGGGGCCCCGGAAGAGAGGGTCCGGACGGGCTGAGCGCGGAGGCCAGTGAAGAGGGGAGGGTCAGGATGTGTGGAAGTGGAACAGAGCCGGAGGCCGCCAAATCCCTGCCAGGGGCCGCCACGCAAATATGTATCCATCCTCAGAGGATTATAATATTAAGGATATATATTGGCTGGTGGCCCCTGGGGTTTGGTGGCCCTGTGCAGGTGCACAGCTTGCACATTCCTAAGGCCGGCCCTGCAAGAGACATGCAGTCCACTGTCCAAATTCAGCCTTCCCCAGCCACAGGACCGAACTCACAGGAGCAGACTGTGCTAAGACTGAACTGCGACAGACACCTCACTAATAAGGCTGTGCAAACACTGCCCGCTTTAGGCGAATACTTGTGTTGATTCTTACACTTCACTTCACGTTTCAGTCGCCACTTTAGTGGCTAAAGAAGTGAGCTAAAGAACGATGATGGATTCAACCCAGATCAGTGACTGGGGTTGAGTGTCTGAAAAATGTCAGCGCTCCGTCCATCATCTCCTTGTGTTTGACTTGTGACTTATACTGCTCTAATCCTGCATGCACCAGGTGCAATGTGCTTACCTGGTATAATTTAGGGATACATGTGGATTTAGCTCAGTGTGGTATGCGAGATGTTGTAGCCTTGCATGTTTCAGGCCGATGTGTACAGCGTGACCAAGATTCATAGCTAAGACTCGTGTCTTAGACTCATGTGTGACGAGCTCACCCTGCATGTTTTTGAGCGACTTTTGAGATGGGCTTCTTACCATGTACGTTGCAGCGGCTAAGCGTGATGTTCTCCATCTGCTTGTTCAGACTGTGCCTCGTGCTCTCACACTGCTTGCTCAATACATTTGTGTGATGTGCACACTTTCCTTGTTTCGGGATATTTGTGATGTGCTCGCACTCCATGATTCAGGATAGAAGTCACTTGCTCTCATTCTATGTTTCATGACATATGTCGCGGGCTCACACTGCATGTTTCAGGAGCTGTGTATGATTTTCTCTCACTATGTGTTGCCATGTGCTCTCGCATTCTGCATGTTTTAGAACCTAAGTGCTATGTGTTACCACAGCATGTTTCTTGGTGCTATGGGTGACGTACTCATAAATCATGCTGAAAGAGCTAAGCTCTGTCTGCTGACCTCAGACTCCATGGGGCTTATTTACAAGCCTTTTGCGCCACCAGTACGTCACTTTTCCCATGTTAAAAATGACGTAAAAGTGGTGCAAAAAGCTTGTAAATAAGCCCCCATATTTTTAACGGAGATGCGTGACACGCAGAACTTAAATTGATGGGAGTTACCATTCCATACTTAGTCTATTTCACACATTATTTTCTGTGAGATGGTGTCGTTACGTTTCGACGTACTTGGATTTATTCATACATTTTCAGGAAAGCACCATTAGGGATAAAGAGCATAAAGGGAAAATATAAGTTTTATAAGTGTTTCACGTCCGATTGTCCAAGGCACTGCAATGCCATGAGAGAAAAAAACACGGAAGTGAAAAAAATATATAATTTGCTTTCAAGTAATTAAACAAAATTTTGGGGAAATCACTCAAAATCATGGCAGATTACACGAAATGCAAAAACGGCACTTGGCATTATATTGCAGTGTGAGATGAGTCCCGCGTCCCTTTTGAACAGAAATGGGTCTTTCGTGCAAAAAAGTGCTTGAAAACACTATAGCCACTGATTTTGCATTCTGGCAGTTCGCATTGTTTTCCCACCCACTTGCGCACACTTTGTATGGCGTTATTCCACAATGTCGGGAATTTCACATAACGCGAAATGATCAAAATTTCGCCCGCGTAATGGAAACTTTGCTTTGGCCTAAGAAAAACTGGTTCTTGACAGTGTCGTAAATATACTTACGTCGGCACTTTACACGAAAGGGAACAATAGAGAGAGGGGTGTGCTTGTTAGGGCCTTTCACGTAGCCTGCTGTGCACAGCTGAAATGATGACGTCTTTCCTTCAAAAAGTTTATGACCCTCGCTCCCGATGGACATTCTTGCGGGGGTCTCTTCCTTGCCACTTTTCCCATTACGGTTTTGAAAGGGGTCTGGGGCGCCTTGTTACCTGAGACTGACAATGACGAACAATACGCTATCTGTCAGGGATGAGCCTGCTGTCTGGGGCTCTCAAGTCTCCGTTACAATGAGTGCACAGCCCAGGAGACGCTAAGCCGGCCAGGTCAGGAGCTGAAGGTCAGGCCGCCTGGGGCCGCCTGTGCCATGACTTTGGCAGTGGCTTGTGGCTGGATGCTGGGGGTTCTCTTCACCTTTTGACTCTGGAGTGAAACTCGATCTGGTGGCCAGGGGGCGTCCAGGAGCAGGGGCCCTGCCCGGCTCTGTGCAGGGTGCGGCATAGGAGGGCAGGGTGACAGCTGCCATATTGTTGCATCAGCTCTCGTTTGCGTGAACTTGGACACATAAGCCCCTGAGACGGGACGCTGATGGTCTTCTCTCGGCCTCATCGGATTGTTCACCTTTAAACTTTAACTTACCAGGTTTTAACTTCCACGGTTCCACCATCTGCATGGGTCACTCGTTTTCGTTCCCACATCCACTGACCTCGACACCGTATCCCGTGGTTCCCACACCCACTGACCTCGACCCATCATCTCCCCACCAGCAGCAGACCCCTCTGCTGGTTGTCTCGCAAAGCATGCCGGTCTAGTCAGCCACATCTCCCCAATGACAAGTTCGCAAACAGACGCCTCTACATTCACAGCTCAGCTGTTTCTGAAAGTGACAACTATTCACTGAGTGATAGGACATCCAAGCCGACTATAAACACCACTTGTCCTGTCTGTATCAGTTCCAGGAACCCACGAGCCCGTTCAAAATTAATAAACTGGATGTCTGTCTTCAAGAAATGATGCATAGTTATGTAGAAATTATTAGAAAGAGGCTGCTCCTACCTAGTGCCAAGAAGAATATATGCATTCGCACAAGTAAAGTCAACATCTTATGTCACACCACCACTGTAGAGACAGCACTATGTCTACAGACACCTTTAGTTTCTGGGAGACCTTTTGCTATCGTTCTTCCAAAAAGTACCATAAGAAAAAGTAAAGCGAAAGAGAGGGGGGGGGGGGGAGAGAGAGAGAGAAAGGGATTTGGGTCAGCCAGCTTCAGCCATTGGCTTTCACAATTTAGCGGCACAAATATGGAAATTTAGCGGCACGAATAAGGAAACTTAGAAGCATTTTTGCGGCACTTTATTTTACTCAATCATTCATTTTCAGTTTGAAATTCTTGGGGTCTGTATAGGGAAGTAAGATAATGACTATTATCTCATATTAAAAAATAAATTACTCTCCTTTGACTTAGGAACTGAGTACATTTATGTTAGTTCATTACTGAATAATATTTGTTTATCGCATATTCTATTATATTTTGACCTCTCTCGGCTTAATACAATTTTATGCATCTTTGATTTGGAATTGAAATCAAACTCTCTTTTTGCCTATCGGAATTATTCTTAATTTTGATTTAACATTTAAAATGATGTAGTTTGTTCAAGGGCCCCTGTCTTTTGGGCCTTACATAACCCTGATCCTGCACATCAGCCCTTTACATTTATTAATGAAAGCATTGACAATTGCAAGTCTGGTAGTGTTTCCTAATGCATATACTGGGGCTACATTCTCACTACCCTTTCCAGCCGAGCTGCTGGAGAAAGTGTAAATTGTTCAAATGCAACAATGTACTTGCGTGAAATACATCTTGGGCTATCTGTACAAACAGAGGAACACAAGCCATGCCTCGGTCTAATTACCTTGCACCAAGTCAGTGTCACAGACTTGAAGATGAAGGTCATGGTGTTATGCCAGGGATGTCTTGCTCAGTAAGGGGCGGAGTCGGCCACCCAAGCATGGTCAACATCCCCTTGTATATTTATGTTTTATTTTGCATATTTGCCCCCCGAGACAAGAAAAACCCCTGCGCCCCCAGGGGAATGTTTTGAAGGCTTTATTTTGTTTTTTTTTTATTGTTTAAATGCCCAGGGCTTTTGCAGCCATTTAAAATGGATTTTCTGCTGCTCCACAAATTGTTGCTGTAGCCACTCTACCTTAAGCCTGGAAGGGAAAATATGGCTGCCGGCATCCGAACAAAGGACTGACCTCCCTTACATAGGTCCTCACTGGGAGACTGTGAAGTTCCAATATTTAGAAATACAGGTGGAACACGACTCAAAGACAGCAATATGACCTGAGTATAGGATGAGTGGTGACTGGCCTGTCCGCTTCCATAAAGTTTTGGAGAACTCTCCTCTGTCCATCATGGGCAGGGTTGCCTTGAGTAAAATGATGTTACTACCCTGGTGCCTATAAGCTATGCAGGACTCATTCTGTGCTCTGCCAGGCTTCGTGTTCAAGAAATGTAATGGACTGCTGGCATCATTGGTATGGGCGGATAAGAGAAGTAAGAGTCAGGTTAGATGTCCTGAAGTTAGACCAGGCAGATGGCAGGCTGGGACACCAGGATCTGCATTTGTACTATAAGGCAGAGCTACTTCAGTATTCAGCGCTGTGGTGCACTGAATGAGCTTCACTCGGAGAAGAAGCTCCTGACGGGTCTGGTGGCAAAAAGAGACCTCCCCAGGTAATTCATGTGCAGACGCAAAGTGCCAGAGGACAAACCTTTCATAGTACGACAGGTAGCACAGGTTTGGGAACAAGAAGTAACTCTGGTGTTGAGAAGGGCGCTATATGCCAGACTTTCCCACTCTGGTTGCTGCGACCTATTCTCCACATCTGGTCTCTGATTGACATGTCTCAGTGGACGCTTGCCGGCTGTCAGAGGGCAGTGGATCTGTACCTCAATGGCACATTTGTAACGATAGAGGAGGTAGGGACAATATTTGGAGTGACATCGGAACAGTTCCTACAACCTGCAAGTATTTTCCACACATTCCAGGAGATACGGACGACATGTCCAGGGGAACCAGATTAATCTTGCGCCCTGAGTGTTATATTCGACGTGGGTTCATGTAGGGGTCTCTTATCCTGGCTGTATGATGCCTTGAAGGGCAATATGCGCACAGACCTGACGCCCACTGGTGATAGTTGGACTACTGACCTCGAGGATTTACTCCCAGATGGAGAATGTAAATGGGTTAGGGCCCAAGTGAAGGAAGTCGCCATAAATAAACAATTTAAGCTCATGCAATTCTATTACCGTCATAGGGCTTACCTAAAGTCATGGCAAATGCAGAGACTTTACTTTGGCCATATTTAGCTGGACTTCTTGGATTACCAGCTAAAACACAACAAAAAGAATAATGAAAGTCTTGAAATGATGCCCTTGGACTAAGGCGCTCTGGTAGGCAAGAAAGAGCCTCCCATTATCAAGGCTCGACACAACACTGCATGTGTGTTGTTCCGTGAATTTAATCCAAAGACTGCAACTCCAGTTACTTCCACTGCAGCGGCGAAGAAGGAGAAACGGACCACTTCATTCAGGCAAGATGTTTATTTAACCATTACATCCAGTACAGCTACGGCAGATGACGCGTTTCGGGCTCGAGAGCCCTTGATCACATAGAGACTGTGTGTAAAATGGCTATTTTTGAATGCTGCTACTTATCCGCCCAGATCACAAGGTACAGTCACATGACAATAGGGCTAAAAGGCAGACTTGTGTCATGAGACTAAACAAACAAACATTTCTTTGTTTTTGTATGTCTCCTGCCGAATATTGCTTTATAAAATGTGTGTATAAAACCACATAATAAAGTACACATGAGAACCCAACATACCAATTGATTGTAGGATATTGCACCATTTCTGCTTAAATGCATTTTTAAAGTATACAATTTGTCTACAGTTCATCATGGTATGACAGGTCCAAATGGAAAAATGAATTAAACCAATAAAGATTAAGATCGCTTGTATCTACGGCATGCAATTTGCCAGCCATATTTTTACCCGGCTGAATCCGATGAGATTCTATATGTCTATTCATGTGGATTAGATACACTATATTTGACTGTAAACATGGACTAATGAACAGGCTTTTTTTTTTTACGAATGTGCAAAACAATGCATAGCAGCAATAGATAATGTGGGCAAAACAGTGCTAATATCAGCTCTCTAATTTTAGAGAAATAAATAACATGTTATAGTATGAGACGATATGAATAAATACATATATATAGATAAAACAATATAAATATAAATTTCATATTCGTTAAGATTTATGTATAAAAACAATTCATTCATACTAAAAACATAGTGCAATAGTGTTGTGTATTAAAAAAAAAACAACATAGCAGTGTTTTGTTATCAAACTAACAAGGAATTACATTGAAGCTTCCTATGAATGCTTTTAAATATCTCATATTCAGACAGAAGCAATAGAATGTTATTAGTGTACTACAGCAGATATGAGTATTATTATAGCATATCTATAGATTTTATCTTACTATACTAATATTGTGCTAGTATCTAAACATATTTATGCCTACTAAAGTGCAGAACCAGATCCCATATGGGCAAATCAGCACATGACTAAGCAAGTCTCAAAACTGACAGCTAGAGAAAGGTATACATATCCTCCGAGTTGTTAAGGCCATTAGGGCATTTACTATCAAATTCAAGAATTAGCCTAATCTCCAGTTGTCTTAATAGCAACTCTCTGTTTTCCCCTCTACGTTGTTTTGGTACAGAGGCAACCACAAAGTATTGCAAACAGTTCACATTGTTATTATGGACTTGCCTAAAATGGCAAGCCACTGGATAAGTGGGATCGCTGTGCAGGATTGCTCGAAGATGCTGCAAAATCCTCACATGCACCTGCAACTTAGTGCTTCCGATATAATTCAAGCCACAGAAGCACATGAGGACATAAACCGCAAATTCAGTTTTGCAATTGAAACTTCCCACTATTTTACTGGCAGTAGAGCTGAAAGGTGTGTGGTATTCGCTTTTATTCACACCAAATTTGCACGCTCTGCAAGACGAACATTTGCGGAAACCTAGAATAGGTTTCAACCAAATGGCATTGGTTCTAATTTCAGGACTAGATTGATCTAGGATAGAACCCATGTTCCTAGCTCTACTGAATGTGATAGTAGGAGTCAATGGCAATCTGGTACGCAAAACCGGATCTGTAAGTACAATTGCCCAATTGTTTTTCTTTATGGATCTGATTTTACGTTCATTTTCACTATAGGCAGTTATAAGTCTTAGACCTTGATTATCCGAAGGTTCTACATCTGAAGCACTAAGTTCTTGAGGCTGTATATTTTCTTCAGAAATATTAGGCAATAGACTGTCTCTAGATCTTAATTTGGCTTTGGACATGGCAACATTAAGCATCTTGTCAGTATAGCCACGAACCCTGAGTCTTTGCAATAATTCTGTTGCACATGTTTCAAAGTCGCTGTCTACACTGCAAATTCTTTTCATGCGTAGCAACTCCCTGTAGGGGCTGCTAGCAATAAGATGCTTGGGATGGGAGCTAGAGGCGTGAAGTGTCACATTTCCTGCTGTAGGTTTCCTAAACAAAGTAGTTTCAACCTTGTTATCTTTTATGTACAACCAGATATCCAAGAATTCTATGTTGGTCTTATCTATGTGGGATGTGAAATGTAGATTAAGATTGTTAACATTGATGGCTTCAATGAAATTGAGTGCTTCCATTTCACTTCCTCTCCACACAATGAAGATGTCGTCAATGTACCTAAGGAAGCATACTATGATTTTATCAAAATGTCCTTTGTTTTCTTTCTTCAATACCTGTTCCTCCCACCAGCCCACGTGCAAGCACGCGTAACTGGGGGAGAAACAGGCTCCCATGGCCACGCCTCTAAGCTGTCGGAACAGATCTTTGCCAAAAAGGAAAACATTTTTGTTTAGACGCCAATTGATTAGGCTAATGATCGCTTTGTTGTGTTGATAGAACTCGCTGGGTCTTTGTTCTAAAAAATATTTAACTGCCGCTAGAGCTGCACTGTGGTTGATACTCGTGTACAGCAATTCTATGTCTAGTGCATTTAATAGCATTTCATCAGACCATGGTACATTTTTCGTTTTTGATAAAAAATCCCCCGTGTCTTTGATGTAACTAGAGATTCTATATGTCTATTCATGTGGATTAGAAACACTATATTTGACTGTAAACATGGAAAAATGAACAACAGGCTTTTTTTTACGAATGTGCAAAACAATGCATAGCAGCAATAGATAATGTGTGCAAAACAGTGCTAATATGATCTCTATAATTTTAGAGAAATAAATACCATGTTATAGTATGAAACAATATGAATCTATATATATATATTCACTGAAAAAACCATAGGTTATAGACCATATATAGTTAGGGATTAGCATTTACAAAACCTTAATTTACTCGCACAAAACCATTGAAATTCGCATATATAGTTAGATGCAATAACTATATATCGCGCACCCGCAATCCACTGCTGATGATGTCACATATTACATCATTCATGACATGGTCAGTGACATCACTGATGACATCACTGATGACAACTCAAATGACATCACTGATGACAACTCAAATGACATCACTGACAACATCACTGATGACATCAATCATGTGATAATACGATCAACCTCTTCAGACTCTAATATAACCTTAGATACACTCAGAGTAAACAGACACTCACAGACTGTCACTCATCCATGGAGTTACTCACACACCTAGTCAGTCATGCACTGAATCAATCACACCTCCATTTCCTCAACTATACAGTTATACACACCTTACTTATTCAAACATATACTAACACATATTTACTCTCTTATACAATTCCTGATACAAGTTTTCAATGATCCATTCAGCCACTCACACATTCACTGGCTCTTATACACAGTAATTTATATATGTGAACTCTCACATGTACTGTGTTTTACATATGTACTTACTTTGACATGTAGCACTGAGATATCCATTCACTCACCAATACACTCGTACACAGTCAACCACCCATACAGCTGTTTCCACATGCAGTTTTGAACCCATAGATCTAGTGAATCTACTGTTCACACATGTATGCCCAGAGTCACACACCTCCTAGCCACCCCCACACACACACTCACTCTCCCATACAAATACTTGGGCAACCAATCAATAACCCATATAGTTACTCATATAGCTACTGATCAACACATGCAGCAGTTTCATAGAACAACAGATATAATGATGCACAAATTAAGACAGTTTAGTCACTAACCCATGCACTCAGTGAGACACATTTAATCACTCTCTCATACAGTCAGTCATGCACCTACTAAATCCTTCATCCAGACACTTATACATCCACTCATTCTTCAATATGTAAGACATATTTTAACTTTACAGAAACATACAGTCACTGGATGATGTCATCAGTGATGTCATCAGTGATGTCACTGACCATGTCATGAATGATGTAATATGTGACATCATCAGCAGTGGATTGCGGGTGCGCGATATATAGTTATTGCATCTAACTATATATGCGAATTTCAATGGTTTTGTGCGAGTAAATTGAGGTTTTGTAAATGCTAATCCCTAACTATATATGGTCTATAACCTATGGTTTTTTCAGTGAATTTCAATGGTTTTTTAATAGCAAATATCAAAAGCTGTAAAATGTATTCCTATTCTAATTCAAAAATATATTTTATATTTTATTTTTTAAGCAAAGGACCCAGATGCATTTACAGTTTATCACTAACAATGTTCCAGGCTAATGTATTTTCACGGGAAATTAACAACTGTCCTGCAAGTAAAATATTCCTATTTTGAGAAAAAGGGCGTTTCTTCATCCCATGAGGGAGCCGTTGAGCAAAAGAGACTCGGCCTGCTGTCTTAGTCGCTGATAGGCCTGATTATCAGATTCTTATTGATCACTTTATGTTGCAACAGTGGAAAACAAAACAGCCCTTGCCCATTTATTTTTACAGCATTCCTGCGTATTATACCCTACCCCCAAACAGTATTTTGCCTGTTACCATAGTAGTAGTTTATGGAACACTTACGTCAGCACATAGGTTAAAAGTTCACCACAATATGTTGCTAATGAGTGAGCTTCAGCATTATACTTCAAATTATAAATATCATTTCTATTGATGACTGCTACCCCCACAAAAAAACAGACGTATGTACTTTTTTAATTAACTTTTATTAAAACAATAACTGGAACTATAACTAAAAGATAACACTACAATAAATAACTAGAACTATAAGTAACAAAACAATATAATAAACAACATATAATATGGAGTCCAAAATAAGTATTGTAGTTAATCTGCAAAACAAAAAGAAAATTAGTGTTTAAAATTAGATTGAAGTGACTAAATGAGATCAAACATTACAAGTCAAAGTAAAACTTGACAATATTTATATTTTTTTAAATCTTCGCAGTGTGCCTGAAACGCTTCCACTGGCATTGTACATGCAGACTTTGGTCCACCCTTTTTATCAATTTTTGCAGTTTGAGATATAACGTCCTACATGTGTTATTCATCTCCTACTTTCTCCTTTCAAATTCTCTTGTAAAGACCTTAACAACAAATAAAGGGAACATTTTCTGCATATTTTTAATAAAGCATTTGACACAATGCATAGTAACACCGTATTTATTGAATGTTTTGAAATTAATTTTCACAAGTCTTAAAAAAGGTGACTGCAAGAAAAGTTACTTGCCGCATATGCAAGACTGCTTTCAAGAGGAGACCCCAATAAAAAGGACTGGTGTGCAACTGCAAGTATGCTGAAGCAGTTGCAGACTAAGAATCCGGTCAACTTTGCAAGGGAAGAGTTAAGGAGATTGAGAGCGGCTCCTTCTGCTTCATGAGAAGGCCCGAGTACCAGTGGAGCAACACCGTCAACCTCTAGAGCACAGCCTAATATTTGTCCCCAATTTGGAACCCTTTAAGAGAAAAAGTAAGAAGGTTGGGAGCTTTGTATGCCATCCTAATATCTAATTATCCATAGTTATACAGAGATCCGCCCTGTATCAGACTCATATGTACAAGTGTATATTGTAGATTATCTGCCACCGAAAACCTCTCAAGTACCTATATCCGTTACTTTTTAACTTCGTTGAGTAGTCATATTGTGAGTATTTACCTTAAAGTTGTTAATTTTTTATTGATTATTGCTCTTTGAGATATTCCCTGTCTACAAACAGAGAAGAATAGGAATATTCTGTCTCCCTTTGCAGATAGTGAAGGATAGGTAATGCGGACTTTTGTCCCCCGTTGTAATCCGTCATGCCTGTTTTTCTCCCCACTGATTGATTGATTGGCTGGACATTTATTGTTCAAGGAATAGTTCTTTCGAGGTATTCTCTGTTTGCAAATAACGTGGAATAGAAATATTCTGTCTAGTCTTTGCAAGTAGTGAAGGGTGGGTAATGCGGACCTTTGTCCCCCGTTGTAATCTGTCATGCC
Source organism: Lissotriton vulgaris (assembly GCF_964263255.1). Lineage (NCBI taxonomy): Eukaryota > Metazoa > Chordata > Amphibia > Caudata > Salamandridae > Lissotriton > Lissotriton vulgaris. The sequence goes on along the minus strand of NC_141697.1, from coordinate 699,750,108 downwards.
CATCTACTCCCCACTGATTGAGAAACTAGTTCCACCCGGACCATTTATTAGAGGTACATCATCTGGCTCAACCGGAGAGTACCCCTAATAAAGAAGACATATGTAAAATACGAAGTAGTCACTGTATCCTGTTAAACAGAAACTTTACAATGAAACACACTTGAAAAGGAAGGGAAAGAAATCGAACAAAATCAGTAGGCCACTGATGAGTTTTTGACTTCGCTAGAAATAAGAAACATGGAAGTGGTGAGAGAAGCCAAGCTTGACGTTACGGCAGCCACGAGGTAGCTAACCTCCGCCACCCCCCCACTGCTCCAAGCATGTCTGTCCCTCCGCCCGCCACGCCCAATAACGGTAACATGAAATAGATACAAATCAGCAGAAACCTACCCCCATTCCGGAAACTCCCGAAGTGCAACAGGTCCACGGTTACGCCCATCCGGAAGACGAGGCCTCGACACGTGCAGGGCGGGGCCCGACTAGCCGCCATCAGCCGGAGAAGTCGTGGGATGGTCGGCCCGGAATGTACTGGTCCTCCCTTTCTCTTCTGGCGCCCTGCAGGCCACGGGGGGGGATGTATTGCCTCTGCCTCTGACCCCCCCCCTCTTATCGCCTGGTCCGGACATCACGGATATCAACGCCAGGTGTCGGCGTGGGGTGCGCTGGGAGGGAGAGGCGGCGCGAACGAGCCTCTCCCACCCCCATAGGTGGGGGCCCATCAGCTGCACCCCCAACGCTCCACTCACCCAACAAAAGGGTCGTCGCGTAAGGTGCACCAGGAGAGGAGCCGAGGCCGACGGGATCTTCTTCTTTCTTCAATAATGGCTGCGACAACACTGGGGGAGGATGTCTTGCACATGCCACCGACCCCCCCCCTCCCCTCGTATCTCCTGGTCTGGCCCCGGCTTGGTATGAGCTCCCCGTTCGGTCCTGAAGCGGCGCCCTGCAGGCCACGGGGGGGAGATGTCTTGCCTCTGCCTCTGACCCCCCCCCTCTTATCGCCTGGTCCGGACATCACGGATATCAACGCCAGGTGTCGGCGTGGGGTGCGCTGGGAGGGAGAGGCAGCGCGAACGAGCCTCTCCCACCCCCCCAGGTGGGGGCCCCTCAGCTGCACCTCCACTCACCCAACAAAAGGTCTCGTCCACTATTGCGAGGCAATGATGCTCCGCTCACCCAGCGGGGGTCTCGTCCACTGTTGCGGTGCAACAGCGCTTCTGAGTTCAACTAGAAAATGAGTCCTGCATCCAGAAACGTTCTCCTCAACTTTGAAGATTCTATAAGAGCCACGGGGGCGCCCGACCCCCGCAGACACCCCCGATGGGGAATGACTGCCATGATCACCCACCGAACGACCACGACGTAGCCGCGGGATTTCGGCGCGCTCATGCCGGCGCCGGCCTCAGTCTTGAAATGACCAAAATCCTGCAAGACTACCAACTTGATCAGTTCCAGTGGGACACCAGTATGACCCGGTAGGAGAGATTGTTGCCTCCCACCCCACTTTCACTGATGGTTCATGTCGCCAGTCCCCTCTGCTACCCTTCAACAAAAACTTTTGGACTGCCGAAAGAGGTCCCGGTCCAACCACGAGTTGGTGGAGACATTTTGACTATACTTGGACCTTCCTGACCTCACCCAAAATGGCGCCGGTACAAATGAAACTCTCAACTCCTTGTTGTGCCCCGATTGCTCAGCCTTGATATCATGAGATATGTATGCAGTTTTTAGCACATGAATTGATATGGGATAAGACTGATTATATGTTCGGACAATGAATTGATCCGGGATGGGTATTGATTATACGTTCGAACAATGAATTGACATGGGACGGGTACTGATTACACATTCGAACAATGAATTGATATTAAGTTCTAATGCAACATTGATTACTCTATTTATTATTGAAGGTTCGAATTGTCGACACTTTTGGTACTTGCTCACAATGAATTATCGATATGATTTTGTTGCACTTGTCGCACTTTTTACTATGAAATCAACGACCACTGACTCGGTTATGTTTTCCACAAATAAATACCCCCCCCATTTACAGTTCCAGCCTGCTCCGTGGCCGGCCCACTGGGTTGTGGGCCCGTATTTGGGCACCAACATTTTTATTAAAGGTTTTTGAAAAAGCAAACGTAGTTGTAACGCGTAGATTGGTAAGTTTCGAATAAATGGCCATTGTTTCCGATTTTTCTTTTTGTTTTTTTAAAAAGCAGGTGAAATGAAGCAGCTCAATTAGTTAAGAGTTAAAAAGTATAGTACGCAGAAACATTGAAAATATGAATGGTCCAGGTTTGTTGTATGTGTTTTTCATTTTTGTACAGCATAAAGCAATCGATAAAGATCCTGGTATTTAGCCTCTACTTTATATGCTACCTGTATCAGGGAAGTTGTTTTAAATGCCCCTAAGCCACCCCGAAGGAATGTCACCTGGCCCCCCTAGTACGAACGAAAACGACCCCGTACCACTGTAGATTATCTCTCTTCCTCAAAAATGACAAAAATTACTTTCTAGGACGTTTTGGACATTGATGATTTTCATATGATCTATTTATTAAAGTAATACTCATCTCTCCGCATGAAATTAATTTTCCACATGCTACACAAGTCAATCTCATCTGCCAAAAGTTCTTTTGCAGATTTGGGACCGTTTCCCTTGCCTCTGACTCACTTATTGCTAAGTCATTGGTGGATGTTTTTGCCGGTCGGGGGTTATCCACCAAATCTCGAAGTTGTGCTTTAGAATAATTAAGAGGGTGCCACCTCTCCATGTGCCGATGCATGGTATGATTACCATAGCTATATTTTTTTTCGGTCCCTCTCAAGAGTTTTTTTTTTTGCAGATGAGGCAGGTAACGAACCTGGCATTAACTTTCTTTTCATGAGAAGAAAAAGAAAAAAATTGCCAGATAAAATTCACTTTCACATGGGACGTTCTTGGCATTTCTTTCAGAAACTTTTACATCACTGTGTCATTTCTTTGTCTATCCTGGTTAAAGCAATGTCATGTTTAATATAAGCACTTCCACATAGGATTGGGTGCATTGTTATAAGGCATGCTTTAAAAGTGATTTAATGAAATGAGCGACATTTCACTGAGTGAGTTCAGCAACACTGATATATGAAAACATTGGTGGAAAATGATATTAAATGTTACATGGTGTTCTTTGCAGGAGTTTAAGTCCTTTGTATTCTGCCTCAGGATTAGGGGGCCGGGGGGCTGAGTGGTACTTGTATGATATGTAGAGTGAAATGACAGGCTCTCCTCATGAGAAATAAAACTCTGTTCTTGTGTTCCTGCTTCCAGCGCCCGTCTCTTTATTTGGTAACCGTTCAAGATGGGAACTAAGTGGCGTCTTGTGCCAGCAGCCTGGGCATCGGTTGTAATCTGGGCTGAATTTTCCTCAGCACGGGGTGTGATTCTCAGGGAAGAGCAGCGCATATGGGGGGAGGTTTATGGCCCATACATGAGAGAGAGAGCGTGGGTGACCAGTGCATGGGGGAGATGCTTGCGAGGGTGGGGAGCCATGCTGAGGATCGGCGGCGTGCAGAGAGTGGGTCTGGTCAAGGCATCTAAAATGGCTGCCGTGCACGACAAAAGTGTGGCATTGGAAAAAAAGCAAGATGGCGCAGACAATGTTTATCAATACGGATTAATTTATAACAATTATTTTTAACAATATATTTACTCGCAGTGTCAAAATGGCGGTCAACACTTCCTGATTTCCTTCGAATCGAACGTTAACAGAAGTCACGCAGCAAAAAAAAAAAAAAACGCTCAGGCGCAACCGCTGGAAGACAAGTATCAACATATATGAGCCTCCTTAACCACCCTCAGAAAACATAGGGGGTCAGGATACGTCTCCCATACCCCCTTATACCCAATACTCACATTGCTTTTCCTCCATCTTGTAATTTAATTAAATCGAAACACAAAATGGCGAATTCCCGTTTCGCTACCAGTTTGCGACCCGGTTCGCGAACCGAGAAGCGCTTCTACCGCGAAAAATCCAATTTTTTTTTATTTGCCCCACGGGACCCTTTAATAACCCCAACATCATTCCTAGGGGGTCAAGAGGAGTCCACCTTGCCCCCTTTCATTAAATTCCCCCTTCGTTTTTCTCCTCCTCTTGTCTCTCGATCCTACCGAGAGACAAGATGGCGGCCGCACCGGACTGTTTAGAATGTTGACAGACACCGGAGAACCAATCAGCTTCGCTTCGCAAAGCTCCGTTACGCGAAAAGTACGCGATCTGGAGTGCTATCCGGGACGCTGTCACAGATATATCTTTTTTTAAACGTTAATTTCTCAAAATCCACTGGAGCACATATATTGAGACCCAGCAAAGGCACATCGGGGTAACAGTCCCTACAATTTTGCCAAGTTTCGTGTAAATCCATTCAGCCGTTCGATCTAAAAGTGAGGCCAAACGCCCTATGAAAAAATGAATGGGAAAAACGCGTTTTGGGACCCCCCTTTTTTCTCGGCCCCCCCTTGACGAACCCCCCCCAAATTTTCAGGGCCTGCTCAGAAACAAAATGTGCCATTTTCCTGACAATTTCAGCCGATTCCGTCCACAAACGCCAAAGTTATTAGAAATAGAACTTTCAAAAGTTCCATAGAGAAAAAATCCTAACTATATATACCTACTGGCGACCGCCAGTAGGTAATATATATATATATATATATATATATATATATATATATATATATATATATATATATATCAAACCACACAAGTCGCTTTGGAACCCTGCCACAGTCGGAGGCGGGCCTCGAATGGGATAGCGAATCCCAATATATCCAACCAAACACTTTCCCAGTGAAGAAAAGGAATCCGGGCCACTTTGAGGTGCAAAAGCGTGTTTATTTTCAACGGCTCTCTCGACGCGTTTCGCAGGATTGAAGTACAACTTTCTAAAGATACGGAGAGGTTCAAGATCACCAAACATGTTATATGTCTAACTGACCATGTAATATATGCCTTGAAATGTCCATTCCCGCTATACTACATTGTTAGAGGGGGTTGTGGGAGCACTCCGAATTATTCCGTAATAAATCAATTTGGTACAATGGTGCTGCGATTGTTAAGGTTTGTCAGACCTGGTTCTGAAAATCGTTATGGTGAAGTTGAGTTTCCACCCAATCGCGCACTGTTCACTTGGCGCCCTGGCGCTTTCAGTAATATTCTCACTTTATATTTTATTTAAACCACACTTGTGTTACTTTCCATTGGTATATCTTTTTATTTCATGCTTATATTTCTTTTCATATAGGCTATAGTTTCTTCATTCTATATTTGCATTATTGTATGGTAACAAACACTTATTCGCAGTGCTATTTCACATAATGTTCATCAACTTTTGCTTAGCACTTTATGCAAAATATACATTTAAACAACATTTCTTGAATGAGCCCAATGCATTTCGGCACTCATGTGTGCCTTCATCAGGGGCAGAATCTACAAAAAGAAAATGAGAAAACATGGTGTGAGTATGTTATATATAAATCTTACCTGGAAAAGTCTCAATGCATGTGTCGGACCCTTTCTTTGAGGAAGAGGCGGGGACTGGTGGTATATGTTAAATGCAGTGGTCGGCTCTGCATTTCCCGACACGCCTCTCGTTCAGGTGCTCCACTGATGGCCGGCATTTCCTTGTTGGTTGGCGTGCTGAATGCACACAAGTGGCGCCCCCCCGCCCAGGACTTGCTTCGTGGTATTGGGGAGAGAGCGGCAATTATATGTTGTCGGTTGAGACGATTCTGGGAGACGATTGCTGCCAGGGTTCCCGCGGTGGAGAGCGGGCGAACTCAAAATGCTGGCGTATGCTGGGGCATTATCGTATGTCCGGACCGGTCACTGTACCAGAGTCCGCAAAATGGAGAACGTCAGCTGGTACAAACGACGGGAACTAGATGGAGGACTTGCTAGCGTGGGAACTACAACTACCAGCAAGCAACAGCAAACACTGCAACAAAGGTGGCAAGAGCAGTGCCTCTAAATCGGAACGACCAAGCTCCAATGGGAGCTTTTTAAGCAGCCTACCATCCACGCAAAACACAACGCAAAAAACACAATGCTGGCAATGAATAAGGCAAACGCCGAAACGCGTCTGCCAGGTGTTTTTAAACTTCGTGTGTCTTCCAACTTGGCAGCAATAAATCTTACCTGGAAAAGTCTCAATGCATGTGTCGGACCCTTTCTTTGAGGAAGAGGCGGGGACTGGTGGTATATGTTAAATGCAGTGGTCGGCTCTGCATTTCCCGACACGCCTCTCGTTCAGGTGCTCCACTGATGGCCGGCATTTCCTTGTTGGTTGGCGTGCTGAATGCACACAAGTGGCGCCCCCCCGCCCAGGACTTGCTTCGTGGTATCGGGGAGAGAGCGGCAATTATATGTTGTCGGTTGAGACGATTCTGGGAGACGATTGCTGCCAGGGTTCCCGCGGTGGAGAGCGGGCGAACTCAAAATGCTGGCGTATGCTGGGGCATTATCGTATGTCCGGACCGGTCACTGTACCAGAGTCCGCAAAATGGAGAACGTCAGCTGGTACAAACGACGGGAACTAGATGGAGGACTTGCTAGCGTGGGAACTACAACTACCAGCAAGCAACAGCAAACACTGCAACAAAGGTGGCAAGAGCAGTGCCTCTAAATCGGAACGACCAAGCTCCAATGGGAGCTTTTTAAGCAGCCTACCATCCACGCAAAACACAACGCAAAAAACACAATGCTGGCAATGAATAAGGCAAACGCCGAAACGCGTCTGCCAGGTGTTTTTAAACTTCGTGTGTCTTCCAACTTGGCAGCAATAAATCTTACCTGGAAAAGTCTCAATGCATGTGTCGGACCCTTTCTTTGAGGAAGAGGCGGGGACTGGTGGTATATGTTAAATGCAGTGGTCGGCTCTGCATTTCCCGACACGCCTCTCGTTCAGGTGCTCCACTGATGGCCGGCATTTCCTTGTTGGTTGGCGTGCTGAATGCACACAAGTGGCGCCCCCCCGCCCAGGACTTGCTTCGTGGTATCGGGGAGAGAGCGGCAATTATATGTTGTCGGTTGAGACGATTCTGGGAGACGATTGCTGCCAGGGTTCCCGCGGTGGAGAGCGGGCGAACTCAAAATGCTGGCGTATGCTGGGGCATTATCGTATGTCCGGACCAGTCACTGTACCAGAGTCCGCAAAATGGAGAACGTCAGCTGGTACAAACGACGGGAACTAGATGGAGGACTTGCTAGCGTGGGAACTACAACTACCAGCAAGCAACAGCAAACACTGCAACAAAGGTGGCAAGAGCAGTGCCTCTAAATCGGAACGACCAAGCTCCAATGGGAGCTTTTTAAGCAGCCTACCATCCACGCAAAACACAACGCAAAAAACACAATGCTGGCAATGAATAAGGCAAACGCCGAAACGCGTCTGCCAGGTGTTTTTAAACTTCGTGTGTCTTCCAACTTGGCAGCAATAAATCTTACCTGGAAAAGTCTCAATGCATGTGTCGGACCCTTTCTTTGAGGAAGAGGCGGGGACTGGTGGTATATGTTAAATGCAGTGGTCGGCTCTGCATTTCCCGACACGCCTCTCGTTCAGGTGCTCCACTGATGGCCGGCATTTCCTTGTTGGTTGGCGTGCTGAATGCACACAAGTGGCGCCCCCCCGCCCAGGACTTGCTTCGTGGTATCGGGGAGAGAGCGGCAATTATATGTTGTCGGTTGAGACGATTCTGGGAGACGATTGCTGCCAGGGTTCCCGCGGTGGAGAGCGGGCGAACTCAAAATGCTGGCGTATGCTGGGGCATTATCGTATGTCCGGACCGGTCACTGTACCAGAGTCCGCAAAATGGAGAACGTCAGCTGGTACAAACGACGGGAACTAGATGGAGGACTTGCTAGCGTGGGAACTACAACTACCAGCAAGCACTGCAACAAAGGTGGCAAGAGCAGTGCCTCTAAATCGGAACGACCAAGCTCCAATGGGAGCTTTTTAAGCAGCCTACCATCCACGCAAAAAACACAATGCTGGCAATGAATAAGGCAAACGCCGAAACGCGTCTGCCAGGTGTTTTTAAACTTCGTGTGAGGCGGGGACTGGTGATATATATATATATATATATATATATATATATATATATATATATATATATATATATATATATATATATATATATATATATATATATATATATATATATATATATATATATATATATTCACTGAAAAAACCATAGGTTTCACACCAGTTATAGTTAGGAATTAGCATTTAAAAAACCTATTAAATTCACTGAAAAAACCATAGGTTTCACACCAGTTATAGTTAGCTGGAAATTTTACTGATATAAAACCATTGAAATTCCCACGTTATAGTTAGTCGGACTCACTATAACTTGCGCGTGCAATGCACTGCTGATGACATCACATATTACATCACTCATGACATGGTCAGTGACATCACTCATGACATCACTGATGACACCATCCAGTGAATATGTGTCTTTCTGAAAAATAAATATTAGTGAGTTATGTTTAAATATTTAAATACATATATTAGTGTTTCACTTTGTGTATAAGTGACTACATGTGTTGATAAGTAGCTACATGCGTATGTATATGGGTTATTTGATATTTTTATTAGTATCAGTATGAGTGTCTATATGGTTTGGTGGGGGTATTACTTAGCACATAGATGCATGAGTGACTGACTCTTTGTTTGTATGTGTTTTGAAGACAGCATATGTACAGGACTGTATGGGTGGATGAGTGTCTATATGTGTTTGTTAGTGAGTGAATGACTGTCTCACTAGTGTCTTTATCAGTAACTACATATGTTTTAATCTAGTATATATGAATATTGATGTATATAAGTGAGTATATGTGAGAGTAAGAGATTGTAAGATTTCCTGTTTAAATAAGTATGTATTTCTATAAGTGATTGTTTAAGAGAATAAATATGTGTAATTTTCAATAAAAGTAAGGTGGAAGTGTGTGTATAACTCTATATTCAAATAAATGGTTGTTCAATAGTTTATTTGCACGTGTGAATATGTGTGTGAGTAACTTTTGGATGAATGTCGGTGTGTAACAGGATGTATAGGTGTATCTCTTCATATGATGAGTGAGTATATGTATGAGTGACTATATAGAACTGTTGGTGAATGAGTGGATGTGTATATAGATAGTGGAAGTACAGAATTGCTTGTTGTAACTGATATAGGTATGTCCATTTTTTAAAAATTTCAGTTTCTATTTTTGAATATGTGTCTCAAGGGTTACTTTACACTGAGAGGAGGTCTGTGACTGTGTCACAAGGATGGTGTCATCAGTGATGTCATGAGTGATGTCACTGACCATGTCATGAGTGATGTAATATGTGATGTCATCAGCAGTGCATTGCACGCGCAAGTTATAGTGAGTCCGACTAACTATAACGTGGGAATTTCAATGGTTTTATATCAGTAAAATTTCCAGCTAACTATAACTGGTGTGAAACCTATGGTTTTTTCAGTGAATTTAATAGGTTTTTTAAATGCTAATTCCTAACTATAACTGGTGTGAAACCTATGGTTTTTTCAGTGAATTTCAAAGGTTTTTTTAATGCTAATTCCTAACTATAAGTTTCACTTTATAAATAAGACTGTTAGCACTCTAGTTGTTCTTTTTAACACTCTGGTACATTTTCTCATTGGGCTACAGTTGGGCTACATCTAGTTGAATTTTGGGCTACATTTTCAATTTTTGATCTCTGGTGGCCATCTTTGGGCTACATTGGGCTACTTTGGGCTACATTTGGGCTACATTTTGGCTCTAACATATATTAAGCCCAATGTAGCACAATACATATTTTTCTAAAGTTAATGTTTTTTACAAACCACTTCAGAATAGAGCTACCTGTCCCTACAATTTTCCCAATTTTTTTTAAAAAAATTATTTTGGGGAGCGCTCCCGGAGCGCGCCCCGGGGAGCGCCCCGAAAAGCGTATTTTTACAAAGCGCCCCGGGGCGCGCTCCGGGGAGCGTCCCGTAAGCGCCAATATCGCAAACGAAAACATAATCGTGACGTATCGCGTAGCCGCGACCGCGTGATACGCACGGCGTAAGCGCACCCGGAAGTACTCGAGCGAATACGATCGCACAACGTAAACTTCCGACGCGCTTACGCTGCGCGACCCGGGGCGCGCCCCCGGGCGCGCCCCGGGCGCGTAGCGTAAGCGCGTCGGGTCATGTGAGCAGAAAATAACACTTTTCATTGGTTCATAACAGTTTTGGTTTCATAATGATGAAGCCCCTGGTCTTGTGACCTGAAAATAACACTTCTCATTGGTTCAGGACAGTTTTTTTTTCTAAATGATGAAAGACCCCACCTTTTTTCCTTATTCTGACTTTGTCCTTTGACTGAGGAAGACCTGTTTGTTGCTCTGTCTACTTTTTTGCTCTTTGAGTAATATTTTGTACTATAAAATGGCTTCATTAGTAGCATCAGCTGGTGCATCTGCCCCACCACCACCACCACAACCACCAAGAGGACCAGCTCCAAATTATGTTGGTGGTCAAGAACAGGAGGAGGAAGAGGAAGAGGAAGAGGAGGAGGGGAGAAGAAGATGGCTGCCTGAAGAAAACACACCTTATAAACCCAAACCACACTTCATTTGGGAGTTTTTTTCAATTCCAGAGGGGAAAAAAAAGGTGAATGCGCCCAAAGTCACTTGCCTCATCTGCAATGATGAACTTTCACGGGGCAACCCAAATAAGAAATATTCTTTTGGTAACTATACCATGATTCGGCACATGACAAGAAAGCATCCAAACAACTACTCTCGTGCAGAGTTCCGGGAACTGGCCAGTAACCTCCCCCATTCATCAAGGACCCCCTCCCAAAGAAACCAACCCACTTCCTCGCAACCAGAAACATCTGAGGTGATGCCTTGCATTCAGCCGAGGTTTGCTGATTTTAAAATTACTTGCAAAGCTTGTGGCAAACTTATCTCCTATGGGGAACAAAGTGTGAAACTCATCGTCCTTGCAGGTGATAATCACAAGTGCCCCAAAAAGAAGTAATTTTTTGGGTTTTTTGTTTTTTTGCTCCAGTTGAGCCAGTTTCAATTCCCTTTTTTTGTTTCTCCCCCAAAAAAATACAAAAAAATATATAAAACTGTTTTGAAAAGCCAAAAAAAGTACAAAAAGTTCAAAAAACACAAAAAAAATATAAAACAACAAAAAGAAGAAAAAAAAAAGTTCTTTTTAGAACTACCTCCAATTTCTAAATCAAAACTTCATTTTTTAAACACTCTGTCACCTTTTTTCATCATAGTGCGCTCCCAGGGCCGCTCCCCGGTGCGCGCACCGTGCGCTTCCCCCGCGCAAAACGAAAAAAAAAAAATATTTTAAATGCCCCGCGGGGCCCTTTTATAGCCCCCACATCAAACCTAGGGGGTCAAAGGGGTCTATCCCTGACGCCTTATGGTCAGTTCCCACTTTGTTTTAGCCACCTCTTATGTCTCGATTTTACCGAGACACAAGATGGCGACCGCTCTGGACTGTTTTGAATGTTTACAGACACCCGAGAGCCAATCAGCTTTCCATGCGCACCTCGCGTGGCGCGCCTGGAGCGCTCCCCGGTGCGCGCACCGGTGCGCTGCTATAGATATATATACTTTTTTGAACCTAAATTACTCAAAATCCACTGGAGCACATATCTTGAGACATAGCAAAGGCACATCGGGCTACCAGTCCCTACAATTTTGCCAAGTTTGGTGGAAATCCATTCAGCCGTTCGGGCTAAAAGTGAAATCGACCGCCCTATGGAAATTAACATGGGGAAAACGCGTTTTGGGACACCCCTTTTATCTCGGCCCCCGCTTGACAAATCCCCCCCAAACTTTCAGGGAAGGACCGGAACGCCGCGAGGCCATTTTCAGGAAATTTTCAGGCAGATTCGTCAACCGGCGCAAAAGTTATTCCAAATAGAATTTTGAGATTTAACATTGAAAAAAATCCTAACTATAACTACCTACTGGCGACCGCCAGTAGGTAATATATATATATATATATATATATATATATATATATATATATATATCAAACCACACAAGTCGCTTTGGAACCCTGCCACAGTCGGAGGCGGGCCTCGAATGGGATAGCGAATCCCAATATATCCAACCAAACACTTTCCCAGTGAAGAAAAGGAATCCGGGCCACTTTGAGGTGCAAAAGCGTGTTTATTTTCAACAGCTCTCTCGACGCGTTTCGCAGGATTGAAGTACAACTTTCTAAAGATATGGAGAGGTTCAAGATCACCAAACATGTTACATGTCTAACTGACCATGTAATATATGCCTTGAAATGTCCATTCCCGCTATACTACATTGTTAGAGGGGGTTGTGGGAGCACTCCGAATTATTCCGTAATAAATCAATTTGGTACAATGGTGCTGCGATTGTTAAGGTTTGTCAGACCTGGTTCTGAAAATCGTTATGGTGAAGTTGAGTTTCCACCCAATCGCGCACTGTTCACTTGGCGCCCTGGCGCTTTCAGTAATATTCTCACTTTATATTTTATTTAAACCACACTTGTGTTACTTTCCATTGGTATATCTTTTTATTTCATGCTTATATTCTTTTCATATAGGCTATAGTTTCTTCATTCTATATTTGCATTATTGTATGGTAACAAACACTTATTCGCAGTGCTATTTCACATAATGTTCATCAACTTTTGCTTAGCACTTTATGCAAAATATACATTTAAACAACATTTCTTGAATGAGCCCAATGCATTTCGGCACTCATGTGTGCCTTCATCAGGGGCAGAATCTACAAAAAGAAAATGAGAAAACATGGTGTGAGTATGTTATGTTTGTGGGGGGTAGTCTAAACGTGTGTCCTTAATCTGTGCATACCTGATGGTAGGTGTAGTGTGTTATTAGAATTCTGTCCTCCAAATTGGCAACTTCACTTCTGTATAAAACATAAAAATGAACCCATTTGTAACTGATCCACAATTTCATGTGAAATTAATGATGGTATACCACTCAATACCCTTCGTACCTTCAACAATAGTATCGCTGATTTCTGCAAAGTAATGAACAAAGAAAATGTCTTAACTCCTAGAACTTATCCACTGTGTTAATGACTCTAAATCGTGTTATGGCAACATACCTTTTCCAAAAGTGCCTCAAGTTTCTGGAAAACAAAACAAACCTATTCTTTAGATCCAACTAAAGAGCTAGTCAAAAAAGAAAGACGGGTCGCGGTAGCTCGCCGTGTTTACCTTATCTTGCGCCGGGCGTTCTAAATCTAAAACAACCAAAGTACAACAGTAACGTTAGTGTGCCTCGCCGCCACTCCTGAGTTGTCCAATCCAACTTTAAGCACTGCGATTTCAACATACCTTTGACTATTCCGTCTAACGTCTGAAACGAAGTCCAAAAGCCGCTAGGTGAAGTCCCTGAGTAGGTTACTGATTATAAAATAACTCCGCTGCACTCCGGGACAACTACGCGTAGTTAAACACTGAAAACGGACTGGTGCATACTACTTCATCCTTCTCACTATCTGTGGGCGCCATCTTAGAAAAGTGCGTGTTCCTGTTAATGCGGAATGAAAAAAGCTAGTTGTGACCTAGTTTTCAGCCCCCGAATGAATTCCTGATCTGCTCATTGTAGAGTATTTAGGTTACTCGGCCCTAAATAAATGGGTGTTATTTATGATAACTCCCGTGCCTCAACTCCGCAATAACATAGTACTAGCTTATCCTCCTTATCCTTCTCATTGTCCGTGGGCGCCTTCTTGGATGGGATCACTATCCTCATGGTGTGGTGTAATGAGACTGATTGTAATCATGTTCTGTTAATGCGAGTGTGTACCTGATCTGTTCAGTGTTAGTATTTCTGTCTCTCACATCTGCATGAATGGGTGAAACACAATTATTGCTCTCGTGGTATGATGATGCTGCCAAACATAGGATAAATTAACTATGAAAGATGTTGAAACATTTAAAAAATATTGGGCGATTCTAATAGTCTAGGACTAACATATTGAGTTATGCTAACAGTCCACTGGGCTGATGGTACTATACATGTTTCTGTGTTATATTCTCGGTCAATCAGTCACATGTTATACAAAGTGGTGTGATAGAGGAGAACCACATTTAAGTTGAGTCTGCTCTGATAAGCATTCTAGAAATATGTGTTATTCGAATTCATGATACAAGATACTTATCTCGGACACAAATCGTATCAATGCACGTGGTACATGTTACACACTGATAAAGGAACATCACCCTCATATTAAATAATTGCTATTCTTTGCGATTACAAACATTGCCTAAGTTCTTGGTTAAAAAGTACCTCTCCCTGCTTATCTTGTTATAGTTCCTGGTTGTCTCTATAGAAAACATGCTAAATCATACTTGTCATTAAGACCTATCGGTGTCATAGTGTTCAAATATTTGATCCAGAACAGTTCACGTTGTAGTAGTCTCTGGTGATTGTCTATACCTTGTTTCAACGATACTTCTTCCAAAATTTGAAATCTCAATTGAGAGATACTATGTTTCTCTTGAATCCAATGTTGTACCAGTGGTGCGGTCAAGGAGTTGTTGCGAATTCGACTTTTGTGTTCCGATATCCGCACTTTTATTTTGCGTTCAGTCTTGCCTATGTACATCCTACCGCATGGACACTTAATTCCATACACCACATTTTGCGTGTTGCAGTCACTTGTATGTCGTAAACGGATCTGTTTGCCGGTAGTTGGATGAGTACATGTGTTCCCTGTTATTACATTATTGCAATTGATGCAGTTATGACATTTGATTGTTCCTTTGTTATTAATGATTGTTTCTGGTTGATGTTTGAGTTTCAGTTTCTCTTTTAAATTTAATCCTCTGGTGTATGCATGTAATGGCAGCTCTTGGAATAAACCATTAAAATCTGGTTCCAGAGATAGTAACTCCCATCTTTTGTTGATGATGTTCCTGATTCTGTATGATTGAGTGGTGTATTTTGTCACAAATACCATTCTGTTTTGTTCTTTTTTAGGTCGTGGTTGTAATAATTTCGATCTCTCCATTGCGGTTACCTTTACAATTTGTTCTTGTAATATGTTGTCGGGATATCCTCTATCCTCATACTTCTTTATCTGTTTTTCCAGAGTTCTTTCACATGTTTGCATGTTTGAACATATCCGCTTTATTCGGATGAATTGTGATAGTGGTAAATTTTTAATCAAACTCCTCGGGTGGAAACTGGTGTAACTGAGGGCGCTGTTCCGATCATTATGTGAAATAGCACTGCGAATAAGTGTTTGTTACCATACAATAATGCAAATATAGAATGAAGAAACTATAGCCTATATGAAAAGAATATAAGCATGAAATAAAAAGATATACCAATGGAAAGTAACACAAGTGTGGTTTAAATAAAATATAAAGTGAGAATATTACTGAAAGCGCCAGGGCGCCAAGTGAACAGTGCGCGATTGGGTGGAAACTCAACTTCACCATAACGATTTTCAGCTATACTACATTGGCAGTACAATACACCCCGCCAAGAAGAGAGTGCTCGAGCATATGCGAGCAATCACGAATGGGGATAAACAATACCCAATTGCTAGGCACTTTACAATGCACCACAAAGGGAATGCTAACCTGCTTTCCTTTTGCGTCCTGGAGGCAGTTCCCCTCAGGGAAAGAGGGGGAGATAGAATCAAAGAAATGCGGAGACTTGAGTCAAGACTCATTATTAAATACAGAACAACCCAACCTGGGGGCCACAACTTACATGAAGAACTAAGTGTACATCTAGGTTAGTATCCCAGATTGCTTGTGTAGCTACCTGCCGCTTTTAAAGTTTTAAGTGTTGTTCGTATCACTGAACCGTTCACTTGCACCTTACAGTCACTTACTGTCTATTTTTTATGTTCACAGATACTGGTGGTGACGGCTTATGGGATTTTGTTCGAGCCTTTTTGAGCACCTGCACGAATGACAGAACTGAATGTCTGGACTGTCCTGGGACGGCAGTGCTTTGATTTAATTTTTGCCCACTTGGGCAGTATCCATTATGTATTTATTTGTTGCGCCTGTGTAGAATGGGAATCATGGACAATTCAGAACTGCACGTCTGACTTGAGACGACAGCCCACTTGGGCACTATTCAATTTAATCACGGTTGAAGAATTGAATTCACTGAAATGCCACATGTGGCACTGTTGATTTGAATGTGCCATGCCCTGTGCCTATCCGCTGCATACCCCTCGTAATGTTGAGGAACTTAATAGACTTATAATGCATTTGTCCATCTGGTCCATTAGGCGCAACAATATAATTGATTGACACGCAACATCGTAACATTTAACTCCCAGTGGCTTAGCTGAGCTTAAGAATACTGTATACAATTATTTTATTTCACTATCGCATTATGAGACATGCATTCTAATAATATGGTTTGAAAATGTTCTGTTAAATTTATTTCAATTGTTTACATATGACTCGAACCCAGCCCGCAGGTAGACCACTAAGTCTGTTTTCCATTATGTTGGTATGACGTAATACCACGTGACTTTATATATTACTTACTTTGATGTTGGTTCGTTCTCGTGAGAAAGCAGGTCAATCCTGCGAAACGCGTCGAGAGAGCCGTTGAAAATAAACACGCTTTTGCACCTCAAAGTGGCCCGGATTCCTTTTCTTCACTGGGAAAGTGTTTGGTTGGATATATGGGTTCGATGGGAGAGAAGCTGTGTGGATATATATATATATCGCAATCTTCGAACCACATCACCCCCTCTCTCCATTTTATCCAGTACCTTTGCCCCAAAGAAATGCATTTGTCTCCAATTTCCGTTCTGGCATGTGCTCATGTGTTTGGCAGTGGCATATTGCATGTTGGAGTTTTTTACCGCTCGGATATGGTCCAAAATTCTTTTTTTCAACATGCAGGTTGTGCACCCCACGTACTTCATTCCACACTTGCATTCAATTATGTATACCACGTTTTTTGAGGTACATGAGATTTGTTGTTCTATTCTCATTAACTTGCCATCTGGTTCCTCGATCACTTTCATGCTTTTGCCAATCTTGCAAGCTTTGCATGAGTTACAAGGTTGGAATCCTTTCCGTTGCATTTCCAGCCAGTTCTGTTTTGGTTTCTCTTGAAAGTGGCTTTTGACCAGTAAGTCTTTGAGTGAAGTATTTTTTTTGTATGTTATTAGTGGAGCGTTGCCGATGGTGGTGCCAATGTCACGGTCCTTTGTCAGTAAATGCCAATATTTTTTCATTATGCGGGCAATGTTTGAACTTTCTTTACTATAGGTCATTATTAGTCTTGGAGGTGTGTGGGTTTCACTTTTTTTAGGTTGTTCCATCAGTGTTTGAGTACGTGTTTTTAGGTCAATTTTTCTTTTGCAGTTGGTTAACACTCTTTCTTCATAGCCTCTCGCTCTGAATCTGCATTTGCTCTCTTCAATGACTTTCTCTGCATCTTCTGGTACCAAGCAATTTCTCTTTAATCTTGTGAATTCACCATACGGTATACTGCGCAGAAGGGGTGTGGGATGAAAACTTGTACCATGAAGCACACTGTTTGTAGCTGTCTTTTTTCGAAATAGAGTGGATTCCAGCTTTTCATTGTGCACATATATTTTAGTGTCCAAGAAGTCTATTTCCTGTGTGCTCGTGTTGCATGTGAATTGTAGCCCAACTTCGTTCTTATTTAGTTTGTTGAAATAAATTTGAAATTGCTCATCCGTACCATGCCAAATAATGAACAGGTCGTCAATATAACGAACCCATAACATTATCCGTTCCAGATCTTGTTGGTTTTCTTCATTCCATGCTATGGTTTTTTCCCACCACCCCATGGTGATGTTAGCGTAGTTCGGTGATAGAGAAATGCCCATGGCGGTGCCACAAGTTTGTTTAAATAGTTGTTTGTTGAAAAGAAAGACATTGTTCTTTAAGCATAGATCAATCATTTTCATTAGCATTTTCGAGTGGTCTAGGTATATGATGTTGCGTTGTTTAAGATAGTACTCACAGGCTTGCATTCCGATTTCATGGCGGATTGAAGTGTAGAGTGAGACTACATCAATGGTTACTAACAGAAATTCAGGGTTCCAGGTCACATTCATCAGAGTTCTCAAAAAGTCACCGGTGTCTTTAATGTACGATGGAAGACTTTGGGCAATGGGGGCTAGAAATTTATCAACATAGTTGGAAATGTTATCATATAATGATCCGCATGAAGAGACAATGGGCCTCCCTGGTGGTTGATTTAAGGTCTTATGAATTTTCGGGAGAAAATATATACACGGTGTTATTGGGTGGTCAATAGTTAGGTATTTTCTCTCTTCCTCATCTATTAAGCCATTTTTGTACCATATTTCCAAATGTTCTTGTAGTTCTTTCTTCATATTTGCATACGGGTTCATTTCCAGTTTTTGATAATTGTTTTCTTGATTTAGTTGTCTCATTGCCTCCCATGTATAGTCAGATGTTTTCATGAGGACGATGTTGCCCCCCTTGTCTGCGGGTTTTATGGTGACTTTGTCATTATTCATTAGTGTTTTGATTGCTGCACGTTCAATTTTTGAAAGATTTTCACGTGTCTTGTTCCTAACTTTAGAGAGATTGTCCAGTTCTTTTATTATTGCTTCTGAGAATAGATCTATTTTATTCCCCGGTGATAGTATTGGGTAGTACCTTGATTTTCTTTTTAATCCGGTGGCTGGTCTTGCATCTGTTGGGATGTTTAGCTCCTCTAACAGTTCAGCATCCGATATAGAGGCCCCGTCCAGGTCAAATAGTGATTCAAAGCTATTTCTCATATCTGGGATATCTGCAATAGTATCAAAAAGAACTTTATCCACATTCTCATCCACAGTATTGATAGGCTCTATTTGTTTGTTGGCGTGCACTTTTGCTAATTTCAACTTCCTAACATATTTGTAGAAGTCTATCCGTGTTTCTGTATAATCGAAGTGAGCTTCAGGACAAAATGATAATCCCTTGTTCAAAACACGCTTTTCTGTCTCTGTCAGTTGGTGGTCTGAAAGGTTTACTATTAGGTTGTCCTCGGATTGCGATTGCGGAGGGGGTACTGACGTTTTTCTTCGTTTTGCCCTGCGGGTTTTTCTGGCGCTGGTGTGGGGGTTGTCTGATTTTGCGGCCCCCTGCCTCTTCCTCTGTGTCTTTGGTTGGGGTATGGTCGTCTCCCCCTTCCTCTTCCCCTTCCTCCGCCTCTCGCAATGCTCTTTTCTAGATTGACCAATTCGACCTCCTCTAAAACTGACCAATTTTTTGACTGGTAGGTGCTTCGTGTTGAGCCATCATCACTAATGCTGGATTCACTTGCACTAGATGCTAATTTTTGCATCGGATAATTCTTTTTTAGGTTATCATATTTTCTGGCAAAAGTCAAAATTCTACCATGAATGTAGTCCTGTTCATCCCGTTGGAATTTACGCTCTTTGCGTTCTTCAATTTCATTTTCGTAGGAGTCTAGTCTGGTTTCCATTTCCTTACGGAGTTTGACGACTTCCTCTTGATTAGTGTCATTTGTTATATTATCTTCCAACTCTTTAATTTTTTGTGTAATCTCATCCACCTCAATGCGTGCATGCTTCACAAGAATGTGCATCATGTTTAGAGAACATTGGGTATTGTTATCTATCCATTCTTCAATCAATTCTTTCTTTACCTCCGTGTGCGTTGGCATTGTAAAGATCCTTAGCCCTCGAGGGATGCGTTTCACTTCCAAATACTTTTCTAAAGCAATTGCTTTCCCAACTCTTGTTGATCTCTTTCTTGTACAGTTTTTCCAAAGCGTTTAGCTGCTGTTTCAAAGTGTTTTCTGGTATTGAGGATGTTGTCGAGGTTACTGGAGTTTCATCTGGCTTGCCCCCAGTTTTAAACATCGTTGTTACCTTGGAAGCTCTTTTCGCTATGCGAGCCTCCATGATTCCAGTTCTTTAATGTGTTGCACGCCTTAAACCTTCAAGGGCGAAAGAATGTTTTTAAGTCTGTGTCGCTTTAAGGCTATATCCTGATCTGACTAAACTCCGTAAGGCTGCCCGTGTTGTTCACGGAGTCAGCATTTATTATACGTAGATCGCGTCAGCCACTTCAAATTCCTGCTAGCATTAGTCGGAGAATTGTACTCCGCTTACCTTGTGCGGGACTTCTTCGATCGGAGGTTGCGTTGCACAGCTTCTCCGTCGGTCCGGCAAGGTAATCACTTGCACGCTGCCTTTCAGTGCAGGAAGTTGGGCGCGTCACTCGGCTTCGTTTCTCTGCATCCAAAGTGATCCATCAGCCATACGGACGCGCTCAGCAGTGTGTGCTCTGCCTAGGGGTCGGATCCTATATATATATATATATAATGGACAGCGGGGGCGATTTGGGGCATTGACGCAATCAGACGTCCCCATGGTATTGGCAATGCAGGAACTGTGGGAAACTGAGGGAGCAGGGTATACCACTCTGAGCGGACATAATGACAATAACGGGGAAAGTACCACAGGCTCTAGTCAATTTGCTCCTGTCACTCCATACAAATTACCATCTACGTTCAACCCTATCATGCCCCAGGACTCACTTGATATCTTTCATGAAAATGTAGCAGCCCAAATTAAGAAATTACATATCGAGACGCAAAATAAACAACGCAAATACAACATGCAAACCCAACAATATGAGGCTCTTATGCGTAAACTAAGAATGGAAATAAACATCATTATGAGAGAAAGCGACAAAGGTGGAAATATTGTCCTATTAACTCGTGAACACTATGACAAGGAAGCATATTCCCAATTGAATGACAGAGAATGCTATGTACGTTACACATCTGCCGCAATGAAAATATCCCACAATGAATATTATAACAAATTGACCAGGTGGAAGAATAAATATCTTATTACAGAAGATGAGTACAAATTCCTTAGGAAAGACAATCCAGTAACTCCGTCGATATATTTTATCCACAAAATCCACAAAAGCATTGACAAACCGCCTGTCAGACTAATTATTTCAGCCGGTAGCGCCGGCCTGGGTGGCTTGGGAGGCGGACCTGGGGATAGAGTTGGATACTGCGCAGAGAAAGTGGATTGGACTGTTGACTCGCAAAGTCTCCTGCAATGCGCGTTTTAAACTTATACACTTTAATTTTGTCCACCGCACTTACATGACACCTGTCTCCCTCCATCGTATATCGACAGATAGACGTCATACTTGCCCCAGATGTGGGATGGAGAGGGCGGGTTTCCTACATCTAGCGTGGGAATGTCCTTTAGTTCAGGATTTCTGGCAGAGGGTGGTGGTGTACATTGCCCGAGCCACACACCTTAGGCTGCATCTGGACCCACTCCACTGTCTGCTGGCGTTAGTGCCTAAGCCAAAAAAGAAAGGTCTGTCTTATAAATTTCTGCAACTCTTATTGTTTCTGGCGAGGAGACGGGTGGCCATTACTTGGATGGGCCAGAGGGCGCCTGAGGTTTCCCATTGGTTGAGGGACGCAAAGGAATGGGCCTTAGCAGAGGAGACACATATGCAACGCACTCGTAAAGATGGGAAGCTCCAGGATGACTTACTCGCCTGGAAACAATGTGTATGGAGGGGCTGGAGGGGGGTGATTCAGACGCCACCAGCGCTGAGTTGTTTTCCCCTGCGTCCTCGGAGTCTGGCTGTGAGGGGGGGAGTCTGATGCGGGGAGTTTAGGAGCAGAGTAGGGGTCCCGTGTGGTCACGCCGATATTCCTTGATAAATATGTCTGTATTTAGCTGCGAATCCCATAAGGCCACACTGAATTGTGATGACCGCGACCTAGTTGGCCCTTGCATGTATCTCCTACTTTAGTCGGATCAGCACAAGAAATGCCATTCACGGGGTAATTAGTTACTGTTAAACTGTTATGTAGTATAGGAGTGAGATGTGAGAAAGAAAATTGGCGTAGACACTGATAACGTTTTTAATGATTCTTGGAGCACAAATGCAATTTTCCCTACTAACATACATACTTTACTCCTGCGCCGCCCTGCCTCCGGGATGTGGGCCAGATATGGCTGTGTATCGACATTGGGACTGTTTGTTCCTACTGCTGCATATCAACTGGGTTGATGACTGTATGCCTTGTGCCTTTTTACTATCTTCTAATGACCAACACAAGAGCCAAAACTGGGGTTGCAATAATTAAATGAACTGATTTCAATGAGGGTTGTTTTGATTAAATCAAGCAACAACCGGTTAACTTGTTAAACCGAGCAATTTTATTTTTTGCAAGCGGTCTTGTTTTCAGATTTCAACACATTATTTGTTGTGCGTGGAAAATACAAAAAATGGACAATGAAATACGTTTTATATACAATATATACAAACATATAAATGCACCATATTATACACACTTGGCCATACATTCATACACAGACAATACAAAGCAAATAATAATACAAGAAACACTGTGTCCAGGCAACTGACAGAAAATCAGTAGAAAATGATTTTTTCTATTTTACAATGTCGTTATGATTGTCATGAGATCCCTCATGAAACCAAATTACTGAAAACTCTATTCCGACATGATAATGGTAGCCAGATGCGGGACAGAAAAGCTGGTCGACGCGTTTCAAACCCCTAAGAATAGGTGGGGTTCTCCTCAGGACCGGTTTTTGGTTCTGAAATGTTAAAAATAACTAGCTTTAGCAAGGTGTCTTAGAGCGACTATCAAGTGAATAAGACAAGGGTTCAACTACCAGAGAACAGCTGGCACTCCCTACCTCAATCCATAGGTTCGACCGACAACTTGAGAATATCTGATCAATAATGTATTTCCCAACAGGTTTTTTAACAGCAGCTGTGTGAGAAAACAAAATACACACGACAACATTTTAGTGTGGTGCAAAACTCTCAAACATCATTCATCCCGCTTGCAGAGGGCGCGTCACCTTACCTGCGAGCGAGCGGCTTCAGTGGCGCTGCTCTGTTGTTTTCTTTAGCGGCTGCTCCTAATCTGTGGGGCGGGGGCGAAAGCGTTTGTTAGTGATGAGGCGGTAACCAGTGGGCGATTTAGTTCTACATCAATCGGGTCAACATACCGAAGCAGGAGCAAGGCGGTAATCCTTCTCCCTCTCTGGTGTACACGGGTCCACCGTCTGGAGTCCTCGAGTGAGGGTGTGGCCTCAGTACTTCCTGGTTGGTGTTTAGGAAGGGGAGAGGCCCGGGACTTCTGGGACTTGTAGTCTAGCGACAGTGCGCTGAAAAACGGGAGTCAAAAGTGACAGCTGATTTACACATTCGGCTTATATATTTCAGAAATTTCATTAAGTCCTCTTGTGGCAGTGTTAAACTTCATGATGAGCATTGCTTCACGTTGTGCTAGTCTTGCATCAATGTCCCCTCCCCTGGGGTCATTTTCAATTTTGGACAGAACGGTCCAACGTAACTCAGTAATCACATGTTTACATCTAGTCCAATGGTTAACTAAGGGGGCATTCTCAACCCCTCTGCGGATCCGCGATTTGTGTTGCGTAATCCTGGTTCTGATTTCCTGTGTTGTTTTGCCAATGTATACTGAAGGGCAAGGGCAAATGATAGCATAAACCACGTTTTTAGATTTACAGTTCGTAAACGTCTCATGTTTCCAGTGGGTATTCTCGAATGTAAAAACTGAGTCTTCAATAGTCTCACTGCAACAAGTGCACGTTCCGCACTTATGGTGCCCTTTTGGTGAAGGTAATCCAAAGATACTTTGTAGTGTGGGAGCCCTTGTTATTGGTAATGCTGCCCTGACCACGTAGTTGGCAACACTTTTGTCCTTTTTATATGCAAAAAGTGGTGGGGCTGAGAAATCCTCATGCAGATTTTTTAATAAATGCCAGTTAGACAAAATGAGCTTTCTGTGTGCGTTGGCTGCCGAACAGAAAGTGGTAACGCACACTATCCTTTTGACTTCGGGTCTCAGTCTTTTTTCTAACAATGTCTCTCGTGGTGTCCACCACGCTCGTTTGAGTGAGTTTTTTAGTAATTTTTTAGGATAGCCTCTCTGAATCAAACGATTCATTAAGTGTTCAGCATGAATGAAGTACTCTTCCTTACTTGAACAATTACGGTGTATTCTCAAAAATTGCCCATAAGGCAGATTTTGTTTCAAGCTGCGGGGGTGGTTGCTATTAAAATGCAACGCTTTGTTCCTGTCCGAAGGTTTTCGGAAAAGTGTTGTGCTTAGGCCACCCTCACAGGGTGCCACTTTCACATCTAAAAAGTTGATGGATACATTAGATGCTGAGACAGAGAACTGGATGTCTATTGTTCTCGAGTTAAGCCAGCTAACAAATTGACCAAGATCTTCATGTCCTCCAGTCCAAACCATGAATATATCGTCAATATATCGCATATAATGCGAAATGCTCTTGTCGAAAGGATTGGTCTGGTAGATGAATTTCTCCTCAAATAACCCCATAAACATGATGGCTAGCTCCGGGGCAAAGGGGCAGCCCATTGCTACTCCTTTGATTTGATAAAAAAACTCCGAGTCAAATGTAAAAAAGTTCTTCTGTAGCGCAAAACGTGCCAGGTCAAGAATAAACTTGGTGGGGACTCGTACTGGTCTTTCCCTTTTGTCCAAGAACACTGTCAAGGTTTCCAGTGCTTGCTCTTGAGGGATCTGTGTGTATAGAGACACCACATCGAGTGTCACTAGAAGTTGACTGCTTTGATCGAATTTAATGGTGGAAATGCGATTAAGGAAGGCAGTGGTGTCTTGGAGATGGGCCGGAATGGTTTCGATAAAGGGTTTCAAGAAATGATCGATATATTTAGCCACAGGTTCAAACAGCGATTCGCAGCCTGAAATGATAGGTCGTCCTGGGGGATTTTTCTCGTCCTTATGTAATTTAGGGAGTACATAAAATACAGGCGTCCTTGGGTTTTTGTTTTGTAGGAATGCGAACTCCTTGGGTCCTATAATCCCTTCTTCAAAGCCCCTTTGGATAATGTCAAATAATTGATTCTGTAATTCAGATGTAGGATTCTTCCCTATGCGTCTATAGCAGTTCAGATCGTTAAGTTGACGGTGTACTTCGGACTTGTATTTGTTAGTGTCCCATATAACCACCGCTCCACCTTTATCGGCCTGTTTGACCACGATGGTAGTGTCATTCTTGACTGCTATGAGTGCGTCTTTTTCCGCTTTGGAAAGATTGAATTTGACAAATGACTTCTTTTTTTCAATTGATGAAATCCCTGATAGCACAGTGGTTTCAAACGTTGAGACTTCCTTTGGGATTTTGGGTCCTTTGGGACAGAATGTAGACTTTTTCTTTAGGCCTGTAGTTTCTTCATGTGTATTTTCCATGGTATCTAGAAAAAATGTTTTAAGACGTATTTTACGGCAGAACTCCAATGTTTCTAGTTTCATTCGGGTGAAGTCCGTGGGTCTTGATGGGACATAGTTGAGTCCTTTAGTAAGAATAGAGATCTCTGCCGCTGATAGCGTCCTATCTGATAAGTTATAGATTGGTGAGACTTCTAATTGTTGTAGGATTTCTGGCGCGTCCTCATTTGCCATGGTTGTGTGTAACGGACTCGGCCTCTTTTCTGTTGGCCCCGTCCTAAAAAAGGTTGTTGAGTTTGGCCTTGTTGTTGATACTGGTTTGGTCTACTCCCTGTTCTGTTTTGGTTTTGGCGATTACTGTTGTCTGGTTCGCTCCCAGAGGAAGATGTGGTGTCTGAAAAAGTTAGAAATTTACGGCGTGATCGTCCTTGGTTGTCCTGTAAGTAACGTCGTGAGTCAGAGTATGTGTAGAAATCCTTATTAAGATATGGGTATATGGATTCCAATGAGAAGTTCTTTTTGTCCAATTCAAATTTATTGTTTTTTTGGGTCACCGTGAAATCCTTAAATTCTGATATTTCCTTATCAATTTTTTCCAAGAGGGATTTTGAATCTGTGATTAGTTGGTTAGTTTCAATTTCTTTTGTTAGTGTATCGATCTCCTCTAGCTCCTTAATTGATGTCCTATGAGCAGTCTCAATGGTAAGGACCATGAGATCCCTGCTGCACTTAGTCTCAACGCCGCTGAAGGCTTTTCTGTATACTGGATCGTCCGTAAAAACAACTGGTATATTGCGAATCACCAGGCCCGCCGGAATGGTACCAGACCGAAGGTGTTGCAATAAAAAATGACCGTGTAGGTCTGTGCGGATTTGTTTTTTCCGTAGCCGAGTAAGTTTGTCAGACTCGTTCTGAGTGCTGGCTGTGAGGCTGAGAGTCGCCGAGGCGAAAACTGGAGGATCCCTAATCAAATTCTTAATGTGCTCTTCGCTAAAAGATACTGCATCACTTTCAGCCATATCAAACAAGTGAAACACTTAAACACGACACACATAGACAGTGTGACAAACGTGAGAAGATAGAGACAATGAAAAAGTTACCCACTATGTGCACACACACAATGGCCCAAGCTGGGCCAAACTCAATCTAAACAAACAAATAATACCCTGTGGTAGAAACTGCTACCTTAACAGGACCTCGCGGGTACCTACCCGCTCAAAAGTCAAAGAATCAAAAAAGGGCCTTGACTCATTACTCAGTGAGGCTGAGTCCAACTAATACTAATGACCAACACAAGAGCCAAAACTGGGGTTGCAATAATTAAATGAACTGATTTCAATGAGGGTTGTTTTGATTAAATCAAGCAACAACCGGTTAACTTGTTAAACCGAGCAATTTTATTTTTTGCAAGCGGTCTTGTTTTCAGATTTCAACACATTATTTGTTGTGCGTGGAAAATACAAAAAATGGACAATGAAATACGTTTTATATACAATATATACAAACATATAAATGCACCATATCATACACACTTGGCCATACATTCATACACAGACAATACAAAGCAAATAATAATACAAGAAACACTGTGTCCAGGCAACTGACAGAAAATCAGTAGAAAATGATTTTTTCTATTTTACAATGTCGTTATGATTGTCATGAGATCCCTCATGAAACCAAATTAATGAAAACTCTATTCCGACATGATAATGGTAGCCAGATGCGGGACAGAAAAGCTGGTCGACGCGTTTCAAACCCCTAAGAATAGGTGGGGTTCTCCTCAGGACCGGTTTTTGGTTCTGAAATGTTAAAAATAACTAGCTTTAGCAAGGTGTCTTAGAGCGACTATCAAGTGAATAAGACAAGGGTTCAACTACCAGAGAACAGCTGGCACTCCCTACCTCAATCCATAGGTTCGACCGACAACTTGAGAATATCTGATCAATAATGTATTTCCCAACAGGTTTTTTAACAGCAGCTGTGTGAGAAAACAAAATACACACGACAACATTTTAGTGTGGTGCAAAACTCTCAAACATCATTCATCCCGCTTGCAGAGGGCGCGTCACCTTACCTGCGAGCGAGCGGCTTCAGTGGCGCTGCTCTGTTGTTTTCTTTAGCGGCTGCTCCTAATCTGTGGGGCGGGGGCGAAAGCGTTTGTTAGTGATGAGGCGGTAACCAGTGGGCGATTTAGTTCTACATCAATCGGGTCAACATACCGAAGCAGGAGCAAGGCGGTAATCCTTCTCCCTCTCTGGTGTACACGGGTCCACCGTCTGGAGTCCTCGAGTGAGGGTGTGGCCTCAGTACTTCCTGGTTGGTGTTTAGGAAGGGGAGAGGCCCGGGACTTCTGGGACTTGTAGTCTAGCGACAGTGCGCTGAAAAACGGGAGTCAAAAGTGACAGCTGATTTACACATTCGGCTTATATATTTCAGAAATTTCATTAAGTCCTCTTGTGGCAGTGTTAAACTTCATGATGAGCATTGCTTCACGTTGTGCTAGTCTTGCATCAATGTCCCCTCCCCTGGGGTCATTTTCAATTTTGGACAGAACGGTCCAACGTAACTCAGTAATCACATGTTTACATCTAGTCCAATGGTTAACTAAGGGGGCATTCTCAACCCCTCTGCGGATCCGCGATTTGTGTTGCGTAATCCTGGTTCTGATTTCCTGTGTTGTTTTGCCAATGTATACTGAAGGGCAAGGGCAAATGATAGCATAAACCACGTTTTTAGATTTACAGTTCGTAAACGTCTCATGTTTCCAGTGGGTATTCTCGAATGTAAAAACTGAGTCTTCAATAGTCTCACTGCAACAAGTGCACGTTCCGCACTTATGGTGCCCTTTTGGTGAAGGTAATCCAAAGATACTTTGTAGTGTGGGAGCCCTTGTTATTGGTAATGCTGCCCTGACCACGTAGTTGGCAACACTTTTGTCCTTTTTATATGCAAAAAGTGGTGGGGCTGAGAAATCCTCATGCAGATTTTTTAATAAATGCCAGTTAGACAAAATGAGCTTTCTGTGTGCGTTGGCTGCCGAACAGAAAGTGGTAACGCACACTATCCTTTTGACTTCGGGTCTCAGTCTTTTTTCTAACAATGTCTCTCGTGGTGTCCACCACGCTCGTTTGAGTGAGTTTTTTAGTAATTTTTTAGGATAGCCTCTCTGAATCAAACGATTCATTAAGTGTTCAGCATGAATGAAGTACTCTTCCTTACTTGAACAATTACGGTGTATTCTCAAAAATTGCCCATAAGGCAGATTTTGTTTCAAGCTGCGGGGGTGGTTGCTATTAAAATGCAACGCTTTGTTCCTGTCCGAAGGTTTTCGGAAAAGTGTTGTGCTTAGGCCACCCTCACAGGGTGCCACTTTCACATCTAAAAAGTTGATGGATACATTAGATGCTGAGACAGAGAACTGGATGTCTATTGTTCTCGAGTTAAGCCAGCTAACAAATTGACCAAGATCTTCATGTCCTCCAGTCCAAACCATGAATATATCGTCAATATATCGCATAAAATGCGAAATGCTCTTGTCGAAAGGATTGGTCTGGTAGATGAATTTCTCCTCAAATAACCCCATAAACATGATGGCTAGCTCCGGGGCAAAGGGGCAGCCCATTGCTACTCCTTTGATTTGATAAAAAAACTCCGAGTCAAATGTAAAAAAGTTCTTCTGTAGCGCAAAACGTGCCAGGTCAAGAATAAACTTGGTGGGGACTCGTACTGGTCTTTCCCTTTTGTCCAAGAACACTGTCAAGGTTTCCAGTGCTTGCTCTTGAGGGATCTGTGTGTATAGAGACACCACATCGAGTGTCACTAGAAGTTGACTGCTTTGATCGAATTTAATGGTGGAAATGCGATTAAGGAAGGCAGTGGTGTCTTGGAGATGGGCCGGAATGGTTTCGATAAAGGGTTTCAAGAAATGATCGATATATTTAGCCACAGGTTCAAACAGCGATTCGCAGCCTGAAATGATAGGTCGTCCTGGGGGATTTTTCTCGTCCTTATGTAATTTAGGGAGTACATAAAATACAGGCGTCCTTGGGTTTTTGTTTTGTAGGAATGCGAACTCCTTGGGTCCTATAATCCCTTCTTCAAAGCCCCTTTGGATAATGTCAAATAATTGATTCTGTAATTCAGATGTAGGATTCTTCCCTATGCGTCTATAGCAGTTCAGATCGTTAAGTTGACGGTGTACTTCGGACTTGTATTTGTTAGTGTCCCATATAACCACCGCTCCGCCTTTATCGGCCTGTTTGACCACGATGGTAGTGTCATTCTTGACTGCTATGAGTGCGTCTTTTTCCGCTTTGGAAAGATTGAATTTGACAAATGACTTCTTTTTTTCAATTGATGAAATCCCTGATAGCACAGTGGTTTCAAACGTTGAGACTTCCTTTGGGATTTTGGGTCCTTTGGGACAGAATGTAGACTTTTTCTTTAGGCCTGTAGTTTCTTCATGTGTATTTTCCATGGTATCTAGAAAAAATGTTTTAAGACGTATTTTACGGCAGAACTCCAATGTTTCTAGTTTCATTCGGGTGAAGTCCGTGGGTCTTGATGGGACATAGTTGAGTCCTTTAGTAAGAATAGAGATCTCTGCCGCTGATAGCGTCCTATCTGATAAGTTATAGATTGGTGAGACTTCTAATTGTTGTAGGATTTCTGGCGCGTCCTCATTTGCCATGGTTGTGTGTAACGGACTCGGCCTCTTTTCTGTTGGCCCCGTCCTAAAAAAGGTTGTTGAGTTTGGCCTTGTTGTTGATACTGGTTTGGTCTACTCCATGTTCTGTTTTGGTTTTGGCGATTACTGTTGTCTGGTTCGCTCCCAGAGGAAGATGTGGTGTCTGAAAAAGTTAGAAATTTACGGCGTGATCGTCCTTGGTTGTCCTGTAAGTAACGTCGTGAGTCAGAGTATGTGTAGAAATCCTTATTAAGATATGGGTATATGGATTCCAATGAGAAGTTCTTTTTGTCCAATTCAAATTTATTGTTTTTTTGGGTCACCGTGAAATCCTTAAATTCTGATATTTCCTTATCAATTTTTTCCAAGAGGGATTTTGAATCTGTGATTAGTTGGTTAGTTTCAATTTCTTTTGTTAGTGTATCGATCTCCTCTAGCTCCTTAATTGATGTCCTATGAGCAGTCTCAATGGTAAGGACCATGAGATCCCTGCTGCACTTAGTCTCAACGCCGCTGAAGGCTTTTCTGTATACTGGATCGTCCGTAAAAACAACTGGTATATTGCGAATCACCAGGCCCGCCGGAATGGTACCAGACCGAAGGTGTTGCAATAAAAAATGACCGTGTAGGTCTGTGCGGATTTGTTTTTTCCGTAGCCGAGTAAGTTTGTCAGACTCGTTCTGAGTGCTGGCTGTGAGGCTGAGAGTCGCCGAGGCGAAAACTGGAGGATCCCTAATCAAATTCTTAATGTGCTCTTCGCTAAAAGATACTGCATCACTTTCAGCCATATCAAACAAGTGAAACACTTAAACACGACACACATAGACAGTGTGACAAACGTGAGAAGATAGAGACAATGAAAAAGTTACCCACTATGTGCACACACACAATGGCCCAAGCTGGGCCAAACTCAATCTAAACAAACAAATAATACCTTGTGGTAGAAACTGCTACCTTAACAGGACCTCGCGGGTACCTACCCGCTCAAAAGTCAAAGAATCAAAAAAGGGCCTTGACTCATTACTCAGTGAGGCTGAGTCCAACTAATACTAATGACCAACACAAGAGCCAAAACTGGGGTTGCAATAATTAAATGAACTGATTTCAATGAGGGTTGTTTTGATTAAATCAAGCAACAACCGGTTAACTTGTTAAACCGAGCAATTTTATTTTTTGCAAGCGGTCTTGTTTTCAGATTTCAACACATTATTTGTTGTGCGTGGAAAATACAAAAAATGGACAATGAAATACGTTTTATATACAATATATACAAACATATAAATGCACCATATCATACACACTTGGCCATACATTCATACACAGACAATACAAAGCAAATAATAATACAAGAAACACTGTGTCCAGGCAACTGACAGAAAATCAGTAGAAAATGATTTTTTCTATTTTACAATGTCGTTATGATTGTCATGAGATCCCTCATGAAACCAAATTAATGAAAACTCTATTCCGACATGATAATGGTAGCCAGATGCGGGACAGAAAAGCTGGTCGACGCGTTTCAAACCCCTAAGAATAGGTGGGGTTCTCCTCAGGACCGGTTTTTGGTTCTGAAATGTTAAAAATAACTAGCTTTAGCAAGGTGTCTTAGAGCGACTATCAAGTGAATAAGACAAGGGTTCAACTACCAGAGAACAGCTGGCACTCCCTACCTCAATCCATAGGTTCGACCGACAACTTGAGAATATCTGATCAATAATGTATTTCCCAACAGGTTTTTTAACAGCAGCTGTGTGAGAAAACAAAATACACACGACAACATTTTAGTGTGGTGCAAAACTCTCAAACATCATTCATCCCGCTTGCAGAGGGCGCGTCACCTTACCTGCGAGCGAGCGGCTTCAGTGGCGCTGCTCTGTTGTTTTCTTTAGCGGCTGCTCCTAATCTGTGGGGCGGGGGCGAAAGCGTTTGTTAGTGATGAGGCGGTAACCAGTGGGCGATTTAGTTCTACATCAATCGGGTCAACATACCGAAGCAGGAGCAAGGCGGTAATCCTTCTCCCTCTCTGGTGTACACGGGTCCACCGTCTGGAGTCCTCGAGTGAGGGTGTGGCCTCAGTACTTCCTGGTTGGTGTTTAGGAAGGGGAGAGGCCCGGGACTTCTGGGACTTGTAGTCTAGCGACAGTGCGCTGAAAAACGGGAGTCAAAAGTGACAGCTGATTTACACATTCGGCTTATATATTTCAGAAATTTCATTAAGTCCTCTTGTGGCAGTGTTAAACTTCATGATGAGCATTGCTTCACGTTGTGCTAGTCTTGCATCAATGTCCCCTCCCCTGGGGTCATTTTCAATTTTGGACAGAACGGTCCAACGTAACTCAGTAATCACATGTTTACATCTAGTCCAATGGTTAACTAAGGGGGCATTCTCAACCCCTCTGCGGATCCGCGATTTGTGTTGCGTAATCCTGGTTCTGATTTCCTGTGTTGTTTTGCCAATGTATACTGAAGGGCAAGGGCAAATGATAGCATAAACCACGTTTTTAGATTTACAGTTCGTAAACGTCTCATGTTTCCAGTGGGTATTCTCGAATGTAAAAACTGAGTCTTCAATAGTCTCACTGCAACAAGTGCACGTTCCGCACTTATGGTGCCCTTTTGGTGAAGGTAATCCAAAGATACTTTGTAGTGTGGGAGCCCTTGTTATTGGTAATGCTGCCCTGACCACGTAGTTGGCAACACTTTTGTCCTTTTTATATGCAAAAAGTGGTGGGGCTGAGAAATCCTCATGCAGATTTTTTAATAAATGCCAGTTAGACAAAATGAGCTTTCTGTGTGCGTTGGCTGCCGAACAGAAAGTGGTAACGCACACTATCCTTTTGACTTCGGGTCTCAGTCTTTTTTCTAACAATGTCTCTCGTGGTGTCCACCACGCTCGTTTGAGTGAGTTTTTTAGTAATTTTTTAGGATAGCCTCTCTGAATCAAACGATTCATTAAGTGTTCAGCATGAATGAAGTACTCTTCCTTACTTGAACAATTACGGTGTATTCTCAAAAATTGCCCATAAGGCAGATTTTGTTTCAAGCTGCGGGGGTGGTTGCTATTAAAATGCAACGCTTTGTTCCTGTCCGAAGGTTTTCGGAAAAGTGTTGTGCTTAGGCCACCCTCACAGGGTGCCACTTTCACATCTAAAAAGTTGATGGATACATTAGATGCTGAGACAGAGAACTGGATGTCTATTGTTCTCGAGTTAAGCCAGCTAACAAATTGACCAAGATCTTCATGTCCTCCAGTCCAAACCATGAATATATCGTCAATATATCGCATATAATGCGAAATGCTCTTGTCGAAAGGATTGGTCTGGTAGATGAATTTCTCCTCAAATAACCCCATAAACATGATGGCTAGCTCCGGGGCAAAGGGGCAGCCCATTGCTACTCCTTTGATTTGATAAAAAAACTCCGAGTCAAATGTAAAAAAGTTCTTCTGTAGCGCAAAACGTGCCAGGTCAAGAATAAACTTGGTGGGGACTCGTACTGGTCTTTCCCTTTTGTCCAAGAACACTGTCAAGGTTTCCAGTGCTTGCTCTTGAGGGATCTGTGTGTATAGAGACACCACATCGAGTGTCACTAGAAGTTGACTGCTTTGATCGAATTTAATGGTGGAAATGCGATTAAGGAAGGCAGTGGTGTCTTGGAGATGGGCCGGAATGGTTTCGATAAAGGGTTTCAAGAAATGATCGATATATTTAGCCACAGGTTCAAACAGCGATTCGCAGCCTGAAATGATAGGTCGTCCTGGGGGATTTTCCTCGTCCTTATGTAATTTAGGGAGTACATAAAATACAGGCGTCCTTGGGTTTTTGTTTTGTAGGAATGCGAACTCCTTGGGTCCTATAATCCCTTCTTCAAAGCCCCTTTGGATAATGTCAAATAATTGATTCTGTAATTCAGATGTAGGATTCTTCCCTATGCGTCTATAGCAGTTCAGATCGTTAAGTTGACGGTGTACTTCGGACTTGTATTTGTTAGTGTCCCATATAACCACCGCTCCGCCTTTATCGGCCTGTTTGACCACGATGGTAGTGTCATTCTTGACTGCTATGAGTGCGTCTTTTTCCGCTTTGGAAAGATTGAATTTGACAAATGACTTCTTTTTTTCAATTGATGAAATCCCTGATAGCACAGTGGTTTCAAACGTTGAGACTTCCTTTGGGATTTTGGGTCCTTTGGGACAGAATGTAGACTTTTTCTTTAGGCCTGTAGTTTCTTCATGTGTATTTTCCATGGTATCTAGAAAAAATGTTTTAAGACGTATTTTACGGCAGAACTCCAATGTTTCTAGTTTCATTCGGGTGAAGTCCGTGGGTCTTGATGGGACATAGTTGAGTCCTTTAGTAAGAATAGAGATCTCTGCCGCTGATAGCGTCCTATCTGATAAGTTATAGATTGGTGAGACTTCTAATTGTTGTAGGATTTCTGGCGCGTCCTCATTTGCCATGGTTGTGTGTAACGGACTCGGCCTCTTTTCTGTTGGCCCCGTCCTAAAAAAGGTTGTTGAGTTTGGCCTTGTTGTTGATACTGGTTTGGTCTACTCCCTGTTCTGTTTTGGTTTTGGCGATTACTGTTGTCTGGTTCGCTCCCAGAGGAAGATGTGGTGTCTGAAAAAGTTAGAAATTTACGGCGTGATCGTCCTTGGTTGTCCTGTAAGTAACGTCGTGAGTCAGAGTATGTGTAGAAATCCTTATTAAGATATGGGTATATGGATTCCAATGAGAAGTTCTTTTTGTCCAATTCAAATTTATTGTTTTTTTGGGTCACCGTGAAATCCTTAAATTCTGATATTTCCTTATCAATTTTTTCCAAGAGGGATTTTGAATCTGTGATTAGTTGGTTAGTTTCAATTTCTTTTGTTAGTGTATCGATCTCCTCTAGCTCCTTAATTGATGTCCTATGAGCAGTCTCAATGGTAAGGACCATGAGATCCCTGCTGCACTTAGTCTCAACGCCGCTGAAGGCTTTTCTGTATACTGGATCGTCCGTAAAAACAACTGGTATATTGCGAATCACCAGGCCCGCCGGAATGGTACCAGACCGAAGGTGTTGCAATAAAAAATGACCGTGTAGGTCTGTGCGGATTTGTTTTTTCCGTAGCCGAGTAAGTTTGTCAGACTCGTTCTGAGTGCTGGCTGTGAGGCTGAGAGTCGCCGAGGCGAAAACTGGAGGATCCCTAATCAAATTCTTAATGTGCTCTTCGCTAAAAGATACTGCATCACTTTCAGCCATATCAAACAAGTGAAACACTTAAACACGACACACATAGACAGTGTGACAAACGTGAGAAGATAGAGACAATGAAAAAGTTACCCACTATGTGCACACACACAATGGCCCAAGCTGGGCCAAACTCAATCTAAACAAACAAATAATACCCTGTGGTAGAAACTGCTACCTTAACAGGACCTCGCGGGTACCTACCCGCTCAAAAGTCAAAGAATCAAAAAAGGGCCTTGACTCATTACTCAGTGAGGCTGAGTCCAACTAATACTAATGACCAACACAAGAGCCAAAACTGGGGTTGCAATAATTAAATGAACTGATTTCAATGAGGGTTGTTTTGATTAAATCAAGCAACAACCGGTTAACTTGTTAAACCGAGCAATTTTATTTTTTGCAAGCGGTCTTGTTTTCAGATTTCAACACATTATTTGTTGTGCGTGGAAAATACAAAAAATGGACAATGAAATACGTTTTATATACAATATATACAAACATATAAATGCACCATATCATACACACTTGGCCATACATTCATACACAGACAATACAAAGCAAATAATAATACAAGAAACACTGTGTCCAGGCAACTGACAGAAAATCAGTAGAAAATGATTTTTTCTATTTTACAATGTCGTTATGATTGTCATGAGATCCCTCATGAAACCAAATTAATGAAAACTCTATTCCGACATGATAATGGTAGCCAGATGCGGGACAGAAAAGCTGGTCGACGCGTTTCAAACCCCTAAGAATAGGTGGGGTTCTCCTCAGGACCGGTTTTTGGTTCTGAAATGTTAAAAATAACTAGCTTTAGCAAGGTGTCTTAGAGCGACTATCAAGTGAATAAGACAAGGGTTCAACTACCAGAGAACAGCTGGCACTCCCTACCTCAATCCATAGGTTCGACCGACAACTTGAGAATATCTGATCAATAATGTATTTCCCAACAGGTTTTTTAACAGCAGCTGTGTGAGAAAACAAAATACACACAACAACATTTTAGTGTGGTGCAAAACTCTCAAACATCATTCATCCCGCTTGCAGAGGGCGCGTCACCTTACCTGCGAGCGAGCGGCTTCAGTGGCGCTGCT
This sequence comes from Lissotriton vulgaris, assembly GCF_964263255.1. Classification (NCBI taxonomy): domain Eukaryota; kingdom Metazoa; phylum Chordata; class Amphibia; order Caudata; family Salamandridae; genus Lissotriton; species Lissotriton vulgaris. The sequence continues at coordinate 699,713,770 of NC_141697.1, read as the reverse complement.
CTGTTGTTTTCTTTAGCGGCTGCTCCTAATCTGTGGGGCGGGGGCGAAAGCGTTTGTTAGTGATGAGGCGGTAACCAGTGGGCGATTTAGTTCTACATCAATCGGGTCAACATACCGAAGCAGGAGCAAGGCGGTAATCCTTCTCCCTCTCTGGTGTACACGGGTCCACCGTCTGGAGTCCTCGAGTGAGGGTGTGGCCTCAGTACTTCCTGGTTGGTGTTTAGGAAGGGGAGAGGCCCGGGACTTCTGGGACTTGTAGTCTAGCGACAGTGCGCTGAAAAACGGGAGTCAAAAGTGACAGCTGATTTACACATTCGGCTTATATATTTCAGAAATTTCATTAAGTCCTCTTGTGGCAGTGTTAAACTTCATGATGAGCATTGCTTCACGTTGTGCTAGTCTTGCATCAATGTCCCCTCCCCTGGGGTCATTTTCAATTTTGGACAGAACGGTCCAACGTAACTCAGTAATCACATGTTTACATCTAGTCCAATGGTTAACTAAGGGGGCATTCTCAACCCCTCTGCGGATCCGCGATTTGTGTTGCGTAATCCTGGTTCTGATTTCCTGTGTTGTTTTGCCAATGTATACTGAAGGGCAAGGGCAAATGATAGCATAAACCACGTTTTTAGATTTACAGTTCGTAAACGTCTCATGTTTCCAGTGGGTATTCTCGAATGTAAAAACTGAGTCTTCAATAGTCTCACTGCAACAAGTGCACGTTCCGCACTTATGGTGCCCTTTTGGTGAAGGTAATCCAAAGATACTTTGTAGTGTGGGAGCCCTTGTTATTGGTAATGCTGCCCTGACCACGTAGTTGGCAACACTTTTGTCCTTTTTATATGCAAAAAGTGGTGGGGCTGAGAAATCCTCATGCAGATTTTTTAATAAATGCCAGTTAGACAAAATGAGCTTTCTGTGTGCGTTGGCTGCCGAACAGAAAGTGGTAACGCACACTATCCTTTTGACTTCGGGTCTCAGTCTTTTTTCTAACAATGTCTCTCGTGGTGTCCACCACGCTCGTTTGAGTGAGTTTTTTAGTAATTTTTTAGGATAGCCTCTCTGAATCAAACGATTCATTAAGTGTTCAGCATGAATGAAGTACTCTTCCTTACTTGAACAATTACGGTGTATTCTCAAAAATTGCCCATAAGGCAGATTTTGTTTCAAGCTGCGGGGGTGGTTGCTATTAAAATGCAACGCTTTGTTCCTGTCCGAAGGTTTTCGGAAAAGTGTTGTGCTTAGGCCACCCTCACAGGGTGCCACTTTCACATCTAAAAAGTTGATGGATACATTAGATGCTGAGACAGAGAACTGGATGTCTATTGTTCTCGAGTTAAGCCAGCTAACAAATTGACCAAGATCTTCATGTCCTCCAGTCCAAACCATGAATATATCGTCAATATATCGCATATAATGCGAAATGCTCTTGTCGAAAGGATTGGTCTGGTAGATGAATTTCTCCTCAAATAACCCCATAAACATGATGGCTAGCTCCGGGGCAAAGGGGCAGCCCATTGCTACTCCTTTGATTTGATAAAAAAACTCCGAGTCAAATGTAAAAAAGTTCTTCTGTAGCGCAAAACGTGCCAGGTCAAGAATAAACTTGGTGGGGACTCGTACTGGTCTTTCCCTTTTGTCCAAGAACACTGTCAAGGTTTCCAGTGCTTGCTCTTGAGGGATCTGTGTGTATAGAGACACCACATCGAGTGTCACTAGAAGTTGACTGCTTTGATCGAATTTAATGGTGGAAATGCGATTAAGGAAGGCAGTGGTGTCTTGGAGATGGGCCGGAATGGTTTCGATAAAGGGTTTCAAGAAATGATCGATATATTTAGCCACAGGTTCAAACAGCGATTCGCAGCCTGAAATGATAGGTCGTCCTGGGGGATTTTCCTCGTCCTTATGTAATTTAGGGAGTACATAAAATACAGGCGTCCTTGGGTTTTTGTTTTGTAGGAATGCGAACTCCTTGGGTCCTATAATCCCTTCTTCAAAGCCCCTTTGGATAATGTCAAATAATTGATTCTGTAATTCAGATGTAGGATTCTTCCCTATGCGTCTATAGCAGTTCAGATCGTTAAGTTGACGGTGTACTTCGGACTTGTATTTGTTAGTGTCCCATATAACCACCGCTCCGCCTTTATCGGCCTGTTTGACCACGATGGTAGTGTCATTCTTGACTGCTATGAGTGCGTCTTTTTCCGCTTTGGAAAGATTGAATTTGACAAATGACTTCTTTTTTTCAATTGATGAAATCCCTGATAGCACAGTGGTTTCAAACGTTGAGACTTCCTTTGGGATTTTGGGTCCTTTGGGACAGAATGTAGACTTTTTCTTTAGGCCTGTAGTTTCTTCATGTGTATTTTCCATGGTATCTAGAAAAAATGTTTTAAGACGTATTTTACGGCAGAACTCCAATGTTTCTAGTTTCATTCGGGTGAAGTCCGTGGGTCTTGATGGGACATAGTTGAGTCCTTTAGTAAGAATAGAGATCTCTGCCGCTGATAGCGTCCTATCTGATAAGTTATAGATTGGTGAGACTTCTAATTGTTGTAGGATTTCTGGCGCGTCCTCATTTGCCATGGTTGTGTGTAACGGACTCGGCCTCTTTTCTGTTGGCCCCGTCCTAAAAAAGGTTGTTGAGTTTGGCCTTGTTGTTGATACTGGTTTGGTCTACTCCCTGTTCTGTTTTGGTTTTGGCGATTACTGTTGTCTGGTTCGCTCCCAGAGGAAGATGTGGTGTCTGAAAAAGTTAGAAATTTACGGCGTGATCGTCCTTGGTTGTCCTGTAAGTAACGTCGTGAGTCAGAGTATGTGTAGAAATCCTTATTAAGATATGGGTATATGGATTCCAATGAGAAGTTCTTTTTGTCCAATTCAAATTTATTGTTTTTTTGGGTCACCGTGAAATCCTTAAATTCTGATATTTCCTTATCAATTTTTTCCAAGAGGGATTTTGAATCTGTGATTAGTTGGTTAGTTTCAATTTCTTTTGTTAGTGTATCGATCTCCTCTAGCTCCTTAATTGATGTCCTATGAGCAGTCTCAATGGTAAGGACCATGAGATCCCTGCTGCACTTAGTCTCAACGCCGCTGAAGGCTTTTCTGTATACTGGATCGTCCGTAAAAACAACTGGTATATTGCGAATCACCAGGCCCGCCGGAATGGTACCAGACCGAAGGTGTTGCAATAAAAAATGACCGTGTAGGTCTGTGCGGATTTGTTTTTTCCGTAGCCGAGTAAGTTTGTCAGACTCGTTCTGAGTGCTGGCTGTGAGGCTGAGAGTCGCCGAGGCGAAAACTGGAGGATCCCTAATCAAATTCTTAATGTGCTCTTCGCTAAAAGATACTGCATCACTTTCAGCCATATCAAACAAGTGAAACACTTAAACACGACACACATAGACAGTGTGACAAACGTGAGAAGATAGAGACAATGAAAAAGTTACCCACTATGTGCACACACACAATGGCCCAAGCTGGGCCAAACTCAATCTAAACAAACAAATAATACCCTGTGGTAGAAACTGCTACCTTAACAGGACCTCGCGGGTACCTACCCGCTCAAAAGTCAAAGAATCAAAAAAGGGCCTTGACTCATTACTCAGTGAGGCTGAGTCCAACTAATACTAATGACCAACACAAGAGCCAAAACTGGGGTTGCAATAATTAAATGAACTGATTTCAATGAGGGTTGTTTTGATTAAATCAAGCAACAACCGGTTAACTTGTTAAACCGAGCAATTTTATTTTTTGCAAGCGGTCTTGTTTTCAGATTTCAACACATTATTTGTTGTGCGTGGAAAATACAAAAAATTAGAAGTCTCACCAATCTATAACTTATCAGATAGGACGCTATCAGCGGCAGAGATCTCTATTCTTACTAAAGGACTCAACTATGTCCCATCAAGACCCACGGACTTCACCCGAATGAAACTAGAAACATTGGAGTTCTGCCGTAAAATACGTCTTAAAACATTTTTTCTAGATACCATGGAAAATACACATGAAGAAACTACAGGCCTAAAGAAAAAGTCTACATTCTGTCCCAAAGGACCCAAAATCCCAAAGGAAGTCTCAACGTTTGAAACCACTGTGCTATCAGGGATTTCATCAATTGAAAAAAAGAAGTCATTTGTCAAATTCAATCTTTCCAAAGCGGAAAAAGACGCACTCATAGCAGTCAAGAATGACACTACCATCGTGGTCAAACAGGCCGATAAAGGCGGAGCGGTGGTTATATGGGACACTAACAAATACAAGTCCGAAGTACACCGTCAACTTAACGATCTGAACTGCTATAGACGCATAGGGAAGAATCCTACATCTGAATTACAGAATCAATTATTTGACATTATCCAAAGGGGCTTTGAAGAAGGGATTATAGGACCCAAGGAGTTCGCATTCCTACAAAACAAAAACCCAAGGACGCCTGTATTTTATGTACTCCCTAAATTACATAAGGACGAGAAAAATCCCCCAGGACGACCTATCATTTCAGGCTGCGAATCGCTGTTTGAACCTGTGGCTAAATATATCGATCATTTCTTGAAACCCTTTATCGAAACCATTCCGGCCCATCTCCAAGACACCACTGCCTTCCTTAATCGCATTTCCACCATTAAATTCGATCAAAGCAGTCAACTTCTAGTGACACTCGATGTGGTGTCTCTATACACACAGATCCCTCAAGAGCAAGCACTGGAAACCTTGACAGTGTTCTTGGACAAAAGGGAAAGACCAGTACGAGTCCCCACCAAGTTTATTCTTGACCTGGCACGTTTTGCGCTACAGAAGAACTTTTTTACATTTGACTCGGAGTTTTTTTATCAAATCAAAGGAGTAGCAATGGGCTGCCCCTTTGCCCCGGAGCTAGCCATCATGTTTATGGGGTTATTTGAGGAGAAATTCATCTACCAGACCAATCCTTTCGACAAGAGCATTTCGCATTATATGCGATATATTGACGATATATTCATGGTTTGGACTGGAGGACATGAAGATCTTGGTCAATTTGTTAGCTGGCTTAACTCGAGAACAATAGACATCCAGTTCTCTGTCTCAGCATCTAATGTATCCATCAACTTTTTAGATGTGAAAGTGGCACCCTGTGAGGGTGGCCTAAGCACAACACTTTTCCGAAAACCTTCGGACAGGAACAAAGCGTTGCATTTTAATAGCAACCACCCCCGCAGCTTGAAACAAAATCTGCCTTATGGGCAATTTTTGAGAATACACCGTAATTGTTCAAGTAAGGAAGAGTACTTCATTCATGCTGAACACTTAATGAATCGTTTGATTCAGAGAGGCTATCCTAAAAAATTACTAAAAAACTCACTCAAACGAGCGTGGTGGACACCACGAGAGACATTGTTAGAAAAAAGACTGAGACCCGAAGTCAAAAGGATAGTGTGCGTTACCACTTTCTGTTCGGCAGCCAACGCACACAGAAAGCTCATTTTGTCTAACTGGCATTTATTAAAAAATCTGCATGAGGATTTCTCAGCCCCACCACTTTTTGCATATAAAAAGGACAAAAGTGTTGCCAACTACGTGGTCAGGGCAGCATTACCAATAACAAGGGCTCCCACACTACAAAGTATCTTTGGATTACCTTCACCAAAAGGGCACCATAAGTGCGGAACGTGCACTTGTTGCAGTGAGACTATTGAAGACTCAGTTTTTACATTCGAGAATACCCACTGGAAACATGAGACGTTTACGAACTGTAAATCTAAAAACGTGGTTTATGCTATCATTTGCCCTTGCCCTTCAGTATACATTGGCAAAACAACACAGGAAATCAGAACCAGGATTACGCAACACAAATCGCGGATCCGCAGAGGGGTTGAGAATGCCCCCTTAGTTAACCATTGGACTAGATGTAAACATGTGATTACTGAGTTACGTTGGACCGTTCTGTCCAAAATTGAAAATGACCCCAGGGGAGGGGACATTGATGCAAGACTAGCACAACGTGAAGCAATGCTCATCATGAAGTTTAACACTGCCACAAGAGGACTTAATGAAATTTCTGAAATATATAAGCCGAATGTGTAAATCAGCTGTCACTTTTGACTCCCGTTTTTCAGCGCACTGTCGCTAGACTACAAGTCCCAGAAGTCCCGGGCCTCTCCCCTTCCTAAACACCAACCAGGAAGTACTGAGGCCACACCCTCACTCGAGGACTCCAGACGGTGGACCCGTGTACACCAGAGAGGGAGAAGGATTACCGCCTTGCTCCTGCTTCGGTATGTTGACCCGATTGATGTAGAACTAAATCGCCCACTGGTTACCGCCTCATCACTAACAAACGCTTTCGCCCCCGCCCCACAGATTAGGAGCAGCCGCTAAAGAAAACAACAGAGCAGCGCCACTGAAGCCGCTCGCTCGCAGGTAAGGTGACGCGCCCTCTGCAAGCGGGATGAATGATGTTTGAGAGTTTTGCACCACACTAAAATGTTGTCGTGTGTATTTTGTTTTCTCACACAGCTGCTGTTAAAAAACCTGTTGGGAAATACATTATTGATCAGATATTCTCAAGTTGTCGGTCGAACCTATGGATTGAGGTAGGGAGTGCCAGCTGTTCTCTGGTAGTTGAACCCTTGTCTTATTCACTTGATAGTCGCTCTAAGACACCTTGCTAAAGCTAGTTATTTTTAACATTTCAGAACCAAAAACCGGTCCTGAGGAGAACCCCACCTATTCTTAGGGGTTTGAAACGCGTCGACCAGCTTTTCTGTCCCGCATCTGGCTACCATTATCATGTCGGAATAGAGTTTTCATTAATTTGGTTTCATGAGGGATCTCATGACAATCATAACGACATTGTAAAATAGAAAAAATCATTTTCTACTGATTTTCTGTCAGTTGCCTGGACACAGTGTTTCTTGTATTATTATTTGCTTTGTATTGTCTGTGTATGAATGTATGGCCAAGTGTGTATGATATGGTGCATTTATATGTTTGTATATATTGTATATAAAACGTATTTCATTGTCCATTTTTTGTATTTTCCACGCACAACAAATAATGTGTTGAAATCTGAAAACAAGACCGCTTGCAAAAAATAAAATTGCTCGGTTTAACAAGTTAACCGGTTGTTGCTTGATTTAATCAAAACAACCCTCATTGAAATCAGTTCATTTAATTATTGCAACCCCAGTTTTGGCTCTTGTGTTGGTCATTAGTATTAGTTGGACTCAGCCTCACTGAGTAATGAGTCAAGGCCCTTTTTTGATTCTTTGACTTTTGAGCGGGTAGGTACCCGCGAGGTCCTGTTAAGGTAGCAGTTTCTACCACAGGGTATTATTTGTTTGTTTAGATTGAGTTTGGCCCAGCTTGGGCCATTGTGTGTGTGCACATAGTGGGTAACTTTTTCATTGTCTCTATCTTCTCACGTTTGTCACACTGTCTATGTGTGTCGTGTTTAAGTGTTTCACTTGTTTGATATGGCTGAAAGTGATGCAGTATCTTTTAGCGAAGAGCACATTAAGAATTTGATTAGGGATCCTCCAGTTTTCGCCTCGGCGACTCTCAGCCTCACAGCCAGCACTCAGAACGAGTCTGACAAACTTACTCGGCTACGGAAAAAACAAATCCGCACAGACCTACACGGTCATTTTTTATTGCAACACCTTCGGTCTGGTACCATTCCGGCGGGCCTGGTGATTCGCAATATACCAGTTGTTTTTACGGACGATCCAGTATACAGAAAAGCCTTCAGCGGCGTTGAGACTAAGTGCAGCAGGGATCTCATGGTCCTTACCATTGAGACTGCTCATAGGACATCAATTAAGGAGCTAGAGGAGATCGATACACTAACAAAAGAAATTGAAACTAACCAACTAATCACAGATTCAAAATCCCTCTTGGAAAAAATTGATAAGGAAATATCAGAATTTAAGGATTTCACGGTGACCCAAAAAAACAATAAATTTGAATTGGACAAAAAGAACTTCTCATTGGAATCCATATACCCATATCTTAATAAGGATTTCTACACATACTCTGACTCACGACGTTACTTACAGGACAACCAAGGACGATCACGCCGTAAATTTCTAACTTTTTCAGACACCACATCTTCCTCTGGGAGCGAACCAGACAACAGTAATCGCCAAAACCAAAACAGAACATGGAGTAGACCAAACCAGTATCAACAACAAGGCCAAACTCAACAACCTTTTTTAGGACGGGGCCAACAGAAAAGAGGCCGAGTCCGTTACACACAACCATGGCAAATGAGGACGCGCCAGAAATCCTACAACAATTAGAAGTCTCACCAATCTATAACTTATCAGATAGGACGCTATCAGCGGCAGAGATCTCTATTCTTACTAAAGGACTCAACTATGTCCCATCAAGACCCACGGACTTCACCCGAATGAAACTAGAAACATTGGAGTTCTGCCGTAAAATACGTCTTAAAACATTTTTTCTAGATACCATGGAAAATACACATGAAGAAACTACAGGCCTAAAGAAAAAGTCTACATTCTGTCCCAAAGGACCCAAAATCCCAAAGGAAGTCTCAACGTTTGAAACCACTGTGCTATCAGGGATTTCATCAATTGAAAAAAAGAAGTCATTTGTCAAATTCAATCTTTCCAAAGCGGAAAAAGACGCACTCATAGCAGTCAAGAATGACACTACCATCGTGGTCAAACAGGCCGATAAAGGCGGAGCGGTGGTTATATGGGACACTAACAAATACAAGTCCGAAGTACACCGTCAACTTAACGATCTGAACTGCTATAGACGCATAGGGAAGAATCCTACATCTGAATTACAGAATCAATTATTTGACATTATCCAAAGGGGCTTTGAAGAAGGGATTATAGGACCCAAGGAGTTCGCATTCCTACAAAACAAAAACCCAAGGACGCCTGTATTTTATGTACTCCCTAAATTACATAAGGACGAGAAAAATCCCCCAGGACGACCTATCATTTCAGGCTGCGAATCGCTGTTTGAACCTGTGGCTAAATATATCGATCATTTCTTGAAACCCTTTATCGAAACCATTCCGGCCCATCTCCAAGACACCACTGCCTTCCTTAATCGCATTTCCACCATTAAATTCGATCAAAGCAGTCAACTTCTAGTGACACTCGATGTGGTGTCTCTATACACACAGATCCCTCAAGAGCAAGCACTGGAAACCTTGACAGTGTTCTTGGACAAAAGGGAAAGACCAGTACGAGTCCCCACCAAGTTTATTCTTGACCTGGCACGTTTTGCGCTACAGAAGAACTTTTTTACATTTGACTCGGAGTTTTTTTATCAAATCAAAGGAGTAGCAATGGGCTGCCCCTTTGCCCCGGAGCTAGCCATCATGTTTATGGGGTTATTTGAGGAGAAATTCATCTACCAGACCAATCCTTTCGACAAGAGCATTTCGCATTTTATGCGATATATTGACGATATATTCATGGTTTGGACTGGAGGACATGAAGATCTTGGTCAATTTGTTAGCTGGCTTAACTCGAGAACAATAGACATCCAGTTCCCTGTCTCAGCATCTAATGTATCCATCAACTTTTTAGATGTGAAAGTGGCACCCTGTGAGGGTGGCCTAAGCACAACACTTTTCCGAAAACCTTCGGACAGGAACAAAGCGTTGCATTTTAATAGCAACCACCCCCGCAGCTTGAAACAAAATCTGCCTTATGGGCAATTTTTGAGAATACACCGTAATTGTTCAAGTAAGGAAGAGTACTTCATTCATGCTGAACACTTAATGAATCGTTTGATTCAGAGAGGCTATCCTAAAAAATTACTAAAAAACTCACTCAAACGAGCGTGGTGGACACCACGAGAGACATTGTTAGAAAAAAGACTGAGACCCGAAGTCAAAAGGATAGTGTGCGTTACCACTTTCTGTTCGGCAGCCAACGCACACAGAAAGCTCATTTTGTCTAACTGGCATTTATTAAAAAATCTGCATGAGGATTTCTCAGCCCCACCACTTTTTGCATATAAAAAGGACAAAAGTGTTGCCAACTACGTGGTCAGGGCAGCATTACCAATAACAAGGGCTCCCACACTACAAAGTATCTTTGGATTACCTTCACCAAAAGGGCACCATAAGTGCGGAACGTGCACTTGTTGCAGTGAGACTATTGAAGACTCAGTTTTTACATTCGAGAATACCCACTGGAAACATGAGACGTTTACGAACTGTAAATCTAAAAACGTGGTTTATGCTATCATTTGCCCTTGCCCTTCAGTATACATTGGCAAAACAACACAGGAAATCAGAACCAGGATTACGCAACACAAATCGCGGATCCGCAGAGGGGTTGAGAATGCCCCCTTAGTTAACCATTGGACTAGATGTAAACATGTGATTACTGAGTTACGTTGGACCGTTCTGTCCAAAATTGAAAATGACCCCAGGGGAGGGGACATTGATGCAAGACTAGCACAACGTGAAGCAATGCTCATCATGAAGTTTAACACTGCCACAAGAGGACTTAATGAAATTTCTGAAATATATAAGCCGAATGTGTAAATCAGCTGTCACTTTTGACTCCCGTTTTTCAGCGCACTGTCGCTAGACTACAAGTCCCAGAAGTCCCGGGCCTCTCCCCTTCCTAAACACCAACCAGGAAGTACTGAGGCCACACCCTCACTCGAGGACTCCAGACGGTGGACCCGTGTACACCAGAGAGGGAGAAGGATTACCGCCTTGCTCCTGCTTCGGTATGTTGACCCGATTGATGTAGAACTAAATCGCCCACTGGTTACCGCCTCATCACTAACAAACGCTTTCGCCCCCGCCCCACAGATTAGGAGCAGCCGCTAAAGAAAACAACAGAGCAGCGCCACTGAAGCCGCTCGCTCGCAGGTAAGGTGACGCGCCCTCTGCAAGCGGGATGAATGATGTTTGAGAGTTTTGCACCACACTAAAATGTTGTCGTGTGTATTTTGTTTTCTCACACAGCTGCTGTTAAAAAACCTGTTGGGAAATACATTATTGATCAGATATTCTCAAGTTGTCGGTCGAACCTATGGATTGAGGTAGGGAGTGCCAGCTGTTCTCTGGTAGTTGAACCCTTGTCTTATTCACTTGATAGTCGCTCTAAGACACCTTGCTAAAGCTAGTTATTTTTAACATTTCAGAACCAAAAACCGGTCCTGAGGAGAACCCCACCTATTCTTAGGGGTTTGAAACGCGTCGACCAGCTTTTCTGTCCCGCATCTGGCTACCATTATCATGTCGGAATAGAGTTTTCATTAATTTGGTTTCATGAGGGATCTCATGACAATCATAACGACATTGTAAAATAGAAAAAATCATTTTCTACTGATTTTCTGTCAGTTGCCTGGACACAGTGTTTCTTGTATTATTATTTGCTTTGTATTGTCTGTGTATGAATGTATGGCCAAGTGTGTATGATATGGTGCATTTATATGTTTGTATATATTGTATATAAAACGTATTTCATTGTCCATTTTTTGTATTTTCCACGCACAACAAATAATGTGTTGAAATCTGAAAACAAGACCGCTTGCAAAAAATAAAATTGCTCGGTTTAACAAGTTAACCGGTTGTTGCTTGATTTAATCAAAACAACCCTCATTGAAATCAGTTCATTTAATTATTGCAACCCCAGTTTTGGCTCTTGTGTTGGTCATTAGTATTAGTTGGACTCAGCCTCACTGAGTAATGAGTCAAGGCCCTTTTTTGATTCTTTGATTTTTACTATCTTCGCCACAATAAAAATATTTCAAAAAAAAAAATTTTTTCAGCCAGGGAAGGGATCCTTGAGAAAACATCAATATACATAGACTATTTCATACAAGACTTTGTCAAATCACTGGAATCTTATGTTCAGGACACAGGGGATTTCTTGCGCAAAATCAAGGATGTGACATGGAGAGAGGGATACTGGATGTTGGCCTTGGATGTAACATCCCTCTATACCAGCATCAGACATGAGGACGGTATACAAGCAACCCAGTATTACCTATCACAAAGACTCCCACAGTACAGAGGACCACAATGAAATGCTTTTGGAGTTGTTGGAGCATTTCATGTACAATAATCTCTATACCAACAACAGAGGGGTGTAGCCATGGGGGCCAGTTTGTCTCCAAGCTAGCCTGTCTGCACATGGGTAGTTGGGATTAACTGGTCCTCAGAAACAAGTTCGGCAAAACCTTTGAGGAGAATGTCATTGTTTGGCTACATTATATTGATGCCTTATTTGTATTATGGAATGGAACTACGGATCAGGCTGAGAAATGTATTACAGAGACTAATGTAAATGACCTGAACCTCCATTTTACTGTCACCATGAGCCAATCATCCATCACATTCTTAGACACTGAGGTATACATGCATAACAGCAATATTGAGATAAGATTGTATAGTAAGACAACCTCAGGCAATTCAACCTTACATGCAAGCAGTGCACACCCACCACATCTCATTAGTAGTATCCCCTATGGGGAAATGCGACACCGCAGAAGGATCTGTAGCAATGACACTGATCTGAGATGGGCACAGCAACTGAGTAAACAGAGATTCCGGGAGAGGGGATATTCCGAACACACCATTGATAGTGCTATTATGAAATCTATGAGGCACAGCAGAAATGAGCTACTTGTTTACAAAAAGGCAGTGGAAAATGATGCATGTCAGGATAGTGCAATGGATGGAAGGGGAGAGGGCGATATATCTAACCCCTTTAGGATTATCATGTTCTACAGTAGGCAACACTCTAGCCTCCACAGAATCATTAACAAGACCTGGCCCAGTGTACTCAGCGACCTTGTCATTGGACCGACACTTCTGAAGAGAGTGTCTATTACACATAGCAGGGCACCCTCCATGAGGGACTCTCTGGTCAACATGAATCCAGAAATGATTGACAAAACCACATGGCTACAGACCAACAGTGGATTTTATAAATGTAAAACGTGCAAGGCCTGCCTACATGGGATAAACACCTAAACATACACAGACCCCTTCAGCCACAGAGAGCGTAAGATTAACAAGCTTTTGACCTGTAAGACTGAATATGCAGTTTACGTTCTTATTTGTCCCTGTGGGCTCAGGTACGTTGGCAGTACAAAATTGGCTGCACATAAACGCATTTTGCTACACCTCCGTGCCATTTCAAATCAGGACAACACTTACCCTGTGGCGAGGCATTTTAGGGAGGTCCACAACAGTAACAACAGTGGACTTAAATATTATGTCATTGATGCAATTACACCGAGTAGAAGGGGAGGTGATAGAGAGTCTATGTTACAGAGGTTAGAGACACAATATATCCTTCAACTATATTCCAAGTCCCCAGGCGGCCTTAACATCACGGAGAATCTGAACACATGTTTGTGTTAGAGAATATGTTTTATTGAAATGTCATACATTAATTTTAAATATGCTGGATTGGTCGAAACAGAGAATACATTTAACCAGGGCCAGGTACACAGCATCAAATCTGGATGAACAGATTTTGTGTAGTATCGGTCTTAATTTACTGGGACATAACTAATGGGTGAAATTTATAATATAATCAATGTCTTTTGTACTTATTTATATATTTATATGTGAAATTTGCATGGTGTTGTATTAATCATTTTTTAACACCTATTTCTTTATGTATTTATATATTTCTTATGCCAGTATAGTATGTGGAGGATTGCACATGAAGCCTATACTACCATCATATCCAGTTAACAAACTTAGCCTGGTTAGTATTCATTGAGGAAGACTCAGGACAATTCACCCACTGTTAAATCATTTGAACAAGCTCTAAGAGCAACTGCGTAACAATATAACTTGTTTAATTTGGAACTGTCAGAGAACGAGTCGAAAACGAATTTTTTTTTTAATCTCAAAATATTTTTATTGAAAATAAATTTGACATATACAAACAGTTTGTCACAATTCTTGACTGCTTAGACCAAAATATAATGTCTGGCTTGTGGTGGAGCACGAGAGAGAAAGAAAAGAGAGAGAGAGAACGGGGGGGGGGGTTATCGTTCCAGGTGGGCATCCAGGGCCGCCCACATGTCCCCTCTGGCTGTGTGATTCGCCGGGTGGTGGTTGGCGGTAATGTTGTCGGCCCCTCGTAGAAATGTTACCTAGTTGAACCAACGTGTGAACGTGGCTTTACTCGTGTTTGTCCAGTTACCTAGAATTGTTTTGGCGGCTGCGGTTAGCAAGACGTCAACTAGTTCGCGGTTCTCTTTGGAGTCGAGCTCTGTGGCCAGGAAGGCCATGGTTATGCCTGGTAGGCCGCGTTGTATGTGGCAGCCTGTAAGCGTGTCTATGAGTTTGTAAACTTTGCGCCAAAAAACCTTGACCTTGGGGCATTCGTATAGGACGTGAGCAAGATCCCCCCTTGCTTTGTGGCAGTTCCAGCAGGTGCCGCTCTCTCTGGCTCCTACTGTTTCTAGCTTGGCTGGGGTCCAGTGTAGTCTGTGCAATAGCCAGTATTTTGTTTGGGCTAATTGTGGGGTTATCTTGTTTTTGGATGCCGAGATCCATAGTCTGGCCCTTTCATCTTCGTTTAGTGGTCTCTGTAACTCCCCTTCCCAGAATGCTAGTGTTTTGTTGTTTAGTGTTGTGGTGTGGGGGGTGATGATTTTGTAAATGTGAGCAGTTTGGTGGCCTGTCTTGTTTAGGTTTTGTGAGTACTGTATGATGGATGGTTTGTGTTTCGAGAGGTTAGCTTTGGTGATGGCTGCCTTGATCCTGAGGAATTCATAGAACTCCTTGTTTGGTAGTTTATGCGTGCGCTGTAGTGCTTCAAATGTGAGCGGGTTGCTGTCTAGCTCTAGTTGGGCCGGCGTCGTGATGCTTCTGCTGTACCACTCTGTGTTCTCTAATGTCCCCCCTTTGTATGTCACCTTGGAGTTGTACCATATTGATTCCCATTTGGACCCTTTGATGCTGACCTCCAGTTCTCTGTCTACTCTGAGTAGTGCCGTCTTTGTGTTCCTGATGATTGCATTCTTTTCTTCTGGGTGTCTGTTGGCCGTCAGCGCCATGATTGGGTCGGCCCCCCCCAGGATGCATCTTTCCAGGTTGAGCCAGACTGGCATGTACTCTGGTGTGGGGAAGTTCAAGTGTATGCAGTGTTTTGCTAGGCAGGCCATTTGGAAGACCTTGTAGTTCGTAAGGTTTAGCCCACCTTGATACTTTTTTAGTCTAAGTTTTGATAGGCTGATTCTGGCCTTCTTGCCACCCCAGAGGAATGAGTTGATTACTTTATCTATTTTTTTGTGAAAGTCCGTAGTTAAGGTTATTAACAGTCACTACTTGAATTTTCTCATCACTGTATTTGTATTTAATTTTTCATGCACCGGAGGCTGCTACATTGACATTTTTTTGCAAAGCAAGCATAGACAATGCTCTCCCGATCTCAAGGATTTATCCTACTATAAAATTATATTTGTCCTGAGTTTTGGGATTTGCGTTAGTTAGGCTTACAATATCTAGGGCTAAACGGCTTCTTTAGACTGCCCTGCACATTTAGACAGGACCTTGACCACAATGCATTTAAGCAATGATTGAGGTCAAACAGGCGTTGTTTTGCACATTAGCTTAGCACTGGCACTTCAATTTGCACATACTTTTATATTACTGCTATTTGATATAATAATGATATTATCGATGAATTTCGATTTTTTGATTCATTAAATGTTATATTACATGGATTGTTAAGCAGAATATATGCAATGTCATTGTTGCACATTTACTATAATGAAGGATAGTATTTCTTCAATGTCTTTGAACATGCCTCCCACGTGATCGTCTTAATCATGCACTGTCACTTTAAATTGTGATCTCAATAATGGTACATTGTCATGTGAGCAAGGCTCGGATGAGCCGAAACGTTATGGCAGCATACTTGGAATAAATGAATTTGCACTACCTTTTGGTCCGTGCCCTTTGTTCATGGGGCAAGGAGGATTCCTGTGGTCTTGACGCGGTGGTGAAGATTATATATATATATATATATATATATATATATATTCACTGAAAAAACCATAGGTTTCACACCAGTTATAGTTAGGAATTAGCATTTAAAAAACCTATTAAATTCACTGAAAAAACCATAGGTTTCACACCAGTTATAGTTAGCTGGAAATTTTACTGATATAAAACCATTGAAATTCCCACGTTATAGTTAGTCGGACTCACTATAACTTGCGCGTGCAATGCACTGCTGATGACATCACATATTACATCACTCATGACATGGTCAGTGACATCACTCATGACATCACTGATGACACCATCCAGTGAATATGTGTCTTTCTGAAAAATAAATATTAGTGAGTTATGTTTAAATATTTAAATACATATATTAGTGTTTCACTTTGTGTATAAGTGACTACATGTGTTGATAAGTAGCTACATGCGTATGTATATGGGTTATTTGATATTTTTATTAGTATCACTATGAGTGTCTATATGGTTTGGTGGGGGTATTACTTAGCACATAGATGCATGAGTGACTGACTCTTTGTTTGTATGTGTTTTGAAGACAGCATATGTACAGGACTGTATGGGTGGATGAGTGTCTATATGTGTTTGTTAGTGAGTGAATGACTGTCTCACTAGTGTCTTTATCAGTAACTACATATGTTTTAATCTAGTATATATGAATATTGATGTATATAAGTGAGTATATGTGAGAGTAAGAGATTGTAAGATTTCCTGTTTAAATAAGTATGTGTTTCTATAAGTGATTGTTTAAGAGAATAAATATGTGTAATTTTCAATAAAAGTAAGGTGGAAGTGTGTGTATAACTCTATATTCAAATAAATGGTTGTTCAATAGTTTATTTGCACGTGTGAATATGTGTGTGAGTAACTTTTGGATGAATGTCGGTGTGTAACAGGATGTATAGGTGTATCTCTTCATATGATGAGTGAGTATATGTATGAGTGACTATATAGAACTGTTGGTGAATGAGTGGATGTGTATATAGATAGTGGAAGTACAGAATTGCTTGTTGTAACTGATATAGGTATGTCCATTTTTAAAAAATTTCAGTTTCTATTTTTGAATATGTGTCTCAAGGGTTACTTTACACTGAGAGGAGGTCTGTGACTGTGTCACAAGGATGGTGTCATCAGTGATGTCATGAGTGATGTCACTGACCATGTCATGAGTGATGTAATATGTGATGTCATCAGCAGTGCATTGCACGCGCAAGTTATAGTGAGTCCGACTAACTATAACGTGGGAATTTCAATGGTTTTATATCAGTAAAATTTCCAGCTAACTATAACTGGTGTGAAACCTATGGTTTTTTCAGTGAATTTAATAGGTTTTTTAAATGCTAATTCCTAACTATAACTGGTGTGAAACCTATGGTTTTTTCAGTGAATTTCAAAGGTTTTTTTAATGCTAATTCCTAACTATAAGTTTCACTTTATAAATAAGACTGTTAGCACTCTAGTTGTTCTTTTTAACAATCTGGTACATTTTCTCATTGGGCTACAGTTGGGCTACATCTAGTTGAATTTTGGGCTACATTTTCAATTTTTGATCTCTGGTGGCCATCTTTGGGCTACATTGGGCTACTTTGGGCTACATTTGGGCTACATTTTGGCTCTAACATATATTAAGCCCAATGTAGCACAATACATATTTTTCTAAAGTTAATGTTTTTTACAAACCACTTCAGAATAGAGCTACCTGTCCCTACAATTTTCCCAATTTTTTTTAAAAAAATTATTTTGGGGAGCGCTCCCGGAGCGCGCCCCGGGGAGCGCCCCGAAAAGCGTATTTTTACAAAGCGCCCCGGGGCGCGCTCCGGGGAGCGTCCCGTAAGCGCCAATATCGCAAACGAAAACATAATCGTGACGTATCGCGTAGCCGCGACCGCGTGATACGCACGGCGTAAACGCACCCGGAAGTACTCGAGCGAATACGATCGCACAACGTAAACTTCCGACGCGCTTACGCTGCGCGACCCGGGGCGCGCCCCCGGGCGCGCCCCGGGCGCGTAGCGTAAGCGCGTCGGGTCATGTGAGCAGAAAATAACACTTTTCATTGGTTCATAACAGTTTTGGTTTCATAATGATGAAGCCCCTGGTCTTGTGACCTGAAAATAACACTTCTCATTGGTTCAGGACAGTTTTTTTTTCTAAATGATGAAAGACCCCACCTTTTTTCCTTATTCTGACTTTGTCCTTTGACTGAGGAAGACCTGTTTGTTGCTCTGTCTACTTTTTTGCTCTTTGAGTAATATTTTGTACTATAAAATGGCTTCATTAGTAGCATCAGCTGGTGCATCTGCCCCACCACCACCACCACAACCACCAAGAGGACCAGCTCCAAATTATGTTGGTGGTCAAGAACAGGAGGAGGAAGAGGAAGAGGAACAGGAGGAGGGGAGAAGAAGATGGCTGCCTGAAGAAAACACACCTTATAAACCCAAACCACACTTCATTTGGGAGTTTTTTTCAATTCCAGAGGGGAAAAAAAAGGTGAATGCGCCAAAAGTCACTTGCCTCATCTGCAATGATGAACTTTCACGGGGCAACCCAAATAAGAAATATTCTTTTGGTAACTATACCATGATTCGGCACATGACAAGAAAGCATCCAAACAACTACTCTCGTGCAGAGTTCCGGGAACTGGCCAGTAACCTCCCCCATTCATCAAGGACCCCCTCCCAAAGAAACCAACCCACTTCCTCGCAACCAGAAACATCTGAAGTGATGCCTTGCATTCAGCCGAGGTTTGCTGATTTTAAAATTACTTGCAAAGCTTGTGGCAAACTTATCTCCTATGGGGAACAAAGTGTGAAACTCATCGTCCTTGCAGGTGATAATCACAAGTGCCCCAAAAAGAAGTAATTTTTTGGGTTTTTTGTTTTTTTGCTCCAGTTGAGCCAGTTTCAATTCCCTTTTTTTGTTTCTCCCCCAAAAAAATACAAAAAAATATATAAAACTGTTTTGAAAAGCCAAAAAAACTACAAAAAGTTCAAAAAACACAAAAAAAATATAAAACAACAAAAAGAAGAAAAAAAAAAGTTCTTTTTAGAACTACCTCCAATTTCTAAATCAAAACTTCATTTTTTAAACACTCTGTCACCTTTTTTCATCATAGTGCGCTCCCAGGGCCGCTCCCCGGTGCGCGCACCGTGCGCTTCCCCCGCGCAAAACGAAAAAAAAAAAAATATTTTAAATGCCCCGCGGGGCCCTTTTATAGCCCCCACATCAAACCTAGGGGGTCAAAGGGGTCTATCCCTGACGCCTTATGGTCAGTTCCCACTTTCTTTTAGCCACCTCTTATGTCTCGATTTTACCGAGACACAAGATGGCGACCGCTCTGGACTGTTTCGAATGTTTACAGACACCCGAGAGCCAATCAGCTTTCCATGCGCACCTCGCGTGGCGCGCCTGGAGCGCTCCCCGGTGCGCGCACCGGTGCGCTGCTATAGATATATATATTTTTTTGAACCTAAATTACTCAAAATCCACTGGAGCACATATCTTGAGACATAGCAAAGGCACATCGGGCTACCAGTCCCTACAATTTTGCCAAGTTTGGTGGAAATCCATTCAGCCGTTCGGGCTAAAAGTGAAATCGACCGCCCTATGGAAATTAACATGGGGAAAACGCGTTTTGGGACCCCCCTTTTATCTCGGCCCCCGCTTGACAAATCCCCCCCAAACTTTCAGGGAAGGACCGGAACGCCGCGAGGCCATTTTCAGGAAATTTTCAGGCAGATTCGTCAACCGGCGCAAAAGTTATTCCAAATAGAATTTTGAGATTTAACATTGAAAAAAATCCTAACTATAACTACCTACTGGCGACCGCCAGTAGGTAATATATATATATATATATATATATATATATATATATATATATATATATATATATAAAATTAAAATACAAATATATTTAATATAAAAAAACATAGTTAATGTTAATTACATATGAAACCTACAGAGATTATATAAAATAAAAAATAAACTTCGAACAAATACATATTTTTAACTAGAAAATGTTTACAAACAAAACCAATAATTATTACATAAATATATTTATTTTATTTCCTACCCAATAACACCACACAAATCGCAACCCACATCTAAATTTGACAAAAATGTACTTCTGTAATTAACATAACTAATTACCAATTAAAGAAATATTATTATTGAAAAAAAAATAACTTCCCACACTTTAACCCCATAATACCCACAACATACAGATAAAAAAATGTGATAATCAATTTTATTGATTTTGCAGATACAATAATAAAAACCTCAGTATAAACAGTACAGCATACTCAGCCGCAAAACAACATGTGACGTTAGACGAGTGAAACTTACAGAGATTATATAAAATAAAAAACTTCGAACAAATACATATTTTTAACTAGAAAATGTTTACAAACAAAACCAATAATTATTACATAAATATATTTATTTTATTTCCTACCCAATAACACCACACAAACTGCAACCCACATCTAAATTTGACAAAAATTTACTTCTGTAATTAACATAACTAATTACCAATTAAAGAAATGTTATTATTGAAAAAAAAATAACTTCCCACACTTTAACCCCATAATAACCAAAACATACAGATAAAAAAGTGATAATCAATTTTATTGATTTTGCAAAGAGACAATAATAAAAACCTCAGTATAAACAGTACAGCATACTCAGCCGCACAACAACATGTGACGTTAGACGAGTGAAACAATCTTATGTTGGTATACATTGGCATGTCTCTGTCTTCTAAAAGATATATAGGATTGGGCCTAAGAAAGACAAAGGAGTTAGTTAGTCCACCATTCTCAACCATTTTCCCCAAATATTCCGGTATTTGGCTGGACAACTGTTGAATTCAATAAAATAAAGATGAAGGGTCCTTGTTGTAATGTACATGTAGTATATTTATTCTTGAGATTAGATAGAAGGTACAGCATTCAGGTAGGAATGTAATATGGTAAGAAACCCCACCAGGAGCAGATAACTTCCTGCTCAGCCTCCAGGTAACTGATAAAACCCTTGAATAGCAACAGGTAGAATCATGGATGACATCACAGAGACATGACATAGACAAGCAGACACTAACACTAAGGAGGGACAAAGATAGAGGAAGAGCAGGATATAACAACAACCCCTGGCTCCATACTGTTATCAGTTCTTGAGTGGCACACCAGCCTACTCCCCTGCTCCACCTGGTTATAGTGGGCGGGATGGGGTTCTTCCACGCCATCGCAATGTCACATTTGGCCACCACAAGGGCAGTACCCAGGAACACTTTATCCACTCTAGACCCATCCAGTCAGTCAGTCAGTCAGTGACTCCCAATAATATGTACAAGGGGCTGTGAGGAACATCCCATGCCAGCACCCCTGTAAGATCTGCTTCCAGTGATTCCCAGTAGGAAGTTAAGCAAGGGCAGGACCATTCCATATGGAAGAAATCTGCATGTTCAGCTTCACATCATGTACCGGTTGGGTGTGACATTCAGCCCACCTTGTGTAGGCCGATAGGGGTGAGATAAGAGGCGTGTAGGTGGTAAAGTTGGACCAGGAAGAGTCTGGCAGATACAGTGATATTTTTGGAGGCCATCAGGGCATCCCTCCAGTCTTCGTCTTCCAGAGGACTGAGGAAATTGAAAATCTTCATTCTCAGGGGTCTTACTAATATCAATAAAGAACTTGGCATAGAAGCTTAAATATGAAAAGACATCTTTATTAAACTTTCAATAAGTGAGGCTACGTCACCGAGCTGCCTTAGCAACTGAATGAGGCAGTCTGAGGAATACAGAGAACAGAGGCCTTTTATATGCTTAGGGTTACAAAACTCAGCATAAAAGAAAGGGGCAGTCCTAGCTTTTGCAAGCATGCAAAAAGCCCAACATTCCTTCTTACACAAGCCGGACAAACCCATAATAAAAGACCACAACCCATATCGTAAACAAGCCATAAAAGGAGGAACAGAAACAGATGAGAAGTAGGATAAGGGGTGTGTATGTGCATACCAAACTTTACAATCTCCTGTGCTCTGATCCTTAATCTTGATCAGCTACTGGGCAAGGAACTGGTCTAACAAGGTCAGCTTCAGGCAACAGGGTCAGTTCACTCAGGTCATCCAAAAGTCAGCTAAAGTCATCGGCCTATGTGAGGGCAACCAAAAAATGGCTGCCATGCACAAACTGGAACCCAGGGGTTCAGAACGAAATCTTCAAATACACAGTGAATCCATCGGTGTAATATGACGAAAACACTCATACTTGCTGAGCTCACTGTTTACGGTTCGCTGTTACCAAATTCGTAACAGAACCACAACCTTTATGACCCAGGTTCAGAATTTACAGAACCTCAGGACCCAACCAGGTCTCCCACCTAGCTCTCAACGGGTCAAGGGAAATAGGACCATTGTTAGTTAAGGAGCAATAAATGTGTGGGACTCATCCTTTCCACAGATTGCCAATTGTGATTTGAGCTTCAAGGGAGCTGTGTTCTGGAAGTGATGTGCCTGTCTTTATATGCACGTCTAGGGCATGGCGGAGTTGCAAATATTTATAAAACTGGGATGGGTGAAGCGAGTGCCTGGTCTGCAGGTCCGTAAAGGAATGGATATGGTCATCAACCCACAAATCTCCGAGCTGTGAGATGCCGATAAGGTCCCAACCTCCGCATCCCTCCAGACCCCCCACCTCCCGCAGCCTTGTACCCTGTCAAAGGGGTGTTTGTTGAGTCAGTTTGCCCCTCCATTCGGTGTGACGCAGGGAGGCGCGCCAGGTCAGTAGGATTGCTTGGGTTACTGTGGGCAGATCCCTGGGGATGGGTTTCACGTCCATCATAGTTTGAATTTGAGAGGCCCAAGTCTTTGAGCTCAGTCCTATAAGCAGGGTCAGACCAGTCCCAAATGACCCAGTCATGTAATGCTAGGAGACACGTTGCTAGGTAATATAAGTACAATTTTGTTAGACCCATACCTCCATCGAAGGGTGGGATCTGGCAGTGAGAAAGCGCCATAGACCATTCCAGAGGAACCTTGTAATTAGACTGTCTATTCCTTTGAACCAGGCCCGGGGGATGTGGAATGAAGTATTTTGAATAGTGTAGAGGAATCGGGGGAGGACCATCTTTATAAAAAGTGATATACTCCCTAATGGTTGAGTGGTAGTTTTTGCCATTTCTGGAGGTCTATCTTGGCCTTATTGCCCAGAGGAGTAATGTTAAGCGCCCATGCCAGCTCGGGGAGTAGGGTGACCCATATACCTAAGTATTTGAAAGATTGCCGCTTGATAGGGATGGTAGATTGCCAATCAAAACACTCGCTTGATAGATGCAAGGGAACTAGAGTCTATTTGGCCGAGTTCAAGCGTAACCCAGAAACTTGCTTGAAGGACTGCAGTATTTGAAGGCATCTAGGACCAGATTGGGCCGGGTCTGCGAGAAAAAGTAGGACATCGGCTGCATTAAAGCAATTTTGTCCTCATGAGAGTCTGCCCAATTCTAGCCCCGAACCCGATTATTCGAGCGGATGAGGTTGACCAGACGCTCCATTGCCAGAGTGAAAAGGAGGGGTGAGAGGGGACATCCCTGCCTCGTCCCTCTTCTGATTGGAAAGAGATTTGAGAGTGTTCCATTGACCAGCACTCTTGCAGTCGGTTTGGAGTATAGGATGTGGACCATACGGCGAATGTCGGGGTCCATGCCCATAGCCGTTAGGACGATCACTAGGTATCCCCAGTCGACTGAGTCAAAGGCTTTCTCGAAGTCAACTAGGAGGAGCACAAGGTAGAGGGTTAGTGACTGTCGGTTGGCCAAGGCTAGGTGAAGGCGCCAGAGGCAGTGTCTGGTACTCCGTGCCTACATGAAGGCGCATTGATCGGGGTGGACCAATTTGTTAAGGTATGTCCTAAGACGTTCGGCCAAGACTGTGGCGTAAAATTTGACTACAGTATTGATTAGGGAGATAGGGAGGTAATCTGTACAAGTTGGTGAGGGTGGTTGCATTTTGGGAATGATGACTATTGTGGCGGTGTCAGTCTCCGGAGGGAAGGAGCCTTTTTCAAGGCTTCCCCGTAAAGGGCCGCATGGTGGGGGATAAGTATGTTGTGGTATGTGGAATAATGTTCTTGTGGGTAGACGTCCGGGCCAGGAGTTTTCCCGGCAGCGACCAGTGAGAGGGCACCTTGTATTTCTTTGCATGTGATTGGGCCCTCCGTTCCATCCGACTCCACTGCGTTGAGCCTAGGGAGGTGGAGGTTTTCTAGGGTGATCAGCTCTGTAAGTGAGAACTCTGGTTTTCAGGCAAAGTATAGATTAGAGTAGTAGTCTGCAAAAGTCTGGGCCATCGCTTGGGGAGAGCGGTGAGTATTTCCTTCTGGGTCACGGATTTCCCGGATTATCTGGTTTGCTAAGGGGTAAGATACTAACCTATGCAGTATTCTCCCATTCTTTTCATCCGAACTATATACCCATGCGATGGAAGATCTCCATATGAGTTTTGCAGTGTCCAGTGAGATCTGTCTCATTTCATCCCGCACCAATACCAGTTGGCGCAGCTGGGCTTCATCTGGTGTTCCAGATATATCTCTCTCGAGCTGGGTTGGCTGGGACTCAAGGAGCGTGATCCTTATATCCTGAGCTGCTAGTTGGGCTTTATAGTGGCTCTTGGTGAGTCCGCGGATGGTGGCCTTACCCGCCTCCCACAGGGTGCCAAGGACAAGACAGAGTCTTGGTTCGTGAGAAAGTATTGTTGGAGTTCCGCTCCAATTGTTTCTTTAAATTTCCCGTCTTGGAGAAACCATGCATTCATCCTCCACATTGGGCACAGTGCAGAGGGGGGGGGGGGGTCGCCTAGGGTTAGGAGCAGAGGTGAGTGGTCTGAGATGCCCCGGGGGAGGATACGTATTTCTCTAACTTTGCGACATTTAGGGTCTGGCCTGAACATCATGTCGATGCGAGATTGATTGTGATGCGCTACTGAGGTGTGGGTGGTATGGATCTCCTGTGGATTCCATGACCGCCGCATGTCACAGACCCCCATGGGATCGGTCCCACTCACCAGTTGTTTGAAATGTAGGTTACGTAAGGCAGAGGGGGTCCCTGTGATGTTAAGTCTGTGGTGCATGACGGCATTGACGTCTCCCCCCATCACCGTTGTTCCAGGCGGTAGGGAGCAGAGTACTTCACCTATGCGGTCTAGGGTCCGTGTATGGGTGTCGCCGGGAACATAGATGGAGAGGACATTGAAGGCCACCAATTGTTTGGTGTGTAGGATACGTGAGGCAGAGGCTTTCCCTGTGATGTTAAGTCTATGGCGGATGACTGCATTGAAGT
The DNA here is from genome assembly GCF_964263255.1 of Lissotriton vulgaris. Taxonomy (NCBI): domain Eukaryota; kingdom Metazoa; phylum Chordata; class Amphibia; order Caudata; family Salamandridae; genus Lissotriton; species Lissotriton vulgaris. The sequence goes on along the minus strand of NC_141697.1, from coordinate 699,688,459 downwards.
CTCCCACCACCACCGTTGCTCCAGGCGTTAGGGAGCCGAGTACTTCACGTAGGATCCGTGTATGGGTGGCGCCAAGAACATAGATGGAGAGGACATTGAAGGCCTCTTCACCAAGAGTTCCAGAGAGGGCAACTAAGTGGCCATGGGGATCCCTGGTGATTTGAGTAGGTACAAAAGGCAAATTGTGTTTCAGGAGGATCGCAACCCCATGTGAACCTCATGTAAAGCCTGAGTGCCAGGATCTATCAAACACGTACCTTGCAAGGAAGGGACAGAAATTGCCCATGAGGTGGGTTTCTTGGAGCAGGAGAATATCGGGGCGTGTCTTTGGGAATGCCGCACGACCGCAGTTCATTTTTTTCTGTCTAACAGGCCTTTGACATTCCACGACATTACCCAGAGAGAGTTTCCTTTATATGACATTTGTGTCATGGTCAGGCTGAAAAGCCTCCAGGGCCCTGGGAACCTGCTCCGTGATGAGCGTGCTTAGGGTTTGGATTGTGCTGGTTAGGGGTCTCGCCTGCTGGTGTGTGATTGAGGTATATTGTTGTGCAAGTGCAAAGCTGAGATGCTGTGAACATTGAATTGCTGAATAAACTGCTACCCTACCCCCACCGTATACTTTGAGAACCGAAGCATCTGTTGCCCTACAACTGTGGCGAAAAAGCTAAACTAGAACGTTTAGAGTCAAGGTATCGTGGTGGACCCCTCTTCATTATAGGATCAGTTCGCACAGCGGCAGAAGTATCTGATAGGCATGGTGTCATGTGACTATTCACAAGGGTTCCCTGCAGTTTGTCGGGTTCTGTTCATGGCGTTTTTCAGGAGCTTCAGTTGGGGAGAGCCAGGCTGCGGGAAAGATCCGAGTCTGTGGAGTCTACGCCCATAGTTTTGGGTGAAGTGCTTGCTGCTGGTGAGTGACCTTGAGAACTGGAATGTTGAGGAAGGTGGGATCCTGGAGACAGGTCCTGGTGTTAGGAGGTAGGGGATTTGGCCGCCGGTGAGTCCGATCTGGCCCTGCCCGCCTTCCGACCCCTGTGAGATTGAGTGCACCTTCTTCGTGGAGCAGGGTTAGTGGTGGTTGCGGCTCGGGCCCTGATGCAGGAGCCATGGATTTAAGTCGAAGAGGGCACTCTTCTGTCAGCCAGGTCCAGGCTGCTTCTGGATTATCAAAAAGTGTGTTTTGTCTTCAAAGACTACACGCAGCCGCACTGGAAAAAGTAGCCTATATTGCAGGTTGAGGTTGCGCAGTTTTTGTTTAACTTCTGCATAAGAGAGCCTTTGCCTTTAGAGTTCCCTGAAGTAGTCTGGGAATATCATGATGGTGTGGTTCTGGTAGGTTACGGTTTTCTGGACTCAGGCTTGCAGCAGAATCAAGTCTCTGTCCCTGAAGTTGAGGATCCTGGCTATAATGGGTCAGTGTGGGGCACCTGCAAGGGGGGGGGGGGGGGGGGGTTGGAGCCAGGGAGTGATGCACATGTTCTACAGCGAACCAGGTGGATAGTGTGTCCTTGGCTATCCATGAATTGATCCAGTTCTCAATGAAGGATTTTATCGATCCATGTTCTGTGGCCTCTGGGAATCCCACCAGGCATAGGTTGTTGCATCTGGACCTGTTCTTGGCATCTTCTGCCCTCTTGTGGAATTCTTTGGCCAACGTTTGTCATCTTCAACAGAGGAGATGCGGAATTCAGTTTCGATAATAGGGGCTGTTGCATTACAGAGGTCTTGTCAAAGCAGTGACATATCAACCCGGACCTCTCCAATGTTGTTCTCAACCGAGGCCTGTGAGGTGCTGATGGCTTGCAGGGTCGTGTTATGTTTTCATCCTGTTGGAGTATGACCTCAGCGGCTTCAGACTGGGCTCCAGCCGCGTTGACAGTGTATTGGTAAATTCTGGTCTGTGTTGCGGCTGATGTTTGACCCCGGTCTTTCCCCATGGCTGGTGAGTCCAGGGATGGTCAGTAGATGGCAGTAGTACTGCTAGATGTCGAACAGCTTCACCAGGAGTATTTTAGCGGGTTCACTTAAGTAGCGTGTGTGTTCTCGTGGGTCACTGCTGGTCCCTCAGGGTGACTGGGGCCCCCTGCGTCTCTGGGCGGGTCTTGTGATACCGACCAGGTAAGTTCCCACTTCAGACAGGGGAGGCTGCCTCTGCAGGATACCTATGCCGCAGAGGGATGAGGACCGGCCAGTTCCAAGGTACAGCCACTTTCGCCCAAAGATTAAGCTCCGCTTTACTATGTTGTGTGTAGGGCTGGGTTAGGTGGTCAGGCGGTGAGGTTGGAGCAGGTGATCACTCCGGGATCGTTAGCATGATGAATGCCCAGTGTACCTGATCAGGTCACCCCACAGGCCGCCTCAGTGGGGTTGAAGGACACTTCAGGGCCAACTGCTGCTGCACTTATCCAGAGAAGGCCCAGTGGTTTGCTTTCCGCCCCAGAGCGCGTCCGGTCACCACCCCGCACTAGGGAGGTCGCGGAGAGTAGCCAGGTCTCGATGTACCATCTCTGCACGCACAGGCCGCTATCTCCTTTGCACACGCTGGAACATCCAGATCCGTAAGGGGAGGGGCCTTTGCAGCCCACCGCTGCAAAAATCGCAGCCAGACGCTCCCCCCATGATTGCTCGGCTGCCCCCCTGGGGCGCGCCCCATCAAGCCATAAGTTAAGTATTGCGCTTTTCAACAGTATTTATGGATGCCGGCGGGAGCCCCCGCAGCATTTCAGTACCGGGCAGGTATGGATGATGGAGGGAGGTGGGGGGGGGGGGGGAGTCCTCTCGCAAGGCTCCCGCTGCACGGTTGTTGCAGCCGATCCCGACCAAAAAAGCAAACTATAGTAACATTTCTTTCACTTATGGACGCATGAACAGCAAAAGTACAGATCGAAAGACCTCACTTTAGTAATGAAAGACCTTCCTTCATTACTAAAGTGCTACAGTGCTTTATGAGAACAATACATCAACAGCCAAGGTAAAGAAAACAATTGCACGCTTTATGTGCTCGAAAGTGCTACAGTGCTACATTATTTCCATCAATCTACTAGGTCCCTCTATGCTGAACGAGCAACAATCTTTAACAGCAATTAATAAAGTGAGGGGATCCCTGGGTACCACCTGCTAATATATTGATTCATGCTGGGTTATGTTCTTCAACGGTGCCCATACAGCAAGATATTTTCTCAAACTGTCCCTTCTCCCCACATACACTTCTTCGAACCGCCCAGTTCTTTGTAGCTTCAATATCCACATCTTACAAGTCGGTACTGTTTTTGTGCACCAGAATTGTAATCTGGGCTGCATCTAGAAATGCTACAATAAATTCTGAGCAAATTTGTCTAGCCGCGAGGTTTGACTGGTTACCCCAAACAGTACTAAATTTGCTTCCGGCTGTAGCACAGCTTGAATACCCTGGCTTAGTTCTTGTAATATCCCCTCCCATATTTGTGACAGCTTGGGACATTAAGGAAATTATGTAGCCACGCCCCTTTTTCCTCTTGGGTGCATCTAAATCATTTATTATGGATAGATGGAAACATATTATGGATTGCTTTTGGAGTATAATAAGCCATCCATAGTGATAAACAACGAATTCTTTTGAAGCTAGCTGCCTTAAGAGATTTATACTCTAGTATCGAAATAGGTGCCCATTCTGCTACTGCCAACGGCCATCCTTTCTCCTGTTCTATCTTTCTCAGATGGTCTTCGATCAATGAGGAGTCTGTACCAATTCCCAATCCCCATCAATTGGGTTTTATGCCATCAACTCCTCTGAGGAATGGCTAATTTCCGGTAGACAACTGTTTATCAACTCTTTCAGTTTAACAAAACTGTGCCACAGCTTCACATGTTCCGCCCCTACCTGCAGCTGTATTTCCTCCCAATCTGCAATCATAATTCCTAGATAGAAGTCGCCCAATTACCAATACCCTCCAGAGTTCCATATCCTACAAATTGCTGCAGGTTCAGGTATCGCAAACCCTAACCCCTGACAGTCCTGCAACATTACCATACGACAACATGCTGAGACATGTCCAATTTAAAAAAAAGCTTTTCACTAGCCAAATGATTTTGCCTATCACCTTGCATCTGGTTCTTTTCGGCTGTCTTGCTATCTTCAAAAACACTGGTATGTTACCCCCACTCTCCTGCACCACCCTCTTAATAAAAGAAGGAATCAAAACATCCTTCCACTGTGCCCATGCTCACGAAAATTCTCAATCATGTGGTCTGGTAATACAAAAACAAATCAGGAAGAGCCATGCCACCTAGTTCTTTGGCCAGCTGAAGAATTGAATATCTCACTCTTCAATTTTTCCCTTTCCATAAGAAATCAATTATGAGGGAACTAGTTATTTAAGCAATGCTTTATTAACCTTTGTCATGAGATACGCAAATAAGAATAAAAACATGGGCAGGATAGACATTTTTACTAAAGACACTCTCCCTACTAATGTGAGAGGCAGCAAGGACCATCTATTTAGAAGGCCTTTGACCTTCTCTATTGTCTTCTCACACTTTAACTTGAATAAGTTGGTATATTTATTTGTCACATGGATCACAAGATAACACATAAAATGATTAATATATAAAATTCTTACTTATGTCTGCAGGCAACACTGAGGGCTGGACATTAAAAATCAAAGTCTCAGTTTTATCTTGATTAACCTCATATCCCCCAAATTTGTGTATTCTTGAATAGCATTCAGAGCACCCTTGATATTAACCTGGTCAGCTCTTAAGTATAAGACCATGTCGTCAGCAAACAACTTAAGTTTGGACATCCCTTGCAGTGGGGTGGGGCAATATTAACAACACTGCATGTTCTTTCTGCTAGTGGTTCAATAAATAAAGTAAAAACCACATGGGACATTGGGCATTCCTGCCTGGTGCCATGTTTAATCTCCACAGTATCTGCCGGCTTTGCGTTGATTATTACCTGTTCTTCAACCCCTTGGTATAGATTCTTGAGCACTGCCAATATTCTAGCCAGAAATCCAAGCCTCTCTAATGCAAAAACCAAGGAATCACAGTTGCCGGGGTCGAATACCTTTTTGGCATTAGTCATTACAATTTCAGCCTTATCTTGGCCACTAGAAGAAATGTCTATAGCCATCTCCCAAGAAGGAGCTCAAATCCTTGGGAGTATGGTTGGAGGAAGATCTGTCCTTTAGGACCCACGCCAGGAAGACCGCGGGGGTTTGTTTTGGTCTGCTGCGGTCTGCCCGTAAGGTGTTACCACTGCTTCCTGATTCAGCTAGGAAGCTCCTGATACGTGGTTTAATCCTATCGAGGCTCGACTATGGGAACGCTTTGTTTCTCGGTGCTCCCGAAGCGACCTTTAAAACCCTCCAACAGGTGCAAAATGCAGCTGCGAGAGTCCTGATGGATGTTCCCAGAAGGCAGTCCTCTGCCCCGGCCCTTAAAATGCTTCACTGGCTCCCCGTGAAGGAGCGGGTGAAATTTAAAGCGCTTTGTACGGCCCATAAAATTCTGCATGGCAAGGGCCCCCCCATCCTGTTTAACATGGCCCGTCCCTATAAGCCCCCACGTCTTTTGCGCTCAGACCAGAAACATCTTCTGCAGTCAGCGAGAGTAAGGAGAGCTCGCTCTGGGGGCAGGCGTTTCTCTGTGCAGGTGGCGACTCTGTGGAACTCGCTGCCCCTTAAGATTCGCTCAGAGCCCAAGATCCTACTGTTTAGGAAACTTCTCAAGACCTATTTGTTCCCACAGTAGTGACTAGACTGAGCTCCTCCTTTGGTCTGTTCTCGCCGGGATGCCCCCGGGTAAGCTGAGCGCGCTATAAATTTCATATAATAATAATAATAATAATAATAATAATAATAATAATAATAATAATAATAGTCTAAATTCTGTGTATCTGCTGCCATTGTTCACTTTGGTAAAAACCCATTCTGCTCCTTATGGACCAGAGTCTGCCCAACCTCTGCTATACCTGATGCTCAGATCTTTGTAAATAACTTGTAGTCCACATTAAGAAGACTTATTAGGCAATAGGAATTGGTGCTTGTAGGAAAGTAGGATCTGCTTTCATGGTTACCCCCACTTTTTTGCTGGTGTTCTACTGTTCTACTATTTTTCTGACTAGTCTGACTTTGATCCTGCTAATCAGGATCCCATTCACTGTGCTTCCTTCCTAAATTGGTTATGGTGAGTGCCTTGGTACATTCCTATTTGGCTACTGGGGCACCCTTGTAAGTCCCTAGTATATTGTACTAAGGTACCTAGAGCATGGGTACCCCAGGGTTCCCCTATGGGCTGCAGCATGTATTATGCCACCCATTAGGGACCCTCCAAACTTTGACTACGGGCCTGCCATTGCAGCCTGTGTGAGTTGGTGCATGCACCTCGCATGAAAGATATAATTCCTTATATCTTACATCACTGCACTTGAAACCTGTAAGTCACACCTCTGGAAGGCCTTTCAGTCCCAAAGGCAGGGCGTGCTGTTCCGAGTGTGATGGTGACCCTGCATGAACAGACCACCCCTACGAACCCCGAAGTCCATTCTCCAGTTATTGTAAGTGAATCAGCCATTATGATCATTATGCGATGACCATCGCTAAATTGGCTGGACAAACAGGGGCATGTTTGGTATCAAGCATGTTGGAATCATACCCCAACACCGTATCCGGTGTTGGTGGTATGATTCCAACCACAGTAGGGCTCCTCCTTGAAGCCCTCCATGCTCCCGAGACAGATCGGACGGGCGCCTAGGGCAAGCCCGTCTGCGCCCGTCCGCGACGGGCCGGGACCAGGGGCCACAACCCCTACATCTCCTGTTACGCAAACCTGGCACTATACCTCCGATGAACTTCGAACCATCAATTCTCAGGTAAACTTGTCTTGTGTTCATAAACACGGCCCACTCGAGCTACCTTCCCAATGCAATGACTGCAAGATTCACCTCAAGCCTAAACCCCCCACATCAAACCAACAACTCTTTAGACTGTTCCTACTGAATTGCAGGTCTCTTCCTAGACACTGCACAGAGCTCTCCCTGTTAATTGAAGAGGAAAAACCGGACGCTCTCTTTCTAACGGAGACATGGCTTACCCCTCACTCTGACCCCGAATTGGTTCAAATCCTGGGGAAGGAATATCAAATTGTAAGATTGGACCGGGAACAGGATAGAGGGGGTGGACTAGCCATCATTTTTAAAGACTGTTTCACCTGTCGCTGCACCCCTAACCCCTTTCCGGAATGTGAAAGCATGTCCTTTACCTTGGAATTCTCCCCCAATTTAAGTTTCTCCGGAACACTTATATACCGCCCACCAGGCACTCCCAAACAGTTCTACGAAACTTTGCCACCGCTAGTCGCCGATTTGGCCCTATCTCCTTCCAACTTCACGCTATTGGGCGATCTCAATATACACTTTGACGACCCCAATAACTCCATCGCTAACAAATTAAGCAGGGACCTATCTGCCCTGCAGTTGCTCCAGCTGGTCTCATCTCCTACACATACGAAAGGCCACTTGCTGGATCCAGTTTTCAGCAACTGTCCTCATTTGAAGGCCTGTCCTTCTATAGCACTTCCTTGGACAGACCATGCCTTAGTCCCGTTGCTCTGGACAACAGAGAAACCTACACTCCCAACACCCACTGTCCAAGAAACCCGAAATTGGTCTAAAATACCGCTGGCCCAGTGGACCCAGGAACTACAAAAATCTATTCCCTCAATCGGCCAGACCCCCTCACAGGCCAATGAAATATTCAATGAATGGATCCAGAGTTCCCTAAACGCCACGCTCCCCTTGAAGAAAACAGTTTTCAAAAGATCTAGAATCTCAGCTCCCTGGTATTCCATCGAACTAAGGGAGAAAAAGCGTTTCTGTAAGAGACTGGAACGCAAATGGCGACTAGGATACGCGGAAACAGATAAAACTATTTACAGAGACGCCATCAGACTATACAAAAAAGACATAAAAAGTGCGCAATCATCATACTACTCTAACCAGATCGCAGAGGCCAGCTCCAGCTCGAAAGAGATATATAAAATAGTCAAAAGCCTCACCACCCTCCCTACCCCTCCGTCTATAACGGAGAATCCACAGCTCCGCTGTGAAGACCTGGCTAATTTCTTCTCTCAGAAAATCAACCTTATTTACTCATCATTTCCATCTACAGAACAGACTGTTCTGACTAAAGCACTCCCTAGTCCCCCTCATAACCACTCACCCTATCACCCTCCGGTGTTGGAGGAATTCCCCCAGTTGCAGGCAGATCACCTCACCTCCCTCATGCACCAAGTGAAGTCGGGCTCCCCCAGAGACCCAGCACCCCCATATGTTCTAGTCTCGGCTATTCAAACCATCCTTCCCACACTGCTTGGAGTACTCAATACCTCGATCGCTACCAGCACAGTACCAACAGCGTGGAAGCAGGCTATGGTGAGGGCCCTGGTCAAAAAACCTAACCTTGACACCAAGAACTTCAACAATTTCCGCCCGATCTCCCTGCTGCCTTGGGCAGCCAAAATCCTGGAGAAACACATAAACAGTATAGTAACAACTTTTCTCGAACAATACCAACTGCTCGATCCATCCCAGACTGGCTTTCGCCCCAAGCATGGGACCGAGACGGCACTGCTGGCAGTCACGGAGGAGTCCAGGAGAATTGTAGATCGGGGAGGATCGGTGGCAATCATCCTCCTCGATCTAAGCGCCGCATTCGATACCGTTAACCACGGTGTCCTCTTGCAGCGTCTCCTGGACATCGGAATATCTGACAGAGCTCTGGAGTGGCTCAAATCCTACCTGAGCGATAGATCCTTCCAGGTGTACGAGGACAATGTCACCTCCTCCAGCAAGCCTCTGGGGTGCGGAGTCCCGCAGGGATCATCCCTAAGCCCGACGTTATTTAACGTCTACATGAGGCCGCTGGCTGAGATCGTCCGCCCGTTTGGTATTAAGATCGTTACCTACGCGGACGATACCCAGCTGGTGGTCTCCTTGGCACAGGCAGGCGGTCCCTCGGCGAATGTAGATCTCGCAGGTTGCCTGGAGACGGTCAAAAGCTGGATGACCAAGTCTTGTCTCAAACTTAATGGAGACAAGACAGAGCTCATGCTCCTGGGTCACACTTTACCATCTACCATAGACACTCTCTGGCCCCCCAGCTTAGGTCCGGCTCCAGCTCCCAAAGACGCTATTAAGAGCCTTGGTGTCTGGCTCGACAGGTCCCTGTCCTTTGATCAACAGGCAACAAAACTTTCTGCCACTTGCTTCGGCATCTTGAGAGTCATCAGGAAGATCCTGCCTCTACTCCCCTTTGAAGCAAGAAAAACCGTAGTCCTGGGCCTGATCCAATCGCGGCTGGACTATGGAAACGCATTGTATCTCGGAGCTCCTGACTTCACTTTACGCAAACTACAATTAATACAGAACTGCGCAGCCAGAACACTTTTACAAATCCCCCGCAGATCCTCAGTAAAACCAGGACTAAGGATACTGCACTGGCTCCCCGTAAAGGAAAGAGTAGATTTCAAATCACTCTGCATCGCACACCAGACTTTCTGGTCTCGAGGCCCGGCTATCAATCTCCCTCTCATCACACCCTACCTACCCACTAGACAGCTGCGTTCCACCTCTGCTAATCTAGCCACTGTGCCGCAAATAAAGAAATCAAGGTCCGGAGGCCGTTCCTTCTCCTACAATGTCGCAAAAAAGTGGAACGCCTTGCCTCAGCATCTCAGATCAAACCCTGACATTCTCTCCTTCCGCAAACAGCTGAAAACGCTACTGTTTACTGCATAATCAATGAAGCTGAATCTGCCTTCCTTCCAACTTAAACCTCAGCAATATTCTTAGCGCTTGGACGCCTCAGGGCAGCTACCCGCGCTTTAGAAATCCGAATTCATTCATTCATTCATCTTATAGAGCCTGACAGCAACCTAGGGCTGGTGCCAACCACAGACACAATTCTGCTCTCGTGCTGCTTGGCCAAACACGAGCAGAGAAAGGTAGGACAATAGGTTTCTGTCACAGGGATGTGTGACCACCTCCCAGACAGGTTTTAGTGAATGAGGCCGGGGTGGGGCACTTGCCAGCGCCACATAGTCTGGTAGAAGGGCACATTTGGTGCCCTCCTTGCATACTCCAGTTCAACCAGATCAGGAAGCTGTTCGCTCCCTTTCTGGACGAAATTGGATAACGGACATGTATCCTCCCCTCTGTCCAGCCCCTCCTCTGGGAAGGACCACTGAATCATTCCAACCCTCTCCTGAGGGTACTTAAGGGTTTACCTGTGGGTGGAACCCTAGATTCGTCATGGGATTCAATTCAGCTCCAACTCCCCTTATTCTTTGACCATCTAGACATTCTGGCCGAGTCGTGCTGACCGGGCCAGACTGATCGCATCATCCTTTGCTTTGGAACCAAGACTGCAACTGGGAAGACTCTGTCTGCCCCTGACCTCGTTGTCCTGCAAACCTGCTGCAGCATCAGGGTCCAGGCTCCATACAGGTTCCGGCCTGGGCCTGTGGACATCTAAAGACATCCAAAGGAATCTCCCTTAGAGTGAAGGAGTTACAATCTACTGGTCTGTTGAACCTGGGCTCCAACGGACTTCAAAAGGCTCAGCAACAGCCTGAGTTATCCTCTCGTTGAGTTAAGGCCAGCATCCTTCGTTGAACGCCCTGCAACTGAAACCCTGTGCACAGCATTGCTGTATCGCTTCAACAGATGGTAACCGCATCGGTTACCATGACCAACTTGTGTCAGCGGAGTCAGACGCATCGAAAGGTTCTGTCGATGAGAATATCCTCGCAATAACTGACCCAGACCTACGCGGTTGGTTGGACGGACGGATTCTATTGTTTTCAGCATTATGGTGGCTCGGGTAGAGCTCTTGATTAGATGTACCCATACTAGAAGCTTTATCAACTGACCTGTTTTCATTGAACTCAAGTGGCCTTTGTCTTCCGTGCCTCCTGGGCAACCCAGAGTGGCATAGACTCTGTCTCTTCTGCTTTCAGGTACTTTTCCACATGAACCTGCACCAGGGTTCCAACAGACTCTTTCTACCTTCTGCTACAGCGGCCTTGTCCTGAAGTCATCGATTGTGCTCGACAGTGGTTGTAGGTATCCTGATTCCAGTGTATCCATGGGGGTGTGGCTCCTCAACCTTCTGTCTTTCACGGGGTATCTTCGGGGTCCACTGGGAAGAGTCTATCCTCTTCAAAACTGCAACCATAACATACCCTGAGTAGTATTGAGTATGCGTTCGTGTATCTTCGATTGATGTGGAGAAGTGTGGCTCAGGGGTTAGAGGCGGCAGACCCGGAAGCTGAGATCGGTCCTGGACCAGGGTTCAATTCCCCGCCTCGGCGGGTCTTGGGCTAAAAATTCCACGGACTCGATAATTCTCGCTCCGGTGCCTTCTCGACTCACGGGTTCACACTCTGCGACTCTGGGCAATAGCTTGCTTAATCTCCACAACGGCCCCTCGCGGCGGGATGCCTGACTTTCACCTTGTGGATACCCGCTGGGGCTATCACACAGGGGAATATCAGGACGGGTTCCCTAAGCAAGCGCCGGGACACCCACTGCGGGTAGCTGTGCGCTATATAAGCTCAACTACAACTACATACATGTGCTCACTTTTGTATTTCTACTTCAAATGTATTCTCTTTTGCAGTTCTTCATTCCTTTAATAGTGTTGTGTCCATCCTTGACAGGGGGGACTTCGAAATTAAGTCAGGGGGTGGAGATTAGGTTATTTTCTCCATGTTGGTCACATGCCTTTCTGAACATGGCAAAATACACAAGGCTTCTGGCAGGTGCTCTGCTGGGGTATTCTGCATGACTTGAATTGGGGAACTCCTTTCTCAGAAGAACAGCTAATCTGTTCTGGAGAAAAAAGATGAAACAAATAGCGAAGTAAACAATATCACAATTTCTGGGATAGTATGATTAAAAGTTAAGCTCAAAATTTGCTTCTGGAATTCGCAATACTGACAAGGCAAACAAAATCTCAAAGAGGGCTTATAGTCTATAAAAGTGTGGTGCTCCACCAAACACTAAGCTGAAAATATCGAAACTAAAGAGAACACTTTGGTTGAAAGTAGATTTCTGCCTGCCTGTATTATAGGTTTGAAATCAAGAGACTTAGAGAACCTATAATAAACTAGGTGCAGGAAATGAGACCTTTCTGCAGTGTGACCCCAGATTTTCCACCTTTTGCTGGACCCTATATTTTTGCTGGCATTAAAATGATATGCACATTACCCATTCTAACCAGTGGTAAAGCGCCTGTGCTCCCCCTTTCAACATGGTGAATTTAGCATAACCCTAATTGGCATAGTTTACTTACCAATAAGCCCCAAGTGTATGGTACAAAGTCTTCTTGGCGCTTGTTAGTCAAATGTAACTAGTGTACTGCAGTACCTATTGTGCCATCCACTACAGTGAGAGTACAAACATGACCGCAGGCCTACCATTTGTACCCTGCCTGTTGTAGTTTTAAACTGCAAATTCAAACAGTCCAAATAACCCAATTTGTCAGGTGAAAACAATCCTTTAAATATTTGTAAGTTACCCCTATGTATGCCTTATATCCCATAAGGCAAAGTGCAAGCTATTTAAAAACAGGACATCTAGGAATTTAATGTTAAACATATCCTTACTGTGAAAAATTACCAAAAGTTCTTTTCACTATAGGAAGGTTGGTTGTTCCATAGGAAAATGGTGGGTTACATTAATACATTAAATAATTCTAATGTTGATTAGGAAACTGCTAGAAAAATAATTAAACAACTATTTTAATAGTTATTAAATCTAATTCCATGTTTAAGTTAGACTTTTGATGAATATTAAGGAAAAGGGTACTTTTAGAGAGTTACCTTTCCCCTGCCTAAAGCCTCTGGAGCCCCATTTGTATTTGCTCTTCCACTTCAGCAAGCCCGTAATTAGATTTGAATAGGTATGAATATGTGTGAAATGTCTCCCAGAAACAGAAAATAAGCTGAATTGAACTGGCAGAGATATCACTGCTGAACCTGACAGAATATGCAAGATGGAGCTGTGAACATCCTTTTGACATTTTAGTGTTAAATCTTGCAAGGCAAGTATTCAGGGATTTTATAAATAACTCTTGTGGAGCACTTCAAAAAGTGGAAACAGGATATCAAGTCAATTCTTGTGTATTGACTGTCTAGTTGATGAAAATTCCTTCTTTTGTTTACTAGACTTCTATCTCTGGGTCTATTGTGGATACAATTACTGCCCCAAACTGGATTTTAGTGTTTGATATCGGAAGACACTAGGATTACCATAGTATACTCTCCATAAACCCACAGCACTGGGAACCCACGTTTAGTGTGGTCAAAGACTTCCTCTATCTTGAAAATGTCCAAAGAGGGTAGTGTTGGCCCCAAGAACTTTTACCCTATTGGTAAGAGCTTGCCCATTAATCCTTCTCACCCACTAGCTAATGCCAGGCAAAAATTTTGAATCTCCGGGTACTCACTTCAGAACAGTCCTAGACCTGAGGCATATCAGAAGAGGACAGAACACTCCTAGACCTAAGGAAGGTCAGAAGAGGATTTAACATTTTCTGTGAACTAGTAACAGCCCTGAAAGGACTGGACATGCCCTTTAATTTCCTTCGGGCAACGTAGTAGACTCCAAGGTCATAAGCTTGATCTCCTGTTAAAGCTACAGGGACAGAACAAACATCAAGAGGCCTTTTCCTGTAACTACCATGCTAACAAGTGGCAATTGGACCGAGACTGGACCCTGCCTGACACACTGTGAGGCTCTACATGCCTCCCCTGAGGTCCTCGGGCATTAGATGTTTTACTCCTGTGGTGGATTGAGACTTAAAGGACTACAGTTAGAAGGTAAAATCTTTGAACAAGATGAACTCAGTTGTTGATTCCTTCAACATCAAATTGCACCTACGTCCCGATCTAACGCGACCATTAACTTTCAATGGCACTTTATGCCTTTTCAGCTGTTCCTGCTTAAAGTTTTAAAACGTCTTATATCCAGTTTCCCGTATTGGACTTTTTACGTTTTGCTTATTAAATTTTACTTTTCCAATTCGGCATGGGATTTTTGTTATGGTGCATTTTAACTTTATTACTGTTTAAATATGATGTAAATACTTTACACATTGCCCTAAGTTAAGCCAGTCTGCTCTGTGCCTTAACTACAGGTGGGTTGAGCTTAGGTTAATTTAGTGTCTTTTAGGGTTCACCATGACAAAGGTTTAGATTATTCCATGAGGTGGGCAGTCATCCACCTGAATTAATAATCCAATTTATTACCCTAGGCCAGTGGCGAAACAGAAGAAAATCCTGCCTAAAAAACTGGTGCAGATCAAAATTCTGATGCTCAATTTGAATGCTGGACAGAAAATGAGACATTTATCAATCAAAGCATCTTTGACAAACTTTAAAATAGATCATAATGCGCAACCTCTTCATCAAAAATGGTAATAATGGAGCATTGTCCAATAGTCTAACTTCCTTTAAATTTAGAGCACTGACATGAAATTAATCTTTATTCAGAAGCGATCACAGACAGAAAAGATTAAATCATGTTACAAAATACATTCATTGCAATTCCATAAATAGTTTTAAAAAAACCTCCTGAATACATCCGGTATAAAACAAAGTGAAGGGAGATAAATCCATACAACAATCAATCGGATCTTGATTGTCTTGAACAAACTACAAACAGGGTATGATCGTTGGGCAGGAGCTGCAAGTACATGAGCACCACTTCAGATATTTTAAAAGGGTCCAAAGAAACTGCCTCCTAGGGTTACTGAAATATTGACATAAAAGTACAAAATGTAGGGTATCCTGTGAAGACCTAGAGTCGGAGCCACAGGGCCCTCTCAAGTCTGAGTGAATATAAATAGATGGGGTAGCCAAAAGATTATGACGCTGATTGAACCTAAATTGGGCCACCAGAAACCTGTAACTTGTGCTAGTAAGGATAAAAAGATAATCCTCCATGCCCTGCACTGATTTCAACAGAGCATGCCCCCTCCCTGCAGGTTTCAAGAGCTCAATGTTTTCGTGGTGAGCAGCGGTGCTTGAAAAACAATTCCTTTACTATGTTGACCTCTTGAGGCTGCAATGAGTCGTGTTTGAGGAAAATGTCTGCCCTGCCTAGAGTAGATAAGGAATCCTCCACATACAATATCCAAGGAATTTTAAGTGCATGGTCTAATAACAAACAATCTGAAATGATCTAGTAGTTAAGCTCAGCGTCCTCTCTGGACCATATCTTCACCCAAAACAACAGGGGCTTCACTGCCCCCAGATCGGCAATATAGTTTACTCCAAGTTCTTCATGAGGGAGTGCTCTGGGAGACATTCATAATTCATCTATAAAAAAGTAATTTTGGGCAAGCTGTAACTTATGCACTGAGGTGTACCCCCATTCTTCACTTCTGTATAAACCTTAGAAATACATTTGGACTAATATAACTTTAAAAGTATCGCTTAGCGACCATGATCCAATCTATGGGCATAGCTGGCAATGGCCCCTGTTGATTTGTTCATATCACCCAAGTTTCCCTCCATTAGCGGTTTCCAATTCAGTTTTGCATCAAACAAAGATCCCAGATTAGAAAAAGCCAGAACCATAAAGGTTTTGAACCTAGTCGACCGAGGGACAACTTCCAAAACATAAGCTTTTGTAAAGTTTACCGTCAGGTCCAATCAGCACTGAAATGGACACAAGCTGTGGTTTGGCAAGATGGTAGCTAGAGGCTGGAATTGTTCAGATGCAGTGGTACATATTGGATATCGGCAGCTGATTCTTTCAGAGGCCGGATCGAGTTAATAATGTTTTGGCATAAGCTGCTACAGACGGGGCTCCTGTACTTACCAGGTTGGCCAAAATGGCTATACTTACCCTCTGCCCAGCATCAAGGGGCATCTTGGAACACAGTGGCATTTTAGCATTCCTGTTCCCTGCCTGTGCTCAGTGGAGGTTTCTCCCTCCCCCCACTTGCGTTCTGTGATGATGATGATTTTCACAGCATTCTTTCACTGCTGGGGCTAGGGTCAGAGGGCTCCTTGTGTGTCTCCCTGGTGGAATAGTGGCGCCCTGGGGGGCTCGTCAGACTACTCGAGGGGCTAGTTCAAAGGCCTCTAAAACTACTGTCTTTGCACTGCACCAGTATCCCGTTCCAGAGAACTTTGAAGGCATTTTTTTCAGTTTAACAAGTGCACTCTAAATTAACCTCTTCAATCACTATCTGCGTCGGGATCTGTCAATAATGTGCGTTAATTTAAATGCTCACATCCTTCCTGCTGACTCTTTAAATGGCCTCTGCAGTGAATAATCTTGATTGGGCACTTCTGTTAAAATGAAGGAGAAATACTTTCAGTTGGCTAAATGTGATATACTTGTATCAGAACTTGATTCTACACAGGACTCACAAGATCCAACTTTAAAAGCGGCTCTAACTTCGTAGAACTCTTTATAACCGTTGCAGTTTGCCATTGTCACGAGACACAAGTTTCACTAAAGGCTTTTTTCCACTTTCATATGCCTCTGAGATTGAGAGTGTTAACTCATCTTCAGGCTTAGAATCGGAGGGCAAGATTGAGCGAGACAAAGAGTAGGACAAAGAGCATGGCAGAGACTTAACTCAGTTGAAAACTAGCAGCTGTCTAAATCAGTTTCAAGGACAAGGGGGAAGGAAGACGGAAGCATTCAAGAAAGATGGTTAGATCTGACGAGCAATCTAGATGCTCAGATCTATGCTTCAGGGAAGCTGGATCCGTACATGTCTAAGGAATTATCATAAGATCCTGAGGGGTTTTTGCTGACTCCTACCAATCCTACAGTTCTCCTCCAGTCCTCACCAAAATAATTCCCACAGCTGATCATGACCGACGGTGATGTTTCCCCCATATCAATTCAAGCCTCAACAAATGCACATAATGGTAGTGCGTCTTCTAAATTGCCCTTGGCAGTCTGTAATCCACCAATGATGGCTTCTATACATGATCTGATTCAGTTTCACACGGAAGAATATAAAAAAGATTCAATGGCCTTGAAAATCTCTCACCTTAAAACACAGGTTGTTCTTCAAAAGATGGCCGAAAATATGGCTTTATTCCACAGCCACCTCAATAAAATGGAATCTTGCTCTGCAAACTTGCGCTAGTTCAGGCTGCTCAATCACAGATGGAGGCATATGAAGGCAAACTCAGGAGTATGGCATCTAAAATGGAGGACATGAAAAATCAAATGCGACAAAATAATCTTCAAGTCCTTGGGATTCCAGAAGACAATGAGGGCTATTATGCAAAAGCATACACTGTCGAGCTGTTTGAAGAAGTATTTCCACAGTTTGACGATTAGAATATGGTCTGTTTGATCCAGAGAGCATATCGATTTCCATTTCATATGGGTGGCAAGGGCAGAACAGTGTAATACCCATGAGTAAATCTTGTATATGTGGGTAACTTCATATTTCGATCTCTTACTTTTCAAACTGCCCATCCCTGTGATAGCATGCTGGGTTGATTTCTTTGTAAGATGTTACTTCCGTCACGAGACTGTCAAATGCCGATGGCAGCTTTTTAAATATGTACCTTCCGATCAAAAAGCAGGAGCCACAGTCACACTTTTTGAGCCAGCAAATCTGCGATGTAACCACATGGGTTGAACTTCAGTCAAAATACTTTATTCAATTTCATTAAAATCATAAAAGGTATAAAACATTTATGTACATATAAAAAATATATATTACACTTGCGTTATAATCAGTACATTGGGTTATAATCAATACATAGGGTCAAAAGTTAAGCTACATAAGGTATGCAATTAATAAAGACTTCTTAAAATACACTCAGTGGTGCGTTGCGTAATCTAATTCTTGATGCCGCCACTAGATAATTTGCCAAGCAAAATATGATACGAGTGTTGCTCAGTGACTGGAGGTAAAGTAATGCCGGCCTCACTTGAAGGAAGCCTGCCTCCCTTAAAATTGGCAACAAATATTTTTTACGTATCTCTGAAAACAAACCACAAAAACATCTTTTTTACAGACTGCTATTTACGTGAAGGATTTGTTTAGCCAACTGCATCTAAAAGATGGGATAGATAGCTAGTTGTTGTGCCCAAACATTGTAATAATTTGTGCTTTAGTTGGTGTTTATGGGAAATGGGCTTCTTCTCCTTAAGTGATGAATGATGCATCTTAGTTAGATGAAACATCTGTCAGTTAATATATTAGGTGCCCCTAAAACATATTTGTAGTAATAGTCAGTATGTCTAGGAATTTGTGGATCTTTGGAACTAATGTTTTTTACTGATCGTTGTTACTGTCATTTATGTTTGAATGGGGGTTTCGCTCCAACTTTTGTCATTGCTATATTTTTATAAGCCATTTATTGTTGCTGTCTTTAGGTGGGCACTGTTTATGCTGGTGGCTGGAAGCTCTAATCACACCTGTGCTTGTGAGGGTTTTTTAGGTACTTATTGTACTGAATTTGGACAGGAATGGATGGAAGTAGATGGTGGGTTGTATGGTCTAAGAGTTATATTTTTTGTGGTTGACTGGGTGATGGGCTGTACGGGGAGGCTGCTTGTGGTGAGTTCTGTGGGTTTTATCACATGTACAAAGCAGTAGACAATGAAAAATCTTGAAGTAGCAAATGCTTGAGATAATTGTTGCATCATACATATCAGTCTCTTATTCCCTAAGGCTAAGTCACTTCAAATGGGGTGCCAGGATCCACACATACTTAGCTGGAAAATTCATGGGATGAGATCTATTAACTACATCAGAGAGGAGCTTAGCATACTCAAACTGCAATTGCTCTATCTTCACAAGACTCATCTCACTAAGTTAGCGCATCATCAAATGAAAACACTTGGGTATAAGGTATTGGTGGTTTCTGAGTGTAATGCGCCACAAAGATGGCTTGTGTTTTTAGTCTGAAGAGCGGGTTGGACTGCTACAGAGGTAAAGTCTGAAAATATGGCATGATAGCTGGATATCATTAATAATGGAAGGGCAAGGTTCGCTGTGTGTTCCATCTATGCCAAAAATATAGATGATCCTTCAGTATATAATTCTTTACTGCACCAGTAACTGAACCGATTCTATTTTGTGGTGATTGTAATGTCAGTCTCACCTTGATTCTAGATCAGAAGAAGAGGCCCCTAGACTGTGTGTGTGGAGATAAATAACTTCTCCTAAGCGAATTAGTGCATCATTTGATCTGGCAGACATATAGCGAGGGCTTCGAAGTTCTGAGTTTGGATTGACTTTTTTCTCAGCCCCACATCAGTCCTATTCTCTGATAAATATGTTTTTGGGAGTAATTCTATGATTCCATATTTCGATATTAAAATGAATCCAAGGATTATTTTCAACCATAATGCCTTATTACTGTACACCAAGATTTTTTGTTTAAGTGTCTTCAGCTCCACATCAATGCACATCGATCTGGATTTATTATTGGAGTGTTCCTATGTTGGCAATATGACTGATCAATTTAGCAAATGTATTGACTTTTATGCTGGAACCGTCAATACAACAGTGGTTTGGAACATCCTTAAGGCGTAATGCTTGGGTTTTAGATTGAGCACACTATCTGGAAAAGGAAGACAGATAGAGAAACAGAGACACTTTTACGGAAAGTGCTTCTCTCCTTAGAATTGCAGTACTCGCTTTTTTGTAGGAATCCAGCACTACAACTTGTTTAAAAAAGGGTTTGAGACAAGTCCTGTCATTAGACACTGGGTTTATCAAGTTTATTGATTTGAAAATAGTGAAGAGATGGGGCAATTGTTGGCATTTCAAGTTAGGAACCGTACCAACAGAACTACAATTGCGAATAGCCAAAAAAAGGCTGGTGAATTAATAGCATGTCGCTGTGGTACACTTGCAGTATTTAGTCAATTTTAGGCTAATCTTGATACAGATTATTGTATCGCCTCTCAGAAGGAAATAGACAGCTTTTTTTAAACTGTCCATTTATAAAAGCTAACTGACCAATAGCAATCTATTCTGGATTCTTGTATTACACAACAAAAGGTAGTAGAGTCTATATCTTAGCTTCCCGCTGGTAAGGCAAAGGATCAAGACCTTACCCCAACTGAAATTTATAAGGTTGTTGGTTACATTCTTACTCCAATGTTGCTTGCACTTTAGAGTGTGTATGCGTTCTGCCATGCTGGACCTTCCTCATGAGGAGAAATGCTTATCTCGGTCTTCTTAAAGAAATATAATGACCCAATAGATTTTAGTTCATTTCGGCCATTCTTGCTTTTCAACTTAGCCTCAAAAATATATACTCAGATTTGCTGCAATCTTCTTGCTCAGGTTGTCACTTCACTTGTTGACCCTTTACAGTATGGATTTATACCTCAAATAAATACAATTTCTCACATTAATATGGCCTTCTCAGGGCTCAAGATGGGGGAGAAACTTGCAAGTCTACCCCCCCCCCCCCTTACCGAGCTAATCTTGTTGGACATGTACAAGGCATTTAACAGGGTCTCCTGGCGGTTTCAGTGGCCTTTTATGGATATTATGGGTTTTGGATCTGGCTTTCTTAATCACACGAAAGCTGTATATTCCTCTCAGACAACTTGTGAAATGTACATGGGTACCCTCAAGGATGTTGTGTGCATCACCCTTGGGACAACGCAAGGCTGGTCTTTATCTCCGCTGCTTTTTGCTTTTGATTTAGAACCTTTTATTCAGGCGTTGAGATTTTTAGCAACATTTGTTTCTTTAACTTCACATAAATTGAAGAAAAGGATCTTAACAACTGCGGATGATATAATTATTCTCTCTTCGGATTAAAAGTCGACTGAGCAAACTGCTTTGAGGTTTGGTTAGGGCTTGGGCTATAGGATAAACTTTGTTGGAGTCAAATTAATACCAATCTCTCTTCGGCTACATATAAACCCTGGATTGTTAATTCAGCCATACTTGGATATTCAGGTTTCGACCAGTTGTTTGGCCACAATCAACTTAAATTATGAAGACTCGTATACAAATTCTGTAGCAGTTTTTAGGAATTGGGACAGACTCAGACTATTTTGTACATGCAATGTAATTAAGATGATTATTTTGCCCCGCTACTTGTATTTGTTTAGATCAGTACCCTTGTATTCTTCCAGAGCGTTCTTTAAGAAAGTCAAGGCCAGCTGGCAAAAATGTACCTGGCAGAATAAGAAACCTTGATGTGTCATTAATTTCATACAACTGCCTGATACTTGTGGTAGCATGTCTGTTCCAAATGTCTAACTATATTTCCTGTCCCCTTTTATTTCTCGATTATCAGCAGCTATGGGTCATTGCAAACTGCCCTTATTGGGTCTGTTCCTGATTATAAATTTCATGAGCAATGTATCCCACTGTTGAAATGTTTGGTTGATACAGCCTATTTTAAATATACAAGGGGCCCCATTAGGATGGCGGGCGGAAAATGGGACCGCCCGCCTCAAGGGCGGGGGTCCCGATGTCTGCATTAGGATGTGCCCGCCACCTGCATTTTTAGCATTGTGGCGGGCGGTGCTCACTGCACCGCCTGTCACAATGTTAAAAATGAATGCGCGCATTTGCATAAACAAAGCGATAGGCACCGCGTGGTGCCTGCCGCTTTGTTTATGCAAATGATGGGGGTACCACAGGTACCCCCCGTGTGCACCACCCACCCCTCCTTCACTCTGGGGGCGACGCAACGAGAATAAGCGTGTCGCCGCCACCGCAGCTGAAATCGATGCACCGCTGAAGCGATACGCCATCGAGAGAGGCGCCATCGCGTCACCGGAGAAGCGTGTCGCAGGGCCAGTCGTGGCTCCAAAGTACAGAGTCGGCGCAAGGTTGCTAGGGCGCCTACGCATTGTCATCGCAGCGTCATCGCATCATTGCATCAAGGGCGCAATCTTCCCGCATCACACCAGCATCATTGCATCACATCAAGGCGCCATCTTGCGTATCGCAACTGGACCGCAAGCCGAAAACCTGTGCATCAACCCTGCACTGGTAAGGATCACGACGCATCCCCTACTCTGCGCAAGCATTGAGGCACGACACATCATTTCCCCCGGATCATGGAACTAACGTATCTCCCCTTTTGCAAGCCTTTGGTTCACTTTGCGTTACACATCCAGGTACTTTGCTTAGAACTTTGTCACATTTAACATCAACTTGAACTAAATAATTTTTACCATCCTTAAGTCAATCTTAAGTACAGTATTGTGGATTTTTGTCGTTTGTGGTCTTGTGTTACGTCTATATAAAGAATATTTATTTTTATAAAACCTGTGTGTGTCCATCTGTAGTGTTTTCACTGTATTACTGTGTATATTCACAAATGCTTAACACACTGCCTCTGAGATAAGCCTGTCTGCTCGTGCCAAGCTACCATGGGGGTGAGCAGGGGCTATCTAGGAGTGTAATCCCCTTATCCTGACTTAGAAGTAAGGGTCCCTATTTGGACAAAGGTGAATACCATTGCCAACTAGAGACCCCCAGATCTCACATTGGTGGTCAGCGGTGAGGATTTGAACCTGCATTTGTGTTTCATATACAGTAATTGGCTTACACTACTAGTGAATGCAGACCAAACGCGACCACATACTTTTTTTTGGTAGAATCTTTTTCCTTGGACTGTTATTTTTTCCTGAAAACTCCCAATTCTTACTACCTTTAGTAGATCAGCATCTGTTGCATCTATGGATCTTGATTTTGAGGAGGAGAAGTTGGAAACCTACACTTTGAAACAGCTCAAGTATCTCTGCAAGAAATTGAAAGTTGCTACACCAGGCATTTCTAAAAAGGATGATTACCAAAAGGCACTGAGGGACTGGGAAGAAGCAAGATATGCCCCTGATCTTGTGGTGGAGTCAGATGGACAACTGGATAGGCCAGTGTTTCCAGCCAGGGGAGGGGTACCGCTGCCTCCTGGCAGCAGTATCTCTTCCAAAGACCTGTCCCCCAGAGAGTTAGAAGACAGGGAGAGAAATAGGGCACACAAGCTGGAGATGACTAAGCTTAAGATGGAGAGTCAGAGGGAAGCAGAGAATAATAGATTGTCCTTGGAGAGAGAGAGAATGAGAATGGAACATGGGAGGATGTTGAGGGAGTTAGAGATCAAGGCGAAGGGATTAGAGATCAATACCTCTGGTGGCAGCACACCATCTGTGCCTTCAGAAGGCAGGATATATATCCCCAAGGATGTAATCAAAGATTTCCATAAGCATGAAGATATTGGGCAGTGGTTTGCATCCTATGAAATAGCAATGTTGGCTCACCGGGTCCCTGAGAAGGATTGGGGAGCGGTGTTGTGGGGCCGCTTTGTGAATGAGGGGAGGAATACTTTGTTAGACCTGCCCAGTGAGAATAGAATATCTTATGCCCACATGAAGGATGCACTGATGACAAGGTATGGTTTGACCCCAGAATTCTATAGACAGAGGTTCAGGAATTGTAAGAAGCTGGAGGGAACCACTTGGGTAGAATATGTATCTTTGTTTTGCAGAGCTATGGATGGTTGGGTAAGGGGTAGCAAAGTGGATAATTTGGAGTGCTCTATGATTTGATTGCAAGGAAGCACTTGTCTGCTAATTGTTTTCCAGAGCTACGGAAGCACCTTATTGATAGCAAGTTGCCTAACCCTAAGAAGCTTTCTGAGGAGGCGGACCGGTGGGTCAGTACCAGGGTCCACAAGGGTCATGTGGGAGACTCCACCAAAGGTGGGCAGGGTCCCCAGCAGAAGAGTGGGGGGACAAGGGTAAACGGAGGGAGTTCCAGAAAGGGCCCCAAAGTAATTCCCAAGGGAACCAAGGTAAGGGTTCCTAGCCTCCCCCTGAGAAGAAGTCAGGATCCTGAAATGTAAACCTGTTCATAGGGGGCCTGTTACCTGCTTTCAGTGTAAGCAGGTGGGACACCATTGGTATGATCCCCAGTGTCCCCAAAAGGGTCAGTATGTGCCACCCCGTGCACCACCCCGTCAGATGGTCAGTGTAGCCCTGGGTGGGGAGGATATGGGTGGCCAAGGTGGATGGGGTCCCGCAGAAATGTCCCTTGTCTCATTAGGAGACTGTGAGATGTCCCAAAAAACTCAGCTGCCTGATAACACTAAAAAGTACAGGCAGTGGGTGACCATCAATAACCATAGAGTGGAGGCTCTGAGAGACACTGGAGCCAGTGTGACAGCTGTTAAGTGTCACTTGGTGCCTGAAGAGGAGGCAGACCTTAAAAGGGATGCCCTGGAACCTACAGGGAAGCAAGTTTATGAAGTGGGGAACCTACCTGAGCTGACACATTGGCCCTCCAGGGAAGAATTTTGTGCAGAGCAGAAGAAGAGCCCTTCTCTTGAGGGTTTGAGGCAACAGACCACAAACCAGGCAGCAGGTGATCAGTCTGGATCACATTGGATCTACTGTGAGAACATTCTCCTGTATAGCGAGCCTAAGGTTGCTGAGCCTGGGTCAGCCCATGTGCTGGTGGTACGCCAGTGCTTCAGAGCCTTCCTCCTGGGGTTGGCTCATGACATTCCTTTAGCTGGACATCTGGAGCAGAACAAGACCTTTGAAAGGCTTGTCTCCCATTTTTATTGGCCCCTAATGCAGAAGAGTTCAGATACTCATTATAGAACTTGTCAAACTTGCCAGGCAAGTGGAAGGAAGCACAAGGCTCCTCTTCGCCGTTTCCCTGTAGTCAGTACCCCCTTTGAACAGGTGGGCATTGACATTGTGGGGCCACTGGACCCCAAGACAGCCATGGGCAACAGGATTATCCTGGTCTTGGTGGTCCATGCTACCCAGTACCCGAGAGCCATCCTGTTCAGGACAGTGACGACCCCCGTGGTGGGACGTGCACTGATGGGGATTTTCTCTCATGTGGGGTTCCCCAGAGAGATTGTGTCTGACCAAGATACAAACTTCTTTTCCACTTATATGAAGTCTCTGTGGAAGGAGTGTGGTGTTACCTATAAGTTCACTACTCCTTACCACCCACAAGGTAATGGGATGGTTGAAAGATTCAACCGGACCCTTAAAGGCATGATCTTGGGTCTTGAGGATCCAATGAAGCGTAAGGAGTAGTTTCTTACCTGTTACTCCAGTTCTGTAGTAGGGGTACCTCTGTTGTAGTCATAATCTTGTGAATAGTCCCGTCCATGTGCGTGGATCCCGGAGCAATCAAAGTAGTCTCTTAAGTTGTCTTCTTCTGGGGGGGGGGGGGCGCTAGAGGGCGCGCACACAGAATGGCCGCCTAACGGTGAGGCTCCTGTACCCTGGAGCAAACATCCTCCAATAATCCTTACCTACTGGTGTCCGGGCAGCTCCGCAACCCACTCAGTCTGCTCCGGCACCGATCCTCCTGACTCGGTCCAAGTTTGGGGCGAATCCGAGCAATGATGCCTGAACACTGAGACTCGCTTGCTGCCGCTGGAGCTGCTGTGCGGCCAGGAACGGATCCCAGGGGTCAGGACAGGTCGGGGATCACCGCGAGGCGGTAGGCCTAGACGGAGGGCCTCATCTCGGGATACTATCGGCCCCGGCTCCCCTTCCTGCGGGCTTCTCGCCGGATCCCTCCTCGCAGGCTGCAGACGCACAGCTGAGCCCACTGACTTTGCTTAACGACCCCTGAAGCGACACCATTATCCCCGGGCCGGATCGGAGCTGCTGTGAATCGGGAGCGACTACTGCCTCTTGCTGCTGGAGGAAGGATCGAAGTGGCCGCTGCGATCTGCCAATGGCCCTGGCGTGAGGCGCCCACAGCTCTCGAACTGGGCCCCCAGGTATCTCGCTGCGAATTTGGGCTCTGTGGAAGCAACCGAACTTGATGGGGCGCCATTAGGAGAGGCGTCCGCCATTGCCTGGCACTGTTTCCTGCGCCTCCGCACCCTGCAGGCCCAGGGCCCCTCCGAAATTCCCAAATGAGACTGCACCATGATGGAGTCAGATAAGCGGTGTGCAGCTCGTAAATACGACGTGTGTTAGTTGGCATCTTCCCCTTATTTGATATTTGATATTTATGTGCATTTGTAAAGCGCGAACGTTAGCTCCCAGGGGAGCATCATGGCGCTGAGCAAGCTGCGGAGGATAACTGAGGGGGTGGAGTGTGATGAAGGAGTGAAGCTAAATGGCAGCCAAGACAGATGAGTCTGGTTGTTGGTAGACCCATGTCTTGAGAAGTTTTCTAAAATTGTTCTCATTTTCTATGAATCTAAGATTGGTGGGTAGGTTGTTCCAGGCTTTGGCTGTCAGAACAGTGAAGGATTTCCCACCCTTGGTCTTATATTTGAATCTCGGGATTAAGACCAGATTTGTCCCGGAGGATCTCAAGCAGCACGGGGGATTATAGCGCCTGAAACGATTTGCAAAATAGCGGGGCCCTGTATTTTGCATGGTTTTGAAAACTGTAAGGAGCAGTTTGAAAAGGATTCTTTTATGCAGCGGCATCC
Source organism: Lissotriton vulgaris (assembly GCF_964263255.1). Classification (NCBI taxonomy): domain Eukaryota; kingdom Metazoa; phylum Chordata; class Amphibia; order Caudata; family Salamandridae; genus Lissotriton; species Lissotriton vulgaris. Next base: position 699,662,023 of record NC_141697.1, on the reverse strand, counting down.
AGTGCAGCGAATTTAGAGCTGCAGACGCTGATGACCTTCTGGGGAGTTGTAGAACCAGTCTGGCTGCCGCATGTTGGATGCTCTGCAGCTTTCTGAGAGTAGATTTTTTCACTCCGGCCATAAGGCCATTGCAGTAGTCAAGTCGGGAAAGTATGAGAGCTACCGCGACTGACTTTCTAGCTGCAATTGGGAGGAAATCAAAGAATTTCTTCAAAGATTTTATTTGTCCAAAACAGCGACCGGCAGTAATCTTAACGTGGTCATCGAAGGAGAGAGATGAGTCGAATTGCACGCCTAGATTCCGGGCTGATGGTACTGCACTGGGAGGGGCTTCTGATCCTAAGGGCCACCAGTCTTTCGGGCAAAAAGACAGATTTTTACCCAGTGGGATGATTTCTGTCTTGGCACTGTTGCATCTAAGATGGTTAGTGTTTAGCCACTTGAAAACATCAGAAAGACAGTTTTTAAACCGGAGATCTGCGTCAGCCCGCTGTTTGTCAATGGTGACGACCAATTGAGTGTCGTCAGCATAGGACGTGACAAGAATCCCATGAGATTCTATCACAGCTAGGAGGGGTGCCATATAGATGTTGAAAAATAGAGGGCTTAATATGGACCCCTGAGGCACTCCAGATGTGATGAGTTTTTCGCAGGATAGGTGGGGACCGAGAGACACGGTCTGGGACCTATTAGATAGAAACGATGAAATCCAGGCCAAGGCTGTGTCTGTCACGCCAATCTCTCGCATTCGGTTGATTAAGATGGTATGCGAGATAGTGTCAAACGCTGCTGTAAGATCCAGCAGGATGAGGACAGCCTGCTTGCCCTCATCCTGCAGGAATTTGATGGAATCAGCAAGTTCGATCAATGCTGTTTCGGTGGAGTGACCGGAGCGAAAACCCGATTGTTGGGGGTGCAGGATGTTATGGGCTTCTGCAAAAGTTTTAAGCTCCTCATGAACTAAATGCTCCGTGACTTTGCCAAGAATGGGAAGTAGGGAGATGGGGCGCATGTTGGTCAAGTCTGTTGGCGATTTGTTCTGCTTTTTCAACAGGGGTTTTACGATGGCCTTCTTCCAGTCAGCTGGTACAAGTCCGGATTCAAGGGATTCATTAATAATGGCGTTGATGTAGGGGTTAACTGCCTCAATAAGGTGATGTAGAATGATGGGAGGACAGGAGTCAGTGGGCGCTCCTGATTTGCAGGCCCGAATTGCCTTGCTAGTTTGTTGCAGGGAAACCGATTTGAAACTGGAGAGAGGAGGGTAGTCGACTGTTACCTCTAAAGGGGTTGTCTGAGGAGGAGGAAAATCTTTCTGGATGTTGACAATTTTGTCAACAAAGAAATCTGCAATTTGATTGCATAAGCTCTCTGAGGGGGGAATTTCGGTAGTGAGGGCTTTCGGATGGGTGAATGACTTAACTATAGTAAAGATGTTTTTTTGGTTTTGGTGAGCTTCCGTTATAAGCTTAGTGTAGTATTCCTTTTTTGCTGTTTTTATGTCAGAGAGGTACAATTTCCTCTGTTGTACATAACATGTTCTGGAGACCGTGTCATATGTTTGTCTCCATTGTCTTTCTAGTCTCCGACATAGAAGGTGACTGTCGGCTAAGGTCTGAGTGAACCAGGGGGCATTGGGTTTTTTCTTCTTAGGACCCTTTTCCTGATGGTTTTTGGACTCGGTATTGGCCGTGACAATTTGGTTCATCCAAGTATGGAAGTTGCAGGAGTCAATTTCAACATCTCCAGTTATTGTAGGGGATGGGGGAAGTGGTTGTGACTCCCGACTTATACGTTCGGTCACCTTCTTCCAGTTAACTGTGAAATTGGCTGGGGTATGCCTGGTACTGGATGGGGTAGGCAGAGGTATCATAATATCAAATGGGATAAAATGATGATCGGTCCAAATTTGGGGAAGCGGGGGAGAGGTAGAGAGGGTTGAAAGATTGGATCAAATGCCATCAATTGTGTGTCCAGCCCTATGAGTGGCTGTGGTGATATGTTGAGCGAGTCCAAAGATGTTTAAGGACTGTAAGAAAGAGATAGTATGGGGGTCAGCAAGCGATTCCATATGTAGGTTTATATCGCCAATAAGAGTGACGTTTGGAAACTGGAGCATGAGCGCTCCAAGGGCCTCATCCAAAGAGTTGAGGAAGGAAGTAGGATTACCAGGAGGACGATATAGAAGCCCTCCCGAGAGGGAAAAAGAGGCATTGATTTTGATTGAAAAACCCAAGCTTTCAGTATCCTTGAGGTGACATAGGTCAAATGTGTGACATGGAAACATTTCCTTGATGATTAGGGCGACCCCGCCATTTCGACCAGAAGGTCTGTCCCGCCTGAAGATGGTGTAGTCAGGGGGGAGGGCAATGGCCAAGTCGGGGTTGGAGGAGTCGCTGAGCCAGCTTTCGGTGATAAACAGGGCATCCAGTTCGTGGCTTAGTATTAAGTCATGCACGTCTTGGCAGTGGCAGGCTAGGGACCTGGCATTAACAAGACCTCCCTTGAAGTTGGTGGGGCGAATTTTTAAGGGGGGCTGCGCGTCGGTAACGTCATTTATAGTCAGAGGGGGAGTCCACTCACAACGAGGACATACAAGGGGGCTGGTGAGGGGGTCAATATGGGGGCAGTCAGAACAGTGGGGAGCAGATGGAGGGCGTAGGGACAGTAGATAGTTGTTGTCATACCTGATGGCGGGTTGCAACCTGGTAATATGACCTGCGCCCGGCGCGGTCCGGTCGCGGACGGGCGCAGACGGGCTTGGCTTAGGCGCGGCTTCGGCGCGCGTCCGGCGCGCCCGCTGCGCCGTCTGGCCGGTCTACACATAATATAGGTAGAAAAGATGGCGGGAGTATGGCGCGACTAGAGTGCTCTCCCTGCCTCCCTCAAGATGGCGCCCACCGTCGCCGAGAATCGGCAGAGCGGCAGTGCCGACTGTGTTCTTTTAAAATGTGACAGTGGTGTCAGTGTGCCTAGTAAATAATTCCCCTTAACTCTTGTGAGCCCCCCAAGTATAGAAGCAGCAGTAAAAGCAATGGGCTAAAAAAACGTTCTGGTGCAATTTAAATTGTGAAACGCGCTACCCTGCATTACCTTGCATTGCCGTGCACGACCATTGCGGAGGGCCTGAATATGGCGCTACGCGGCTGGGACTAACATTGCTGGAGGCGCCTGGCGTGTGAGCTGCGTGCTGGGCCTTGGTGACTTGGCGTGGACACCCTATTCTATCCGACTGTGCCCTTTGATGGTACCACTGCATGAGCCTAACCCGGAGCGCTATTGTGGTGTTTCACCCCATGGTCTACCCTGCTGAGGAGCTGCGTTGCGAGGGGCTCCCCATCTGCATATAACCCCTCCGTCACCATATCGCCTTACCTCCTCCAGAGACAAAGGCGAACTCTGGTGCCACCAGCATCGTGAACTACTGGGGGCCTGGGACACGCCTGGGCGACCAGTCCACCGTCTGAGTAATTTTGAAGGGGCTATCATTTCCTGGCCTGTAGCGCGCCGACTGGGCCTTGTGCAGTGGCGCGATGGTCCGACAGGACACCCGCCAACAGAAACTCTCCTTTGAGGCTGCTAAGAAAGTTCAAAAAACGCCGAGTGAGAGGTCCGGCATGAGAGGCGCGGGAGCATCTAGCACTGTTCCCCCCCTGAAGCCCAGGACATGCAACAAATCCTGCAAAAGATGTGACAGGGTTTCGCTACAGTGGTGGACAAGGTGGACAGAATATCGTCGAGGATGGACGCCCTCGTGCACAAGGTCGATCGGCACGAGGAGCGGATCACAGCCACCGAGCAGCGTATCTCCGAAGATGCCACGGCTTCCCATGCCACTCAGCTTGCCCGAATGGACAACTTACTGTGGGTCATCGCTGCAAAGAATGAGGATTTGGAGGCCCACGGCAGACGCAACAACATTCGCGTCACGGGCATACCAGAGTCCACAGCCACAGGCAGAATGGAATTATATGTGGAAAAGCTTCTTCAGACATCCATCGGAGCCGAGGCCTATTCATCGCAGTTCATAGTCGAACGAGCGCACAGATCTCTGGGCCCGGTGCCCGTCTGTTGATCTATCGCGATCGCGATACAGCGTTGAGAGCGGCGCGCGCCAAGCAGTCTCTGTCCTATGATGGCATCAATTTTTCCATTTATCCCGATTTCACTCCAGTGGTCCAGGAACAAAGACGCAAGTTTATTGAGGTGAAGAAAAAGCTATGTGCTGCACAACTGGACTATGCCTTATTATATCCTGCTAAGCTCGGGGTAACACATCAAGGGAAGCAACGATTCTTTACCAATCCGCAGCAGGTGGAGGACTACTTAAAAGTAATCAAGAGAATGCGGAATGGGCAGCGAGACCGTGGTGCAGCGCACGACGACAATCATCCAGACTCGGAAGCCGACGCCTGACATGTCCCTGATGCAGTTCTGTCTAGTTTGAATGTGGTACTCTGGGATTGCTGAGACAGCACTCCTTTTCTATGGTGGACATGTCAGGTCATTTGGACACGGAGCTGCGACCTGCATCCAGTGGTAACGTACTCCAGGGTCCACTGCCCCTCCTCGGTCCCACCCAAGGGCGGCAATCGTTGTGGGGCTTGAGGGGGGTGCTGTGGCTGTGCGCTTTTCTATGCTGTTCCCCCTACGGGTATACCTCACACATGGGTTTTGTTTTTCAAATGAGACTGAACCTTGAGGGAAGGCGGGTGGGTGGGTGTTTGGGGCATCTTTTTGACAAGTTGGGGTTGCTGAGGGTGGTGGGAGGGGGTGGGAGATGGCGGCTGCTGGCATGATTGGGATGCAGTAGTGGGAGGGGGGCAGGGTACGGTTGAGGGCGGGGTCTTTCCTTGCAGGGGGGGATAAAGCTGTTTGGTTTGTGCGGTGCCGGGCTTCACCTGAGAAGAGTCGGCCCAATGAATGGTGCATTGTTATGTTATAATTATACAATGACCTTTATCTTATGGCGGGGACTGAGCCCAAAGCGCAATTGAACTGTATGTCATGGAATGTCAGGGGCCTTAATAATGCCAAAAAATGTCGGAATGTGATTGCTTACATGGATCGCCACCTGGTCCAGATCTCCATGTTACAGGAGACGCATCTGTCACCACAGACACGTACTACCTTTGCAGGCAAATGGGCCGGCACCCGCATCTTTTCGTCTTACTCCACTTATGCGAGATGGGTAGCTATATTGATTAGACGCAATGTGCCGTTCCAGGTATGTGGCGAACTATCAGATGTGGATGGCCGCTTTGCTATGTTGTGGGGTCGCCTGGGCCGAGACACTATTACTTTAGTAAACTGCTATGCGCCTAATGTAGATCTGCCACATTTCTTCACCACACTGTGGGGTAAGATCCTAGACGTGGGGTCCCAACATGTTATCTGGGGAGGTGACTTTAACGTGGCATTGGTGCCTCACCTGGATAGGGCAGACGGAATCGCACACTACAAGCCTCGCTCCAGGGAGGCCCTTCTAGGTGTGATCACTGAAGGTGATTTGGTAGATGCTTGGCGATGCATACACCCCCTACGGAAAGAAGGCACACACTTCACATCACTGACGGGCACGTGGGCACGCATGGACTACCTGTTCTTGTCTAGGTACCTTTGTTGAAGGGGAAAGCTTTCACAGAAGCAAAACCAGCTCTCCTGTTCCTACAAATGCTTGAATCGCCCTTGGTGATGTTTAGTGTGGCAAATTACCTTGTTGCTGCTGTTCGGATTAGGAAGAGGAATTTACAAGTCTAACATTGGGGTTTGTGATGAATGTGGTATACTTTGCTTTTTTGCACACGATGATCTTTTAAATCGGACTCTTTTACTGTTTTTATATTAGATATTGACATTGTATTGTATGAAATTTTTTAATATGTATCTGGATTGTCTTTTAATTGTTGTAGAATGCTTTTATGATTTTTAACGAAATCGGATAAAGTGGTTTTTGACTTGACTTGACTTGACTTGTCTAGAGAGATGAGTGCTGGGGTAACTAGAGTAGCTCACTTACCCAGGACATACTCCGACCACAGCCCGGTCTTAATGCTTCTACGGGTGCCTGGCTGGGACAGCCCCCGACCAAATTGGGGGCTGCAGCCTGTGGCTTTTCTGGACGCGGTGTTCCGCGCCGAACTCGGCGAGGAGATAGCGTCTTTCTTCCCTCGCAACAAGGGGTCTGTCGACTCTGTCAAAATCATCTGGGAGGCATTCAAGGTTACGGTCAGGGGCTACTGCATATCGAAAAGCTTTGGAGTGCTACGCGATATACAGCGCACGTTGCGCACCCTTGACCGGGATCTGAAGGGCCCAGAAATTCGTATGGCGTCGGGAGATCGTGCTGATGTACATTCGTAATTTAGGGAGAAGTTGACGAAGTACGAGGAAGAGGCGGCCAGGGAAGCTAAGTTCAAAGGGAAATACTGGCAGACGAGAAAATACTGCGAGGGAGATAGACCTGGTAGGGTCCTAGCACTGTTAACGCGCCCTCCTCACACTCACAATACGATTCTCGAAGTTCTGGATACACAGGGTCAACCAGTTAGGGAAAGGATGATATATTGACAGTTTTCACGTCTCATTATCATGCACTTAACACCACTGCTGCGACCCCGGACATGACTTTTGATGCTCTGTGTTGGATTAGTGACGCGGATAGGGCCTTTCTAGCTGATCCTTTTGAACTAGACGAGATCAGGGATGCCATCATGTCACTCAAAAATGGCAAAGCGCCTGGCCTCGATGGGATATCTGCTGAGTTCTACAAAGCATATATAGACATAATGGCCCCTGTCCTTAAAGAGGTCTTTGAGGAGTCGTTGGCTGATGGGATGCTCCCCCGCTCCATGAGAGAGGTCGTAATTATGTCATTTCTGAAACCTGGCAAGAGTCCTAACACTTGTGATTCTTATCGCCCACTCTCTTTGTTGAACTGCGATGTTAAGATACTGGCAAAGGTACTGGCTACCCAGCTGTCCCTCCTTATGACCCAAATCGTACTACCCGACTAATCTGGATTTGTCCCTAATCGCTCCACCTCCCATAATCTACACATGCTCTTCTCCCTGATTCGCACGGTGCACCCTGATCTCCCCGTTGCGGCGTTTTTTTTGGACGCTACTAAAGCCTTCGATTCGGTCGAATGGTCATATCTATTCGCCATCCTGACCCGTATGGGATTCCCGAAATTATTCATCTCCTGGGTCCAATTACTGTACACGCAACCATCAGCGAAGGTACTGATCAATGGGTGTCTCTCTTCCTCAGTCGCAATCACGAGAGGCACCAGACAAGGTTGCCCGCTATCCCCTCTCTTTTTTGCGATAGCCGTCGAGCCGTTGGCCTGTAGACTCCGTCAGTTACACCGAGAGGGCGCCTTTCGCTGTTTTCGGCGACAGATTGATGTGTCACTGTACGCAGATGATATGACGTTATATGTCAAAGATCCGTTGCACAACTTGAATCCGCTGTTAAGGGAATTTGTTGTCTTCGGAAGGCTTTCCGGTGTATGTATCAATTAGGCTAAGTCGCAATTCTACCCCCTTACGGATGCAGTGGCTGACTTCCCACTCGACTTCCCCTTAGAGTAGTGCCGATCGGACCTCAGCTACCTTGGTATCCAAATCTCTCGCGATAAAGACGAAACATTGCGCCTGAATTACGGGGTCGCGATCACGAAACTCATCACATCGGTTGATCGCTGGATCTCCCTCCCCCTGTCCATGGCTGGGAGAGCATCCCTTATCAAAATGGTGGTGCTACCCCGCTTTTTGTACCTTTTTCTTAATACACTTATCACCCGGGTGCGTTGTTCTTTAAGACATTGAAAGCTGAACTGTGCCAACTACTCTGGGGGGTAAACAACCCCAACTGCGGTGGTCGTTGCTGACTCAGCCATATGATAAAGGGGGCTTTGATATTCCTTATCTTGAGACTTATTATATATACGCTCAGGCGCACTATGCTTACCACTGGATGACCCCCACAACCTACATGCCCCAACTGGTGGTCGAGGATTGGATTGCAAACCCCCTCCCACTGAACGGGCTCATACATTGCCCAGTGTTGTCCATAGACACACCGTTCACCACTGTCACCTGCACCATAGATGCCTGGCGTCGCAAGGCGAGGTTACTGGGATGCATCTTCCCATACTCTCCTCGGATGCCATTGGTGTACCACCCCAAACTAGTGCTACTCCAGGAGCGGGTTTCCAATCGCTCTGTCAGCGTCTGCAAGTAACTTGCTGAGGTGACCTCTTCACCAATGGTCAGTTCAACTCTACAGACCTCTTCTTCAAATCTCATATGCCTACTCCACTCGACTCTTTCTATTATATGTGACTGCGTCAAGGAATGAGGGAGATTCTCCCTGACTTTCCCAGTGAGCCTGAGAGCTTTCCTCCTTTGCACTTCATGCTATGCTCACAAGATGGCTCGCATTTGGTTTCAGGCATGTATCGCCTCGTCAGAGGGTCCAGCCCAGGACTGGCAAACCCAGCCCGCTTACACTGGGCTACTGACCTGGCAGCAGAGATTACTGATGAACAGTGGCTTTACTGCTGCAATCTCATGGCTAGGATATCCGCCACCTTTCGACTCAAGATAATCCATTACAAGTTCCTATAACAGCTGTACTACACCCCGGTAAGGAAATTCAGGTTCCGTCTGTCCAGCGATGATAGATGCGAACGCTGTCGCGCGGAACACTCTGGATTCTTTCACCTGTCCGGGGAATGGCCCCCGATCTATGCCTACTGGCAACGAGTGCATGCTGCCCTCGAGTCCATGACCAGGGTATCGATAAACTCAGACCCTTTGCTGATGCTACTGGGGCATACACCACACATCCCTAAGTCCTGTAGGAAACTCCTTGACATTGCTCTGCTTCTTGTGAAACGCTGCGTAGCTTGTAGATGGGGTCGTGGCAGGGCCCCAGAGTTTAAGGACTGGCTCGCGGATATGACCCACTGTCAGTAACAATCTGCTATTTTTGCTGAGACACTCCCTACCTCTAGTAGACCTAAGGACATCTGGGGCCCCCTAGTCACATATTTACTAGCCCGGGGAGCAGACGATAACGTGCCGAATGACAGAGAGGCACAAAATGGTGACGCTGTACAAGTGGGCTTTGCTTGATTAAACACATGTGAATTACTGTCAGTGGGCAACACTTCTGGACACTACCTCCTTATGCAAATGTATGGTTGACTATCTCACATGTACCGCTTTTGTTTACTTTCTTACTGTATTGTGGCCTAGCCGCTGACTAACTGTTTACTCTCTAAACAAATTGTCCTATGGTGCTCCTGTAATGTACTGTGAAAGCGGACTGATGTTCTTATTTGCAATGCATCGTGCAAGACATTGCTCTTTTCCTGCCGTGTTATATTGCTGTTCACACATGCACTGATTGAACTGTGGGCCACTGGTGTTAACGCTCTGTATTGCACTGCCAAACCCTCTCCATGTTCTTTGTTGAAAATGCAAAAAGAAAGTCTATAAAAAAAAAAGTTGTCTTCTTCTGCAGTCTTGCATAGACACTTAAGAGAAAATCAAAGACAAATAGTGCAGCCTAAAACTACAATGCTACATTGGCCAGAACTTAATCTCGAAGTGAAAAAGATAGCCAAATAATATTAAATTTTACACACTTTGTGAAGTTTCACACCTAGAGAAACTACCTTCACAAAAATCCTTTGTCATGATAGAAAGGAAGGGTTGGACAGACAAGCCCCATAGGCTGCCATTATGTGTCTGGAAAAGTGATACTGTGCCTTTAAGGAACTCTCCAGAGACCCTCGGTATCCCAGGATGCACAGCCAAAGGCATTTTATGAATGAATGAATGAAATGATCTTTATTCGGATTATGAAAAATCCATAAAAGTACATACAGGATGAATCATTTAAAATACATAAAACATGTATAAAAGTTAAAATACAGCCCAATTAGGCATGAGCAGCATATGTGGCATAAAGTGCATGATACAAGATATAAGACATTAAACAATTTGGAAGAACATTCATAAATTTCTGTTTAGATAATACCAATAAACATTGATTCCATACAAATACAAAGGCATTTTACTTTGTTCTTTTAGAAGGTGTATAAAGCCAGGCCTGTAGCATTCAGTACATTATCGTTTCATCCACCGGGGAGGAGGGCGGGCGCTTATGACTGTAACAGAGATACCCCTACTACAGAACTGGAGTTACAGGTAAGACACTACTCCATCTGTAGTAGGAGATTTCTGTGTATAGTCATAATCTTGTGAATAGAAAGGCAAGCCCATCCCAACAAACTAAACCAGCGGTGGAGGAAACAGACAAAACCACTACTGTGCAAACAGATTTCTCAACGAAGCCTGCCCAACCTGAGCGTCAAAGGTATGGACCGACTTCCAAGTGGCAGCCCTACAGATATCTGCAATGGGAACATTATGTAGCAAAGCTGTTGTAGCCGCTTTGTCCCTGGTGGAATGAGCCTAAGGTCTTTTGGTAACATAACTGGATACAAGATGCAATCCATCTAGAGAAGGACTGTTTAGACGTGGCAAGGTCAGTTCTGACAGAACCATAATTGACAAACAATTGGTCTGACCTACGAATGTCCTTGGTCTTATCTAAGTAGAACTTCAACACCCTTCTTACATCTAGGGAATGAAGAGACCTCTCCACCGGAGAGGAAGGATGTTGAAAAAACGTAGGTAAAGGAAGGAGATACAAGACCTCCAACATTCTATTTCAGAGGTATGGTGTTGACTAAACCCTTAGAGAGAATTCTTGAAGCAAACCTTGGCAAAACCAACTTAACTAAAACTGCTACTTAGTTTCTCCCTCCCAAGTATTAGGCTTAGGTCAGGTACACTGGGGTAGGCGCAGTTAGAAGCACCAGTTGAGTACGTTAGACAAATGTATATATGAATGTATATATTTTATTCATTTTAACCATTGTATGGCTAGGAAACCATATCAATGCTTTTACAGTATTATTTCGCAATCCTCCTTTTACTGTACGCACTTTTTATAATAACAAGTCTTGCAATTGTGGCAATTCATTTCTCTTACACGAGAAGAAAGACTGTTCAATAAGTAATACCTTTTATTGAAAACTCCCGTCTCTCTATTCTCTGCATCTTGGTGAAAGTAATCTGCACAACTGACTGAGTAAAATAACTGTCTATTGTTTCACACAACTCTAGAGATTGACTCTTATTCTAAGGAGCAAAGTTGTCATGTTTATGCGGTTGTTGGAAAACGGAATCCCTTCTTATCTGTGCCAGGGAAGCTGATCACTTCCTATTCAGTCAAGAAAGTTTCCAGTGACCTCTGAGCTAGTTGGTGATAAACCCAATTAAGTTTAGCATAGTCAGTAGAGACCTGGAAGACCGCATTTCTACGTCAAAACTGCTGTTTACGTTATTCCAATGCGCAGGGCCTATAGGGAAAATAGGAACTACACTACAATGTGATACGTGGCTTCCACCTGGGACCACCTTCCTTTGATCTGCAGATGGTCTAAATGCGCTCCCAAACCGTGGAGAGAGGCATCCGTCACAATAGTCTTTATGGAAATGTGCTTGTGGAACGGAACCTCCTTGAGGAGAATCTCTGCCGAACACCACCATCGCAAGTACTGTCGAGAGTGTAGAGACAGTTGGATCCTGTCATCCCAGCTCCCTCATTTCTGGTCCCATTGATCCTCCAGACATTCCTGCAGCGGTCTCATGTGGAGTCGTGCATGTGGTGTGAGGAAGATGCAAGAGGCCATCGATCCCAGAAGAGAAGACACCGTCCTCACTGTCGTTGATGGAACGGACATGAGAGCCTGAACCTTCCGAAGGATCGATAAGCGTCGCTCCTCCGAAAGAGACACGCTTGCCCTGAGAGTATTGATGGAGGCTCCCAAGTACTGCAGGTACTGAACAGGAGTTGGAACGGACTTGGACATGTTGATGTGCGAACCCAGTTGGTTCAACAGAACGGCCGTCCTGTTGAAATGCAATTGCGCTTCCTGGAAGGTGGGGTCTTTAATCAACCAGTCGTCCAGGTACGGGTAGACAAACACCTTGTTCTTTCTCAGGTGCGCTGCCACCACTGACATGCATTTTGAAAAAGTCCTGGGTGCAGACTTCATACCAAACGGTAGTACGGTGTACTGATAGTGATTGGTGCCGACCAGGAAGCGCAGGAACTTCCGGTGTTTCCGTGCAATGGGAACATGGAAGTACGCATCCTGCAGAACTATTGCGCAAAGCCAGTCCCCTCGCTGCAGCTGAGAGTAGCATGCAAAATGTCTTCCTGCGAATCCATTTGTTTGCTTGTCACAAATCCAGAATGGGCCTGAACTAGTTTTTGTCCTTTTTGCATATCAGAAAGAACCTGGAGTATAGACCCTTTCCCCTTTGAGACAGAAGGGCATCTTCTATTGCCCTTTTTCTTAACAGGGTATCGGCCTCCGCTTGAGGTTCGCACAGCTGGAATTGCGAACGAACTGGTGGAATAGCTGGAGGAGGGCTGACAAAATGAAGACTGTATCCATTGCAAACAATATTCAGCACCCACTTGTCCTGAGTAATTTTTCTTCACTCTGCCAAGTAATTCTGTATGCTTCCCCCCACCGGAGCGAGTAACGGACAAGGGAGAAGTAACATCTCAGGGCTTAGACCCAGCAGGGCCCTTAAGACCCAGCAGGGCCCTTATTCGCTGAGGAGGCCTGCTGGCCACCTCTGCCCCTCTGACGCTTCTGGAAGGGTTGTCGCTCGTATTGCTGTTGTTACTGCTTCTGTTGGTCAGCTTGGCGACTTTGCCCTCGCTGAAATCTCTGGGAAGAGTAACACCCCTGGAAGGGGCGGAAGGACTTCCTCTGCTCCTTAGGTTTCTCTAAGCCTACAGCTTTCAGCATTTCCACTTCTGCCTTCATGCGGGCCATCACTTCATACGCACGAGTCCCAAAGAGGGTAGATCCTGAAAAAGGCAACTTAGCAATCCGCTGTTGCGCCTCTGGTTTAAGAGAGGTAAGGCGCAACCAGGAGTGACGTCTCAGGTTTATGCCATGGCAGTACCCATGAGCAGCCAGGAGAGAGGCGTCTGCTGCTGAACTGATGACCTGATTCGAGACCATCCTGCCCTTGTTCAAGATCTCCTGAAAGTTTTCTCTCCTGCCCCTCGGGAGGAGCTCAATGAATTGTTGCAGGGACTCCCATAAGGAGCGGTCATACCGACCCAAAAGCGTTGATGCACTTGCCGCATTCATCGAGGTTGCAGCGGTACTGTAGACTTTTCTCCCTGCCAAATCCATATGACGGCTCTCCTTGTCGGGAGGGACCGTAGATGAAAGGGCAGTAGAATGCTGCTTCTTGGCCGCTGTCACAATGACCGAATCCAGAACCGGATCTGATCTTAAAAACGCTGGATCTGAATCCGGGGGCCTGTACTTATTTTGAAGCTGAGAAGGCACCGTCCTCACCGAAGCCGGCGTCAGAAACAGCTCCATGGCTGGTTCCTCCAGTCCTGGCACCAATGGCAGCAAAGGGCGAGAGAGGTGCCTGCGTTGCAAAGTTTCAAATATCACAGAGGTGGAAGGCGTGGGCACCGTCAGTGTGATCCCCAACTTCGCTGCCCCCCTCAGCAGCACATCCTGGAATGTCACAATGTCATCCACTGGCGACACTCTCATAGGAGGAGAGTCCGACAAGGTGGGAGAATACCTTGTGTCACTGGATGAGTCCGCGTACCTGGACAGTGACCTTTCCCGCCGCCGACGATGACGTGACCTCGTCGATGATTGACGATCGCCTTGATCGTGAGGCCTGCTTTCCGCAGTGCCATCAACACTTCCCAGAGGTGGCGCAGATGTTCTTCCCAACTGGCACTGAACACTGCGATGTCATCCAGGTAGGCGGCACTGAACTCATCCAGTCCAACCAACACCTGGTTGACCAGCTTCTGAAAGGTGGCAGGAGCATTCTTCATCCCAAAGGGCATAACACGGAACTGGAAATGCCCATCTGGTGTGGAGAATGCTGACCTCTCCTTTGTCCCATCAATCAAGGCGATCTGCCAGTACCCAGACGTTAAGTCAAACGTGCTGAGGTACTGTGCAGCCCCTAGCCGATCTATGAGCTCATCAGGGATGGGGGATGGGGTGCGTGTCAGTCTTCGTGACTGAATTGAGCCTTCAGTAGTCCACACATAACCGGAGTTAGGGTGTGAATCCCGGCGCTGCAGCCTTCGGGACCAAGACCACTGGGCTGACCCAAGGACTGCTAGATGACTCAATCACCCCTAGCGCAAGCATCTTTGAGACCTCCTCTTTGATGCCAGCCCTTACCCTGTCAGTTACCCTGTAAGACTTGTGCTTCACAGGTAAGCTGTCTCCTGTGTCCACATCATGGACGCACCAATCTGTGACACCAGGAACCAGGGAGAACAAATCAGAAAACTGTCCCAGCAACTGGCGCTAGTCATTCTGTTGCTCAGGGGTCAGGGTGGAAGAGAGTTTAATACCATCCACTGACCCATCTTGCTCTGAGGCTGACAGGAAGAGGCTCAGTCTCCTCCTCCATCCCAGCATATGTTGCCAAGAGCATGCCCACTTCAGACCTCTAAGTGGGGCTTAAGGCGGTTGACATGTAGGACCCTCAAGGGGTTCCTAGGATACCACACGTCCACCAAGTAGGTAACTGGACTCTTGCGCTCCACAACCTCAAATGGTCTGGTCCACTTATCTTGGAGCACGCAGGGCTCCACTGGGGCCATGACCCACACTTTCTGGCCAGGTTGAAGCTCTACCTGAGTGGCATTCTGGTCATACCAGCGCTTTATCTCCTCCTGGCTGGCTTCCAGATTCGCCTCAGTGAGTTGCCTGAAACGCCTAGTATGATTTCTGAAGGCCAGCATGTAGCTATATACATCCTGGGGAGGTTTCCTGGGAGATTGCTCCCAGCCTTCTTTAACCAAACTCAGAGGTCCTCTGACTGGGTGTCCATATATAAGCTCAAAGGGACTGAACCCTAGAGATTTCTGTGGCAACTCACGGTATGCAAACAGTAGGCACGGTAAGAGGAAGTCCCACTTACGCCTCATGGGTTCCTCAAGACCCATTATCATGCCCTTCAGGGTCCGGTTGAACCTTTCAACCAACCCATTCCCTTGGTGGTGGTAAGGAGTGGTGAACTTGTGGGTTACACCACACTCCTGCCACAGGGACTTCATATACTTGAAAATGAAGTTGGTCCCCCGGTCAGACACTACCTCGCAAGGGAATCCCACTAGGGAGAAAATTCCCATCAGTGCCCGTCCTACCATGTGGGCCGTCACTGTCCTCAAAGGTATGGCTTCCGGGTACCGGGTGGCATGGTCCACCAAGACCAGGATAAACCTGTTGCCCATGGCTGTCTTGGGGTCCAGTGGCCCCACAATGTCAATCTCCACCCGCTCAAAGGGGGTACTGACCACAGGGAATGGCTGGAGAGGAGCCTTGTGCTTCCTCCCACTCTTTCCACTTGCCTGGCAAGTCTGACAAGTCCTGCAATGAGCATCAGAACTCCTGTGCATTTGGGGCTAATGAAAGTGGGTGACAAGCCTCTCAAAGGTCTTGTCCTGCCCCAAATGTCCTGCTAACTGCACATGAGCCAGCCCCAGTAGGAAGGCTATGAATTTCTGGGGTACCACCAGCATACGGGCTGACCCAGGTTCAGCAACCTTAGGCTCCCTATACAGGAGACTATTCTCCCAGTAAATCAAGTGTGACCCTGACTGATCACCTGCTGCCTGGCTCGCAGCCTGTTGCTGCAAACCCACAAGAGAAGGGCACCCTCTCTGCTCTTTGCAAAATTCCACCCTGGAGGGGCCTCCTTTTTGCTGCCAATTGGTCAGCTCAGGCAGGGCCCCCAGTTCAGCTACTTGCTCCCCGGTAGGCTCCAGGGCATCCCACTCAGGGTCTAACTCCTCCTGGGCCATGGGAACCTCGGGCCGGTTTCCCACACCCCTCACCACTTTTCTCTTCAGCAGAGTCCTGGGCATCCCTCTCAGGCTCCAAGTCCTCTTGAGAATCCCTACTGGCTGACATTGACCGGGCGGGTGGTCACGCACGCCAGGTCAGGCAGTCCAACCATCTTCAAGTGAGTTGTTTTCTCCACCTTATCCCAAGGGGAGCTCTCCAAATCATTCCCCAACAAATAGTCAACAGGCACTCACAGCTACCTGAAGAGTACCAGAGACCCCCCCCCCCCCCACTCATAGGGAACCTGAGCCATTGGACAATGACTTTCTGTGTTGTCAGCGTTAACAACTCTGCAAAATGTGTGAGGGACAACCTGCTCTTGAAATACCAGATGTCACCTGACAGCTGTCACGGTGGCTCCTGTATCTCTAAGAGCCTCCACCTTTTGGCCATTGACGGTCACTCGCTGCCCATATTTCTTAGTGTTCCTGGGCAGCTGAACTTCTGAGTCCATCTCACAGTCTCCTAAAGAGACTAAGGTCATCTGTGCGGGACCCCACCCACCTTGGACATCAATCTCCTCCCTCAAAGCTACACTAGCCATCTGCCAGGGCGGAGCACCAGTGGGTGCTTGTTTACCAAACAGGCGGCACCTGGTATCATTCGCCTTATGACCCAGGTCGCCACACTTGTAACACTCCAGGGGCCCCTGGGGAACGGGACTACCTGTTGGGCCCCTTGCTTTCTTTCAGGGGAGGCTGGGAACCTTTCACGGGGTTCCCTTGGGAACTACTTTGGGGCCCTTTGCAGAACTCCTTCTGATTACCCTTGTCCCCCGCCCACTCTTCTGGCTGAGTCTCTCACATGACCCTTGTGGACCCGGGTGCTCACCCAGCGGTCCGCCTCCTCAGCAAGCTTCCTTGGGCTAGTCAGCTTGCTATCTATCAGATGGTGGTGCAGCTCTGGAAAACAATTATCAGACAAGTGCTCCCATGCAATCAAATCAAAGAGACCTTGAAAATCATTAACCTTGCTGCCCTTTACCCAACCATTCAATGCTCTGCAAAAGAAAGTGTCATATTCAACCCAAGTACTGTTTTCTAACTTTTTACATTTCCTGAACCTCTGCCTATAGAGCTCAGGTGTCAAACCATATCTAGACATCAATGCATCTTTCATGTGGTTGTATGAATTGTAGACTTCAGAAGGTAAGTTTAACAATGTGTCCCGCCCCTCACTAAGAAACCTTCCCCACACCCCTGTGCCCCAATCTCTCTCAGGGACCCGGTGGGAAGACATGGCTACCTCATAGGCTCTGAACCTCTGGCCAATATCATAATTTTTGTAAAACTCCTTCACCACATCCTTGGGAATATACACTCTACTTTCTGTGTGTACTAACGATATGCTGCAACAGAGGGAGTAACTTCTAAACTTTTGGTCTTAAACTCCAACTCCCTCAAAACTTGTTCATGCTCAAACCTCATTTTCTTTTTCTCAAGATCTAATCTTCTATTTTCTAATTCCAGTTGCCTATTCACCTTGAACTTGGTCATCTCCATTTCATGCCTTCTTGATCTCTCTCTGTCCTCCAACTTCTCTGGAGACAGACTCTTGTTAGAAGCATTGCTACCTGCAG
Organism: Lissotriton vulgaris; assembly: GCF_964263255.1. Classification (NCBI taxonomy): domain Eukaryota; kingdom Metazoa; phylum Chordata; class Amphibia; order Caudata; family Salamandridae; genus Lissotriton; species Lissotriton vulgaris. The sequence continues at coordinate 699,644,432 of NC_141697.1, read as the reverse complement.
GGGAAGGTACTCCCCTTCCTCCTAAGCCCAATGGCTCTTCCTGTTGAACAATTGCCAGGTCATCCCTCCTCAATTTCAGAGGTTATCCTTGCTTCTACCCAGACCCTCAGCACCTTGTAGAATTCTTCTTTCTTGGTGCACCCAACAGTGGAAACCTTTAATTTCTTGCAAAAATACTTTGTAGCTTTCTAGTTTCTCTTCTTCCCATTCACAATCAAGGGAGGCTACGGATTCTGATCTCTCAACTACAACTGAATCAGGCATCTTTCAAAAATATAACAAAAATCCAAAAAGGAATAGTGGGAGGGCAGGTTTGATAAACAGGCGAGGAGGTCTTATTATTTGGTGTAAAGGAGGATTTTTATTTTCAATATGAGCAGTGACAGGAGTTATAGGTGATTTTTCCTGTTCTTCATCCGAAGTGTTCAGTGAAGAATCAGAGCTGGTCTGGGATCCCACGGAAGGCTTGACTGCCTCCTCTTGCTTGGTGGAAGGGTGGTCTCCCCGAAGGCTCATAGGAGAAGAAGAAGAGGAGGAACCGTGAGATAAGGGATTGTTTCAATAGAAGTTGAAATACCCGTCACTCCACCGTTGTGTAGATAGAATTCTGTATGTCCTGCTGGGGGGGGGGGAATAGTGAGGGAAGGGAATTTATTCAGTGCTTAAGGAATCGGGGAAATAGTGATTTGTGCAAGTCTTTAAAGTTGGTGAAGAATATATAACCTGAGGCAAAGATATCGTCAGAATGCTGCCAGGATTTTCGTGCAGAGTCTACACCCCCGCATATGCAGAACGCTCTCTCCCTTTAATCATAGCCTGTCCCGGTTCTACCACCTGCTTCCCACAACCCACCTTCCCTTGAGCCGTTATCACTCACCAGCTCCGCCGCAACTCTCCAGAGTGGCGGCCGCTCCCCAGCCTCCTCCGGACACCACCAATCTTCGCACCAGCTCTCGTCTCGTTCTCCGGTTTCGGCTTCGGGTCCCGCGTCTTCTCTCTCGGGGCCCGCGTCTTTTCCCTCGGGTCCCGCATCTTCTTTTCCAGGTCTTGCGTCTTGGCAGTTCCATGCCCAGGGTCCGTCTTCTCTCCTCGACTTGCTTCCTGTTTCCAGCGCGCCTACCTTCTCCGACCCCTGCTCTTGCTGTACGCTTCCTTTCATTGGTTCCAAAAGAGTGTTTCCGGCGGCCTCATGTATTGTTTCCAGGTCGTTGGTGACGCCGACGTTTTGCTGTGGACAGACACGAGAGGCGCATGGTTGTGGTAGTTTGATTAAGTCCCGGTTTCGGGGTGTAACTTGATGTGGCAGTTCTCCCCAGGATGACGTCCCGGTAAGTCAATCCTGAATATCCCACTTTTCCTCACAGGAATCTACCAAAAAGTATGTGGTATTGTTATGGTCTGTACTCACTAAGTAGTGTTCACCAGTCACTGTACATGAGTCACAAATGCAAATCCAGAATCCTCACTGCTGACGACAAATGTTAGATTTGGGGGTCTCTAGTTGGCACAGGTAGGTACTTGTGACAAATAGAGACCCTCTCCTCTAGTCAGGATAAGGGGATTACACTCCTAAAATAACCCCTGCTCACCCCCTTGGTAGCTTGGCACGAGCAGTAGGGCTGTACTTCAGAGGCGTTGTAAGTTAAGCAGTTGTGACCACATACAGTAACCCAGTGACAACACTACAAATGGACACCACACAGGTTTTATATAAAAATAAGTATACTTTATATAGAGTTACCACAAGACCATAAATGACAAAAATACACAATAAGATTACTTTAAGATGGTAGATTTAAGCTTAGTTCAGTTCTTAGATGCGACACTCTGCATCAATGTACCTTAGGTTGCGTTGCGCTTCCACGACAAGTAATGTCGCAGCGATGGGAAATGCGGCAAAGTTCCGATACAAAGGAATAAAGACGTGAAGATCTTCCAGATGTGGCACGCTTCTCGGGGATGCAAGGAGTTCTCGGTTCGATGCGTGGACTGCAGCGGTGACATCCTTACGATGCAACGACAACAGCTCCAGCGGCGACGCTCTTCTCCCATGATGCGTGAAGCTGCCGCTCGATGCGACAACTACAGTGGTGACATCCAAGATGCGACGGCAGCAGCTCAGACTGCGGCGTGCTTCTCGGGGATGCAAGGTGCTCTTGGTCGATGCGGTGCAATGCGACAGTTCCAGCGGCTAAACCCTCCTTCGGAGCTGCAACAGCATGCACAGCGACACGCTCCGACCTCGTTGCGAGATTCTTCTCCTGATGCGGTGCAGTGTGACAATTACAGCGGCGACACCCTCCTTCGGAGTTGCGACGGCAGCAGCAGCGAGGCAAAACATGCTTCCTCTTCGTTGTGGCACGCTTCTCTCAGATGCGGTGCAGTGCGACAGTTCCAGCGGCTACACCCTCCTTCGGAGTTGCGACGGCAGGCACAGCGACGGCGACACACTTCTTTTCGTTGACTCGTGCTTCCAGCTCCTTGCGACAAGCAGTACCTCAGAAGGCACAAAACAGCAGCAGGCACTTCCAAAGGACTCTGGGGAGCTAGGGGGGTGAAGTCTGTTGTCCCTGAGACTTCAGCAGGAGGCAAGCTCTTTTCCAAGCCCTTGGAGATCCTTCACAAGTTGAAAGCAAAGTACACAAAGTTCCTTTCTCCTTCCTTTGGTAGTAAGGCAACCACTGCAGGCCAATCCCCAAGCAGGCAGCACTTCAGCTTGGGAATAGTCTCTCCTCAGTTTCTTCAGGTTCCTCTCCTCATTAAAGGTTTCTTCTTGTAGTCCAAAGTGATCTAATTTCATGGGATCAGGGTCCCAATATTTATACTCCAAAATCCTTTGTTCTCTAAGGGGAGAGGGGCCTTTGCCCAGTCTAAACCAGTTCTGAAGCACTCTGTTTACCAGACTTCTCCTTTCCTTTCACAGTACAGGGCAGACACATTAGACGCCCCACAGGAGATGGAGCCAGCATTGTGGAAATCAAGTACAGTCCTGGAGCACTTTGTTCACAGGGCTCCTTCTCTACTTTCAGCGTGCAGGGCAGAGACATCAGCCGCTCCCCAGGGGGTGGAGCCAGCATTGTGGAAGGCAGTCACAGCCCTATTCAAGGTTCAGGTGCAACTCCTCCCTCCCATCTAGATGCAGATCTCTCTATTCACCACTGGGTGACTCAGCCTGTCTCCTGGAATTACCCAGCCCTGTCACTCACAAAACCAGACATAGGAATACACAACCTAGCAGAGGCAGGTTTGAAAGGTTAGACAAGCAAATACCTACTTTCTAAAAGTGGTATTTTCAAACACAGAATATTAAAACCAACTTCACTAAAAGATGTATTTTATTATTCTGAGTTCAGGTATACTAAACTCGAATTTCTACAATGTTCTCTGAGACAGTTAGGATTATAAAATGTAATAACTCTAATAGCCCATTCTGGCCTATGGAGAACAGGTAGCCTTGCAATAGTGAAAAACGAAAATGGCTGTAATTCACTATTCGGACATGCCACGCACATCAGGGCTTGTCCTACCTTATACTTATAATGGACCTACCATAGGGGTGCCTGATATGAAGAAAAGGGAAGGTTAAGGGACTGGAAAGTGGGTGCACTTGCCAGTCAGCATGACAGTACACGACTGCCTGCAGGCTCTGTAATGGCAGACCTTAGACACATTTTACTAGGCTGCTTCTGTGGGTGGCACAACCAGTGCTGCAAGCCCACCAGCAGCATTTGGATTTACACGCTCAGTGCACTAGACTAGGGTCTGATAAGTAAACGAAATAGCCAAACATGGAACCACTGATTAGTACATCAATTTACAATAGGGAGCACTTGCACTGTGGCAGTGAATAGCAGTGGCAGAGTGCCCAAAGCATACAACATCAGCAAAAATACATAAGGCAACAGCAAAAATGGAAGGGAGACCCACACCAATGGTGCCAGGTCTAACAGCCTTCCCTCCACAATGCTGGCTCCACCTCCTGGGGTGCAGCTGATGTCTCTGCCCTTCACTGTGAAAGAAGAGAAAGAATCATGTCAAAAAAGTGCTCCAGGGCTATGCTTTCCCTCCACAATGCTGGCTCCACCTCCTGTGGGGCGTCTGATGTTTCTGCCCTGCACTGTGAATGGAAAGAAGGAGTCCTGTAAACAGAGGGCTCAGGAACTGGTTTAGACTGGGCAAAGGCCCCTCTGCCTTCAGGGAACAAATGATTTTAGGTTATAAATATTGGAACTCAGACCCAAGAACTTTAGATCACTTCTGGGAACAAGAAACCTTTTGCCAAGGAGAAAAAATCAAGGAAGCTGCAGGAGTCTGGACTGCCCCTCTGCCAGTGTGCTGTTTGCTGGGTTGGCCTGCAGTGGTTTCTTTATTGCCAAGGGAAAGGAGAAGGAACTTTTAAGGACTTTCATCATCTACAGAATAGTCTCCAAGGGCTTGAATGTGTGCTTGCCTCCTGCTGAAGTCTCAGGGACAAAAGACCTCATCTCCAGCTCCCCCCTGAATTTCCTTGCTGAGAATTCTAACTGCAGAAGCCTGCGTGTCGCTGAGAGCTGGAAGCGCAACCCAACGAGAAGAAGCGTGTCGCCGCCACAGCTGAAATTGTCGCTCCGCCGTAGAAGCGTATCGCCGCCGCATCTCCCAGAAAGCGTGTCTTCGCCGAAAGCTGCCTGCTGTTGCATTACTGGAGAAGCGTGACGCCATCGAGAGAGTCGCCATTGCTTCTCCGGAGAAGCGTGTCGCAGGACCTGTTACAGCTCCAAAGTACAGAGTCGTTGCAAGGCTGCCAGGGCGTCTACTCATTGTCATAGCAGCATCATCGCATCATCAGCACCATCTTCTCGCATCACACCAGGATCATCACATCACATCGAGGCGCCATCTTGCGCATCGCAACCGGACCGCAAGCCGAGAACCTATGCATCAACCCCGCACCGGTAAGGATCACGACGCATCCCCTACTCTGTCCAAGCATTGAGACACGACGCATCATTTCCCCTGGATCACGGAACTGACATGCATCTCCTCTTTATCGAGCCTTTAGTTCACTTTACGTTACGCATCCAGTTACTTTGTTGGGAACTTTGTCGCATTTAACATCAATTTGAACTAAGTAACTTTTACCATCTTTAGGTCAATCTTAAGTACAGTATTGTGGATTTTTGCCGTTTGTGGTCTTGTGTTAAGTCTATATAAAGAATACTTATTTTTATAAAACATGTGTGTGTCCATCTGTAGTGTTTTCACTGTATTACTGTGTATATTCATAAATGCTTAACACACTGCCTCTGAGATAAGCCTGTCTGCTCGTGCCAAGCTACCAAGGGGGTGAGCAGGGGTTATCTAGGAGTGTAATCCCCTTATCCTGACTTAGAAGCAAGGGTCCCTATTGGGACAAAGGTGAATAACATTGCCAACTAGAGACCCCCAGTTCTAACATCTATGACAGTGTATTTAAGTCCTATTTTGTACTGTCTTCATAAACAACAAAGCACTGAAATAACTGGGGTAGTTTTTCCAGGTTGTTTGCATGGCAGAGGGAAGCAGGGGAGCAGCTAGCGCTAAAATGATACCAACTGATGCCAGACAGATTGAGCCACGGTCCTAAGAATTTCTATGTGGCTTCCACCACAACAAAGGTAGTGGGAAAGGGAACAGTTGAATGGAAAACAGAAATTAGTTTGGTTAGTAGCAGATATATTTTTGCCCAAGTATGAGTAAGATGAAAACGCCATGGAGAGATGCCAGGGCAGAGATTAAAGATTCCAGCTTATATCCCCCCCAAGAGTTTACAACAACTTTGAGTTGTAGAGGTCAGAATAGGGAATAACAATGTAGATCATGAAATACTGGGTAAAAAGTCTGAGGTTTTTCCTGATCTGAGGAAATATTCCACTCTCATTAAACACCTCCTCTGCACAGATTGTAAATGTAAGCTTCTGTGAAGACCATAGGGTGTGGAGTGTGTTTGGTGCAAGGGAGGCTCAGGGGCTGCTTGGGGTGGGATGACTATTTTATGCTTCTCCTATGTCATAAGAAGGATGTGGTCAGGTGGAGACTGGGCTATGTCTGTCCGCTGTCTGCCCTTCAGCCTCTGTGGGTTGACTGTGTGAGGAAACACACCTCAAAATATTGGGGCCATTATTATTGCTCTTAACAATTTTAGGTGTACAGACATCGCCCCACTTGGCACAGGTTGGGGCAGTATGCCCCACAACAAACAGCTGTGCTCATCCAGCAATCTTCCCTGTGTCTATACAGGCACTTTTTACTCATACCACACCCACATGAACCACACAGCCGACATGCTACTCACAGAACCTACAACTTCACATATGGTTTTAAAGGTGGACAAACTAGAAGGGCCTCTTCACTGAAGGAGTAGAGGTACAAAGACGGCTGCCCTTGAGACTAAAATTCAATCAACTGCAAATTTCCTATTAATCTGGACTGATGGGTTGTTGCAACTCCTGACTTTAGGTTGAGTTACACCTTGGTTTCACACAGTAACCAACTACTTCCTCCAGTTGGACATATTTTTAAAAACAAGGAACACCTATAGTGGACTCCCAGTTAGTCAAGTCCTTAAGGTTTCATCTTACAAGTTCAATGCCCCATCCCCTGTTGAGAATGTAAAATAGATGCTTACCTTCTTGACATCTACATCATGGATTGTAAGGTGGAAATCCAATTTAAGACTGGTTGCAACATGTCATTATGTACCTCTAAAGAATTACCAAAAACTAGAATGTCATCTTGAAAGAAGATTATGCTCTGGAACACACTGGCTGTTGACGGAAACCCAAAGGTAATTCTGGTGAATTGGTACACACTCTTGCTGGTGATATGAGCTGTTAATGCATCAGAGTCTGGGTGTAGCTCGATTTGGGTGTAAGCACTTCTCAAGCCCAGTTTGGGAAAGTACTTACCTCCAGATGACATCAAAAGTCTCTTGTTGATATCTGCCGTCGCCTCACCTCTGTCCTCCATCCTCGCACTCATCTTCCTGTACCGGCCGGCCGGTGGCAGCAGGAAGCACCCAGGTATTCAGGCTCCCCATAGCCAATTACAACGCTGCAATGCAGTGATGTGATTGGTCTGAAATCCGTGAATCGGCGCTCAGACTGGAACGGGGAGCCTGTGCATGTTCCTGACCAGGCTGTGTAATGCAGCCAGGTAGGAACATGCAAAGTGTGCATGAACTGTTTGGTCGGCCCAAATGGGCCTAATAGTGCATGCGCATTTAGGGGGTGCACACTACTCCTTCCCTCCTCTGGCCAGCCCCACCTCGCCATGCCCCACAAATGACTGCATAGGGAAAATAAAATGATAATAACTATATGTTATTATCATTTTATTCTTCCTTTTGAGCAGTGTGGCGACGCTCCTCAGCCTTAGCGGAGGAGCCGCCACTGAGTTCTATAACCCCATTTTTGACATTTGATACAATAATTCCTTTACTTCTCCCTTGATAGGCATGGGGATACTTCTCACAGTATGTCAAACTGGCACAGCTCCTTTCCTCAAGATGAATTTGTGCACATATCCTTTTGTTTCTCCTAACCTTTCATATATATTTTCCAAATTTCTTTAAAACTTCATCTAGGCTTTCATCTTCTACAGTCATCAATTGGTCCCTAGACCTTTGGTTAACCACGATGTGTAAGCCATACTTATGTATCCAACCTAGTATGGGCGGCCATGAGTCCGCAACATACACTTTTCTTGTAATTTGATGCTTTTTTAATATGATTTTTTCCACCATGAACCCTATGGGGCATATTTACAAAGAGCTTGCGCCACCGCAGAGTCATTGTTTTGACTGCTTCACACTGCTCCATATTTTCAAACTGACGCATTGGACTCAATGCGTCGGTTTGTAGAGGCTTGCGTTACTATACCTGCGCCAGGTACAATCTATACAGGGTAGTAGTTCCCACGTTAAAAGACACGCAGAACTGACGCCGTGAAATTTACAACTTTTCACTGTGTCACTCTCCGACTTGACTGTGTCAAAATCCCAACGTCTTCGCAAACCAGGCGTAAGGAGTGATGCAGGGCTTTTAACATGGGACTTGCCTCTGTGTTCTGATGAATTGCTGGAGTTGCGTCAGTCTTACGACCTACTCCAGCAATGCTTCACTTTAGCACCAAAAGATGTGTCAGAATTTCAGACACAACCGTGAATCCTTGTGCCATGGAGCACTGTAATGGATGTACAACACATCCATGGCGTTTGTTACAGCATTTGTGGCAGGCGCAAGAAATCTTATGCGCTGATGCATCAGTTCTTGTAAATATGCCCCTATGACTTCAATACCAGCTCCTTGGTAACCTTTCAAATTGATATATTTGGAATCTAATTTGGCATTTGACTACGTGATGACAAACAAGTCTTTCTGTATTACTGTTTCTAGTGACCATGAATCCACCATCAGTGCTACGTCCTTGTCTATGATCTGAACTCTAGGTTTTAGTTCATTATTTGACCTTAGAGGACTCATACTGTTATTATCAGTGCTGTGCTTCACATTGAGTACCTTGAGAGTATCATAATTGTTTACTCCACAGCCACAACTGGCCCTCTACGCAACCCTCCATCCTCTCGCAAAATACCCCTTTTTTCTACAATTCCAGAACTCCTTGCCCACCACATAGCAATTCTTGAAATCACATGAATGCATGTTGCTTCTACATCTGTGACAGGGTCTTGTTACCGTTCTCATAACACCACCATTTGCTAGCGCTGACTTAAAGTGGTAGTTCTTACTGACACTGCCCTTTCCCACTGTTTATGTCCTCTAGCTATTAATCTATTTCTGCCAAATGCACTGATTTTTTTTAAATTTCTAATCATCGCATCTCCTTCATCCACTTCAGAATTTTTTTAATCACTTTAGCAATGTCGATTGCTTTCTTTAGAGACATATATCAAGAATATTGTATGTAATTTGTAAGCAGAAGGGATACCCATGACAAAATATGGCCCTAACATTGGAAGTATTTTTGACATATGGAAGCACCCATAGAACATTTTTTTTTTAATGGGATCAACACATGGGACAGACAGATTTCATTGGATTTCCACACCATGAAAGGACTTGAATATTTAATGAGTGTCTTATGTGAAAATTGTGGTTTAAAATCCAGTAATAAAACAACATTTTTAAAATGTTCTCGCGGCGAGAAATCCACCCACCTCCCTAATCACCCTGTCCCCACCAGAAGATGTCAGACTAACTAATTAATTTTGCTCACTTACCACAATTAAGGCAAATGTTTCCTTGACATATCATGTGGGCACCTTAATATGGATGGATCTAAAATAGACATTTGTCTGTGTTGTTGTCTTAATCATAAAGTTGTCATGGAAATTCAGCGTTCAGTTAATTATTGTGATGTCATCAGGGTTAAAGTCATGTGGCATCACTTCCTGGGAAGATTCAGGGCAAAAAGATCATATGATGTCACTTCCTGCGACATCTTTTATGTCTAAGGGTGTATGATGTCAATTCTGGTACCCCAGGCATTTTGGTTAATCGACGCCCCTAGAAGCAGTGAGGTTTGAATAACAATTTGGACGCAAGTGAGAGCATGAGGCTTGTGCCCGCTGCAACAGAATGCTCAAGGAGAAGCAATGCGGCTTGAATTGTAGTAGGGAAAACAAATTAGCAGACTTCATAACTGCAGAGTGTTAGGTGTCAGTAAGTTTAAGCACATTTTAAACACTTCCTTTCCTATGCTTTGGCCTAAAGCAATAAAGGGGTACACGGCGACAAGCTGATAATGTGTTGTTTTTTTATTTTATAAAATACTAGCTTTCAGAAGCAGGATTTTTGAGGAAAGGAAGAAATTGAATTTAACAGCATTAATTTTCTTAAGGATTTGAAAGTAAGTCTTTGGTTGGGGAAATATTGGGGAAATATTGACAGCATACTATTTCATCAGGGTTGTCCCATTGGTGGTGTCCTTGTCCAACTGGTCGCCATAATATTAATTGTAGTAAAAACTCCTTGGCAAGTTCCTCGAGAACAGGATGATGTTTACTAGTAACAACCGAGTTTCATCTGTTGAGGTCAGGCAGCACAGCTTAACTGTTCACAAAGAGATTCCAATTTAAATCCACATATTGCTGGTTGACAACATTCCCTGGAATGCTAAAGGGTGTAAGCATTCCTTAAAGATAAAGTTGCAACATATTTGGCTCATGTGGCTGGGCCCAGTCTCAAGTGCCAGATGGCTTCCTGTTCTAACCATCAACAGCATGAAATGGGAATGCAGGGATCGTGTTGGTCTGGGTTCCAAACGTTGTGGGTGTCAGTGTGGGGCAGGAGACAGAACCTGGGGTCCCTATTCTTGTTTCCCAGCTTTCCTTCCTGCATTCCTCTCTCCGCATCAGGCACTTTCCATCCTTACTTCTTACAGCCCTATAGGTAGGTAGGTATGACAGTACATTACATTGGCTGCTATACACGTCACTGCTGCACTACACTTATCTTTTGACCGTGCGCTGCAACAATATTCTGGTCAATATTCAAATATAAACTGCAGTGACCAGTGTAAATACAAAACTGCAGGTGTAAAATGTTCCTGTATTCTCTGGAGCTCTGTGAACAAATACTGATTAAACATTCATGTGCGATGTACCACTCGCAGTGCGCGAGGTCAGTGGCATGGAAAATACACTTTGCAGGTCACTAATAAGATTCGGTTTCAAGTTTCTCTGATGTTGTCCGTCTGAGAGAAAGACAGGCTTCCCCTTTCGGCCTCCTGCTCCCTTTCTTATCTGCCCTCACCCTCTCCCGCCCTCCCCAGCTAATGTCCATCCCGTCTCCTCCCCGCCTCTTGAAATGAGATCCCTGCTCCCTCGTGATATGGATTAAGCAGAAGCGGAGAGGTGAAGGGATCATCTCCCCACAAGATACAGCGCTGCCACCCTTCCCTGGGAATGTCCCTGGGTCTGCATTTTGCGTGCCCCGGCCTCGCAGGCAGCCTGTTTGTCTCGGACCTGCTGCCCAGGGGCAGCTCTCTCCCCAGGGGTCAGGGCATACCAGTACGATCAGATATCCCACGATCCTTAAAGGGTTTAAGGTTCAGGCCTGACAGGGCAAACAGGGCTGGATAGGAGGTAAATAGAGGGGGTGGTGTTCAGAGTTCACCGTCACAGCCACAGACGGGAGGCAGGATATGACGCAGAAGGAGGCGGCATCTTTACAATACGCTCACAAGGCTTAGCTCAGGGCCACAAACCGACGCAACGTAACTCTTCTACCTTCATCCAACGTGAAGGCATCACCAACCTGTGACGTGCTAGTTCAGTACTTGTGATCAGTCATATATATTTATAAATATGTTACTACAATGCAAATCTGTTGAACACACATCTCTTGTGCAGCAAGGCTAACTGGCCCCACCCACTGTAGCACTGGGATAATAAACTCGGCTCATGTGTTCTATTTTCCAAAGGGTCACACGACATCTGAAGATACTAAATCCTCGATCACCCTTATATAGTGGAGTCAATTTGTTACTTTTCTAAATGTCACTACTGCCCATCGACAGAGGGAGCAGCTAAGGTGTGTTGGGCAAAGCTGAAAGTCTGATGAATCAGTCCATGGGACATAAGGCATGGAATACTGTTCGGACAGGGTTCATGGAGTCACATAGTAGGATTGTGTGTCAAACCTGGAGGCAAGGCTCATTTGGGTTTCTTGATCATAATATACATATTATTCACTAGCAGAGTATTGTAGTTAGTAATTAGTTCATTTTCCATGTCATGACACCAATACATCATATTACCCTCCTCTTTATGCCCATATGTCTGCCCACACGTCTATGTCCAAACACCCGTCTATTCTCACTCATCTATCCATGCACTCTGTTTATTCCGACCCTTCCATCATAACACATTCATCCACCCTCCACAAACACGTGCCAATACCTGCACATCTATCAGCCCATCCCCAAGCAGTCTTCCTCCAAGCACACACCTACTCATACTCACACCAATACATACATCCATTAATACTAAAAAAATAATTAACAAATGTACCCACACTTGCCATGTCAGACCCCACAGGGCAGGGAAAAGGATTGAGCCTAAACCAAGGGTGCTAAAGTCATGTGTCACTGATCTCCCAGAGCCCTTCCTGCTAGGACTCTGCATACTGAGTCAACTACAATGCATTTAACGCTCAGGATAGTGAGGGCAAGCAATCAAAGGCTTCCTAGGGAGGTAGTGTGTGAGTGCCTGAGCTCAACACTCAACAATCAACCAACATACACAACAATGTTAAATTTCAGCTAAGGGCTTGCTCTCACAAGAAAGAACTTTAATCACAGCTGTACTAAACATGACACACTTCCAGAAATATACTGGTCAATCCAATGGTCCTGTGTGCATCCTCTTGTAGACTACACACTCACCCCGTCCCCTCTTACTCCCACTAGCTGAGGGGACCGTGCTTTACTGGTAATCACAGTGACGTGAGTTAGGCGCAGGTGTAGTCATTAAATGCCCACAGATACCGTACCCGTTTTCAGGTAGGTGATATACCTGAAGTCCCAAGGGTTTGGTTACCTACGCCGCGGGCATCGGCGAGATCCAAGGAGTCAGCCAGGACTTGGGAGAAGATTGATTATTGTCCTTTTAAACTGGGGCCGAAAAGGGTGGGCACCGAGTGGCATTTCAAGGAGGGAGTATAAATGTTAATATTAGGTGGGAGCGGGCTACACAAAAGTTCCTGGAGTATGAGTGGCACCAGGTCGGCGACGACTGCGTTGGCGGAAGTGCGGCCCCCAGCCAAGCAATAGATGGGGGTTAGTGAGAGTACCGAACATTTTCGGTGGTCTATGCAGGACGTTGTGGCGCCAGTGTCGGAAGTGGGCCGTGACAATTGTGGACGTAGACGGCAGCGATGCGAGAAACATTTTCGACATTGGAATATATACATTGAATGATGTATTTTTTACTTTTTAAACAAGCGCTGAAACTTGATTGCGAGATACCTCGAGGTTCCTCTCATTCCGAGAACTCTGTGTCCCAGAAATGCCCCATTCTATAATACCCGGCCTGACACCCTCACAGAACAGAGCGGCGTGCATAGGCACATATACCTACTCGCTTTTCATATATACTTATATGAAATTGTGGCTGACTCTGTTCAGCCCTACAGAACTTTCAGAAAGGGCCCGAAAGTCTCAGCGTGGCTTGCTGTCCCTCATGCTCGTTCGTATGCCCCAGACAATCCGCAGCTATTCGGTGGAAGAGCTTAACATACGAAAATGGTTACTTGGACTCTGGGGACGGAAGTGACGATAAAACATAAATGCATTAGCTGTCCAATCGAATTTTTCCCGAACTGCGAATTGCTTTGCTGAGTGGACTGGAGAGGCAAACATCAGCCGTTCTGTGTAACCTTAAACCACGTCACACTGAGCAGCTTGTTTTATGAATCAATGCGAGTTGTCGTATTTGCATTGCCGTGTACTGTTTTTCTGATGAAAATTTGGGCATTTTATAAATATTATTTATATATACCTTTCTACGCCAGTTCTTTTGTACACCGACCTAGCCCCCACTTTTAACTACGTTTACTCTACAAATGAAAATGTTATAAATAAATAATCTGTTTTTAAAGAAAAGCCGGACTCTCGCCTTCTTCAGCAGTACAAAGCTGAACAGGATAGCTCATTAAGGGAGGCACCTGTCAGCTCCCTATGGATTATTTAGGAAATCTATTGTTTTCACTTCAAACCTGCTGACTGCCGCTCGCTATTCACCGTCTTCTGGAGCCCTCATCCCTTGGCAGGCAGGTCCCGCAGCAAAGTCCTCGGTGACTTCCTCTAACTCCCGCCCCGCCCCTTCCCTGGACTGGCCGCCTCTCCCACAGGTGTCTAATCCTTTGAAAGCCAAACTCTTTTATCTGCAGGGCAGGGCTGGGCCTGTTCAACCACAGCCCCGGCGGCTAATCTCCTGTCTGGCTCTCTGAGAGCAAAGCGACCTGTGCGACCCCCGTGTCTGGTCACCTGGAGCCCTGGGGCTGACTGGGCAGGAGCTGAGCTGACCCAGGCGACGAGCAGCCCTCGGGCGCCACTTGCAGGAAATCCCCCCAATTATGAAAATAATTCAGTGCCAGAATCGGGAACACAATAGTCCGTTTTAGGGCATACAATTTTCAATTTTTTAAGTTTAGAAGGTGCCATTTTCATTAGTTGTCCCCCTCTTTAGTGGACGGTACCTTAAGTATTAACATCGTCGTTTATTTTCCTCACAGGTGTTGCAGAGTACTATTTTATCACTTTTGGGATATTTTTTTCATTCTGTGCGGAATAATCCCGAAAGAGGCAACAGAAAACCTGTATCATGACGGATTGTTTGCATACAACAAACAACAAAAAACGGTGTTTTGAATGTAAAAAACACACATAAGTGAAAGTTAGGCTGGCTGTGGGCGGGGTGGACCAGGGTGTGTGGCTTGGGGGTGGAGCTAGATGGCAAACATGTAATAGGATCCAGATTTTCTTGGTACGTATAATAGAGACATTTCTGTTATCTTTCGCGTATTCTAGTTTCCCTTGCATGCACAAAAGCATACCTTTAATATTTGACATATGTGCAGATTGCCTGTGCACAAATGATGGTACGAACAAAATGTAGAATTATGGTACTGTATACAATTATGACTAATGTGGTCAGTTTGATTTTCTTTTTTTTTTTTTACAATTAATTAAAATTGAAAATATTTCGGTTCTGAAATTTCAGGCTGAATTAGACATCAACAAGGTCTAGAAGGAGTAGTGGTCTTTAGAGTGTTAGTCAACCCCATTCTGCTATTTTTACGGGTAGACATTTGCACCCTTTTTTTTCTTTCTGAAATCTTCTCAGTATCTCTGTCTTCTCAAATGTCTTTAAGCTGTCCTTTCGCATCCTGTCTACGCCCCCCCCCCCTTCACTGTTCTCTTTCACACCCATAAATGCGCTCATTCACTCTCTCCTCATCTGTAAACACACAATTTTCTTTTGTCAATATTTCAGCACCCGCCTACCCTCTATATATTTATAATTAAAATTGGGAAATATAAAACCATATGCGCTGTGCTCTCTGCTGAGAGGCCAGGGATTGGATGTGCATGTTTGTGTCCCAATGGCAAGCACAATGAGAATCTCACACTGCCGTCTTACGAAAGTCCGAAGCTATTAAATCTTACCCCACCATCCACTCCCTCAACCCACCCAGATCACAAAGCCTCGTTTGTAAGACCAGAGCTATGACACCGCCTACTGATGCAGATGTACCCTGTGCCAAGAAGTGTAATTAGAGGGAACTCAGGCCTATCTCAAGAGACCCAAATAGGGAAGTGGAGGAAATGGGCAGGGGCCTTCCCATAGGGAAATAGCATAACTGTGGTGTTTACAGCTTTGAAACAATTCTTCACAAAGTGTGCATATTACAGAGGGAGTATTTGGCAAAGACAGAACTTACCTGGCTACTTTTTGTTACATGGCCCAAAGGCACAATCAATAGACACCATATAGGAGGTATAGCAGACATTGCCACGTTGTGGGGTTAAATGGGTTATTGGGGGTGGGCACTTTATTATGTGTGCCACTTCTTGGCATCCCTCAGACACGTTTGGCCTGCTGTGCTAAAGAGAGTGGTGCCAAAGAATACCTAAACTTTACCCAAAGTATCACAACCTCTCCACTGCAGCACATGGCAGACTTGCACAAGAATCCACTGACAAGGAAGTTGGTAAGACTGACCGTTCTCAATTCAGAGCCCACAAGCGTATTTTAATTCACGCTAATAAATGATGTAAACATTTTAAGCAGTCTGAAATCTGCTCAGAAAGAAGATAAAACAAAAAGAAATCCCACACAAACGTCTACAGAGCAGGGCCAGCATTAAGCATGGGCAAATTGGAGCCAGGCCCAGAGAGGCTTACTTCAGATGGGTGCACTGAGCTTACTTACTAAATTGCTTTAAAAAAAATCATTTTTTTAGGAAAAGCCAATGTACTGTGCCCCAAATGGTTTTCACAAACACACAGAACATACTCACCACACGAGAATGCAAAACCGAGATCAGAGTCCCCAGTACCTTTTCACGTTTCCTGACTTCGTTTCGAACCAAAGCACGGCTCTTTACTATTCTTAATGTATATGTTTAAGTTTTACACCCACCTGGATGAGATACCTTTACATCTCTTTTTGGAACGTGGAGGTTCAGCGAGTATTGCAGACTTTCAGCAGATTCTTGCTATGTGCGTGCTGTGCCAAGTTAAGCAGAAAACATAGGGGTTAGCCTAAACCTGCGCAGAGCCCACACTGCGTGAATTGTTCACGGGATTCAGCATGTTTTTGGGCCTGTGGCAAAGAAAGGACCTTTCCATACACTAAAACAAAAAACTTTTATTTTATACCACTTTCACTAAACCCTTTACATAAAACAGTATAACATTATTTTCATTAATTCGAAATTGGTATCTAGTCTGTCGACCTTGGCAGAGTTAACTGTCTAAAGATCGTCACCAGTATTCAAATGTGAGACCTACACATCGCACACTGATCTCGGCAGAATGGGAATTTGGGGGGGTGGCCGACCAGCGGGAGGCTCTCCCCCCCCCCCCCCCCCCGGGGAAGTTTGGGGCACCAGGGGAGGGGGGGGGAGGAAGTCTGACGCTTAGGGCTCGCCGTAGCTGGCGTTCTTTGGGCTGGTTGGGCTCCTTGGGCTGGTTTTGGACTGGCTGTGTATAAATGCGGCATTTTGTGTCACCGCACACTGTTCGTGGCAGTGACACAGCAGCCAGGGTTTCTCAGGCAGTTTCGTGGTTTTTCGTGGTCTTTTGCGGAGTGGAGAGGCGGACTGTAGGCGGTGGCGTGGTTCCGCGGGTGGATCGCAAACTGTCGCTGGTGTGTTTTGAGCGTTGTCGTGCAGGCGGCCTAGTAGCGGGCGTGATGGCGGAGTGCTCCGATCTGCGTGTGGCCGAGGCGTTCAGGCTGCTGAGTGAGGCGGGCCGCTTGGACATCGTGCGGCCCGACCTCAAGGTAAGGCCACAGCGGCGCGCTGCCAACGGTGCCGCTGCGGCTGTGGCGGCGTGTGAGCCGCCGCGGCCGGCTCAGCGGGGTGGGAGGGGGGGCGGAGAAGCGAAGGGCGGAGGTCGGCGCAAGGCGGCAGCGCCGCGTGTGAGGGCGAAGGGAGGCGTCAAGCGGGCCGGGCGGAAGGGAAAGAAGCAGGCCCTGGAGTTTGTCGAAGAGGTGGGGGGGGAGGGGGGTGTCGGGGGCGGCACGCGAGGCGGTGGCCAAGCTGGGAGGGCGAGGGGCGGCTGAGGTGGGGGCCCAGTTAGTGTTGCCGGGGGAAGTTGTGGGGGGTGGGGTAGGGGATCGGGGGGCTGAGGGTGGTGATGGACCGGTGGGGGAGGGGGGCGCGGTGCAGTAGGAGGAGGGGGGCCGAGCCATGTAGAGCCAGGTGGACAGTTGGCGGGAGGGGATGGGGAGGCGGGGTCCCCTCTGCTGATTGAGGAGACCGATGTGGAGGAGGAGGTGGGGGGGGAGGCGGGGTGGACACGGAGTTGGACTGGGATTCTTCCTCAGGGGAGGAGGGGGGCGTGGGGGGCCAGGGCAGGATTGGGGCACTGGGGCAGCGGGGGAGGGGTGGGGGGAGGGGCCAGGCGGAGGGGCGCGGCAGGTCAGGGGTGTTTGGGGCGTGCGCGGAGGCGGCGGTGCAGCGGGCGGGAGAGGTGGGCCGGGGGAGGGGGGCAGGGGGAAGTGGCGGGCGGAGGGGGGGTTACGGCGAGGGGGAGGCGAGCGGGGGTGCGGCATGGGGGGGCCTGGGTTGCTGGGCGTGGGGGGGGTGCGGGGACGAGCTGGGGTTTCGGGGGGTGGGGTGGGCCGGGGGGCTGGGCCGGGGAGGGGAATTGGGAGCTAGGGGGCGGGGGGATCCCATCGCGGCGCGGCGGTCATTCGGCAGGATGGGGGAGGGGAGCGGCTGGGGGATTGGGGGAGTGGGGGAGGGGGCGGCGCGTGGGGGGAGAAGGGGGGGGTTCACCCTGGCATGCTGGACTCCACCTTTTTCCCTTGGCAGGAGCTCTTTGTGAGGCGCTCGGGGGAGCAGCATGCGGCTCCCACCCACCGAGAGGATGGGCCGGCTCTGTTTGGTGTGGGCAGCCGAGCTCCAGCGAGGGACCAAACTCATGACTACGGCGACTGGAGGCGGGATGCGTCTCCGCCGGCCCCTCCCCGAAGGGTCTTTACGGCTGCCGGGAGTGGGGGAATGAGGATGAATGCGAATGTTTCTGATTTGACTGCGAGTATGGAGGGTAGGAGGGCGAGTGTGGACTTGATGGACTTGATGCGGGTGTGTCGTGAGAGAGCGGGGTTGAGCCGGCTGGAACCCCAAGTGGGGGGCCGGGGTGGTGTAGAGCCGGCTGATGGAGTCGGTGGGTCGTGAGAGAGCGGTGTTGAGCCGGCTGGAACCCCAAGTGGGGGGCCGGGGTGGCGTGGAGCCGGCTGATGGAGAGTCGGAGGAAAAAGGGGAGATTCGGGAGGACGGGCGGTCTTGTAATGTTGTTAGCAGTGTATTACAGGTGCCAGCAAGGCAAGAAGCGCCCAGAGTGACGGTCCCCGCAGCTCCACTGGTTAGGCGGCGGGATCCAGCAAGGACGCCGACCTTGACGCCAGGTAAGACGGGTGACGGAGCGGGGAGTGGCAAGCGGCGCTGTGTGCATGTGTCGGTGGGGACGGGGGGGGCGATGGGGAAGACGGGTGGTGGCTGGTGCGGGGCCGGTACGTGCAGGACGCGGGAGTGGGCACGGACGGCGCAGCGCCGGGCGGCGACGGGTCAAGCGCGGGCGGCGGGTCGGCGGCGGCTGGAGAGAAGGATCCGGCGGGGGGGAAGGAGAGTTGTGTGGTGCCGGTGCGTAAGTTACCGTATATGGGGCTGACCAAGCCGCTGGGGGCCCACCTTTCGGCGGCGACAAAAGAAAAGATATGGAAGGGGGAGTACATTGACATCTTGAAGCTGCTCCACAGGGAGTTGACGTCAAAAGAGGGGTCAAAGGAGGAGGAGCAGGAGTTGGCAAGGCGCCCAAGGGTGCCCCTGACGTTAGACAACTGGTCGGCGGCTTTCCTCATATACGCGAGCGTGTACTGCGCGAAGTTCCCGGACCGGTCCATCGCGCTCTTCAAATATATGGACGTGGTGCGGAGGGCACAGGTGACTTACGGCGGGTTCGCGTGGTCACACTACGATGAGGAATTCCGGGCGCGCATGGCGGCGGACCCGGAAGCGCAATGGGGGGAACTGGACTCGGATCTGTACCAGCAGACGATGGGAGGGGCCAAGTTTGGCCGCACCATTTACACGGCGAGCGGTTTGCCGCTGGTGCCGCCCCCCTTTGCGGCCCGCCCCACCCGTGAGGGGGTGGGGCAGGGAGACTCTGGAGGCCAGGCCACGGTTGGGGCCTGCTGGGACTTTAATGGAGGAGCCTGCGGGCGGGCAGCATGCCGGTTCCGGCACGAGTGCTTGTCATGCGGGCGGCGGCATCCAGTGCTGCGGTGCTGGGGGCCCGGTGGCCCCCCGGGGCAGCAGCCCGGGCAGGGGGCTGTGCCAGCCATGGGGGACAAGCTGAGGGGAGGGGAGGGGCGGAGGGGGTGGCGCTGGGGCTATGGGAAAAGGCTCGTAGGCCGGTTAGGATCGAGCGTATCCGCGGGCGGAGGATGCTGAAGTGCTGCGTTGGGGTTTCAGGGAGGGGTTCAGGCTGGGGTATGAGGGCCCTTGGATTGCTCGCTGGGCGGACAATCTGAAGTCAGTGAACGCACACAAGGGCATTGTGAGAGAGAAACTGTTCAAAGAGGTCACCGCCGTTGCCGGGCTTGATCATCTCCCCCATCGGGGTAGTGCCCAAGAAAGAGGAGGGACCGTTCCGGCTGATACAGCACTTGTCTTGGCCGGAAGGGGAGTCGGTCAACGCATACATTTCGGCAGATTTGGCGTCGGTGACTTACTCGTCGGTGGATGTGGCGCGGAGGCTCGTCGCAGCAGCGGAACAGGGCGCACTGATGGAAAAATGCGATGTCAAGTCGGCTTTCCGACTCCTTCCGGTGCACCCGGCGGATCACCAGTTGTGGGATCCAGTTTCAAGGTCTCATCTTCGTGGACAAGGCTCTGCCGATGGGGTGCTCCATTTCATGCGCGCTATTTGAGCGTTTCAGCTCATTCCTGCAGTGGTTTTTTTCCAGGCGCACAGGCTCGGAGTCAGTGACGCACTACCTGGATGATTTCTTTCTGGTGGGGCGGCCCGGAACGGCGGACTGTCAGCGGTAGCTGGATGGTTTGGCCGGGTTGATGAGGGAATTTGGGGTTCCCCTGGCGCCAGAGAAGACGTGCGGTCCCAGTACGGTGTTGTCCTTTCTCGGTATCGAGCTCGACTCGGTCGCCATGGAAGCGCGCCTACCGGAAGATAAGAGGTCAGTGATGCTGGTTCTGGTGGATGAAATGTTGTCCAAGAGCAAGGTGATGGTGCGAGAGGTGCAGGTGTTGTTGGGGCATTTGAATTTTGCTTGCCGCGTGGTGCGGGTGGGCCGTATGTTTTGCAGGCGTTTGGGTTTGGCGTTGTCCGGTTTGACTTTGCCGCATCACCATGTGCGCCTCTCAGCGGGAATGAAGGAGGATCTGCGCATGTGGCGGGCGTTCCTTGAGCGGTTCAATGGTGTACCCATGGCGCCGGCGGAGGACTGGGAGTGGGACGTCACCATGTACTCGGATGCGGCGGGCGGCGGCGGTTTCGGTCTGTATTGGGAAGGAAAATGGTGCGCAGAACAGTGGGCGGAACAGTGGCAGGCGGGCGGGAGGAGCATTGCGTTCTTGGAGTTGTTCCCCTTGGTGGTGGCAGTCACGGTGTGGGCGGGGGCGCTGGCGCACAAGCGCGTGCTGTTTCGAGTGGACAACATGGCCGTCGTGCAGGTGGTGAACAGGCAGTCGGCTCGGGACCCGCAGGTTCTGAAGTTGATGAGGGTGTTTGTCTTGCGTTGCTTGGAGAATGACATACTGTTTCAGGCGCGCCACGTTCCAGGAGTGGACAATGACATTGCCGATGCCTTGTCTCGTTCACAGTGGGAGAGGTTCCATGGGTTAGCCACGGCGGCGGAGGAAGTCAGGACGCCGGTGCCGGAGGAGCTGTGGTCGGTGGGCAAGGCCGGGTCTTTCAATTGGTGAAAGCGTCGGTAGCTCTGTCCACGTGGAAGGCATACGAGCTAGCGTGGGAGGAATTCCTGAGGTCAGGTGCGGTGAGGCGAGGGGACCGGTGGCAGTGCGAGGAACAGGTGGTAAGGTTCATGCTGGCGCTCATGGATAGAGGGCTGTCGCGGGGTCGATTGCGGGCAAGTTGTCGGCGGTGGCGTTCATGGGAAAGTTGTGGTGGGGCTACCCCCCGCCGGCGGGGGAATTGGGGGCCCGGCTGCTGGAGGGGTGGGCGAGGGAGAGGGGTGCGAAGGTGCGGCTGCGGCGTCCCATCACGGTGGAATTGCTGGGGGGAGTCATTGGCTGCGGTACATGGGTGAGGACCCGCTGGCGTTCGGGACGCATTCCTTTCGGATCGGGGCGGCAACGGAGGCGGCACGGAGGGGTTGGGGTAAGGAGGAGATACAAAAGCTGGGACGGTGGAAGTCGGATTGTTACCGGACGTACGTGCGGTTGAGGGAGGCGGAGGGGGTGTTGTAACAGTGTTTCCCGATTTGACATGTGTGTCTTTACAGGTGCTGTGGCAGGGCCAGAAGTGGTGGTGTTGAATATATACATTGTGGGACACTCATTTGTCAGGAGGGCAGAACAGGCAGAGTGGGACAGGCAACGGACACTCAATTTGGGATTGGATGCAGGGTTGTACCGTTGTCATTGGAGGGGGAAGGGGGTAGACGTTGGCACTAGTTATTGCCTTTGTTGAACACGTTGGTGAGAGGGGGGGTCTGCCCGGATGTGGTGGTGATTCATCTGGGCGAGAACGACTTGGTGCAGTGCAAGGGGTTGGCGCTGCTCAAACAGATGAAGCGGGACCTGAGGGAAATTAAGAAGCAATGGGCGGGCTGTCATATCATCTGGTCCGAGTTTATTCCCAGGCCAGTGTGGAGGGGGGGGGGGGCGGAGCGCCCGGGAGCCATAGACAGGGCACGGAGGAAAATTAATCGGGAGATGCGTGATTTCTGTGCCAGGGAGGGGGTGGGAGAATGGAGCACCCGGAACTGCGCTATGGCGCAGTCTATTTTTTCAGGGAGGATGGGGTTCACCTGTCCAGGTATGGCATGGAGTTGTACTTGGTCCAGCTGAAGGAGGCGTTGGATGGGGCATTGGGGGTGCTCAGGTATCCCAGGAGGCAGGAGTCCTAAGGGGGGGTCGACAGTCGTAAGCGACTTTCGAGTGGCGCTTTCCTAAGGAGATAGGGTGGTTCTGCTGGAGGCCTGGGACTGTATGGTAGGCGGGGGTGAGGTCATGGAGGTCACTGGGGCATTCAGTCGAGGGGTAGGTTGCTGAGCGGATGGTTGTATTTAAGTTGGAATGTTGGGGTTAAGTTTAGGGGTGGGGGTGGGGGGGCTGTCAGGCAGTTGTTATTTAGTGAGCAGTAGTTTTGTTCGGCACAGGCCAGGTGGGACATTGTTGTAGGTGCACCTGATTCCAATAAAGCGGCCTTTTTCACACTACTTTGGTTGTCTGTGTCAGTGCTCCCCCCCCCTCACCTACTGGTGTGCCCCAATGGGGATTTGGGGGGGTGGCCGACCAGCGGGAGGCTCTCCCCCGGGGGAAGTTTGGGGCACCAGGGGAGGGGGGGGGAGGAAGTCTGACCCTTGGGCTCGCCGTAGCTGGTAGCGTTCTTTGGGCTGGTTGGGCTCCTTGGGCTGGTTTTGGGCTGGCTGTGTATAAATGCGGCCATTTTGTGTCACCGCACACTGTTCATGGCAGTGACACCGCAGCCAGGGTTTCTCAGGCAGTTTCGTGGTCCCTCCCACCCTCCCTGTTTATTTTCTTTCTGGGTCTGGGGTGGCGGGGTGATCCTGGTCCTGAGGGGTTTTGTTGGATGATGGTGCACTGGTTAGGGTTACAGTTGTGTTGTCGCTGGAACAGGTGCGGTTACTGGGGGCGCTTTCCTAAGGAGATAGGGTGGTTTTGCTGGAGGCCTGGGACTGTATGGTAGGCGGGGGTGAGGTCATGGAGGTCACTGGGGCATTCAGTCGAGGGGTAGGTTGCTGAGCGGATGGTTGTATTTAAGTTGGAATGTTGGGGTTAAGTTTAGGGGTAGGGGTGGGGGGGCTGTCAGGCAGTTGTTATTTAGTGAGCAGTAGTTTTGTTCGGCACAGGCCAGGTGGGACATTGTTGTAGGTGCACCTGATTCCAATAAAGAGGCCTTTTTCACACTACTTTGGTTGTCTGTGTCAGTGCTTCCCCCCCTCACCTACTGGTGTGCCCCAAATTGTTCACCTTGCTAAGGTGAGCAAACTATTGACCCAGCCAGAATAGGAGCCAGTCTTCCAATTTTACTACACTGGGAAGGTGCCACTGCAGGGGGGTTGGGGTGAATGGGAGCCTGTCCTTTGATTTCACAGCACTGAAGCCATTTCCCTAAATGCTACATACACAGCAAAACACATTCAGAGGGAGATTGAGTGTGGAAACTGTTAGCATGGCATGCTAGACTGCAAAGCACACACATGCTCGTACTGCTCATTAGAAACCAAAGAGGGGTTGTTGTCCAAACACAAGAAGCAATAAAGAAATCCTTCATGGACCATCATGATATATATATATATATATATATATATATATATATACATTTTTCCACTTCCAGTCCGGGTGTTGCAGGAGACAGCGAGAGCCAGAGAATCCACAAGCAGATTACGGCGTGGTGTGAGGTGGCGTGAGGAGGGGGCGATCACCAACCCGCGGCATACCAGCAAACCGGAGTACCGGCCGCCGCCCCCCGCTGCACACCGTCGCATACCAGCCTGCAGGAGGGGTTTGGAGGGTTGTTGGAGCCGCCCGTGGGCGATGGAGCTCGGCATTGCAGCAGAAGCAGCATTCCTCCTGATTCACGGAAAGGAGCCGCGAGAGTGCCCTGGCCCTGGCAACGCGGCAGCGCAAAAAAAAAAAATCAAAAAATCTCTCTTCAGACACGGGATAGAGAGCGCGATCTTCTTGCAGAAGAAGGAATGTGTCTCCCTGCTCTGCTCTGATCCCGGCCCGTCCCACAGCCTAGTCCTGGACCCAGGCCCGGGGTCCCCAGGCTGTCCACTCACAGGGTGAACATTGTGAGTCGGCAGGAGGCGAGACAGGCAGCCTGGTCCAGTCTCGCAGTGCTGCAGGAGCACCCCATTTTGCAGCAGGGGGCAGCAGGAGGGCAGAGACCTGACTCCCGCATCAGCAGGAGTCACGAGGGGCCACAGCGACTACAGGGTCCCTCAAGGTGGCGTAAAGCCCTCAATTAAGCTCCTATTTTGTGCAGACTGCGGCCTCCAGCAGAGCTACCAACAGCAGAGTCACCCCAGCAACAGCGGCAGGAGCCGTGAGCCCCCCACAGTGGCAGGGCCCGCAAGTTCTGCTCACCAGAAGGAGCTGCGTGTTCCCCATAGTGGCAGGAACCGCAAGCTTCCCACAGCGCTAGAAGCCACTTGCATCCGGCAAGAGCCGCAAGCGCCCTGACACAAGTAGGAGGTAGGAGTTTCACGCCTTTTTCAACAGCGGCAGGAACCGCGAGTCTTCCGGTAGCGGCGGGAGAATAGATTCTTTCCGCCAGTCTCCCCGTGACAACGGCAGCATCCGTGTGAGACTCCCCCGCAGCACCTAGAGAAAGGCACCAAGAATCCACCTCCGCAGCACTCGATGAGTGGCGGAAGCTGCAACAGCTAAGCACCAGCAACCAGCACCAGTAACCAGTACCTCTTAGCAAAAGTTAAGGAAGGGCACTTCGGTCTCCAGCCTCGGTGTACGCTAGAGAACATAGCGTCAGGGCTTCACACAGATACGATCAGGAACCATCTGACAGGGGACGACAGAAAGACCGCAAAGAAAACAAGGAAATAAAAACAAAAAACGAAACTCAAACCACGAGAAGAGGAGGCCTCCCAAACTAACATCATCGAAAACGGTGCGGGTCACAGGAATAGGTTGGTCTCAGTTCCCACCCCAACAACAAAGACAAAGCCCACACCGAACCACCAAACAGGGATTCAAAAGTTTTTTTCCTAAAAGACCCTATGGCAGCAATGTACGCCCCCCTAAAGGAATCTGCCCTGCTTCCACCCCAATGCAGCCAGCCAAAACACAACCTTCTCTTAAAGGTACCCCAGGCATGTTGGCCACTGCACCATCAAAACCGGTTAGCTCACACAGACGGCAGGAAACTGGTGCCAGTAACAGCCCAGGTGCACCAGGCCGCTCTTGAATCGCCAGGACTAACCCCTAAATCAAAATCCGAAATGTCTACCGAAGTTTATAAAGAACCCAGAACAGAATTTAAAATAACTAATATCGGAGATCCCGTGGATCCATTGGATCTAGAGTCCCCTACGGGGACAAGTAGAGAGTGTGGAAAACTCGAAGAAGGATCAATACAGGCACAAAACGAGCCTTCACTCGTTGCAAATTCTAACCCTCTGAAACCAAGAAACAGTGCAGAGTAAATACAAGATGGTCAAAGGAGAAAAAAATCGATCTAATCAAATCAGCAGCAAGCGCCGCCTCAAAGGAAGTGCCGACCGGCAAATCGTTCATCAGTATAAGTGAGGTGAATCTGATTGAAATTCTGGAGTCATTAGAAGGGAAAAGAACCCCACAAAGAAGAGCCATTTTGGTCTCGTCAATCCCCCTGTGCCCTCAGAGAAATCAAGACGCCCAGTTTACAGAGCGGCCGGAGGATGGCCACAGCCCTATAACAATCAAACAACTAATTCTCTTGTCACTAATAACCATCTCCTCCGGAAACGTGTCAAGCCCCGGGTTGGTTGCTCTGGCACAGCACAGCGAAGACAATACCAACATGCAATGGGCTCAAACACTGATCCATACCCTTGAACAATCCATAAAAGTACAACATTTTCAGTCAGATAAAATGGATGTACAAATTGACCTTATTAATCTCATCACCAGCCACATTTCTGGAGTAAACACAAAATTAGATTTAATAACATCGTTATTAACAAAAAGAGAAACTCTAAACCATCATAGAGACAAAAATAACCAAAAAGCCTCATGCCACTGCAGCCCGATAATTGAGAAACTGGCAACCCTTCCGGAACTCTTAAAAGACGTTCTAGGGGCAGCAAAACTTTCTTTCAATACCCACTCCCAAGGAACTTCTCAAAAATCTGTCGTGCAAGAGCAAATTGTTCACCTTCCCAAAGCCAACAATGAGGGAGTAAAAAATACCAACGAAGCACAAACAAAATTAGAATTTGAGATAAATCAAAGTCATCGCGAAGATCAAACAGAGGCACCACAGACAACAACAAGGGCGGGAGGAAAAATGACAAAACGGGAAAGAAAGCGCGCAAGGAAGGCAAGGCTAAAACAAAACAAACAACCTATCTCCTTGTCCGAGGCAGGAACTGCTGAAAGAAACCAAGCACACTGTATTCGGACCTCCTTCTCAAACAGTCAGGGTCTTAGTCACACGGCTAAACCACATACTTCCTCTCAAACCAAGCAAAGAGCCGGAAGCTCATCCCTAGAGGACAAAGCAATCGGAAAAGTAACCCTGGCCGTGCAGCAACTAAGGAATACAATATCACATGACAATGAACAAGGAGAACTAGTACACACGAAAAATCAGCAAACAGTGGGAAATAGAAGTCCAAGGGGCAGCAAAGTACAAAGTACTCAACAATCTGCACCTCAACAAGCGGAAACAAACAAGGGGCCTGACTTAGTAAAGCATAATCAACACCCAGATAACAGGTCGGAGGCTCAAACGTTTGCCATCTCTCAAAGCCTCCCCAAACTTATTCCTGTAACAATAAGGGGAAAGGATCACCACTGTAAGCTTTCAGACCAGGATCAAGTGGACCAACAAACAAGGACGTCGGCCCGAAAAGCATCAGGCCCACCGAGTGCCAGGCAAGAGGTACCAATCTCAAACTCGGCAGAGTATGAACAAGGAAGCTGTCGAGAATCCTCGCTAATCCTCAGAGGAACCGGTGGAAGAAATGAATTCATACCCTCGTCATTCGAAAAGCAAGTCAAACTCGATGAGTGTGAACTGAAACTGTCTTTTATCCCAGAATAATCATCAAAAGGCACCCAGGATACGCTCAATAGGGGAAACCTTTTGAGACTCTTCCATGAAATCCCCGAATTAAAAGGAATCAGTTCGCGTGACCTAATCTTGGTGGAATTCAAGGAGACAACTGGGAGGGGGGTGGAGGAGTCTCTGACAACTTGGTCATCCAAGGACCAGGTGGACAAAATTGCAGCTATGAGTGGAAGATTCGAGGCATGGGGCATCAGGCTCAAGGCATTTCAACGCCCAAGGTATCCATATCCCTTCCTCAACAAACCAAACGAAGGGAAAAGCCTAGGAAATCTCCAGCCCACATGCTTACGCAGAGCGCGTTCCAACTCACCAATACCGCCCTTTCACAAGAACAGGCACCACAAAAGCGAATGTCCTGGTGCTACCGGGGGAAGCCAACAGGAAATCAAGGACTGGTCCTGGTTCCCAAAAACGCTGAATAATAAGTACTCCTACCCAAGGAAGTAAAATTACTAGACTGGCAAGGGAAGACACCCAATTAACCAACATCTCGCTCTGTTCGTGGAACGTGCATGGCTTCAGGGACATGGGCCAAGACCAAGAAACCGTAACCTTCCTTATGCAACAACAAATTATCTTGCTTCAAGAAACATGGAACATGGGGGCAAGTTCAATACCCGGTTTCAATGAACATCATTGCCTGGCAGAAAGATATTCAAATTATGGGCATCCGAGAGGTGGCTTATCAACTTTCATTACTCAAAAATTGAGTTGGGAAACTGAAGAAATATACACAGGGCCAAACTGGTTCCAAGTGGTCAAGGTAACCAGTAAGAAACCAACTACACAACTCCTCCTAATCAACGTTTATATCCACCCATAGAGAAAGAAGCAGAACAGAAAATACATAACTCTAGTAGAGTTATTAAACGCACTGCAGAAAAGCCACATGAAATCCCATATGGTGATCGCAGGTGACTTTAATATCAATCCTTAGTCAATCACTCCTTAGTCAAACTGCAAGTTCCGGACCCTGTCATTCCTTCGCAGGATCTATGTGATAAGATTGCCTCCTTCTTCCACACTAAAATTCAGGAAATTCATCTGGCCCTCGAGGTACAAAGAACCTGCATTAGTGCGCCCACCGCGGGAGTTGAGATGAGTACGATCACTACAGACATCTCCCCGCCATGCACTCTGGACTCTTTTCCCCCGCTGGCCTTACAAGACCTGGAGTTACTGCTAAATAAGACCAAGTCTGGTTCTCCCTTGGATTCCTGTCCGCTGAAAGTCATCAAGCAGTGTAGGGAGACCCTCCTGCCACCGTTGCTAGAGGTCATGAATCTAGCCATTAGAGACGGTGTTTTCCCTACAGAATGGAAGAAGGCGGTAGTAAAACCCTTGTTAAAAAAGGCCTCCCTGGATCCGGAGGTCCTAAAAAACTTCCGGCCTATCTCGCTGCTTCCTGCCCCAGCGAAGATGCTTGAGGCACATCTCAACAAGCACCTCGCTGTCTTTGTGGAAAGCTCGGGATGCCTAGACTCCTCCCAGCATGGATTCAGGAGAGAATTTAGTACTGAGTCAGCCCTCACCATCGTGCTCGATAAGATCCGCACGACAGTAGATGGGGGCCAGACCTCTCTCCTGGTCCTGCTAGATCTATCTGCGACTTTCGATACCCTCTCCCCCTCAGTTCTTTCATCTCGGCTGAGGGAGGTGGGGGTGAAAGACACAGCTCTGGATCTCTTGACCTCTTTCCTCACAGGGAGGGAACAAAGAGTCAAGCTGGGGGAGTTCCTATCTTCATCCCGACCAGTGCTGTGTGGGGTCCCTCAAGGGTCGGCACTTAGCCCGACCCTTTTTAACATCTATGTGACCCCACTAGCCAAGCTAATAAGATCTTTCGGGATGGAGGTAGTTTCCTACGCAGACAACACTCAAATCCTCGTCTCTCTCCCTCATTCTGATGTCCTAACCGCCTCCAAGTTTAGATCTTGTATGGAGGCGGTCGGTCATTGGATGATTCAGAACTCTCTTAGACTGAATGGGGAGAAGACCGAGGTGATGGTGTTTGGGGGGAAAGAAAACATCTGGTCAGCCAATTGGTGGCCTGACTCCCTAGGAACATGCCCTTCCCCTACAACATCTGCCAAGAATCTCGGGGTGCTGATAGACCCTGCCCTTGACTTGGGCAGCCAGGTGAGTAGAACCGTCTCCACCTGCTGGGGTCTGATTCACATCCTACGAAGGATCAGGAAATATCTTTCCTTGCAGGCTAGAAAACAGATAGCTGTCGCACTCATTGGTTCTCGTTTGGACTACTGTAATGCGCTGTATGCTGGGCTTAATAGGAGCCACCTACAGCGCTTACAGGTAGTCCAAAACGCCATAGCCAGATTTGTTCTGGATATTCCCAGACGTTCCTCGGCCTCTGCGGCCAGGAAAACGCTGCATTGGCTACCGGTAGAACATCGAATCAGGTTCAAAGTCCTATGCTTGACCTACAGAGCCATCGCCAAAAATAGCGATTCTGGAATCGGGTCCATCATTTCCCACTACATTCCTGGAAGGGACCTGCGTTCCTCCGGGAAATTGCTTCTGACAGCCCCCCGCGTTCGAAGAGCTAGATGGGGTGGCAGGGCCTTTTCCACTCTAGCTCCCAAATGGTGGAACGACCTTCCCCTGGACCTGAGATCCCTTCCGTCTTTACAGAATTTCCGGACTGCCCTAAAAACTCTCCTCTTTCGGCAAGCCTACATGTAAGGTCTTCTATCTCTATTACTGATTATTTTGTTAGGCGCCTTGATACCTGCGGGTTATTGTTCTGCGCATTATAAATCTCCTTAATATCATATCATATCATATCAATCTTCTAGCAACTAAAAGGGGAAGAAACAGTAAATCTTCACAGGGTGCGTCCGACTTTGTTTGCAAACTAGCAGCACTCGACATGACAATCATGAACGGTAAAGCCCCGTGGGACTCGCCCCCTGCGGCAACATACTTGAGTGGAAAGGTCGCCTTGACAATAGACTTTATAATAACCAGCACTAACCTGTTTTCACAGATTAACAACTTCAGAACTATACAACGAGCTGAAAGTGACCACCTTCCGTTGACCTTGAACCTGAAGAATAAAACAAAAATCGCTCAAAAGTGCGATAACCTCATGCAGCCGCCAGAAACGTTCAATCTGCGCAAATTAAAGTGGCGAGGAGTGGCCCCACAATCCATTGAGGAAAAAGTAAAGGCCTTCAAAGAAATCCAAGGCCCTGTAAAAGAAAAGGATCACGTAACTCATTGGGAGCGTCTGGCCAAGTTCTTGCTCCAAACTTTCCCGGCTTCCACGCTACAGAGGTCAACAAAAGCCGCCAGAAGGGAGCCATGGTTCAATCTAGATCTCAAAATGCACAAAAGAGAGATCGCGAGAGAAGTGCGACGCCTAGCCGGAGTGGGAGAAAATGGCCCAAAACGAAAAAAAACAAAGTTGCAAACACTAAGGAGCACCTACAAAAGGAACTTGGGATACGCAAAATCAGTGTACAAAGAATTTATCTGTCAGCAACTATTATCTGCCAGCAAAAAACCCAATAGCAGTGATTTTTGGGGGATCATCAATACATTAACAGCCGGTCCAACACTTCAGCAAGAGGCAGGAATCAGTGCATATATTTGGACAGCCCACGTAGAAACCCTGTTCAACAAATCGACGATGGGTCCCGAACAATTACTTCAGGGGCCACACCACAACCAAAAGGAAGCCAAAGCCGCATCCATTCACGTTGCAGCAGAAAATATTTAATCTCAATTGAACTCTTTTTCCAATGAGCAAAGCTCCCTAACAAATGCAAAAGATCTAAGCAGACTTATAAACAATCTAAAGTCTCAAGGAGCGGCCGGGCCAAACGGTATACCAAATGCAATATTCAGGAATAACCCAGAGCTGTGGTCCTCAATCCTCACCCCAGTCTTCAATGAGATTTATTTGCACTCCAACATCCCAGCTTCTTGGAGGGGGACCATCATCCACCCCATATTAAAAAAGTGAGATCACTGTAAGCCGGGAAATTACAGACTAATCTCACTGATTGACGTGGAAGCAAAATTGTATGCTAGTGCCTACTAATCCACCTGCAAGGCTGGATGGAGGAAAAAAACATCATTCCCAAATTCCAGACAGGATTTAGGCAAGGCATGGGTGTAGGAGAGTAGGGTCTGCAATCCTATGATCACCCAGATTTTTTGCTTTTGTTTCACTGGTTTACAACTTTCTCTGGCTGTGGGCCTGCTAATCAGACCCACAGCCTGGCTGTTCTCTTTCTAAATTACGACATGTACCCTAGGTGCATTTACCAATTGGTACTGGGCCACCTTATCAGACCCTGTAACTCAGGGCATAGGTGTACCCAGGGCCGCCAGGAGCTGCAGCATGTATTATGCCACCCCTGGCTGGCCGCCTAAATTTGACACAACTGGCTGCATGACAGCTGGGGCGAAGTCGTGTAATCACACTTTGCTTTAGATATAGTAGCCCTATATCTAACCATACAATGGACACTCGAGTTCCTATCAGTCACTCCTATGGCAGGCCTTGACAATCCTGAAGGCAGAGTGCATGGGCTCGTGTGAACTAGGCTCTGGCCCGAGCCGAGCCCGGTTGCAGCTTGCGGAACCAAGACCCAATGGCTGTTCCATGATAACGCGTACCCCATCGGTAACTTCGGTGTCGCGTTATCAAGGCATGTCGAGTAAGGTGTCATACGAATCGGGATGCTGCCCTCTCACCAACCCTGGCGATGAGGTTAGCATTCCGCCCTTCTAGAGGGACACGACATGTACGTAACTGTGAACCCCGGTTAAAGTTAACTAAAGCCTCAGCTCCACAAAATGGATGCTGCCACCACAGACACGAGTCTGACCTCCTGCTGCTGGGAGTCCTTCCAGTGAGGGGCGCTTGGACAAAGGGTTTCCTGTCGAGGGCGGTGTTCGCACCGTCCCAGACAGGGTTTGTGTATTCTGGGTAGGTAGGGCTTTTGCGAGAAGGTGACTGCGGAGTGGCACCCCGGTGCTCACTACGCATCTGCCGGTCAGAACCAGTTCCAGGGGCGCCAGCCCTGGCCTGGGGAAAGTCCGGCAGGGGAGAGGGGTGTAACTACCCCCCTTCCTGGTCCCACCCTTAGGGCAGGACCTAGTCATGTACCCACCCCTTTCTTTAGGATAAAGGCCGGAGCGGGGACCCTTCCAAATTAGATCATCTTTGAATCAAGAACTACTTTCTACGAAAGGACACTCAAGACTCTTCTCAAGATTTCTCCCTTGTGACTAAGGAGTAGTCACCCTGCATCAGCGGGCACCATCTAAGAACTCTGCGGTTTGCTGCAAGTCCTTCCTCAAGGATCCGACGGCCCAGCTCGACGAGAACCGGCTTCCCTGGCACCTCTGACCTCTACCCACGTCATCAGCTCAGCTGTGATCTGTGGGTGCGACGAGACCTCGAGGGACCGGCCATCATCAGAACCTGCGCGCTCTTAAACCAGCACAACCATCGAAGCGATTCCCTGGTGAGTGCTCTGGGGTCCGAGAAGCCCCGACCCTGAGCCGCTCCAGCACCGAAGTGCAGTCTCCCAGCATCTCCACGATCTGCGTGGGGCCCTTCTGCTCGCTGCTCAGCACGTTGTCTGGTCACTAGCCGCTGGCTTGTGCCCTTCTGTGACGACATCCGACAATCAACACTGCTGGTCTGGTTGCTCCAGACTGGCCCTTGCTTCCATCTCTGCGAGAAGCACCCCGGACCCTCCTGGTCCACTCGAGACGCCATCTTAGGCCCACCACGTGGCCCTGAGATCTGCCAAGGCTTGTTGCCCTATCCTGGGCCCAGCGACGCCGACAGCATCATCCTTCGTGGGACAGCTCGCACCTCCGCCGTGGTCGCCGACAACGCCTCCTGGTCCGTGAGACTGCAGAGCCTAACGTCGCCCACTCACCTGGTCGAGGTGACGGCCAACCGGTGCCATCCTGGTACCCTCTGACTACTGGCTAGTAGTACGAACTTGGTCCCCTCTGCTTTCAGGTATCAACAATCTCTGATCCAGGCTTGGATCTCTACGAACTATTCATCACTGGTCGCCGGCCAGCAACTCCTTTTCTTCCGGCTCCTGGCTCGTCAGCGAAGACCCCGACGCCTGTAAGACTTGTGCAGCCGCAGCCCTCGTGGCTAGGTAACTCGGCATTTCGGTGCCTGCATAGCCTCTTTACTCTAGGGTCCCGAGTCCCTCGCTTCCGACTTGCCTTATCGGGTCCGCCCGAGACCTTAAACTTTCCGTGTCCTCGGACACTTGTTTTAATTGTGCACTTGAAGTATTTTCCTAAGAGATTTGGTTTGTGCTTAGTACCCTGTCCTCATAAAGAGTCCAGGGCTGTTGTGAATCTTAATAAATATCCTGTTTATTTTCATAACACTTGTGTGGTGTCCTTTCACTGGGTGTTCAAGGGGTACATGTGTGGTAAACAGCTGGCTTAACGCGCCCTCTCGAGTCTTTAGCCTTAGACTGCTCGTATCCACGCTACTAGGATAGCTGGTCTATAGGTTGACTTACAACCAAACACCATAAGGGACATTGGAACGATACATAGCGGTCGCTAGAATAGCGAACGTTGCATATCGGGCCAACTTCTCACATTGGTGGCAGCGGTGGGATTTGAGCTTGCTGTTGTTTTACCACACGTATCCTAAGAATATCTTGTTGAAAGATCACATAAGTACTGTTAGTACATATAACTAAAGCTTAGAATACTCTGAGTTCTACTGAACCAGCTGTTGCAGCTCCTCAAGGCTTAGCACACCTTGGCTGCAACTCTTAGCAAGGGAACAGTAGGTAAACACATAGTGTAGGTAGGTGCATCACTTACACCACACTAGAAACAGTATGTCGGACAAAGGAGGAAACTCTGAGTCTCCCCTTGTGTCAGTTGACCCTCCACAGGTCATCCCTTCAAGATATACTGTGCTGAGCTTCAAGGAGTTAAGACAAGTGTGTCACTCCAGGAAGATCAAGCAGGGGTCTAACCCCACCACGTCCTTTCTGATTGGTCTCTTGGAGACTTATGATGCCAGAAAAGCTGAGACCCGTCTTAGCTCTTCTAATCCAGAAGGAGACATGCCTCCCCTCGAGGGAACCAGAGACGATCCTGACCTCATCCACCTCGCAACTGAGAACGAAGATGTGGAGGATGATGAGGATGAGGATCCCTCTGGGGATGAGGCAGATAAGGGACAGGTAGAAGTCGTCAGACTAAGCAGGTCCAACTTAAGCAAACATGATAGCGGTACTGGGGGACCCCTGGGGCCACTATCAGGTCAGCTTAACATTGGGAATGGACGAGCCCGATCTCTGTCAAGAGACTCTGGCAGATCCCTTCAAACCAATGGCTCTCGCAACTCTTCTCAGAGAGGGATGACGTCCCCTCAGCGGAGAGTATACGAAGCTAAGGAAAGGGCAGCTAATCTGAGGATCGAAAGGGAAGAACTTGCCCTGGCCAAAGAAAGGCTTGCCTTTGCGAGAGAGCAACAGTTAAGTGGGGTAGTCCCCACTGGTGGCAGCAATGTACCTAGCAATAGGGAAAAGAGTTTCGATACGAAACACCTTGGTAAGATAGTGCCCCCCTTTAAACAAGGGGACGACATCCACAAATGGATTACTGCTTTGGAGAGGGCCTGCACTGTGCAAGGTGTTCCCCAGAGTCAGTGGGCAGCTATCTTGTGGCTCTCCTTTGAAGGTAAAGGAAGAGACAAGCTCCTCACCACAAGGGTGGAGGATGCGAACGATTACCAAGTCTTGAAAAATACACTCGTTGAAGGGTTCGGCCTAACCACTGAGCAGTACAGGGTGCTGTTCAGGGATACCCAGAAAACGCAGTCTCAAGATTGGTCTGACTTTGTCGATTGTGCCACTAAGGCTTTTGAGGGCTGGTTGCTGGGCAGCAAGGTTACTGATTACAAAGGATTGTATAATTTGATGATGAGAGAACAAATTTTAAACAATTGTCAGAACCAGTTGTTGCATCAGCATCTTGTCGACTCGGATCTGACCTCTCCCCAAGAATTGGGAAAGAAGGCAGACAGATGGGTTCGCACGAGAGTTAAACAGAACCAGGGCCAGAATCAAGGTGGTCAGAAGAAAGCAGACCAGAAGGGTAAAGATTCTAAGGGGGAACAAAATGACCAGAAGTCTTCGACAGGTCCCCAACAACCCAAAGAGGGAGGGGGTCAGGCTCCCCAAAAGAAGAAAGAAGGCCAATCCAAAAGATGGTGCCAGTACTGTAAAAGTAAATCTCACTGGTTTAGTGAGTGCACCAAGAAAGGAGGAGGGCAGACTCCTGCCACTGCAGCCCCTAAGGCACCTGTGCCCCCTAGTACAGTCAGCAGTGGTAGTGCGCCTCCCAAGGGTTTAGTAGGGTTAACCCTGGGTTCTGAGGGGCGTGACAACTTAGTTGGCACACTCACTCAGGCTGTCCTTGTCAGTACAGGGGACGCGGACGTGTCCCCTGACATAAGTCCCAATACCTTGGGCAAATACAGACAGACGCCTTTCATAAATGGAAAGATGGCTCAGGCCTATAGGGACACTTGTGCCAGCGTCACCATGGTGACGCCTAACTTTGTGGACCCTGGACAGATCATGCCAGGTACAGAATTCCTGGTGACCAATGCAAGCAATGTCACTACCAATCACAGTATGGCAATTGTAGCTTTCTCCTGGGGAGGGGTAACTGGCCAAAAGAAGGTTGTAGTTAGTCCAGACCTCCCAGTGGATTGTTTGTTGGGCAATGATTTGGAGTCATCACAATGGTCAGAAGTGGAGCACCGGACTCACATGGAAATGTTAGGTTTGCCAGCACATGTGTTCGCTGTGACCAGGTCACAGGTCAGGAAATGCCCCACTGAACAGGTGCTGGATCCTGGAACAACGGACCAGACACCTCCCAAGAAAAAGAGCGGTAGGGTTAAGGCTGCGCCTTCCCCCTTGCCCCAGGTCGTGGATCAAGTCTCAGAGGAGGCTGACCTACAGGAATTGAGGGAAACTGAGCCGAGAGAGTTCGAACTTGATCAAGTTGAATTCTTGGGTTCAGGGGGACCCTCAAGGGAAGACCTGGGGAAGGATCAGTTAGACTGCCCTTCTCTTGAACCCCTCAGACAGCAGGCTGCTGGGAACGCCACAGGTACCCACAAGGTATACTGGGAAGATGGACTCCTGTACACTGAGTCAAGAGACCCCAAGCCTGGCATGACCAGGAGGCTGGTTGTACCCTTGTCTCAGCGTGGTTTCCTACTTACCTTGGCCCACGAGATTCCCTTAGCAGGTCACTTAGGCCAGACGAAAACGTGGGACAGGCTTGTCTCACACTTTCACTGGCCTCATATGAACGAAGATACCAAGGAGTTTTGCCGCTCCTGTGTCACTTGCCAAGCCAGTGGCAAGTCAGGTGGCACGACAAAGGCCCCCCTTATACCAATGCCTGTGGTGGGGGTGCCCTTTGAACGGGTGGGGATCGACATCGTCGGTCCCATGGAACCACCGACAGCATCAGGGCACAAGTTTATACTGGTGGTAGTGGATCATGCCACCAGGTATCCTGAAGCTATTCCCCTTAGGACCACTACAGCACCTGTTGTGGCAAGAGCCCTAGTTGGAGTATTCTCCAGAGTGGGCTTCCCTAAGGAGGTCGTCTCCGACAGAGGTGCAAACTTTATGTCGAGCTACTTAACTGCTATGTGGAAGGAATGTGGTGTCAACTACAAGTTCACTACACCCTATCATCCACAATGCAATGGGCTTGTTGAGAGATTCAACAGGACCCTTAAAGGGATGATTCATGGACTACCTGAAAAGCTTCGGCGTAGATGGGACGTCCTGATCCCCTGCCTCTTGTTCGCCTACAGAGAAGTCCCACAGAAGGGGGTTGGCTACAGCCCTTTTGAACTTTTGTACGGGCATCCTGTAAGAGGACCCCTGTGTTTGGTGATGGAAGGATGGGAGAGACCTCTCAAAAAGCCTG
The DNA here is from genome assembly GCF_964263255.1 of Lissotriton vulgaris. Taxonomy (NCBI): domain Eukaryota; kingdom Metazoa; phylum Chordata; class Amphibia; order Caudata; family Salamandridae; genus Lissotriton; species Lissotriton vulgaris. The sequence continues at coordinate 699,607,139 of NC_141697.1, read as the reverse complement.
CAGCCAACATAGTGGACTATGTGCTTGGCCTCCGCTCGCGGATGGCTGAATACATGGAGAAGGCATCTGAAAACCTTAAGGCCAGCCAAGAACTCCAGAAAGCTTGGCATGACCAAAAGGCTGTCTTGACTGTTTACCAGCCCGGACAGAAGGTGTGGGTGTTGGAGCCAGTGGCCCCAGCAGCACTCAAGGACAAATGGTCCGGGCCCTACACCATCCTGGAGAAAAAGGGAGAGATCACCTACCTGGTCGACCTGGGAACTCCCCGGAGCCCCCACAGGGTGCTTTATGTCAACAGGCTCAAGGCATATGTCGACAGGAAGGGCATGAGTTTGCTCATGGCCCTAGATGAGGGACAGGAGGAGGAGAGTGACCCTCTCCCCGACCTGCTCACTCAGAATCCTGACGATGGATCGGTAGATGGTGTTGTCTTTTGTGGCAGCCTCTCCGAACATCAACAGAGAGACTGTAAACAGGTTCTTCAGTCTTTCAGACATATGTTTTCTCTGACACCCAGCCAGACCGATTGGTGTACCCATGAGGTTGACACTGGTGACAGCTTGCCCGTTAAGAGTAAAATCTACCGGCAGCCTGATCACGTTAGAGACTGCATCAAGAGTGAAGTGCAGAAAATGTTGGAGCTGGGAGTCATTGAACCCTCGGACAGCCCTTGGGCTAGTCCCGTGGTTCTAGTGCCGAAACCTCACACCCAGGGTGGTAAGAGAGAGATGAGGTTTTGCGTAGACTACAGGGGTCTCAATGCAGTCACTAAGACTGACGCCCACCCAATACCAAGGGCAGACGAGCTTATCGATAGATTGGCTTCGGCCAACTACTTAAGTACGTTTGACCTGACAGCTGGGTATTGGCAAATCAGGTTAGCTGAGGACGCCAAGCCTAAAACCGCATTTTCAACCCCTGGTGGGCATTATCAGTTCGTGGTGATGCCCTTTGGTCTGAAAAATGCACCTGCCACCTTCCAAAGGTTGGTGAATCAAGTCCTTACTGGGCTGGATGACTTCTGTGCGGCGTATCTTGACGATATTGCTGTCTTTAGCTCCACCTGGGAGGATCACCTGGTCCACCTGCGGAAAGCGTTAGAGGCTCTGCAAGCAGCAGGCCTCACTATCAAGGCCACCAAGTGCCAGATAGGGCAGACACAGGTTGTATACCTGGGCCACCTTGTAGGTGGAGGCCAGGTTCAGCCACTGGAGAGCAAGATACAGTCAATCAGGGACTGGGCTCCTCCAACCACCCAGACTCAGGTTCGAGCTTTCTTGGGCCTGACTGGATACTACCGGAAGTTTGTCAGGAACTATGGTTCCATCGTGACACCATTAAACGAACTGACAAGCAAGAAAATGCCAAAAAAGGTTCAGTGGACAGCGAGCTGTCAAAAAGCATTCGATGACCTAAAGCAGGCCATGTGCACAGCGCCTATCCTCAAGAGTCCGGACTACTCCAAACCATTCATTGTCCAAACAGATGCTTCTGAGTTGGGTGTGGGAGCTGTTCTTTCTCAACTGAATTTTGATGGTCAAGACCAGCCCATTGCTTTTATAAGCAGAAGGCTGACCCCTAGAGAGAAGAATTGGTCAGCTATTGAGAGGGAGGCCTTTGCTGTGGTTTGGGCCCTGAAGAAGCTGAGGCCATACTTGTTTGGCACTCACTTCAAGATTCAGACCGACCATAAGCCCCTCTTGTGGCTAAATCAGATGAAGGGTGAAAACCCCAAACTGCTAAGGTGGTCCATTTCCCTACAGGGGATGGACTTTACAGTGGAACATAGACCTGGTACTGATCATGGCAATGCCGATGGGCTCTCCAGATATTTCCACTTAGAACAAGAAGACTCACCTGGTCAAGGTTAGCTTATTGTTCCGACGTTTGGGGGGGGGTCATGTAGGAGAGTAGGGTCTGCAATCCTATGATCACCCAGATTTTTTGCTTTTGTTTCACTGGTTTACGACTTTCTCTGGCTGTGGGCCTGCTAATCAGACCCACAGCCTGGCTGTTCTCTTTCTAAATTACGACATGTACCCTAGGTGCATTTACCAATTGGTACTGGGCCACCTTATCAGACCCTGTAACTCAGGGCATAGGTGTACCCAGGGCCGCCAGGAGCTGCAGCATGTATTATGCCACCCCTGGCTGGCCGCCTAAATTTGACACAACTGGCTGCATGACAGCTGGGGCGAAGTCGTGTAATCACACTTTGCTTTAGATATAGTAGCCCTATATCTAACCATACAATGGACACTCGAGTTCCTATCAGTCACTCCTATGGCAGGCCTTGACAATCCTGAAGGCAGAGTGCATGGGCTCGTGTGAACTAGGCTCTGGCCCGAGCCGAGCCCGGTTGCAGCTTGCGGAACCAAGACCCAATGGCTGTTCCATGATAACGCGTACCCCATCGGTAACTTCGGTGTCGCGTTATCAAGGCATGTCGAGTAAGGTGTCATACGAATCGGGATGCTGCCCTCTCACCAACCCTGGCGATGAGGTTAGCATTCCGCCCTTCTAGAGGGACACGACATGTACGTAACTGTGAACCCCGGTTAAAGTTAACTAAAGCCTCAGCTCCACAAAATGGATGCTGCCACCACAGACACGAGTCTGACCTCCTGCTGCTGGGAGTCCTTCCAGTGAGGGGCGCTTGGACAAAGGGTTTCCTGTCGAGGGCGGTGTTCGCACCGTCCCAGACAGGGTTTGTGTATTCTGGGTAGGTAGGGCTTTTGCGAGAAGGTGACTGCGGAGTGGCACCCCGGTGCTCACTACGCATCTGCCGGTCAGAACCAGTTCCAGGGGCGCCAGCCCTGGCCTGGGGAAAGTCCGGCAGGGGAGAGGGGTGTAACTACCCCCCTTCCTGGTCCCACCCTTAGGGCAGGACCTAGTCATGTACCCACCCCTTTCTTTAGGATAAAGGCCGGAGCGGGGACCCTTCCAAATTAGATCATCTTTGAATCAAGAACTACTTTCTACGAAAGGACACTCAAGACTCTTCTCAAGATTTCTCCCTTGTGACTAAGGAGTAGTCACCCTGCATCAGCGGGCACCATCTAAGAACTCTGCGGTTTGCTGCAAGTCCTTCCTCAAGGATCCGACGGCCCAGCTCGACGAGAACCGGCTTCCCTGGCACCTCTGACCTCTACCCACGTCATCAGCTCAGCTGTGATCTGTGGGTGCGACGAGACCTCGAGGGACCGGCCATCATCAGAACCTGCACGCTCTTAAACCAGCACGACCATCGAAGCGATTCCCTGGTGAGTGCTCTGGGGTCCGAGAAGCCCCGACCCTGAGCCGCTCCAGCACCGAAGTGCAGTCTCCCAGCATCTCCACGATCTGCGTGGGGCCCTTCTGCTCGCTGCTCAGCACGTTGTCTGGTCACTAGCCGCTGGCTTGTGCCCTTCTGTGACGACATCCGACAATCAACACTGCTGGTCTGGTTGCTCCAGACTGGCCCTTGCTTCCATCTCTGCGAGAAGCACCCCGGACCCTCCTGGTCCACTCGAGACGCCATCTTAGGCCCACCACGTGGCCCTGAGATCTGCCAAGGCTTGTTGCCCTATCCTGGGCCCAGCGACGCCGACAGCATCATCCTTCGTGGGACAGCTCGCACCTCCGCCGTGGTCGCCGACAACGCCTCCTGGTCCGTGAGACTGCAGAGCCTAACGTCGCCCACTCACCTGGTCGAGGTGACGGCCAACCGGTGCCATCCTGGTACCCTCTGACTACTGGCTAGTAGTACGAACTTGGTCCCCTCTGCTTTCAGGTATCAACAATCTCTGATCCAGGCTTGGATCTCTACGAACTATTCATCACTGGTCGCCGGCCAGCAACTCCTTTTCTTCCGGCTCCTGGCTCGTCAGCGAAGACCCCGACGCCTGTAAGACTTGTGCAGCCGCAGCCCTCGTGGCTAGGTAACTCGGCATTTCGGTGCCTGCATAGCCTCTTTACTCTAGGGTCCCGAGTCCCTCGCTTCCGACTTGCCTTATCGGGTCCGCCCGAGACCTTAAACTTTCCGTGTCCTCGGACACTTGTTTTAATTGTGCACTTGAAGTATTTTCCTAAGAGATTTGGTTTGTGCTTAGTACCCTGTCCTCATAAAGAGTCCAGGGCTGTTGTGAATCTTAATAAATATCCTGTTTATTTTCATAACACTTGTGTGGTGTCCTTTCACTGGGTGTTCAAGGGGTACATGTGTGGTAAACAGCTGGCTTAACGCGCCCTCTCGAGTCTTTAGCCTTAGACTGCTCGTATCCACGCTACTAGGATAGCTGGTCTATAGGTTGACTTACAACCAAACACCATAAGGGACATTGGAACGATACATAGCGGTCGCTAGAATAGCGAACGTTGCATATCGGGCCAACTTCTCACAATGGGCACGCAATCTAATCTCGCAACACTAGCTCTCTTGACGGAACAAGCGCAAAGAAGGAAACTCCGCCTCTTCGCCTGTTTTGTGGACATTAAATCTGCATTTGATAGAGTGAGCCGGTGTCACCTATGGAAAAAACTCAAAAGATGGGGCCTGCCGAATGCACTGCTCAACACCATTATAACCCTGTATACTGATACTTGGAGTAGAGTTATGTTGGGAAATGGGTTGAGTACCACCGCAAGTATTCACACACAAGGCGGTTTGAAACAAGGCTGTGTCCTGGCCCCCAGCCTCTTCAACCGGTATTTATCCGACATAGCTAACACATTGAAAAACCAGACTGCCACCCCCCCGAAATTGACTAACGAGCCAGTTGCAATCCTTCAATATTTATTTATTTATTAGTCTTATAAAGCGCACTATCACCTTGCAGGCATCCTGGCGCTGGTGGCTCAAAAAAAGGACGGACAAGAGTCGGACGGGACAGGAACAGGACAGTCAGATTACATTACTTTTGAAAAAGCCAGGTTTTAACCTTTTTCCTAAAGGGGAGAATCTCCCCAATTTGCCTAATCTCGCACGGGAGCAGATTCCATAATTTGGCAGTGGCCACCTCAAAGGATCTATTCCCTGATCTAACCTTCCTAAACCTAGGCACTCTCACCAGCCTAGCCGCTGAAGAGCGAAGCCGCCTGGCTGGGGTATACCAGGCAAATTTAGATTGCAGGGGTAGAGGACCTATTCCATGGAGACCCTTGAAAACGAGGCAGAGGGCCTTAAATTGTACCCTCTGTCTCACCGGGAGCCAATGAAGTTTCACCAGGGCTGCCGGCGCATGTGATCTCCTAGGAAGCCCCAGGACCAACCTAGCGGCCGCTGATTGCATTCTTTGAAGCCTATCCAACAAGAAGCCAGGGGACTCCAATAGTAGAGCATTACAATAATCTAACCTGCTAAGGATAGTACACCTTGCCACTTGGGCGCGCGCCTGAAGTGGAAGTAATGGCAGGATCTTCCGCAAAGACCGCAGGATAGCAAAGCAGCAGGAGGTCGTTTTTTTTAACATGAGTCTCCATGCTAAGCTTCTGATCAAGCATAACCCCTAAGTTGCGGACTGATTTCACTGGCCGCACTTTGGTCGTTGTCTCAGGGGACCAAAAATTCTCTGGAAAAGGACGGGAGATCTTACTCCCATCGCTAAAAAATACCTCCGTCTTCCCAGCGTTGAATTGAAGAGAATTGTTCTTCAGCCAACGTGACGTATCCCGCAAACAGTTGTGGAATACCTCCACAGGAGTCGATTCCTCTGCCTCAAAGGAGAGGATCATCTGCGTGTCATCTGCGTAGTTTATTATCTTGATTTTATAGGCTTTAATAAGCGAGATCAGAGGTCTTAGATATAGGTTGAACAGGATGGGGCTAATTGCTGATCCCTGTGGCACCCCGTGTGGAACATGAGAAAACACAGATTGAAAGGGGGGCAAGGACACCGCCTACTGTCTGTCCTGCAAGAATGACCGAAACCACAGCAGAGCACTACCTCTCACCCCAGCATCACTTAAACGGCCCAGTAAGATCTCATGGTTGACCGTATCAATATGCGGACGATATAGTCTTGCTGAGCCAAACCCCAGTGGGGTTACAGAGATCAATAAATAATCTGGTATCGTACTTGGAAAAGGAACAGCTGGAGCTCAATAAAGAGAAAACAAAAATCGTCCGCCTAGTTGACGTTAGAAAACTAAAGTTCAAATGGATGGTCAATGGGGCTCACGTAGAAGAAAAAAGTTCATATAAATACTTGGGTGTAACTATAGGGCAGGGTACAATTCACAAAGAACATAAACTGGCCCTCAGAGCCAAGGCCCAGTCGCTGATCTATGCCTATAGATTAATTCGAAAAAAATTGGACTGCCCAAACTATTCCCACTTGCTAAAAGTAATGGCGCCCAAATTCAACCCAGTTTGTCCTACGGCTTGGTCCCCTGGTGTGGCAAAGATTCGCATTTACAGAATGAGTTACAGTCAAAAATCTACAAAGCGGTTTTTGATCTGCCGAAATGCACCTCGCCTGCCCAGGTAAGACTAGAATTTGATCTCCAGGACCAGAAATACAGGGAATGAGTAACTTCATAAAATTCTGCCACACTCTCCGATCCTCCGAAGCGGGCACTCTGAACAGCCTTTGCTGGGACGAAATCAAGTCACAGAAGGAGCAAGAAATGCCAAACTCCTGGGGGAGTTTCCTAAGTACTGCTCTGGCTACGATGGAACTTCAACCAGCATGGGACAATACGATGGACAGAGTTTCTTTTAACAAAGTAGTAAATGTCGTGGCCAAAAAGAAATCTTTACTGGAGGATAAAATGGCGCTCACAAAGAGGCGGCATGGATGGATAGTTATAAAATCGAATAGGACGTCAAAGCCTCAACTCTACTTATCTACCCATTTCAGCTCTTATTTAAAAATGTGTTTTCTAAAGTTCAGGATGGGCGTGCATGACTCCAAGGACTTATCCCTCTAATGGAAGCCAGCTTTTAACTAGAAACTCTAATCCATTTGTTATGTGCCTGTCCAGCCATCCTAAGCCAAAGGAGACAGTACCTAAAAGCGATTTTTATCGAACTGAAAATCTGATCTAGCAGACAAGCAGTTATATGCTGGCTGGAGGGCTCGTCATGCATCCTGGCTTGCCGAGGAGTAAAATTTTTGAAACTTGTCAATAGTTTCTTATTGCAAGCGGACGATGACTAAATATAATCTCACGCAATACCACCCCATACCCTTAATTGGGGGTACATATTTTTATATTCTTCTGTTATTTGATTTTAAAACTGTTTAAAGTACAATTTTATAATAACTGAATTTTATACTCTTGCAATTTATGTAAGACAAAGCACAGATACAATTCGACCTTTTATATAGTATGACAATCTTAGCCGCCTGTGCAGATGTATTCTATTTTTCTAGGGGGGTTTTTGTAATGATTTTAAATAATCAAACAATAAAACTTAAAACTTGATAGCCTATACTCTAGCCCCATAAACTCAACACTTATATCCATTGATCATTTCCTAAAAAGAGTGGCCATTCCTCAGATACCTCGTGCTGCTGTAGAGGGTCTGGTGGCCGCCTTCTCTAAACAGGAGACATAACAACCAATTTTTAGCTTGCCAAGGACAAAACAACGGGCTCTGATGGCTCGCCCATCGAGTGTTATGCCATCTATGAGTCTTCACTGGTGCGTCGACTAAAGGTTATATGAGGCTTTGATAGAGCTTGGCTATCTGTCATCCACTGCTTAGGAGGCGGTGTCACTTTTATACTAAAGCCTGGACGAGACCCACTGAATTTAACGTCCTATAGGCCACTCTCCATCTTAAATACAGCATATAAAATAGTAAGTACATTTATAGCAGAGAGGCTCCTCTCTTTGCTATCAGATCTTATATACATGAAGAACAAAATGCTTCATTCCCCAGAAGAACACCTCACTTACCATCAGAAGGTTCTACCAAGTCCTGGAACCGGCACCTACAGTGCAGCCCAACCCTGCATGTCTAGCATTGGACCTCAACCAGGCTTTGATACTGTTGATGGGACATGTCTACTTAGGGTGCTAGGAAGATATAGCATCAATAATCAACTGATTGAGTCGATTAGACTTCTCTGTGCCAAAACAAAAACCATGACAAAAAATGGGTGTCATATCTCTAGCACCTATGCAATAGCCAGAGGTACACAACCGGGATGACGGCTATCTTCCCTGCTATTTGCCATGGCAATAGAGTCCCTGGCAGTGAAATAGCGAGATCAGCGACAGATAATTAGGGCATTCCACTGGCAGACAAAATACATATCATTTCCTGATATGCTGACAACATGTTGCTATATATACACAAGACATGTATCCAGACCTTATCCCAATCTCCAATATTATTCAAGACTGCCACGAAGTCTCAGGTGTGTGAGTCAATTATCCTAAATCATATGTATTTCCACACCAGCAGACCCTGACACAAGATAGTGCTGGGAGAACGAACCCAACAGTGTGCACCCAACACCTTTCAATGTTTGGGGATCAACATCTATCACTCACAGGCAATTTTTTTTAGGATAATCTAGATAGAGTGATTCAATCTGCGATCCCAGATAGCCTTCTGGACTGGTTTACCCATCAAGGCATCAGGCTGCATTGCAATGGCTAACATGATTGTTAGACCTGGCATCATTGGCGTGGGTCTCCCTTCCTCTGTGCTCTTCCTATCTTTTATATTGCATGGATTTAGATGTTTTGGGCACCGTGCCACTGCTACTCAGTGCCACAGCACGAGTGTTCCTGTATATAAATGACTGTATGAGTAAGGATCACTATAATACCTACATCGGTATAGCCTGTTTCAATAGTGAGTTATCCTCCATTTCACTGTCGCTACTGCAAAACGATCCATTCTCAAAGGCCAGGATGGGCCGGTTAAATATTGCTTTCTATCATTCTATCGGGCCCTAGGAACCCAATAGGAACCTCAAGTTTGATATGTATTGTATTGTAATTGCATTTATATAGCGCTTTCTACCCCTGACGAGGCGTCAAAACGCTTTTTCGGTGAGTAGCACGCTACTCCAGGACCCATAGAGGATGAGTGTTGAATTAGTATAGTGAAACATGCAAGTACATTTTAAGTGGTGGCTAGGTTAGTCAGTTATTTGGATTTGGAATGATAGCAGAATGATAGAGGAGGACAAAGGTTTGTATTTATGTAGCGCTTGTTGACGCACGATATTCAGGAAGCTTACAAAGGATTAGTGGTGAATTAATATGGTGAAATATGAAGTAATTTCAGTGGTGGATATTAGTCAGTTACTTGGAGTGAGAAGGATAGCGGAGGGATAAAAGGGGATGAAAGATTTGCATTCATATAGCACTTGTTACCCGTAATGGGTGTTGAATCACTTTTCTGGCGAGTAGCACGCCACTCCGGAACCCGTAAAGGATTACTGTTGAAAATTAGTATTGTAAAAAGAAATATGAGGTAATTTGAGTAGTGGATATGTTATTCGGTTATTTGGGTAGTATATTAGTATAGTTAAATATGGAATTTGAGAAGTGAACATGTTAGTCTGTTAATTTTAATTGAAAAGGATAGTGGAGGGATAAAAGAGTGAAAGATTTAAAAACATTTTTTTTACGGTCTTAGCAATAGGAGGGGGCTTTTGGATGAGTAAAAAGGAGTTTTCGGTATTGCTAAATGAGAAAAAGGGCAGCATTTCTGGCCCTAGTCCCGACCAGTCTCGAACAGGCTCAAACAGGGAACTACCCTTGTCCTCTCCACCCTTAGCCTCGATGCCCGGGCTGAGACGCCCTAAGCCTGGCCTTTTTTATAGCCCTAGTAATCAGGTGACCCCTTCAGCCAATGGGAACCCTAGCCCTAAAACTATCCAATCACAACACTAGCCCTAAAATCTAGAAACAAATAGGAGACCAGGACCTTACTGCCAATCTTAGCCCTAGTCCAAGTACCCAATCAGTTCAAAAACCCTGATCTCTACGTCCAATAAAGGCCTTAGCCCTACCAGTAGTCCCAACCCAAGCCCAAGCAGCCAATGGTACAGGTAGCCCTAGTCCCTACTTCCAACAGAAAGCCTAACCCTACTCTTAGTCCCACAACTAGTCCAACAACCAATCACACCAGAAGCCCTAAATAGCTACTTCCAATTAAAGGTCTAACCCTAGCCCCACCCTACTCCCAACAACCAATAACATAGGAAGCCCTTGACCCTACTTCCAATATAAATCCTAACCCTAGCCCTAGTCTCAACCCTACAATGATTGAATCACAGACCCAGAAACCAATCAGAACCCTCAAATACCCAACCAATGAGGACATTAACCCTAACCTAATAGAAACACCAGCTACAACCACCAATCAGTGTACACATGTGCCAACCACTAGCAGACCATATAATGTCCCAGCAACCTCAGACAAGGTTTGCTGGCCAGGGAGTTGGAAGCTGCTTCTCCGGTTCAGAATCTCCTAGGAGACAGGCAGGCTCAATCCACACTTTGGACTTCTGCAGGTAAAGGCTTCACTAACTCGAAATCTAACAATACTGTTTGAAAAAAAAATGTACTCCCCCTGCTGGCCAAAAAACGAAGTACACAGGCCCCAGTAAATAGAGTTTAAACAGCTCACAGAAGCACTCTCTGATGTAGAATATTCCTGTTGCTGGGGGGGGGGGGGGGAGGCAGGGGGGCTGGCCTCACTGGCTTGTGAATTTAAAATGGTGGCTGGGGGGGGGCACAGTTTTAACACACAGATCTTAGCACAGAGCAAAGGAGAAATTTGGAGGGAAAACAGATTTGTCACCAAGGAATGAGAGGGTCAAACTACAGAGGTTGGACTGCAAATCCCACAATTCATCACGTTAAATGCAAGCAATCATGGGCAGGGAAAACCACAAGTTTAAAACACAAAACGTGTGATAAAATTTGCAATCACAGGCAGGTAAAAACTGCAATTTTAAACTGTAACAACCACATGCAAAGACAGTAATCACAGAAAGGGAAAATCGTTTTTTAAACAACTTTTGTTTTGGGAAGAGACAGCACTAGTCTGCCTCCTTTACAGTAGGCTGTTGCGGGTATGTGTATTGGCTGTCGGGTTTTAGAGCAGCCGGGCCAGCTGGGTCAGACCTGGCTGGAGAGAGAGAGATCGGTATTCAGAGCATGGGGAGGGGTGTCTCTTTGATCCGAGCAGGGCCGTGCCTGACAAGGTGAATGATGGCTCCACCTCCCACTGGGTGTCTCATTCTGAAAGGGCAGGATGTCGCCTCGTAAACCAAGTGCTTCCCGACCCCACCGAACTGGTTCTGACTGGACCGAGTGATTTGTGACTTCAGAGAACAAAGACTTTTTAGGTATAAAACGCTGCCCTGGAACTTTGTCCAAGTGTGTTCCTTCTGGATGTCAAGACGAAACTCTGTCCGAGTGAACAGAGGAAAGGACTTTGCAACTTTCATCAAGCTTGCTGAAGAAACTACCCGAGGGCCTAAATCAAGAGCGTCTCCTGCAGAAGTCTCAGGGACATTAGACTTCACCCCGTCAGCCGTCGGAATTCCTGTGCGAGGAGTTCTGCTTGCAGGTGAGGTCTCCGTCGAGTAATCCGGAGCCTCTAGTTCTACTGTGTGGACCGCGGAATGGGCACTTCTGAACTTTTGCTAAACCTGTGTGGGCTGCTGCAGCTAAGAGAGAGCTGCCGCCACTGAGAGCCCGCCTGAATCGGAATTGAGACTTTCTAAACTTTTGCTGAACCTGTGTAGGCCGCTGCAGCTACGAGAGAGCTGCTGCCGCTGAGCGCCCGCCTGACTGAACCTTTTTGCTAAACCTGTGTGGGCCGTTGCCATTAAGAAGAAAGCTGCCGCCGCTGAGAGTCCGCCTAAATCTGTATCTTCAAACCTTTTGCTGGATCTGTGTGGGCCGCTGCAGCTAAGAGAGAGCTGCCGCCGCTGAGCACCCGCCTGAATCTGCACCTTCGTACCTTCCGCTGAATCTGTGTGGACTGCTGCAGTTGAGAAAGAGTTGTGGCCGCTGAGCGTCCACCGTGGTGCCCGCCTGGTCGAGATCATCCTGGGTTGTGCGGACCGCCACAGCTGAGAGAGAGCTGCTGCTGCTGAGTGCCCGCATCCTTTGCCACTTTGCCTCATAGTGATTTGTCCCATGGGCCTCCGCAGCCAAGAGAGCTGTAGCCGCTGAGTGCCCACACCCTTTGCTACTGTGCATCATCATGATTTGTCCAGTGGGCCGCTGCAGCTAAGAGAAAGCTGTAGCCGCTGATTGCCCACACCCTTTGCTACTGTGCATCAATATGATTTATCCTGTGGGCCGCCGCAGCCAAGAGAGAGCTGTAGCCGCTGAGTACCCACACCCGTTGCTACTGTGCATCATCGTGTTTTGTCCCGTGGGCCGCCGCAGCCAAGAGAGAGCTGTAGCCGCTGAGTGCCCACACCCTTTGCTACTGTGAATCATCGCGATTTGTCCCGTGGGCCGCCAATGTCAAGAGAGCTGTAGCCGCTGAGTGCCCACACCCTGTGCTATTTTTGCATCCTCGTAATTTGCCACATGGGCCGCCGCAGCTAAGAGAGAGCTGTGGCCAACGAGCACCCGCACCATTGACAACTTTGCATCCTCATAATTTGCCCCGCAGCTAAGAGGGAGCTGTGGCCGCTGAACGCCTGCACCATTGACAACTTTGCAACCTTGGGATTTGTCCTGTGGGCCACCGTAGGTAAGAGAGAGCTGCTGCCGCTGTGAGCCCACCACGGAGCTGCACGACAAGAGTCATCTCCACCACCAGCCCAGGCCGCAGCAGCTGCACGCTGCTGCCACTGCACACCCACATGTCCCTGAGTGACCGAACCACTGTGAGTGCACGCTGCGGATCTCAGCCTGCAAGACTTGTGGTCACTGGGAGTTCGCCTGTCACCGTCTCTGCTTCTTCTAGAAGCTGCGTGCTGTATCCCCTTCCAATGACAGGTATCTGGTGCGCAACGCTTCACGTAGGCCCCGGCCCTGAACTCAGTCAGTGTCGCGCTTTGGGTGAATACATTATTGTCTTTTTGAGTCCCTACAGGTTTACGTGAAATGTAGTTGTTGAAACGCTTTCAGAGTTTTGAGTTAAACTGTTAGATAAAGATATTATTTTTCTATATCTACCCGAGTTGCCTCCTTTTGTGGTGTCATTACTGCCTTATTGTACATGGCCACAAACGCTTCACACACTGCCTCTGAGATAGGCCTAACTGCTTGTGCTACATTACCACAGGGTTGAGCAGGGGTTGTCAAAGGGGGTGACGCACTTGCCCTGACTTAGGAAAAGGGGTCTCTATTTGGACAGTGGCACCAGCCAGTGCTGACTAGAAACCCCCATTTCTAACAATGATCATGTTTTTCTGCCCCCAAATGTATTTTGTGTGCAAATTTGCCTTTGCAAATACCTCCATCATACTTTAAACAATTGGATTCTCTCCTAATGTAATTCATATTGGGAACCGGCCAGCACAGAGTGAGCCTATCTAAATTGAAACTATCTACTAGCAAAGGAGGTAAGGATGACACAGACTTTAAGGCATATTATTTTGCTGCTCAACTCCAATAGTTTGGCAGGCCATTACCTGATGGAAACTGGAATTAATGAGGAACAATACAGGGAAGGCGCACTTCATAGACTATAGTTTTCAGGTATTATCTCAATGAGAAGAGGTCAACATACCTTCAGGTTAGGGACATCTTTGGAGAGGGGAGGCTCCACGAATTCCAGGCATTAGTTGATACCTATGGCCTACTGTGAGAAACTGGCCTGGTATATGATGTCCACTAATGTAAGTGAAACAACGAGAGGGGATGGGCCCAAAGGACCGGAACCAGGAAGGACCCGTATAAACTAACCACAACAATAATGACCTAGGTTCCTGTGTCACTTAGATTCCATTCATTTTAGGGAAAGAAACCACACTATTTTCTGTTGGTGGTTGGGTTATTTATTTTACCCACGTTTTTTCAAATTCATTCATATATGGTAAAAGGGGGCAACTGTTCTCCACAGATTTCGGTATATCTGCCAATGTGCTTTACCACATTGGCAGATATAACGAAATGTGGATAAGTAGGATGCCCTGATGAGAGCACACTAAGGCAGAAGTGTGTCTCGAAATGCGTCGGCACAGCGAGAATACCGCTGAGTTGTGTTAGGCACAGCGAGAATACCGATAAGGCACAGCGAGGATACCGCTGAGTTGGATTGATATGAGATTATTGTCTAAATTTACGCAGACTTGCAGTGCAATTGATTAGCCTTGCGAAAACATTCTTATTGTCCACATTTACGCAGACTTGCAGCGCAATTGATTAGTCGTGCGAAAAAGGTTTTTTTTGGTCCACATTGTATTATTGATTATAATTGTGAACATTGCGTGTAAAAAGTTGTGAATTTATTTGTCTTATTGAATTTGTATTAAATGTATGAAGTAGTGTATGTATTTCTAAATGCTTTGTAAGTAAATTTTGCGTGTAAATCTGTGGAGAACAGTTGCCCCCTTTTACCATATATGAATGAATTTGAAAAAACGTGGGTAAAATAAATAACCCAACCACCAACAGAAAATAGTGTGGTTTCTTTCCCTAAAATGAATGGAATCTAAGTGACACAGGAACCTAGGTCATTATTGTTGTCACTAATGTAAGTGGGCTCCTTGCACCGGTCCAGACAAGCCTTATGGTAATTTAAGAGGTCTCAGACAACATTAGAAAGCTATCCAAGTGGTAGCTGTGGAGAGCAGCCTTCAGGCTTAGTCTTGAAGGAGCTGAAAACTGCTTGTTTTACCAGAATGCAATCTTATAGTATAGATTAAATGAAAGATAACCACACCAAGTATTTATAAAAATATGTATTGTATAACACTCTCTAGTACGTTATAGTATCTCCTACACAGAGATAGACACAAAGCACACAATACCTTAGCAAAGAAATCACAGTAAATAGCACTAATACACAGTGGGCCCGGGGGGGGAGGGGACCAAACCATATACCAAGAAAGTGGTATAAGAAGTATGACTCTAGTCAGGACAATGTTGAGAATATATAGAATTGTTGGGGACCAAAAACATAAAGGAGGGGACCCCTCTACCGTTACTTTGAGGTCAGGGAAAAAATAAAGACAATACTAGGAAAATTCCCTCATGACCTTTCTACTTTTTGTTTACCAACATTGTTTATATATTTCATATTGCATATTATTCAATCACAACAACATCAATACTAAATCATTTCTTCAGTATTTTTTTATTTCATCATTTCTTTTTCATTTTTCATTATTTTCTTGTATAATATTTTTATATTCATTGTATCTATGATACAGACATAAGTTTTGAAAAAAATGTCATATTACAAAAAATACAATTACAAATTCATAACAAATATCCCCTTGGCTATAAAAGCACATCAATACTAACCATACTCCACTCACTCCATATCATTCATTCCAATTCATAACCTTCCGCACACGTCCTCTACAGAGTATCTGAACAAATCTTGATCTGTAGGGCAGAAATTATTCTGCCTTATTATGAACCATAAGATGTTAGATTTGATTCCACGCAAGGTCGACGCGCGTTTCGGTGGGGTATCCACCACCTTCCTCAGGACCTATGCAGATACACACACTCCATGTAAACCAAAGGCCAGGGGATTTTTAACCTGTAACAGCTATCTTTCTCCACAATTCAATTAGTGGTGCAGGGAATTTCATCAGTCCGGGTTGCTAAATTATTGTTATTCCTTCTAGTTTTATCTAGTGCCTTGAAGGGATGGTTCTCATAGGATAAATCCTTTCCCACTGCACATGTTAATTAAAATTGTAAAAAAGCTCACACAATTCCTCTTTGTAAAAAGTGATATGATATATCCTTTTCATTTCATAATGGACTCCATTTTCTAATGAGAGCGATAGCTCCTAAGATGTCACTGCTTCGACCTGTGGCTCACTCGATCTCCTCGTACAAAGTACCAGCAACCCAGTGCTTTCGGATGACGAATAATATGCAATATGAAATATATAAACAATGTTGGTAAACAAAAAGTAGAAAGGTCATGAGGGAATTTTCCTAGAATTGTTGGGGACCCACAGAACCACTCAAGGTAAGTAGATAGGGACCCCACAGAGAGCGTGTGCAGTGTGTGAACACGACTGCGTGCTCTGTACAAGTCTATGTGCAAGTCGTGATTGGAATTTTAAAGATTAGGGACCCTTCCCAGTGGAACTTTAAGAAACCCTGTGGAAGACAGAAGGTTGGAGAGCCACCCCACTCGTGGATGCAGAGATACCCAAGTTGCCTATCCCAGGGAAGCTTGGTGCATAGGTGTTAAGTGGTGTCGGAAACCGCAGTCGAACCCAATGGAGGACTTCAGGAAAGTGCCACTGCAGTAGGAGGAGAAATTGTCTGGAGGAATCCAAACGTGGATTTGTGAAGAGGAGTACCAGAAAGCAAGCAGAGGGGACAGAGTCTATGTCACTCAGGAGTGACTTGGAAGACAAATGCCCTCCGATGTCGGGTACTTCAGGATAGATGACGGTGTCCTTGACTCTGTAGCTGCAAGGACCAGGCGATGGGGAGGGCAACCAGGACCCGGATACGAGCTGCCCCACAAACGATGTCGAGTGCTGAGGGGTCAGTGTCCAGCGGGAGCACCAAAAAGCCATGGCAAATGCAACCCCTGCAGGAAGTCAGGAACGTGCACGGTTGGGACCAGCAAGGTCCAGGAGACTCACCACAAGCAGGGGAATCAGGGAAGGCCCCAAGCAATCAGTGGAATCCAAGGAAAGCAAAGATGACCCTCAAGTGGACCCACAGGTCGGAGGCACAGGGATCGCAAAAGGACCTCAAGGAGCTCAACAAAAGGAGCAGGCCACAGGGCCCATGAGATGATGTGGCTGAATATCTTGGTGGAAGAAGTTTACGGAGGTTGGGGCCACGTGGAGCCCAAAGTACTTGGCGCAAAGTTGCCAGCAAGCATATGCATTTGCAAAAGTACGCAGTGCACAGGGGTTCAGTTAATGCAGCCCCCACAAGGAATTCTGCCCTCAGACTTGGTGAGAGGGTAGCTCATGCCTCAGGAGATGTAGATAACCACCACCTGTGTTGTTGAACCCTTCAGAGTCTGCAGGAGCTTGGGATCAGCAGACCTGTCAACAGTGTTGAAGTGCCGACGAATGTAGGGGAGTGAACCCTTCACTCCAAGGGAGATTACTTTGGTTGTCCTTGATGCTTCATAGGCATTGAAAGGTTCCTGTTTTTTTTTTTTTCAGAGTTTTATATAGCGCGAACTGGACCCGAATCGGGTATCAGAGAGATTTATATAGCACCCGTTATGTTACATGAGGAGGGACACACATTCATTTTAGGCACGGGGAGATTAAGTGATTTGCCCAGAATCACAGACGAAGTCAGGCCCAAACGAAGTCCAGAGTACCCCGATAGTAGAAGTGCAGTGGTTTCAGTTCTTAATCTTATCCCACGACAAATCTAGGGACCTACACCAAGGTAAGCCCTTAAGTGTCCTAGGGAAAGGGTTGGGAAGATTCAGGGGACCCTCCCAGGGGAGGGTCTGGACAGGGGGGGCATTACTCCCATGTCTTTTGTCCAATTTCACACCAGAGCGGGAACCAACAGCTCCCAGGACTGGTTTGTACTGGACTATGCACAGGGACACCAAATGTGCCCCTCCAGCACACTTTCAGATGCTGGCAAGCGCAGCCAGCCAGCCCTAATACACTAAATCCTGTCTGGGAGGTGGTCACACCTCCCTGTGACAGGATGCTTATTGTTCTGTCTTCCCCTGCTCGAGCTTGGCTCGGCATCAGGAGGGCAGAAATGTGTCTCTGGTCGGCAGCAACCATTTTGTGGTGTCCGGGACTAGAAGGCTGGTACCGGGAACACCGAGAGCCTAACGGAGGGCACTTCCAGTGCTTGGACTCATACCGGAGGTATGATTCTAACATGTTAGATACCAAACATGATAGGATTCATTGCAGCCGTTTTCAATATGGTCATCCTGCGTTCACATGATGCCCCTCTATATAGTATTTGGCTGCTTCACTGACAACCCAAAAGAACGGACGCCGAAGGCTGCAGAGGTGTAAATGTAAATGTGTGTGTCTTGTAAAGCGCACTGCTTCCCGGGTGCGTCCTGGCGCTATAGACCGCTGGGAACCCGTCATGGCTTTCCCTGTGAGATGTTCCCTCCTGGGTATCTCCAAGGTGAAACCAGGCATCCCTGGCGTTTGTGGGGGGCCGTTGTGGAGATGAGGCAAGCTATTGCCCAGAATTGCCGAGTGTGATCCCTGGTTAGAGTAGGCACCGGGGCGAGAATTATAGAGTCCGCTGACCCTGGTTCACGGCCCTGCCGCGTCGGTGATGGAACCCTGGTCCCGAACCGTCTTCTGCTTCCGGGTCTGCCGCCTCTAACCAGTGAGCCACACCACTCCACTGTCCTGCTCATGCAGGGGCACCCTCTGACGTAGGACCAAGCACCCTGCCCTCAGGATTGTAAAAGCCTACTATTGGGGTGACTTATAGGTTTCAAGTGCAATGACCCTTAGATATAGTAAACCTATATCTTTTGTAAGTGGCACATGCACCAAATTCCACAGGCTGCAATAACAGGCCTATAGTTCCATTTTGCACGGTCTCTCATGGGTGGCATAATACATGCTTCAGCCCATAGGAGACCTCTGGGGTACCTACGCCTTGGGTACCATATACTAGGGACTGACAAATGTACCACAGTATCCAATCTGGAGTGTACCTAAGTACATAAGAGTTTAGGGAGAAAGCAGATAGACTTGGTCCTGATTAGCAGGATCCCAGTCAAAAATCAGCCTACCACCTGGCAAAAAGTAGGGGTAACCATGCAGAAGGATCCTACCTTCCTACACCTACAAAGCAGACATTTCCTACTGTTTGATATGATCAATACCACAATCAAAACATAATGGCGCATGAAAGGCTCTGAATCTATAACGCTTACTATTGCACAAACTTTCTACTTCATTGGACAGGTCCATAGGCGAATTATGTGGTTCTATAAAGCCATTCTAGGGTATAACAGGATATCCCTGCAACAACTTGAGAACATATGGGAGCGGCACTTCTCTGGACGTGTGTATATATAATGATAAAAAGTGGCAGTGGCGTCACAATAGCCCTCGCAACCCACGGTGCATGAATTGACTGATTTTGGCACTTTTACTAACTTAACCAGTCATAATTATGAAATGGAAATCTTCAGCCTCCGCCACCCAAGTCCCCACGGTTAGCACGTGAAGAAAAGATGTTGAACACTCCTCAGAGGAAACGAGCAAGGTACTCTAAAGGGATGAAAAGAGAGGGCTGCAAAAATAATCCATAGCGGTGGGACGAGCATTAAAGGGATGTGTGAAAAAAGATGAACTGCCACTCCGAGTCCTTCACTCGGACATGTACACCACATACTACTGACACATACATCATGCCCTAAACCTGCCATTCCCCAGAGGCCACACTGCCTAATCCCGCCATTCCCCATGCGGCACACGAACGCACAACAATCCAAAATAAAGAGTTGTTCAGACACCCCAACCACTCTTTAGATGTGTATTGAATTGCAAGTTTAATACCCGAGTGGAAACGAGTGGAAACACGCGTTGCTAATCCCCATTAAAAAAAAAGCTGGTGTCGACCCAATGTGTTTGAGCAACTACCGACCGATTTCACTCCTACCCAAGCCAGCCAAAGTGCTCGAGAAGGCGGTACAAGAACAACTGTCCGACTATCTTGAGTCGAATTTGCTGTTCCACGACTCTCAGTCAGGATTCAGGCCAGACTTCAGTACCGAATCAGATCTACTAGAAGTGTCCGAGTCGATTCGTGAATGCACGGATAGGGGAGAGGAGGCCATGCTGGTCCTCCTCGACCTATTCGCAGCATTCGACACCATCTCCCATGAAACTCTACTTACACGCCTGCAGGAGGTGGGAGTTGGTGGGACCCCTCTCGCCTGGGTCAAATCATTCCTCACAGATCGATTCCAACAAGTGATGCTGGGCTCTTTCCTTTCCACCAAGAAACCGTTGACATGGGGGGTCCCAAAGGGATCTGCCCTTAGCCCGCTCCTGTTCAATGTATACCTGAAGCCTTTGGCAAAAGTGGTGGAATCATGGGGCGTCAGAGTGATCTTTTATGCTGACGACACTCAGCTGGTGTTTTCCTTCAAGGATCACTCTGAAAGCTCTTTGCTAAACTTTCGCCACTGCATGTCGTATATCGCCACCTGGATGTCCTCAAACAATTTAAAACTGAATATAGATAAGACGGAAGTCTTATTTTTTAATCAGAAATCCCCCATCTCTACTAGCCTCTGGTGGCCGGCCAAATTAGATCCTCCCCCTGTGCCTGTCCAAGCTGCCCACAATCTGGGCTTTCAATTTTACACTGCCCTCTCCTGCAAAACCCAAATTAACAAAGTCACAGCGTCTTGTTTTGGAAAGCTCCGTATGATTAAAAAAATCATCCCTTTCCTGCCATTAGACTCACGCAAGACAGTAGTCCACGCCCTCATAGCTTCCCATTTGGACTACGCAAATAGTCTGTACGTTGGAGCCCCGGCGTATCTCATAAATCGATTGCAGACAGTACAGAATTCAGCTGCCAGGTTGATCTGTAATGTTCCCTACCGTCATTCCATTTCACCTCATCTGATCAAACTCCATTGGCTCCCAGTGAGACTACGTATTCAGTTCAAATCCCTGACCCTTGCTTTTAGAGCTCTTAATGGTCGAGGCCCCGCCTACCTGAGACACAGACTGAAGATCTCACAAGCATCCCGAAATCTCAGATCTAACCATCTCTGCCTAATGATCTGCCCCCGTTTACGTCTAGCGCGAACGGGAGGAAGGACCTTTGCAGTAGCCACCTCCAGACTGTGGAATCATCTGCCAATAGAACTGAGATTCTTGACTTCTGAGCCTCTGTTTCGAAAGAAACTTAAGACCTGGCTCTTCTCCTTGATCTAGCCCACTCTTTATCCCCCTGAACTTCACTGAACCTCACTAGATGTCTTCAGCGCCGGGACACCTCCGTCGGAGGTAGCTGCGCGCTTTACAAACTTCTACATAAATAAATAAATAAATAAATACCGCCTGTATTCTAATCATTACAATACACTCTGGGGCAAAAAGGGGGAGGGTGGGTAGGGCCAAAGTTGTGTTTGTAGACGCCTGCTAAATGGGGCAGTGGCCGTCGACATGCCAGAAACACAAGATGTGAACCATATCATGCTATACTATACCATGTAAGGTGGGATGCAACATTAATGTAAACCAACCATAAGGCTCTTGTAAAGAAGGACTGTGTAATGTAGTGTTAATATGTTACGTTTCTCATGCCAAAACATTAAAAGCATGTTTTAAAAAATATTATGTAAAATGTAATTTAGTGAGTGACACATACCAGAGATTTTCTTGGTGCTATGCAGATAGAAGAGAGAAATTAACGAGGTGGGTTCAAGTATTTTCCTAAAGTTAAGATAGGTGCCCGAATCTTATATAAGGAAGAAAGACTATTCAAACGATAAGCAGCCAACACAACATTGGACTTACCATCACAAGTATTAATATTTAAATGGGGAATAGCAAGATTAGAATTTGAGGACCACAGAGCTCTGGTAGGTACATGTTTATGGATTCTAGAACTGAGAAATCAAAATAAAAACCACTTTGAATTAGATTCTATGCTCTATTTGGTAGCCAGCGAAGCCTAAGTACAGAAGGCTTGGCTTAAGAAAAAATGTTGGTTCAACTACCTATTGTAGCAGCTTAATTCTAGATAGCCTGAAGCTTTTGAATTTGATTCTTGGAAATCCCAAGATAAATAGAACTGCAATAATCCAGTCTTGTGCATATTATGGCCGAGATTGCAATAGGTCTGCCTTCTTCAGAAAGATAGTGGAGAATAGACCGTAACTCATGAAAATAAAGGGCAGGACCAAAACTACAGCGGAAATATGAGAATCAAGTTTAAGATGTTGATCCTATTTCACTCCTAATGATTTAACCCCAGTCTTATTAGTGGGAAAAGAACAAAGGGAATTAGACCAAATGGATGGATATCAAACCAACAGATTACTGTCCACTATCACAAATTCTAATCCAGGTTGATCATTAGCAATTTCTGATCCATCCATTTTTTGACATTAGAAAGACAGCTCATCAAGATGTCAATTTGTGAGCCAGACTTGCTGAGCTGAATGATTAGCACGTGTAAGTTTAAACAGAGCCCACACATTTCCAAATTAAAAGTACAAAAGGAGTTTAGACATATTTAAAAGAAGGGAAGAGAATGCAGCCCTAAGGTGCTCCCCCATTCGTGAAAAAAATATTAGAATATCCTTTTTGTGGGATCTTGCAGTAAGGAGAGAGACAAACCACTCTAGAGCAATGCCTTTGACACAGTAATGTTTCAATCTCACAATTAGGATGTTATGATCTACGGTGTCAAAGGCAGCCGAGAGATTCATCAGATTTAGAGCAGAGGTGGAATTGTTATTGGTTGTCATTTTAAGGTCATCAAGCACCACCAGCAAAGTGGTTTCAGTGTCGCAATTGGGCCTAATACTACTTGACAATCATGGCGCTATAATCTTAAAAATTGAATAATGGTTAGCAATAATTGACTCCAAGGTTTTGACCATGGCAGAGAGAAGGGTTATAGCAGTGGTCTTCAAACTTTTTTATTCTGCGCCCCCCCCCTCCTCCCCTCCCCCCCCCCCCAGTGTAGAAAAACAATTCGCCGGGCCCCCCCTCAAAATATTTCACAATTATTTTATTTAACTGCCAATGTTTAAATATGTCTAGAATTATTCAAACATTGCAGCTAAGTTCTGTCACTGTTTTAGAAATGCAAACAAATACATGATTTCCAAACATACTATTCCGGTGAGGCAGGCCTTATTAATGTGCAAAGGATCCAGTGTGGTTATTCAAAATGGCAGTGTGGGTCTTGGAGAAAATTTGAAGTCCCTTCCCTTTTGACACCTTCTCCCAGCCAGGATTTCAATGACAAAGGATGTGAATGATGGCCCATTACAGACGTGCTTACTGCAGCTCATTCTTTTAGGCTGAAAACAAAGCATAATGTTTCTTTTGGCCAGAGCCTTGCGCCCCCCTGAGATCACTCGAGGCCCCCCTAGGGGGGCCCGCCCCCAGTTTGAAGACCTCTGGGTTATAGGATGCGAACGGTCAGCCTCTACAGGATCCAGGTTTGCTTTCTTTATCAATGGCTTAACAATACCCAGCTTTAATTTGGAAGGTAGAATACCAGTGTTCAGGGACAAAGAAAATATTTGGAAGATAAGCCTGCTTAGATGTGGTATATTCTTCGGTAGATTTATTTATGGGAATGGGATAACAGTGTGAGACAGAGCCACATTTCATTATGAATATCTGAAGTCGGTTCAATGGCACTTGAAATTTCTCTAATGATTCAGGAGGATTAGAATTGGGAACATGGTTTGACGACAAATCAAAAGAAGTACTTCTTCATCCATCAAGAATGCTTACTATAGCCATCTTTGTGAAGTTGTTGACATACCATCTAAGGGCGCACGTAAAATTGGCAGAATGCAGGTCAGGAATGAACAAAGAGAGAACATGCCAGTCCAGGCACTCACAGAGGAGCAGTGGGAAAGAGTTAGAATTTAGCTTTGTGGCTCAAGCCTTAAATACCAAGCTTTCTGGAAAATGATGCATTCATTGAAATGCATGAGTGGAAGGCACAGGACTCTGACATTGTGCATATGGTCTTCAAACTTCCGTACTAAAAAAGAGTTACTAGCGTTACTAGTTCGAGCAACACCGCCGTAAATAGCAAGAGCAGTTTTGGGGCCGCCAAAAATGACAGACTGCATGATTTCCATTCGGATGCTGGACCTCAGTGGCCTTGCTTACTAATAATGTTAAGAAGCAGACTTTGTCAGGTGGTATAGAAGGATAAATGTGTGTGATCTCACCTTCTGGGGGTTTATCAAAACCACTAGCATTTTTAAGGCAGAGGAAGAGTTTAGCAACGCTTTGATAAGCAAGAAGGAGGTTATCAGCCTTCAAATAACCTCCATTCATCAGCCCATAAACCTGGTTAGGCATGTAAAGAGAGTTAGAGTCGAAGTCAATCAGCTCCTCTATTTGAGTAAAAATTTGGAGCTATATTGAGAGGATCTGCTAGTTGAATAATTTCTGCTGAATTCACAGAGAACAACTCTGATGAGAGATCACAGAGTTGTTTTTGTTGTAGTTTTTGTTTAACCCTGAAGAAGAGCTCTGGACCGGGTCGGTAGAGCATGGAGCCACGGAAACCAATGCCACCATACCAGATAGGGACTTATGGAGGCATGGGTTTTCACATCTGCATGGATGGAGCTAGCATTTTCATCTATATAACTTTTGATGTGAGATAAGAGGGTCTCTTTCATCAAGCGATTTGTAGCTAGATGTGTTGTTGTATTGACACATTTGATGATGGATTTGATAGGGTTCAGGTGACACTGTACTAAAGAACAAAGTTACTTTCCTTCAGTAATGATCATTCTGTTGGATGCTCTATTTAGCCGGTGATTTCTCACCTTGTGAATATTTCTCAGGTGTCATACTGGACCCCACATTTTTTACAGAATGGTTCCCGTGTGTTTGGTAGGTGGCATCATGCAGCTTCTCACCATTGTGCCGCTCAGGAATTGACAATCAGAGCTGCATATAAGCGCTATTCATGTGTGCTGCCGCCAGTTGCTTTTTTAGGCTGATGGCACCGTCTAGAGAGAGTCCGTCTGCAGATTAGCATGAACAGTGAGCAGATCTTTTGATTGGGACCTTTTTGGATGGATAAAAGCCGAGATAACCGAACAGGGATGTACGAGAGTTGATGAAGAATCTGTGGTTGGATAGACTAGCCACCAAAAAGATTGTTAACAAAGGTAAGTAACTTATTCTCCTGATGGATACGCCCAACTGCATATTCCTTACCTTACCAATAGATACCATAATAGTACCTACCCACATGGTGGGCCTGACCTGGCTCTAAATAAATAAGTCCTGCTGGTCCAAGTGGGAAAAATGCCTCTCTCAATGGACCAGACTATCATGGCAGCAGTGCTTCATGAAAGTATGTACCAACACCCACGTAGCCATCTGGAAAATGTCTAGCACAGGCATTCTGTGTGATAACCCAGTGATAGCAGATTTGGCTCTGGTAGAATGAGCTCATAAACCTTCTGGAGGTAGCTTCTTAACAAGTGTGTAGCAGATCTTTAGACAGAGAACAATCAATTGAGAGATGGTCAGTTTTTGCACTGGCTTGCCTTTCCTTGCTCCAGAAAAAACCCACAAAGAGCTGATCGTCCACCTGGTATTCCTTGGTGCGATCAGTATAAAAGCTTAGTGGCCTCTAAGAGTCCAAATAATGAAGTCCATCTTCCTTCATAGAGTGATGAGGTGGAGCAGAGAATGCTAGAAGGGGGACAGCCTGCATAACATGAAAAAGAGTGACTACTTTTTTAAAAAAGTAAGCAGAGTTCCTAAGCGCCAACCTCTCGTGGAAGAATGTTGTATGAGGTGGATTGACAAAAAGAGCTTGCAGCTCACCCACAAGTCTAGCCGATGTCATGGCAATGAGAAAGACAATTTTCAATTTCCAAAGATATTGTTGAACAGAGAATTATCAGTGTCAAATATCTCAATGGAACACTGTGCAGCAGCTTAAAAGGAGTGCATATCCCACCCCAATGACGCATCACAAAGGACTTTGGCAGAAATAACTGTAACAAATATTTCAAAAATCTCATAAAAACAGGTGATTTAAATAAAGAAGCCTATTCCAGGACCCACACAAAGTCCTTCCTGGCCAGGGATAGCGCAAACAAAGCTTCAGACAACGTGGTTTACAATGGTTGCCGCAGCACCAAGCCACAAATTTGTCCCAGTGACTGGTATATATGGATTTTGTGGAGGAAGGCCTCGCTGACGACATAACTAATGACCTCAGAGGGAAGGTTGAAGGAGGTCAACTGCTGTCACTCAATATCCAATCATGGGGATGTACATTGTGCAGGCCTGGCTGCAAGTCCCTACACTGCTGCTGCGGCAGAAGATCCTCCCGAAGTGAGTTTGACCGGAGGACTGATGCTCTCACCCAGGAACTCTGGATACCACACTCTCCTGGCCCAATCTCGTGCCACTAGGATGACTTGCAACTGGTCATTCCTGATCTTTTTTTAGAACTCAGGGTAGGAGAGCTAGTGGTGGTAAGACATACAGGAGTCCAAAGCTCATCTCTAGATGGAAGGCATCTCTGAGGAAAGCTACTTTGGAAGCTCCAATGAGCAGCAGTGCTGACATTGCACAATCTCGGTTGTGGTGGACAGATCTAGTCAGGGTTATCCCCATTGATGGAAGATGTCCTGTGCCTACTTGGGTGAAACTGCCACTGGTGTCCCGCTAAGGGCCTGTAGCTGAGTTTGCCCACCTTGCCATATAGAGATCCTAATTCAACAAAAGGATTCTACAACTTACAATTTATCCTTCCTAGTTTAGAAAAATTATAATGATGGTGGTGGGAAAAGTGTTGAACCCAAGAATTGTCCTGGGAAACACTATAGTTTTTTTGATACCCCTCAAAAGTTTTTTTTAGTGTCATGATTCATCATAGGGGTCTTCCCGTCCCTCTACGGGGCGGGCATGCTGCGACCTGTGGAGACACGGGAGCACTTATTTAAGTGAAAAACTATGTGTTGTGCAGAGGTTGGAGTGATAGGTTCAAGGGAGATAGTGGTGCAAAATTAAAAGTTTCCTGGCTAGTGGAAAAAATAAATGTTATTGCCTTCCCTAGCTGGCAGCGTTAAAAATGGGGAGATGGCAGGGGTATACTGTTATGAGTTAACTCCTACTTGGTCTACATGTTTGAAAAGCTATCCCCTTCCCTTTCTCTTAAGGACCTTGCGTGTTCCCTACTCCACTCAAACATTAATTATGTGATATTTGTGTGCCTAATAATATTCAACCATAGTTCATGCTAATTAAATGAGTATGCAAAAACCTTTCCTAATCAGTATCTATTACAATCTGTAATGAGAGAACAAAATAATAAGACGAGGCAGTATTGCACTGTATAATACGTATCACCATCGTGTGGAAACGGAAGTTGGTGGTAAATACCACTGTGATATATTTTTCTCAAATTTATCGAGGAGCATCATACTTATTCTTTGAAGTGGGGTGCTGTGCTGCCCAAGGCTGATTCTCAAGTCACTTCTAAAAACATTTAAAAACACACACACATATATGTCTCACACACAAGACCCAGCATTCTGGAGAGCATTCTTGGGATGTATTCTACATACTTTCTGTTTGGTTCTGTTATACATGCGCAGTTGCCATTGCGGTCACACAATATACATACATTATTTTTAGGAAGTTATAGACTCATGAGCTGTCACGGAAGGGGGAGGGCGCCTGTAGACAAACACAGCAGGGAAAATCACAGTAGAGAGTTCAAATTTAAGTTTGTTACAATGTTCGTTATTCAGCTAAAAAACAAAGGAGAGGAGGCTATTTTAAAGACCCGCCAAAGTCTTACTCATGTTTTCAGTCCAGGGAAATGCTGTGTGGTTCATTCTCCTGGAAAATCCTGTGATTACCCAGATCCATGTTCAAATAGTGTGAGAACACTGAAACGTAACCTTTCCAAAAATGGCTGCCTCCTTTGTGCCATGCAAGTCAATTGAGGTAATTCACTTCCTGTATTACTCCTCCTCATTGATGTGCCCGACTTCAAGGGTTTTCGCATTGATACGATCTGTGTGTGAGGATGCTAGTATGTTAACCCCTCAAAGTGGCTACTCACACTGTGTTTTAACATTCAATTCAGTAATTTCGTTACATCCCATGTGTTGATCCTGTTGAAGAGATCTAATTCCTCATAACGGTTTGTAGAAAAATGCAGTCTGGAAGAACGTTTATAATTGGCCCCAGGGAATTTCATCATTGAGGTCTGTGTCCTGAGTATTTAAGCAGTACTGTGGTGGCGCGGTCTAGTGGTTGCACGTCACGCACCGACGTGACGTGCCGGCGGCCATGTTTGGGGCTGGGCGCGCATCGCGCTTTCAGTGGGGCGAAGAGCCGAGTACGGAGCATTAGCAGCTCGGCGCTCTTTAGGGAAAATTATCTAATAAAGGCCAGTTAACCTCACAGTGGCTGCAGCGTCTTTCTTGGGGATAATTACGACTTTACAATGGAGACCAGGAAAAAACAATAGGCAATCAAGAATGGAAAGAGGCGTACGAGGAAGACCATATCCTAGAGGAGGTGAAATCATATATCACAAAGGGATGGCCAGACAAAAGACAGACCCGTGGGGACCTCAACCCATTTTTTTGAAGTCAGGGAAGAGTTGTCGATGGACGACCAAGGAGTGTTTGTCTACAGGGGGGAGAAGGTAATTCCCCCAGCAGGCATCATCCCCAAACTATTAGACATGCTCCACGAGGGACACTTGGGAATTGGAAAACTGAAGCTGAGGGCCAAGCAAAACTACTGGTGGCCAGGAATGGATGTAAGGGCCGAGAGACACGTCAGGGACTGCTCACAGTGCCAAGGCACAGATAAGACACTCAAACCACTGCGCCCAGCTCTTGGCAAATTTCACCGCCCGAGGAATCCGTGGGAGGAGTTGTCTGTGGATATCCTGGGCCCGATCTTAGATGTACACGGAGTCCAAAAATACGTGTGTGTCCTCGTGGATAGGTACTCGAAGTGGCCAGAGTTGAAGGTAGATGAGGCGATGGACACAGAGACCATTATAAAGTTCCAGGCTGACACTTTTGTGAGGGAAGGTATCCCAAAGTCCATCCTAAGCGACAATGGCCCCCAATTCAGATCAGAGAAATGGAGCAACTTCATGCAGAGGAATGGCATTCTAGCCAAGCACACGTCCATATACCACCCCGCTGGAAACTGACTAGTAGAGCGATTTAACAGAGTGGTGATGGGATTGGTCCAGGCTGCTATCTCCAACAACAATGGACTTTGAAAGGGAGATATAGCACATGGTGTGGGCGTACAGGATCACCCCCACAGGGACAGGTTACAGCCCCTTCCAAATATTGAGGGGCTGCGAACCATTCACTCAGGACAATCGAGTGTGGAAGGAGAAAACAATAACGAGCGAGTGGTCCCCTGCAGTGGTGCGAGCCAACTTAGAAAAGGCACAAGCCATTTACTCGAAACACTACAATAACTGGAGAAACGTGAAGGACACAGAATTGGAAAAAGGTGAATGGGTGCGAGTAAAGTTGGCCACGCTACAAAGGAAAGGAGAGAGTAAATACAGCAAGCCCATGCAGGTTAAGGAAGTGCTGGGTAGAGCGGCTTTGCTGAGCGATGGGAACGTGTGGTCACAGGACCGCATGGCAAGATGCAACAGAATTCTACGATGGGACCAAGGCGGAGCAGACTTAGGAGATGAGAAGGAAGGAACCGTCGAGCATGAACAATTGGAGGTGGAACCGGGCGAGAGAAAAGGAGAACAGCAAGGGGAAAGGACTGATAATGGCGACCAGGAGTATGTGGTCGGAGAGGACATGAGCAGACGAGATGTAAGCGCGGCTGCGCTTGGAAGTAGAGGAAGAAACGAAGGGACTCAGGAAGGGGAGACCTCAACTACCCCGGTGAGACTGACCCGGAGGGGTAGAGCGTTGATCAAACCAGCAAGGTTCCGAGACTTTGACATGAACGGCGGACTGCGAGTTAAAAGTTTCTGTGTTGGGAAAAGGGGGAGATATGTAGTGGCGCGGTCTAGTGGTTGCACGTCACGCACCGACGTGACGTGCCGGCGGCCATGTTTGGGGCTGCGCGCGCATCGCGCTTTCAGTGGCGCGAACAGCTGAGTATGGAGCATTAGCGGCTCGGCGCTCTTTAGGGAAAATTATCTAATAAAGGCCAGTTAACCTCACAGTGGCTGCAGCGTCTTTCTTGGGGGTAATTACAACTTTACAAGTACACCCACCGCTGTTCTTTTTCAAAAAGATATCTTTCATTGGGGACCTGTTTAATCACTGTCCAGGAGATTTCATCATGTGTGTGACCTCTCTCTAGGAAGTCCGAAGCCATTTTTGTAGTGCTCTTCTTGCCCTTGATATTGCTCTTATGTTCCCCAATTCTGATCTTTACTGGATGTGTGGTCATACCTACGTACTCTTGGTGTTACATGTTGTGAATTTTCTCTGCTCCCACCTTGTGCCGTTACAGAAGACAATTTCTCTGCTCTTTTTAATTAGTCTGCAAACATTGCACAGTCCGCCAGGATGATGTCCCTTGATTTGTGGTAATAATGTAGTTTGTCTCGTAGGTTCACTCTCACGTGGTCTGGTGTGCACCACCATATCTCTGATGCTCCTTCCTCTCCTGTGGGCGAATATTGGTTTTGGGAGGCTCATTCTCCCACTGTTCAGGATACGCCAGTGTTTATTAACAATCTTTGTTATCTGGTTGGAGTTGGTATTGAATGTGGTTATGTAAAATGGACATTTCTCATCTTGTTTTAGTGGCAAAGGTTCTAACAGGCTTTCCCTGCAGTTGTTCTTTTGTAAGCCTGGTCAGTCACCTTTCTGGGGTATAGCCTTTTCTCCATTTTCTTTTTCAAATCCTCCGACTGTTGTTTGAAGTCAGTAATTTCCGTACAATTTCTCCTTAGGCGTAAAAATTGGAATAAGGAAGATTATCGTGAAGGTGTCTTGGGTGGAAGCTTTGATATAATAACTGGCAGTTCTTAGAAGTAGATTTGAAATGTGTTGTAGTCACAAGTTTTCCTTCCTTGGGGTATATATTCAGGTCGAGGAAAACCAATTCCTTATTGAAAATGGTGCTGGTAAACCCCAGAAATTCATCCTGATAGTTAAGCCAAGGATTTAGAGATCCTGCCAGGGGTCTACCACCAGAGTAATTCCTAGATGGTCCAGGCACTTCCAGGAGGGAAGAGGCTCCAGATACAGGTCCAGAGACAACATCCTGCCCTGCTTATTGCAGTACTACATGGCAATGGTGTTGTCCGTGAGCACCTGTACCAGCCTTCCTCTTATAGTGGGCAGAAAGGTCTTCAACACCAAGAAAACTACCCTCAGCACATCACCAGAGGCTCTGAACTCCTCATTTCCCAGATGGCTCCCTTAATCCAGTTGCCCTGCATCTGTGACCACTGTCAGCTCTTTGTGGGGCAAGAAGTGGGTTCTTCCACTGACCTAATTGCAGTCCAGTACCCACCACCGCAGGTCTTTTGCAGTACTTTCAGATATCTTGATAAAAGCCAACATTCTCCCTTGATGCTGAGCCCATTGAGATTTGAGATCTAAATTCAGGGCCAGAATGTGCCACCTGGTACCTTTGGACAGCAGGAGGCCAACAATCCTAGGAGCCTCTCAGTAATCTGCACCGAGATCCAGGACTGGAGCTGAAACATCGGGATCATAGCCTAAATGTCCTGGACTCTCCGTTCCAGGAGAAAGGTAAAAAAACTGTATTGTATTCAGAATAACTCAGAGGATAATGATGGTAGAGCATGGTGGCAATAAGCCCACCCACTCTAAGGCAGAGTCCACAGAGGTGCTCCTTAAAACAATGACTCCATCTTTGGGAGGTCTTATTGAGGTGGAGTTAAGGGTTCATGAATGATGTTGTTTGCATGTGGAATTTTATGCCTAAGGGGATCTGTGATTGGTCCGTCCCGGGGAGAGAAAGATGTTTTTATTTTTATTTTTTTCTCTAGCATTGCTCCGTTGTCTCTTTACGCTTCCTTTACCCACCAATAAGCTTTGATAAGCCACAGTGCTATTTAAATGGAGATTTACCAAGTTAGGAAATATCTTGTTAAAAAGGATTGTTTCTTTGATTGGCGACTGCTGGACCACAGGCCTTTGGATGCAGGTGGGTCTCTGTATTCCCTTTCATATCCAATAAATATAGTTAGACCTATCAGCATACTTCAGATTAAAAGAAGATGCATACAAAAATAGATACGGTGAAAGAACATGGTATTATCGGTATGGGTAGAAACTCTAGCTCATCAGCATGAGGTTCTGGATTCATGATAATGTTGGCCCAAATTACAATCTTATCTTACGAAGTTTGGTTCAGCCAGTCCAGGGAACTTAGAAACACTCATGTCTTGAGTTATTAGCAGGAGCTAAACTGTTGTGAGCAGGGGTTGCAGAGAACTCTGCACCCACTTTCGAACTTTGAGTACAACTCAGGCTCCAAACAGTGGAGTAAAAGAGGTCAACCCTCGAAATAAGTGAAGACAGAATAAAAGTGGTCACCCCAAAAAATTTTAAACCCAAAAACCCACCACCCGTATGACGGAACTACGAATGTCATTACCATGCATTCCTTGACAAAGCTGTCATTACACCACATGCATCTTTACCATGCTTATGCCTTCACCCCAAAAGGCATTTGTGTGGTAAAAATTGTACAGGTAAGTATAAACCCTTTATACATACGTATAAAGGGTTTATACTTACCTGTAAAATACTTACATTTTTGTGATAAAGGCATATGCGTGCGTGTGTATGTATGTATGTATGTATATATATCATGCTCTGGCATGGGATCGTTCATTTGAACGGCACTCGAAAAACACCAAAGTGCTCCAAGCATTGCACCTTTATTAATGCGAAAAGGAAAAAGTCTGCCTGCTGCTTTCACAGTCCTCACCAGGTAGGCCGACGCGTTTCAAGGATTCTCTTCTTCAGGGCTGGTTGTGGAAAATTGCATAACCGCAGGAAATATATATATATTTCCTACTGGCGGTTGCCAGTACGTAGTTATAGTTAGAACCAAAGATCCATAGCAAAAGTATTTTTTGTTTTCCCAATAACTTTGGCACCGCTGGACGAATCTCCATGAAATTTTCACAGGACTATCCCTTATTGGTTCGCCTCCTGTGTTAAATGTTTCATGGTGATATGTCAAGCGAGAAAAAAGGGGGCTCCCAAAACACGTTTTCCCCATGTTAAGTCTATGTGGATTTTTCATTTTTTCAACACAACTACAGCCTGAATTGCTGAATGGAATCACACAAAATTTGGCAGAAAGCTAGATGTTGGTCCAGAAAGCGTGCTTTTTTTGATTTGGTGTAAAACAGTCCAGTAGTTTTTGAGATATCCAACTTAAAAAATATAGATATCTGGGGACGTGAGTCCTAGCAGTGGACTTGGGGATCCTACTAACATTTCATTGGCTGCCAACACTTCAACCAGGAAGTGTTGACAGCCATCTTGGGACTCAGCTTGAAGCAGAGTCCCACAAACAATGTAAAAAAGAAAGCAAAGTGGAAAGGGTAGGAATACCCTGACCCCCTAGATATGGTTGGGGGGTTCCTCAGGGGCCTCGCTGGGGTTAAAAAACATTTTATTTTTTTTGCTGCAGAGTCACAGGTCTTTTTTTTTTAAAGCCCCGTGTTGGTCAAATTCTGCGGGCATGAAGATGGGCGGCTTATGGGTCCCCTCGCTCAGGCTTATGCACAGCCTTAGGGACCGCTACCTCCCTGGGGTACACTATTTTTTTAACAAAATGTGGTGATGCCCTTCGGTGCCTCAGGGATCGCCACCTCCCAGGGGGCACCTACATTCTTAGAAACAAAATGTGGAGAGGCCCTACGGCCTCACCTGCTGCCATGGGGCAGTCAGTTGCCTGGGGCACACTGTTTCTTTTATGAAATGCAGGGGAGGCGCTACGCCTCCCCCACTGCCCTGGGGACTGCCACTTCCCTGGGGCACATACATTAATAAAATAAAAAATGTAGGGTAAGCCCTGTGGCCTCCCTCACAGCAAACATGGTTAACATTAGAGGGGGCCCTAGACAGCCCTTGGGACTGGCTCTCCTCCCAGTGCCTGCTCCAGCAATGTCCCTGGGTGCCCAACCTCGGACATGGCAGTTTGCTATGGCTTGGCGGGATGCATGGGTGCCCGCTCTTAGGGAGCGCTGCCATGAATCTACCTTGGATCTGTTACGCAAAACCAAATACAGGTGTGAGAAGCACTGTAATGGCAACTCCAAGGTTTCACCTCATATTATAATGGCTAGATGTGTGGGGTGTGTTGGCAATTGTCCCAAACAAGTTGACGGCGATTGTATCGTCGTTCATTTTGATAAAAGGGATATAGTTGGCCGGCTGTTTGGGTACAGCTCTATGGAGGGGAAAGGGGGCATCAGGGCTTTGCCCCTGGCTTCTTTTACCCACCAGCAAGAGGAACACAGGTACTTGGCAGATCCTCAAGTGGGTCCTGCCCAATGATGTATAACCAGGGTGGTAAACGTACCTCTTTAAATGATGAGGTAGTGAACTGCTCCGATAGGCCAGGGTGGAGATCAGCAATAGCCCCACAACCCTTAACCCTGCCCACTGTGTGGAACGAAGAAGGAGGTGGCTTAGTTCTAAAAAAAACAATTGATTTCTCGCTTTGTTCCAATTAGATGTGATTGATTGACTGGAGACAACCCTCCTCAAAAGGGCTTTCCCGGGGACAGCCGTAATGGTCAGGTAATAGATGTAGCCCCCAATTGTAAGATTATTAGTTGGAACATAGCGGGCCTT
Organism: Lissotriton vulgaris; assembly: GCF_964263255.1. Classification (NCBI taxonomy): domain Eukaryota; kingdom Metazoa; phylum Chordata; class Amphibia; order Caudata; family Salamandridae; genus Lissotriton; species Lissotriton vulgaris. The sequence goes on along the minus strand of NC_141697.1, from coordinate 699,572,530 downwards.
AGAAGCAAAAAAGATGACCCCAGGTGGCTGGGTTTTCTAAAAACTATGACATAATTAGTTTACAGGAGACTTGGGACAAGGCAGATAACTTCTGGGTAGACGGGTTTAAATCATACTGTTCCCCAGCACGTCCCTCTCCAGCCGGTAGTGCAAAGGGGGGCTCTTAAAGCTATTTTTGTTAAAATTGAAAGGGACCCAAAGGAGGATGGATGTGGGGTCTCATAATTGCCTTGCAATAGAATTTAATACCCCTAATCTCCCTTATTTGTTAATTTTTACAACTCTGGTGAGAGCTGTTTTTTACACCAACTTTTATGCCACTTGAAATGTTCTTAGAAGAATATAAGATAATGATGGAGCGAGTTTCAGAAATAATTTTATTCTGGCTCGTGAAATTAAATTCCTAGTAACATGAACTAATTTATTAATGAGTTATTGCATGATTTGTTGTACTAATCAATCTAGATTAAAGTTCTCCATTACATTACACGCGGGATTAATGTTAATGTGCTCATGTTGCATTTGCGAGTCTGTTTTGTAACACATAACTAATATTGTTTTGTTTGTCCTAATGTCTTTGTCAACATTAATGCGGCTGATTAATTAATGGCATGTGCTTTTATTGTGTGTGCTTATGTGTTTTGTCTATGTTGTGTCTGTTTTTCTATGTTGTGTCTGTTTGTCTTTTTATCTTTCAGATTTATGAAGAATCCTGCTGGATTTTATGAAGAATGGTAGATATTAAATGTGCTGGTTTATTTGTTCGCTTCTGCTAGGTGACATAAATTAATGGGTTAAATATTAGCAATGGAGGGTGGGTAACAGAATGACTTTCATTGCTTGAATTAATCACTCTTTTGTGTTTGTTTAAATACTAGCCCGAGTGAAAGGCTTAAGGCCTAGTTCTGGAGAATGTTGGTTAGCCTGACTGAAAGGAGCCAAGCACAGCCATGTTGAAGCTTTTCGTAGAACAATTTCTTGAAAATGAACTGAAGCTCAAACAAAGACTTTTGTGCTAGGATGTGCTCCAGAAAGTTCTTTTTATCAAGGCTGCGGAAGCAACCAGGGGCAGTTTGGCCAAGTCCTAGAGGAAACTGAGAACTTTTGAGTATTATGTTTCAACCCGCGGAAGCCGGTGTCGCTTCATGTCAATGAACAATGAAAAAATGACGTTATGATATTTGGAAGCGGTGACCTTTTGGTGGTCTGACAGACAACAACCAATCAGGTTGCCGAAAGACATTAAAAATATATAGTTTAGTTAGATTAGTGAGTTAGAAAAAGTATAAGAACTAAGCCCTTTGAGGGGAGCGGGGCTGACTGTTCCTGAGGGCGAAGTGCTGTCCGATTTCCCTTTGACACGTAAAAATATTAAATGCCTTAATATATGACTTTTTCTTAACAGGTCAGAAAGCTTAATCTAGGGAATTAGGGTTAATGTTTATTAAAAGTCTTTGATTTTGAGCAATTTTGGAGTGTCAGACTTTGTGCCAATAAATTAATAGTTTGAACTGATTTATTAAAAATGTTTTGCTATTAATAAAAGAGCTTGAAATTGAAACTATGACTCTTTAAAAATAAATGACTTAAAACGTCAAGCTGGTCTTGATTTATTTTGTCGTTACCATCAGTTAATCCATTGGCCAAAAGTGGTCTAATTAAATGTTTTATAATTTAAATGATTAAAATGTTATACTGCAGTTGTATATAATGTACATAGTGATGTTTGAATAGCGTGTTTAATTAGGGCACATGATTCAGCTGCACGACTTTCTGTCTCAGTTTATGGGCCTTAGTATTAATTAGTTTAGTGGTAAGTATTAGGTAGTGAATGGTGGTGTTGAGACAGAATTTCTATAGTGGCGCTGGATCAATTTCTCTGGTAGCAGAGTTCGGTTGCTATGGTAACTGACATGTTAATTACATAGGATACATGTCTAAAATATGTTGTTAGGTTTGTTCACTCGTTGTATGTAGTCGAAAGGATTTTTTCCTGCAGTGTGAAAAATTCCTGGTTGTTTGCCGGCAAAAGAGTAGTGTGGCTAGAAAAGTTACCCAGTGCATTTGTTCTGTTTCAAAATTGTGGTATAGAATATATCGCAAAGTGTTGTGGACGTACAGCACAAGTTTAGGGACATTAGATGTGACTGGTTAAATATAATAGCGAGGATTGTCTATGAAATTGTAGCATTAAGCATAGGGACCTGGTGAGCCAGTTTTAAAACTTTTTGTGAAAAGAGTAATAGACTTATTTGACCTTGAGAGAAAGGTAAGATGGCGTCGTCTATTCTTATTAACGTTTGACGATTTCTGTGGTTGGTTAAAGTCCTGCCAAGATTTCGTGTGAGTATGATCAGGGTTTTCCGTTTGAATGCGTGAATGTTTATGAAAATAGCGTTGTCTATTTAGCGCGAAAAGAATTCTGAATGTTTGAAAAACTATTACTTATTTAGCGAAACAGACACGTGGTTTGTTTATTTGTAGTTACTAATTGAAACCCATTGGAAAAGTATTGTTTAAAATGGCGCTGTGAAAAATATTTGTGAAGGAGGGGTGAGTTTACGGAGTAACACACAGTGAAGCTGCACCGGCAGTGTACGTCATTTCGGTCCGTGCTGTGATTGGCTAACATACGTCCCAGATGGCGCACTGATTGGTTCACGTGACAGTGACGAGCTGATACCAGATTGGCCAGTTCCGAATACTGTATTTCTATTGGTTGAGCAAGGTGGTGACGTAGCTTAACTTGATTGGCTTGTTGGTGTCTTTCGCGCACGGATTGGCTGAAGTAGCGGAACATCAAGAAAACATTTAGAACGTTTCGGAATAAGCGATTTTGATTTCAAATATTGGTATAATGAAGAGAAAAATAAGCCTTCATGGTTTCAGAAAATGAAAAATGTATTTAAGACTGACAAGAAAATTGAAACGCGTGGTGGTAAATTACTTCATAAGTACAAAACACCCGCAGCCTATATGGAAGGCGAATATGGTTATCATACTGTAATTTGGTTTGAAAATTGGATGCATTATACACAAAAGGATGGTGTATTAGCATGGCCGGAAGATGGGTCATTTAATATGAAAGTTTTGAGGAACTTTAGAGAAAAGATGATGGATCTTGTACCGAAGCCTAGACCTACACAATTTGAGGCTTTAGTTGAATGGGAAGTTGAGATGATGGAACTTGAACGTGAAAGCAAATGCTTAACACCTAGAAATTCAAAGCAGATTTTAACTAGAGAAACACATGAGGACAAAGTGAGACGCTGGAGAAAAGCTGACATATATGATGGTCTGTACCCAGTGAGAATAATGGTCACTAATGAACCAGGTCAAAAGAAAGCTCAAAAGAAAAATGGACTTGATGAGGAATTAGATGATGCAATTTCAGAAGACATATATTCTACAAAACGCAAACCGCCAACTTATCAAGTAGATTCTCAATCTACCCCGAGAGTTTCTACAGAAACTTCTCCAAGTGCACCTCCTAGAGAAGCTGATGAAGGTTCACCCAGATTTTTAAAATTACCTGAAAGAGTAGGGTCAATAAATAATTGTAGAACACCCAGAGAAAATAGAATTCCAGAACAGAGAAATAATTTTCCGAGAAGTTAAGAAAGAACACTTGCCAATATGCCAGAAATTTCTAGTTATAACAAAGCAAAAGAAGATTTAATTCAACAATTAACAAAAAGCATGGAAGCAGAACAGGACCAGTAACGATTGGTCCTGTTGTGTCAGTTTTTGATCAGGGAGAAAGTAGACACTGCCTTGACAGTTCCATTAAATGCAGAAATTAAAAAAGTGGCTGAGAAATGTTATTCAGAACTTTCAGAAATCCATAGAGAAAAATCTATGATGCCAAATGTAACTTTAAATCGAAGTTTGACAGGTTCTCAGACACCATCTGTTGCAGAATCAGATCCAGGTCCGTCAGAAAGAAGTTTAAACAGAATAGATTTAACACAAAATGCATTGTCTCCAGAAGCTCCTGAATTTAAAAAGCTTGATGTTGCAAAATTAAAAGCTGATTTGGAGGAATTAATTATTGGCACAATTGGTACTGACAGTTTGAAATTGTATCAGGATGATGAACTTCTTTTTATTTGTAAGAGTATCCAGTGGAAGACGAAAAACAGGTATGAGCAACTGGAAGAAATGGCTGCTGAATTAGAAATTGATTTGAGTAAACAGAAACATTTACAGAAACATTACAGAGTGGATTTTTCTGAAAAAGATATTGATAATCTCAATGTTGCTGGAAGAATGACCCATATAAAAGAATTGATAGCTTTTCTCAATTGATTAGGTGAATTAGGTAAATGGAGAATAAAATGGTCAAAGAATAAAGAACAGGGCAAAACAGTTTCAGAATTTCCAATGAGGGAAATAGCAGGTGGAGGGTATGTGCATGTCCCTTGGTCAAGACAAGATATTCTGTTGTTCACTAACGATTTTCCTCGGCTGAGAGAAAATCCCGTTGAATGGTATCGTCAAGTAGACAGATTTATTAAAGTGTCAAAAGTTCTGTGGATTGATCTGGATGGATTCTTTGACATTGTTGTCCCATCAGATCTTTGGACAGAATGTAAAATTTCTGTGAGTTGGCCAAAAGAAGAACCTGCCTGAGACACAATTACAGGTGCCCCATCAAAAGATGTTATGGATTTATATAATAAAGTAATTTATTGGCTGAAAGGAAAAATTTCCCCGAAAGAAGTAGATTGGGTTAAGATTGACAGAACAAATCAAGAGCCAAAAGAATCAGTACATTCATTTTATGAAAGGTTGCTGTTAGTCTTTAAGCAATATAGTGGCTACGAAAAATTAAGAGAAAAGGACATGAGCCACTTTATTTACAGATTTGTTTATGGCCTGAGACCTGAAATTGGTGAAATGATTAAAAATGCAATTGTGTGCTGGCAATCACTTTCGGTTGAAGACATCCTAAGAAAGGCAAAATATTGCAGTGATGAGATAGATGCAAAGCAGAAAAACCTTAAGGAAAAAGCAATGTGGGCACAAGTGAAAGTAGCTGAGCAACAGCAAATGGCTTTTGAGAATAAAATATGCAACAGAATCAAGGCAAATTTAAGAATAATTTTAATAATAATAAACCTAAATTTAAAGTAAATGTTGAAGAGCTAAAACAAAAGCTCCCATGTCTTAATTGCGGCGAAATTGGACACTGGAAGCGCGAGTGTAAAAACCCGCCCAGAAATTGTAAAAATACTTCATTGAATCCACAGATGCAGAATGAGTTAAGTCAGCAGCAACAGCTACAGCAGCAGTTAAACGAGTTAAGTCAGCAGCAACAGCGACAGGTAGCGAACCAGCAGAGCCAGATTCAGCAGAGTCAGATACAGCAGAGCCAAATTCAGCAGAGCCAGTTTCCACAAGCACCATTTCCAAACAGTGTAAATGCTCAAAGGTTTACACCAGAAACAGGGTTCTGTGGAAGTAATCAGGTAAATAATGTGCCAAGAATGGAGATGTCAAATGCTTCACAACAGTTTGGGCTGAAAAATAAGGAAGAGAGTGATTCATCAGAAGATTACTCATGACGGTGCCTGAGAGAGGAAGAAGAGTGTGTGCTTGGACCCACTCTTGAGGTAGATCAGTCTGGTCCATTTGTTAATGGTAAAGTGAATGATGTAGATATCACTTTTCTTTGGACACAGGTGCTACCCGTTCTACTGTTAGATCAACAGAAATAGAAAACCTTCCTCTCTCTGGTGAGTCCATCCAAGTTGTAGGTGTAGCAAATCAGCAAATTAAAACAAGTCTGACAGAGCCTGTAAAAGTTGAAATTGGAAATTTCAAGGATAAACACAGGTTTCTGGTTTGTGACAGCAGTCCCGTAAATCTGTTGGGTCGTGATATATTGTGCAAAATGAATTGCAAGATATATTGCTCACCAGATGGCATTGAGTTACAAACATCAGAAGAAGATGGTCTTTACAAATTAATAATGTTGATGGTTGAAGAGGAAAGGAAATTATTATTTCCTGTCTTTGATAAAAATGATTTGCCAGAACAGCTCAAAAAGCCAGTGAAACCAGAAATGTGGGACTTAACTGGAAATGATATCGCTCTTATGAAAAATGTGGATCCAGTAAAAATTACTGTAAAGCAAGGAATAGATTTCCCGAATGTTCCTCAATGCAAAATGAAAGCTGAGACGATTGAAGGTGTCATTCCAGTGATTGAAAAGTTCATAAGCCAAGGTGTGCTAAAGGAGATTGAGAGTAGCCCATGTAATTCACCGATTATGAGTATCAAAAAGCCAAATGGAACTTACAGAATTGTTCAGGATTTAAGAAAGATTAACCAAATTGTTGTTCCATGTTGTCCAATTGTTCCAAACCCTGCAGTAATTCTTTATCAGATTCCGCATGATGCAGAATGGTATACGGTTATTGACCTATGTAATGCCTTCTTTACAGTTCCACTGCATCCAGAGAGCCAGCAAATTTTTGCATTTAGGTTCCAGAATCGCATTTTAGCATGGTGTAGTATCCCACAGGGGTATACTGAGAGTCCATCTATCTTTAATCAGTTATTAAAGAAATCCCTGGAAGATTTGATTTTACCTGGAAATTCAACATTGGTTCAGTATATTGATGACTTGCTGGTGGCAGCAAAGACACGAGAAAATTGTGTAACTGACACCATTAATCTTTTAAACGATTGGCAGATGAGGGACATAAAGTGTCACCTGCAAAATTGCACTTTTGTAAACAAGAAGTAAAGTATCTTGGTCACAGAATTGCGAAAGGAATAAGACAGGTGACTATTGAAAGAATTAAAATGATTCGAGAAATACAGCCTTCGACAACACAAAGACAGGTCAGAATGTTTCTAGGAATGGTTGGATATTGTCGTCAGTGGATTAGTGGATTTTCGGTAATTGCGAAACCACTGCAAAGACTGACAAAAGCAGACATAAAAGATCCAATAAGATTGTCAAAAATTGAACTAGAAGCCTTTGAACAGTTAAAAAGAAGCTTATGTGAAGCTCCAGCTTTGGGTATGCCAGACTATGAAAAGGAGTTTGAGTTGTACTGCAGTGAAAGAGAAGGTTGTGCATTGTCAGTTCTAATCCAGAGACATAGAAAACTGAGAAAGCCAATTGCTTATTTCTCAGCTGTTTTGGACCCTGTTGCAAAAGCTTTGCCAGGTTGCTTAAAAGCAGTGGCTGCAACAAGTGTAAGTCTTGAACAGAGTGAGGGTATCATTATGGGATTTCCTGTAAAAGTATATGTACCTCATTCGGTTGAAATTCTTCTTACCAGAAGCAAATCTCAGCATCTAACAAGTAACAGATTGACAAAATATGAGAAAACAATTCTGGGATCAGATAATGTTTCTATTGCAAGGTGTGTGAATTTAAATCCTTCCACATTATTGCCAGATGGAATAGTTACTGAGGTAAATATTGAAAATGACATTGATCATGAGTGCCTGGATGTTGTAGATTACTGCACTAAACCTTGACAGGACATAAAAGATGTTCCTTTACCTGAATCAGATTTGGTTTATTTTGTTGATGGTTCCTGTCTAAGAACAGACGAAGGAATTCTGAGAGTAGCATACCCAGTATGTACAGTTTCAGATGTTGTAGAGGGTTCACCTCTTGGTGGAATTCGTTCTGCCCAAATTGCAGAATTAATTGGTTTAATTCGAGCTTGTGAAAAAGCAGATGGTAAAAAAGTAACCATAGTGACTGATAGTCAGTATGGATATGGCGTAGTTCATGATTATGGACAGCTCTGGTCTCAAAGGGGTTATTTGACCTCTGCAGGAACGCCAATCAGAAATGCAAAATTGATCAAAAGACTGATTGATGACATTCAATTACCAGAACAAATTGCTGTCATAAAATGTGCAGCTCATAAAAAGGGTGAGGATTACATTACCAAAGGTAACACTTATGCAGATGAAATTGCAAGGTACTGTGCAAAGAATAATTATTCAATCAATCGGGAAAAAGACAAAAGTCACATGTTGAACTCTCTCATGCTAATTTCTGTAGTTGAAACATGGCAGGGAGTAAAGGAATTACAAGATGAGGCAGATGAAGAAGAGAAAAACACATGGTTAAAAGCAGAGTGCAGACAGTGAGAGGAAGATGGAGTTTGGGTCTACAAAGATGGCAGACCAGTAATGCCAAATTGTATGATTTCTGACATGGCACGGATGTACCATGGTCCAGGGCATTTAGGGAGAGACTCCATGATCAGACTATTCAGAGAAACATGGTTCAGTCCAAAAATTCAGAATCAGAGTAGAGTCACTTTGCCAAAGATGTTTGACCTGTCAACAAATGAATCCGAACAGGAAAACTGTTGTAAGGATGGGAACCATAGGACGGGAGGGTGGTCCGTTTACCAGATTGCAGATGGATTTCATTGATATGCTAAAGCACAACAATTTTAAGTATGTGCTTGTGTTTGTTTGTCTGTTTTCAAGATGGGTGGCAGCTTTCCCAACTCGTCATAATGACTCAGTCACTGTGGCAAAATTGCTTTTGAGGGAGATCATACCTAGATATGGTTTTCCGGTAACTATTGAAAGTGATCGCGGAACGCATTTTGAAAACAGATAGCTAAAACTGATTTGTGAGGCTTTAAATATTGAACAGAAACTACACTGTGCATACAGACCAAAGGCATCAGGTGTTGTAGAGCAAATAAATGGAACCATCAAAAACAGGATCTCAAAAATGTGTCCTGATAATTCTGATGAAGAAAGTGAGACAACAACTGACTCAGATTCAGAAGGAGATCCTGAAGATCGAGAATCTTATGATCATCAAGAAAATCAACATCTGGAGAATCTAGATGCAAATCAGTACTTGAATGAAGAAGATCTGGAAATTGTGACTGAAAATCAAAAAGTTGATGAAGATCTGTTAAAAAAAATAATCTCAAAAAGAAAAAGAAGATTCAGAAGCAGAAGACTCTGAGCAAGACAGAAATCTAATCCAGGAGAGTATTGAAAGGCAAAGGAGTAGCTCTGTATGCAGGAGCAAGAAACCTGAAACTGGGAAGCTAAAGGTGATCCCTGAAGAAGAGGAAGAATTACCAAGTACCAGCTGTAAGGAGTGAAGCTGCTGAGTAAAGAAGTTCCTAGGTACAGATTTGAAGTCTTAGAAACAGATACAGATGGGAGTGATGAAGAATCTGAAATAAGAAAATTCAGAAAAAGATCTTGGAAAAGTGAGTCAAATGAAACAGTGCCAAAGAAAAAGGTCTTGAGAAGAGGAGATATTTGGCCAGAAGATTATCTGAAATTCAAGTTAGTTAAGAAATCAAAAGAACAGACCAACTAAGTGTCTAGTCAGGGAGGAGACTCTGATAAGAAAAACGAGAATAATAAGAAAATTGAAGTGATCACTCGTAAGACAAAGAGAGTGATAAAACAGAATCAAAAATATAAGTCTCCAGAGTGGACTTATATCATCATCCCGCCGATTGTTGAGGTAGGGAGCAGCAGTCAAGAGGATTTGGAAGAAGCTAGTGACAATGATTGAAGTTGTTTACATTTTAGATAAGGGGTTTTTAGTTCCTGGCATAAGGCTGAAGAAAACTTGTTAGGTGACTCAAGGTTGAAGAAATTGTGTTAGCTGAAAAAAAACCACATTCATGTGATGCAAGGTCGAAGAAAAGCTGTTATAGGGTTTCTTTTAAAAAAAAAAAAAAATTAAAAAGGGGGGAATATTTTGGTTTTAGTTTTATAGTTCATATTGCTTACATTATTTAAAAATGTTTGTTTTTCCACTTTTTGTTGTTCTTTCAAAAATGCCTAGCTCAGATACTTCAAGGTGTTCAATTTTGAGAAGATGTTGCAAAATGTCTTCAATTTGTGTGGTTCTCTTAATACTGGTTCGGTTAATTGTAGCTGTAGTATACCCTTTTGGTATTGATAAACAGAAACTAAAGTCTAATATAACGAGTAAGGTAGAGACTAAGCAAGAAAAACATGCTGGCAAGTCTAGCAGAATTATTGAGCATAATCCTGAGATCCATCAAGATAGATCTTGTGGGACACCCCCGCGCCGCACGGCCACCAGCTGCTGCATGTGCCCCCTGCCTGCCCTCTGCCTCGCTGCCGCCTCGTTTTGCCGGTTGCCGACTGCCTCCGCTGCGGGGATTGTTTTGCCTGGTTTTGACGAGCATTTGTGCCTGTTTTTGTTTTACTTCGTCTAACTTCTTTTTCGCCTTGTTTTGTCGTATTTTTGTGCCTGTTTAGCATTTTTCTCTTTGCCCGTGTTTTAGGCTCTCCTTCCTTGTTGTCCGCCTACCTCGCCGCCCCCCGCCCTCCCTTCCCGCCACCGCCGCTTGTCCCCGCCCCTTTTTTCTCTTCTGTAACCCTCCCCGCTCCCGCCTCCCAGCTGCTCCGCCCACCCGCGCACTTGGCCTTAAATGGCGACCGTGCGACGCAGGTGAGTGTGACCCACTTGTGGGACACCCCCGCGCCGCACGGCCACCAGCTGCTGCGTGTGCCCCCTGCCTGCCCTCTGCCTCGCTGCCGCCTCGTTTTGCCGGTTGCCGACTGCCTCCGCTGCGGGGATTGTTTTGCCTGGTTTTGACGAGCATTTGTGCCTGTTTTTGTTTTACTTCGTCTAACTTCTTTTTCTCCTTGTTTTGTCGTATTTTTGTGCCTGTTTAGCATTTTTCTCTTTGCCCGTGTTTTAGGCTCTCCTTCCTTGTTGTCCGCCTACCTCGCCGCCCCCCGCCCTCCCTTCCCGCCACCGCCGCTTGTTCCCGCCCCTTTTTTCTCTTCTGTAACCCTCCCCGCTCCCGCCTCCCAGCTGCTCCGCCCACCCGCGCACTTCGCCTTAAATGGCGACCGTGCGAACGTGCAGCGGTCACGCGCAGCGGGCGCGCCGATTGTGCGCCGAAGGCGCGCCAAAGGTAAGCCCGTCTGCGCCCGTCCGCGACCGGATCGCGACCAGCGCCAGGACCCCTGGCCCTCGAAGACCCCGACCGACCCGCAGGACGTACTCAGCCGCCACCCTCAACGCACTCAACACCGGCCGACGCCCAGAGTGCCACCAAGCCACACCACGTCACTCCCACGGACCCTTCAGCTGCCACGCCTGCAAGTTCTCCTGCATCCGGACCTGCCTCGCACCAACACCCGCCAAGTCAAACACCAGCAGCACCCACCTCAAGTGCATCCTGATCAACACCCGCTCCGTCCACAGACACGCCATCGAACTCTGGAACCTCCTAGACGCCACAGCCCCAGACGTTGCCTTCCTCACAGAGACCTGGATGAACGCCTCTTCAGCTCCCGACATCGCCATCGCTATCCCAGAGGGCTACAAGATCGTCCGGAGGGACCGAAACGCCAACCAGATGGGAGGAGGCATCGCCATCGTCCACAGGAGCACCATCCGTCTCACGACCAGCACCGACAACACCCTGACCAGCGCCGAACACCTGCATTTCCAGATCCACACCAACCCGAAGACCACCCTCAGAGGCACCCTGATCTACCGACCCCCTGGACCACGCACACAATTCAGCGAGGACATCGCCGACTTCGTCAGCCCGCATGCCCTCCCCTCCGCTGACTACATCCTCCTGGGGGACCTCAACTTCCACCTGGAGAACAACAACGACCGCAACACCAGCACCCTGCTCGACAACCTCGCCAACCTGGGACTCAAACAACTGGTGTCCACCCCCACCCACCTCGCCGGACACACACTCACCGCAGTCTTCTCTTCCAGCACAGACATCGACTTCAGCCACGCCACTGAGCTTCAATGGACGGACCACAGCTGCGTCCACTTCACCTTCAAGAGAACGATGACCCACCACCACCAGCAACAGGCCGCCCGCAGATGCTGGAACAAGATCACAGCAGACCAGCTCGCCACCTCCCTGAGCCAGCACCCTCCTGCCAGCTCAGCGAACCCCAGCCAGGCCGCCGACAACCTCACGAAGTGGATCAGCAACTGCGCGGACGAACTCGCCCCACTGAGGACCCCGCCTAGCAGACCCGGCAGCAAGAAGGCCCCATGGTTCACCGACGAACTCAAGAGCTCCAAGAAGAACTGCCGAGCCCTCGAGAAAGTCTGGAGAAGGGAACCGACACCGGACAACAGGACCTCCTTCAAACTCGCCACCCGGAAACACCACCAGCTGATCCGCGCCGCCAAGAAAACAGCATTCAAGGACCGGTTGGACAACAACGCACACAACTGCAAGGAACTCTTCAACATCGTGAAAGAGCTTTCCAACCCCAGCGCAGGAAACAACGACATCACCCCATCGCAAGACCTCTGCAACTCCCTCGCTTCATACTTCCACAACAAGATCGCGGACATACACAGCAGCTTCAACAACCAACCAACGCACACCATGACCGAACAACCGCCCCCCACCACCACCCTCCACGCCTGGACCCCGATCAGCACCGAAGACACCATCCGCACGATGAACTCCATCCACTCCGGATCACCGACCGACCCCTGCCCTCACCACGTCTTCAACAAGGCCGACGCTGTCATCGCACCCCACCTGCGAGACATCATCAACACATCCTTCGACACCGCCACCTTCCCTGAGAGCTGGAAGCACGCCGAACTCAGCGCTCTACTCAAGAAACCCACAGCGGACCCCACCGAACTCAAGAACTACCGCCCCATCTCGCTCCTCCCGTTTCCAGCCAAAGTCATTGAGAAGACCGTCAACAAGCAGATGGCCGCCTTCCTCGAGACGAACGGATCCCTCGACCCCTCACAGTCCGGCTTCCGAGCCAACCACAGCACCGAGACCGCCCTCATCGCCGCCACTGATGACATCCGAGCCCTGATGGACAACGGAGAAACAGCGGCCCTCATCCTCCTAGACCTCTCCGCGGCATTCGACACGGTCTGCCACCGCACCCTAGTACGGCGCCTCAGCAACATCGGCATCCAGGACAAGGCGCTGGAATGGATCATCTCCTTCCTCGACGGAAGAACACAGAGAGTCCGCCTTCCACCGTACAAGTCAGAGGCCTCCGAAGTCATCTGCGGCGTCCCCCAAGGATCATCTCTGAGCCCCACCCTCTTCAACGTCTACATGAGCCCCCTCGCGGCCATCGTACGCAAACACAACCTCAGCATAATCTCCTACGCCGACGACACCCAGCTGATCCTCTCCCTGACCAACGACCCCGCCGCCGCCAGAGCCAACCTGCACGAAGGGATGAAAGAGGTAGCCGAGTGGATGACAACCAGCCGCCTGAAACTGAACTCGGACAAGACGGAGGTCCTCATCCTGGGCTCCTCACCCTCCGCCTGGGACGACTCCTGGTGGCCTCCCGCCCTGGGCACCGCACCCAAACCGACAGACCATGCACGAAACCTGGGCTTCATCCTGGACTCCTCCCTCTCCATGACCAGGCAAGTCAACAACGTTTCCTCGGCGTGCTTCAACATCCTACGCATGCTACGGAAGATCTTCTGGTGGATCCCCACCGAGACCAGGAAGACCGTCACCCAGGCCCTCGTCACCAGCCGACTGGACTACGGCAACGCCCTCTACGCCGGTACCACCGCCAAGCTCCAGAAGAGACTCCAGCGGATCCAGAACGCCTCAGCCAGACTCATCCTCGACATCCCACGAACCAGCCACATCTCCGGACATCTGAGAGACCTTCACTGGCTCCCCGTCAACAAAAGAATCACCTTCCGCCTCCTCACCCACGCACACAAGGCCCTACACGACCAAGGCCCGAGCGACCTCAACAGCCGAGTCAACTTCTACGCTCCCAAACGCCACCTCCGATCAGCCAAACACGCCCTCGCCGCCGTCCCCCGCATCCGAAGAGCGACTACAGGAGGAAGGTCCTTCTCCTACCTGGCCGCCAAGACCTGGAACTCCCTCCCGACCGACCTGTGCCTGACCCAAGACCACCTCTCCTTCAGGAAGAAGCTGAAGACCTGGCTGTTCGAGCAGTAGCGGCACCCCCCCCCCCCCCCCCAGCGCCTTGAGACCCTACGGGTATGTAGCGCGCTTTACAAGTGTCACTGATTGATTGATTGATCTGTTGGAGATTTTTCTAGCAATTCATTTTCTAGGATTATATCTGAATATGTTAAAGTGATGAATGTAAAAGATTGCTATGTCTGTGTGAAGCTTCCAGCTTCTGTTTCAGAGGGGGTTACTTATAATATGCTACCTCTCACATATGGCATTACTTGCAGTGTGATTGCTAGTTTGTTTTATCAAACAGGTCGATTGGAATACTATTACTCAGACTTTGATGAGGTTTTTGCGAATCTCAAGATTGTAAGTAGTTTAAATAAAGATAAGCCTGCAAAACAGATGAGGGAATTCTTTATAGTATTTAATGAACTTAATTATGAATACGCTTATAGAAACAATTTAACATGCAAGATGAGAGCTGAGGAAAAGACTTTCCTGAATATGGTTGAAGAGAGAAGGGCAATTTATAAAAGAAATGAAGTCCATAAGCATGCCAAGTCAAAATTTTGGCAAATTGAGGATGCTAAGCTTAATGGTGTTAACACAAATGCAGCAATTCATATTGATGAACCAGTTAGTGGTAAATTTTGCATTAGGAGAGATAATACATTATATGATAATTTATTTGTTGGTGCTAGTCAATGTGAGGACACTTATCGTATTGTAGGGGGATGGGGATTTAAAGGTGGGAAAGATCCTATTTTTCCTGGAATTTATTTTATCTGTGGGAACAAGGCATACTTTAGCCTTCCGGATCACTGGTATGGGACGTGTTATCTTGGATTGGTTTTTCCAAAAGTTTTCATGTTGACAGAAATGAAAAGGGTGACTTTGAATTTGGTGAACAACTGAACAGGTTTAAGAGGGAAAGTTTTACAGAAATCTTGGGAGATATTTTTGGTGCAGTCATCCCTATGGTAGGAATTACCATGAATTCAATCAAATTAGAAAGGTTTCCACAATTGTAGACAGATTGTCTACAGATACTGCAAGTGGTTTTCAATTAGTTAACACAGAACTTGTTGCTACCAGAAGCATGGTTATGCAGAATCATCTTGCATTAGACATTCTGCTCGCAAAAGAGGGAGGAGTCTGTGGGGTTTTACATGTCCAGCATTGTTGTACTTATATTCTTGACAAGAGTCGGAATATAGAGTCGCTTATTAAAAACATAACAGAATTTCATGAAGAAATAGAACCCTTGGAGAAAGAAAATTTCACTGAACGAATAGGCAAAAGGATTGAGGCAATTAAGGAATGGTTTTCAGAGATTGGTGGCTCAATCATTGGCAAAGTGCTCTGTCCAGTAATTGTCATTATTATGGTGATATTGCTGCTGAAAATTAGTTGCATGATTCACAAAAGAAAGATGCATCAGAAGGAAAATAGGAGGATTTATAAACTCAGAAAGGAACAAGAGAAGGAATACGAGTTAGAGGAGATGCGAAGGACTCAGTTTGAAAGTATTGAGCAAACAGCAGAGACAGGGGTTTAGGGAGACTAATACTGAAAGAACTCAAAATGTGACGTCTCTATATTGGGTTCAAAATTTTCTACATTTTGGGTGTTTGGTGATTTTGAAATCACCAGATGAGGGAGTTGATGGAGCGAGTTTCAGAAATAATTTTATTCTGGCTCGTGAAATTAAATTCGTAGTAACATGAACTAATTTATTAATGAGTTATTGCATGATTTGTTGTACTAATAACTCTAGATTAAAGTTCTCCATTACATTACACGCGGGATTAATGTTAATGTGCTCATGTTGCATTTGCGAGTCTGTTTTGTAACACATAACTAATATTGTTTTGTTTGTCCTAATGTCTTTGTCAACATTAATGCGGCTGATTAATTAATGGCATGTGCTTTTATTGTGTGTGCTTATGTGTTTTGTCTATGTTGTGTCTGTTTTTCTATGTTGTGTGTTTGTCTTTTTATCTTTCAGATTTATGAAGAATCCTGCTGGATTTTATGAAGAATGGTAGATATTAAATGTGCTGCTTTATTTGTTCGCTTCTGCTAGGTGACATAAATTAATGGGTTAAATATTAGCAATGGAGGGTGGGTAACAGAATGACTTTCATTGCTTGAATTAATCACTCTTTTGTGTTTGTTTAAATACTAGCCCGAGTGAAAGGCTTAAGGCCTAGTTCTGGAGAATGTTGGTTAGGCTGACTGAAAGGAGCCAAGCACAGCCATGTTGAAGCTTTTTCGTAGAACAATTTCTTGAAAATGAACTGAAGCTCAAACAAAGACTTTTGTGCTAGGATGTGCTCCAGAAAGTTATTTTATCCAGGCCGCGGAAGCAACCAGGGGCAGTTTGGCCAAGTCCTGGAGGAAACTGAGAACTTTTGAGTATTATGTTTCAACCCGCGGAAGCCGGTGTCGCTTCACGTCAATGAACAATGAAAAAATGACGTTATGATATTTGGAAGCGGTGGCCTTTTGGTGGTCTGACAGACAGCAACCAATCAGGTTGCCAAAAGACATTAAAAATATATCGTTTAGTTAGATTAGTGAGTTAGAAAAAGTATAAGAACTAAGCCCTTTGAGGGGAGCGGGGCTGACTGTTCCTGAGGGCGAAGTGCTGTCCGATTTCCCTTTGACACGTAAGAATATTAAATGCCTTAATATATGACTTTTTCTTAACAGGTCAGAAAGCTTAATCTAGGGAATTAGGGTTAATGTTTATTAAAATTCTTTGATTTTGAGCAATTTTGGAGTGTCAGACTTTGTGCCAATAAATTAATAGTTTGAACTGATTTATTAAAAATGTTTTGCTATTAATAAAAGAGCTTGAAATTGAAACTATGACTCTTCAAAAATAAATGACTTAAAACGTCAAGCTGGTCTTGATTTATTTTGTCGTTACCATCAGTTAATCCATTGGCCAAAAGTGGTCTAATTAAATGTTTTATAATTTAAATGATTAAAATGTTATACTGCAGTTGTATATTATGTACATAGTGATGTTTGAATAGCGTGATTAATTAGGCCACATGATTCAGCTGCACGACTTTCTGTCTCAGTTTATGGGCCTTAGTATTAATTAGTTTAGTGGTAAGTATTAGGTAGTGAATGGTGGTGTTGAGACAGAATTTCTATAGTGGCGCTGGATCAATAACGTAAACCACTTTATATTCTATTGTACTTATGGACGATTTTAACATTCATGTGTGCGACCTGAACTGTCAGGTTGATGATCATTTAGGCCCAGTCTATTCCTCAACTCCCCACTTTGAGCATACACAACAGGGGGAAGCCTTGGAGGAGCTTTTGGCTGGGGTAGATCTTTTTGAACCTAGTTTTAGTGATCCCACAGACCGGATCCCCACTTTCAAAGCGCAGGAGCGGGAGACTGTTATTGATTATATAATAGATTATATATTTATCTCCCCCACCATGCTATCTTAGGTTCTGTTTTATAATGCCAGGTGGTCGCCTTTTAGTGATCATAATCCGGTTATACTTGTGCTAGATAAAGAATGTGGTCTTTTGGGGAATCCTGTAAAGATAGGGGGAGCTAATAGTGTGATAACAAGTGAAATGAAATGAAAAGGGGATTTGTAGAGTGCGGTTGCTGCCCTGGGGCGTCCAAGCGCTACAGAAAAGAAATGGTGCTACCTTCCAGACACAGTCGTCACAGAGAATCAGTTATGTATATTAAAAAGAAAAGTCTTGAGTTGCTTACGGAAAGAAAGCAGATTGGGGTTGGACCTAAGTTGGAGTGGAAGCGAGTTCCACAGCCTAGCTGCATTGTAAGAAAACGACCTACCACCTGCTCTGGTTCTTCTGACTCGGGGAACTGTGGCCAGAAAGGCGTGACTTGAGCAAAGTTGTTTACTGGGGTGATATGGCGTAATCAACGCATGGCTAATCGCCGGGCCCATCTGCCAATAGGCTTGGTGGGAGTTGCACATTGCTTTAGAAGTGATTCTTTCCCTCACCGGGAGCCAATGTAGGCTCCTGAGCCCAGGTTTTGCTGACATCCTGTGGGGCAACTGAAGCAACGTCCGTGCAGCGCAGTTCTGAATGATCTGCAGTTTCTGCAGTGTATAGTCGGGTCCACCTAGGTACAGGGCATTACTAAAGTCCAATCGAGACTGAATCAGGCCCTGGATGACTATCTGTTTAGCTTCCACAGGAAGAAGTGGGAGAACTTTTTTCAGAAGCCTGAGAAGACCAAAGCAAATTGCCGATAGCTTGGTTGCCTGGGTGCTAAAAGTCAAAGACTTATCCAACCATACACCCAGACTTTTTATATTATCCATAGGTGTAGGTGGCGTGCCCAAGCTGAAGGGCCAAAGGGAGTCAATAGTGAGCAAGGCAGGAGGACCAAGGAGCATCAGCTCAGTTTTATCTCCATTAAGCTTAAGGCATGATGTTGTCATCCAACTTTTTACTTCCTCCAGACAATTCATCAGACCACTCCGTGCTGACTGGCCATTTTCCTGCGCAAGGGAGACCACTAGCTGCATATCGTCCACATATGTAATGATCCTAATGCCATATGGACGGACGACCTCAGCCAGTGGTCTCATATAAATGTTGAATAACGTAGGGCTCAATGATGAGCCCTGCGGTACCCCGCAGTTCAGAGGTTTACTGGAGGAGACCATGTCTCCCTCAAAGACCTGAAAGGTCCTGTTGCTTAGAAAAGATCTGAGCCAGGTTAATGCCAACCCTGAAATTCCCAAGCTAAGGAGACGACGCAGTAGCATATTGTGGTTAACCGTGTTGAACGCTGCGCTCAGATCGAGGAGGACCACTGCCACTGATCCCCCTCGATCCAGAATCCCTCTGGTTTCCTTGGTGCCAGTAGAGCGGTCTCCGTCCCATGTCTAGGGCGGAAACCCGTCTGGGTGGCATCAAGCAGTTGGTTACTCTCGAGAAAGTTCGTTAGATGTGTATTAATATATTTTTCGAGGATTTTGCTCACCCAGGGTAGCAGAGAGACAGGGCGATAGTTGTTAAAATTGCTGGGATCTAAGTTCGGCTTCTTTAAAAGTGCGTTCACCATGGCTTGTTTCCAGGTGGACGGAACTATACCGGAAGACAGGGAGGCATTGAGTAGGCTCATAATGATGGGAAGAACAACATGGTTGGCCGAAACCAGTATGTCCGGGGGAGCTGGGTCACATGGGGAGCCTGACTTTACTTGACGCATCAACGGTTCAAGAGTCTCCTTATCCAATAAATTAAACTGATCCAAAGTGAATAAGGGCAGATGGACAGCTAACGGCAATAGCCGTTCTTGGGCAGAGAAACCTCGATCGGCATCTGTGAATGATACGCCATTGGGAAACGCCATTGAGGCAGTGGCACCTGCACGAAGGGTAAAAATTGGGGACAAAGGGAAAGGGGCCCCCTGGTTCAATGACGCTCTGAGGCTCCTGAAACGCTCCCTGCGTCGGAGCGAGAGAGCTTGGCGAAAGGGGTATGATCCCAATACCCAAGCCCCGTATGTTAAAGAGCTCACCACTTATAAACAAGCTATCAGGGCAAGGAAAAGTGAGTTTTACGAAAGCAGAATTGCGACAGCACCCAATCCTCAGAAGGAAATTTTCAAAGTCCTTACAGAACTGAGAAAAAAGAAGGAACAGCCCCCCTCCTTCACGCAAGAAGACTGCCATAAATTTCAGTCCTTCTTCACCACCAAGATATCTGACCTCCTGACAGAAATCGAGACCACCCCTAGACTGGACTGCCCGGGAATTACTCAAAAACCTACCCCTACAGTCACCCAGCCCCTAACTTCACTTCCATTACTCACTAAAGAAACTCTGAAAATAGTGATGGGTCAAGTCAAATCAGGCTCACCGGCAGACCCATGCCCGCCGAGGATCTACAAACAAGCCTGGTCAGGACTGGAGGATGACATACTATCGCTCCTAAACAGCTCACTCACATCCGGACAGGTACCTTCCAACCTTAAGGAAGCCCGGTTAATTCCTCTCTTAAAAAAGGCCGGGGCAGACACCAAGATCTTGAAAAACTACAGACCCATCTCACAGCTTCCTTTCTTAGCCAAAATAATGGAGCAGCATGTGCTGCTCAGCCTCTCACATCATCTTGAGAACAACTCCTTGTTGGAACCCAACCAGGCTGGATTCAGGGCCCATAATAGCACGGAATAGGTCATGCTCTCCGTGCTGGACGACCTGCGATTGAAAGCAGATAAAAAAGACCCCTGTGCCCTGGTACTGCTTGACCTCTCCGCGGCATTCGATACGGTCAAACACGACCTACTACTGTCGCGGATGTGGGATTTCGGTATCTAGGGCACGGCCCATGCCTGGCTGACCTCGTTCCTTGGTGAACGGGTCCAGAGAATACAGCTGGATAACCTGGTATCCGAGGCAGCAAGGATCACATGTGGAGTCCCACAAGGCTCGGCCCTGTCACCCTTGATGTTTAATGCATATCTGCAACCCCTTATCTCATCACTAAATCAGATGGACTGTAGTATATACAATTACGCTGATGACACACAGATCATCATTCAAATTGGTAACTCTCCAACAGCAGATCAGAAATTGCAAAACATCCTAAAATTTACAGTCAATTGGATGACGGCAAATTCATTAAAGATTAATCCTGACAAAACTGAGCTACTTGCAATTACGACAACATCTAGCCCTTGGAGTGACCTCTTATGGCCCACTGAATTAGGAAACTCCCCAGTACCTGCAGAAACCGTTAAAAGCCTAGGCATAGTTTTAGATGCCAATCTCACTATGTCAGCCCAGGTCTCAGCTGTAGTGGGCACCTGTGTGGGCCTAATGAGACAACTGCGTAAATTGTCCCCCATCTTGACGGTGGACACTCTCAGGAGAGCAGTATCAGCATTAATCCTGGCACGTCTGGACTACGGTAATGTTCTGTATGTCGGTACTCCACAAAAGCTGATGAACTCCAGATAGTCATGAACGACGCGGCCAGACTCATTTTCAATAAACCAAGAAGGACTCATGCCACCTCCCTCCTTCGCAAACTTCATTGGCTGCCGGTGAAACAGCGGGCCAAGTTCAAGGGCCTATGCATTACGCATAAAGCCTTATACGGGCAAGCCCCTAAATACATTAAGGAACGTTTTGTCCCGTACGCCCCTAGCAGGAATTTACGATCAGTAGATGCTGCACTGTTGGTATGTCCACGGTTCAAACTGTCCTCTCTAGGAGGGCGCACTTTCTCCTGCAGAATCCTAGTGCATGGAATAAACTGCCAGAGAGCTTGCGTAAAGAAACAAGCCTGTTGCCCTTCAGAAAAAAGCTAAAAACCGTGCTGTTTCAGGAGGCATGGGGTACCATCTAGCTTGCTCCCCTAACACTGTGTCCACTCTCCGCTAAGCGCTTAGAGACCCCGGGGTGATAAGGCGCTCTACAAATCCAATATACAATACAATACATAAATTTGATGTACTTTTTGATAAAAGAATTCTGCTAAATCATTGCAGTGAACCACTGTATTGCACTTGGAAACAGAAAGAGGAGAAAGCTTGGTAAGACTCTTTACTATCTGATAGATTTCTTTCGGTTTTGATTTGGCCAGCGTGATTTTTCCTGTAAAATAGACAGATTGCGCACTTTTTATCTCGTTTATATGCTCTTATCGCCTCTCTGTATAAAATTTTATCTGGGGCAGCATATTCCAGGTGCCACCTTGTTTCTAGTTTTTTACATTGTCGTTTTTTTTCCCCTGAGCTCCACTGAATACCATGGAGCGGTTTTCCGCGACCGCTTTGGAGTGGTTGTACACAGGGGAAGAGTGGCATCAAGAGAGTTCAGAATCCATTCATTGTACTCCTTGTTGGCTAAAAGAGGTTCCTCGTTAAATGGAGGTGTAGAGGCCATAAGAATATTGGTCCACTGGGAGTCTGGACCAGTTTCTCGATTTTCGTGGAGTGGGAGTTAAAGAGGATAATTTGTATATAGACCAAGTAAGATGGATCAACAAATGGTCAGTCCATGGAGGCCGATAGTCGAGCCTACCTTAAGCTCGGTGCAGTTACTAAAAACTGGGTCCAAAAGATGACCCTTAATGTGGGTAGAGGATACAACCAGTTGTTCCAGTTGTAATGCAGCTAGACTGCCCGCCAGCTCTACGGCAGTGCGATCAGAGGCAGTGTCGAAATGCATGTTGAGATCGCCCAGCAACGTGAAGTTGGCAGGAGTGGTAACCAAATCAGCGACAATAGATGGTAAGGCCTTATGAAACTGCTTTAGAGGGCCTCGGGGGCGATATACAAGAGTGCCCGAAAAACAGTTATTCAGAGAGAAAGCAATACAAAAAAACATGCTTTCACAATCTGGGATAGAATCAAAGGTACATCGGCATAAGTACTGTTCTTTAAAAATGATTGCCACGCCCCCTCCTTTCCCAAGGGCGCGATCTTTCCGCATAATCTGATAGCCGGCAGTAATGCTTGTACTACATCGGGTTCAGAGTCTGGCGTCAGCCAGGTTTCCATTAGAAAAACTGCGTCTGGCATATATTCATCCAGCAGGAGTGCAATTTCTAGACTGTGTTTAGGTAAAGACCTACAATATAAAAGCAGCATATTGATATCCAACTTTTCATCCTGGTACTGTGTGGCGTTCAGCTTATGTTTACAATAGGAACAAGTCACGGGCAGATCTAGAGGGTAATAAAAGTGCGCGCTCCTAGCTTCCCCAGTAGGCCTCATGCTAAGAAGATCAGAGCTATAATACCTTTTTTGTCCAGCAAATGATGCAGGGGTTGTGGCCCCTGGCCCCAGCCAGCCGTGGACGGGCGCAGACGGGCTTGCCTTAGGCGCGCCTTCGGCACGCCCGCAGCGCTTCGCGGCCGGCGTAGGGTACTCATGATATACAGAAAAAGAGGGAGGGGCTAAACAGCTAGTGCGGCAACCGGGTCTACCCCCAATATGGCGGCGTCTTTTTCCCCGTCCCAGCGCCTAATCGGCTGTGGGGGGAATCTGCGGGTGACGAATAAGGAGAGGTATGTCTGCGTGCTTTAAAATCTCAGCAAAATACAAAGGAAATGCAAAATAATAATGACAGTTTTTAAAAAATATGACAACCTAATTCTCCCGGCTTCCGCCTCAGGAGACAGCACCTAGTTCTGATTAACGTGCGAGGTTATCTGCGCGATTTAAATACTGCTGGTAGGGGTCGAGAGGTCTCAACAGCTAGTGCGGCAACTGGGTCTACCCCCAATATGGCGGCGTCTTTTTCCCCGTCCCAGCGCCTAATCGGCTGTGGAGGGAATCTGCGGGTGACGAATAAGGAGAGGTAGGTCTGCGTGCTTTAAAATCTCAGCAACATACAAAGGAAGGGATCAGGGGTGGAGGCTTAAATGGGCCAAGGTAATTCCAGACCTCTTTTTCACAGACATTTGTGAGAAGGCTAAAGATAATATTGCAATATGTCTCGATAATATCATCCAAGGGGAAAAGGTTCTTAGAGCCTTTGAAGGTATTTGTGGTCAGGTAGCATCTGATCTGACAATGATAAATAAACCCAGATTAACTATGTTTGAAAGGTGGTTTGATAGTAATTGCTCATGGGCTCACCATAACCTGGTTCAAGCTTTGAAAAACATACCACGAAATAAGGGCCAGATAGCTATGCTCAGGAAACAGTATAAGATTGCTGTTGAGATTATTATTATTATTATTATTATTTAAGAAGCTTATAAAGCGCGCGGCTACCCCCAACGGGGGTGTCCCGGCGCTGAGAGTACAAGTTAATCACAGGAGGGGGCTACCAGGTTCAAAACCATCCTAACCTGAAGCTACAGAGGGCCACAGGCTCGCCTAATCAGAGTTTGGTGAACAGCCAGGTTTTTAGTTTGCGTCGGAAGACTTGCTCAGACTCAATGAACCTAAGGTCCAGAGGGAGGCTATTCCAGTACTTGGCCGCCATCACACCGAACGTTCTGCCGCCACTCCTGGTGAGCCTAAATCTGGGAACCACCAATAGACGGAGGCTGTTAGATCTCAGATGTCTTTCTGATATAGATAATTTGAGTCTTTTACTCAGGTAAGCCGGGCCAATTCCATGAATAGCCCGAAAGGCAAGGATCAAGATTTTGAATTGGATGCGTCGGGCGATGGGAAGCCAGTGTAGGTCATTCCGGTATGCTGTGACCGAATTGCGGGTAGGGATGTTTCCAATAAGTCTAGCTGCCGCATTCTGAACAATTTGCAGTCGGTCAATGAGATGGAGGGGGGCACCGGCGTATAAGCTGTTGGCATAGTCCAGATGTGCCGTAATGAGAGCATGGACAATCGTTTTTCGGGACGTCTGGGGGAGATAGGGAAAGATCTTCCTAATCATGCGCAGCTTTCCAAAGCAGGCAGCGGTAACTCTGTTGACCTGAGCTTTGCAGGACATGGCGTTGTCGAAAAGGAAGCCGAGATTGCGGGCTGACTGTACTGGATTGGGAGGGGGGTTCAAGACAGTAGGCCATCACAAGGCGGCGGGGGGGGCTGATTTCTGGCCAAAAAAAGAGCACCTCCGTTTTATCCGTATTTAGGGCCGAGTGATTAGAAGCCATCCATGCGCAGATGTTGCCAAGGCAGTTGCAAAAGTTGGAAAAATGGGAGTATGAGTGGTCTCTAAAGGAAAAGACAAGCTGAGTATCATCAGCGTATGAGACCACCCTGACCTCCCATGACTCAACTACCCTGGCAAGCGGGCCTAAATACACGTTAAACAAAAGAGGGCTTAAGGCCGAGCCCTGAGGCACACCGCACATAAGGGGTTTATCCTCTGATTCAAAGGGACGAAGAAGTACCCTTTGGGATCTCCCTGAGAGGAAAGATTTAATCCATGCCAGGGCCGTGCCACCAATCCCCAACTGCTGAAGGCGAGTCGCAAGTATGTCATGTGACACAGTATCGAATGCAGCGGACAGGTCGAGGAGGACCAGCATTGCCTCCTCGCCCCTGCCCACTGATTCCCGAATTGTCTCAGAAACCTCCAGCAGCGCAGTCTCAGTGCTGTATCCGGTTCTAAATCCGGACTGGGAATCGTGCAGCAGCTGGTTGGTTTCTAGGTACAGGGCCAGTTGTTTCTGGACCACTTTCTCTAGGATTTTGGGAGGTTTAGGCAGAAGCGATATAGGGCGATAATTACTGAGTTGGGAGGGATCCGCATCTGGTTTCTTTAAAATGGGGAGCAACCTAGCTTGTTTCCAGACTGAAGGGAACTGACCACGGGCCAAGGAAGAGTTCCAAATGGAGAGGAGAGGGTTGATTAAAACCGGGGCGAGATTACCCATCACTTTGGCAGGGACTGGGTCTAATGGTGATCCTGACTTAACCTGGTGTAGATGTTTCATGGCTGTTTCTGGCGTCAGCTCATCAAAAAAATTAAATGAGCATTGTTGGGGGTATGACTCTTCTGGCCGAGGACTAGAAGGTGCGGAATCAA
Source organism: Lissotriton vulgaris (assembly GCF_964263255.1). Classification (NCBI taxonomy): domain Eukaryota; kingdom Metazoa; phylum Chordata; class Amphibia; order Caudata; family Salamandridae; genus Lissotriton; species Lissotriton vulgaris. The sequence goes on along the minus strand of NC_141697.1, from coordinate 699,547,119 downwards.
AGGAGGAAGAAAGTTTAATAATTTTTTCTTGAAAGAAATCAGAAAGTCCATTGCAAAGAGCTTGAGTGGGAGCACTCTGGGATTTCAAAGCAGGTGGGTTCACAAAATCCTTCACAATTGTGAAGAGAGTTTTTGAAGAATTCTCAGCCAGTTGAATAAGTTTTGAGAAGTAGGCTCTCATCGTGGAACTTTTAAGTTTTTGAAATTTGTTCATGGCCGTCTTATAGGCAAATTTGGTAGTAGGGTCATAAGACTGGCGCCATTTACGTTCCAGCTGTTTGCACCTACTCTTTTCCTCTCGCAGCATGGGGGAAAACTAAGGAGCAGACGGGCGAGATCTAGAGGAAGTAATAGGAGCTAGAGGGGAAATGGTATCTAGTGCAGCGGTAAGGACAGAGTTATATCTCACAACTTCCTCATTAAGATCTTCCGTTGAATTAAACTGATAGAGGAAACAACTGTCAATGGTCTCACAAGTGACTTTGGACCATTTGCGACCATTATCTCTGTTAATAGAGGAGGGAAGGGGCAGGGAAGGAATAGTGATTTCAAAAGGGAGAAGAAAATGGTCTGACCAAGTCAGGGGTAAAGAAGGAAGGGAAGTTATGCCAGGGTGATACATGAAAATAAGATCAAGTGTATGTCCCGCTTTGTGGGTAGGGCCCTTAATTAATTGGGACAGAGTTAATCCTTGTAAGGTTTCGAGAAGGTAGGATGCTTGTGCGCAGGAGGGGTTATCGACATGCAGATTGAAATCTCCCAGCACCGTAAAATAAGAGTGTTTGAGGGAGAGATCAGCGATTGAGTGCAGTTGAGAGTTGAGAGATGAGGAAGTGGCTGTAGGGGGGTTGTAGACCAGGATGCCGGCAAAGATCATGATGGCGGAATCCATAATCGTGAGATGCATGGCTTCAGTAAGCCCAAGGTTAGGTATTTTTTTTAATATTCAGAATGAGATGGGATTTCAAGATAACAGCAAGGCCCCCTCCAGATTTAGAATTGGCTCGATTGATGCCTAGCAATCGATAGCCAGGGGGAGTGGCCAAGTGTATGTCCGGTTTGGAAGAGTCTTTAAGCCAAGTTTCCGTAAGGAATAATTTATCCCATTTGTGAGTATCCAACGAAAGCCAAATATCAGAGGCATGCGCAGGCAAAGATAGGCAGTTTATTAAGGCAGCTTTTAATTTAGAGGGGGACTGGGGTTTAATGGCTTTCTGAATGCGAAGGTCTCGATTTTGCTTGACGGAAATGGCGAGATTGCACAGAGAACAGGTATAAGTAGACTTCTCAAGGCCTAGGGGGTTACAACAGGCAGCGGGGGTGCAGGCGCCTTGTCTTAGTAGATTAAGCTGACTGCTGGTCCAGGTGATTATTGGGGGCGAGAGGCAGGGGGACCGGTGCTAGGCGCGGGCCTGGCGCGGACGGGCGCAGACGGGCTTGCCTTAGGCGCGCCCGCCCACTGCGCGGGCGGGATGACCCCTTACTTTTATCCATTTCCGGAGGAGGGTGGGAGGCGACCAGGAGCTGGCGCGCTACCCTGCCTCCCCCCAAGATGCCGGTTTCGCGTTCTCCCAGCCGGCGAGAGCGCTGTGCTCGGCTGCGCCGGGGGAGAGAGAGCAGTGTCAAGGACCCCTGTGATGAAGAAATCTCGTCAGGTCAGACAATTTAGGCAATTACCGATTAAAAGCGTATCAGTTAAAATATGTACAAGTTTTAAAAAAATTCACTCGTAATCAAGTCTGCACACAAGTCTTAAATCACATTGCATACAGAATATTTCAATCACACGCAATAATGCCTTCCGCTACTAATAATGAGGGAAAGAAGGAGATGCCCCCGGCTTCCGCCTCAGGGGTGAAAACAAGTAATCTGGCACACGTAGTAGCAGCACGCCTTAAGTAGTGTGGGAGGGAGGGATGAGTCCAGGAGCTGGAGCACTACCCTGCCTCCCCCCAAGATGGCGGTTTTGCGTTCTCCCAGCCGACGAGAGCGCTGTGCTCGGCTGCGCCGGGGGAGAGAGAGCAGTGTCAGGGACCCCTGTGACGAAGAAATCTCGTCAGGTCAGACAATTTAGGCAATTACCGATTAAAAGCGTATTGGTTAAAATATGTACAAGTTTTAAAAAAATTCACTCGTAATCAAGTCTGCACACAAGTCTTAAATCACATTGCATACAGAATATTTCAATCACACGCAATAATGCCTTCCGCTACTAATAATGAGGGAAAGAAGGAGATGCCCCCGGCTTCCGCCTCAGGGGTGAAAACAAGTAATCTGGCACACGTAGTAGCAGCACGCCTTAAGTAGTGTGGGAGGGCGGGAGGCGTCCAGGAGCTGGAGCGCTACCCTGCCTCCCCCCAAGATGGCGGTTTCGCGTTCTCCCAGCCGGCAAAAGCGCTGTGCTCGGCTGCGCCGGGGGAGAGAGAGCAGTGTCAAGGACCCCTGTGACGAAGAAATCTCGTCAGGTCAGACAATTTAGGCAATTACCGATTAAAAGCGTATCGGTTAAAATATGTACAAGTTTTTAAAAAATTCACTCGTAATCAAGTCTGCACACAAGTCTTAAATCACATTGCATACAGAATATTTCAATCACACGCAATAATGCCTTCCGCTACAAATAATGAGGGAAAGAAGGAGATGCCCCCGGCTTCCGCCGGGGGCATTAAAGAGGATGCTTGGAATGCCCTTTTACAGTTGAGGTTCTTAAGGACAGCTCTAGATTTTGGGCCATTGTTAATAAACCTTTTTTCTCTGGTACAGAAAATGGCTCTCTAGAATGTAATATTACAGAAGCCCAGTGGCTTTCCCCTTTTGAAGCAATTTACGGGTCTAATGTTACTGCGGACTCACCCGCTAGTTTAGAGGTCAATAGGGTCTCCCTTTCTGTGGTTCCTAATGAAGATGATGTAGAAAGGGCGATAATACAGATGTCTAGTAATAAAGCTCCCGGCCAAGATTCCGTTCCGGCTGATCTGTATAAACTTAATCCAAAATACTGACTAATATATTTAATGTACCAAGTTCCCTGGGATTCCCCACATCATGGTCTTTATCCACGATCATTCCTGTTTTTAAAAAGGGCCAGAAAGGGGGATCCATGGTGTTATAGACAGATATCTCTAATTGTTTCCGCTGTGAAAATCCTAGGGAGAGTGATCCCATCTAAGGTCACGGAATGGGTGAACGAAAATGAGGTTTTATCTAACCTTCAATATGGCTTTAGACAAGGTAGGAGTACCATCGATCAGGGCCTTAATTTACATTTAATAGTAGGTATAAATACCATAGTTAAAGCGGGTATTTTACAGTTGGCCTTTATGGACGTCTCCACAGCCTTTAATCTGGTTAACAGATCGAAGCTGTGGTCTATCCTGCTAGATATGGGCATTGTCTAGTTCATTTCCTGGCGGATTTACACAGGGATCTCTCAACAACAGTTAGGGTCACCCAGGAAGGAAAATGCACAAGGCACTTTAAATCTGGCAGAGGGGTTTGCTAGGAATATATTCTGGCGCCATTACTTTTTACCCTTTATATTAATAATTTAGACACATTTTTAGACTTGGCTAGTTTGGACATTGTGCGAGTAGGGGAAAGGGGTATTCCTGTTTTCCTATACGGGGATGATGCTGTGTTATTAGCCCGTAGTGGTGTGGCTCACTGGTTAGAGGCGGCAGACCCGGGAGCAGAGGACGGCCCGGGACCAGAGTTCAATTCCTGACGCGGCAGGGTCGTTGACCAGGGTCAGCGGACTCGATAATTCTCACCTCGGTGCCTACTCTAACCAGGGATCACACTCGGCAACTCTGGGCATTAGCTTACCTCATCTCCACAAAGGCCCCCCACATAAGCCGGGGATGCCTGGTTTCACCTTGGAGATACCCAGTAGGGACCATCTCACAGGGAAAGCCAGGACGGGTTCCCCAGCGGTCTACTGCGCAGAGATACTCCTTCGGGAGTCGATTCTAGCGCATTACAAACCCACAATTAGTTAATTAATTACAACCATAGGCCTTCAGAGGCTATTGGATGCCTTTGGGGCCTATATAAAGTCCTTGGACTTAGTTGTGAACATATCGAAATCTCATGTTATGTCTACGGGCCAAAGAAACAAAAAAGTAAAATCCTTTAATTGTAACGGAGCTGAGGTGTTTAGGGTGTCCACTTTTACTTTTTTGGGTGTTTTATTCGACGAGAGAGTTTCCTCGGTCCCCGAACAGAAAATCAAAAGAAGTGCAACGGTAAGATCAACGGCTGCTATTCAAGGGTTTGCACTGCATCTGGGGGCTAGGCCAATCGAAGCCATGCTTAATATTTATAGATCTAAATGCTTGGCTATTGCTCTGCCATCTGGGGCTAAAAGCACTTGGAAAGGGTCCAGATAGCCGAAAATAAATTTCTGTGTACCCTTTTGTCGGTACTTCAATCAACTCCAACTTTTGCTATTTATCAAGAATTGAGGCTTGGATATGTGTCAGACAGGATGAGGTTGGCCCCGGTGGTTTGCTGGCTTAAGACCTGACTTAAACCAGTCTTAACCCTTTCGATGCTCATGACGAGCTCAGCTCGTCATAATGCACAGTTGAGCTGTGCTGATGACGAGCTGAGCTCGTCATAAATAAAGTAATAAAGCATTTTCCAGCACAGGGGGGGAAAACGCCTAGCAGCCAAGGTGTTAATACTGAATCATCAGATTATTCGGAACTGTATTACACTGGAGAAAGCTAGTAGTATCCCTTGGTTGCATTAGGTTAAGAAAAAAAGAGGAAGTTAAATGGGTTAAATTCCAATTTTTTAATTTATTGTTGGCAGATTGTGAGGAGCGGGAGCTATTGAAACCCTCAGTTTGGGCACATTTTTTTTAAAAGCCTCCCCTTTGATCGAGCCCTTCCTAAGAATTGTTACCAAGCCCTTTCATCGTTGGCTTTTAACTAAGTTTAGTTTTGATTTAATCCACTTTTCTTTAGGTAATCTGCAAGGTTGGTGCAGACCAGAGGAATTAGGTCCATGTCCTTGTGACAATTTTTCGTCACAGTACACAATGCATTTTATGATGTTTTGTGACCATTACAGTGAGATTCATAGGAGGCTTTTAGTACTGGGACGACTCCTGGTGGCCCGCGTCACTGGAGAAATGCCCCACACCCACCAACCACGCACCCAACCTGGGAGTCATCCTCGACTCGAAACTCAACATGACCAAACAAGTCAACGCTGTCTCCTCCACCTGCTTCAACACCCTCCGTATGCTCCGCAAGATCCACAGAAGGATCCCGACAGACACAAGGAAAACAGTCACCCAAGCCCTAGTCAGCAGCAGACTCGACTACGGAAACGCCCTCTACACCGGCGCCCTGACCAAGCTTATCAACAGACTGCAAAGGACCCAGAATGCCTCTGCACGTTTGATCCTCGACGCCCCGCGCAGCGACCACATCACCTCCACCTCAGGAACCTGTACTGGCTCCCTGTCGACAAATGAATCTCCTTCAAGATCCTGATCCACGCACACAAGGCACTCCACAGGACCGGCCCAGCGTACCTCAACAATCGACTCTTCTTCTATGCACCCAACAGAAAATTCTGCTCCGCAGATCTCTCCCTGGCCACCGTCCCACACATCCGTAGAGCTACAGCCAGAGGCAGATCCTTCTCCCACCGCACCGCCACAACCTGGAACACCCTCCCCCTCTACCTACGACAAACCGAAGACCTTCTAACCTTCAGGAGACAACTCAAGACCTGGCTGTTCAACCAGTAGCAACAGCACCCCCTCTTCCTCCCTCAGAGCCTTGGAACACTTGCGGGTATGTAGTGCGCTCTACAAATTGTATTGTATTGGATTGTAATAATGGACTGACACCGAATGGAGGGAAGAAAGGATTTGAGATCCAAACGTATCGCCCGCAATTCCAGAAGATTGATGTGAAACAATCTTTACTCTGGAGACCAAAGGCCTGTGAACTCCAGATTCCTCAAATGAGCTCCCTACCCTTAAGTGGATGCATCCGTTATTACTGTGGCCACCGGTGGAGGAGGTTGAAACGGCTTACCTTGAGATAGGTACCACTGGAGGGCCCTCATGTGCCGGCGTGCATGGTTGACCAACAGTATGCAGGAAGCGAACAGACCGAGATGGCACAAGACCTTCAGGACTGGAACAACCGCTTCATTGTGAAAAAGCAGAATCATTGCCTGGATGTCTTGAATCCTCTGCAGAGGCAGAAAGGCATGACCCACAGTAGTGTCCAGTATTGCCCTTATAAACAGTTTGTGCTGAGAGGGCACCAGCTGAGATTTGGCTATGTTTATTGAAAAACCCAAGTCGAACATCAGACACGTTGTCACTTGCAAATGATAAAGAACCATCTCCGGCGGCTTTGCTTTGAGCAGCCAGTCGTCCAGATAGGGGAAAACTGGAATCCCTGACCTTCTGAGATGTGCTGCTACCACCGACAATCACCTTTGTGAAGACACAAGGTGCTTGTTGGGAATCAGGAAGTACCGGGAGTAGCATCGCTAGCCCTATTCCTGCTCATGAACCACCTCTATCGCACCTTTCTGCAGCAAAGGTAGAACCTCCTGCTGTAGTAGCAACAGGTTCTCCTCTGAGCATCAACCCTGGTGCGGGGAAAAGGAGGAGGAAACTCCCGGAAGGGTAGGGCATACCCATTCTCCATGAGATCCAACACCCAGAGATCTGAAGTAACAGACCTCCAATTTTGTAGAAAGTAGGACACCCACCCTCCCACGGGACCAACATGATCTTGAATAGAGGAGCTAGAGCTGCTTCCCTGTGCTACCTGTTGGAGGGGCAGAAGAGGAGGAGGAGGAGACTTTCTGCAGCGCTGTGCCTCGCAGCCGACCTCTACTTTTTCCTCTGTATGACGTATACAGAGGGTTCACCTGTTGCTACTGTTGTGACTGGTGCAGCTGCTTTGCTCGAAAGGATGAAGTCCTGCCAAAACTGTGAAACTAGCGGTATCCAAAACCCTAGGGCTGAGACTGGAGACCCAACGATTTTGCGGTTTCTCTGCTATCTTTAAAGTGATGTAGCGCTGAATCCACTTTGGTGCCGAAAAGACGAGAACCGTCAAAAGGGAAGTCCTGTACATCCGGTGAAAACCCGGACCCCTTAGTCAAGCGTGCCTCTTAATTGCAACAGTCTTTCCGAATCAGTTCCTACCGGCTCTCAGAGAATTCCTGTCGGTCGGAACCGCATCATACAGCTCTACGGACAGCATTTCTGACTGAGCGATTAAGATGCCGATTTCCAACAGTCTTTAGGAGTTGGCCTGTCCGACATGAAAAGGCTGTCAGAAACGGACTTAAGGGGCCCATGGCAGAGCCCCCTTCATCCTGCAGCCTCCGGTTGGGGGCCTAGAGGGTACCTAAAGGACCCTCCTGTAAAACCCAGCACTGTGTGGCAGGCACAATGGGGTGCTTGCAACAGGGTGGAGGGTTTTCCGCACAAAATCCATTTCTCCATAGGAGCCTGTGTTGTCGGGCGGAACACAGGATCCCATAGGAATCAATGGGACTCCAACCGAACAGTGTGCGGTTGCATCATAATCGGTCGGGCGGAACCACAGACCGCAAGTCAGTCGGTCCAGATTCCAAGGCTGTGTCGGGCGGAAAGTTTCCACGCGACATCGTAGTAAGGCCCATAGTTTGAAATATAGTTTTTTAATTTATTTTATTTTATATTTTAAATTAAATGTATATTAATAAATATTTGTTTAATAATTAATTTTGTTAATTATGCAATTCAATTTTGTTTTAGATTTTGGTTATGGGGTTTGTAGAGTTATGGGGTAAGAAGTAAATTCATTTTAAGTAATTGATAATTATTGTTTTAATTAATATTAATAATTAATTTGATAATGTGTACATACTTTTTTGTTCAATTCTGAGTGGGTTTTGTAAGGGAATATTGTGGGAAGCATATTAATTAGAATATATATTTAATTAATAATTGGTTTGTTGATAATATTAATAGTGTAAATATATATATATATAAGTTAAGTGTAAGGTGAAGCTTTTAGTTTTGTGGGGTTATAGGGTGGGAAGTAAGCAAATTAAATGTATGTAATACATTTTTTTATAATAAATCATTTCTAAATAAAAATGTGCATATGATAAATATTTTAGTATTTTATTTATAATATTTGTAGGTATATGTCATAGGTATCTGACATTGGAATAGGTTTTCATTTTTAATATTAAATATATTTGAATTTTTCTTTTTTTACATTTATATTTAATTACCTTGTTTTTGAAATAATTTAATTTGTTTAAGATATTTTGTTTGTTTTTAATGTTGCACTGACTGGAGTGGGAATAGTACAGTTTACCCTTCATCTAGCCAACACTTTCCCTACTGTTGTACTGACTGGAGTGGGAATAGTAAATGATACCCCTCCACGCTCCAACACTTTCCTTACTGTTGGACTGGCTGGAATGGTTAGAATAAATACAATCTATCCACAATCAAACACTTTCACTACTGTTGCATTCACTGGAGGGAGATTTGTAAATTTTACCCAATTTTATTATTTTTGCACTGTGTAAAGTGGGAGTAGTATTTCTTTTAAAATATATTTTCTATAATTAGTTTGCACAGTTTTGCATACATTGTTGAGGGAATAGTATATGTATACATTTTATATTTTATTTTCTATTGTTATAATTTATATTATGTTTTAGTTTATTTGAAAATCTATGTTTAATTATTGTTTTTAATGTCTGAAACAATTTATACTGAATTTTAAGTTGGTTATATTTTTAACGTAATTCCGGTTTGTTTTTTAAATAGGTTATGTTTTTGGTATACAGATATGTACATATAATGTTTGAAAAAAATGAAATTATATTAATTAAAATTATTGGTTTCATAATTGTTTTTAAGTAGACATATGTAAATATATATATTCTATACGCGTTTACCTTTTTCGAAATTAAGTATATTTGTGAAATGTATAGTAAATCTATTTAAAAAAAATTAATAATACTTAGTAATATATGCAACATTATGGATTTGCTGCATAAGCCATCTGCTGCATAATGTGCCGCTTTTAATGAAAATATAATTTTCTTTTTAGCTCAAATGTTCCTAAAAATGCAGCAACACTTGTTCCTGCACAGCGGATATTCTTTCACGACGGTTAACTGGTCAGCTTTCTGTTGCTTATTGATGTATGTGAGTGAAAGAAAATGTGCTGCTTTATGCCACATAATTTGCCTTTTCTTGCTGCATAAATTAGTAAACCCTGTAATTTGATCCTTTCTTGCCACATAATTCCAGTAGCTCTTCTTTTTGTTCACTAATAGCATGATCATCTGGGCAGGGGCAGCAGAGTTTCTCAGTTCATGTTTTAAAACTCTCGCTTTTACTAAATACCTCTCAATCCAGGGATACAATTCCACGTACTAAGGAAAAACACTTCTGTTTGTTAAAGAAATTAGCTTTTTTGTATTTTGATGACACCGGTCTCCCTTTCCTCCATTCTAGGTGATGAGACATGATACTTTCTTTTGTTGTGAGCCCTGCAGGACACACTGCTTTAGTTATCAGCAGGAGTGGGGCCCCGGGTAGCTGCCCACACTGCCCATGCATAGCGCCGGCCCTGATGCAGGCAGAAGGCTGGTGTCCCACATACAGGACAGGTGTTCTTGGCTTTCAGGGGGACTGCCCCTCACCAAGATGGAAGACTGCCAGACCTTGATCCACTGCCCTGGTTGCAGCAGCTTGAAATCTTGATGATTTTGCTCTTGAGGAGCAGTGCTCTTAAAGTATGGGACTCATGCTCCAACCTTTATACTTCAAATCCAGACACAAATGTGATTTAGGGTCTGGTCCTTTGACATTTGGGTTGCTGGTGCCAGCTCCTTTGAAGTGCTCTCTCATCTGCCCTGTCTTTTATCTAAGTCACAACATAGCACAGTAGGAGAAGATTCAATTCTAAATGACTCAATCAAATCAAAGTTAACTTTATTCGGTTTTCATTTTTTGCAAAACCATAAAAGTACAGTATGATTAAAATTCCATTCATCGTTACAGAGGAAGGAATTTCATGATTTTTAAAAGAACGTTAATTGGATAAAATGTTTCATTAAAAAATTCAGTATAAATATTAAGAAGAGGTGAGTTAAAAAGACACAAGTTAGTTGATAACAGTACAGTACAGTTATTTGTTTTCCCGGACAATTGGATGTTTACTGTGCGGTTGGTTTTGTATCCTAAGCAGGTGAGTTGTACTCTATTCCAAGTTTAGTCTGTGTCGTACAGTGAATTTTAAATATTTAATTACAATTATTACTACCCACTCCTCTTCCAGAAACTGTAAGAATAACATTGCAGGTCGGCATCTCCTGAATCCCATATGTTTTAATACTGAAATGATCCATGTCTTTCTCTGTTCGTTATAAAATTTGCAAAATAAAATGGTGTATATAGTGGTTTGGGTGGAAAGGCCATCGCATGGACAAGGTGGTAGGACTGTTGACCAGTCGTTTCTTTTCGGGAAAGTGACCAGTCGATGGAAAAAGTTTAGTCTGAACCGGATCAGCAAAAATCTTTCATAACTGGTGGTATTGATGGTTAAGTAGGGTTGGATTAAAAAAGTGGTCTGAATGGCCAAACTGTGCGCAGTTGATGGTTTAATAGCTTCTTTGGCCAGCCGCAGGTCAGCTAGGTGTGTTAGACACTGCGTCTGGAATGCTTTTCTTGATGACTCACAAATTAGGGTCGGAGTGTTGTAGTATTTCTCCAGCCCCATATCATACAAGAAGGCTTTGATATAGCGCAACCAACCTATATTTTTTGCATGTTCCAGCGAGATACAGTCCATAATGAACCCCTGAGAGAATGTAGTTCGATCAGAGGTCCATAAGCGATGCCACAATAAGAGTGGTTGTATTTTTATAATGTCTTCCAGATAGGATAGGCCTAATTCCAAGTGGCATGAGAACTTTGGACTACTCCGAGGAAGGGCCAAAAGGTACCTCCGGAATCTGTTCTCAACTAGTTGTAGGGCAGCAGTATTTTCATAGCCCCACACGCCAGCCCCGTATGTCGCCACAGTTATACATTTGGCTTTATATATTGTTATTTATTCAACGGGTGGCCTTCTACCCAACCTTCTGGCAAAATTTACCAGAGCGGAAGTGGCTCTCGTAAAGAGAAGCTTTCTAGACTCTATGGCTGGTTTCCAGCAGATTTTATGGTCAATAATGATCCCTAAATATGGATATTTTTCTGTATGGTCGAGTTTTTCATTTTTCAGGAAGATACCTTTTATTCCTTTCTTTCTAGTTCCAGAGGACATGACAAAAGTCTTTTTGATATTGATGTTTAGATTCAAGTTGGCCATAAAGAGGCATATCTGTCAAGGGCTCTTTGCAATTCTATGGGGGTGCGGGCGAGTATCACTGCATCGTCCACATAGAGCAGGGCCGGGATCGGGCGGCCGTATATATGCGGAAGGTCCCGGCACCCTTTGACCATGGAAAAGTACAGGGATAGTCAATGGCTACTACCAAGTAGAGAAATTCATTCCAAACAAAGAGCAGTCAAACAAAGGAGATTGCAAGCAGAGTGCCACAAGAAGAACCCTCAGGCACCAACAAGACAGTCGGTTGCCATTTGTCTTCATTGGGTCCTTTTTGGAAGGTAGTGATTGGAAAATTTAAAAGAAGTATGGACTACTCCCCAAAAGTGAATATTTTATTAAGGGGGTAGCTCTTACTTCATTAAAATTCTTAGTGAGAAAAAGAAAAGAAAAGCGGACAGGAAAGTGGCTAAGTTAATTTGAACCACCCAGTCCTAAACACAAAACAATATAGGTCGACATGTTTCTGCTAATACGAGCCCAAACTCGGCTCAGCATTCATCAGGACCAAACGTAACTACTTCATGTGGGTGAAGCACGCTAAGGCCTCACTGCCACCTGAGGTAGACAAATATCTAAAAAAGATTACGACCTTTTGTGTAACCAGGACACTGGGACTTCCAAGTGTTTCTCCTCCTATATGTGAGGGATATAAGTATGCGTGTGAATTCTACAGCGCTACATGGGCTCGCGGCTGGGGGACAAATCTTCACGCTCTGGGATTTAGCACCCGGCGACTCCCCGCGGGTAAACCTGTTCCATGCCAGGTCCACGGCCCGAACCAGTGGACCTGGCATGAAACAGGTTTACCCGCGGGGAGTTCACACGCATACTTATATCCCTCACATATAGGAGGAGAAACACTTGGAAGTCCCAGTGTCCTGGTTACACGAAAGGTCGTAATCTTTTTTAGATATTTGTCTACCTCAGGTGGCAGTGAGGCGTTAGCGTGCTTCACCCACATGAAGTAGTTACGTTTGGTCCTGATGAAAGCTGGGCCGAGTTTGGGCTCGTATTAGCAGAAACATGTCAACCTATATTGTTTTGTGTTTAGGACTGGGTGGTTCAAATTAACTTAGCCACTTTCCTGTCCGCTTTTCTTTTCTTTTTCTCACTAAGAATTTTAACGAAGTTAGAGCTACCCTCTTAATAAAATATTCACTTTTGGGGAGTATTCCATACTTCTTTTAAATTTTCCAATCACTACCTTCCGAAAAGGACCCAATGAAGACAAATGGCAACCGACTGTCTTGTTGGTGCCTGAGGGTTCTTCTTGTGGCACTCTGCTTGCAATCTCCTTTGTTTGACTGCTCTTTGTTTGGAATGAATTTCTCTACTTGGTGGTAGCCATTAACTATCCCTGTACTTTTTTAGTCACTCTTTTGTTGATTCGGAACTATTACTCCTAAGGGGTGTAAGAGTGGCCTTATAAGCCCTTTCTCTCCTGTTGATTGTATACACCCTTGGACCATGGCCCGCTCTAAGCCATTGGTATAGAGTGTAAAGAAGAAGGGTGCCAGGACGCAGCCCTGTCTCACCCCCCGCTCCACGCTGAAAGGTGCGATAAGCTCGCCATTTGTCCCGTACCGCACTCTAGCTGTGGCATTTGAGTATAGTTCACGCAAGAAATTTACAAGCCTCTGCTCTACCCCCATTTCTGCAAGGACTGACCAGAGTTTGGCATGACTCACACAATCAAAGGCAGCAGATAGGTCAACGTATACCATGTAAAGTGCCCCGCCTTTTGTGCTAACATATTTGCCTATCAGCAGGGTATGGTTAAGTGCCTGTTCAGTAGTCCCTAGCCCCTCTCGAAAACCAAACTAAGTCAGGTAAGGTCCCGCTATCATCCGCTAACTGCTGGAGGCGTTCGAGAATAACTCGACCCGCAACTTTACCTAAGGAGTCCAGCAGCGAGATTGGGCGATAGCACGATGTTTGTTGATGATCCCCTTTTTTAAAAATGGGTACTAGGATCCACTTGGACCATGATTCCAGGAGCCCTTCGGAACAAGAGGCCTGGAGGACCCTGGTTAATATTGGAGCCTAAAGATCTAAATTGGATTTAAAGAAGTCGATTGGTACTCCGTCCAGGCCTGGGTCCTTCCCGTTTTTACTGGCTTTTAAAGCCTGGACTACTTTGTCGTGTGTAATATCTAGTAGTATTGGATATACACACGTATGTTTCTCAGAAAGGGTTTCTCCCTGACCATGCCCTGAGACCTTGTCCTTTGCAAATGTCTTATTAAAATACTCAACCCAGGCTTTTTCATCTATGGCTATGTCAATTTTAGGGGAGTCTTTCTCGTCGATGAGGAAGGGAGATTTAACGATGGCCCAAAAGTCAGCACTGTTTTTGAGGGTGCTACTTTTACAGAGTTGATTCCAAAGATCCCGTTTGAGTTCTATTTTTCTATCCTTTATGGCCAGGTGATATTCCTTTCTAGCTATTTTAATTTCTTGAAGGTCTCTTACTGGCTTTTGTAGTGCCTTTTTCACAGTTGAATGACTCCTTCAACATCTTTTGTTGAACCAGCCTTTCTTATTTGACCTAGATTTATTAAATTTGATAAAAAGTGATTCCTTTATTGATTTTGTGATCACCGTGAAGTTTTTTAGGACTTCCACATTAGATAAGGCTAAGTCAAGGCACTTTCTATGGCCGAGTGAGCTTTTTTTTACTACTATTGAAGTTATGGCTAGTGGATCGGCTTTCTCCCATTTCAGTGCATAGCCATTTGTTCTGTCCAGGGTTAACCTGTTTTTGTCTAAAATACCCTCTGTGATTTGATTAGAGTATTTCTGGAGTAGAGTCAAGGTGATACTATTGGGGTAATGATCGCTTATTGCGATGTCATGCGTTGCCGAATTGATAATGCGTTTTTCAGCTGTGCAGGAGATAAAAATACAATCTATTGTGCTTAAACTTCCTCTCCCATTAAAAGTGGGGCGATAGGGGGTTAAAGGATTTTTCATTTTGTATGCCAGGCCCAGGTCTAATTCAAAAAGAGTATTATTTAGGGCATTCCCTATTGCTGAGTGTGAGAAATGGTTTATCGGGAGATCGTTTTCATCTAGTATGCCACAGATATTTTGGTCGCTATGTTTACATAGACGTCGGTTGAAATCGCCACCCCATAATGTTGTGACCTCTACTGGTGCATGCTGTATTAAAAGATGAATCTCTCGTATTGTGGCCAGAAGTTCTCCCTCTGGGATATTATTATAAAAATTAACTATGAGGAGTGTGTTGGCCTTATTCAAGCGAAAACTTAGTATTTGGTAGTTGCATTCGGATCATATAATGCTAATTTCAGACGTCACTATCAAATTGGATACGTAAATAGATAACCCGTCCTTAGCTCTACCAGAGGACGAAGGTTGTGCAGGAGAGAAGTAGTTTTTTTTACCCTTCTATGTGGGTTTCTATGGTAGTCAAAGCTCCTGGAAACATAGGACATTGACATTTGGATAAAATCAAACCAGATGTCGTTGTTTGCCTTCGAAGACAGTCCGGCGATGTTCCAATAAAGTATGGCTATTCTTGATTTATCTTTGGTTACTTGTAAGGGGGTTAATTGGGTGGTGATATGTATTTGTTCATTAAGTTTCGAGATACCCATGTGGTTAGGCATCCCACCTTGCTTTTCCCGTGATTTCGATGGGGGAGCATTCTTGATAGGCCGGAGGTAACTGTGAATCACGGCCACTAGTATTTGGAGTTATAGGGTGTTCTATGGGGATAATGGGGAGTTCACCCAGGATGAACGGAGTGAGTTAATCAAGTTCGTCTAGACCCGAAAAAATCTCAAATCTGTTCCTTATAGGTATGCTGGGTGGATAGTATTGGTTTAAGGGTGCTCTAGCCTTCCCCAATACTCCAATGACCCCCTTTACCGGGGGATAGAAAAAACCTAGTGGGAGAATGTTTATTTTATCACTAGAAATAACCCTTGTTCCACTCTGTTGCAACACTCTATTTACCAGGTGGGGGAACGGAAGGTCAAGACAATTGAGTCACCTGTGAATGTGTCTCCTCGAGACCCCACGCTTTTTACCCTTCTGGCCATTTTGAATTCTCTGAACAGATGGCCTGTTAGGCCAGTTTTCTTACCCAGCCAATCTAGGGATTTA